>NC_133467.1:20227500-22627500 GCF_048565385.1 Saimiri boliviensis | reverse complement strand
TGATCAACATCTCCTCATCCCCTGCCCAACCACCCCAGCCTCTAATAACCACCACTATACTCTCTAGTTCCATCAATTCAACTTTTTTTGTATCCACATGTCAGTGTGACTCTGCAGTATTTATCTTTCTGTGCCTGGCTTATTTTACTTCATATAATGTCCTCCAGGTTCAACCATGTTGTAAATGACAGGATTTCATTTGTTTTTATAGTGCAATACTATTCCATTGGGTATATATCTTCTTTAACCATTCATCCATTGTTGGACATTTAGGTTGATTCCATATCTTGGCTTTTGAAAACAGTACTGCAATAAGCATGGAAGTGTAGGTATGTCTTCAACATACCAATTTTATTTTCTTTGGACAAATACCCAGTAGTGGGATTTCTAGATCATATGGTAGTTCTATATTTAATTTTTTGATAAACATCCATACCATTTTCCATAATGGCTCAATGCACTAATTTACATTCCAACCAACAGTATTTAAGGATTACCTTTTCTCCACAGCCTTGTCAACAGTTTTTATTTTTTTGTCTTTTGTATAATAGCTATTTCCTTTCCTTTTCTTTCTTTTTTTTTCTTTTTTTTTTTTTTTGAGACATAGTTTCACTCTTGTTGCTCAGGCTGGAGTGCAGTGGCACAATCTCGGCTCACTGCAACCTCTGCCTCCTAGATTCAAGTGATTCTCCTGTCTCAGCCTCCTGAGTAGCTGGGATTACAGACACCTGTCACCACGCCTGGCTAATTTTTTTGTATTTTTAGTAGAGATAGGGTTTCATCCTTTTGGCCAGGCTGGTTTCAAACTCCTGACCTCAGATGATCCACCCGCCTCGGCCTCCCACAGTGCATGGCTTACAGCCATGAGCCACCAAGCTGGGTCGATAACAGGCATTCTAACAGGAAAGAGGTCACATCTCATTGTGGTATTGATTTCCATTTCCCTGATGTTTAGTGATGTTGAGCATTATTTTCATATACCTATTGACTATTTGTATTTGAGAGTATCTACTCAGATATTTTTTCCCCATTTATTGTTTTGGGGTTTGTTTGTTGTTTTGTTTTGCTATTCAGCTCCTTATACAGTTTGGACATTAAACCCTTGTCAGATACATAGTTACTATATAGTTATGAATATTTTCTCCCATTCTGTAGGTTGTCTCCTCATTCTGTTAATTTTGTTGTTGTTATTTGTTGTGCAGAAGCTTTTTAGTTTGATACAATCCCATTTGTCCATTTTTACATTTCTTGCATGGGCTTTGGATGACTTATTCAAAAATCCTTAGTCATACCAATATCATGAAGCATTTCCTCTATGTTTTTTTTCCAGTAGTTTTATAGTTCCAGGTTTTACATTTAAGTATGTAATCTATTTTGATTTTTACTAATGTGGTGAGAGATAAGTGTCTGGTTTTAGTCTTCTACATGTGGATATCCAGTTTCCCACTACAATTTATTGAAAAGTATTATTTCCCCAACATATGTTTCTGGCATTTTTGTGAAATAAAAAAATCAATTGGCTGTAAATGCATGGATTTATTTGTGGGTTCTTAATTCTGTTCCATTAGTCTGTGTGTCTGTTTCTATGCTACTACCATACTGTTTTGGTTGCTATAGCTTTAAATCATGTTTTGAAGTCAGATAGCATGATGCCTCCAGCTTTGTTCTCTTTGCTCAATATTGCTTTGGCTTTTCAGCGTCTTTTGTGGTTCTATACAAATTTTAGGACTTTTTTTCTACTTCCATGAAGAATGTCATTGGTATTTTGATAGGGATTATACATTGAATATGTAAATCACCTTGGATACCATGGACACTTAAATCATATTAATTATTTCAATTCATGAACAAGGCCATTTTTTTTCTTTGTATTTTCTTCATTTTTTCATCCGTGTTTTATAACCTTCATTGTAGAGATCTTTTATTTCCTTGGTTAAATTAATTCACAGGGTTTTCTGTAGCTATTGCAAATGAGATTGTTTTCTTGATTTTTGGCAGGTAATTTTCTATTCGTATATAAAAATACTACTGGTTTTTTTATGTTGATTTTGTTTCTTGAAACTTTATCAGATTCATTTATTAGTTCTAAGTTTTTCTGGTGGAGTCTTTAGGGTTTTCTATATATAAAAGTATAAAGAATAGAATGTCTGAACATGCCAATAAGGAATGAAGACTTTATAGGTTAGTGTAAGTAATTGCATTTTTTTGCCATTAAAAGTAAAACTGCAATTACTTTTAATGGAAAAAAGCTCAATTACTTTTGCACCAACCTAATAAAAGTCTCCCATCAAAAGAAAGTCCAGGGCCATGAGGTAAGCAAATCACCTGAGGTTGGGAGTTTGAGATCAACCTGGCCAACATGGCAAAACCCCATCTCTACTAAAAATACCAAAATTAGTATTCATATATATATATATATATATATATATATATATATATATATACACACACACACACACACACACACACACATACATACATGTTTGTGTCATGCCACTGCCCTCTAGCCTAGGAGATAGAGCTAGATTCCGTTAAAAAAAAAAAAAAAAAAAAAAAAAAAAAGCCCATGACCTGATGGCTTTAGTGCTGAATTCTACCAAACATTTAAAAAAAAAAAAAAAAAAAAAAAACTCTACCATAACACAGATTTTTCCTATTTATAAAGAATTGGAGAATTCTACCAAATTTATTCTATGAAGCCAGCATTATCTTAATAATAAAACCAAAGAAAAAAAAAGAAAACTACAAGCCAGCATCCCTGATGAAATAGATGCAGAAATTCTCAACCAAATAGTATCAACCTGAATTCAAATTCGGCAGCACACTAAAAAGGTTAGTCACCATGATCAAGTAGGATTTATCCCAAGGATGCAAGGATGATGCAATGTATACAAATCAAAAGCATGATACATCTCTGATATGGTTTGGCTCTATGTCCCCACTCAAACCTCATCTTGAATTGTAACTCTCACAATTCCCACACGTCCTGAGAGGAACCTGGCGGGAGGTGATTAAATTATGGGAATGGGTCTTTTCTGTGCTGTTCTCCTGATAGTGAATGAGTCTCATGAGATCAGATGGTTTTTAAAAAGCAGGAGTTTGCCTGCACAAGCTTTCTCTTTGTCTGCCACTATCCACATAAGATGTGACTTGCTTCTCCTTACCTTCCACCATGATTGTGAGGGTTCCCCAGCCACGTGGAACTGTGAGTTCTCCATTAAACCTCTTTCCTTTGTAAATTGCCCAGTCTCGGGTATGTCTTTATCATCAGCGTGAAAACAGACTAACAAAATCTCACTAACAGAATGGTCTAAAGACATATGATGATTTCAATGGATTTAGAAAAAACATCTGCCAAAATTCAACATCCCTTCATAATTTAAAAACCTTCACAAATTAGGTATAGAATGAATGTAATTTGCTCACCACACTAAATGCCATCCTATATGAGAAATCCACAGGTAATAGCCTACTGAGTGGGGAAAAGTTGAAAACTGTTTCTCTAAGAACTGCGACAAAACAAACATGTCCACTTTCACCACTCCTATTCAGCATAGTACTAGAAGTCCTACCCAGAGCAATCAGGCAAGAGAAAAATAAAAATAAAAGGCAACCAGATTGTAAAGAAAGAAGTTAAAGTCTTACTATTTGCAGATGACATGATTTTATATCTATACCATCCTTTTCCATATAGCTCTTTCAGATCAGTGGCCTAGAATTCCAGTTATAAATTGTGCGCTTAAATGTATATTTTTAGTCCTGCTTTCTCTCTCAAATCAAACTGAAAACAATAAGAAGAGAAAAAAAAATACCCTCCATCTTCTTAGGACAAAGAGCTACAACCCTAAATTATAATCCCAAACCCCAAATTTTGTGTAATTTGCTCTAAAATGACTTAGGATAACTCAGAATTGAGACAAATCTTCTTAGTCCTGGCTTTAGACAGGAGATTCTTTTAAAAGAGCATTTCTCAAGCTTTGGTGTGCATCAGAATCACCTAGGGAGTTTCCTAAAGGCACAGATTGCTCATTTCCACCTCTGGAGTTTCTCATTCAGCAGGTGGAGCTTGAGAAACTGCAGTGCTAACAAGTTTATAGGTAATGTTGACATTATTGGGTAGAGACCCTAGTTTGGGAATCTAAAAGCCCTATATAATCTTTTAATTAGAGCAAGGAGCTCTAGGGGTTGGTACTGGCCCTTAGAAAATCAAAGATTTTCTCTTTAGATACCCAGTAAAATATCACAAAGTAACATAAGGGAAGAAGCTACTGTCTATAGTCTGGTCTCTTGGCTTAGAGAGGCTGCCAAAGGTTAAAAAAAAGGGGGGGGCGGTGAAAAAGGGATGGGGAAAGGAAACCACAAATGTGCAACACAGGCAAGTATAGAAAGAGCTTTGCAGTGATCTGTATGATCTATTTGAATGTTGAAAGCCAAGCTGAGATGGTCCCCCAAGGAAAGAGAAATAACATAAGCCCCAAAACACAGGCTGCATCACTCATTCTCACTATTTTCCTCCCCACTGGACTCCAGCAAATTGTTGACCCATTAAAAATGACAGATGTGCAGAAAGAAACTCTCACGGAGACAATGCATAGATAAGAAGTGAACGTTAAGTAGAAAGCAGGTGAAGAACATACATCACACAATTAATTACCATTCCATACATTGTGATTCCTTGAAAGTTTAAAAAAAATACCTATAGGAGAAACAAGGAATCAAGGAGAAGACAATAACCTACTAAAAGTAATGAAAATTAGGCTGGCGGAGTGCCAAAAAGGAATAAAAGAGAAAAATGAAATAATCACAGAGATTTATATGATGTTTGAAAAAATCTGTTTGGAAACCCAGAGTAGGCTTAAGGGAAGCTCAATAAATAAAATGAAAAAAAAAAGAAAGTGAAGATAGCAAAATAATTACAGAGAAGTAGCAAAAAAAAAAAAAATATATATATATACACACACACACACACACACACACACACACACACACACATAAATGAATAAACAAAGTTGCAAACCTATAATCTAAGAACATTTTAGAAATAATTGTTTTTCCTAGCCTGAGACAAGGTATTATGTTCACATAATTACTTTGGGAAGTAATCCCAGGCATTAGAAGAGAAGGACTGGGAAGAGCATAAAAGGGAAGAGGAAAACTAATATCAGCATTTCTCAAGTCAGGCCCTGCTGTTGCACCCTGCACTACTCAAAAGGAAAAATGGACAACACCTCTTTCTATTCTCCCCTGAGTCAAGGGTACCACCTTGCACAAAGTTAACCCCCTTTTACTTCTAAATTTGCACATGAAGTCAAGAGGGTCCCCGCAAGAATCCCAAATCCCTTACACTGGAGAAGCCCTGGACAGAGTGAAATGGATTTGAGTATTATTTGAGGCAAGATACTGTCAGGTCACAGCTTATCAAGTTGGCTCCTGCAGAAAAGACTAGAGAGAAAGGTGGTCTGAGAGGATGCAAGGTGGGGAGCAAGATGTGTTGGGCATAAGGACACACTGCATCCCGGGAGACAATGGCACAGGGTATGAACTTGGAAAAACATCTTAGTAAAGTTACTGAACTTCAAAGAAAAAGAAAGTGTCGAATCAGTCAGGCCCTAAAGCAAAATAGGCATAAAAGTCACTTATAAGAAGGAAAAATGAAGCTGCTGTCAGACTTAACCACTGCAGCGTTCAATACCAGAGGAGTATCTACAAGAGGAAAGTGAAACTAAACATTTCATTGTTAGAGGCATTGTCCAGGCCAAGAGAAACATGCTGGCTGGGTTCGGTGGCTCATGCTTATCATCTCAGCACTTTTGGAGGCCAAAGTAGGCTGATCAGTGAGGTCAAGAGTTCAAGTCCAGCCTGGCCAACATGGCAAAATCCTGTCTCTACTAAAAATACAAAAATTAACAGGGTGTGGTGGTAGGTACCTGTAATCTCAGCTACTCAAGAGGCTCAGGGAGAAGAATCATATCATAGCAGAGAATGATTAGATCCTGTCAGACATTAAATAATAGTTTTCCAGTATAATACTCTAGCTTCACAATGCTTCTCAGAAGATTATGCCTCAATTTTAGAGATTTGTTGAAGCATGCATAATTTTTTTTGCAGAAAAATATTATATGAAGTTCATAATTCTTTGTTTTGCCTCAATTTCTTTATATTCTATGATAATCATATAAAAGTAAATTTAATATCATGGTGTGTGTGATACACAGAAGAAAAGACCAATTGAGTGCATTTGTGAGACTTACAACCTGGCTGGTCTGGCATGGTTTAACTCCCCAGGCAGAGTGGGCTGTTGACCCAGCATGCCCACACACCAGCCCTCTTCTGAGGATTCTACTTCCTCATGACCTTTAACTGCAGCTATGTATCTGTGATCAAGAGGGCTTTGGGGAGGATTTTCTGCTCACTAAATCGTTTGTGATTTGCTTTGAACCATTTGTTCTGGTTATTTTTGGGAAATGTTCAGCAGTTGTTTGGAGGGAAAGGAAAGAGCCAGAATAGCCATTTATAAAAATGACAGCCCAAGTTTTGATTTTTGATCTTGCATTTGTTATACATTTTTCTCAGATCTTGTGGCAGTGAATGCAGATAAGATACTCTCTGGTAGAGAATAAGAATTTGGAATATTCATGACAGAAGAAGGAAAAACAGAAAAGGCAGTGACATATACAAGGTGTTGCAAGGGCCAGAAAAAAAAAGTGGGGAGAGTGCTTGGAACAGCCAAAAGCTTCAAAGAGGACATAGAAAATCAGCAAAGGGAAAAGATCATTGAGCTGGTCTTGTGCCCTTATGTTTTGTGGAGGAGGAGGGTTAGGGCACAGTTCTCTTCAAATTTCTTAGCAGCCTCTGCTAGACTTCTAACAGAGCTTCTGAATGACTTCATCTCAGGTAGGAATGCTGTGGAAATATTGTTTTGGAATATAGATTGTAGAGTAAAAACATTCTGAAGCAGGAAGTGATTTCTATTAATGTATAAATATGTGCCTGTATAAATCCTTGTGCATATCTCCATATATCTATCTTTAACATCACCTATAGCTAGAGTTCCTTTCTCTAAACTATTCAAGTGAGTGACAGAGAAGGAAAAATGTTAACTATGAATTTGGGGCTGAAATAATAACCAGAGAAAAATACAAATAAATAAGTAAATGAATAAAGAAAACATAATATTAACTGTCAGCCATTGTTCCACCTTCTCTGGGTATACCCTTTTGTTTAGTTCGGGTGTTTAGAAACACGGTAATGTTTCACATAGCCCCCAAATAAATAAGCAATTAAATCAACTGAGGTGTGGAGGTCAACCCAAAATGTAATATAAATAGTAATGAATAAACCTAACTGTATAACAAAAGAATAATCAAGACACACTGAAGGAGTTAGGGAAGAAAACAGTTAAGCTATGTAACTTTGGGAAACAAATTTTGAGTATATGATGTAAGACTAAGAACAAAAAGGGTGTAGCAGTTCTGAAGCTGCTCTATGTGTTTTGGGGGGGTTGAACGAATAGAAAAATATGTTGTAGTCAATGAGAGCCAGATTTCTTCCTGTCAGAGAAAAGAGTTACAGATAAGGAACAAGAGAAATCTAGGTTAAGGGGGGGAAAAAAAAAACTATGGTGTTGGATTTGAATTGGAGATATCAGTATGAACTCATGGTCTTTAACAAGTGATAGATAATAGGTAAATTGGATAGAAAAAAGAAAAGAAAAGAAAAAAGAAAGAAAGAAAGAAAAGAAAACAAAAGAAAAGAAACAAAAGAGAAGAAAGAAAGGAAGATAGACAGATGTGCATGTATAGGTATGTACATACATGTATTTCCTAGCTCTCTCTGGAGTAAGGGCCTAGAAGCAATGACACTTAATAGAATGAACATAAAAAGCACCAAGATTTTAGCTTCTAAATAATATTGTTCAGTAAAAGAAACCAGGGTTCCTTGGAGAAACAGATGATTCCAGGGCTGGGTCAAGGAAAGTACAGGTGCCAGAGATTAAGAAAGTGCTCAAAAATGATGAAGATATGTTTAGAAGATACGGAAAAAAACTTGAAGGAATTCCCAATGGCTAAATTGGGACACTTTTAACAAAAAAGAAGGAAGAAAAGGAGAGAGGCAGAGAAGAGGAAAAGGGAGGAGGGAGAAATGTAGAAAGAATCAACTCTATAGAAAATCGTCATTTGTCTTCTAGATATACAATCATGTCATCTGCAGATACAGACAGTTTGACTTCCTCCTTTCCTAATCAAACACCCTTTATTTCTCTTTCTTGCCTGATTGCACTGGCTAGAACTTCCAATACTATGTTGAATGGGAGTGGTAAGAGAGGGCATCCTTGTCTAGTGCCTGATTTCAAAGGGAATTCTTCCAGCTTTTTCCCATTCAGTATAACAGACATAGGCATAGGCAAGGACTTCATGACTAAAACACCAAAAGCAATGTCAATAAAAGCCAGGATAGACAAATGGGATCTAATTAAACTCCAGAGCTTGCAAAAGAAACCATCATTAGAGTGAATCGGCAACCAACAGAATGGGAAAAAAATTTTACAATCTACCCATTTGACAAAGGGCTAATATCCAGAATCTACAAAGAACTAAAACAGATATACAAGAAAAAAACAAACAACCCCATTTAAAAGTGGGTGAAGGATGTGAACAGACACTTTTCAAAAGAGGACATACATGAGGCCAACAAACATATGAAAAAATGCTCATCACTCATCATTAGAGATATGCAAATCAAAACCACACTGAGATATCATCTCACGTCAGTTAGAATGGCAATCATTAAAAAATCGGGAGACAACAGATGCTGGAGGGGATGTGGAGAAATAGGAACACTCTTACACAGTTGGTGGGAGTGTAAATTAGTTCAACCATTGTGGAAGACAGTGTGGCAATTTCTCAAGGATCTAGAAACAGAAATTCCATTTGATCCAGCAATCCCACTATTGGGTATATACCCAAAGAACTATAAATCGTTCTACTATAAAGACACATGCACACGTATGTTCATTGCAGCCCTGTTTACAACAGCAAAGACCTGGAACCAATCCAAATGCCCATCAATGATAGACTGGACAAAGAAAATGTGGTACATATACACCATGGAATACTACGCAGCCATAAAAAACGATGAGTTTGTGTCCTTTGTAGGGACTTGGATGAATCTGGAAACCATCATTCTCAGCAAACTGACCCAAGAACAGAAAGCCAAGCACACTGTATGTTCTCACTTATAGGTGGCTGTTGAACAACGAGAACATGTGGACTCAGGGAGAGGAGCATCACACACAGGGGACAGGTGGGGGAGGTAGGGGAGAGACAATGAGGGTTGGGGAAGGATAACATCAGGAGAAATGCCAGACATAGTATGCACCTAAAGTAAAATGAATGAATACATAAAAGCACCATTTGTCAAACACACTGTAATAATTACTCCAGGCAAGAATCATACTGGATATTAAAATTAGTGAACAAAAGTATGATAAGAAACAGAATATTTGTATTTTCTCAGAGTATATCCTCACAAGGTATTTACTCATTGCAAGGAGAAAAACAGTAACAACAGTTTAGAAACTTGAAGGTTGCCACCTTAACCATGGCATCAAAGTTACCATCACCAGTAATGAGACATTATCAGTATCTTGTAACTCCTAGTATGAAAGTACTAAGAAGGGAGCAAGATCCCTTCCATGGTATCCTTGCCAAAAATGAGTACCCTGAATTAATCACGAGAAAACATGAGGTAAACCAAATTGAGGGACTCATTGAAAGTTTCAAGGTCATGAAAGACAAATAAAGATTGAGGAACAGTTCCAGATTAGATGAGGCTAAGAAGACATAACAAGTAAATGAATCTTGGACAAGAAAAAGAACATTAGTGGGACAACTGGTAAAATTTGAATAAGGTATGACAGTAGATTAACTTAATAGCATTACATCAATGTTTTTATTTTTGGGTTTTGATAATTGTACTATGCTTAGATAAGATGTAACATTTGGAAAAGGTGTGTAAAGGGTAGGCTAAAAAAATACTAGTTTGCAAGTTTTTTATGAGTCAAATTATTTCAAGATGAAATAAACATGAAAAAATGAAAACAATACTAATTTAAAAAAATAAATTTAAGTGTCTTAGAATACAGAAAAATGGGCAGTGATACCCCTAATGGAGAAAATTAGAACTTCATCAATAATCCAAACTTCAGATAATCCTTCATTAATCAACATTACATCCAAAAGAGGAAATACGAACTTGAAGAAAGCCACCTTAAGATCAAACAGTTTCTTCTACTGCTTCTTCCTTTTCCTTATGTAGTTTCACACTCTTCAAAACCAAGCCATTTCTTCCTGGAATGTGAAATGTCGCCTTTAATTCTTCTTTTTATTTTTTATTTGTTTCTGAGATGGAGTCTTGCTCTTGTCTCCCAGGCTGGAGTGCAATAATGCGATCTTAGCTCACTGCAGCCTCTGCCCCCCGGGGTCAAGTGATTCTCCTGCCTCAGCCTCCCAAGTAGCTGGGATTACAGGCACATGCCATCACACTGGGCTACATGTTGTATTTTTAGTAGAGGCGGGGTTTTACCATGTTGGCCAGGCTGGTCTCTAACTCCTGACCTCAGGTGATCCCCCCGCCTCGGCCTCCCAACGGTTGGTATTACAAGCGTGGCCTATGGCCTTTCATTCTTACGGGAGCTCAGCACTCTTGTCTTTCCCTGTCCTCACTGGCCAAAGTTTGAGCTCCTTACCTTGCTAATTGATGCCTATAATTAGAGTTTCATTTATTTAACTTTTTATTGTTTTTATTAAACAAGTAAATATCCTTGCATATGATCAAATATTTTGCCTTAATATTAATGTATATCTCATTGTGAGAAATATATTGCATAATAATAATTATTATTTTACAAAAGAAGTGCTAGAAAGAGCCTTAGAGTGTTGTGTGTCTGAAATGGAGGATGGAAGTAATAAAGGAGAAGATAAAAAAAAAAAAGAATCCAGGACCTTTCAGGAGAATTTTTTTTTTTCTAAAATAGTAGCTCTCAAAATGAGTATTAGGTAGAACTGTCCATCTCCAAAAATAATAGCTCTGCTTTCACAGTTCACAGGAGACAAAAATAAGGGCAAATAGAGTGTCTTCTTTTCAGTTTGCCTTAGGCTTTGCTCTTTGAAAAAATAGAACGCACTTGTATATAGCCAAAGGTGCTTACTGTGATACTTTGCTCTTTCGTGGATAAGTGTGCTTGTAGCTATGAGTCTATTATTTCACATTGTTTATATATAGCAGAGTCATATTTTCTGCTGGTAAGAATGCTGTGTGTTTGAGGGAATGAAATCAGTCAGTGTTCTGGGGCTCTTTCTTTACACAGAGCATCATGCTTTCTGGTTATTTGCCTGAACAAGTTTGAGAACCATTATCCTACTAAAGAATCTAGTAAGTAGCTGACTGTGATAATTACATCAGACTCTTCTCTTCCACTATCAAAAAGATGTTGCTAAGCCTTTAGCCAAGAACATTGCAAGGCATAAAGCTAGGACACCTCAGTGCCACAGGATGCTAAGGAGGTCTTTAGAAACCAGCCTTTGCATTTTTCAAATTCTGCCACATCTTTTTTTCATTTGGGAAGTTATTTATTTCTGATAGTGTGATTTATATAGTTTGGATGTCCCCTCCAACTCTCGTGTTGAGATGTAATCCCCAGTGTTGGTGGTGGGGCTTAATGGAAGATGTTTGGGTCATGGGAGTGGGCATCCCTCATGGCTTGGTGCTGTCCTAAAGGTAGTGAGTACGCCTCTTGGGAGATCGGGCAGTTTAAAGCATGTTCACTTGCTCCATTCTTGCTCTTTCTTCTGCTTTTGCCATGTGATATGCTTGCTCTCCCTTCACATTTAAGGAGAAAAAGTTCTCTGAGGCTTCTCCAGAAGCTGAGCAGATGCCAACACCATGCTTATGCAGCCTGTAGAATCATGAGTTAATTAAACCTCTTTTTTAAACAAATTATTCAGTCACAGGTATTTCTTTATAGCAACACAAGACTGGCCTAATAGTTGTTAAGTTTGAATTTATTGCTATGAGTTGGATATTTCATATATTCTTCCTTTTTGTTGCCTTTGACAATGGACATTCTAAAGAGTTAGAGCTGTTATAAAACCATAAAGTTAAATAAAAATAAAATAAAAAATAAAACCATAAAGTTTTCAAAAATAAAAATCAAAAATTCTTAAAGCTTCATAGGTATTGAGCTTGATGCATTCTTACAATGAACTAAGGTTTGAAGCTAGACTTTTGGAATATCCCTACATTTGAGTCATGCACATAGAGCAAAGTACAAGGAGGTTGTGACTTTGTAGCCTAAGAGCTAGAAAGTAAAGTGGGCTGCACAGTCAGAGAAGGAGGTAGGGAGACACTCTAACTTTGACCTTGATGTTTCCCTGTGTACTTGAAAATAATACATGATCCCCAGGACCTGAGTTACATAAGACCACCTGGCCTCAGCCCAGAGAAGGCAAGGTAATGGAGTACAAATAGAAAATGGACTGGGCCCCAGTAGGACAAAAATTGGGCCCCAGGTCTCATACAGCTAGCTGTGAGACTTTCCACAAGTCATGTAATCTCTCTGGGCCTCACTTTCTTTAATTGCACAATAAGAAATTTAAGCAAAATGACTTCAAAGGTCCCTTCTACTCCTAAAATTCTAAGATACTCTTTTGTGATTTTGTCTTTCATTTATTATATAAACCTAATTTTATGAGAATTAAAAATAGAATGTGTTACTGGTTAAGTTGTAGTTAAAATGTTTAAAAGAAGACAAAATAAATGTTTTTCTCAGGGAATTTCTCATATGCTTCAAAATATATGTCAAAAGGAAACAATATAAAATAATTAACACAGAAAGTTTCAATTCATGAGTAAATGTTCCCATTAGCTGCAATAAAAGAAGCTTCCACCTTATCCGGTATAAATGTTAAGCAAATGCATATTTAAAATTCTTTTATTTATAACAAAAGGCAAATAGAAATTGGCCATAAAATAGTGGGTCTTTTCCTATAGATCATTTATTTGTTTTAAAGAGAAATACATTGTAGAGAAAGAACAACTTTAAATTGCTATTACTGTGTCTAAACAGTTCCAACCTCTAGGTAATACTAGGTGCCTCTGGTTTCACCTTCCTGCAGGTATCTTTCCTGTGGCCTGAAACAGATGCCTAAAACTCTCACTACACATTATCTATTTATTTGTGCACAGCAATTGGCTTCAAAGACCTTGGTCTGATGCACACAATTACTTTTTAATATGAATGGAATCAGAATACACTGATTTGTAATATTTTAAAAATTTGAAAGCCATCTCTTGTTCAGCAACAACAGAATTAATAAAAGATTATAGTTTATCTATACAATGAAATATGATTCAGCAATTAAAAAAACTACCACAAAAACATGAAATAACACGGATCAATCCTTAAAACATACTGAGAAAAGACAGACAGACTCAGAGTAATATATACTGTATCACTTAATTTACATAAAACTCTAGAAAATATCAGCCTAATCTTGGTAAAAAGAAATTAGCTGGATGGTTGCTTGAGGTGGGGCAGGTAGGGAATAGCTGGTAAGAAAAATGAGGGCATTCTCTAGGGTGATGGAAGCTGTCTGTATCTTGTTAGCAGTGTTGATTACACCGGTACACAGCTTTTTACAAACTTGCTGAGCTGTACATCTCAGATTTCTAAATTTCACTGTGTGCCAGTTGTAACAATAAAGTTGTTTATATTTTTAAGAAATGCTATCCCAACAGTCTCAGATACTCTACTGGTAGAAGTATAACTTGGAACAAATGTCTAGGAAAACATTTTATAATAAATGTTAAAATCCTTGAAATCCTCATACATTTGACTCAGTAATTCCAATTTAAAATAAACTATTGTAAAATAAGTATAGATATTGGGAAACAAATAATTTTCTATAATTATTGTTACAACAGTAACATATTTTCCCTAACGTTTTATTATAAAACTTTCAATGTATGAAAAAGTGGACAGAATTTTATAGTGAATACATTCATATTCATCACTTAGATTCTGCCGTTAACATTTTACTTTTTAACTTATCATATGTCTATCCATACCTCTATCCATTAAATTTACAAATCAATTTGTGAACATTTTTTACGTTTTTACAATGTTGATTCCTACAATCTAGGACTGGAAGAAAATACAAAACATTAACAATTTTTTTTTTCCTTTTGTGATGGAATTCCATGAGTTATAAATTCCACCATGTGAGAGGCCAAGGCAGGCAGATCGTCTGAGGTCAGAAGTTTGAGACCAGCCTGGCCAACATGGTGAAACCCATCTCTACTAAAAATACAAAAATTAGTCAGGCATGGTGGCAGGCACCTGTAATCCTAGCTAGTTGGCAGGTAGTTGGGAGGCTGAGGCAGAAGAATCGCTTGAACCCGGGCGACAGAGGTTGCAGTGAGCCAAGATCATGCCACTGCCCTCTAGCCTGGGCAACAGAGCAAGACTCCATCTCAAAAATAAATAAATAAATAAATAAATAAATAAATCCTACCATGGGTGACCAAAATATTTTCTTGAGTATATTCCCGGAAACAGAGCTGAAATTACTCAAAAACAGATCTAAACAGTAACTATCTCTGTCTTGCAATATAAGGGAATAAGGAGATATCCTCTGACACTTCTCTAATCTTTCCTGATTCCTAAAAGTCCTCACATTAGTTAATAATTCTTTTGAGGGATTTCTTTTTTTATTTTTTGAGACAGTCTCACTCTGTCACCCAGGTTGGAGTGTAGTGGTGTGATAATGGTCTCCAACTCCCGGATTCAAGTGATTCTCATGCCTCAGCTTCCTGAGTAGCTGGGACTATAGGCACAGGCCACCGTGCCCAGCTAAATTTTTTTGTATTTTTAGCAGAGACGGGATTTCACTTTGTGGGTCAGACTGGTCTCAAACTCCTGACCTCTTCGCCCGCCTTGGCCTCCCAAAGTGCCGGGATCACAGGCATGAGCCACCGAACCCAGGAAAATAATTCTTTTGAATTAATTCATTAATTCTAAAGTTAACAATATGAACACTTCTAGGAGAAAGAATACATTGACCTCCTATTTCTGTTTACACATTTATACGTTCAAATGAACCACACTAAGCAGAAAGTACCAAGGGAGGTGTACAGTCAAGCCTTCAATGGGGAAGACACAAGAGAAAGCTGTCTGGTGATGATGATTCAGGGTGGGATGCTGGGGAATAGGATTAAACCTAGCATCTGGAGGTAGAGAAAAAGGGCATTAAAGTGCATAAAAATGCTAGGGGCATTGTTGTGTGGAGCTAGTCCTGTATTCCAAAAGGGCCATCTGAAAGGCTGAAAACACCCTACCTTTATTTGCAGTAGTTTGTGGATTATCAAATGAAGCTACTTCCCTTGCAACTATTAAAAATTCTGGGCTCATCTTAAATGCTGAATTAAGGTTTTTGTTGGACATTTGGGGGATTGAAGCCCAGAGATTGTAGTCCATCTGGAGAATTCCTGGTTGGTATATTGTGTCATTTTGATATTTTGTGGAAGGGCCATGGGGACTTAGAATGAGCGTCCTCAGGAGATTCAGAGGAGCTTTCTGCCAATTCAATCAACCATAGCTTTGACTTAGCTTGTTTCCAAAATTGTAGGCACTGTTGCTCCAAAATTAATATTTTTGAATATTCAACACATCCCTGAGGAAGAGCAAAGACCTCCCCACCTTTGTTTCTTTGCAAAACAAGTCAAGATGAAGTCTTTGCTGATGAAACTCTTGGCTCCCTCTCTTCCAGCTGCACTTCACCCCTGTGGCTTTCCTGCTTGGAAATCCCAAAATAGTCACAGCGGCTTGTCTCCAAGCTAGAATTGACCTAGCCTGTCTGGATGCCTTCCAAAAGGGATTTTTATGAAAATATTATTATTTTTTTCTCTTCTGAGACTTTTTTATTAGAACCCATGCAAAGCTGTATCCTATCCCATTTACCATTATTTCCAACTTCTGAAGTCTTTTTTTTCCTTCATCAAGGACATGTGTTTCCTTCTCCAGCCCTAATAACAGTTTCTGAGAGGAACTTGTGGAAGAGAAAAGCATGCTGTACTGATCGTGAAAGTGGGAAGATATTTGGGATAATAATGGGAAAATATTTGAAACCCTGAAAAGAACTGTCCCTCCATCCAGTCATCAATTCTCTCTTGGCTTCAGTGGGAACTTAGTTATCCTTTACTTTTCACACACATAACAAAAGTACTGCTGTTGACAAAGGCTAGACTGTAATAAGGAAACAGTCCTACTATCAGTACCTTAATAGTTCTGCCAAGTGGGTTTCATTCCCAAGTTCCCTGTCAGAATACCATGGCAGTGTTAACTAAGAGTAAAGGCTTACTACATTCTACTGGAATTATGTGGTTTGTTCAGCTGCATGCCCCATTATAATACGAGTTCCTAGAAAGCCAGAACTGTGCTTTATTCACTTCTCTGCTCCCGGTCCTCATTACAACGCTTGACATGTAGGAGGTACACAATGAATGTGGAAAGAATAGTAATAAGATCTACAGTCAAAAGACCAAATATGCAGCCCTTCATGGCTTACTAGCTAAGTGTTAGAGAGAGAGAGTCACTTAACCTTTAGAGAACTCCTTTTCATCTGGAAAGTGAAAATAATATTACTACTTGTCTTCAGGAGTTAATCAAGGCTTAGATGGAATAACTGTATGTGAAAATGATTTGTTAAGTATAAAGAGCTGTGCAAATGTTTACTGTCATTGTCTTCTTGTTCAACTTTTATTTCAGGAAGGTTAGGGCTCAAAAAAGATGTAATATTCTAGCACTGACCCTAATATGTATTTTGAGAATAGACATGTCACCCTTTTGAGCATCTATTTTACTCTCTGAGAGTTGAGGACATTCTGTTAGATAGACATAAGACACTCCCTTGCCCATTGTAAGCACTTAGGAAATGATCACAGAGGGAAGTCAAAGTAGTGTTGTGAAGGCAATGGACTTTGAAGTCAGGTAGATATGAGTTCAAAGCTCTGCTATGCCATGAAATAGCAGGGTGATCTTGGGCAAGTTATTTCTGTTTTTAAACCTTAGTTTATTAGCTATAAAATAGAGCTAATATTAATACCACCTGCATGATATTGGTGTGATCATTACAGGAAATAATGGATACAAAGTGCCAAACACATGTTGAGCACATGGTAGGCAAGGTAGTTTCTTTTTTCTCCTTCCCTGAAATCAACAGGCTGTCACCTTCCCAGACTTGACTTTTCCTGACAGAGTGCTACAACTTCAAACAGTCTAAGCAATAGAAAAGAAACACCGAGCTGTGCCCATCCTCCAAGAGAAATTCATAGGCTAGGCTTAGATTTCCAGAAGTACCCTTCTCATTATCTTCATATATTTCACCTGCTGTCAGCTACACTGTTTCCCTTTGGAAAAAATTCCAACATCTGAAATTATTAATGGTTCCACCAATCGAAACAGCATGTTAGTAAGCACCCTTACTTTGCAGAGTCCAAGTCTTTTGTAGCTATAAGATATCCCTTACTGATTCTGGTAAGATTTCAGGGTGATGACCAGGGTTTATAGCCAGGTGGATGGCAAACACTGCTGGTGGCAAATGGCAAACCTTCCTCCAAGTTTCATTTTGGCAGATGGGTCCAGGAGCCACCATGGATGTCAGGCCTGCCTTCTCTGCCTGGTCATCTTACTTTGCTGTCTGAGACTCTTGGACTCACTAACCTTTAGTTACCAGTCAACAATTTTAATATGCTTCAACTGCCGTCAAAGGCATCAATTTCCAAATTGTTTGCCTTAGATTACTTGCAGGAGGTTGACCCAAAAGGCGATTGCTTAAACTATATTTTCCTTGCACCTGTACACTCACATTCCACGTACCTGTTAATTATGTAATACATTGCTTAAGGAAAGGACCACTGGGATTTTTACCTACTGGTCTCTAGAATATGAAGAGACTTAATTTTTTTTGCAAGTTAAAACTTTCTTTTAACTTGTTTAACTTTTAAGCAAGTTAAAAATTTTGCAAGTTAAAACCTTCATTAGTTTTAAAGTAAATGAAAGTTTTAATAAAGATTTTGGTTTTTAGCACAAATGATGACATTTTGTAGTCATGCCAGCCAAGCATGGCATACCCTAGAACTCTTCATGATCAAGAGCTGCAATCCCCTGTAATCTCAGTCTCAAACATCTCACTCTCTGAGCTAAAATTTCACTCTCTCCCTATAGTTCTCAAGGCAACAATATCATTGCTTCTTTAATTTATTGATTCTACAAACTTTTCACTATTATCATTCTTCCATGCCTTCCCTATGCAGCTTAAATTCCATAATCAATTAATATTCCTTTTACACACTCTCTAATCCTATACCCTCCTCGTTTTTCATTATATTTGCTTGGCAAAACCACAGCCTTGGTTGCATTTAATCCTTCATATCTGCTTCACCATCACCTATGCAGCAAGTATGACTGGGGAATGACACAAACCACACTGACTTGTTTCACTTGAAGTTATCACCACTAGCCCAAGTGGGCTCATAATGCTGCGCAGAAACCATATTTTATTTCCCTTCTCCATTCTCTTTCCAGGTCTTCCTTTTATCATGTACTCTCTTCTTTCTGCTCCTACCATCCCACTAAAAGGTCACTATTGACCTTCACAATGCTAAAACCATTGATTACTTCTAAATTCTTATTTATGTACCAGCAGTATTTGACACACATTTAATTGGCTTTCAAGACAGCTTCCACCTTTATGCCTATTCCTTCTCAGTCTCTTGCCATTTCTTCCTCATCTCACAATCATCTAAATGATGGAGGGCTCCAGCCTTTAACTCTTGGACCACTTTTGTTTTATATGCTCACTTGCACAGCAAGCTCATCTTTCCTCAAGGTTTTAAACATCATTTAGGTAGTGATAACACCCAGATTCTTACTCCCAACTGACATCCTTGGTTTAAACTGCCATCACGTCCTGCTTGGATTATTTGAATAGCCTCATAACACCTCTCCCTGCTTCTGCCCTTGTGGCTCCTTAGACTATACCAACCACGGTAGACAGGGCAATCCTGTTAAAATATAGGTCAGATTATGTCTCTTCTCTGTTCACAACCTTCCAATGCCTTCCCATAGCTTTCAAAATAAGATCCAAAGTTCTGGCAATGACCTGCACATCCAGTTCTTCCCACCTCCTCCTTCTTGCCCTCCTTGCGTTAAATCTCCGATGCTGTCTACTACTTTCTTCAGGTGGAGATTTACGTTTATTTTGGTAACTGCTGTATCCCCAGTGCCTGCCTGGCATATGGAACATGATCAATCAATATTTACTGAATACATTAATCACTGAATCAGTGCTCAATGCTGGCAGATTGTGTAAAATGCAGCTTTTCGGTTCTTTGAGGAAACAGTGATGAGAGGCAGGAGGGCCAGTGAGTTTCCTTCTTCCTCATTTCCACCTTCCCACTTACTTTCAAACACACAATTGGTCAAGAGGCCTGAAGGTTTTATAGCACTTGTGGTTCTGTTTGTTTCCCATTTTCTGTGGCCAAGTACCACTGACATGCTCTTGTGAGCCTGTCCCATGTTGTCTCTCTCCCTGTGGAATTGGGGAGAGCAAGTCTGGGAAGGCAGAATTGCAAGCTCTTTGTGCTGCCGCTGTTGCTGAGACACAAAGGTGGCATCATGAACACTGATTATTTATTGTCCTAATATATTTTCAAGGACTGCATTAGCTTCTATTTGGATCCCTGATAAGAAATGGAAAGGAATATGTATGGACTCAATCACATTTTCCCCTTAACAGAGAAGAAGCTCACCTAAGACCAAGCTTACCTTGGAGATCAAGACTATGTGCCCTCGGTTGACAATGCCAAATGTTTTTTGTACCATGTGACACCTACATCTGTTCCCATTAGGAACCAGCACACTTCTCTAACAAACAGGCTGTGCATTTTATCTAGTATACTTCCTATTAACACAAGGACCTGTTATATGAAAACTGCATTTTTCCCTGAGGTTATCCACCCCCCACCTTTTGAAGATCAAATTTATATCCAACCTTTTCCACTCATGTGGTAGACTATTATCTGTCAGTTTCCCAAGTTGAAGGAAAGAAAAATGTCAGCTTTTTGGTTGACCAGCAGAAATGCTGTAAAGAGTAGTCTTGGTGAGCAAGCGGAGAAGTACACCTCACCCCTTTTATCTGCCGCAGTATCCTGCTTTTCCTCTGCCCGTGTGTACAAAGACAGATGAAAAGATGACTGTCTATCCCCTTCTATCCTTGTATTAATGCCTACATTTTGATTGTGAATTATAAATAACTGAAGCTTTGTTCATAAACCCAAGATCTGTAGGCATTCAAGGTCAGATTTGGCAATAAATGTGAAGAGAGAATAGTCTGTAACTGCTGTCATGGTGTTCTTCTCGGCTTTCTCTGGTTTGTATCTATTTTCAGGCTTTTTTCTGCCCCAAGTCTTTGCCTCCAGTCTCTGTTGTCCATTGGATGGTGAAATTATTATAGAATAACAATAATAATTGCTAAAGTTTATTAAGCACCAGTGTGTGATATGCTGTATGCTTGGCACTGTATTATCCAATTTAATACCCAGAAGGTGGGCACTATTATTATATCTATTTTACTTAAGAGGAAAAGAGATTTTCAGAAATCAAGTATTAGGCAGCTAATACAAGAGTTAGTCATCAAGATTGTGACCAGAGTTGCTACCATTAAGACTTCTTCAAATTCATTGCTCCCTTCCATTGCTGGCTAACAACAAGCAGTGGAGGAGAGATGGATGACAGAACAGGAACAGTGGTGCTGGGAAGAAGGTTCGTTTTAAATGATTAGAAAGAAGGTCATGTGATAGATTTTGAAATTCCATATGTGTGTCATTTTTGACAGTAGCCTTCTATACAGAGTGGAATTGCAATGGAGGTTCACACTGGCAGTATGCTGGAATGAACACAACTATCCCATCCAAATTGCTGCTAACAAGGTATCAGGGAAATACAACTGTGTTCACTTCAGCATCATGGAAATGGAAGGAATTCAATTTCTGCATGGAATACCAGAAATTGAATCCCAGCATGGGAGAAAGAAAGAAAACTCAAGCCACCAAAGACTCAACCTAATACTGCACCTCCAGAATATCAATTACTTTTTTCCCCTATTATTCTCTTCTAAAAGGACTGCTGTGCCACTTATTACCCTATCTGCATTAATTTGTCTAGTAACAAACACGTCTAAGGTGTTAAATCATTACAGGTTACTGTGTGTATGTGATAAAGACAGAATTGTAAATAGCAAATACATGAAAAAAGGAATAAACGTTTCTGCCACAGTTAGTGTAAGGAGTACACATCAGGTTCCGGAAATATGCCAAAAAGAATTTAAAAAATGAGAGTGCCTCCAGTTTTGTTCTTTTTGCTTAGGGTTGTCTTGGCTATGTGAGCTCGTTTTGGGTTCCACATGAATTTTAAAATAGTCTTTTCTAATTCCATGAAGACTGTCAATGGTAGTTTTAGCACTGAATCTATAAATTGCTTTATGGCTACTTTTACAATATTGATTCTTCTTATCCATGAGCATGGAATGTTTTTCCATCTGCTTGTGTCCTCTCTTATTTCTTTGAGCATGGTTTGGAGTTCTTCTTGAAGAGGTCCTTCGCTTCCCTTGTTAGTTGTATTTCTAGATATTGTATTCTCTTTGTGGCAGTTGTCAATGGGAGTTCATTCATGATTTGGCTCTCTGCTTGTCTGTTGTTGATATATAGGATGCTTGTGATTTCTACACATTGATTTTGTATCCTGAGACTTTGCTGAAGTTGCTCATCAGCATAAGAAGCTTTTGGGCTGAGACGATGGGGTTTTCTAGATATAGGATCATGTCATCTGCAAACAAAGACAATTTGACGTCCTCTCTTTCTATTTGAATATCTTTTATTTTATCTCTTGCCTCATTGGCTGGCCAGAACTTACAACACTACATTGAATAAGAGTGGTGAGAGAGGGCATCCTTGTCTTGTACCAGTTTTCAAGGGGAATGCTTCCAGCTTTTGCCCATTCATATGATGTGGGCTGTGGGTTTATAATAAATGGTTCTTATTATTTTGAAGTGTGATCCTTCAATACCTAGTTTATTGAAAGTTTTCAACATGAAGGGATATTGAATTTTATCAAAGGCATTTTCTGCATCTATTGCGATAATCATGTGGTTTTTGTCTTTGGTTCTGTTTATGTAATGAATTACGTTTATTGATTTGCATTATGTTGAACCAGCCCTGCCTCCTGGGGATGAAGTCAACTTGATTGTGGTGGTAGCATTTTGATGTGCTGCTGGATTCGGTTTGCCAATATGTTACTGAGGATTTTACAGTAACCAAGACAGCATGGTACTGGCGCAAAAACAGGCACATAGACCAATGGAACAGAATAGAGAACTGAGAAATAAAATCACACATCTACAATCACCTGATCTTCGACTAACCTGACAAAAACAAGCAATGGGGAAGGACTCCCTATTTAATAAATGGTGCTGGGAGAACTGGCTAGCCATATGCAGAAAACTGAAACTGCATCTCTTCCTTACACCTAATACAAAAATTAACTCAAGCTGGATAAAAGACTTAAATATAAAACCCAAAACTATAAAAAGCATAGAAGAAAATTTAGGCAATACCATTCAGGGCATAGGCATGAGCAAAGATATTATGAGAAAATCACCAAAAGCAACTGCAATAAAAGCAAAAATTGACAAATGGGATATAGTTAAACTAAAGAGCTTCTGCAGAGCAAACGAAACTATCATCCGAGTGAACAGACTACTTACAGAATGGAAGAAAACTTTTCCCATCTATCCATCTGACAAAGATCTAATATCCAGAATCTACAAGGAACTTAAGCAAGTTTACAAAAAAAAACCCAAACACTCCCATTAAAAAGTGGGCAAAGAATATGAACAGACACTTCTCCAAAAAAGATATACATGTGTCCAACAAACATATGAACATAAGCTAACATCACTCACTGATCAACAGAGAAATTCAAATCAAAACCACAATGAGATACCATCTCATGCCAGTCAGAATAGCAATTATTAAAAAGTCAAAAAACAAGAGATGCTGGCCAGGTTGTGGAGAAATAGGAATGCTTTCACATTAGTGGTAGGAATGTAAATTAGTTCAACCATGTGGAAGACAGTGTGACAATTACTCAAAGATTTAGAACCAGAAATACCATTTGACCCAGTACTCCCATTACTGGGAATATAGTCAAAGGAATATAAATCATTCTGTTATAAAGATACATGCACATGTATGTTCATTGCAGCACTATTCACAATGGGAAAGACATGGAATCAACCCAAATGCCCATCAATGATAGACTGCATAAAGAAAATATAGTATATATACACCATAGAATACTATGCAGCCATAAAAAGGAATCAGATCATGTCTTTTGCACAGACATGGATGAAGCTGGAAGCCGTTGTTCTCAGAAAACTAACACAGGAACAGAAAACCAAACACCTCTTGTTCTCACTTATAAGTGGGAGCTGAAGGTGAGAATACATGGACACAGAGAAGGTAACAACACTTACAGGGGCCTGTCGAGAGATGGTATGAGTGGAAGAGAGCATTAGGGAAAACAGCTAATGCATGTTGGGCTTAATACCTATGTGATAGGTTGTTAGGTACAGCAAACCACCATGGTACATGTTTACCTATGTAACAAACCTGCATAACCTGCACATGTACCCCAGAACTTAAAAATAATTATAATAATTTTTTCAAAAAAAAAAAAACAAACCATGAGGGTGATAAGAAAGATAACTCCCTCCTCTACTTTAAACCTGGATGATTGAAACATAGTAATTAGTTTTGATTGTGGTAAACAAAGGCACTTTAGAAACCTCCCAATAAAACTTTGAGGAAGAAGTGGAATTACCTTTCCAGTGTTTTTCTCCTGCACAAAATTGTGAATTCTTTGAGGCAGGAACTGTTGGTTATTTGATTCCCAGTACTGTGAGCTTAGTTTTATCATCTGTGAAATGGAATTAATCATATCTCAGTATGCAGTCATAGTAGGATTAATAAAGTGATTATGTGTATCAATTATATAGCTCAGTGTCTGGCACATGGAAAGACAAAGTATAATTATGAATTATTATTATTTATTATTGTGGTTATAGGGGAGGAAGGGAAAAACGACCTTCAGACAACTCTTTTACTCCAAAATCTCATGAAAGACATGGAACAGAGCAGTGAGGAGCACTTGGGGATTCAGGAGCCTGGTTCCCCTACAAATTCTTTCAATTAACCACCTTCCCTTAACCAATGACTTACTTTTCTAGATTTCAGTTTTCTAACATTATAATGAAATGATTCGTTTAAAATACTCAAGATAATTTTTAACTCTAAATTTCTCCAATATTTTGTTTCTAGGAAAGGACCAATTTTTTCTTAAATTTGGCCCAATTTAACAAATAATTACTATTTATATTTTTGAAACAACTAGATTATACTATAAAAGTTTTCTTTCTTTGCAATATGAAGCTATTTATGAATTTGAAATTAACAGAGAAGGTAACAAGAGACTGTAATTTCCTTATGCCAATTTCCTAATAAAGCCCACATTGAAAAAGCACTATTCTGGAAAAAAATATTCAGTAATATCCAGTTTTCTACCTGAGCCTAAGTGTTCAGGTGAAACAGCTGAACATAAATATGTATACACTCACCAATGTAGTAATTCTGGTTTTCGATATTGTGCTTTTATCTGGCCCATGAAGGATACCACTGTGCTCTATAATCCATACCCAAAAATAAACTTTCACCAGTGGTTTTAAAAAAATGACTTGTATAAAGAAAATTGCATCAAAGGGGAATTAAGTGGTTGAGCAAGAATTCACACATGAAAAAAATTACCTAGTAATAGAATTGTGAAACAATGACCTTTGTCTAAACATCCTTATTTCTATTTAACTTATATTTCTTCTTCATGTGGTTTTTATTAGTGAAATCAACAAATGTTCATTTAGTTTCAATTCTGTGCAAGGCTCTTTGCTAGGCACTATGAGGAATAAAAAATTAACCAATATAGTTACTTTTCTCCTCAAGGAACTGGCAGCTGATTACATATGCAGAATTATAATACAGGAGAGAAGATGCCCAGTTCCCTAAGAGCCTGACAAAGAACAAGCTGTGCATCTCCAGAGATAACAAAGATTTTTTTCCATTAGGAAAGTTCAGGGACACTTTATGAGACATTTCAGTTGGGCCTAAATGGATGAGAAGGAGTCTCTGGATAGGATTGGGAAATAACTGGTTTCATTCATGTGGAACGTAGGATTGGGAGATTACGGAAGTGCTGGGAAAGCTGGTTAAAAGATCCAGTTTAGGCCACACTATGACCTTGACAGGCTGCCCAAGAAGCTTGAACTTCACTCTCTAAGCAACGAGAAATCATCAAAAATATCTTGGCTGAAGAATTACATTCCTATAGTTAGGCATTAGAAAGATCATTGACAGGCAAGAGAAAAACAGGAGACACAGGAAGCTGAAGACCAGTTGGGAGACTGTTGCTATAAACTATGGAAAAATAAATGAATTAACTAGGATAGCAACAGAAAGTCTGGAGATGGTGGGCGGGGTGCTTGGGAAGTTTAGGAAGTCTGCCTGTTAGATGTGGCTATTCACTGTCTACACAGGCTGAGGGGTTGGAGGAGGAGTCAAACAGGCCTTGGAAGATGGAGAAACATAAGCTGAGAACAGAGGATGGTTAGAGATTTAGAGGTTTTAGTGTGAGATTCTGGGAACACCCAAATAGAATTTACCAGAAAGCAGTTCTGGTGTACATCTGATGTTCTGGAATGAGGTAGGGCTGGCAACAGATTTGGTAATTTTTGGAGTGGATGTTATAATTGAAGAAACAAAAATGACATCTCACAGGAGATGTCATTGAGAGGAAAAAAGAATATAGATCTACATTTAGAGAGAAGGCGGAGGAAACGCAACCTAAAAGAGAGAAAGAGGAGTCATATGGAAGTAAAAAGGAGAACAGAAAAGCAGGAGTCATAGGAAGAGAAAGAAAAGCATGTAAAGAAAGGAGTTATGATAATAAAATGCAGCCAAGACCAGGGCAACACCATGAGAACTAATTCCAGTGACAGCCAGGTAACCTCATAGCTTTTACCAGAGAAATTTCCTTAGACTGAAGCAATGGAGGAGACTGTAATATACTTAACCAGTGAAAGATCACTGGTACCAGATGCTCCCATTTGTTTTGTTTTCAATATATTATAAAAATATTTAGATAAACAACAAAGTTGAAATTATCTCACAGTGACACTCAGATACAACCACCACCGAATTCTGTCATTAACATTTTACGATATATGTTCTATTACAAATCTATTTATCTACTCATCCCTCCATCAATCCACCTTAGAATTTCTTTGGAAGGAATTCTGGGTAAATTACAGCCATCATTATAAACCTCCCCCTGCTCCCAAATATTCCAGCATGCACATCATTAGTTTAGTATTTGTTTACAGTTTTATTTTTCTTTGCGATAGAATTTACATACAATAAAATACATTTACCTTAATTGAACATTTGCTAATTTTTGACAAATAAATATATCTATGTAACCAAAATCCCTTTCAAGGTATAAAATGTAATTATTATCCCAGAGAGTTCCCTCACTCCTAAGGGTACAGTTTATGAGAGAGTCATCACAGTTGCTCAGGAGGGCGCTGGGGCACTGGGTGCTTCAAAAACACATGGCAACTGTTCCACTGGGTATTCTTGGCAGATGGAATAGCTGCAGAATAGAGTATGTGACTCAACTCCTTTTGGAGAAGCAAATTTCTTATGATATGACCAAGCAAGGAGAGCACATAATATATTTTCAGCTTTTTTAAAATGTTGCAAATTATTATTATTATTTATATAGGTCTAGGTAGAACATCAAGGATGGAAACTTGAAAATATTGAAAACTGGATTTCTCTTAAAGCACAGAAAACAAAGTACTATAAATTGATTGCAAAATTTTCTTGCAGGAGAAAAAGTTTAAGCCAGCTTTATTGAAGTATAAGCTACATATGGAAAATTTATCCATTTTAAGTGTATACCTCAATAAGTTTTGAGAAATTTATACACTGAAGTAATCATCCCTATAATCAAGAGGTATAACAGTTATATATAGCAACCAAAAAACTCATTGAGGCCCCTTTGTAGCATGGGTTTTTGATTGAATCATATTGCATATTCAATTGAAGAAAAAGCCAGATGCTTGCTGATGCAATGGGTATAAAGTGTGGGAGAGAAGAGTCAAGGATGAATCCAAGCTTTTGTCCCGAGAAATTGGGTATACAGAGGTACCATTGTTAGATGAGAGTGACCAAAGTTGTGGGGAAAATAGTGTAGTTTTAAATATTAAGAAAGAGTTGATTTACAGAAGATAAATTTTAGTAACCAGTAAGTATTTCAAAGACAAGTCACAACAGAAAAACAAAAACATGCTTATTGAAATAACAATGGGGTATAAGTGTACAACTATTAAATTAACAATCATTTAAAGACACGATGCTACTCAATATTGGTTATGTTAGGAGAACTTGTATACACACCAACTGCAGATGCTAAATTAGGTAAGAACTGTCATTTGTAGAGCAGTGGCCCAAGAACTGTCCATGACTCTTTTGCCCCCTCATTCCAATTCTAAGAATTGTTTCTTAGGGAATTATGCTTAAAAATTAAACCAGCAGCAAACTGACACAAGACAGAAAACCAAACACCACATGTTCTCAGTCATAACTGGGTGCCGAACAATGAGAACACATGGACACAGGGAGGGGAACATCACACACTGGGGCCTGTTGGGAAGTGAGGGGCTAGGGAAAAGATAGCAGAGGGTGGGAGGATTGGGGAGGGATAACATTAGGAGAAACACCTAATGTAGCTGACAGGGGGATGGATGAAGCAAACCACCATGGCATGTGTATACCCTATGTAACAATCCTGCATGATCTGGACATGTACCCCAGAACTTAAAGTATAATAAAAAAAATTTAAACCACATAATCTAAAAGACAGAAAAAAAATTTATTTGTGCTAAATGCTCACTGCAACTCTCTTACAGATTGTAGATCCCTATCTCAAAAAAATGAAATCCAAATATTCCAAAACCTGAAATTTTTGAGCATTTGCATGACACCACGAGTGGAAAATTCCACACCTAACCTCATGTAATGGGTCGCCGTCAAAACACAGTTGTACTTTATTCAACATCCTAGAGTGAAAAAAAATGCCCTCCCAGCCCCCTTCAACTGCAGTGTATCTTTTCCATGCAAGTCCAGATTCCCCTTCAAGCACACCCACAAAAGGTAACAAAATAAAAACTTTGTTTCATGTACAAAATTATAAAATATTATCTAAAATTACCTTCAGGTTATGTGTATAAAGCGTGCATAAAACATAAATGAATTTTATGTTTAGACTTGGGTTCCATCCCCAAGATATCTCATTATGTATGTGTGAATAGCTCCAAATTAGAAAAAAAATCTCAAATCATAAACACTTCCAGCCCTAAGAATTTAAGATAAAGATAACTCAGCCCATAGTAATAAAATATTTGTATAACAAGTGTCCAGAAAAGGAGAGTGTATAAGTTAAGTAATGTGCCTTTAAGTAGAATTTGTAATAATAGCTAACTTTTACTGAATGTGTACTATGTGCTTGACACTATTGTAAGGGTTAGTTTACATTACCTCATTTTCTCTTCATAATAGCCTATATTATATTCTGTGTGGTAAAATTTATCCCTAGTTAACTGATGAGAAGTGTGAAGGACACATAGTTTAAAATTATGCAACCAGTAAGTGGTAAAGATAAGACTTGAATGTAAGCAGGGTAACTCCTAAGTCCAGGTTCTTAACCATCAGTAAAACTACCCAATTTTAAGCAAATACTGAGGGTAATTACAATGAAAATGCATTGAAGATAGAATGGCACATTCAAAAGGAAAGAAAATACGAAAACAATGTTTCTAGTGGCTTATGTTATAAGGGAAAGAAAATACAAAAAAAAAATTGTATGTTATAGGTATAGGTATGTGAATATAAGAAAAGACCAGAAGAAAATGCAAAAATAAACTTTTTGTTCACATGAGACTATTGGATTCTTCAGTTAGGAGTTCATTAATGGTGTTGCAAAATAAATTTCCTTTAAGAGGTAGGAGCAGAAGGGTTTAGTAAACTGATCTTTCAAAAGCAGATGATGTACAGAAGAAAATTGCACAAGTTTTTATTTGAAGATAGGTAGAATCAAGGGATTTGAAGAAAGCCAAAGACAAGAAACCAAGGAATAATACATAGAAAGAGGATGAGAAGGAATGAGAGAAGAGAGGAGGTAGTGCAGAGAAGAGACAAGGAAGGAGAATATTGAAGAGGTGAAGAAGGAACCAAAGGTGGCATGGAGTATGTTATGACTTGTACATAACAGTTGCTCAAAAATATTCATTAAATTTGAAGTTAAAGCAATTTATTGTAAAGTTAGGCAATCATGTCATGGTTATTATCTCAAGGAACTCATGTTATTATGCTTTGCTTTGCAAAGTTTTGTTTTGCCTTGTGTGTATGTATGTATAATATAAAAATAGCCTGATTTTATTTTTCTAAGTATGCATATATAAATAAATATGCTTATATATTCAGAAAGTATAGTAAGTAAGAAGCAAATAAAATAATCTAATCCTATCTAAACAAAAGTATGGTTAGAATTGTGTCACATAGCCTTCTTGGTTATTGCTGTTCATTATGCACACATACCTAAATTCATATTTCCTTCTAAAAAGGCATCGACATTTGTGATCCCCTTTTCATTACTAAACAACACAGTATGATCATTCTCCATGTTAATAAATATCTTCTCTTGAATAGTTGTGTAGTTTTCTGTTGCTTGGACAGATATAATTTATTCAATTACTCCCTTATTGATGGACACTGGCTTATTTTGAATTCTTAGCTACTATAAGCAACATTGTGATGAATAGTCTTATACATACACATTTGTACATGTTTATTTGTTTCCTTAAGATAAATTCTGAAGTAGAATTACAGGGGCTAATGTGTGTGTTGCGGGGGGGCGGGGGAAGTGTGTGTGTATGTGAATAATGTATATGTAAAAATATGTGTGTGTGTATATATATATATAAGTTCTTTGGATAGAAATTATTCAAGTGCCTTCTAGAAAATGTGTAAACGTTATCTCCTCCCATTGACAAAGTGGAGGAAGGTTTGCATCCCCACACCTTGCTAATTTGAGGTATCAGCCTTTCTAATTTTTCAGACAGCCATTATTTGAGAAACTTTAAAATACCCCCTTTCTCATCCCACATTGCCTCATGAATAGATAATTTGCTCTACAAAGCATCTAAAAACTTCTGGAAGATATAAGTGGTTGAGGTAAAATTAGACTTGGTTTTAAGATTTTGCCAGAGAACAAAGAAAGTTGAAAACCGTCAAGGCAAAGTTCTATATATTTTCTACACTGATGACTCTATGCTGTGTTCCCTCTGATTGGAAAACGGAGGAATCAAACCTATGGAAATGCTTAACAAGCTCCTAAAAAACAGATCTTCAGCAGTCTAGGGAGCCACAGATTTCCCCTGTATGAGTCTAAAATTACATCAAAATTTTTTCCCCTTTGTGTTGGGGTTTTTTTTTTTAAGAATAAATATAAAGGCATTGCCTCTGAACCCTTGAAAATAGGCATGCGAATTATAAGAAAAAGTTTTGCATTTGAACTATGACTTAAGGTTTTAACAAATATTGAGGTATTAATTTAATTTCAGACAAACTACAGAATTCCAACGATTTATTATAGCTCTAATTCGCAATAAAAGAGAAGCAGTAATATTTCTTCTAATATTTTAGTAGAAATGTAAAATGTGTATTTACAACACTTAGTCACTTCTCTTAAAAAATAAAATATTTTCAGCCTTCATGTAAAGCAGCCAGATGCCTAATTAGGAATCCCGAAACTTGGCTGTATTGAGTTAATAAGAACCTGTGGCAAGTATTAAGCAGAATATTCCATTCCTCAACAATGAGGAAAGGTACTTGTAAGTTTGTAAAATAAGCTGTCAAAGTGGTTCAGTAAAATTATACATAAGATTATTATATTTTCAGGTTCCTGCTAACCTATACCATCGTTAGAAATCAAACTATGCCCAAATTTCACTCTTACCTTTTTGCTATTCTTCCTCAACCCTATCTCCCTCAGGAATTTTTTTTTTTAACTAAAACTTTCTGTGGTTGCTTTCAACCAAAGAAATGTTATAGATTGCTGACATTTATATGTTGTTTGTCTTTTTAAGGATAGAAAAATATTTGCTGTTTTTTATTAAGTTGAGTGGGGGCTCTGTGTGTGTGTGTGTGTGTGCACGCGTGCACACGCGCGCACACACCTGTATTTTCTTACTTTAAATAAATGTTTTCCTGTTTTAAAGGCTTTCTGGTATATTGATGAAACAAAATGCATGAACTTTCAGAGACCCTAATTAGTCATTTGGCAACTCTTCTCACAGCTGAAAACATTTTTTTCTGAATAGGAAGCAATAAAGTACTGTAAATACATATTTTTAACTTCTACTAAAATGGTGATTGAAATGTAATTGATGTACCTTATAGGAAAAGTGCACACTTTGATGATACTTAGTAAATTACTAGAGTTCTGGAATTACGTTGTCTGACGTTAATCAATATATGTTTACAAAAATCTCAGTTTACTTTTAAGGAAGTGAGAGATAAATGCATTTATATTTCTTAGGGAAGGCAATTAAACCCCATAAGAAAATAATAAAATGATAATGGTTAATAACTAGTTCAAAATGTTAGCATGAAAATTAATTAATGTAATGTGTACAAAGGACACAAACACTTACTTGGCTTACGATGAGTACTTAGTAAGTACCAGCTGCTATTATACATGGAGTCACACTGTCTGTATTTAAATCCCAGTTCTGCCATGACTTGGCCTCAGGTCTTAATTTTCTCAATGATAAAATGAGGATAATTATAGTACCTAATCCGTAGGATTGCAGTGAGTATCAAATAAAGCCTTGGAAGAGTGTCTAGCATACAGTACCTTCTCACTGACTATTAGTTTTCATTTTTAACCATTAGTACTCCAAATGAGAACATGTTGCCTAGATTATTGCTAGTGGAATAGATATATGTCTTACCTTAACAATTAGTGTAAAAATTTTGGAGAATAAAGATAGGGTCTTATTTTTCTTCTGTAGCTTCTGATGTTTCTAACCTTGTACAATAAGTATGAAATCCAGATTCTGTAACTGTCACTGTCTCAATGCATAAATAATTTAGTGAATTAATTTGTAAAATGGTATGAATTGGTCACTGACAGAAATAAAGAGAAAATAAACAATTCTTTCTCAGCTTATCCAGAGAGATCAAAAGGGGAAAGTTAGATGTTTCTTATAGAGCTAATGTTCCCTTATTGAAATGACTCATCAGCCATGGATGTCTTCTCAAAGCCAAAATGCTTCTCAAAAGAGTATTTGTCCTTCTCCTATCTGCCCTCCTCTATGAAAAATAGGTAGGATCAAAAACAAAACAAAAACAGCAGAAAACAAATTCAATGTTGACTGCTTAGCTGCTGTGTTAGCTCTAGAGCCATTTGTAAAACAGCAATGCCACCTGTTGGGTAGAATATGCAAGTCTGTTATAATTTTTGTGTACTGGAAAAATGTTTATTCATGCCTCCTCTAGGAGGTAAAGTGTTGGGTTGCAGTATAAAGAGGAGAGAAAAATGAATAAGTCACTTGCAAAAATCTTCCTAAGTAGTAAAGCAAATGAAAAGCCATTTCTAGTTATAACATATGGACAAGTCTCTATTTTAAAACCTTTTTTCCTACCAAATCCTTCCAAGGATTACATGCTCTATCCTGGCATTTGCTCTATTGCTCCTTCACACTCCTTTTATGAGGTGGCTGAAAGCTAAAATAGCAATCTGTAACACTTGTCACTTAACTAAAATAAGACATTACTTTTAATAAACCAGATAATTGTTTTAAAAACTCTGCAAAGATGGGGCCCTGTTTGCGGGGGATGCCGCAGTTTTATACTTCTTTGTGTTAGTACTACATAGTCAAAATCTCTGAAATATTATAAAGAAAGAAAAATAAAAAATGACATTATGATAGTGAGATAACCTATGAATATTAGGCTTTGACCCAGAAAATCAAAACAATTCTGTTTAAGATAGAGTGTCCTCAGAGTCGGAAGTCTATCAGTATTGCTCAAGATGGCACCTTGCCGCTTACTAATGCCTCAGTCTAAAGATGAAAAACTCCAACACTATTGCTTTTCCATTGCTAGCAAGCAATTGGTGACATTAACTTGCTGGGCTTCAGACAGCAGAGAATATCTGGAATTGCTTGTTGGTCAAATATCTTGCTTGGCAGAGATATCTTCGCTAGGACCTCTTTGGATCAATTTCCTGACAATAAGGATCATCCTACTAAAGAAAAAGATAGCGGGCATTCAGAATATCAGATGCCAGTTTTATGTATGTACAAAAACTATGATAGAAGGCAATGTGTAATATCATATAAGCGGCATGAGTGATTTGGGAGTTTATACGTCATAAAAATTCCAACTGAGATATGTGGGGAAGACTGGCATGAGGACACTCAAACTGGAAAGATGAAGGCAAGGAATTGCTGAGATCCAATCAGCCAATCAGAAACAAAGAGCCAGACTGTAGGAGTCATTAAGACTATTCAGGATTTTTTTCCACTTCTTATTCTTCTAGGTATATGATACGATTGCATTTTCCTGCTTCATTTGAAGTTAGACATGGCTGTATGACTTACACCAGTGACATATGAAGGAACAGTGTGCATTACTTCTGAGCAGAAATTTTAAAAGCCAGTATAGAATTTGCTATGTATCTTTTCCCTACCTCAACAATTGTGAATCCGAATGTTGAGATGGAGTATCTCTTAGTTTGGTCTCTAGGTAACCGAGATGATCAGTCTGTTTGCTGATCCACAATGGATATACAACTTCACTGTGGTAAGCCATCAAGATTGAGGTTTGTTTTTGCTGCAGCATAACCTAGCACATCCTGTCTAATACACAGGGTTCCCATAAAATATATAAAGTCATGAGCTAATGAAAGTAAAAATAAGAAGGAAAGCCTTAAAAACCTAAAATTAGAAAACATTAGCTTTGGATAAGCTAGAGGACAAGGGTTTTTTAGTAGGTTATAAAATGTATGTGTTGCCTATAAAGTCAATATATACGTGTGTGTGTCTATAATATATATGGTTTAGAAATGTATTTCCAAACATTAGCCATTTTCCTATTTAATAGGAAATTCCCCTATTTCCTCAACTCTGAAAGCAGCAGCAACAATAATACAATGGTACTTTTCAGATGTCTCCTTTCTCTCTTATTAATATTCTTTGTCATTTCCAAGACTGGAAATTAAAGCATTGACTCCATTTTCTTTTTCTACCTTTGCCCACATAGAGGCTTTTTAAATAGTAGCAAATACTAGCCAGAACAATTTTATTAAAACGCGAGTCAGACTAAGTCACTACTCTGCTCCATGACCTCCAATGGCTCACCATTTCCTAAGAGAAAAGTCTGTCCTTGTTGGAGCTTATAAGGTCCTATGTGACCTGGCCCTCAATCACCTCTGACCTTCTTTGTGTCTTTATTTCCATGCATAGCTGTTCCTCAACTAGATCGAGTACACTTGCTTAAGGACATTTATAGTTATTATTCTCTATGCCAATAAGGTTCTTCCCTTAGAAGAACATTTACATGGCTCATTCCCTTCCTTTCCTTCTGGGCTGTTCTCAGGTAGACCTTCCCTGTTCACTTTCCACACTTGAGAGGCTTTATCATACTCACCCTGCTTTATTTTTCTCTAGAGTATTTAGGATGATGTGATATACTACAATTTGCTTGTGTATCTGTAAATAACCTTGTACCTTTAACTAGGACATAAGCTCCATGAAGGCAGGTCTGCGTCTGTTTTGTTGTCTGTGGAATTCCATCACTCAGAAGATTTAGCACATAGTAATAGTTCAGTAATGAATTTGGATTATTTTCTCAGTGCTGAACTTCATTGCTCTGCAATATGACTTTGATTTCCTCTTCTGCATCCCTGAACTTACTACTCAATGGCCAGTATGCTGTCCAGGGTCAGGCTCAGGGTCATAGCATGCTAGCATGATAGCACAGGACAGAAATGTAAGCAGGCTTAACTCTGAGGTTCCCAAATGAAAGCTATGGCAAAATTTTCACTTTCCCATAAAGAAAAAAAGGCAGAAAAAGGCCAATTTTGAAGGCACTGACATAAAGCTAAGTTTTAAATTTTATCCATTAAAATGTGGAATTATTTCCTTACATTTTTGGTGCTAAAGTGCCCTTTCATTTGTTAAATAATGATAGAATTTGATGACAGTTTTTATTTTGCTGCTTATTTGTTTGTTTTTTCCTTTTTATGGTCTATACTTGGCAAGGTAAAAAGTTGAGGATCCTCAATAATACCTAATTTTAAAATATTATAGAATTAGCTATCCTGTAAGGTAGGAAACTGAAGCCAAGAAAGGTGTCATGACTTCTGAATGTTCATTGATCTAGATTATAGCAGAAGAAGAACTAAAACTCCTACCTCCTCATTTCCAGCCAGTTCTTTCTCTACACAAAATTCCTGCTTCTGAGAAGCCTTCTGAAAATAATTCCCTCCCTGATATGTAGTGTGCTTTATCACCATATATTTGCTTTTTTGGCCATTAAGTATTTTGAGGCTCTACAAGAAAATTAAGGCTCTTCTTTCTTATTTTTAGGGGAGTCAAAGGGTTTACACCTTACACAATATCAAGTTCTAATAAAGTGGAGTGAAGTGCCAGTGATGGAAGCAATTTGAGAGGAATGAATTTCCTTCTGAAAACAGGTTAGGACAGTTTAATAGGGGAGTGGAGGGGTATGTTGTACATAATACATTCCTGAATATAATATTGCCCGGTCACTTCCTTTGCTGTCTTGGATGTCATTTTGTACATTTTTCACATTGTGTGTGTGTGTGTATGTGTGTGCGTGTGTGTGTGTGCATGCGTGTGTGTGTTACTTAACTCTGAATTTTACCGTAGGCCAGAATTTTGTCTCCTGATATTATTCACCTAATCAGAGGGCCTGCCCAGTACTCAGTACTAGGTGAACATTGAGTGCCTGCCATGTTGACTTCTGCTTTTATTTATTCTCTTTTGAAAGGTCACTAGAGCTAAAGATTCTCAAGCTATTGAGAAATGCCACCCCCATTACTGGTACTGTATTGGCTCATGCGCTTTCTCAGTTATGTTTCTCATTGTCTTGGCATCTGACTTTTAAGTAGACAAAAAAAATGCCAAGTTAATTCCAGATCACGATCTGCAAAAAAATGCTTATCACTGCTGGCAAAAAGAATGAAGTATGCTCCCTTTGTAAAGATCATGGCTCATAAAGAAGGTTCAAATTCTGATGAGCCAAACAGTTGGCTGTAGTACCTTCCCACCCCCAAGATGTCCTGACTTCTATCAGGGAGGTATCTGGGCCATTAATGTAGTACTCCATCATAAAGTACATATTATGATCACCACTAGTAAACTCAGAAAATCACTGAATTCCAGGAATAAACGAGACTTTAATGGTATCTGAATCCAACATCCATCATCTTTATAGTTAAGAGATTGAAGACTGCTGGTAATTTACACAACATATTTATCATTAGGAAGTTTTCTTTCCACACATATGAAGACTTGAAATCTTCCTTCCTAAAATTTCTAATTATTGATTGCTCATGAACTAATATTTGAACATTGAGCTCCTTATTACATTTCAGATTCTGTGCTATGTGTTGAGGCTAGGAAGATGGGTAAAGCTCAGCTCCTGCTTTCAGCAGCCTCATAGTTGGGTTGGAGAATTGTCATAGTAATATATAATTCACATGCTGTGTGTATGTAAGATGATGTATAGTTCTGTATAAAACAGAGTGGAGGAACATATTCCCCCAATTAAGGCTGATAAGGTAAAGGAAGAGGACATCCCTAGAGTATATGATATGTCACTTCACTTTCTAGTTCGTTAATCATGCAGCTATTTTAATCAGTTACTAATCAACCCAACTATATCATCCAGTCTAAACATCTACATCTTTCTGTGAACATCTTAATCTTAGCTGGGGACATAGGGACTGAATCTCCATCATGCTTTCCTCACTCCACTCCCACCTCTGTGTAGAGGCAATAAAGTTTGAGGAATTGACCTCAACTCCAGTCATAAAACCCATCCCTTGCCAGGATCCCTAACTGGATCCTCCCAGTGGGTAGTGTTTTATTGATGACAATTACTAATTAAGAAGTGGGAACATCATGAAAGAAAAATTATGTCCAGTGCTTGAGAGTTGTTTGCTCATTTTTTCTGTACAGATATGAATGAGAAAACATGTAGCCTATTTTTGGCTACTGGACAACTTACATCCAAGATAAAGCCAACACTGTTGTCAGCACAGAAAGACAAAATAAAACCTGGATACTTGATCATATTACTGAACTGCTGGATCAATGAATCCTGATACACACTGCCAAGCATGTGGGCCAATAAATGTACTCATTCTTGAAGCCAGTTTGATTTGGATTTTTTTCTTATTTACATCTAAAACCATCTTAAGTGTTTAACTTGTCTAAAGCCTTATTAAAATAAAGAGATATTATGTCTATGGTCCTCTTCTGAACAACTGCTCTAATAATATTAACAAGGGAAAAACATTTCTTTGATATGCCTTGTTTTTGTGAATCAATTGTGGTTCCTAGTTCCTAAAGTCACATTTTCCTGGAGAAATGTTCTTGATTCACTTACAGTATGGATAACAGTTGGAAGCAATTCAGCTCCACAAGTATTGATTACACGTCTACTCTTTGCCCTGTATTATGCCAGGCACCAAGGCACATACAAAGTGGCTCTGAATAAGATACGGCTGCTTTCTTCAACAAGCTTAAAATCTTTTGGAAATGAAATGTAATCTAAGGAGCTTGCGTTCTTGTGTCATACACCCAGTCTTAAAACTTGCCCTGCCTATTATATGCCAGACACTATACATATCCTGTCTCACTTAATTTTCCCATCACCCGTTAAGGTCATTATTTATGAAGGAGAAAATTAAGTCCAAAGAGGTAACTATTTTCTCAAAGTTTCTTGTCAGACATGACGGTGCTGGGAAATGAATATAAGACTAAGTCTCAAACCAAAGGTATAACCAGCATTTAGATGACATCTGAATGTGTCATTAATAGGCAAGCAGTCCCACAGCCAATTTATGTCTATTGTAGTTCCTCTGTCTTGGAGATACCCTGTGAAGTCAAAGGTGGTACTCAGTTCATCCTTTAACAGAAGAAAAATCTCCCAAATCAGGCAAAGCTCCATCTGAGGGCAATTACAGCAAAACCCAAAAGCATTACTCTTTTGGTTATTCATCTAGTTAATATATGACAGGCATTGTGCTAAACACAATGAAGAATACTAAGATTGAGGCTCATGTTCTTCTCTGAAGGAGCTGTGACCTTTAACTAACAATAGCTGCCATGTATCAGATGTCTACTAACTCCTAGGCATTTTTCATAAATCATCTGTAATCCTTAAATGGCACTGCAATGTATTTTTGTTCCCATTCTCTGGATGAGAGATCTGAGACTAAGAAGGCTATACCTAAGTCACATATTCAAAGTCAAGATTTGAAAACCAGTCTAACTCAAAGCTTATGATGTCACTCAGTTGTAAACATCTGAAGCCTCAGTTTGATCGACGGAAGTATGTAGTGTCCAATAAATGTTCCTTTCTTAGTCTCCATTCCATAATTCCTGCCCCATTCTTCTCAGCACCATATGCCTATCAAAGTGCTGTGTTTACTACAGCCACTCAGGGTGTTCACATCATGTATTTTCAGCTGTGTGACAGAAACTGTAGTTTCCCCGCTGCCTATCAAGTGATTTATCTTGAGAAACCTGAGGTCTGAAAATTATATTTCAAGTTCTGTTTGCCATAATAAGCATTCTTGCCTCTAGCATAGAACTGGTTATATGATTCAGACTCAAAAATACATTTTAAACACTTACTGTGTATGCTAGGCCCTTTCACATATGTTGTTTCATGACATTCATTTTACAAATAATGTATCGGAAGGTGTAGTAAATTGTTCAAGGTCATTCACGTTTTAAGTGAAGGTCCAAGATTCAAAATCCACTACTCTCTGTCCAGCATATTTTTAAGTATACGTTCAGCTTTCAACATATTTTTTAAGAATATGTCTAAATCTAATATATATTCTGCTATACCAGATGTGCATGCTACTGGTTTTTGTATGGTGAGAACTACTTTTATTTAAAGCATTTACTCTCTTTCGTCTTCTCATTCCACTTACATTATTGCTTTCAGAATGTTTTATGTCTGTGTAACTTCTGCTTTTTTCCTTGGTGTCTCATAATTACTGATCCTCGCTCCAAATTCTCTCCCATAACTACTCCCAGAGGCCATCCTCACCATGCTACGGCCTGTCTCTCTGTTGAGTTTTCATGAGAAATGTCTCTTCTGTGGTATTTACCAAAGGGGGAAAAAAAATCTTCCAAGCTTCTCTAAATAGCATAAAGTAATTCTTTTCTCATAGTCTTAAAAAAGGAATTTTCTCCCTTTTTCTTTTCTTTTTTTGTTTAAACTCTACGACTCGTCCCATCAGTACGACCCAGTTTACCACATGAAAACTACTGAAGTTGACTTTTTAAAAAAATCTTTGGTATTATGAAGACAGTGATTTACTAGATTTATTCTAAGTAATCATATGGGGATACTTTTTTATTTTCAGAAAAAAATCAAATTAAACATGAGGTTTATTTTTAAAATTAATATTTATGATTAGACTCAGTACAGGTAAGGAGCTCAGTTGGATAGGGCCACATAGTTTTTGTGCTATCTTCTAATGAAGTGATTGGTGACAAATTAGATTTTTCTATATTTCTAGCAAAAACTCAGTCATGCTTGAAGGCTTCAGTGTACTGAAAGTATAAATGAGAAAGAGCCATGTCACCCACTACTACATTTGTAAGTTGTTTAGTATTTTTGGGGTTCTATCAAGAGAAACTTGGAATAAAGTAAGACTAAGATTAACCACTAATTGTGCAAAAGACAAGTAAGTGGAAAAAAGGTCCTGGTCTTTTAAGAGAATATCCAAAATCATGCTTTCAGCTAACACCTCTTAGCAAAGTAGTGAAAAGCAATGACCTAAGAATATGTTCAATACCTGCTTTAGCTGCTTACTAACTGCAAATGGGTTAACCTCTGGATTAATCAGAATTACCATCTCGTAGGACTGTTGTAAAGTTTAAATGAAATAATGCAAGGAAAACATTTAGCACAGTGCCTGTTGACTCTAAGTGTTCAGAAAATATTCTAGCTAAAATATTGTTATTGCTGTTATTTTTATTATCTAGATGTAAGCCTTCAATGCAGTCAAAGTGGTGTGAAAGGACATTTCTATATTGGTATCTTGCCACCCCTGAAAGCTTATAAGCCTGTACAGAGAATTAGATTTTTCTGAGATCATGGTGAGAGAACAGATATGACAAATAGCATCATTGTAGGAAATAGATGGAAGCTACTCATTGGCACCACACAATCACACACTCTCAATGCATGCTTGTTGAGGCAATTAACCTTCAGTTTCTATATGTATAGGTAGTTAGATTCCCTAGTTGAGAAATCGATGCAAAGTAAATATACCATTCAAAGTCTCAGCATCCACAATCTTAGCATGTATCTTTATAAATCACATAACATAAATCCAATATTTTGGGGGAAGAAAGCTTGGCAAAAGGAATTAGATAACTATTCATTGGCATCGGTATTGTTTAGAGAAGAGAGCTACAAACATAACATTTAACTTAATATCCAGATTCTGAAACAGGCCTTGTAACCCAGAAACATTTAACATTTAAACCTTTAGTAGAATACAATAATATTTCTGTGTTCTTCCACCACTGAGCTGGGGAAAAAGGATGACTGGAATTATGCTTTACAATCAAAGAGCTTACATGATATTTTAGAGTATAAGAACAAAAGATATTCCTATGTTCCTAAATTAATCTGTCTCTCCCATTTTCAGCTTAGTTATCAGATTTAGAGTATTTGTGAGCAGAAATAATAGCCTTTTGCCTCCCAAACTGTGTGGCTTGCTCTGAATTTTGGAAAGCCCAGTTTCTGGTCAAAAAACCAGCACTTGAAATGTAGTGAGTTAGGGAAGACAGCCAACTTCTGGGCTGGCCAGCCATTTTCCTGATAGCTGCCTGTATTTAGAGGTTGTGACGAACCAAGGAAAGACAGCCAGAATGAAACGTTTCCAGCTCCATCCTCTTCCTACCTCCACACACCATCATTTCTTTCCCAAACAATTATTAACCACCCCTTGCTACTATATATCTAAGTAAAAACTTCACCCAAAACTCAGTGACTTAAAGGAACATTTAATACCATGAGTCCATGGGTTGGCTGAACTGGGATGGGTGCTGTGCTCAGCTGGGTGGATCTGCTTGAAGCTGTGGCTCCCTAGATGCCACTGCTTCCCACTGCAGGTCTGTGGGCCATCCTGGAGGCTCTACTTCACATTTATCATCATCCTAGGGTCCCAGAACTAGGCATGCTTCTTCATTCATGGAGGGAGCAGAGGCAAAAGGGAGCAAAAGGAAGTATATGAGGCCTCTTAAGGCCTAGGTATGAAACTGACCCACTGTCACTCTTGCCCCCAGGATCAAAGTAAGTCACATGGCCAAGACCAAAGTCTGTGAATCAAAGAAATACACTCCATCCACGATGGGGCTATGGCTAAATATGGAAGCAAGAAAGCATGAAGAATGGGAGCCAATCATACAGCCTACCACTCTGAATCACTCCCAATCCTAAGCTAAAAAATGCTCTCACCTGCAGAACTTGAAGTTTCTCTATTGAAAGGACATTTCTTCACTTTTTAAGATCAATCAAGGGGATTCTAAATCCCCTATACTTCTCCCCTAGCCAGAATTCATAATTCCCCTTTCCATTTTATGCTCCTTACTGAAAACTTTTCCCCCTCATCATTTATCAAAACATGATTACTATTAGTACTGAATTTTCTTTTTAATTCATTGGGAGTCAATCTATACAGTTTCAGCTTGAACTAATGTGATTAAGATTTGCAGTACTGCCTCAATTCATTCCCCATAAATAATAAACAATATAGGGGAGACACACACACACACACACACATACACACACACACACACACACACACACGAGAATATATAAAATGAGGAAAAGCTAAATAGTTATTGGGTGAGATTTATCTGAAAATATTCAGGGAGAACTTAAGAACATTGAGTATAACCTTGAAGGAAATTTCCAGTTGCAATATTCTGCTCACTACTCACACGATGAGGCATTAGATATGTGGATGTGTGAACTGATTAGTTTGGATCCTTTGCTTGTTATTGACCACAACCCTGCCTTTGTCCTTAAGCTATGCACATCACTAGTGCAAAGGAAGTGGGTGAAAGCTCACAACTAACTCACCACCACCACCGGACAAAGCTGAAAGCCCATGCAGCTTTGACTGGTGGATCAGAGGTAGTATGGCTCACATGTGTTCCTTATCTCTCCACCTTCAGGTATGTGTGCATTTGTGTAGGTGTGTGTACATATAATCAAAAGTAAATTTATGTTGTGTTTATTAAGCAATTAATAGCCATTAATAATCAATGAAGTATCGCTTACTAACTGCTGCTATAATTATTGGGAGCCACTGATTCATTAGAAAGTACATGTGTTTGAGTTACTAAGATGATACGTTGTACATTTTCCTCACACTTCCTTTCTAAAACTGTTTCAGGTAATAGGAAAGAAGCCACTTTTTTCTAGGTTACTATGTAACCCTAACTACCTTTCACCATAGCATTAACCATCCTCTATTGTAACTGTCTATTCATGTGTCTCTACCCACCATTTAACCATAAGCTCTGAGAGAGCAAGTAAAGTCATCTAGTTCATAGTTTTCTCTCTCGGCATATTGCTTACCATGTGTTATATACTCAATAAGTATTTTTTTGAGAGAAGTAAACATCATTCCAAATGTTACATAGGACAATACAAGTAAAGCATTTTGTGAATTGTCAGTTGTATATTGCTATGTTATAATTAGCATAATCCCCATTAAAATTATCTAATGAGAAAAATTACAATAGGCAAACCACAGATTACAAATGTACCAGCCCAGGCAATCTGCCAACTTTGCAAATTATCTAATTTGGGCGTTGTATGTATTGATCTTGGCATGAACATGTACAGTGTTACTTACCAATGTGGTCTACAGGGCATATAAATATACTTTACAGTAGAGGTGGACCTGTATCCACCAGCTACATATACACAAACCCGTGCATTAGTGACAGATAGATAACCTTGGGCTTAGCATTGAAATGGTTTCTCTATGAAAGCTCTTCAAAGTTGTGAAATATAACTGAGATTCAAGTGCAAAATAAAATATGAGTCTTACCAGAGGAAAAGTATGGTTTCCTCTGGATTAAAAAAAAAAGATTTTTTTCCCCTTGAACAATAGGACCGTAATGATTCAATTTCTCCTGCACCAATCGGCATCAGCCTGTGAGATCCAGACCTGGCACATGGAAATTTCAGCCTTAAGTCAAATATTATTTCAAAGTTAATGACAAAATCTATTTTTGCAGTGGTCTTGTTTAAAATATTTCCCCTTAATACTCTTGAAATGTTGTAATTGAAAGCAGTTATTTGAGATGCCAGTGCATACTTCTTTAATTATGTCCTGTGCCATCTGTTTTCAATGAAAGGGCAGTATCTGTTTGCAGTTACCAATCTTATGAAAAACAGGCTTGTCCCGAAATAGATTGGAACTAAAACCAGAAAGCAGTTCTTTCAGAGGCATCCTTTCAAGGCAATTAACTTTAATCATTATAGAAATGTTTATTTCCCATCTTAGTCTCTCTTCACATGTAAATTCCTTCAGGGGAAAAGATCGCTTTTTGTGACTGTTTGAATAGTTCCAATTTGGAATAATCAGAACCTGCTGGTCTGTTTATGTTCCAATTGTGAAGGCTGGCAGCTTTCTTGATGAAGGAGCATACATGCTCTGCAGAAAGCAGATTGAGAAGCACAGTAGATACACACTTACTGGTCAGAGCAAGTTGGCTTAACCTCCTGGGCCCTATGCTTGCCCCATACTGTCTTCAAGGGTTAGGACAAGGAAGCAATGTGATGGGTGGGAGACCAGGAATCCTACTCTGTGTCAGTATAAAACCCATCTCCTCAAAGGAACCAGATACTCTCTTCAACCACACATTCCCATTCATTCTCCTAAATGCTATCAGAAAAATTGGTGGCCTTGCAAAACACAGGATATTTGGTGGTGGCTTGTAAGTGCATCATTCTACCTAGGAGAGTGTTATTTCTGAATTGCCTTATTCTTCAGGGACATTTTCTATCATAAGGTCAAACAACATTTTATGGCAAATTTTTGATGATGATTATTAAGCAGTTTCATTCATTCCTTCAGAATGTAAGTTTCTCAAGGGCAGGGATTCATGAGTGTTTTGGACATTAATATATCCTAAATATAAACAATAACATTTGGTGCAAAAAGACCCCCAGTGACTATTTGCTGAATTCGTTCATTCTTTTACATTTTGATGATACATTGATATAAAGCATACAAAAAGTCTCTTAAGAGATTTTCATTTAACATGATCGGTGTCTTGGACATGAACCATATTGACAGTAAATATCTTAAGGACAGAACAAGAGAAAAGACTGTCTTTTTCACCTCTGTGCCTAGATGCAGTCTCTGATTCAGACTTGGCATTCACCAAATATTTTATTGATTTAACTCAGCAGGCATTCATGTCTTGGCTACTGCCTAAGAGACTTATCATTTACTTAGATTGGAATAAGTCTTGAATGTTTTTATACATAAGCTTCTTTAATCCTCAATACAAACAAACAAACAAACAAAAACCCTGTAAAGTACTAAATATCTCCAATGTTCTGATGAAGAGCTGAAGCTTCTATCTGGAAAATCATTTGGCCAGGTTAATCAGGTAGCAAAGCCAATATAAGATGAGGAACTCAGGCTTGTCTTAAAGTCAACAATATTGTACCCCATAAATATATAATATATACAATTATGATTTGTCAATTTAAAAATTTTTTAATGCAAATCAATAAACAAAAGTTGATACTCATATATGTTCTCTATTGGCTCCTATACACTACTTAAAGTGTCCTTTAGGAAAACTTGTCTTTAACACAATACACCCAAGGATTCATTTTCACATATTAAAAAATCTAAAACCACATTATTATTATTTGAGAAACAGTAGTTTCCCACCTCTCCCTTGATGCTTCCTTGACAATCCCATCTCTCCCTTGAAGTTCATGGAGACCTATATTGCCTGGACCTCCTACTCACTGCTACATCCTTTAATTTGGGATCCCTGTAGCCTGCAGATCTATGGCTTTTGGACCTCTTGAGCTCCATTCAAGTAAGTAATGTGTTTTTTTCCCTTTGGAGTTGAAATGTTATCCTATCAGATTAGATGGAATTGGCAGGCTTGCTTTAAAGAAAACCACCCATCTCTCCCAAGCTTTTTTTTTTCCTATGATTTAAATAGAAGTGTAACACAATCTTTTAAACTTTCATAATTTAGTCCCACCCCAAACTTTCCAGAAATCAGTCAGGAATTCCTGTGGGAATACCAAGTGAGAGGCAGTACAGGATAATGCAACAAAGGGAAATATATAAAGGGAAATGATGGAAAGTTGGGAAAGAAAACAGAGACATATGAATTGAGCAGTGACTGAGCATCTTAACACACTCTTGCTAATGAATGGCTTCTGAAATTATGTGGTCAAAAAAAAAAGGAGCTGGACTCCATGTTCTTGAGCTTGGCATTCAGTGACGATGACTCATATTTTAGGTCTGGAGCAGACTAATGAGTTACGAACAAACTACAAGCACTCATTCTGTCTTGGAATGGCTATGATCTTTTTGTCAACTGTTCATTTATCACCTAATAATATTAATCACCACTTCCCAGTCTTCATCCAGAATATAGTAAGTGCAAGTCTGAGCTATAAGCACAGAGAGTCATCTCTACCCAGAGAAAGTTCCATTTATATTCATCAAGTGTGTGTGTGTGTGTGTGTGTGTGTGTGTGTGTGTACACAAATGCGCTAGCACAGGATAAAGATATATAAGACTTCCCTCAAAGAGAATGAATGCCAGAGTGGGGCAAAAGTCAATGTGTTAAAGTAAAAACACTAGTACCAATAACAAGAACAACCACAGAATAACAATATATTTATTTCATGTCTTCTCTGTGGCAAGCACTGTGCCAGGAGCTTCATATTGATTCTATACAGACTCTTTGAAATGAATGTTCTTATCCTTGTTTTACAGATGAGAAAATCAAGGCTCAGAAAAACTAATATTTTTAGGCTCCAGAGCTACTAAATGACAGAAACAAAATTAAAACTCAGTTCTCCCTGACTTTAAAATTTCTGTTCTTTCTGTGTCCATTAGAGAATATGATGGAGAAAATTTTGTTCTGTGAAGGAAACAGATTGAAAATAGAGAATAAAAGGATTAAAAATTCACTATAGAATACTGGAAATACTCCTGAGCTAGAAATTAGATCTAAATTCTATTATCTACTATTTTACTAATTAACTTTATAATCTTAGGTAAAAGTTAAATTCTATCATCTACTATTTTACTAATTAACTTTATAATATTAGGTAAGTCACTAACTTTATCTCTTCAGGCTTCTGTTGTATCATCTATGCTACCAAATTAAGGACATGAATTTAATGCTGTTAAAGACTGCAGGGGGACTGTTAAGACTGCTGTTAAAGAATGCCCCTAACTTAGAATTCTCAGTAGAAGGAGCTATGTGAGCAAGGCTGAATAGCCAAATAGAAACAAAATGTCAAGCATTTCAGTTGTAGGGTTCCTTGGCTAAGTCACACTAGAGTATCTTGGGCTTTGCAACTGGGCTGCACCTTCTTTTCTCTGCTCCATCTAGCATGATTGGATTGCATAGCAGATTCCAAATTAACTTAAGTAACCACCCTTGTGAATAGCAATAGTCACTCAGACACTCAAATGCAAAGGCACGTAAGGTCAAAAATGTGGGTGAAATTTCTCATCTGAATGGACCAAGGAAGAAGCAAAGGATAGAGATGCAAAAGAGAAAAATAATTTCTCTTCTCTGCAAACGACTTCTAAGATCTTTCCTGGAATTGAGAGTCCATAGATCTATGAAACCACTGTCTTTAAACAAAACTGAGTGAATATCAATCAAACTGAAACATGTAGTGAAATGCCAATTACCTATAAATAAGTGAGAGTGATATCAAAAGCAGATTTTTAATCAGGAACAGTAGATATCAGAAGACAAAGGAGTAATATATTTAAAATACTAAGAGAACATAATGTAAAACTAAATTTTTTAAATTCAGCTAAACTATTATTTAAGAGGGAAGGAGAAAAACACAGTTTACCACGTACAGATTCTCACTGAAATAATTAGTAAAGATGTGCTTCAGGACTTTGTCATTTTTAGAGTCAGGCAGCTCTCCTGACCCTCATGCTATATAGTTTTCTCTCTGTCTCTGTTTTTGCTACAAGGTAGAATCCACAGCACTAAGGGAATGTGCTCACTGGGAACCTGCCTCTCCTCCTAAACCCTCATCCGAATACCTAGAACTCCAGGGTTTTCCACCAAAACAGAACCTACGTGTACTTACAGATCGCATATGGATCTCTTTTCCCAGTCTATTGTCTTAACAGAGGGAGATAACACCAGTGGTCACACCTCTCAGCCAAAGAGGTAGCTTTTTGCAAGGGTTCTAGATGGAACTACGGGTATATGTGAAGACAACTGCAAACATGTGTGAGACCCTTAGTAAAGCCAGGAAGAGAACAGAATTTGTGTGAACTGCAAAACAAAAGCCAGGGGCCCACTCTCTCCTAGCCATGACTTTCTGGTTTGGGAGTCCAAGAAGTCTAAGAAATCTAAATTTGAACCCGGCCTTCTAGGTTGTTAGGAGGATATATTTTTCAAGAAAGAGGATAGGGCATCATGCATTTAACAATTTGTGGGATTTATGTACATTTGTATGGAAACAAATAGCTCTAAGAAGAGACACTTAGAACCATTAATGCAGGAGTACAGCTATGTAAAGAGTACACAGAGAACATACAAACTGGAATTACAGTACAATGGTCCCTCTACAGTACAAAAGCCTCTCTACAACACAAAGCCCCTCAAATTTCAAACACTCATGGAAAGAACTAAACTACAGTCCAGGAAAAAAAAATAATGAGTGAGTAGTTGTTCAATGTTCACAATCCGTATTTTAGCTTGGACATTTCAGGTCCCAGCTTGTCCAGGAAATGCAAAAGCAATGGTGGTGTCCTAGTGAGAAAAGAGAGGGGCTTATGGTATGGAAAAAATAAAACTTCTGAGTTTGTAAAAAATATGTATTTATACATATGGTATGTGGGCTTCTTTATGTGCTTGATCTAGGCCCTCTGAACATTAGAGGAAGGCTAGAAGAAAAGAGAACCGCTGGGAAAGCATGGAATGCAAAGAACAACAGAGGTTATGAAAATTAATAAAACATACTGGTAAATTAACTAATATGACTATAAAAATCATAATGACAAGTTTTGTGGGTTAAAAGTGGTAAAACAACAACATAAGAAGAGTTTGTCAATGGGTTGTTAAAAAGTGCTAGGATTCTATTATACAAGAGTAGGATGTAAATACTGAACGATTTTATAAACCATCAACAAATTTAGAGTTAATTGTGTACTATAAAATCATAACAAGTTTAAGATTATGACTAAAGTAATAGAAATACTTGGTTTCTGGACTAACAAAAGAAATGAAGAATAAATTGAACTTTAATAATCCAAGAGAAAACAGAAAAAGGAAATAAAGCAAAGACAGTGATAAACCGAAAAACACAAAATAAGACAGGAAGAATAAATCCACAATTTAATAATTAAAATGAATTTAAATGCAATTATATCCACCTACTAAAATATAGAGAGTAACAGTTTAGATAATATAAAAAAGAATAAAATCCTGCTATATGCTGCTTAGAAAACACACAACTGAAATAAAACCATGCAGGTCAGAAAAGAAATTATGAAAAAAAGACATAACATGTAAACTCTAACCAAAATAAAGATTATTTTAGGTTAATACCAGATAACAGAGAATTTAAAACAAAATAGTAATTATGAATAAAGTGTGATACACTATATGGAGCAATCAACCAAGTAGAAATAATAATCACAAATGCATATGCACCTAATAATCTAGTTCCTAATACGTAAGAAAAAAATTGAAATAGGCACATCTCCTATCAAAATAAACCAAAAATAAGCAATGTTAGAGAACAGTTGAAAGGCATATTGCCAAGTTTGACCTTATATCCTTGTTTCTGTCTTTATACCCATAGAGTTATCCTCTTTTGATTTTCAAGAACATTAAGTGTATTTTAAAAACTAACCACACAGCATAAAATTAAAGACTCTATCACAAAAGGGTAAAGTACTCTATGGGCATAAAATTTTAAAAAACACATTTAAATGACTCAGTTTAAGAATACATAAGGAGCTCAAACAACTCTATAGGAAAAATAGCTAATAATCTGATTTTTAAAATGAGCAAAAGATCTGAATGCACATTTCTATTTTTTTTTTTTTTTTTTTTTTTTTTTTTTTTTTTTTGAGACGGAGTTTCGCTCTTGTTATCCAGGCTGGAGTGCAATGGCACGATCTCGGCTCACCACAACCTCCGCCTCCTGGGTTCAGGCAATTCTCCTGCCTCAGCCTCCTGAGTAGCTGGGATTACAGGCACACACAACCATGCCCAGCTAATTTTTGTATTTTTAGTAGAGACGGGGTTTCACCATGTTGACCAGGATGGTCTCGATCTCTTGACCTCGTGATCCACCTGCCTCAGTCTCCCAAAGTGCTGGGATTACAGGCTTGAGCCACCGCGCCCGGCTTGAATGCACATTTCTTAAGAGAAGACACACAAATGGCAAATAGGCATATGTAAAGGTGTGCAGAATCACTGACCTTCAGAGAAATTCAAATTAAAAATACGAGATATAATTTCACTCCAGGTAAAATGGCTTTTATCTAAGACAGGCAATAACAAATGCTAGTGAGGATGTGGAGGAAAAGAAACCCTCATACATTGTTAGTGGGAATGTAAATTAGAACAATCACTATGGAGAACAGTTTAAGGATAAATAAGATCTACTGTTTGATAGTAGGACAGGGTGACTATAGTTAATAATAACTTAATTGTACATTTTAAAGAGTGTAAATGGATCATTTATAACTCAAAGAATAAATGCTTGAGGGGACAGGTACCCCATTCTCCATGATGTGCTTATTTCACAGCACATATCTGTATCGAAGCATCTCACGTAACATACACATACACATACACACACACACACACACACACACACACACACACACACACCCCTACTAGGTAAACACAAATTTTAAAAAACAAACAAACAAAAAAATTAAAAATAGGCCGGGTGTGGTGGCTCATGCCTATAATCCCAGTACTTTGGGAGGCCAAGGCAGGTGGATCACCTGAGGTCAGGAGTTCAAGACCAGCCTGGTCAACTTGGCAAAACTCTGTCTCTACTAAAAATATAAAAATTAGCAGGGCATGATGGCAGGAACCTGTAATCCCAGCTACTCGGAGGCAGAGGCAGGAGAATCTCTTGAACCCAGGAAGTGGAGGTTGCAGTGAGCTGAGATCATGCCACTGCACTACCCAGCCTGGGTAACAGAGTGAGACTCTGTCTCCAAAAAAAAAAAAAAACAACAACTAAACTAAAAATAGAGCTAGTATACGACCCAGCAATTCCACTCCAAGGTATATATCCAAAAGAAAGAAAGTCAATATATCAAAGGGATATTCTGCATTCCATTCCTGTTGCAGCATAGTTCATAACAGGCAAGATTTGGAAGCAACAGATGCACAGATAAAATATGGTATAAGTACACAATGGAGTACTATTCTACCATAAACAAGTAATGAGATCCTTTTATTTGCAACAACATGGATAGAACTGGAAATCATTATGTCAAGTGAAATAAGCCAGGCACAGAAGACAAACATTGCATGTTCTCACTTATTTGTGGGAACTAAAAATAAAAACAACTGGACTCATAGATACAGAGAGTAGGATGATTACCAGAGACTGGGGAGGGCAGTGGAGGGTGGAAGAGCAGGGGAGTGCAGATGGTTAATAAGCACAAAAAGTAGTTAGCATTAATAAGACCTAGTATTTGATAACAAAACAGAGTGACTATAGTCAATAATAATTTATTTATACATTTAAAAATAACTAAAAGAGTATAATTGAATTATTTATAAGACAAAAGATAAATGCTTGAGGAGATGGATATGCCATTTACCATAATGTGATTTTTAGGCATTGCATGTCTGTATCAAAGTGTCTCATGTATCCCTTAAATACATATATCTACTACATACCCACAAAAATTTAAAATTTAAAAAGATAAATATCATCGACATATAATATAAATGATGCTCAAAAATTAAAAACAACTTATGGTTTAAATAAGAAATCAAAGAAAATAGAAATATATTTACAACAAAATTATGATGAATATACTAAATTTTTTGGTAGAATACAGTTAATATGATACTATTGTGGAGGCAAGTAAAATAAAAACCCTAAAAAAGAGCAGAAAATTAATAAAATTTGTATATAACAAAAATATAGAGAATATTAGAAGGGAGGATAAATAGAAAAAATTAACTTATAAGGATGGAATTATACACTAAGCCATTTTAAATAAAATATCTAACATTTAATTATACTTGAAGAAAAAAACAAATGAATTTGTAAACTTGAGTTAAAAATTTCTATTTAAGAGATACTACTTTTTCTAAGCTCTTTTAACATTAAAAGAACTATATGAAGATAATTATTGTCACCTGTTTTTAAAAACTGCATTTCCAATTTTAATGTGAATTGCCTCTCTTGCACCAAAAATGAAACAATTTTTATTACTAAACTTCTTTTAATTCTTCCTTTATTTTTCTGTTACTTACAATATTTTTACTTCTTGACAGATTATAACACTCATGTTTTGCAATGAAAATTCCTTCAACTATTAAATTTTCTTCAATTTTTAAATGGATTTAATACCCATCTGTTTTTGTTTTGTTTAATTTTTATCAGTTTTCCAAGTCAGGGTTCTTCATTTCTTTAAATATCATATAATTGGCTGGTTTTTTTTTTTATTACTGAATGTTTTGCTCAAGAATTCTTTACTGGATTCTATCATCTCTTACTTTTTCATATATAAAGTATCTGCCTTTTCTCCTATTTTCCTAAATGGCAATTTGGCTGGGTTAAATATTCCTGGATCTAACATTATTTTCCATAGAATTCTGTAGCCATTGCTTCATTGTCTTCTAGATTTTGTTTTCTCCGTGAATTACTTTTTCTGCCTAAATACTAAAGCAATCCCTTAAAAATTTTTTTGTTTTTGCAGTTTGGTAATTTAATAGTAATTTATTTTTTAAAGTTCAGATAGGAATAATTTTGCATTATTACTTCCTAGTACATAGAATTTCCTCTCACACTGTAAATTCAATTTTTTTTCTTCATTTCAGAAAAATTTTTGTCATCGTGGTATATCTTTACTTCACAGCAGCTCTTTCCTTCAGGGATATCAATTGCCTTCATGTTAGATTATCTTTACTTTTTCATAACTCCATCTCTTCCAATTGCTTTCATCTCTTATCTGTGACCATTTCAACACCCCTCCCCCATGCCATAAATACAGTTTTTACCCCTGTCTATTCCCTTCCTTGTTCTTATTATTTACAAAATCTATTGTGCTATTATTTCAGTTTGCAATTTGTTCCATTAATTCTACACCTTTCACCTCATTGTTTTGCCTCATCACATTTTGGGGCTCATAATTTTACAAAGTTATTTTCTATCATAAAGTACTGGGTGGGAGCTTCCAGGCCAAGAGAAGTAGAAAAGCAGGAACTCAGCTTTTCTCTTTCATATTCCCTAAATATGAACAAAATTTTTAAAAAGCCAAACTATGTGTGTATGTATTTGTGTATGTGTGTGTCTTTCATGAACATGAATTATTACATCTTTGAGATGGTTTACTTATGGTCCTAGAGATCAAGAAGATAGACTTCAAAACATTTTAATGTCCATTCTATGTTTAAATAATTAAAAATAATTTAGTAAAAGCATAATGTTATCTGAATTTTATAGTTGTGTATGTGTCCACATTTTTAAAAACCACATTTCTAAAAGGAAATAGTGCAACCCAATACAATCTTTTAATCCAGTTCAAGGGTTCATATCAATTCTGTTCAAGTCAAATCAGCTCAGTTCAATTTAACTGGGTATGTCTGCTTGCTCTAATCTCGGTTCACTTTCACATTAAGGTGAAAAAGCAAAAAATCCAGCTCCAGATAATACCTTTCTGCTGTCAATATTTTCTCTAGCTACCCTCCCATTCATCCACTTTTTCACTTAACCAGCTTTTTCCAGTCCTCATCTCCTGCATCTTTAATCTGTTGGCTTTGTGACCCCGCTCCTATCACCTGCTTTAGATCCCTCTTTGTTTTGACAACCTATAAGTAGTTTCTGCGTTTTACCAATTTTAGGTAAAAATTTACCATTTCACTTTTCTGTTGACTTTTTAGTCCATTAAATTTTGATAACACTGCAACCGAAAATAAGAAACACTTTATTCAGCTAAAGACTTGTTCTAAAATATTTACCACACTGCCAGAGGTAGTCTGTACAAATGTGTAGCTTGGCCTCCTTACAGTATATAATGCACTATGTTGGAGTAAGGCATAAAATCATAGAGAAAGACCATGTGTACTATGCACTAAGAAGACAATGATGCTTCAACCTGTTCCCTACTGTATATCTTGGTCCTTGACACTTTGCCCTTAACATTGAGACCCAGAGCTTCTACTGATTGGAGAGAGCCAGAAAGACTAGCCCAAATAGAGTTCCTTTTGTGTGCACTAATGTAATTTTTAAAGAACACTTTGGGTAAGGCAGGCAGGCACATAACTGAGGACCAGCAATAATCCAAAGTGCCTCAAAATAAATTACTTTCCAAATAGTCCAAAGAGACAGAGAAGGCAGAGTGACTCTATATGGCCGGTAAAAAGTTGGCATCAAAGGCAGATGATTGATTTGAACTGTAGTTTGCTGTATTTTTATGCTTTGATTGTCAGTCTTCTGTTACTCTTGGCAAGGCAGAAAACTCAAATTTTGCCTTTGGTATTTTTCTTTATTATTTTTTCAAGCTGTGGTAATGCAGTATTTTCCAAAACTGAGAAAAAGCATTAAGTCATCTTCTCTTTTGCTCTAGCCAAAGCATTATTTTCTGTGATGTGTATTCTAAGACATTTATGAACTAAGTTAACCTTAAATTATGGTGGTACCCTTGTTATTGTCTTTAAGACATGACTTACAAATTTAATTATTATTTTTAGATATTTTTTCTGATTCTGGTCATCTTTGATTAATCTGTAAAATTTCTCTTTATATATTATGCCTTAATGTTAAGAAAAACATTTCTTTAAAGGAATGGGACATTATAATATTTGACTGAGTACTCACCAATCCCTAAAATGTGACATGTGTTTAAAGTAATTATTACCTTGAGTGGTAAATAAACCATCAAAAGATAGGTTGGTGGAGAATGTATTAGGACAGTCCCAAAGCTTTATCATGGTGAGGAAAGGTTTATACGGTCTTCATTGAATTCTGTGGGTGTTCTACAGGGTCTTTTCATTCTTTCTGTCAAACCTTGCATGTTTTCCACTTCTGTGTGACCTCTGGTAGTTGCTCAGTTCAAAACTTCTTGGTAGTTGTACTTCCTCATCAATAACACATCATCAATTTCTTTGTCCAATAAGGAAAGGAAATTCTCAAATCAAAAGGAAGAATAAAGATCTTCATGGTACCAGCTTAGCCTTCTTTTAAAAAATCCTGATATCTTATTCCCAGTAATAAAAATGGTAATATTTTGGCCCCAAACTAATAGGTCCCCTCTATAGGAATGCTGAATATGTTGTTAAAATACACCACCTAAGCAAGTCACTGGAAATTATATAATTGGTAAAATGAAATTTCCAGCATCAATAGGAACGTTTTAATATAATTTCTCATTTCAAAATCTCACATTGTCAGCTTTTACTTGAATAGCCAGTGAACTTCAGTGCAGAAGAGCAGTGTTGTACAATTGCTTCTCATTTCCTTGCACAGAATACTAAAAAGACATATCAGTCACTTTCATTTAATCATATTTGCATTGTTTACTTCAATATTTCAATCAAGATCAAGTGACATTTCGTTAACCATTAAATACTCTGGGAAAATGTAATAATCATAAAGGAAAAATAGTGTCCTCTAGCAAGTTTTAGTAAAGTTATTGCAGTTTAGCTAATCAGTCATTTTGTGAGTTTCATGAATAGCCAAGGCTTTAGTGGCTGCCTAAATAGCTTAGGATTTAGAGACAGAGATTTTAAAGAAGCAAAGATCTACGATAGACTCCTTGATTAACCACTAACCTCTGAGATTTTTCTGTTACATGCTCTCATAGCACCATATGAAAGATATATAAATGTAATAAATGTGAAGTGTAAATGATGTGTCAATGATAACATGTAACAGTATTTATGTGGTATTTGCATATTTATTTTTTTCTCTTTTCCACTGGACTGAGAGCTCAGAGAAGGTAAGCCCTATTTTGTTTCATGTTCTGTAGCCACTGATTCGCCGAGTGCCTTGCACAAAGTAAGGTTTCAACACACAAAGTAAAATGGTTCAAATTAGAATAGAAACATAGAATAAAAATTTAATATGAAAACTAAGCTAACCATCTTTCATATGTTATAATTGCTAATGAGCTATTAAAAGATTGGCACATAAATTATAGTATTTCAACATTATCTTGATCTTATTATGTGCCTTTTCCAAAGTTGAACAGATACATTTTATTTTGGTTTATTTAGATTGTACCTTGCTTCAACCACAAAGATGTATTACCTCTATTTTGAGCTAAATTGTTCATAATTTTTTTCTTGAATCAGAATCTTAGCTAACAAATGAAGAGGGAAATGACATAATTAGAAATCACCATTTTGTAAACTGTAATAAAATACTGGAGGTAATCAACGATCATCAAGAGACACTAAAATAATTAGATGAAAAATTAATGGGGAACATTTTAGTGGATGGCTCAGGCTGATAGTACCTGAACCCACTGATGTTAATATCACAAATAAATTGTAACAATTTGACAGTTTGTGGATACTAGTGTGATGTATTAGAACATTCACAACATTATCTGTGAAGTATTTTTTTGGCAAAGTACATCTTATAGAGCCTCTAGATTAAATTTCTGGCTTATAGAAGTCACAAGGCATAGAGGATCGTGTTAGTGATACCACAGAATGCAGTAACAAAATCCAGAATATGGGAAATTCCAATTTCTTTCCACAGAATAAACAGCTCAGTTTCCTTCACAAGTATATGTCAAGGGAGAAAAAGAGGAAGAAGAAAACTACAGTTTAAAATATCCTTGAAACACACATCAACCAAAGGCAATGTGTAAACACTTATGGATTATGATTTGAACAAACTGTAAAACAAAACAAATACAAAAATAAGATAATCAGGAAAGTTTGAATACTGGCTGAATATTTGATCAAACTAAAGAATTATTTGTCAATTGTTTTATGTATGATAATAGTAGTGGTGGCTTTTACTGAAGATTTATGGATGAATGATATGTGGGACTTGTTTCAAAATAATTTAATTGAAGGTAATTAAGGGATGTATAGATAAATTATGTTTGGTCATGTTTAATAATTATTGAGGTGGGTTACTAGGTATATGTAGATATATTATAATGTTTTTGCTGCTTTGACATCTGTTTTAATGTTTCCAAAATAAACAATGTAAAAATTTAAAAAAAAAACAGGCAGAAATGAAGATTGAAAATAGTACCATGTTGTGGTTCAGAATACAGCTTTGGAATCAACTGCCTGAGATTAAATTCCAGCTCTACTACATACCAGCTGAGGGACTGTGGTGACTACTAAAATCTTCTTGTGTCTCAGTTTCCTCATAGGTACAATGGGGATAATAATGGTACTTGGCTAACAAACTCACCAAGATTCAGGGAATTAATACATATAAAGCATTTAGAACAGTGAGAAATAAATAGTACGTACCAATACATGTTAATTATTTAAAAGCAAAGTTATCCTAGCTAACAATTAGTTTTTTGGGGGTTTTTTGTTTTGTTTTGTTTGAGACGGAGTTTCGCTCTTGTTACCCAGGCTGGAGTGCAATGGCGCAATCTCGGCTCACCACAACCTCCGTCTCCTGGGTTCAAGCAATTCTCCTGCCTCAGCCTCCCGAGTAGCTGGGACTACAGGCATGCGCCATGCCCAGCTAATTTTTGTATTTTTAGTAGAGACAGGGTTTCACCATGTTGACCAGGATAGTCTCGATGCCTTGACCTCATGATCCACCTGTCTTGGCCTCTCAAAACAATTAGTTTTAAAGCTTAACTGGAAGACTTTTCTTTGTACCAACTTCAACCACGTGGTAGTAGCTTCCAAAAAGTCTTGAGATGAATATGATTTTGAGATGAAACATGGACACAGCAAACAGTAACTTACACTTAGGTCTGCAAGGGTGGGAAGAGTGGGTTTATGTGGGTTTATCAACCTCTTTCTATGAAGTCCAAAAACCAATCACAGGCAGTTTTCATAGATTACGGAACTTCTGTAACAGACTAATCAACTTTATGTCTTTCTTTTACTGAGGAGAAACTTGGGTCCAGAGAAGTCAAGTAATTTGCCAAAAATTATACAGCTGGTAATTAAATGGTCCCCAGAACCCAGATCCCAAGATTCTAGTAAGAAAAGTGATGTGTCTCTTATATCTCAGCATTGCGTCTGTGGGGAAATTCCATTCATTCATGAAACCAATTATGACTATAATTGTGAGGCATCTCATTTTGAGATTTGGAAAGTGGTTCTACAAATTGAGAAACATAGAAAGAAATCTGTGCAGTGGCACTGACAAGGGTTAGAGCAGACAACCGGAGCATTACTCCCTCGTTCTCAGGAAACTGAGTCATTCTTCATCACTCATCCTGTTTTGCAAGGTCAAGTTTCCAAAGGATTTTGCAGGTCAAACTGTAGACAGTAAGGCCTATAAACTTCTAGGACTCTGGTTGTCTCCCTTATTTGACCCTTCATGGCTGATGAGACCTATCTGAATGGTCACTCCAGGAACTCAGTAATGACAGTGACGTGGATCATTTTCGAGGTTTGGAGGTATCTGAAAATATCACTGATTTGCCTTGAAACTAAGGCAAAATTTGTTTTATTTGAGTGTCCTAGCTGTTCACAAGGAACATCCAAAGTAAGCATATTCTTTCCCAGCAACAGCTTTCAAGAAGGACTGTAAATTTACTGCATTGCCAAGAACAAAGCTTTAATCTGTGAGGCACTTGGGAGGTAAAGAATATTTCAAAGTCATATTCAAATCTCTGTCTTAAAAGTTATTCTTGGGAGATTTCGTGGCTGAATTGTAGAAATGTTTACAAGGAAATTAAAAATCAAAGCTATTATTAAAAACATTGTTTTTAAAAGGTACTATTGTTTAAAATGGGCCTTTACAAAGGTCTATGAAACCCTTTTCATGTCTCCTCATCCTGTAAATTGTTGATGGGGAAGAAAACTATGATGCAGTTATGACTAGTAGAGACCACCTGCACACAGGGAAGCATTTTCTAAACTAAGTGGAAATTTCAAAATATTTTACTGTCTTATAATCATTTCTCAATAGCAAATGTTTGCAAGAGAACCATTGTTCTAGCAATGATTAAACTATTTATAGTCTCCCTTGACATCATGTCTCTCCACATATCCCTTTCAGACATTTGTCACTACTCTTTGCTACTACACTAAAATTTAATAAGCAATAATTTATTAAAGGTTTGTTGCAATGTGCAATCTGATACTGCACCCATAAACTTTGCATGCTATGTTACACTAAAATCCAGTTATCTGTCTTGCACTTTGAGGCGATCTTTCACTCATGTCTGATTTTGTAACATTATACATTGGTAATTTGGAACATACTGGTTTACCAAGTTATACAGATCTTCCAAATGCTGATGCAAAATCACAGTTATTAATATCACTGCCAATTTCATCAGAAAAGTGTTTCAGCATTGGAAAGCTGTCAAACTCATGGTGGTGGATAAAATTTTCCAAGATTCTAATTTTCTCTTGAAAACTTCTGTTTTATCATTGGCGACAGATACTTATTTTCCCTGAAGTGACAGACCCGTATCATTCATTTTTGAGAAAATGTCGGTCAAATACCCAAGTTTGAATAACTGTAGTCTGTCATTGCTTCATTCAAATAATAAAACAAGGTTTTATAGAGTAGCCTGTTCAGCTCACAATTCAAATATTCACAAAAGTGCTTTTCCTTGAAAATATGAAACTAGCTTATTTCATCATGTAGCAGAAGTGCTTTATGTATTTCTCATTTCATTATATAGAATATTTAAAAATTCATGTGCTGAAACTTTGCTTATTTTGTTTGGTTGCCTTTTGGGGAAGTTCTGGTAGGGTTTTCCTGTTTTTGTTTTTTTGTTTTTACTATATGTATGTGGCAGTGGAGAATATGGTGAATACTAGTATAGTTTGATGCCCTATGTTGATTCATGCTGAAGGACTGGCAGTTTTATCCAACAATGATTTTGCATCACTGAGGCATTATCATGAAAACAGTTTTGACCTCATGGACCTCCTGACAGAGTTTCAAGAACCTCCAGGGATGTACTGATGACACTTTGAAAACTGCTGCCCTATACAATGACCCTTGTATATTCATTCTGACAAAACATGATTTGAAATAAAGGTGTAATAAGGAAACAGTACTGCAGAGAAGAGAAAAAAAAAAGTTTTAGCTTAAGTTCTAAGAACAAAAGAGTTTTAGTTTCTACTTGAGTTGTGTCAAAAGTAACTTAATGAAAGATATTCAAGGGAGTTGATCTTCGGGGTATGCTATAAAGCTAATCATTGTAGTTCAATGGTAAAATGAAGGAATAAAATTAATAAAAACTAACACTATAAAATATTAAATTAAAAATTATAGAAGGATTTTGCATCTGAAATGTGGAAAATCCATTTGGATTTCTCACTTTTTTATTTCCTCTCTACCATGGGAATGATCTTGATTTGACAGTATTTCACAGGACAAATTTAGGAAAGGACTCTAACTTCTTGTCCAGTATATACGAATGACAATTCTTCCCCATCAAGATACCATTGACTTTCTTCACAGAATTGGAAAAAACTACTTTAAATGTCATTTGGAACCAAAAAAAAGCCCACATAGCCAAGACAATCCTAAGCAAAAAGAACAAAGCTAGAGGCATTATGCTACCTGACTTCAAACTATACTACAAGGCTACAGTAACCAAAACAGCATGGTTCTGGTACCAAAACAGATATAGACCAGTAGAACAGAACAGAGGCCTCAGAAATAATGCCACACATCTACAACCACCTGATCTTTGACAAATCCGAAAAAAGCAAGTAATGGGGAAAGGATTCCTTATTCAATAAATGGTATTGGGAAAACTGGCTAGCCATATGCAGAAAGCTGAAACTAGATTCCTTCCTTATGCCTTATACAAAAATTAACTCAATATGGATTAAAGACTTAAACTTAAGACCTAGAATCATAAAAACCCTAGAAGAAAACATAGGCAACACCATTCAGGACAAAGACATGGGCAAAGACTTCATGACTAAAACACCAAAAGCACTGGCAACAAAAGCCAAAATAGACAAATGGGATCAAATTAAACTAAAGCTTCCATACAGCAAAATAAACTATCATCAGCGTGAACAAGCAACCTGCAGAATGGGAGAAAACCTTTGCAATCTATCCATCAGACAAAGGGCTAATATCCAGAATCTACCAAAGAACTTAAATAAATTTACAAGGAAAAAAAACACAACTCCATCAAAAAAAGTGGGAAAGGATATGAACAAACACTTCTCAAAAGAAGATATTTATGTGGCCAATAAACATATTTTAAAAAGCTCATCATCACTAATCATTAGAGAAATGCAAATCGAAACCACATTGAGATACCATCTCACACCAGTTAGAATGGCAATCATTAAAAGGTCAGGAAACAACAGATGCTGGAGAGGATGGGAAGAAATAGAAACACTTTTACACTGTTGGTGGGAGTGTAAATTAGTTCAACCATTGTGGAAGACAGTGTATCAATTCCTCAAGGATCTAGAGCTAGAAATACCATTTGACCCAGTAATCTCATTACTGGATATATATCCAAAGGATTGTTAATCATTCTACTATAAAGATACATGCACATGTATGTTTATTGTGGCAATGTTCACAATAACAAAGACTTGGAACCAACTCAAATGCCCATGAATGGTAGACTGGATAAAGAAAATGTGGCACATATACACCATGGAATACTATGCAGCCATAAAAGAGGATGAGTTCATGTCCTTTGCAGAGATATGGATGAAGCTGGAAACCATCATTCTCAGCAAACTAACACAAGAAAAGAAAACCAAATGCCACATGTTCTCACTCATAGGTGGGAGATAAACAGTGAGAACACATGAGTACAGGGAGGGGAACATCACACACCAGGGCTTATTGTGGGATGGGAGGCTAGGAGAGGGCTAGCACATCACCACATTTAATATTCATCAAAATGCTTGGTTTTGAAGGGAATTCTAAGCTGAAACTTTGTCAAGCTTGTAATTACTTTCTATTTTTTAAAGATTTTACTGGTGTTCTTTTGTAAACATATAGTAAAAAATTTTTCTTGTAGACATTATAGAAGTCATTTTATATATTTTTCAATAAGAAAAAGGGGGGAAATAGGACAATAAAAACATTCTTAATCCCATTTTGTATGTTATGGGTTTTTTTTTATTAGAGAAAAATATACATACATGGTAGAAAATTTGGGAAATATTCAAATAAAAGCTGACATAAGAAAATGAAATTATAAAATGTGATAAATAATGTTTTCTCTCTCTTGTTAAACCAGTTAAACAGTCGATGGAAATAAAAACATAAAATAGTCATTTTTTTTCTAATCATTCCCTTCAAGTAGGCCAGGTAGAAGTTTTATTTTCTCTCAGATACTGATAGATAGGAGAGGATACAAAGCTTCACCATTTTGAACTCACAGCTATGTAGCCACTGAAGCCTGCTGCCACCAGGGCTTACCAAATGAACACAGGACCTAGAGTCTCCTGAAGAGATCATTCCCTATAGCTTCTCCTCCTTCACTCTTTTCTACCCCTTCCCAAATATGGTCATTGCTAATGTACTTTCACTCTGCTTTTGTTCTTGTTTGATATCTAAGTACTTTTCTCATGTCTTTAAGCACCAATTTAATAACTATATATTATGTCATCTATCACAAGATTACTTTATAATTTTTCTTTATTGTTGGAATAACTTTCATAAATCAGATTTTGTTTAAACAGGGCACACTCAAGGTGTAATGAAACCCTATTGTTCTCTTTTATGCATTAGTACTTCCCTGAAGAATTTCAATTTGGCTGCAATGGTTCAGATTGAATGTTGTATAATAAGGAATATGTCTGGTCTTTGACCTTGGTTTCTGGAAAGGAGCTTCTAAACCCTTGAAATTTCCCAAGTGATAAAAGTGTATTTGTTATCCATGGTGGGCCCCTGAGACCACTTTAAGCTTATGACAATGCGATGACTTATTGTGGGCTCCTAGATAGTTTCAGGATGGGGGCTAGCCATACCAGAAACACTTCTGTTTATAGTAACTTGTGGTCTTCTCTGAATATTTATCTGATCTGACTCAGTGAACAAAGACCCCTCACCCTGAAGCTTGAATGCAGTGAAGAAACAGGGAGCAAGCAGACTCTCAGTCATGTTCTGATGTGAAATGAAAAGAGACCCATTGTCTCTGATTACAGCTCCTCATTTTGGAGACCCTGATAATAGTGTGTATAAATATATCCCCGAGGAAAGTGAGTATTTAAGAAGTAGGGAGAGGAAAAGGAGTCACTGCAGGAGACCACACAGGCAGAGAAGCAGGAAGAGAGCCAGAGCAAAAGGACGAATGAGCTTTTTGAAGGAATATGCTTCCATAGGGCTTAATGCAAAAGAGGCATCAAGAATGATGTGCAGTGTAATGTGTCCCCTTCCTTTGGATATTGTTACAGAGATATTTGGCCAACCTTAGCAAGTGAATTTTTAAGTGAATAATGGAGGTAAGAGCCAGATTTTTGAGGACTGAGCAGCAATGTGAATCAAAGCTTGGACGGAGCATGGGTTAATCTTCCTAGAATAATCTTCCTAGAATCTCTAAGCCTAAAGTCTGTCATCATTCCCAGGATGGTTCTGGCCTTCCTCCCTGGCAAACTACTACCTAGTTGCTTAGGGAACCAGGAATTCTGGTTTCCTTCATTTAGTTCAATTGAGTATAGGGAGCATTAAATTATCCAGGTAACTCTTACTTATCCAGAGTCTTACTGGAATGAATCCGCATTCTAGTACTTTTGCTAGAGGATGTCACTTTCTCTTAGCATGTGTGCATCTAGGATAGGTAGAATTATGAACTCAGCCTCCCAATAAATAGACTCATGTTTTAGGGGCCCATTGGAAAAAGTTCTTGAAAAACATTGTGATAAGTGTAAATAAATCAGAAACACAAGGATTGTATTTCCCTGGAAATACACATAGGATGATAAGTAAAAAGAGGGAAATTTTTCCACCCAAGGTCTTTAAGAAACTATTGAAATGTGATGCCAAAAAATGATAATCTGTTTTTCCAACATTCAAATACCATTCAAATTTCCTGTCTTTTTTTTTCAGGCACATAATGAAAAATATTTGATACTCAATTGCTTTTCTTTACCCTGAAGTGTGACTTTATTAATTCAGTTAACTCAAGTCCAGTATTTCTTCCCATTTTGTAAACTAAAAGGGCATACAGGGTCTTACAAGAAGAGTTGATAGAGCAATGGGAAAAAAGCAGTGTTTACAAATTACTTAAGCTCTAATGAGCTTGGCTCAGGGGCTTCTCACAGGATTCATATGAGATTATGTTACCACTCAAAGTTAACAAAAAGAATCTTCTAACCATGATGAAGCTTGCTTTTCTGAAGGTAAAAATGTGTGGTAAGGAGGAAAGGGAAGAGGGCATAGTATTGCCTACTGGTTCACTAGTATCATTGTTTTATTAAAAGTCAAACCCTTCCTTTCCCAGATATTGTAATAATGGAAAAAGAAACATTTGCTGCCTGGGCTTGGGTAATTAAGGGTATCAGTTAGCTTTCTGTACCAAAATTTAGTACCTTAAAGCAGCAAAGATTATTTTTCACTATCCCATGGGTTGCCTAGGAGATTTCTTGGGTCTGGGCTGGTTCATCAGGGGCTTGATGGTTTAGGGTGGCCTTATTTATAACTCTGCATTATGGGTTATTTTGCTGTCTCTTTTTTAGTTTCCTAAACATTCCAAATTACGTATATTAAATTTTTTGTAACTATTCTTTCTTATAAGAAGCTAACTTTTTATGTATTTTTCTTTAATATTTATGTAATTCAATTCATGATGTACATAACTTTATATTGTGATTTTATTTAGTAAAATTTACATCATTAGAGTTTCCCCCATCTTTAAAAATTTATGTGGTCTGAATGTGTCCCTCAAAATTCTTATGTTAGAAACTTAATTCCCAATGCAACATTGTTGGGAGGTGGTGTCTTTTGCAAAGTGTTTAAGTCATGAAGGCTCTGCCTTCATGAATGAATGAGTGCCATTGTAAAAGGCCTTAATGGAGGCAGTCCATTCCTTTTGGCCCTGCTACCTTCTGCCATGTGAGGACACAGCAAGAAGGACCTCACTAGATACCAGATGCAGAGCCTTGATCTTGGACTTCTTGTTCTCCATAACTATAAGAAAATAAATTTCTGTTCTTTAAAAGTTACCCAATCTCAGGTATTTTGTTATGGTAGAACAAAAGAGATTGAGATAAAAAATTCTCCAAAACACAATTTTAATGCCTGCATTATAGTCTTTAAGTATGCCTCATAATTGAGGACAGCAATTTTTCATTGATATTTCCACTGTTTCCATGTTTCACAATATAAATAATACTTTATAAATATCTTTTAAAATTTTTAAATCTCTATTCTAGGTTTCTTGAAATGTAATTATTGAGTCACAGGGTGTGAACTCTCCCAGAACTCTTGATTTATATTTCCAAATGCTGGAAGAATGAAACGTGCTCCCATGAGGCAGAGTCTGAGTATGAACCACACAGTGCTCTTCTGAAGTGATTCTATGAACATACATTGTGATAAGCAAAAAAAGAAAAAAGAAAAGGAGAAGGGTGTTTTCTTTGTTTTCATCTTCATAAAGAAAGTTTATGGGCTCTATGAGACAACATCAAAAAGTAAATATTTGGGCTATTAGAATTAAAGAAGGAACTGAGAAAGAAAAATAAGTAGACAATTTATTCAAAGAAATAATAACCAAAATCTTGCCCAACATGGAGAAAGATATAAATATGCAGGAACAGGAACATTAAAGGTGACCCATCAAATTCAACACAAATGAGAATATTTTAAGGCATATTATAATCACAACTGTAAAAGTCAAAGACAAAGAAAGGATTCTGAAAGCAGTGAGAGAAAAGAAGCAAAAAAGATAAAGAAAAGCCAGTGTGCCTGGCAGCAGACTTCTCAGCAAAAACCTTACAGGCCAGAGAGAGTGAAATGATATCTTAAAAGAGCTGAAAGAAAAATACTGTCAACCAAGAATATTATTGGTTGACAAAGCTATCATTCAGAAATGAAAGAGAGAGAAACACTCCCAGACAAATAGAAACTCAGAGAGTACACATATAGGTACAAATAGACTGGTTCTGTAAGAAATGCTAAAGCAAGTTCTTTAAACTGAAAGAGGAGATGCTAATTTGACTTTTAAACCAATGTTGTAATTGTGCTGTATAAATCACTTATAATCTTCACTAAGAAAACGAAAATAAAACTATTTTTAATTTTTAAAAGATAGGCAATATAAAAAACACAAATTGTGACATCAAATACTCATAAGGTGGAGAAAGAAGGGAGTTAATGCATATAGGATTTTATGTGGTTGTTTCTTTTCTTCTTTTGTCATCAATGTTAAGTTAGTATCAATTTTAGATAACTTGTTATTATAGGACTTTCATGTAAGACTCATGATAACCACAAACTAAAAACCTATACTGGATACATTAAAAATAACAAGTAACAAATTAAAACATACTACCAGAGAAATTTATTTAACCACAAAGGAAGACAGTAAGAAAGGAAGACAGCAAGAGATGAGTTACAGAACTAGAATACAAGTAACAAAATGGCATTAGTAAGTCTTTACCTATCAATAATAATAGTGAATGTAAATTGACTAAATTATCCAATTAAAAGACATACAGTGGCTGAATAGATTAAAAAACAAGAGCAAGTTCCATGCTGCCTACAAGAAACTTAATTCACCTATAAGGACAAAAAGATTGAAAGTCAAGGGATGGAAAAATACATTCCATGTAAATGAAAACTAAAAAAGACCAGGAGTAGCTATACTTCTATAGACTTTGGGTAAAAAAAATAAAATAAAAAGAGACAAATAAAGTTATTATATAATGTAAAGGGGTAAATTCAGCAAGAAGATATAACAATAGTACATATACATACACCCAACAATGCAGCAACCAAATATATAAAGCAAATATTAATAGATATAAAGAGAAAGGCTACAGTACAATAATAACCCACTTTTGGCAACTGACAGATAATTCAGGCAGAAAATCAAGAAATAAATATGAGAGTTAAACTGCACTTTAGACAAAATGGGCATAACAGACATTTACAGAACATTGCATCCAACACATTCTTCTCATCAGCACATGAAACATTCTCCAAGATAAACCACATGTTAGGCCCTAAAACAAGTCTCAAATTCAAAAAAGTCAAAATTATATTCAGTATAGTTTTTCACCACAACAGAATAAAACAAGAAATAAATAACAAGAGGAATTTTGGAAACTGTATAAATACATGGAAATTAAAGAACATGCTTTTGAATGTCCAATTGACAATGAATAAATTAAAAAGAAAACTAAAAAAATTCACTTAAACAAATGCACATGGAAACATAGCATACCAGAACCTGTGGGACACAGCAAAAGCAACACTAAGAGGGAAGTTTATAGCAATAAATAAATACATTAAAAAAACAGAGAGACTTTAAGTAATGCACCTCAAGGACCTAGAAAAGTAACAAAAAAACCAAACCCAAATTTAGTAAGAAAAAATAAGTAATTAAGGTCAGAGCAGAAACAAATGAAATTGAGACAAAATATAAAAGAACAATGAAACAAAAAGCTGGATTTTTGAAAAGATAAACAAAACTGACAAACCTTTAGCTAGACTAAGAAAAAAGGAGGGAAAACCCAAATAAATAAAATCAGAGATTAAAAAGGAAACATTACAACTGGTACTACAGAAATACAAAGGGTAATTATAGACTACTATGAAAACAAAGAATAATTATAGACTACTATAACAACTATATACCACCAAATCAGAAAACCAAGGAGAAACTGATAAATTCCTGGATACTTACAAACTATCAAGACTGAATCATTTAAGAATAGAAAATATGAACAGACCAATAAGAGCAACAAGATCTAAATAGTAATTTAAAAAAATCTCCAATCAAAGAAAAGCCTAGGACCTAATGGTTTCACTGCTGTATTCTACCAAACATGTAAAGAACTAATACAAATTATACTTAAATTATTTCAAAAAACTGTAGAGGAGGGACTATTTCTGAACTTATTCTATGAGGCCAGCATTACTGTGATATCAAACCCAGAAATGTAAGCCCCACCAGAAAACAAACAAACAAAAAACTAAATGACAACATCCCTGAAGAACATAGATGCAACAATTCTCAACAGAATATTAGCAAACCAAGTTCAACAACACATAAAAAAGATCACTCACCAACACATGGACACATAGAAAGGAACACCATTCACTGGGGCCTTGTGGAGGGTGGAGAGTGGGAGGAGGGAGAGGATCAGGAAACACAACTGATGGGTGCTGGATTTAATACCTGGGTGATGAAATAATCTGTACAACAAACCCCCGTGACACAAGTTTGTCTATGTCACAAACTTTCACTTGTACCTGTGAACTTAAAAGTTTAAAAAAAAAAAAAGGTCACTTATCATGATCAAGTGAGATTTATCTCAGGGATACAAGGATGGTTCAACATGTGCAAATCAATATATATGATACACCATATCAACAAAATGAAGGACAAAAACCATATGATCATTGAAATAGATGCTGTAAAGGCATTCAATAAAACAACATTCCTTCATTATAAAAATTCTTAAAAAGTTGAATATTAAAGGAATATACCTCAATATGATAAAGGCAATTTATGATGAACCCACAGCTAATATCATACTAAACAGGAAAAAATTGAAAGCCTTTCCATCAATATATGGAATGGGACAAAGATGCCCACTTTCACCACTTCTATTCAACATGGTACTGGAAGTCCTAGCCAGCATTTAGGCAAGAGAAATGATATGGTTTGGCTGTGTCCCCATCCAAATCTCAGCTTGAATTGTAGCTCCCATAATTCCCTCATGTCATGGGAGCTACCCAATGGAAGATAACTGAATCATGGGTTTCCTCCCTACTGTTTTTGTGGTAGTAAGTCTCACAAAATCTGATGGTTTTATAAGGGGAATCCCCTTTCACTTGGCTCTCATTCTCTTCTCTTGTCTGCTGCCATGTGAGATGTGCCTTTCTCCTTCTGCCATGATTGTGAGGCCTTCCCAGTCACATGGAACTGTGAGTCCATTAAACCTCTTTCTTTTGCAAATTGCCCAGTCTTGGGTATGTCTTTATCAGTAGTGTGAAAATGAACTAATACAAGAAATAAATAAAAAACATCCAAATTAAAAAGAAAGAAGTCAAATTATGATTGTTGGTAGACAACATAATCTTATATTTAGAAAAACCTAAAAGACTCCACCAAAAAAACTCTTAGAGAATTTATTTAACTCTTAAATTAGTAAAGTTGCAGGATACAACATCAAAAATTCGCTACAATTATATACACTACCAGCAATCAACTTGAAAAAGAAATTAAAGTAGCAATCCCATTTACAATCACCCACAGTTTTGCTTTCTGTAGTTTCAGTTGCCTGTGGTCATTTGTGGTTCAAAAATAATTAATTACTGTATAATAAAATACTTTGAGAGAGAGAGAATGAGAGAGAGAGAGAGAGAGAGAGAGTGAGAGAGACCATGTTTACAAACATTTTATTTCATTATACTGGTATATTTGTACTATTTTTATCATTAGTTGTTAATCTCTTACTGTGCCTAATTTATAAATTAAACTTTATTGAAGGTAAGTATGTATAGGGAAAAAAAACATGGTATATACATGGTTCATGTACTATTCATGGTTTTAGGTATCTACTGGGGAGATCTTGGAACATATCTCTCACAGATAAGGGGGAACTACTGTATGATCATGTTTTATGGACTTCTTTTTTCTCTTTTCCACTAAAAGAATTTCATTCTAAACTCTTAATCTATCCTAACATCCACCATATCTAAATGAAAATACAACATAACTAGTACCCTTCCTGCCAAATTTCCACATCTCTAGATGGATAACAGAGAATAAAAGCCTATTACTTGGGAAGTTTTATTTAATGTGAAGGTAGGATGTATATATATATATATATATATATATATATATATATATATTTATTTATTTATTTATTTACAAAATTAGGCATAATTATTTAGTTGTAGTTTTAAAAAAATATTCTTAATCATTAATAAAACTGTAAAAACAACTAAATATAAAAATCAAATACAATTGAACTACACTATAACACACATATTGGGGATGGGGTCAAAGTCTTACTTTTTAGTTTTTTTTTTTTTTCTATTAGATACTGTTTTCTATTAGGAATTGTTTTTAACAGAAAATAAATCACTCTACCAAAAAGACATGTGCACTCATATGTTCCTCACAGCATTATTCATAATAGGAAAGACATGAGATCAACCTAGATGCCCATCATTGGTAGATTGGGTAAAGAAAATATGGCACATATACTACATATACACCATGAAATACTACACGGCCACAACAAAGAACAAAATCGTGTCCCTTGCAACAACATGGATGCAGCTGGAGACCATTATACTAAGTGAATTAGCACAGGAACATAAAATCAAATACATTTTCTCACTTAACAGTTGAAGCTAAATATTGGTGCTCATGGACATAAAGACTAAAACAACAGGCACTCAATACCTAGTTAATACATACCTATAATAGAGGGTAGGTAGGGAAGGGTAAAGGTTGAAAAACTAATTATTGGGTATTATGCTCACTACCCAGATGATCCGATCAATCTCAATCATACCCTAAACTTCAGCATCACACAATATACTTATGTAACAAACCTGCATATGGATCCCCTGGATCTAAAATAAAAGTTGAAATTGTATTTTTAAAAAAGAAATAATCTAAAACCAAATTATTTTTTAGCATCACATACTTACCATTTCTACATTAAATACTGGGTAAGAAACAATCAGAATGGTTTCCATTCATCCTAGACATGTCCTTTCCATTTTGATACATGATAAACCAAATAAAGAGAAAAAATTTGGGAACTTGAAAGGAGAGGACACATTTTTGTGAGGACAGTTTGTAAACTTGGAAAATGTTGATATCTTAACAGTTTTAAATAAGTAGAAAGCAATGCTCCATTTCCCTCTCCTCGTCCTTCCTGCTCTGTGCTCTCCCCCACTGCCTTCCTGCTCCCTCAAGTGCCCATGGTTGAATCCAAAGAGTGTTGCCTCTCTAGATCCTCAGATACACTCTTGAGATTCACCATAAAAGTGCATCAAAATGTATTTTATCATGAGATCTGGAAATAATTTTTAAATGAATGTATAATACTGTATATGTATTGTGTAAAATCACAGCCATCGAAACTGTTACTTTAGAAAAATAAGCTATGAATCTAAATATGATCTGCTCTTTTAAAAAAATTTTTCTAGTAATAATGCTTGTTACTTGCTCATTTATTTTGTAAAGCAGATAATCATGGCAGCAAAGATTTAAGCAAAACTAATGAAAGTATAATTTTAAACTAAGGGATTCTTTCTGTTTGCTTTTCATCTGCAAATTAGGAAAGATCATCATTATTTAATTATATCCGTGATCAACCTCATGGATCACTGCCATGGAAAGCAAGAGGAGCTCACTGTGATCTGTGATGCCTCAGGACACATGGTGCTCTGCTAATATGCATTAGTAGATGCTATAGGACAAAGGTTTCCATAATCAAATGAGACTGGAAAATGCTAAATTAAAGAAAGCTAAATACATGTATTTACCACAGGAATATGGTGCAACTTTAATATGCTAATTTTCAATATGAATTTGCAAAAAAAGGCAGTGACCATAGAATCCTTTGTTCATGGAGCATATTTTTAAATTAGAAGTCACATAGGGAAACTTTCTCTAATCACGTCAGAATGTGGCCATTCGAGAAAAAAAGAAAACTCTAATTTCCTATTACAACTTGTCATGTACATTCCACATATGACAATTCATCTGAGAGAAATAGAATTCTAGAAAGTTAAGTATGAGAAAACCATAGCAACATTATTTATTTATTTATTATTTTCCCTTATGTATCATTGGAGTTCAATAAGCAAATAATAAGATTTGCCACCAGAGACTAGAGAAGCAGTAGCTCTGAAGTGTTGGAAGAAAAGAAATTAGCCATAGGCTATAGATCCAATTTACTATGCAGAACGCATGAGGTATATGAAAAACTGAGTGTATGTATGTAAATACAAGTATGTAGGTATATAAGTATAAAGGTATATGATATAAAATTATATATATATGTAGGAATAATAATAATAATATAAGAAGAACTGGGGGAGAATGGCCAGCTGAAAGAAAATTCTTAGCTTGCACTTGGGGAAGCACAGGTAAATGTTTCTAGTAGGAGAGGAAGAGAGTGGCCTCTTGTGGGCAGGACCTCCCTTATTTCACTTTAGTATCCTCCTCTTCCAGAACTTCACACATGTCATTAGAATGCATGCGTAAAGGTTATTTTTCTAACTTTGACTTTATTTACAACAGAAATTCCACTAAAATTAAATCTAATACAGTTGCATAGTTCTATTAGTTAGGCTTCTGTTTGTCTGCAAGTGCTAAAAGCTTAATGTAGCAGATTAGAAATTTATTTATCTCAGGTGGATAAAGTCCAGACTGAGAAAAGATGGACAAGGCTGAGCAAGGTTGAGCAAGGCTGGCAAGTCAGTTTCATGACCATTAAGGCCCTCAGCACAGGGCTTCCACCTCATTATTCAGGCTGCAATTTTGTCTGTCTGCTGCAGCCAACAGGAAAGAAGATAGAGGAAAAGGAAAACAAAGCAAGGAGGCTTCCAAGAATTTGCACATGAGCCATAGTAACAGAGGCTTATTCCAAGCAGTCATATACTCAGCTAACTGGGGACTCTATAATATAGAAGGAGAAAACGCCACAATAGTTAATAAATCTTCGTCATTAAAGAAAGTAAAAGTACATGAAAAACTGCAGGAGAATGGCCAGCTAGAAGAAAAATGCTTAACTTGCATGTTGGGAAGTGCAGTCAAATGTTTCTAGTAGGGACATCTGAATATCTCAAAAGCACTCAAAGAAAGAAACTTCACTGCCCTCCTCCTCTCTCCTTCTTCCTTACTCTCTTCAACCCAAGTTAGGGAGTGCAGAGGAATCAAATAAGAAAAAGAAGATAAACACACCTCACCCACTTCTGGAGGCTGCAGTTGGACACGGGAAATAATTTTGAGTGAAATAAATTGTGTTATTATATGAAAATGAATAGTTATATTTACTAAATTGTGATTATTCTGCTATTTACAGTGACTACAGGACTTTTTATTAGCAATGAGAAATCAGAAATGCCATAGGCGTGCCTGACATTTGTCCAGGAAGAGTACAAAAGCTTTCCTAATTAATAAGGTATAAAAGTTTAGGAAGGAATAAAAATCACTTGTGATTATATCCTATGACTATTGCTTGTACAAAGTAATGGCTACAATAACTACTTCTCAGGCTTTTTGTGAAGTTTTTTTTTAAAAAATGAAAGAAAGCCATAGAGAACAAGGCATAGAGTGGCACTAAATAAATTTTAGTGTCTTTCCCTTGATTCATCCGATTCACTAAAAAAATATTAAATGCATACTACTCACTCGTTACAGTTTATACAAGACATACAATGAGAAAAAATCATAGGAAATAGTACAAATGGATACTTTAAAATCATATCTCAATTCTGTCTAAAGAGAATCCAAATTATTTGGCTCACTACCACCTGAGAGCAGCTGCTGAAATTTTAGACACATTTCCCAGGGGAGACACCAGCAAACTTAAGGCTTGGAATTTTAACTTCCTTCTGCTGACAGAGGCATCACTGTAACATACCTCTTGAGTTTTGTGAGCTCATTTAGTTATTTTTCTGTTGAAAGCTGATTCTAACCTAAATGAGTCCATATACTACACAGATATGATACAGAGGATCTGAAACTTTCTTCTGAGGGTACTAGGCTGGAGAGATGCCACTTTCCATTGTGTCATGTAAGTGTGCAGATTTCGGTTTTCTCTATTAACACATTGAATTCCTTACTAATACCGGATTCCCTTTCTGTTCCCCCTAGTTATAATCTCTAACATGATGCCTGCAAGTTTTATCTTGAGTGACACCTAGCGGTTTCATGTTGTAATGACAACACGGAGGAGGCTTTGAAGTTCTAGCTAACAGGCCAGAGGGGTGAGGGTTGAGCTTGTTTTTGCATCTTTACCCTGGTCAAATAGTCATGTGAGAAAAATGATTTAGGGTTCATGGCAATTCAGATTGTTCCACTTCCTACTTGTAAAAAAGAACTTATATTTGTGCTCGCACTTCATGGCTGGAATGTTAAAAATCTCTGGAAGAGAGGGCTATGTTCTTTCAAGTGGGTGTGATTATAAAGTAGTTTCCGTCCCTTCTTTGGAAACTATGGAGGTGTTACAAACCAACACTAAGAGGGAAAGAAAAGAAACAATGCCCAAATTCTCATTCCCTGGCCAGAGCAGAGAAAATTATAGAGATTTTTAGATAGTAAGAAGTCAGTGATTCACATTTTTTTTCTGTCTGGTTTGAACTTGTGCTTATTTAAAAGCAAAATGAAAACCAGAATTTGACATTCCAGATTTGAAACCCATTTCAAAATCATTATATAACAGACTCGATTGTGGTTCAGCAGTTATTTATCTTACTCTTGTCTTTTCTTTTTTCTCCACCCAAAGATTATAAAATACTGGATAGAGTCAAAGGAATTCCCAAAGAACAGAGGGAACCAATTCATTATGACTTTCTTCTTAAATTTTAAATTCAGAAAAGCACAGAAAATAATACAGCAAATATTTGTGTGTCCAGATTTTCTTTAATAAAAAAAAGATTATGGAAAAAGTTGATTTAATTTTTTTCTTCATTCTAGTTTTAATTCTCTATCACTATGATGCATGTGGTATTTATCCTCCTATCCAATTGTGTTTAAAAATATACTTTATATCAAAAATACTGTTTTTCACCCAACAAAAATACTATTCAGTATATATTCTAATTGTATGGTAATTGTCATACCATAAATATTATTCTGTACTTTTTTCATAATTTTCTATAGCTACCCATGTTTAGATATATAATCTTAGTCCATTATTTTAATTGCTATTTCCATTATATGAAGAGATCACAATTTATTTAATGTTAGAAATTTTTTTCAACTGTTTTTCTATCAAAACAAAGCAGTGAAAGCATTTTTAGAATGGTAGGGTAAGGACTTCTGCTGTACAGAAAGCATGGCTGCAAAGGCCTCAGGAAACTTTCATTCATGGCAGAAGGGGAAGCAGGCATATCTTACATGGCTGGAGCAGGAAGAAGAGAGAGAAAAGAGAGAGAAAGGGAAGATGCTACACACTTTTAAACAACCACATGTTATGAGAACTCACTATCATGAGAACAGCAAGGGGGAAACCCACTCCAACAACCCAATTGCCTCTCACCACACCCCTCCTCCAACATTGAGAATCATAATTTGTCATGAGATGTGGTGGGAACACAAATCCAAACCGTATCATTCTGCCCTTGACCCCTCCCAAATCTTATGTCCTTCTCATATTGCAAAATACAATCATCCCTTCTCGACAGTTCTCCAAAGTCTTATTTCAACATTAATGCAAAAGTTCAAAGTATCATCTGAGACAAGGCTAGTTCCTTCTGTATATGAGCCTTAAAGATCAAAAACAAGTCAGTAACATCCAAGATACAATGGTGGTATATACAGGCATTAGGTAAATACTTCCTTTTCAAAAGAGAGAGATCAGCCAAAACAAAGGGGCTACAGGTGCCAGGCAAGTCCAAAACCCAGCAGGGAAGTCTTTATATTTTTGTTGTTTGTTTGTTTTAGGTTTAGGTTTTTGTTTTGTTTTGTTTTGTTTTGTTTTGTTTTGTTTTGAGATGGAGTCTTGCTCTGTCACCCTGGCCAGAATGCAATGGCTCAATCTCGGCTCACAGCTCGGCTCACTGCAACCTCCACCTACCAGGTTCAAGCCATTCTCCTCCCTCAGCCTCCTGAGTAGCTAGGATTACAGGTGTGCACCACCATGCCTGGCTAATTTTTGTGTTTTTAGTAGAGATGGGGTTTCACCATGTTGGTCAGGCTGGTCTTGAACTCTTGATCTTGTGATCTACCTGCCTCAGCCTCTCAAAATTCTGGGATTACAGGTGTAAGCCTCCAGGCCCAGCCCAATCTTTAAATCTTAAAGCTCCAAAATAATCTCCTTTGACTCCATGTCTCACATCCAGGCAACAATAACGCAAGGGGTGAGCTTCCAAGGCCTTGGGCAGCTTTGCCCCTATGGTTTTTTTGTAGGGTATTGTCCCTACAGCTGCTTTCACAAGTTTGCACTGAGTGCCTGCAGCTTTTCCAGGTGCACTGTGCAAGGTGTTAGTGGATCTATTCTGGGATCTGGAGGACAGTGGCCCTCTTCTCCCAGCTCCAGTAGTCAGTGCCCCAGTGAGCACTCTGTGTGAAGGCTCCAACCCCACATTTTCCCTCTACCCTGCTCTAGTAGAGGTTCTCCATGAGGGCTGTGCTGCCACAGCAGACTGCTGTCTGAACATCCATGCATTTCCTTATATTCTCTGAAATCTAGGTGTTGGCTTCCAAGTCTCAACCCTTGCCTTTTGTGAACCTGCAGGCTTAACACCATGTGGAAGCCAGCAAGGCTTATGGTTTATACTTCTGAAGCAGTGGCCTGAAATGTATATGGAGCTTTTTTAGCCACAGTGGAAGTTGTAACAGCTGGGATACAAGAAGCAGCGTCCCAAGGTTGCACAGGGCCGTGGGACCCTAAGCCTGGCCCTTAAAACCAATTATTTTCTCCTAGGACTCCAGGCCTGTAGTGGGAGGGACTGTCATAAAGTTCTCTGAAATGCCTTCAATTCATTTCCCCCACTGTCTTAGCTATTAACTCTAGCCAGGAATCGCAGAATACACTTTCCTCTCAAGTGCATGTGGGACATTCTTTAAGATAGATCATATGAGGCCATAAACAAAGCTACAAAACATTTAAAAGGATTGAAATCATATGAAGTATGTTGCCTATATATAATGGAATAAAATTGGAAATAATTACAGAAGGAAATTTTGAAAATACAGAAACATACAAAAATTAAACAGTACACTTAGATAGCCAAAAAGTCAAAAAATAAATCATAGGGCAAATTAGAAAACATATTGAGATAAATGAAAACAAAAACATAACATGCCAAAAGTTATGAAATGCAGCTGAATTTGTAAGAGTAAAGTCCTATATTAAGAAAAATCTCAAATTAATGACTTAACTTTTTACCTTAAAAAGCAGAAAAAAGAAGAAAAAACTAACTGCAAACTAACAGAAGGAAAGAAAAAATTAAGATTAGGATAAAAATAAATTAAATAGAGATTAGACAAAGAAGTTAAATAAGACTAAAAGTTGGCTCTTCAGAAAACATAGTCAAACTGACAAATTCTTGCTAAGTCGTCCAAGGAAACAGAAAGAAAACGTAAATGACTAAATTTAGTAATGAGAGACCATTATGACCAGCCTTATAGAAACAGAAAGGATTATAGAATACTCTCAACAATATATGCCAACGAATTAGATAACATAGGTAAGATGAACAAATTTCTGGAGAAAGAGAAGCTACCAACATTTATTCAAGAATTTGAGAAATCTGAATAGATCTACAACAACTAAATAAATCGAATTAATAATCAGAAACCGTCTCATAAAGAAAAGCTAAAGACCAAATGGCTTTACTGGTAAATTCTATCAAATGTTTAAAGACAAATTAACACCAATTGTTCACAAAAGTCTTCCCCCCCCCCCCCAAAAAAAAAAAAAAAAAAAAAAAACAGAAAATTTGGAGCACACCCCAATTTGTTCTGGGAGGGCAGCATTACCTTGATACCAGAATTATAAAAAGGAATAACAAGAAAACTACAGACCAATATTCCTTATATAGATGTAAGAAAATAACAGCAAACTGAATTCAGCAACATGTAAAAAGGATTATAAACCATAACCAAGTGGAATTTATTTCAAAAATGCACTGTTGGCTTAGTATCCAAAAATTAATTAATACAAAACACCAAGTTAATAGAATGAAGGGTAAAAAAGCATTATGAGCATCTTAATAAACACAGAAAAAATTGACAAAACTTAACACTTTCATGATAAAAGCATTCAACAAAGAATAGAAGAGAAATTTCTCAACCTGATAAAGGGACTCTACAAAAAAAAAAAAAAAAAAAAAAAAAAAACTACAAGTGACATCATATTCAGTCGTGAAAGACTAAATAATCTCACTACATCTACCTACATCTATAATATTAACATTGTACTAGAATTTCTAACCAAGGCAATTAGGCAAGAAAAGGAAATAAAAGGTGTCTAGATGAAAAAAGAAACAGTAAAACTACCTTCATTCATAGATGGGAAAATCTTGCATATAGGAAACCACAAAAAAAATTGAAACTAATAAACAAGTTAATCAAGTATTAAGTGTACAATGTCAATATACAAAAATCAATTGTATTTCTATGCACTAGGAATAAAATTCCCAAATGGAAATTAAGAAAAGAATTTTCTTCATAATCACAAAAAAAAATAAAGTATTTGGTATACATTTAACAAAAGAAGTGCAAAACTTTTATACTGAAGGCAACAAAACAATGTTAGATGAAAATTAAATAAAACCTAAATAAATAGAAAGACATTTCATTTTCACAGATTAGAACTTAATATCATTTAGATGGCTGCATTCTCTAAATTAATCTACAGATTTGACACAGTCCCTACTAACATGCCAGTTGCATTTACTGTAGAAATTGATAAGTTAGTTCTAAAATGCATATGGAAATTCAAGGAACTCATGATGGCTAAGACAATCTTGAAAAAGGAGAACAAAGTTTGAAAATTCATACTTCCTGATTTCAAAACTTACTACAAAGTCACACTAATCAAGATGGTGTGCTACTGGTATAGGAAAAACATATAGATTAATGGGATAAAATTGAGTTCAGAAATAAGCCACTTTAGTGAATTTATTTTTTACAAAGATGTGAAGACAATGAATCAGGAAAAGAATCATGTTTTTAACAAATGATATGAGACAATTGAATATCCAGATGCAAAAAAAAAAAAAAAATAAATTAGACCCCTACCTTACACTGTATAATAAAACTAATTCAAAATGAACCAAAGATCTAAAGGTAAGGCATAAAACTCTTAACAGAGTTCTAAACTTTTGTGATATTGGGTCAGGGAATGCAGGTAATGCCTTTTTTTGTTGTTGTTATTATGATACCAAAAACAAAAGTAACAAAAGGAAAAGAATGGCAAATTAAATTTCACTTAAATTTGAAACTTTTGTGCTTCAAGAGGTACTGTCAAGAAAATGTAAAGGCAACGCATAGAAAAGGTAGAAATATTTGCAAATTATGTATTGAATGAGAGACTAGCTTCTAGAATATATAAAATTTCACAACTCAAAAACTAAACAACCTAATAATAAAAAGTCATATATTATATAAATCTATTTACATAAAATATCCAGAAACAGAAAGAAGATTAGTGGTTGCCAGGTACTGGAGAGAGAGGGAGGGAGAATGTCTGCTAACAGGTACAGTGTTTCTTTGAAGGTTGTTGAAAATGTTCTAAAGTTAGATAGTAATAATGGTTGTATACCTCTGTAAATGTATTTAAAATGATTGAATTATATACTTTGAGAGGATAAAATGTATGCTATATGAATTATATCTTAATAAATCTATTATAAAAAGTGTTGCAAAGAACATCCTTCCCCATGTCTCTCAGTGCATCAATTGCATACATGTTTATATCCTCTATGGACCTACAATTGGAAATTCTGAGTTGCAGATTTTCAGTTTTGCTAAAACTTGAAACATTGCTCTACAAACTAGTTTTATGCATTTATAATTCCACCAGTCACGTGAGAAAGTTCAAGTTTCTTTTATCTTTGCCAATATTTGAAATTATCAATTTTTTAAATTATTTTTACTTGTATTTTAGTATTTTTAACTTATTAGCTAGGAAATAGTATTTCAGTGGTTTACATTTTCATAACTTCAAGTAAGATTAAAATCTTGTAAAATATTGCCCATTCAGTTTTCCTTTTCTGTGAACTTTTCTATTCTTATCCTTTGCCTAGCTTCTATTGGACTGTTGGTCTGCAGAACTACCTTTCAGTGCTGGTAACACAGAAACCAGAAACTTCCCTGCCCCTCAATAGTGACAGGTGAGAATTAGCAGTCACTTGGGCATGCCAGAACATTCTACCACATTCATTCCAGAATGGAATCTTTGAAATATATGGTTGCCATGACAAGTGACAACATTTCACAGGGTTTGCTTGGTTGGTAACTATCTAGATTATTTTACCTTTGGCTAAGAGGTAATATACTAGAATTTCTATTCACAACTTTATCTCATGAGTGATTACAGAGAAGTTAAAAATATGTAAGTGAATTTCTATTAATATTTCAGTCAGTCAAATGCTTTTCTTTTTTTTCTAATCCTGACCACTTTTTAAAATTTTTGTTCTGTTAAGAGAAAGAACTATGAAAATATTAGAAAATTATATTACTATGGGCCCTTATCCGGAAATCTTGCCAAATTTGCCAATTGGAAGAATTCATCTTTTTTTTTTTTTTTTTTTTTGAGACGGAGTTTCGCTCTTGTTACCCAGGCCGGAGTGCAATGGCGCGATCTCGGCTCACCGCAACCTCTGCCTCCTGGATTCAAGCAATTCTCCTGCCTCAGCCTCCTGAGTAGCTGGGATTACAGGCACGTGCCACCATGCCCAGCTAATTTTTTGTATCTTTAGTAGAGACGGGGTTTCACCATGTTGACCAGGATGGTCTTGATCTCTCGACCTTGTGATCTACCCGCCTCGGCCTCCCAAAGTGCTGGGATTACAGGCTTGAGCCACTGTGCCCGGCCCAAGAATTCATCTTTGTCAATTAATCTCCCAACTTCATAACTTACTAGTAAGGGTTCTCTTACTAGTAAGGGTCAGAGAAAGCACAACTGTATAGATAAATATATTTATTATAAGGTATCAGTTTACACAATAATAGAAGCTAGGAAGTCCTAGATTCTACTTTCTGCAAGGCAGAGATCCAGGAGATCCACTGGTGCAGTTTGAAGGCCTGAGAACAAGAAAGTTGATGATAAAAATTCCAACCTGGGTCTGAGGACCTGCCAACCAGACCAGTGAGGACAGCAGATCAGTGTCCCAGCTCAAGTAGAAAACTAAGCATTCTTCTGCCTTCTTGTTTTATTCAGGCCCTCAACAGGCTGAAAGATGTTGACCCACATTAGGGAGTGTCATCAACTATACTAAGAACACCAATATAAATGCTAATCTCTTTTGGAAATACTCTCACAGACATTCCCAGAATGTTTACCAGATATCTGGGCATCCTACAGCTCACTCAATGTGACACATAATATTAACTAACCATCATGAGTTCCCACTTTGAAAATCTGGCACCCATATATATATCCTTAATCCATATTTAATCTCCAAATAAGGTCAATAACAAGCTCATAATTCCATCTAACATGTAACTATGTAACATATGTCCTGAATACAACTAAAAATGCACTAAACCCTTCTCAGAGGAGGAGATAAAGTAACTTTGTGAGGTTTACTCTCTTCCTTAATGTCCTGTAACTTAAATACTATGATGTAACATTAACAGTACTTACATACTAGAATATGAAGTCAATGCATTTTATACTATAAGAGGATAAAAAATTTTTTGATATCTAATATATACACACAGAAATGTATTTAGAACAAAATTAAGAGGAAATATTCATAATAATTACAGTCCTCATTTCTGCACTGATCACAGCATCATAATTGGTATTTTAAAATCCCTTTTTTCTACTACCCATTCTGTAGTTCCTTTGCTTTCATTAAGCACCTCAGCTGGTTGTGGTTCTTTAAATACTAAAGTGACCCAAGAAAGGTCTGGGTCATTAGTAGTCCCACCTGGATTTGATGGTTGTAGTTTTCCATTGATCTTAGTCACAGGACACAGTAATACTAAGAGACACACTAAGGGATATTTCTTATTGCAGACACTTTTCCTTACCTACACTATGGAATAGTAGTCCAATTTCTCTTTGGTAGTCTGGGTCAGTCAATCCAGCCAGCACCATAACTCTCTTCTTAGCCTATTGACTCAGAAGCACAAAGAAACCAAGGTGGCCAGGTGGCAGTCTTCTAGTTCAACTGAATTATTGTGTCTCCTGATGGAATAATTCTTCCCTCCAGAACAGAGATTTCTAAGTCAGCAGAGCATAATGTCACAGGAACAGGAAGCTACTGGGTCACTAAAGATATTAGTGAGTGGTGCAACTCCTATTTTTATCCCTTAATCCCTAGGCCCAGGAATCCTGGTTATAGGAGAAATAGCACTATAAATTGAACATATTCAGAACATATTCAGTTTTCTGGAGAACTTTGCCCCAGCTCTTCCAAGTACTGACAGCTAGCTGGTAATATAACTGAGTCTTCAAAAGGTCATTCCACCATTCCATCAAACAAGCGGCTTTAGGATGGTGGGGAACAACATGGTAAAACTAGTGAATTCCATGAGCATAAGCCAATTGCCTCACTTCTTTTGCTGTGAAGTGAGTTCCTTGATCAGAAGCAATGCTGTGTGGAATAACATGATAGAGGATAAGGCATTCTATAAGTCCATAAATGGTAGTTTTGGCAGAAGCACTGCATGACCGGAAGACAAATCCACATCCAGAGTAAGGGTCTATTTCAATAAGGACAAAATGCTTCCCCTTCTATGATGGAAGCAATCTAATGTAATCAACCTGCCACCAGGTAGCTGGCTAATCACTCTGGGCTACATCAAGGACTCAAGTGTTTTTCTCTGCTACTGGTATATTGGGCACTCAGTAGTGGCCATAGCTAGGTTATCATTGATAAATCAAAGTCCATGTTGCTGGACCCATACATAACTTCCATCCCTGCCACTATGGTTACTTGGCTCATGAGCTTATTGGGTGATGACAACAGTGGCTAGAGAAACAGCCTAAATGTTATGTCTGACAGAATGGGTCATGCTATCTACTTGATTATTCAAATAATCCTCAGCTGAGATCACCCTTTGGTGAGTATTCATATGGAACACAAATATCTTCAAACTTTTCACTCATTCAGAGATGTCTATCCACATATCTCTTTCTCATATTTCCTCATGAATTTTCCAATCACATCCCTTCTAAGTTTCTGACCATCTAGGAGAATCATTGGCCACAGTTCATGAATCAGTCTATAATCATGCATCTGGCCATTTCTCCTTCCAATCAAAGTAAAAAATCAGATTCAGTGCTTCAAGTTCTGCCTATTGGGAGAATTGAACTGCTTGAGATTGTGCCCACTGGGAGTATTTCTCTTGACCATTGTCCTTCAGAGATGTCTCAATTGGGGGCTATAGGGATACAGTCATTTACTTTCAAGTTGTGCCTGTATATTATGCAGAACCATCCATAAACCAGGCTGAGTGTTTCTTCCTCTGTCAGTTGATCATAGGGAACTCCCCATGAGGCCATAGTTGCAGGCTAAAAAAGAGAAAGCAGAGTAGCAGGAGGAAGAATCATGGGCTTTTGGCTACTTCTTTATGTAATTTATTTGTACCTTTAAGACCAGCTCAGACCTGATCACGCATATATATCACTTCCAGTTGATGATCAACTACTGCTGTGCACACTCAACTTATGGCTTGGTGTACTGAATAACACCCAATTCAGGACACATGGTAACTTGGTGTTACATGGTCAAGCATTCAGTCTCTACTAAGGCCTAGTAGCATGCCAAGGGCTGTTTCTACAAAAAAAGACTATCTGCAGAAGATGGTAAGTCTTTGCTCCAAAAATCCTGGGGGCTTGCACTTCAGTTCACCTGTAGAGACCTGCCAAAGGCTCCAAAGAGCATCATTATCTGCCACTGATGTATCAAGCACCATTGGATCTGCTGGATTCTATTGTCCAATACCAGAGCAGATTGTATAGCAGCCTGGGCCTGTTTCAGAGTCATCTTCTATTATGGGCTCCATTCAAATTAGCAGCTTTTTAGGTCACTTGGTTAATGGGTTGGAGTAACACACCCAAATGAGAAATATGTTGCCTAAAATATATAGAGGACCATTGGGCATTCTGCTTCTTTTTGGATTTTAGGAGGTGCAGATGCAACAAGTTACCTTTAACCTTAGAAGGGATATCTCAACATGCTCCACACTACTGAACCGCTAGAAATTTCACTGAGATAGAAGGGTCCTGAATTTGTGTCAAATTTATTTCCCACCCTCTGGCACACAGGTGTCTTGCCAGTAAGTTTAGAGCATTGCTACTTCTTGTTCAGAAGGTCCAGTAAGCATAATGTCATCAACATAATGGACCAGTGTGATGTTTGTGGATGGGGAAGTGATCAAGATTCCTGAAAACTAAATTATGACATAAAGCTGGAGAGCTGACATGCCCCTGTGGTAGAAAAGTGAAGGTGTATTGCTGGCCTTGCTGGCTTAAGACAAACTGCTTCATGTGCACCTTACTGAAAGGAATGGAGAAAAAAGCATTTGCCAGATTAATAGCTGCATCCAAGGTATCAGGGAATATGTCAATATGCTCAAGCAATGAAATCACACCTGGTACTGCAACTGCATTTAGAGTTGCCACCTGGTTAAGTTTATGGTAATCCACTGTCATTCTCCAAGATCTATCTTCTTCATAGTCCAAATAGGTAATTTAAATGGGGATGTGGTGGGAATCACAACCCCTTAATCATTTAAGTCCTTGATGATGACACTAATCTCTGCAATCCCTCCAGGAATGCAGTATCGCTTCCAGCTTACTATCTTCCTAGGTAGAGGCAGTTCTTGTGGCTTCTACTTGGCTTTTCTCACCATAATATCCCTCACTCCACAGCTCTGGCAACCAGTATGTGGATTCCACCAGCTAATCAGTATGTCTATTCCAGTTATGCATTCTAGAACTGAGAAAATAACCTCAGTTATAACAAATAACTGTAATAACCCAAGATTGATCTGAGGACTCACTGAACCTACTGTGAAAAGGACCTGAGCTACACTCCATTCATCTCCTGACCTCCCTAGTTCCCTACTCTGACTAGAGGGACATAATGCCATTTTGGGTCTCCTGGAATCATTGTCAGTTCAGAACCATTGTGTAGTACTCCCCAAAATGTCTGGTTTTTTCCTTTCTCCAAGGCACACTTACCCTAGAAAGGCCATACGTCCCTTTGTGGCAGTCTGGGAGAAAGATTGGCAGTATAAATTTTGGTAGTATACTAAGGTCCTTCTTCAAAGGGACCCAGCCTCCCCTTCACTCAATGAGTTCTGGGTTTATAAGCCAGTTTAATTCTGGAAAATGATTGACAGATCATGACTCAATTTTTTAATTCATGTTAGATTTTTTTCCACTTGTCCTAGAACTTTTCTACATATACAAATCAAATAAGAATTTAATAGGCCTCCTATCTGTTTAACTTCTAAGAACATTATGATCAATTAGCCAATACCTTAGCTTCACAAGGGTCAGACTATTTTGACTGCTGCTTTGAATTTTTATCGTTCATTAAGGCAGCCACACTCGTCTTTCCATTGGCTGTCGAGCTTGCCTCTTTGCCCCTGCCACTATGAAATCCAATTATTCTCATCACATTTACATTTCCCTAATCCAGGCGTCCCCAAACTATGGCCTGCAGGCCGCATGCGGCCCCCGAGGCCATTTATCCGGTCCCCCCGCCGCACTTCAGGAAGGGGCACCTCTTTCATTGGTGGTCAGTGAGAGGAGCACAGTATGTGGTGGCCCTCCAACAGTCTGAGGGACAGTGAACTGGCCCCCTGTGTAAAAAGTTTGGGGACGCCTGCCCTAATCAGTGGCTGCAATTTCCACTCGAGAAGGGTTTGATCTGTAGAGAAGAGCAAGCACAGAGCTCCTCAAGGATGATGAAACTTCCCTTACAAATTGCTTGCTGTAGTGGTGAAAGGTGTGTCTTCTGGACACTCCTGGTGTGAGGGACTCGGTCTTAAATGACAAATTCACCCTACCATTCCAATCTCCCTAAGCCTTTGAATGCCTTTTCTACATTAAGCCAAGGCAGTTCTGGCATTTTTAACTTTCTCCTCGTGGGCCACTTTTTGGTCCATGTTTTAGCCAATCAACCAAACAAGTAGAGCCATTTCTAACTCCCTGTTGGTGGGAGTGTAAATTAGTTCAACCATTGTGGAAGACAGTGTGGCAATTCCTCAAGGACCTAGAAATAGAAATTCCATTTGACCCAGCAATCCCATTACTGGGTATATATCCAAAGGATTATAAATCATTCTACTATAAGGACACATGCACACGAATGTTCATTGCAGCACAGTTTACAATAGCAAAGACCTGGAAGCAACCCAAATGCCCATCGATGATAGACTGGACAGGTAAAATGTGGCACATATACACCATGGAATACTATGCAGCCATCAAAAATGATGAGTTTGTGTCCTTTGTAGGGACATGGATGAACCTGGAAACCATCATTCTCAGCAAACTGACACAGGAGCAGAAAATCAAACACCACATGTTGTCACTCACAGGCGGGTGTTGAACAATGAGAACACATGGACACAGGGAGGGAAGCACTACACACTGGGGTCTGTTGGGGGGAAATACGGGAGGGACAGAAGGGGGTGGGGAGTTGGGAGGAAGATGGCATGGGGAGAAATGCCAGATATAGGTGAGGGGAGGAAGGCAGCAAATCACACTGTCACGTGTGTACCTATGCAATAATGTTGCATGTTCTTCACATGTACCCCAACACCTAAAATGCAATTAAAAAAAATTTAAAAATGTGATCTCAAAGGAGAGATATAAGAATTTAGTAAAGAAATGGTGCAGCTCAGGAAAAAAGTAGAGTGTTAAAAATACTCTGAAAGGGCCAAAAAAATGTTGAAAACGATGCATAGAAAATGAATACTGCTAAAAATGTGGTAAGGCGAATTAAGGACCAGACTGAGGTAAACTAGAAAGATTTCTGAAATTAGATAAAATATAAGCATAACTGATATCACTAAAGAAGAGATCCAAAATAATAGAAGAAAATACGTAAATAAATTTTAATAAAATGTTCCATGAACATAGATTCAAAAGCAGACTATGTCCCTAGAAAAATTAAGTCAATCAATAATGAGCTCTTTCCTTGTAAAGTTACTTAGTTTCAAAAATAAACAAAGAATCCTTTGGAAATCCAGAGAGGGAAAACGAGTTTCATTTGATCTATACAGGAGAAAAAAAAAAAAAAGTAGCTAACTCTAACCTTTTCCACAACAATGCTAGATGATAATGAAACAACGTCTGTAAAATCCTTATGAAAATATTATACCTCAAGAATATTATATGCAGCAAAACTTTAACTCAGTGTAACAGTTTTAATGTGAAAAAAATCAAGGAATATGATTCTTATGAGTCTCTCCTACATAAAGTCAAAGACAACAAACTTTAGCTCAACAAGATATGAATGGAGAAAGTCTGGCAATATGCACAGAATCTATTTAGATGAAGGGCTAAGACATGAAAGAAGTAGGGTTATTCTTACAGAATTGAATATAAATATTATACATCTTGAAAGTATAAAAATGATATAGCTAATAACAATTATAACAAAAATAAAAGATAAGGGGAAAGTTAATAAACACATTGATTTCATTTTTTAAACCTAGGTGTTATTAAAGCAAACAAGCACTATAAACACAACTGCATAAACATTTCACTAAGTAAAGTAACTAAATCAACTAAAATTGCATGAGGAGTGACAGAGAGGAGAAAATAGAAATGAACTAATTTCATCTTTGCTCATAGTTTGCAATCAACAGATTCTGTCTAAAGTTTTGAGGAATAAATTATTATAAGGAGTTATTATAATCCTAAACATCATTACAACAGGAATATAAAAATTTTTTTAAAGAAAAACACAAAAACAAAAACACCACATCACACACACTCAAAGTAAGGGGGAAAATACCAAATAATAAAATATTTAAAGATAACAACAACAACAAAAGCATATACAAAATATAGTGACAAAATCTGTTATGTAATAAATGACAATGGATTGAACTCACGTAGAAAGAGAAAGAAATATGGTAAATTACTAATAAAGTCCAGCAATATGCTACACAATAGAAGCGCTTATAAAACAAAGTATCTCAGAAAGGTTGCAAATAAACAGATGGAAAAAAGGTATACCAAAAAAATATAAACAACCACAAAGTAGGTGTTGGGATTTTAATGCAGACAAACTAGAATTTCAGGCTTTAAATTCAGCTCTACAGCAGTAAATTTTTTTTTTCAAAAATGCATCACGTTATTAGAAAGTTTATAATCCATTATGATGATAAAATAATTATGAAAATCTATGTGGTAAGAAGAATTCTCAGATGGCTCCCAATATTCTTGTCCCTCTAGTATCCGTGTCTTGTATCAATCCCCCCACCTGAAGCTGAAATATTAAGAAAGGAAGATTATGGGATGAAGCTCTGAATATGGTGGGAAATCATTATCATGATTATGTTATATAACATGGAAGAAGGAATTGTACAGCTATAATTAAGGTTACTAATCAGTTATCTTTGAGTCAAAGGAAGAGTATTTGAATGGTCTGACCTACTCACATGAGCCTTTTAAGTCTGGGTCTGGAGGTTGGAGACAGAAGTCAGAGATTGGTAGCGTGAGATGGCCTCTGGAACGGGTCACATGGCAAGATACTGCAGACAGCTTCTAGATGCTGAGTGTTACCCTCAGCCACAGCCTGAAAAAGAATAGAGTCTTCAATTTGACAGCCTCAATTGAATTTTGCCAAAAATCTAAGTGACCGTGAAAGAGAACTCTGAACCTTAAATGAGATAGCACTCCCAGGTGACATCTTGAGTCCAGCTAGCTGTGTGAGACCCTGAGCAGACTACACTAAACTGAGACTGAACCTTCTGACCTACAGACACTGAAATAATAAGTAGGTATTTGCAAGCTATTAAATTTGTGATAAATTGATGCATATAGATAATTAACACAATCCTCATACTATAATATACCATAGTACCATCCAAATTTATAGAGCAAAACAAAACTATAGGAAAGTTTCTGGTTTACGTACTAATACATGATACTTTTTTGCAGCATTAGTAATGGAAGACTTTAATTCATCTGTCAACATGTCAACAAAGAATCCAAAAACAGGTAAGGCTTTAAGGACATAATAGATAGCAACAGGAGGAGGTATTTTTGTGTCTATGTGTTTGTATGAGTGACAGATGACAGAGAGAATCCTGGACATCATTCTGTCTCCGTGATAAAAAAGAATGTACCTTTTTTCCCCCTAATACCTGTAGAACATTCACAAAAGTAACCATATGTTAGGCTAGAAATTTCTGTATAAATTCCCAAAAGTAGAAATAGAAGACATATTCCGATTACAAAGCAAAAAATTAGAAACTAACAATGAATTCATAAAACAAATGAAAAACAACCTACCACTTGTCAAGTAAATTTTCTATTTTAAACAACGCATGGATCAAAGAAAAAATTAATAAGTAATTACAGAGTATTGATAATACTACATATCAAACCCTATAGTATACAACCAAAGGAGTCACAGAGAAAAATTCATAGCCTTTAATACTTAGAAAAATAAACCAGAAAAGAATGAGAATATAATGAAATCAAGTATCCAAAGCAATAAGTTATAAAAATAAAACAAAATAAATCTAAGGAAGGCAGAAAGAAAACGACACATATAAAGATGAAGTTGAATGTTTAAATTCAGGAAGAGAAAAATAGTAGGACTAATAAATAAATTCAAAATCTTGTATTTTGTTCATAATGAAACAGGCACTCTAATATTTTCCCCAAATCTATATTCCTGTTCCAATTATGTGAAAAACAATCATATAAATCCAAATTGAGGTACATTTTACAAAATACCTAACCAGTGCTCTTCAAAACTGTCAAGGTCATAAACAAAGAAAGATTGCTAAACTGTTAAGAGACCAGAGGAAACCATGGAGATATGCTGACTAAATGCAACATGGAATTCTGGGCCAGGTCCCAGAACAAGAAGAGTGTATTAGGGGAAAAATAGGTGAAATCCAAATAAACTCTGAATTTTAGTTAATGTAATTGTACTAATGTTAATTTCTTAGTTTTGAAAAAAATGTGCTATGATTATGTAAGATGTTAGTTAACATTGGGGGGAGCTGATTGAAGGATATATGAGAATTTACTGTCTTTGCAACTTCCCTATAGATCTGAAATATTCCAAAGTAAAAAGTTTATTATTAAAAAAAAAACAAAGAATATGTAGAAAATCTAAATACAAGAATTAAAAAGAAAACACAAAATAATTATCAAAGGGCTACCTCCTCCAAACAAGCAAAGAAAAACATAAGAGGCTCTAAAAATTTAATAAGGCAATTTATCAATCATTTCAGTAACTGATAACTCAACTTCTAATTAAATTATTTTGACAACATTGAAAAATTTAAAAGCCCCTCATACTCTTTCCCATGAAGTTATAATTCAAACAAAATTATATTTTCCTTTCTGATTTTAGTATACACATTTATTTCTATTTTTAAATTTTTAAATGATATTTGATGATACTTCCAGAAATGGTAAATGATGGTGGTAGTATTGATAATCTTTGTTGTATTCTATACCTTAATAAGAATGCTTCTAAGTATTTTTTTAATTTCACCTGTTACTGACCTTTTTAACTACCACATTAAGATATGAAGTACATATCCATTGTATTTTAAAATGTTATCAAGTTCATATTTAAAATCTTACGAATTTTGAACTCAAAAATTATTGTGTAGGGTTTCTTCTTTAGCGATTATAGATTGTCTTTTATTGAACCACCCTCTGTGTAATAAATACTACTTGGGTATAGTGTTTTAATCTTTTAATGTGCTGCCATAGTCTGCCTGCTAATCTTTTTGTTAAGTGTTGTCCAGTAATAGTCACAGTAAATTTATCTATAGTTTTAGTGCATGTGTGCATGCCCTTGTTGAGTTTGACATCAAGGTCATAGTAGCTTCAGGTTTGGAAATAAGGTCCCATTAAGATGATAAGAGGCTATGCTCATTCCCTTTTAACTAGTCTCCTTCTTTCTGGCTAGTGACTAATCTCCAGATTCTGCAATATGGCATGAAATGGCATCACATGGTAAGTGATATTCTATAAAGATGTCAACGTAACTAACATCTCTTGGAAAAAATAAACTTTTTACTGTCTCCATTATGAGGATGTTACAAGTAATGTTTAACGTATGTGTGTGGAGTAGAAAGGGGGGAAAAAGGCAATTTGGTTAAAAAGTGTTTTTACCTTTTAGGTCCCTGCACCGTAATTTCTTCCTCACTTTCTCATGCTCCTGGAATTGACCTTCAGTACTAATTCAAAAGGATGAAACATTTTACCCATCCTACTATTTATCCCACCCACCCTCCATCAACTGACTGGTCTCTAGGATAGTCTCCTCACTCATATTTTCCCTTCCAATATCACTGTGGAAACTCTTTCCACCAAATTGAAGCCCTTTCTACATAGCCTCTGATTGAATGATATTATTTCCTTATTTGAGAACCATTCTAAGTTTGCATTTTTCCTTTTCCATTTATCTTATTGTTTTCCAGGCCTTTGGCAGATTTCTTGTCTTTGATCTCTTTAGAGCAGAGATTGTGATTATTCATCTTTGTCTTCTCTGCAGTGTGTAGCAGAATGTTGTCTTGGTGGATATTCATCCAGTGGTTTTTCAAAATTGTATTAAAATTATGAACCTCTAATAGACTCTACCATTAATTTACATCCAAATTAACACAGAAGAAATAGTGAAGGATTATCATAAGAAAATATGTAATCTTCTCTCTTTAGAAAAGAAATGCTTCAGTGTGGATATTAAAACTTTTCTAGACTGTTTCTTCATAATCCATAGGTCAAAATCACTGATAATTAAAGCAAAACATTGATAATGTTTAGTGGACAAACTGATTTTTCCAGTCAGGACATAAGGAGAGTCATTAATAAAACCATGTTCTATTAAACAGGGTCTTTTAATCCTTTCCCATTTGCATAGTCCAAAGAGTCAGACAGATGCAGTTTAGAATTTCACTCATTCAATAGCTCATTCATTTATTCAACAAATATTTATTGAGAATCTGCTATGCATTAAATATTATGCTATCCTTTTGAGAAACAAAGTAGAATAAAATCCAAACACTAGCCCCAAATTGCTTATAATCCAATGGGAGAGATTTTTTAAATTCAGCAGTTAGAAACTGCTATAAGTTATGAAGAAGTTACAATATTCAGAAAAAGACGGAAGTACATTTGAAGGCACATTCAAATGTGACTTTGGGGCAGAGAAGATTTGAGCTGAACTTTGAAGCATGAGTAGAATGCCTAGATGAAGGTGTAGTATATTCCAGGAAGAGGAAACAGCACCTGTAAAGTCATGGAGAAAGAAAAAGCAACATACATTTGTAGAATTATAGATTTTAACTATGGTTTTCCAGGAAGCACACTGTAAAATAACAGTGGATGTGCTCTTTGGATCAACACTTGGATTAATAGTGGAGGCAAAGTCTAAGAAGCAGAATTGGGTACAAGGAGGCGCTGAACTGCAATACACTTGCAAAACAGGGTACCAGCTACTTCTGCAGGGTGCTCTGTAACTGGGCCTTTCATCCCAACTGACCCTCTTTGAGGCAAGGAGGCTTGGTCTTTATTTCCCCATGTCAACTAATCATTAAATGTAGTTTGCCCCCAGAGAGGGGATATGATCTTAGGTAGGGAGGCTCTTTGGCTAAGGGAATTCTCAAGAACACTTATCTAAGAGCTCTCAGCTGCCAACACTTCCACAAGCTGAGGAAAGAGTATTTCAATATTGAAATGGAGAGGGGTGGTCTAAACAAAACCCCGCAGCATCCATCTAAGACAAAAAGTGTATCTAGAATGAAGACTAGCCAAGAGGAAATGATAGGAGTTGTGGCTAGAGAGGTAAGTACAGATTTAGTGAAGAAAGTTCCTTAAAGCTTTGCTAAAAAGTTCAAAACAGTGTGGACTTATTTAATCAGGAGAGAGTGGGGTCGCTCCAGCAAAATTATAGACGAAACACAAAGAAACTCATTATAAGTAACAACAGACATCTGAGTTGAAGGGTATAATTGAGGGCTGATGGCTGTTGGGAACCCCTGCACATGGGTCCAGTGCGCTTGTGTTTCAAAAGTCAAAAACAACAACAAAAACAAAACACAGCACAGTGGGGATCTTCCAGAACATGTAGCTGGGCCTTGAAAGTGACACTGCCCTAGTGGATTGAGTTCAGCAGGGCTGTTGGAGGCACCACCTGCAGGGTCAGAATGAATCACAAACAGGAAGGTGACAAATTATTTCATGGATGAACCAAAAAGTAAAAATATTTCCCTTAATTTGTCAGCCACCCACAACTCCACAGATACAAAGACAGGGAACATGGGGAAGGGTACAGAGTACAGAGAGGTGTGAGATAGGGAAATCCCTTCCCCATTCCAATGATAGTAAAAATAGCTAAAATTTATCTAGTACCTATAACATGTTAGGCGTGCTCTAAGTGCTTTAAATGAATAACTCATTTAATCCCCACAGCAGTCCTATGGGGTAAGTACTATCTTGAAAATGGGGAAACAGAGGTAGAAAGTGACCTGCTCATGGTCACATAGCTAGCAAGTGGCAGAGCCAGGCTATAAACTCGATCCTGGCTGCAGAGTTGCTAGTCTAAGCACCAAGTTATACTGTGTTTACCCTAAAACCAAAGTCCTTGCCTGCTCTAGGGATCAAGAAAGACTTTTGAACAAACAATAACATTGAAGATTTTAAATAAACAGGATTCAGTATTAACAATAATGATGACACAGTATTAACAACCAAAGGAGATGGAGAATTTATGAAATCAAACTTAGAACAGCCCATAAAGGAGACAGCCATCTATCAGAGAAAGATAGGACAAGGAAGTTGGCTGAGAAGAGGGACAGAGCACAGTGGCAACAGTTATAGGAAAGCATAGAACCAGTCATATATACATACACATACGTATATATATATATATATATATACACATATATATATATATGTTGTATATATATATACACACACACACACACACACACACACACACACACACATATCTTAGAGGCTGAAACTGCTCATTCAAAAAAGTGTCATTAACATTCCTATATCGCATATCCTATTACTAGGAAGATGCACAGGAAAGCAGTAACAACCGCAGACTCTAGGGATGGAAATTAGGGGACAGGAGCCAGAGAAGGGGAAGACTTGAAGACATTGTTTACTGTTTACACTTTTGCACTGTACTGCACATGCATGTGTATTACCTTTTTACATGTTCAAATAAATACATAAGGTATACTATTTTAAAAGTCCAAAGACATGCTTCTATGAATAATCTGTTTTATTGCCAGATCAAACTGTATCTATATTTTGATGTAGTCTATATCTATATTTATAATCTGTCTTTTGCTCTGTAAAGGGGCTATCTACTATGCATGTTTGTAAATGTCCTTCACCCTTAAATCCTCCATTTTGTCTTAATTTTTATTCTTTAGTTTCTTTTAGCCTTTATTTTTATATCATTGAATTGTTTTTTTGTCTCTAAGCCACTGAAAATTCCCCTTTTTTCCCTAGTATGGGAGGGGAGTCCTAATGAATAAATTGAAAGATATCTTCCTATGTGGATTTGAAGGAATTTTAAAATAGAGACTTGCCATCAGTTAGAGATGACCACGCAAAATTTTGATACAGTTGGGTATATACACTGTTACAGAAGAAGAATAGTACAAACACAATTATTGCCAATAGAGTGATAAGGAGTTCTGTTGAAAATATAAAGTGCACAGAAAATTTAGAAAGTGCAAAGAGTTAATTGATGGCATTCCAATTACAGAAACAAATTAACTCCATCAATTTGTCTCTACAAGAATAACAGGACTTCGGGAACCAGCTCCTAAGCATGCATAGTAAGACTGTGGTTCTAAGAAAGCAAAGACTGGACTACCATGCCAGGTCTTAATTTGTTTTTCAGCAACAGAGTCTACATTTCTCTTAGCTGTGGAAAAGGTCAACTTCAGAAACCCAATTATATTCAAAAGAATGACACAGACTTAGGTTGGAAATAGGAGATGCAAGCAGAGAAAAGGAGATAGTCAAATGGCTCACTAGAAACAAAGCATAAACTTGATGTAGAGGTCAGAATTTGAGTTTAAACTGAGTTCTTGCTAGCATTGAGGCATGTCTGGGCCACTCAAGATAAGGTAGGACTGGCAGGATGGAAGAGCCTGCAGGGAAAGACACCTTCTAGATGAAGATTATCAAGGTGTATGAATATGATTCAAAGACGGTGGGCTAGTATGAGAGGTTGATGAGTGATTCTCACTATATTAATAGCACGGTCTAGCTGCTAACTCCTATAAAGACAGGGCTGTTGTAAAAGAGAACAAAACAATGACCATCTGAAAATGATGAGGGTGAATTCAGTCACCTGTGACTTTAGCTATAAAGGGAAAGCACCTTTTGTGCAGAATCTAGTTCTTTTGATAATGGGTTACAGTAGCCATGGGACTGTAATCAATAAGCACTAGCAACAGGATCAAAGCTTTCAAGAGATGGCAGAGGCAGCAGCACCTTTTGACTTCAGCAAGGATAGGCAATGTCAGCACATCAACTTATAGCAGTAAAGGAGGTATCAGACAAATCTTCAACTACTACAGATAGCTCAGATGTATAACACAAAACATTTTTTAATCTACCCAATTATTTCTGTTTTTCAAAAATATATTGGCTACTTTTAATTATTTACACTTTCAGAGGAACTTTGGAATATACTTGTCAAATTCCATAAGAATTTCTCTTGGCATTTTGATTTAAAACACGGATTTTGTAGATTAATTTATGAATACTTCCTTAAACCATTGTCTTGTCATCAGAAACATGTTTTATTCCTTGGTACTTACTTGAATATTTAGTAAAGATTTTTCTTTACTAAAGTGTGTAAAATGTATGATATGGAAATATATTCTCTCAGTATATGGTTTGTCTTATTTTTCTTAATGGTGTCCTTTGAAGAGCAAAAGGTTTAGTTTTGATCAAGTCCAATTTATCATTTTTTTTCTCTTTTGTGGGCCATGGTTTTAGCGTTGCATCTAAAAAAAAAAACTTTTCTAACCAAAAATGGCCAATATTTCAATATTTTATCCTCTAAAGGTTTTATAGTTTTAGCTCTTACAATTTTATGTAGATGCAAGGTAAAGTATAAATTCATCTTATTACATTAACATTTATTGTCTCATTCTTATGTTTGTAACATAAAGTCTTATAGCATTGGCCCACAAGTTTCTAACTTTCAGAGCTTAAGGAGATTTTCTTCATGAAGTGGAAATATGATTAATTTCAAATGCTTTTATAGTCTTACAAAAAATCACATCCTCTCATTTTTAAAAGCCATGCAATGTAGATTAGAAAAAGAAAGAAAAGAGAAAGAAGAAAAGAAAGAAAGAACCACCATGTAAAGAGTCATCACCAATTACTATTTCAACCATTTCTTTAGGCCACAAGTCATTTTCTCTTAAAAAACAAAACAAAACAAAACAAAACAAAAAAACCAGAAAGCATAACTCATTTTATGGCATCCATTATGACTGAAGAAAAACACGATGGGGTCCGATTCTCTAGCCTTTGTCACCTGGATTCTTTCCCTAGAAGCCTTTAATATTTATCTTTATTTTTGGTAAACTGGAATTTTATAAAAATGTGTCTAGGTATATCTTTAAAATTCAAATATACTGGGCACTCACACATGTTTTCAATCTAAAGATTCCAGCTACTTATCTCTGAGAAATTATACTGCACTATTGACTGGATAATTTTTCTCTTCATGTTTTCTCCAGTCTTTCCTTATGAGACTCCTATTAGCTATATATTGAATTGTAAATTCTTAAGAAATTTTATGATTTGATGGCTTTAAATTTTGGAACTCTTCAATATCTGATACTATATTTTCTGTATCAATTCATCTATCAAAAGACACTTAGGTTGATTCCGTATCTTGACTATTGTGAATATGCTGCAATGAACATGGGAGTAAAGATGTCTCTTTGATATCCTGTTTTTATTTTCTTTTGATAAATATCCATACATGGGTTGTACCAATTTACATTCATGCCAAAAGTTTACATGCATCCAAGGGTTTTCTTTTTTCTATACTTTCACCAACACTTACTATCTTTCATTGTTTTGATAATACTTACCCTAACAAGTGTGAGGTAATGTCTCACTGTGGTTTTAATTTGCATTTCCTTGATGATATTATTATAATATTGAGCATTTTTTTTCACATACCTATTCACCATTTGTATGTCTTTTTTTTCCCATAAGTTATTGGGGTACAGGTGGTATTTGGTTACATGAGTACATTCTTTAGTGGTGATTTGTGAGACTTTGGTGCACCCATCACCCAAGCAGTATACATTGCACCATATTTGTAGTCTTTTATCCCTTGCCCCCTCCCACTCTTTCCCCCAAGTTTCCAAAGTCCATTGTATCATTCTTATGCTTTTGTGTCCTCATAGCTTAGCTCCCACATATCACTGAGAATATACAATGTTCGGGTTTCCACTCCTGAGTTACTTCACTTAGAATAATAGTTTCCAGTCTCATCCAGGTCACTGCAAATGCTGTTAATTCATTCCTTTTTATGGCCGAGTAGTATTCCATCATATATATACCAAAATTTCTTTATCCACTCTTTGATTGATTGGCATTTGGGTTGGTTCCACGATTTTGCAATTGTAAATTATGCTGCTATAAACATATGTACGCAAGTTTCATTTTCAAATAATGACTTCTTTTCCTCTGGGTAGATACTTAGTGGTGGGGATTGCTGTATCAAATGGCAGTTCTACCTTTAGTTCTGTAAGGAATCTCCACACTGTTTTCCTTAGTGATTGTACTAGTTTACATTCCCTGACTACCACATCCATGCCAACATCTACTGTTTTTTTTTTTTTTGTTGTTGTTGTTGTTGTTGTTGTTGTTGTTGTTTATTATGGTCATTCTTGCAGAAGTAGGGTGGTATCTCATTGTAGTTTTGATTTGCAATTCCCTAATCATTAGTGATTTTGAACATTTTTTTCATGTTTGTTGGCCATTTGTATATCTTCTTTTGAAAACTGTCTATTCATGTCTTTAGCATACTTTCTGATGGGATTTTTTTCTTACTGATTTGAGTTTGTTGCAGATTCTGCATATTAATCCTTTATCACGTGTATAGATTGTGAAGATTTTCTCCCACTCTTTGGATTGTCTGTTTACTCTGCTGACTGTTTCTTTTGCCGTGCAAAAGCTCTTTAGTTTAATTAAGTCCCAACTACTTATCTTTGTTTATATTGCATTTGCTTTTAGGTTCCGCTCATGAAATCCTTGCCTAAGCCAATATCTAGAAGGATTCTTTCAATGTTATCTTTTAGAATTTTTATAGTTTCAGGTCTTAGCTTTAATTCCTTAATCCATCTTGTGTTGATTTTTGTTCATATAAGGTAAGAGACGAAGATCCAGTTTCATTATCCTACCTGTGGCTAGCCAGTTATCCCAGCACCATTTGTTGAAAAGAGTATCCTTTCCCCACTCTGTTTTTGTTTGCTTTGTCGAAGATCAGTTGGCTGTTAAGTATTTGGGTTTGTTTCTGGGTTCTCTATTCTGTTCCATTGGTCTATGTGCCCATTTTTATGCCAGCATCATGCTGTTTTAGTGACTATGGCCTTGTAGTATAGTTTGAAAGCAGGTAGTGGGATGCCTCCAGATCTGTTGTTTTTGCTTAGTCTTGCTTTGGGTATGTGGGTTCTTTTTTGGTTCCATATGAATTTTAGACTTTTTTTTTCTAATTCGGTGAAGAATGACAGTGGTATTTTTATGGCTCTTGCATTGAATTTGTTTACTGATTTTGGCAGTATGGTGATTTTCACAATATTGATTCTACCCATCCATAAGCATGGGATGTGTTTCCATTTGTTTGTGTCATCTATGATTTATTTCAGCAGTGTTTTGTAGTTCTCCTTGCAAAGGTCTTTTAACTCCTTGGTTAGGTATATTCCTAAGTTTGTTTGTTTGTTGTTGTTGTCGTTGTTTTTCAGCTATTATAAAATGGGTTGAGTTCTTGATTTGATTCTCCACTTGGTCGTCGTTAGTGTGTGGAAGAGCTGCTGATTTGTGTTCATAATTCCAGTACCTGGAAATTTTGGCAAATTCTTTTATCAGTTTTAGAAGCTTTCTGGAGGAGTCTTTAGGGTTTTCAAGGTAAACAATCATATTGTCAGCAAACGGAGACAGATTGACTTCTTCTTTGCTAATTTAGATGCCCTTTATCTCTTTCTCTTGTCTGATTGCTCTGGCTAGGATTTACAGTACTATGTTGAAGAGGAGTGGTAAGAGTGGGTGTACTTGTCTTGTCCTAGTTCTCAAGGGACTGCTTTCTGTGTGTCTTCTTTGGAAAATATTTTATTCAAGTCTTTTGCCGATTTGTATTTGGGTTACCTGATTTATTTTTATTTATTATTTATTTATTTATTTATTTATTGCTATTGAATTGCATGAGTTACATTTTGGATACATTTTGGATATTAACCCCTTATCAGATTCATGTTTTACAAATATTTTATCCCATTCCATAGTTGCATTTTTAAAATTTTGTTAATTGTTCTCTTTGCTGTGCAGAAGCTTGAAGTTTGATGTAGTCCCACTTGTTTACTTTTGCTTTTGTTGCCTGTGCTTTTTATGTCATAGCCAAAAAATCTTTGCCCAAACCAATGTAAAGAAACTCTTTCCCTACGTTTTCTTCTAGGAGTTTTACAGCTTCACATCTTTCCATTTGTCTTTAATCCATCTCAAATCAACTTTTGTATATGGCATAAAGGTCCCATTTCATTTATTTGTTTGTGGATATTCAGTTTTCCCAGCACCATTTATTGAAGAGACTATCCTTTACCCACTGGAAACTCTTGGCTCCCTTATCAAAGATTAGTTGACCATATATTAATGAGTTTATTTCTGGGCTTTCTATTTCATTAGATTTGAGTCTGTTTTTATAGAAATTCACACAATTTTAATTACCTAATTTTATATGATAGCTTGAAATCATAACTGTGATACCTCCATGTTCTTTCTCAAGATTGTTTTGGCTATTGAAGGTCTAGTTCTCCAGTTTCTTGTAAACAAGAATAATACATTTTTAGTGGAATCCCTTTAATTACCACTTTAAAGATTAAATGGTTGTATTCAACAGCTGCACATTGTCCTGTAGTGGTTCTTATTCTATGGTGTAAGTTTAGCCATTTTTTTTTTTTTCTAATAAGACCTTATTTAAATCACCCAGCTGGCATTTTTACAGGCAATCTCCACACTGAGTAGATGGGTCTTAACAGTTATATTTGTGTATAGAAGTGCATCTGGTAAAGAGCACACCTAACAAAATGCTGTCTGGAAATGCAAATTATATAAGCATAGTGGTTGACTGTAAAAGACCTCCACTTAGGCAAACATACTATTGTAGATTTAAATTTACAATTTGGTCTCAACACTTCTAAGAACTCTTCAGTGTGTTTTCCAGTCCGATTTGGTTCCTTTAATCTCTGTAAAAGGGCGAAGTACACATGCTATTATGAGTCTCACTGCTCTGTAATCATTAATTCTTCTCCTTTTTTTTTTTTTAAATGGGGTACTTAGGAACATGAAGCTAGAAGCCTATTGGATGTATACTCAGGGCTGTTAAGTAATCAATCCGTGATCCTGGCCATGAACTCCAGGTATGATAAGCTATTATGCTCTCTTATTGCACTAACTGGATGTATTTAAAATGTTATATCTTTAAAAACATACAATTATGAAAAATAAGAAATTACTCCAAATTCCACCATCATAATTTGGCAACTATTATTTCTTTCTCATACTCTTTCTCAGTCTTTCTCTATTGCATAGACATGCAGATAATCTTTCCAGCTTTTGAGGCAAGCTTCATTTGCCATCAATTTGAAGATGCATCTCAATGTAAGAAATACTAAGATGTAAAAAATATATTATCAATCATTACAGAAACTGTGGCAGTAATATAGTTCAGTTGTTTAAGCTTAGCATGGCTTTGTGAAATTGGCTGGGAATGTAACTACTCTTTGCATTATTATGATTATGGAGAAATGTATTCTGATTTCTAAATAACTACAGATAATATTTACAAAGAAATTAATTCCTTTATATTTAAAACATTATCATTTTTAAGAGAATATTTAAGACTCATCTGTCATATAAAGCCAAAAGCTGAACCTCATTTTTGCTTATCACTAAGAAATAGACACTAAATTTTGATTACATTTGGTCTCTCATCATTAATAATTACGCCTTTTTTCTTGTCAGCTTTGTGGACCCCTTACGGCAGTTTGAATCTCAGTTGAAGAAAATACAATCATCCTTTAGAATGCTAGTTGCCATGCCAAGTCTTGACAAAGTAAAAGAAATGGGGAGCAGCAATGAGGACATTGAGGACCTGGAGGTAAAATTTTTCTTCCTTTAATCAATACAGGACATTATTACACATCACAGCAATCCTGCAGAATATGTCTCAGCCCGTTATAATCTTTATAGTCCTCCTCTTCACTCTTTTTAGTTATAATAGTCAGTGCACTAATCTATACCCCTGGACCATGTGAATTCTACAACCCATGGGATTTTAATGGATTCTATAGGATTTACAGAAGCAAATGGATAAAGATATTTTTGGTTAATTGGCTTAGCAAGAATAGGGAGTTTGCTGGCAAGTCCCTCAAAGAACGGAAAAGGAAAAAAGAAAAATGGAAGTAGGAAGAATCCTATAGTAAGATTAGCAAACATCTGTGGTCTCCATTTCTTTACCATGAATTCTAGCTATACAGTGAATTTGCTCTAAAAGCTAGAGAAGAAATTCATGGCATATGGTATAGGGTGAGGTCTCAGCATAGCCACCTCTCTCCTTTCTTCAGTTTGTGGAGAGAACTTAGAACACTCAGATGCAAAACTATTAGGCTAATTATTTCTTTTTATAAGAGCTTCTATATAAATCTCAGAGAATTATAGTCTTTTCTGCAATTGATGCAAGGTGACTTTAATGAAGAAACTTTCTCAGCTATATTCCTATATCCCTAACACAAATTTGTAGACTGCTAATTTTCCCAAATGTGCAATTCTTTTCCAACTTGACCTCTTCCAAATATTCCTAAGCAGCTACCTAAGAATACCCAGTGATACTTTTACTTTTTACTGCTGAAGACCACTCTGGTAGTTGAGAGAAGAAAAATAATTTCTGAGTTAAATAAAACCCTTCTTCCAATACTAGAAAGAAAAAAAATGTGTTGTTATATAACATTTCAACATCCAAATGCCCCATGTTTACTAATGTTACATATATTTTATATATCAGTTACTCACACATGGAAATTTCCAATGCCCACATAGAATACAATTTCCAGTACCTACATAATGTGTGGAACAATAAATCTTACTGTTTCCATCTATTTAGATATAAAATGTATTCAATATTTTCTTATTATTATTTGAGACAGAGTCTTTCTCTGTCACCCAGGCTAGAGTGCAATGGCACTATCTTAGCTCACTGCAGTCTCCATCTCCTGAGCTCAAGCAATTCTTCCACCTCAGCCTTTCAAGTAGCTAGGACTACAGACATGCACCACCATGCTTCACTAATTTTGTTTATTTTTCATAGAAATGAGGTCTCACTATGTTGCCCAAGCTGGTCTCAAACTCCTGAACTCTAGTAATCCTCCCACCTTGGCCTCTCAAATTGCTGGGATTATAGGTGTGAGCCACTGTGCCTGGTCTGACTTATATTTAAATATGATGTCTGGGTAACTTATAGTTGTCAGCTAAAACAAGAACCAAGTCACATCATGCTTAAGTCTTCTATTTAAAATCACAAAGGCCAAAAGTCTATTTTTTTATAGAAATATAGTAATTAACAGCACTTAAAATAGCAATTACTGTCCACTTCTATCAGAACTATTCAGGCAGCTATTCACAAATTACTGCTTTCAATAAACTTAAAGCAACAGTTAGAATAAAATATATTCATGTTATTACATTTTAAAAGACAATGGAAAATTGAAAAGTATATGTACAAGAATATCTCAAAGCATGCTGTAGAAAGATAATCTATAAACAGCGAAAGCAAGAGAAAACGTAAAATTTTAAAGGTGAGAATTTTTCTAAATGTTCATCATTAAAATAGGAAATAAAACTTTGTATAACTAGGGGGAAATCTATTAGCCAAGCCTATGTTCTTTTTGAAACTGAACTTAAAATCATGCATCCAATAAAAATAAATCCAACATACTGAGTTCTCAAGCAAAATCACATTTAAGCACAAACAATATTGAGAAAATACTCATAAGCACAGAAAAGCAAATTTTTATAAAATTAAATTTTAGCTTTTCCTCCTATAAACATGGTAGATGCTTATTACAAAAAAATTAAAGATTATAGAACACCACTAAATAAGAAATACCCATTGTCTTTTTACTTTGTGTATTTTTAAATATCTGAGATAATGCTAAAATTCTTTAAATGTTTGTGGCATTTTACAATTTGATGTTAAGTATTTTCTGTGTCACTCACTGATTTTCAAGGAATTGAAACCCAATTAAAAGCAACTTTTACGTAAGAAAAAAACTATAGACATTAGGTAAAGTTTTATCTAAGGCTGCTGACTGTGCAATGTCTCTGTGTTTCAGAATTTATACCAAAATATTTTAAATATATTTGAGTACAGTCTTCTGAACTTAGTATCTACAGACTTCTACAAACTACAGATCTTAAAGGTAAAGAGGAAATAAGTAGTTTTATTTTCTTGTCATAAAGCTAGTATACTTACTATGCTTCACTATTTTATCATTTGCTATATTTGCATCTCCTTCAAGTATTTGACAGCTGAAAGTTTTTCTTTATCACCAAAGAGTGAAATGAAGTCACTTCCCTTCATTTGAATTACAGAGGCACACTTTTAGGAATTTAATTTGGGGAGGACAGCATCAACAGGTACTTGAGAAACCAGGTCTCATACGGTGATACATGGGTGAACACAATATGAAGTAGCAGAGAATAGCATTATAGAGTACTATTAGCCTAAACTACCCTCAAGTTCACATAACAGTGAAACTATGCTGTGTAACTGTATGCATCCTTCTTCCTCATCAACTCAGGTGCTAAGAAAATGCTGAAATTCTATTTTCATGGATAGTACTGTATCTAAAGAAGACCTAACAACAATTCAAAACCCTATTTTTCACAACTGAGACCTCACTGCATTTTTTAATGTCCCAACCACAGACAGATGTTCTTCACATATATAGTCCCCACTAGAGACCAAGACTGCACCGCATGTCTTATGGTCCTCAATTTTGCATTCCTAACATGTTGGCATCAGAGGCCAACTGTCTGGAAGTACTGGCAAAACAGATTGATTTATCCTACCAGGTGCATCTATGAGTTGTACAAATCATAAATACAAGTAAAAAAAAAACTGTATTGGTATTTATGAAGGCAAAAATGAATGTGAAGAAAAATAAAATGTATTGGGCTCATTTGTGCCTAATTTGAGCCAACTTGTTTTGTGCATTTAAAAAATGTTATCCATTGGCTAGCCATATGCAGAAGATTGATATTGGACCCCTTCCTTATACCATATACAAAAATTAACTCAAGATAGATTAAAGACTTAAATGTAAAACCCAAAACTATAAAAATCCTGGAAGACAGCCTAGGCAATACCATTCTGGACATAGGAATGGGCAAAATTTCATGAAAAAGATACCAAAAGCAATTGCAACAAAAGCAAAAATTGGCAAATAATATCTAATTAAACTGAAGGACTTCTGCACGGTGAAAGAAACTATCAAGAGAGTAAACAGACAATGTACAGAATGGGAGAAACACTTTGCAAACCATGCATCTAACAAAGGTCTAATATTCAGTATCTATAAGGAACTTTAATTTACAAGAAAAAAGCATCCCCATTACAAAGCGTACAAAGGACATGAACAGATATTTTTCAAAAGAAGACATACATGTGGCCAACAAGCCTATGAAAAAAAGCTCAACATCACTGATCATTTAAGAAATGCAAATCAAAACCACAATGAGATACCAACTAACAACAGTCAGAATGGCTATCATTAAAAAGTCAAAAAAACAATAGAGGCTGGTGGGGTCATAGAGAGAGAAGAAGAAATGCTTATACACTGTTGGTAGTGTAAATTAGTGCAACCATTGTACAAAACAGCATGGTGATTCCTCAAAGACCTAAAAACAGAAATACCATTTGACCCAGCAATTCCATTACCGAGTATAACATATCCAGAGGAATATAAAATGTTCTATCATAAAGACACATGTACCCATATACTTGTTGCAGTATTACTCACAATAGCAAAGACATGGAATCAAGCTAAATAGCCACCAATGGTAGACTGGATAAAAATCCTGTAGCACGCATACACCATGTGATACTATGCAGCCATACAAAGAATAAGACTCTGTACTTTGCAGGAATTTGGATGGAACTGGAATCCATTATCCTTAGCAAACTAATAGAAGAACAGAAAATCAAATGCTGCATGTTCTTGCTTATTAGGGGGGGCTAAGTGATGAGAAAACATGGACACATATTGGGGAACAATAGATACTGGGGCCTAACAAAGGGTGGAGATTTGGAGGAGAGAGAGAATCAGGAAAAATAACTAATGGTACTAGGCTTAATACCATGAGTTTATCTATATAAAAACGTGCACATGTATGCCTGAACTTAATTAAAAGTTAAAAAAAAAGTTGTTATCTTCAAAACCCTTCACCATGATTATAAATCCTCCTCTTCCCCACCCATGCATGCTTTTTCATTCACCCCATGCCACTATCAGTAGCTTCCATTTATTGAATTAAGCACTGACTCCGTATCAGGCACTAAACTGAATATGTGGGGTTTCTCATTTAATCCTTAAAATAATCCGTTGAGGGGATTACTATTATTTCTTTCATTTTGCAGATAAAAAAATAAAAACAGAGAAAGGAGCAATAATATGTATAATGCTAATGTGTGGAGAAGCCCCTCTAACTTGGAAGCCTGTTACTTAACCACTTTGTTAATACCTACCATGCCTAAAAGCTCCCCTCATTCTCAGAAAGGGCTGAACCTCACTCCTGAAAAGGACAAGGCAGAGGTTGACCCTTCTAAGATTTAGAAACTCTTTCACCTTAGGAAACAGACATCAGTTTTTACAATGGGAGTAAGAGAAGGTGAAGAGGTTTGGCCAACCATTGACATAAATACAGCAGACCCTGACAGACTGCCTTAAAAAAGACTATTAATGGCGATTGGCATATGAGGCATATGCAGTATTCTTCCCCATTCAAGGGTGTAAGTGTGTCCCTGCCTCTGAGGATTAAGAACAACTAGAAGGTACAGCAAGACAGATTTGAATTAAAATGTGCAAGAACTTTCTCACCAATCTACCTCCAGTAATGTACTCTCTAAGTATGAGCCAGAATATTTGAGGGGTGAATTAGCAGCGGAATTCTGGAATAAGATGATACTGCAGATTCAGACAAGATTTTAAGTCTCTCTTAAAGCTGAAAGGCAGCTTGTCATTTAAAAATAAAAGGCAGAATACATACTTTGAAAGAAAAAGAGGAGGCAAAGCAGCTGATTATCGTATCATAGCTTCATGTTGAACTTTTCATGGTGCCTAACGCAGTGAGTATTATAGTGGATATTAGTAACTATTTTTAATATAATAAAATAAAATAAAACCTAGATACAGTTGCTATAGTAGATGAAGTAGTATGTTAGATGCTTATTGTCCGTGTTTTTGAGATAAATGTAGGTTCAGTGTGAAGTAATCAGGAGACTGTAGGAATGCCTGAATTGGTGAAGTTGGAGAATAGAGGAAAGGTTCTTGGAAAATGAAAAGTTCATGGTTCTAGGGTGACTTTTGTGTTTCCAACAGGAAATGCTCGTGTGGATGAGTGAAGATAGCTCATACCTGCAAGGCAGAATAATGATGATCATCAATAGGGTGTTAAGATTTGCAGCCTGGAAAGCCAGAGGACATGTAAGTCACAGAGTATAACAATGCCACCCGATTCTGAAGACTGCATTTCTATAGTGCTGCTTTCCATGTCTTGAGTCCTAAGAGTACTTGACAGCTCCTTGGTACTACTGTACTGGTAGGTTGGTTGGGATTCCAGAAAAGGAGTCAATATCCTATATGACTTTGTGTCAATCAGAACAGAGTTTCTCAAACAATTGGTTAAGATACATTATCCTTTATGCAAATAGCATGAGTATGTCAAAACCAGATTCTTGCCGACTCTGAAATTTTCTCCGTAGACCACAGTTTGTAATTTCATAAATTCTTCCAACCTTACCTGTCTTCTTACATACTTTTCCTAAAATAATTTGAAAGCCGTTATTTAACTATTTTAAATTTACACAAGTAATCCTCAAGTTTTCATTGTGAAACATGCTAGAGGTAGAGCATAAGTCTTCCTTTACTATCCTCTCCACACCAACCCCGTCCTTAGCCATGTCAGCATGAGGTGTGTCCTACCAAACCACTTTTAATGTATGTATCCACATATACATACACACACTGAAATACATAGCTTTATTACTTATTGTTTCTTACTAAAGTTATTTTACATATGGTTCTGCAATTTGCTTTTTTCACTGAAACAATACATCCTACAGATACTTTTGTCAACATATGTAGATTCATTTTATTATTTAAAATACAGTAAATAGCCCATGTTTTTGACATATTATGATCTGTTTACCTATTTTTCAGTTAATGGATGTTAAAGTATCATTTAATTGTTTCTGCTTCAAGCAATACAAAATGGGCATCTTTGTGCAAGTACATGAATGTGTACCTGGAAATAGTAAGATAATGGTCAGATAAAGAAGTATGATAAGTTAAAGTTTAGTAACACAAAATTGTCCACCAATTTGCATTTTTGTAAATATTAAAGGGCCCGTTTCCCCACACCTTCACAAACACTGGGATACAATCAGACTTCTTAATTTTTGCATTTCAGATGGAGAACAAATAGTTATCTCATAATAGCCAATATTTAGTGAGTTTGTCTCTACTTCGAATAATATTGTGGTCTGCCTTCTCAGAAAACCTATGAACATTTCGCTTTTGTGGATACTGTATATTCAGCCTCTGTTTCCCAATTCATCCTTCACAGTGATTTTTAAACATCCTCTGCTAATTACTTACCTGATCGCTGGAGTCACTTCAGGAGGAGAGATAAAAGTAAAGAGGCTAAGAAACATAAATTCATGATGTTATATTTATCTACTTTCTCCTGCTTGTACAAACAGTCCCCACATTTATTGAGATGAAGAATCTAGATTAGCTTTGTAATATATCTGAGTTTTTACCAGGTTGTTTAAACTCAGCTTTGGAACATAAGATAATTTACTTGCGTAGGGGATACAGTCCAGGATGTTCTTTGCATCATGCAGATTCCCTATTTTAGTGTCCAAAAGAGAGACAGAGTGGCTTATTTCAATCTTCTGATTCTCTGATCTTGGAAAGCAGCCTTTCTGTAACTTCTAAAATAGCTTGAGTTATCCATTTAAATGCCTAGAAGGTTCACCATTGAAAATTTTGCAAATGAGTCTTGAGATTAAGGGTATCTCACCACTCAAGACTGTTTTCTGCACAGCTCCTAAAATGTGTTATATACACAGCAAGTATTTGATGACAGTTCTTTGACTAGGGCCTAGTCACATGTTTCTCTCTGCATCTGATATATTCTAGTGAGTTCCACTCAAGTAGTAGATGAACATTTTGGAGTTTCATCTTCTATCACCTCCTTCCATTACTGTAGTAGAGTTTACTCTCCTATGCATACATCCCATTATTCAACTGCAAAGGAATAAATATGTAAACTCATATGTGTAGCAGAAAATTCTCATAAATTGTTAATTGAGGGTTCCTAGCTATAACTCAGATTTGTTCGAGAACTCAAATGGAATAAAACTATTACTCTGTTCTGCAATGTTCACTAGGTGCCACTAGGTGGAAGTACTTCAGCATTTTTCAGAACACTGAAACTGTCCAGAGCTAGAATCAACCACCTCATCACAATCAGGGAAGCATAAAACTTCATTGTTAGCTTTCTCTTTAAATTAATGTCTTATAAAGATGATAAAGCCAGTGCAATTAATGGGAGAGGCAAATATCAAAAAAAATTTTAATATTGTGAACAAATTAAAATCTAAGATTCCCACAACCTAGTCTGTGCATCTCTATCTGACACACTGTAGATCATCAATGAATATTTGTTCTACCCTTCTCTAAGTGCAGCCACCTCATTTGTTCTCTGGTACTGTTCCTACATTGAATAGACTTTTTTCTTCCTAATAACTCTAGCCTAGGTCCTCCAGAGTGTCACAGATTCTTGTCCTATTGAAGAATTCTATCATTTTTATCTTGTCATAAGTATTTTTAAGGTGATAATTTGTCTCACATGACTCATGTGTCCATCAGGGTAGAGAAACTCCTACACTCAAAGCACATATTTCTTTAATTAAACTTTCAACAGGCAAAGAAAGGTAAGTTAAGCATGCCAACTTACAGCATTAACAGAAAGATTTTTTTTCCTAGCTTTATTCCTTTGCCACATCAGCATTTTAAAAATGAAGGATTCCAGCTAAATCTAACAAGTTGTCCCATTGTGTATATCTCCTACTTATCCAGAGTCCTCACAAAATGATGGTAATAAAAATTTGTTAAAGGTATAAATACACAGCAACAAAAAAATTAATGAAGTGTTTTCAATGGGCTAGTGATGCCAGCAAATTTTTAGTAGACATATTAAGTAGAAGATAAAACCTGAAGGCTGGGCGCGGTGGCTCAAGCCTGTAATCCCAGCACTTTGGGAGGCCGAGGCGGGTGGATCACGAGGTCGAGAGATCGAGACCATCCTGGTCAACATGGTGAAACCCCGTCTCTACTAAAAATACAAAAAACTAGCTGGGCATGGTGGCACGTGCCTGTAATCCCAGCTACTAAGGAGGCTGAGGCAGGAGAATTGCCTGAGCCCAGGAGGCGGAGGTTGCGGTGAGCCGAGGTCGCGCCATTGCACTCCAGCCTGGGTAACAAAAGCGAAACTCCGTCTCAAAAAAAAAAAAAAAAAAAAAAAAACCTGGAAAGGGAAATGAATGGTGGGAACCCATGAGCCGTAAGACAGAAGTTAGCTGAAAGAAAAGCAGCTTTCCCTATAGAACCCTAGAGAGTGAGTTATGAAAGGCCAAATAATGATAAGGGGTGGGAGTCAAAGGCAGGCTGAAAACATATGCATTAATTTAAAGGATTAATTGAAAGCATATACAGCAGAACCTATGTTGTCTCCCATTCCTCTTGACACACATTGGCAGACAGAAGTTGAAAATTTTATTTTGCAAAAAGCATTGTTAAGTTCCCTGAGAAAAGATTCTTGCATTCTGTTTAGAAAGACTACAGCATGATCCCAGTCTCTACTCCTAGTTGCTCTAAAACAAAGTATACCAGGCGGCAAGCCTTGCTCACACACAAAACCCCATCAAGAGGCATTACATCCTTAAATAAGAAGCAGAAACCATGCTTTGTGAAATTTGGGGAAACTTTCCAAATAAAAGAGACAGACAAAAGTAAATAAAGAAAAAAATTACTATTAAAGACAGAGAGATCGCTCATGCCTATAACCTCAGTGCTTTGAGAGCCTGAGGCAGGAGGACTCTTGAGCCCAGGAGTTCTAGGCTGCAGTGTGCTATGGCCACATCACAGCACTCTAGCCTGGGTGACAGAGTGAGACCCCATCTCAAAAGAAAAATTACAAATAAAAATATTTTTAAAAATAAAAGAGATAATGCAGGGTAGAGATGAGAAAGATGTATGTACATGCCGAAAGGAGATATAACTAAAGTGAGCATGACCTAGACATTGAATAATTTTACCTAGTCACAGTGACACCATATTATTGATTTTCAACTTTTAGAATTAATCTATAAACCAAGTACAGGGAAACTGAAATGAGTTACTGAATACAGTGTAAATGCTATGAGCTCAAAAATGCAAAAATAAAAGTGCAGGGAATAGTTTACTGGTTCTACAACAAGTTAAAAACAGAATTGTCATTTGACCTAGAAATCTTAGATATATACCTGAAATAATTTAACAGTTGTTCAAACAAAACTTGTACAAAGTACTCACTGCAACAAAATTCACAATAGCTGAAAAGTGCAAACAATCTAAATGTCCATCAACATGTAAATGAACAAATAAAATGTAACATACTCATATGGCATATTACTAACTCAAAAAAAGGAATAAAGTTGTATACATGCTACAACATGCATAAACCTTGAAAACATTATACTAAGTCAAAGAAGCCAGGCACAAAAGTCTACATTTTATATGGTTCTACTTATGTTCCTATTCTGTTATTATGTTTTATCCTATTATATTCCTATTCTGTTTTTCTGTTCCATGAAACAAGAAACAAAAGTAGCAACATATTATTAAAACACAAAGGTAGAAGAATTAAAAATAATATACTATGATAAGTATGTTCTCTATTGAGAGAACTGTGGCAAAGTGGAGGGATGGAATTGAGACAGACAATGTCTCAAACTGATGTTAGAAACAGAAGCAAAGGTACACTGTTTAGAGAAATAGGAGTTACTTCCAGAAGCAGCAGCTGAAAACGTTAGAATTGGTTGCTTCTGGAACCTAGCACTTAAAACTATCATTATTGTTATGAAAAGGGACTGGAAAGGCCAGATCTACAAAAAAAGGGCACAGTAAAAAGGGACAGAAAACTCAGCAGGAATATTTAGGAGTGAATACTGAGAAGCTACTTTTCTCCAGTTTTTAACTATTTGCTTCTTTTTAGTGCTTGGGTATATTGTCTATAAAGGCAGGATATATCATACTAAAAGCTCTCAAAATCTTGTCTTAGTGGAGGGGTAAATGTGGTTGTCACACTTCTGAAGGGGCTGTGCAGGATCAGTGTGCTCCACAATCTATGCTGCTTTACTTCCTCCCTCAGCCTACCCTGGGTCAGGTCCCACTCCTGCAGCATGCCTTTTTAGTTGGTGACAGTAAGTGGAAATGCAGTCTAGGCAAGACCACACATAGTCTGCTAGAGACATACACCTAGATAGATCCTAACTGGCAAACAGAACAGAAGGAAACCACTAGGAGCTTCATTAACAAAAACATCTACGAAGAACTAAACTTCTAACAAGTTCCTGAGCAGGGATAATCAGAGAACATTTGAGGCAAAACCTGTAATGTAAGGTGACTGTAAGGCCAATCCCCTGTAAGTGGTGCTCAGCTTCAGTAAGTTAAGCTGTGAGAAGTACTCCTCTTCTCTCATGCCCAGCAGAGAGAGAAAACTTGCTCCTTTTTCTCATGCCTATACACAATGATGGTTTTTAAGATCTTGCCATTAAGTGGAAAAAAAAAAGAAAAAAAACTTGGAATACAAACCCAAAGAAAAGGACATCCAGGGAAAGAGGGCATTTTTCCCTAGGGCCTAGAGCCGAGGCACTACTACTGTCTGCTCCCAGATTCTCCTAAGCCACACAGCTGCTAAAAGGGGAAGGACCAGGCCACTCTTTGTATGGGTGGAAAAGAAGACAAGGAGAATATCCATGGAAGAAAGATTTATAAACTCTCTTTTCCTACTGAGACCATCACTCCCCACATCACAATTCAATTACAGCCTTGGCCCATGACCCAGATGACCCAAATCACTTCACACTTCTTCCTTAGGAATTTCTGTGTGTGTGAGAGAGAGAGAAACAGAGCAGGCAGGGAGTGGTGAGTTAAGCCATGTGAAGGGCAGGGAAAATGGGGCATGAAGAAGGTCAAAAGAAGCAGAAGCAGGCCTTGGGATCCCCCTGGAGTTTGCCATCAACAATTGCTCCAATCATCAAACTCTCTAGCTAAGAAAAGTAACCTTGTCTTGGAGGCAAGAACTATTTGCAAGCCATGCTGCCAGTTTACCAAGTCTACATATAGTCAGAGCCCTTCTTTGTCTAAAAAGACACACAAAATTGGTAAAAGGCACTCATACTTTCATAAAAACAAATGTCCTTCTACCTTTCCTCTTTTCTCTCTCTACTCCCTTCTCTATTTGGATTTGATCTAGCCAAGCAGGTCCATTAAGATGAAAATTAAATATTTCATCAGTCTAAGTGTTGAAGAAGTTGCAGAAGGAAATAAAGAAATGTTCTGGTAGTAGCTTTGACATCAAAAGCAAATGCTCTGCATTTTAAAAAAAGAATTTCCCTGAGAGCAGTCAGAACAACTTCCAGAGGAAAAGTCATAACCCTTAAGTGATTTGCAAAAACACCTAGTGCTTCATATGTAAAGAAGGAAGCACTAAAGGTTTCAGAAATACACATCCCACCTTACTTTTCCATATCTTGGGAATTGGCTACCTGCAAATGGCTACCCACTTCATCACACAGAAACTAACATTAGTTGAGTCACCATTATGTCCAAGTACTTTTCTAGAAATTTTTCTTCTTGTCATCACTGTTACCCCTTACTTTCCAAAATAACAGTTAAAAAGTGGAATTTATTATCATCTTTTCATAATGAGGAAATTGGAAGTCAGTAACAGAGCCAGGATTTGATTACAGATATTGTAAATTCTGAAGCTTATCTTAAAATCTTAGTCTGATTTATAACAGGATCAGATGCATGCAGACATTTCATGTTGGCTATGCATAGCAAATGCATGTTCTCCTTTGTTTCTCCATTAGACAAGTGTTGATGCTCCATGTTTGGGTGTCCTGGCAGCAGAGCTGTCTCTTTTGTGTTCCCATGATAATTCCTCAATTGCACAACAAGCATCATTGGGAATGTGTCATCTCTTTGACATTGCAAAATGTCAGCATGGTAAGAATGGTTCACCATATTTTCTCAGGATGACTAAGAATATGTTCCTCATTATTCGATTTATGGGTCCTGGGAAGGCTCTATGTTTGTAAATTTCTAAATCCTGCCCTAAGAGTCATAGCTCTACTTTCTAAAATGTATCTTTTAATGTTTTTAGCATTGTCAAGAAATTCTGGTAATAGCGTGGTTGGTTCTTCAAGATTTATAAAGCAACATGCTTACATTTCTTGGGTGTTAATGATGGGGAAAGGAATTGTGGGTGGAGTCAGGGAGGAAAAAGGAGGAGAGTTTACCAATGGGACTTTTAAAATGATATTTTTTTCCATTTAATTGAGCATCTGATAGACTACTTAGAAGATTATTTCTTCAATGGTGGAGAAAAATCAGCCAAGGATTAAAATAAATGCTGTTATGGTTTGTCTAACAAAGCATAAAAACAAGACCTGAAAGTATTAAGCTATCTCCAAGTAATTTAATTGTATTTTAGAATAAAGCCTAAAAATATTTGCATATTGCAGCACTGTTTATAATAGCAAAGAGTTAGAACCAACCCAAATGTCTATCAATGACAGACTGGATAAAGAAAATGTGGCACATATACACCATGGAATAACATGCAGCCATAAAGAGGATGAGTTCATGTCCTTTGTAGAGACATGGATGAACCTGGAAACCATCATTCTCAGCAAACTGACACAAGAACAGAAAATCAAACACCGCATGTTCCCACTCATAGGCGGGTGTTGAACAATGAGAACACAGGGACACAGGGAGGGATGTATCACACACTGGGGTCTGTTAGGGGGGCAAGGGAGGGACAGCGGGGCGATGGAGAGGTTGGGGAGTGATAACATGCAGAGAAATGCCAGATGTAGTTGACAGGGGGATGGAGGCAGCAAACCACCTTGCCATGTGTGTACCTATGCAGCAATCCTGCATGATCTGCACATGTACCCCAGAACCTAAAGTACAATAAAAAAAAATTTTAAAAAGAACATAAAGACTTAAAGGAGAAAATGTATAAATGTGTTTTAAAATTCTCCTCCTATGCACAAAGTTATAAAATAATACTTGAAAGTAAACTAAGCCACCACTAAGATAATATAGCAAAGAGTTATATATAACAAGCCAAAATTGAGATAAAATGGAATCATAGAAAACAATTCAAAATAAGGTAAAAAAAGAACAGAAAAAACAAACAAGAAAAATAGAAAACAAATAAGAAAAATTTTAAACCCAGTGATAATAAATGTAAATGTTCTAAATGCCCCAAGTGAAAAGGCAGAGATTGTCAGACTGAATAAAAAGCAAGCCTCAACTATATGCTGCCTCTAAGAAACTCACTTTAAGTATAAAACACAAATGGATTAAGTGTTAAAAGTTAGAAAATGATACAACATGTTCACAATGATAAAAAAGAAAACTGAAGTTGCTGTATTATATTATTGTAAAAAGATATGTTTTAGAGAAAAGGATTCTTCTTCCAGGGAAAAAGAAAGTCATCTCATAATGATAAAGGAATCAATTAATTAAGGAGATATAATTGTTTTTTAAATAGATTTAGGGGGTGCAAATGCTGCTTTGTTATATGAATATATTGAGTAGTAACCATCACCTAAAGAAAGCACATTTTACCAGTTAAGTACTTTCTCATCTCTCACTCCCTTTCACCTTCTCACTTTTATTAGTCTCTAACGTCTACTAATCTGCTCTGTATGCCCATGTGTACACACGATACAGCTCCCACTTATAAGTAAGAACTTGTGGTATTTGACTTTCTGTTTTGAGTTATTTCAGATAATGGCCTTTTTTTGCCTCAATGATCTAATACAGTCCGTGGGATGTTTAAGACTCCCATTATTATTGTGGGATATTTTGAAATCTCTCACTATTATTGTGTGAGAGTCTAAGTTTCTTTGAAGATCTCTAAGAACTTCCTGTATGAATCTAAGTGCTTCTGTGTTGGGTGCATATATATTTAGGGTGGTTAGGTCTTCTCATCAAATTGAATCCTTTACCATTTATGTAAATGCTCTTCTTTGTCTTTTTTGATCTTTCTTGGCTTAAAGTTTGTTTTGCCTGAAATTAGGATTGCAACCCCTGCTTTCTTCTGTTTTCCATTTGTTTGGTAGAGTTTTCTCTATCTCATTATTTTGAGCCTATGAGTGTCATTGCATGTGATATGGGTCTCTTGAACATAGCATATCACCGGGTCTTGGTTCTTTATTAAGCTTGTTACTCTGTGTGCTTTAATTTAAGCATTTAGCCCATTTACCTTCAAGGTTAATATTGACATTCATGGATTTAATCCTGTCATTATGATGTTAGCTGGCTAATTATGTAGACTTGTTTGTGTAATTGCTTTATAGTATTACTGATCTGCATAGTTCAGTGTGTTTTTGCTGTGGCTGGTACTGGTCTTTTCTTTCCATATTTAGTGCTCTTTTGAGGAGCTCTTATCAGGCAGATCAGTGGTAACAAATTCCTTTGGCATTTACTTGTCTAAAAAGGGTCTTATTTCTCTTTTGCTTAGGAAGCTTAGTTGGGCCAGATATAAAATTTTTGGTTGAAGTTTATTTTCTTTAAGAATGTTGAGGCCAAGCACAGAGGCTCACACCTGTAATCCCAGCACTTTGGGAGGCTGAGGTGGTTGGATCAATTGAGGCCAGGAGTTCAATCAAGCCTAGTCTGGCCAACATGGAGAAACCTCATCTTTACTAAATATATAAAAATTAGCCAGGCGTGATGATACATGCTTATAACCTGTCTACTCAGGAGGCCGAAGCAAAAAAAAATTGCTTAAACCCAGGAAGCAGAGGGTGAAGCAAGACAAGATCACACCACTGCACTTCAACCTAAGTGACAGAACAAGACTTGGCCTCAAAAAAAAAAAAAAAAGAATGTTGATTACAGGCCCCCAGGCTCTTCTGCCTTTTAGGGTTTCTGCATTAGTCTGATGGGCTTCCCTTTGTAGGTGATCACCCTTTCTTTCTGGGTGCCTTTAACATTTTTTTTCTTTCATTTTGACGTTGGAGAATCTGACAATTATGTGTCTTGGGGATGATCTTCTAGTGTAGACCTATGCAGGGGTTCTCTGTATTTCCTGAATTTGACTGTTGACCTCTCTAGCAAGGTTGGGGAAGTTTTCATGGACGATATCCTGAAATGTTTTCTAAGTTGTTTTCTTTATCTCCATCTATTGGAGGAATGGCAATGACACATAGATTTGGCCTCTTTACATAATCTTGTATTTCTCAATGGTTTTGTTCTTTCCTTTACATTTTGTTTCCTTTTTTTCACTCTATCTTAATTCAGAGAGCCAGTCTTCAAGTTTCAGTATTTTTTCCTTAGCTTGGTCTATTCTGCTGTTAATACTCACATTTGTATTGTGAAATCCTTGTAGTGTGTTTTTCAGCTCTATCAGGCCAGTTAGGTTTTTTATACTGGCTATTTCATATGTCAGCTCCTGTATCATTTTATTGTGATTCTTAGTTTCCCTGGATTGGGTTTTGCTATTCTCCTGAATCTCAATGATCTTCATTTCTATCCATATTCTGATTTCTATTTCTGTAATTTCAGTTAAATCAGCCTGGTTAAGAACCCTTGTTTGAGAACTACTACAGTCATCTTGAGGACATAAGCCACTCAAGCCATTTGAGTTACTGGTTCTTTCTCAGCTCTGCATGAAGATATTCCTTTAACTGTAGTGTAGATTGAGTATAGTCAGTAGACTTCTTTTCTGGATGTCTTCAAGGGCTGAGCCTTGTGCAGGGTCTGTATTTGAAACTGACTTCTCATCTTTGCTTTCATGAGTATGTTAGTGAGGTAATTTTGATGTTGAAGCCTTGGGGTGTGATCTGGTTGATGGCACTTAAGCATAGTGGTCAGTTGGTAGACTCTTGCTCAGTTGTGACACCCCTATATTTCCTTACAGTTGCAGCTGTGCTCCTTCTCAGTGCTCTGAAAGAGTGGGCTCCTCTCCCACTTGAGTGTTGGCTTTAGATTATGGCTTGGCACTTCTGGGATGCCCACCATAACGTTGGGGTGATCTCAAGGTTTATGTTCCCTTCTCAACTTGGAGACAGCAGAGAAAGGGACCTCAGCATTCCACAACTTTATATTTACTTGAGAGAAATGAAAGCAATTGTTCATACAAACACTTACTTATACATGAATGTTCATAACACCCTTATTTGTAATAGCCCCAAACCAGAAACAACCTGAATGTCCATTAATAGGCAAATAGATAAAGAGATTTGGGTATGTACATATAATAGAATAACATTCACTGGTAAAAAGGAACAAACTAATAATATGTACAACAACACGGATAAATCTCAATAGTTTTGCTGAGGGAAAGAAGCCAAACCAAAAAAAAAAAAAAGTGTATACAGTATGATTCACTTATATAAAATTAGAAAGTACCAACTTGAAAGAGAGCAGATGACAGGAAGTGGATCAGCAGTTGCCCTGGAGTCAGAGGATGGGTAAGGGGAGTAGGTGTGAGAGGTTACAGAAGGACATGAAGAAACTTTTGGAGGCAATAGATATGTTCATTTTTTTCCTGTGGTAATGTTTTATTGAGTATATAGATATACAAAAACTTAACGGGTTGTGCACTTTAGAAACGTTATATGGGTTGGGCACAGTGGTGCATACCTATAATTCAGGCACTTTGGGAGGCCTGGGCAGGCAGATCACTTGGAGACGAGCCTGGGCAACATAGTGTGACCCAATCTCTATGGAATATTTTAATTAGCTGGGCATTGTGACACGTGCCTGCAATCCCAGCTACTGGGGAGACTGAGGTGAAAAGATCACTTAAGCCAGCAGGTCAAGGCTGCAGTGAACCCTGTTTGCACCACTGCACTCCAGCCTGGGTGACAGAGTTAGATCCTATCTCAAAAAAGATAAAAAACAAAACAAAATAAATAAATGACAATTATATCTCTATAGAGCTATTTTTTAAAAAACAAAATCATTTAAAACTCACTTTCTCTGGAACTGAAGTTATCTGCACCTGAAGCTTTTGCTGAGCACTTCTGGCTTCCCTGATCTACTACTCCTCAGCATTTTTTCAAATGCCTCCAAGTCTACTCTCCCTGCCAGTAGACCCTCCAGCTTGGCATTAGCTTTTCCAGCATACTGAACTGTGCGTTTGATGCTCTATATGTATTTGTTATCTTGTCAGTGTATTTTAAAAGTATTTGTCCTTCATTCACATTTCACATGGACTCTCTTAAACACTTTATAAATCCTGGGTCGGTGCCGTAACATTTTGTGAGACTAAAGTATGAGCAGAGAGTTAAATAATCAGAAAACTTTAGCTCTCCAGAACTAGGCAGGAAAAGAAAATTGGAAATACTAATGCCATAGAAGAAACCATTGATCAAATAACAACCTTAAACTCTTTTGCTTAACACAGGGGATATTGGAGAAAGCAACTCTACAGACAGTAAAGGTAATAGCGTCCTGTTTTCTTCTAATGTAGAATTTCTTGCCAAGAAGTTTCGACATGACAAACATGAAATTGCTCAGGTAACTTAGCCCCCACTTTTTCCAGGGGCTTTGTTTATATGTATTATTATTCTTAGCAGCAATTTATTTCAACAAAGTTTATGTTGTTAGTATTTTTCCATTTCCTTTTAAACTCAGTGTGGTAAAATATAAATGATTATAGACCATTTCGTTTTCTGATTTTCATCTCTATTAATAATTATACCTAGTATTACCAAATATACTAATTTGCATTAATCCTTAGAGAAAGAAAACGAGGTATTTCCTAGTTACACTTCTTTTTCTTTGGCTAACAAATAGTTCACTATAAATGGAGAACTTCTGCTTAGTTAGAAAAATTAACAATTTACCAGTTAACAGACTTGCCAATACTATCATAATTTACTCTGCAAACATCATAATGACACTGTGATTTTGATTTTGTTTAGAAGAGCTATTAAATGAAAAATAAACATTTTAAAAGCCTATACGATAAACCTCAGTACCAAGTAAGTAGTTTTTAAACTGTTTCAACCATTGGGAGAACCGTGAGGCTCTACAGTTGTATATACTCCCTCACCTTCTTCAAACTACATAAGTTTAGCCATAAGCTCTAGAAGTTATACAGCACTGGGGCCAGGTTGGGCTGTCTAGCACCTTCCAGACACACACATTGAGCCAGTAGTTTAGCAAAACTTCTGGGGAAACCCTTTAGGCTAGCTCATCTCTTGGGATGGGAAGATCTAGGGTTTCCTCTTAAAACTACATGTATAAAGCAGTGTCTTCTTCCATGGCTGAGATTGGTAGAACTGTGGGAGGCTGAGGAGATGCAGAAGCAATACATCTAACATGATATAGTCAAAAATACTGCATAGATGTCTTAAATATGTAGAAGCCCAATGGTACCTCTTGCCAAGATCAAAAGTTATTCTTTCCCACCTACCCTCAAAAATCTCAAGCCTAGTTGACTACATTCATTTACATAAAGAAACCAAGCATCTGTTTGTTTACTAGCAAATCTTCCCTCATCCTTCCATCCTCCACCCCAGTATCCTGGAATTGAAATCCTGAGTACCATGACTGGACTAGTGAACCTAGAACCAGCAGTCTGCTGGGGCCTCTTCCAAGCTGTTCATGAGATTTATCACAACCTCTAGGTTGGCATCCTTGCTCATCTGAGTTTAATGTCCATAAGGTTTAAAAGTCCTCGGGCTTGGAGGAGGTGCCCTGGGTCCTTGTGTTCATGACCTGTTATTCATTTCCCATTTGGGAGACCAAATCAAGCCCAGCACTACATGCAGGAGCAGTAGCTAGAAAACCCAGAGGTGGGACTTCCAGAAGTAGTAACAGGTAAATTGAGAGGATACAAGGTTATAGCAAAAAGACCAAAAGGAACATTGCCAAAGATAAAGTTCAAAGCATGCAAACAGGAGTAGAAGCAGAAAGGTTGCTAGCCAAGGAAGCTGGAAGCAATGCACCATTTAACGGGAGGGTTGGACTGAAAAACAGTAACAACAACAAAAAAAATTGCCAAATGATAGCACTCTTTTTTTTTATAGAGTGGTCAGTTGTAACAGATGACACTGTCTTGCAAAGGATTCACAGAGAGCCACACAAGTGTCATTAACTAAAAAATATCAGAGAGAGATCCAAGATGGCTGATCACTAGCAGCTCAGGATTGTAGCTCCCAGTGAAAGCACAGAGAACGAGAGGATGCCACACTTTCAGATGAATTCTTGTTGCTCACGCACCAGGAGATTCCCAGCAGAGGAGCCCCACGGGTTGCCAGCACGACTCTTGTGAACAGCGAGGCAGTTTTGCCGGCGCCTTGGAGCATCGGTTCTTGGTGCAGAGTCAGAAAAGCCCCATCAATCTTAACGCCGCTGTTTTAGTCGGTGCAGTGGGTTGCTCAGATTTCGGCGCTGAGAATCAATAAGTTGGACATCCACTCAGAAACCCAATTACAAAGACGGTAATTATAAAGACCAAAGATGGATAAATCTACAATGAAGGGAAGAAAACAGCCAAAAAAGGCTGAGAATGTCCAAGATCAGAACACCTCTCCCTCAGCAGGGGATCACAGTTCCTCATCAGCAACAGAACAAGGCTTGATGGAGAATGAGTGTGTTCCAATTACAGAAGCAGGCTTCAAAAGGTGGATAATAAGAAACTTCCCTGTATTAAAAGAACTTGTTCTAACCCAATCCAAAGAAACTAAGAATTTTGAAAAAAGGTTTGACGAAATGTTAACAAGAATACACAATTTAGAGAGGAATATAAGTAAATTGATGGAGCTCAAAAACACAATACGAGAACTTCGTGAAGTATGCACAAGTTTTAACAGCCGAATTGATCAAGCAGAAGAAAGGCTATCAGAGGTCGAAGACCAACTTAATGAAATAAAATGAGAAGACAAGATTAGAGAAAAAAGGATAAAAAGGAACGAGCAAAGTATCCAAGAAATACAGGACTATGTGAAAAGACCTTATCTATGTTTGATAAGTGCACCTGAATGTGACGAAGAGAATGAATCCAAACTGGAAAATACACTTCAGGATATTATTCAGGAAAATTTTCCCAACCTAGCAAGGCAGGACAATATTCAACTCCAGGTAATACAGAGAACACCACAAAGATATTCTTCAAGAAGAGCAACCCCAAGGCACATAATCGTCAGATTCACCAGGGTTGAAATGAAGGAGAAAATACTAAGGGCAGCCAGAGAGAAAGGTCAGGTTACCCACAAAGGGAAACCTATCAGACTTACAGCAGATCTCTCAGCAGAAACCCTACAAGCCAGAAGAGAGTGAGGACCAATATTCAACATCCTTAAAGAAAAGAACTTTCAAACAAGAATTTTACATCCAGCCAAACTAAGCTTCATAAGTGAAGGAAAAATAAAGTTTTTGGTGAACAAGCAAGCACTCAGAGATTTCATCACCACCAGGCCTGCTTTACAAGAGCTTCTGAAAGAACCACTACACATAGAGAGGAACAAACAGTATCAGCCTTTCTGTAAAATACCAACAAGTAAAGAGCATCAATATAATGAAGAATTTACATCAACTAATGGGCAAAACAGCCAGCTAATATTAAATGGCAGTATTAAACTCACATATATCATTATTAATTCTAAATTTAAATTGACTAAATCCCCCAATCCAAAGACAGACAGGCAATTTGGATAAAAAACTAAAACCCATCGGTATGCTGCATCCAGACCCATCTCACATTCAAGGATACACAAAAACTCAAACAAAGTGATGGAGAAAGATTTATCAACCAAACGGAGAGCAAAAATAAATAAACAAAAAGCAGAAGTTACAATTTTTGCCTCTGATAAAATAGTCGTTAAAGCAACAAAGATCAAAAGAAGCAAAGAAGGACATTATATAATGATAAAAGGATCAGCGCAACAACAAGAAGAGCTAAAGATCCTAAATATATATGCACCCAATACAGGAATACCCAGACATACAAGACTTATAAAGAGACTTAGACTCCCACACAATAATAGTGGGAGACTTCAACATTAACATTAGACAGATCAATGAGACAGGAAATTAACAACGATATCCAGGACTTGAACTCAGATCTGGAACAAGTAAACTTAATTAACATTTATAGAAGTCTCCACTTTAAATACACAAAATATACACTCTTATCAGTACCACATCATATCAACTTAGAAGTTTAAATGAAATATTGGTTGGCTCCTTGTTTGTTATTCTCTTCCCTCATTTTCTTTCATGTCTCCATTATTAAGCACAATTATAGGCATACCCATATTTAGACTGCATTCTAGCCCGGGCAATAAAGCAATACCCCTATTCTCTCTCCCTCTTCCTCTTTCTTCCTCTTCTTTATTCTTTTTCTTCATTCTTTTTTTCTTTCTCTCTTTAAAAAAAATATATATCTATTTATATATGTTCATACCAAATAAACTAGTAGGGTAATATAACCACTTCAATATAATGAAGCTTTTGCTCCTTTTAAATTCTTACTCATGGAAATTGATAGAAAGAAATAACTCGAAATGATACCACTGTTTGTGAGAAGAGCTTCTTCACAGATTTATCAAAGCATATGCCAAACATAGAGGAATAAATGAAAATCTGTGGACTATTAATAGTGTATTATGCAAACATTCAAGTGAATGGTATCTAGAATATATAACAACATGGTATAGTGGTAAGAAGTAGGAAGAGATAAAAATGACCTCTAAAGAGTCCAACTGATCCTGTGTGATTGGTGTATTTCTGGAGAGTTATATGTAGATCATATTTTACAAAGCAAACTTATAATTTTATGTAACCTACCATAACATCTTCACCTGTACATGACAGAAACTTCTAACACTAGCTCTAAGTTTCACTGGGAATTGCTTCTTCTACAACTTTTTAGATAGATAGTAAAGTAAATTTTTTTGTTGAGTAAGCAAATACTCAAAAGAGAGTATTCTGCCTCCCAATATTTTTTAAAAATCCAGTGTGATGTAATTAAATCTGGCTTTCTTAAAGTAGGGCAAACTATGATATTCAGTCTACCTCACCAAGCCTTGGTTACCCTCCTCTAATTTTCTTCCATAGCTTTCCAAGATTCCCATCCATCACCTGTCTGCCCAGTGGGAAAGGAGCTAGTGATCAACATTTCTCACACAGACCTCAGTCCTGCCTTATGACCAAAAGAGCAATACTCTGTCCCTTTAAAGAGGGTGCAGAAAAACTTCTATTGATTAGATTGGGTATCCTCTGTACTTGGGAGAATGACTTTTTTTGCCGTACAAAGGCAAAAAAATAAAATTTGGCTCATTTATCTTTCTTTGAGAAATCTATAATCAATGTGATTTTGTTCCAATTTTACAATCTATGGATAGTCCTCTAACTTTAAAAAGGGATTGTTTGAATTGTAGTTCTTATACCTCAATCATGGACACAAAGGTCTTTTATTTCTTTCTGCTTCCTGATCCTTTTCTGTAAAAGAGGAACATGCATGCCTTTGAGTTCCCTCGGCTTTCTCACCCTGTTGCCTCCTGCATCGTCTGCTTTCTTCATACTTGTTTCTAATCCAACTCATTTTCAAAACTGAAGAAATTCATGATAATATTTGAACAGCTGAATTGCTTTAAAATCAGAAGAAAAAATAATTTCACTTGGATTGCAGTCATTTTTGTACCAACATTGTTGTAAAATACAATTTTTAATATTTTTCATAGAAGAAGGAGCCTCCAACAAGATGCATATGCCCCATGGAAGTCCTGGCTCCTGCCCCGACCAAGTCTGAGCTTAGCTGTCTTATGTTGGAATAAGGACTGAGGTCATGATTCTCCTTTTTGGTTGCAGACAGTAGGACAAACCTTACTGCCTTCCTTGCTGACTGACTTCGTGCGGAGTCTCCTGATGAAACTCTCTTCACCTGATGATAAAATTGCATCTAAGGCAGCATCCATACTGACACTGACTCTAACATTTCATTCTGAGAAGGTCACCATGGTAAGACACTTGACAATAAGCAGGAGAGCACAGGGTTTACTTTCTAATGTACCTTTTTGCTTTTGTTGTATATCCACTTCTTCCGATATGCACTTCTTGCCATTGTTCATTATATTACTTCAATAGAATAAGGCTTTTGGGTTTTTTTTTAAGTTTACTTGCTCTGTGGCTCAGACTGGAGTTCAGTGGTGAAACCTTGGCTCACTGAAGCCCCAAACTCCTGGGCTTAAGCAATCCTCCAACCTAAGCCTCCTAAGCAGCTGGGACCTACAGTTGTGTACCATCACACCCAGCTAATTAAAAAAAATTGTAGAGATGGAGGTCTTGCTATGTTGCCCAGGCTGGTGTCAAACTCCTGGGCTCAAGCAATCCTCCTACCCTGGCCTCCCAAAGCACTAGGGTTACAGGCATGAGTCACCACACCTGGACTGAGAATTGTTTGCATGAAATAGTCCAAGTATACAAACAATTTCAAAGAGTAAGTAATGAATGCTTGTCCACCTATCATATTAAATCATAATATCTTGCCATATTTGCTTTAGAATTTTTAAAGAAATACATTAATAGCAATAAAATAGTATAGCTGTAATTGAAATCCCCTGTGTATTCCTTAAGGAGAGATTTCGAAGACCCTCAGCTTGCCATAGAGCTGCCTATATAATTTGTGGGGTTCTGTGCAGAATGAAATCTGGGACTGCTTCTCACAACATGGGAAATGATGTTACTAAATGTATAAGCACATGCATTGTTTGCCTTTCCTCCACAGTCTCTCTCAATTCTTCACAGTGGTTTTATTTGCTACTTAATGTCTTTCTAAGCAAAAAGAACAATTAACAGTTTTTAGTCATGAGCACAGATTTTACTATCCATACATATATTGTGCAATGCCAGTTACAAATGTAAACATGGAATCATTTAGCTCATATGCAGAATCACCAAAATAATGCCATTTGTGTTTCAAGCTCACATATGCATACATATCACATTCTTTTCAAAAGGGCAGAAACACTACACAAAACTAGCTTAACTTTAAAATTTTCACTTGTTGTCATTTACATATCCTACCAACATTGTCTTCCTTCAGCTTATTGATGGGTAAGGAAAACCTGAAAGGAAAATAATTTATGGGCTACCCTCTCTCTTTCCTTCTATGTCATTTTCAGACTAAGTAGGGATTTTTTAAGTAGGTTAAAGTTTCAATAAGATGTTTTTCTTGTTTTTCCACTGAGTTTCACATTATGGGTCCCCTGGAATTCTGTGAACACTACATGTGTATGGGACCACAGGAACAATGGCAGACTCACATACTGTATCTCCTCTGCTCCACTGTCCCATGGGACTTGATTTGCAAAACACAATCACAAAGATAAAATTATTTAAAAGTTAAAGATGATAGTGGAAGAGCTTTAAACAAAGTAAGTGTATCTTCTCAGCATCGAGCGCTGTGCAAACATGTAGGTCACAGGCCCATGAAACCAGCACTGATGGTGACATAAGGAATGAAACTCCAGTTCCCTCTTCTGACACAGGAGTGCAAAGTAACTGAAAATAAACTGAGAAGTCTTACTTAAATTCATAGAGCAGGAAAGGGGAGGTGATGCTTTATACAGAACTCACAATGCTGCTGCAAATGGGAGCATTCTGTAGTGCAAACACAACCACAGGGAGAGGTGGAGGGCAACGGTCACCTTAAAAAATTGAGTTCTCCTCTAGTGAAGTGGGAAAGCGCACTCAAAGCAAGGTGAAATGAAACCTTAGCAAGTCCCTAGAGAGGAAGAGTGACAAAACAGAAAACTAGATGTGTAAAACTAGCCTCTGCTACAGTGAAATCACTAACTACAGAAAATTTGAACAAAATAGGCTCCTCAATTTATGACCCCATCCCTGCTCCCACAAGCAACTGGACTAATGAACACATTGGATTCTTGTCTTACACAGGGTTAGGTTCTAAAATGAGTTATAAGGCTAAAAATATCCCTAAAAATCCTCTAAATTGCATTTATAGTATATGGGCATATAATCTCTAAATAATCCTAACCATCAAATATTCATCAAAAATTGAAACAGACTATCATTAATATAACTGAACATAAATTGGCACAAATTTCTATAATTAAGCACCCAGTGACATAGGTGGTTTGCTTTAGAGGTATCTGTACTTAAACTAGGAAGAGGACAAGTGCAAGAAGCTCTAAATCCTATAGTTGAAAGGTCTATGGAAAAGCGTAGTTTAATGTCTCTCATTTCTGGCTCACCTTGGAGCCTACGTAGTTGGAAAAGCACCCTGCACTTCTTAACATTTTATTTATTTTTCTTTTGTTTGCCATAGAAAGTTGTACAGATAACTGAATTGTATGTGGTGTAACTGCAGGGCATTGTAAATTTGCATCAACTAATTTTTCAGCTTATAATCTCTGTTAGACTAAAATTTATGATCTAGAATCATAAAAAATATTTAAGAAGAAAAAAATGCAAAGGATTATTTTCAAAATAAGACAGATGATCTGGGTGGATTAAATCTGATATTGATACACAGCCACTGATTTAAGACAAACTTCAGATCCAGCTAGAACTCTCCTTGTGCTTTAATGAGTAAAAAGAGGGGGGAAAAATGAAATTAACATGGGGCCTATGAGTAGAGTTTGCAAGACTATAGCCTAGTGTTTACCATTCTGGGTCATTTCTCTGATACATGGTTCATCCCTTCAATATGTGGACTCAAATCATCTTTAACTTACAAAAGTTTTTTTGAAGTATACGCTGTGGTTTTATTGTTATTCTGTTCCATTGTTTTGATTTTCTTCTTTAAGTACTTGAAATATATGTATGTTTCCTATACTGAGCTTATATTTCTTATAGAATGAATTCAACACTCCCAGAATAAACTTTTAAGGAAATGGACATTTTCCTGCTATCCATAAATGAACAGAGTTTGTCTTCATCCAAATGAATATTTTGCATTGTGTAGTCACATATATAAATATGCTTTCTACTAGTGCTTATTTGTGTGCTAGTTTTTGCCTTGGTAATTGTGAAAAAGCAAATTCTTATGTCCAAGAAATGCCTTGGTTTAGAGGTGGCCATGGAAGAGGAGACTCTTGTTTACCTGTGGAATTTCTCTTACAGGTGTCTAAGATCGTGGATGCTATTTATAAGCAATTGTGTGAAAATTGTTTTCACAACATGAAGTGTGATATGTTGGGGGTTATCACTTTGTTGACACGTACTTCACCCAAGAAGGTCATCTTTCAACTTATGGACTACCCAGTTCCAGCAGATGAGTAAGGCCCCCCAATCCCCTGACTCTTCCAGGAGGGCTTGTTCACATGGACCTGGGCTCAACTCTCAATCTACCATAGTCAGGCCTGGTTTCTTTTTTCTGAAAGAGAAAATCTATTTTTGCATCATGTGGGATGATTGTAAGACTTAAATAAGATCATATGTAGTATGCATATCTTTGTATAATACCTAAAACACAGTAGGCCCACAAGAAATGATCAATGTCACTGTTATTTATCTGAGGCATTAAATTGTGTTCTGGTGCATGTCCCAGAGGAACAAAACTCTCCTCAAAGTGACAAAGGATTTTTATTCCCATTTGTGAATTTACTCATTTCTGTTGAGGAAATAAATTTGTACATGTAGTGTTTTCCTTGTTTTTGAAGGACAGATGTAAGATATTTCTACACATCAGTAACAAACATTATAATTGGGTGTCCTGTGTCCTTTGACTGCTAATCTGAAACTTATGATTCTGAATCACAAGAAAAGTTTAATTAGAAAAAGTGCAAATATGAGCCTATAGAACAATATGAACCTAACAGGTACATTAGAAGAGCTTAGAAAAATCACACCACTCCATTTCTACAGTTTGCATAAACACTAGAAATCAAGGTAGTACTTCTTAACTATGAACAGTATAAAAGGCAGGGAGTTTTATTATGAAGAGGACTAGGTCTTTGGAAATAAATGAATCTGTTTCCGTCAACCTTGATCCTTACATTCTGTGTGACGTTATGCAAGTTTGATAAAACTCCCTGATGTTAAATTTCCTCATCTAGAAAATGAGGAAAGTTCTTTCTAACTATAGATATGTGAATTAATTTCTGTGACAGATCATTGAGATCAACAAAAGTTTAAATAAATCACATAACTTTATTTTTCAGACTGAAAGACTGTATTTATTTAGGAAGCTTTAACTCACAAAGTATTTTACTATTTATAATAAATTCCTAGAAAGATCTTCATAAGACAATCTAACATCCAGGAACTAGGCACCCACTTTGTGTAAGGTATTACTGGCCCTCAAACATTTTGTTGAGGAGAGGGAATATATCCACATGCATATAAGCTAAAAGTTGCCAATAAATCTGGTACAAGAAATATGTGCTGGGGAAGTACAGAAAGCAGGCACAATTAATTAGGTGAACTTAATCAAAGCCGCCACCAGCAGGTCTAATTATAGGTAAGGGTTGAGGTAGAAAAGGCCAGGATTTGGAGTGAAACTAAACCAAAGGAACACATGAAAGATTTGCTCAGCCAAAATGTATGAACAAGAGATAAGACAAAGAGACACGGCATTTGAGAGCTGATGTCCATGTGATTAAAAGTGAGACTTGCAGGCAGGAGCAGGTGGGTAGTAGGTGCTACAGAGCTGGGTATGTCCATATTCCAAGGGATCAGGCACCCATATGATGAACTCAACAGAAAGGCTGAGCAATAGGTGTCAGAACCAAGAACTGGCAAGATATCAGAAATTTATCAGTGCAGAGGTGTAAAGCAGTTTTTAAGATGGGCAATAGTGGGGCTAATCTTGAAGAGTGTTGAGTACACAGGGAAAGGAGTTAGGGACTGGAGGTTGAGAAGCCAGGATTTTTAACAGCATCTGTGTCACTAATTGTGCGACATTTGACAAAATGACTCACTCTTCTGAGCTCAGTTTGTTTTTTTTTTATTTTTACCATTTATATGGTTTGTTTTTTAGCTGAGGTTAATTTTTTATTTTTATATTAATCTGCTTATTAATTTGTATTCCCATGCCAGTTTTTAAATATTATTCCTTGACCAACAAAGTCACAAAGCGAGAGGAGCAGAGGAAGTATTGAGTACAGAAAGCTGATCAGTTCTTGACAGTGAGTTAGACAGACATTTAAATAGCAGTAGAAATCAACTTGCAGACCAGACTCTAGTATTTTCCATAGGTCTTACTGAAATTCTGTTTTCCAGCATAGAAGGCTTGTGAGATCCTTTGGAAATGGGAATCTCAGTTTGTTTTGGACATGTCTGCAGCGTCTTTGCTATTTAAGGATGTAAAACCAAGACTCTTTTCCTGATTCTTGTTATTCTATCAAGTAGGACACGACAAACATGATTCTCATTGTATGGGGCGGGGCTGTGTTTGCAGCACTCTGATACAGATGTGGCAGGCGGCAGGTTCTGAGGCGACCCCGGCCCCTCGCGTACTGAAGACAATCTTACTGATACTGAAAGGAAAGCCTGGGGAAATGGAGGACAGCCTAACAGAAAAAAAACGTTTCTCTCTTGATGCTACCAACATGATGCCTTTGGCGGTAAATAACATGATGAGTGTTTCTTATTCTCAGTATTGTCTTCCCCATTGTAAAAATCCCTATCTGCCCACAGATTTAATCATACTTTCTTAACACAGTCCTCCTCTCATGCATCCATTCATGCAGCACATATTTATTGAGCGTCTATTATGTGCTGTGCCCTATCATGGAGCTTACATTTTGGTAAGAAACAGATAATTAACAAATAATCGTGCTGTAATTCAGATGGTATAAACCTTAAAAGACATATATAGTGGTGTGGCAGAAAGAAAGTGACTGGCAAAGTTTAGGTAAGTGGGTCAGGGCAGGCCTCTTTGCTGAGGTGGAATCTAATCAGAGACCTAAATCAGGTGAGAACATGAACCTTACATATGTCTGAGATAGAGAGTTCTAGACTGAGAGAAGGGAAAAGTCTCATACTGATGGACATTTACTTAGTATGTTAGAGAATACAAGGAGGCCAAACAATCAGAGAATTGGGCAACTGAGATGAAAGTATAAGAGATGATATGAAAGAAGCAGACAGTGGCTAGATCATATAGGCTTTTATAGCCAGGGAAAAGATCTAATCTCATTTGTGTCCATCATTTTATATCTCCTGAAATCAAAAATGTAAACTAAGGTCTTACAGAGACAGAGTAGTATAAAGTTGGCATTATTTCACAAATGTGATATGTTGGAATATGTATTTTTACAACGCCAATTACAATCCCTAAAGGCAAAATCCTGAACACTATAATCCTGAATATTGAAATTCTAAAAGATCAAAATTCTGAAAGTCTAAAATTTCTATCATCTGATTGAATCCCCAAACTGTAATGATAGATTTGGAATCAGGTACAATCAAGACTTCTAGAAGTGACTTTTAAGTTGTCACAAATAATGTTTGCTTTTTCCATTCGGTCCAAAGAATTTCTAGGAAAATTCAGATGAGTGGATTAGCCAGGCAATATGGCAATGATGAAAATTTTAGTTGTAAAATATACCATTTGTTTACATTGGCATTCCTTGCAGCTGATGAAATTCCAGGAGATTTTGATAAATTAAAGCCGTATTTGCCTTGAAGAAGCCAGACAAGTTACTGACTGGTCTAATTATGTGTACAGTAGGAGTATCAAAGCCGTATTTGCCTTGAGAAGCCAGACAAGTTACTTGATCTAATTATGTGTACAGTAGGAGAAGAAGACAATTATGGAATGCTGCCGCTGTTCAATCACCAGTATTGCTTCCTCCACATCTGTGGTCCTTCTATGAGTGCATGTGAAATAGATTTCTGCATGCCAAAACAACATAAAAGCATGGTACAGAAGATGGGAAAATGTAATAGGAAATGCTCAAGTTAGCATATGTCAAATCATAAAAGACTTTCAAAAAGAGTAGCATCACATATAAAATGAATGTAAACATATCCTCCAGGGAGAGCCATGCCCTAAAAGAAAAAGAAAAAATAACAGCCATTCATCACAATGAAGGACTTCAAAATATAATTAATGATCATAAAAGTTGACCAGGTCTAATGGACCGTCTCTATGCAATTGCCCATAATTTATCCCTATTGTTTTTTAAATGTTGAATTTTCTTTTTAGATTTTTTCTACTTTCTTTTTAATGTATTTCTCTCATTATTTTAAGTTGTCAGCATTATTGCTTCTAATTTGCTATACTACATATTTCATTTCCAATACCAGAGATATAAATTGTGTAAAAACTTTGAGGGTTCTAATTCTTTTTATGCATTTTTTTTTGCAAATTTGTCTCCATGAAGACGCATTGTCACAACATTAACTTTGTGTTTAAGCATTGCACTTGTATATAAAAATGTTGAAACTTCCTCAATAAATGAGATGTATTGTTGTATATTTGCTTTCTTCAAGAAAGATAAAATTTACTGAGATCTTGGCTCTTTGGCTGACAGCATATATGCTGGTGATCCATTGGTCTGTCTTGTCAAAAGACTTATATTGTCCACCAAGGGAATTCAGATGACCACAGTTATATAAGCTATTTCTTTATGAATATGGTTTGTCTGCTCATAACTGTTACCCATATGACTGTTGTTAATATACCTAAGTGTTTATGTTTGTAAAAATATGTATGTTATTATTGCCTAATTTATTGTATAAAATGACCTATGAAGTTTTCTGACATGTTTTCCCACTGGTTTGGCAGCCAGGGTGTTTGTATAGTGCCTTAAGATTCCCTTATCATGGTATGCTTGGCACAGTTCCTGGCTCACAATTGATGTGGCAGCTGTTAATGAATGAATGGGTACCCACATATGCTTTAGGTTTTCTTCAAGGAGGCTGTCACTCCATTGCTCCCCTCAGTAAGGTTGAATGGGTTTAGAGAAAAACTGTTTACATTTCTACCTTCTATTTCTTTCCCTTATAGGCATCCCAGGCCCTATGCACCTTTCTGCCTCTTGGTTCCTACAAGAAAGCGGTGGTCCAGTTTTTCCCCCAGCTCTTGATGGCCCTTATGTTCCAAGTCTCCTACAGCAGTGAGCTGAGCCTGATGCTCAAGGACAGGACTTTGTGAGATAATGCTGGTTATTTCAGATTATGTAAGAGATAAGCATTCAGCTTTCAATACTTCTACCCCGTTGGAGGTTCATATGGGATTCTTTACAGTCCCATGTGCAGTGTGTTCATTTATTACCGTTTTCTCTCCTCTGAGTGGTAGAATTCCTTCAGAAAAGGAACCAGCCCGAGTACCTAGAAGTTAGCTCACCTTCCATGAGCATGTGTAGCATATAAGAGCCATGACCACAGAATTCTGTTGATTCCTACCACACTCCCTATCAGATCAGTAAGAGATTACCACAGAAAAGAGAGCAGAGCATTGCATCCAAAACCAGATACATTTTTGCTCTGCTATCTACCTACTTTTTGCTGGAACCTCTTCAGAGTTATTCTACATGTAAGAAAAAAACAATGTGCTCACATGTACTTTGTGAACTGTAAAGTTAATTTGTGGTTGGAGGTGTAATATATAAGTTTATAACTACATGAAGTTGTCTGTCCACATAGAAGTTTGGTAATTCTCTTTTGTCCAAGAAAGTACCGTTGATTTTGCTACCCAACAGGGAAATCTCAACCCAAATGTCTACTATTTTCCCTTGTCTAGTGTGGATTTTAAGCCAGGCAGAGTTATAAAACACAATTAGTTCTATTAAGGTATATAATCTACTACCTATTCTCCAAGAAGACATACACCAAAGCATCCCCAACTAGATGAGAATATATCCTATTCATTTAAGACAACCATAGAAGAAAATGGACACCTTTAGCAAGTCATTGCATCATTGAACATCTCTTTCAAATTCATCTCTGGCAAATGAGCTACTAATAATAAACATTATAATTTATTATTATAATGTTTATATTATATTAATTATATAATATATGTATTATATATAATATATTATGTTTATTATAATAAACATAATTTATAATAATAAACATTAATTTATTAATAACAAACATAATAAACATTATTGCTAGATTTTATGTGCCACAATTTCAATTTATCCCCTATCCCATGTACTGTTAATCAGGGAAGATGAAGGACATTTAGCAATTTTTTTTTCCTTTGAGACATCCCCTTTCTCAAAACCTGTATTCTGTCCAATGTGGAATGAAAAAGGCAGGTAATGTGCACTTAGTTTTTTAAATATCATTGGCATGTGACGACCCTACTCTCTTTTGGGGCTTTAGATATGCCCAGGATGCCCTGAGAGTTCTGCTGAATTGTTCTGGACTACAACAAGTGGATATCATTCTAACGAAAAATAGTTTCTGGGACCATCTATCTGAAGAGCTGTATCACCGTTACAGAGTCTACCTTCTTGCAAAGTAAGAACTGGGGGCTCTGTAGGATTCTTGGTCTCTATCCCACCTTCTCCAACTTCCTTCAAGTAAGCTATGGAGGAACAAAATAGGCATCTACTCCAATTCTAAATCTCTCTTAATCATCTGAGTTGCTATTTGATTTCTACTTCAATTATTTTGAAGTGTTTTTATTTGAGAATTTTCTTTTTTCTTTTTTTTTTCTTTTTTTTCTTTTTCCCTCTTACTGATGATACAGATGCCCAATGATCCTCCCTCCACAGAACAGGTTTCTTTTTCTACAGATTAAAAAAAAAACTAGAGGTGAGTTTGTTTGTGTTTTTTTTTTCCTCTGATTTTAGCTGATTCCTGCTCTGCAGGCATCAGTTTCAGATGTATTCCCACTTGAAAGAGGTCCAATAAAAACCTACTCAGTGAGTCAAATAAACATGGCAAAGATTAATAGAAGAGGGTTTTTTTTCTAGTTAGCCCTTTAGTAAACAGCAAGTTTCTGATGGTAGGGATCAAATTCTCTGATCAAGAATAAAAATATAGGCTCTTGGCAACTTCAAGTTGTGCCTGACCCAGAAAGTACTCTCTATGTGGTCTCTATGAGGCCTTGGTGCTTTTACAAAAGCATCTCATTTGCAAATAGATTTTAGAAACACATACTGTGTTAAAGTGTAGTACATCTGCACCCTATAAGTTGTCACAAGTTGAGTGTCACTCTAAGAATATCTAAGAAGTAACTCTGGATCTTCTTACTCAAAGTGTGGTCCACAGACAAGCAGCAACAGCATCACCTGAGAGGGCTAAAAATTCAGAATCTCATGGCCCACCCCAGACCTTCTGAATCAGAATCCGTATCTTAGCAATATCCCCAGGGTCATTTGTTAGCACACTGCAGTTTGAGAAGCACTGGTTTGGAAGGCCAGCTGGGAATCTTAAAATGGAAACTTTTTCTGCCCTTACTGATCTGATCCAGGCCACTATATCAGGACAAGCATGAGGCTGGCCACCATCCAAGTGTGTTCTGGAGGACAGCATAGTGAATCAGAGCTCATCACCTCTTTTCCTGAGTAATCCAGGACAGTCCCAAACTCTAATCAGCATTATATCATTCAAAGAAAGAGCTTGGTCCAAAACCACAAAGATGACCTGCATCCAGCCATCTTGGACTGAGCACTAGATTTTTATTTCCTCTCCTTTTAGTCAAGAATTGATGGGAGCTTGTAATAAAATAGGGTATTCTGTTCTGTGGCAAAGGATGGGAGAGACAAGAAAGAGAAGCGACATTAAGGAAAGATGCTGAAAGGGATTCAATTATATATAATTCTGCAGAGTATGTGTGGAATTCACTGTGGGACTATAACTTATTTAGGGAATATTAAAGAATATCTTTCTTTTTATCTGGGAGGTACAAGATATTAGAATAATGATTCTCTCTTTACCACTATTAGCATAGTGCTTTCTCCTTTGCCAATTCAGTGCCTTATTCTCTTTTACAGAACTCTCAGTGACTGTAACTTTCCACAGTTTCCAGAGACACTGCATTATCTCTATAAGCTCTCAGTAGAAGGTCCTAGAAGGTCAGAAGACAGTCTTATGATAGTAATATTCCTCACTGAAGTGAGTTTTATAGACTGTGAATAGCTGTGTTCTCATTTCCTTTCCTTATCCAAATTTAAATCAAAATTCCAGTTTCTCATATGTCTCCCTCTGAATATTGGTTCTCACCAATACTTAAGGTCATGAACAATATCTGAAGTTGGGTGGGGAGAGGTGTGGAGTTAGATCTGGGTTATGGAAGCATTGTCCCTTCAGCTCTATCCAGCAGTTGGTTTTCATCTGTTTCTAGCGGTGTGGATTTGCACAAATACTAATTATTTTTTTAGTACCAGTTTATATATTTCTGTATGATTGTTAAAGTATATCAACGGATAATTGGGTTTAATAAGGATGGTAGATAACATCTGGGATCTAGGTGGTACTTCTGACCATCTATGGGAGAAAAGGAACTGGCTGGATAACTGAGTAAAATGGAGATGTGGAACCATATTATTTTGTGTATGAATATTGTGCCGTGTACTGTAATACTATAATGGAGTCAAGCAAATTGATGAACCTTTTGATTACAAAACATAAAGGCTTTATAACTTGAAATTATGAGAGTCAAATCTAATTTTTCATAAAAATAATAATACGCATGTGTTACATAGGTGTAGTGTCCAATATTTTCAAAATTTGAGATGATTTCAAACACCACAGTAAAAGTTAAATTATAAAAAGCATACTCTTATACCATACCATCTACTTCTAAAGCTTTCAAAAGTATACATAAATGAATTTAACCAAACATGGCAGTAGATAGTCATCAATGATTTCAAATGTGCTTAGTCCATTTTCACCTCTCATTAATTTTACTGTGTAACTCATTACTGAATTAATTATTCTTTGTTCAGTGTCTATTCATTGCTTTCTTAAAATCAATGTTTAGTTGACTGTATATAGGTGGGTTTCTTTTTTTTTCCCGTAAGTTATTGGGGTACAGGTGGTATTTGGTTACATGAGTAAGTTCTTTTGTGGTGATTTGTGACATTTTGGTGTACCCATCACCCGAGCAGCATACACTGCACAATATTTGTAGTCTTTTATCTTTTGGCTCTCTCCCACTCTTCCCCCCAATTCCCAAAGTCCATTGTATCATTCTTATGCCTTTGCATTCTCATAGCTTAGCTCCCACATACCAGTGAGAACATACAATGTTTGGTTTTCCATTCCTGAGTTACTTCACTTAGAATAATGGTTTCCAGTCTCATCTAGGTCACTAAATGCTGTTAGTTTATTCCTTTGTGTGACTGAGTAGTATTCTATCATACACACACACACACACACACACACACACACACACACACACACACACAACCGTTTCTTTATCCACTCATTAACTTATGGGCATTTGGGTTGGTCCACAGTTTTGCAATTGTGAATTGTGTTGCTATAAACATGTGTGTGGGTAAGTTTCTTTTCTGAATAACGTTTTCTTTTCCTCTTGGTAGATACCCAGTAGTCAGATTGCTGTATCAAATGGTAGTTCTACTTTTACTTCCTTAAGGAATCTCCACACTGTTTTCCATAGCAGCTGTACTAGCTCATATTTCTACTAGCAGTGTAGAATGTTCCCTGATCACCCCATCCACACCAACATCTACTGGTTTTTGACTGATTTTTTTTTTATTATGGCCATTCTTGCTGGAGTTAGGTGATATTGCATTGTAGTTTTGATTTTCATTTCCTTGATCATTAGTGATGGTCAGCATTTTTTCATGTTTGTTGACCATTGTGTACCTTCTTTTGGGAATTGTCTTTTCATATCCTTAGCCCACTTTTGGATGGGATTGTTTGTTTTTTTTCTTACTTGTTTGAGTTCTTTGTAGACTCTGGATATTAGTCTTTTGTCAGATGTATAGATCGTGAAGATTTTCTCCCACTCTGTGGGTTGTCTGTTTACTCTTGTCTGTTCCTTTTGCTGTGCAAAAGCTCTTTAGTTTAATTAGGTCCCAGCTATTTATTTTTGTTTTTGTTGCATTTGCTTTTGGGTTTTTGGTCATGAAATCCTTGCCTAAGCCGAGTCTAGAAGTTTTTTTTTTGCCAATGTTACATTTAGAATTTTTATAGTTTCAAGTCTTAGGTTTAAGTCCTGTATCCATCTTGAGGTTTGATATTTGTATACGGTGAGAGATGAAGATCCAGTTTCCTTTCATGTATGTGGCTAGCCAATTATCCTAGCACCATTTCTTGAAAATGGTGTCCTTTCCCCACTATATATTTTCGTTTGCTTTGTCAAACATCAGTTGGCTGTAAGTATTTGGGTTTATTTCCGGGTTCTCTATTCTGTTCCATTGGTCTATGTACCTATTTTTGTACCAGTACCATGCTGTTTTGGTGACCTTATAGTATAACTTAAAATCAGGTAGTGTGATGCCTCTGCATTTGTTCTTTTTGCTTAGTCTTGCTTTGGCTATGCAGGCTCTTTTCTTGTTCCATATGAATTTTAGAATTGTTTTTTTCTAACTCTGTGAAGAATGATGGTAGTATTTTGATGGGGATCGTGTTGAATTTGTAGATTGCTTTTGGCAGTATTGTCATTTTCACAATATTAATTCTACCCATCCACAAGCATGGGATGTGTTTACACTTGTTCGTATTGTCTATGATTTCAGCAGTGTTTTGTGGTTTTCCTTGTAGAGGTCTTTTGACTCCTTTGTTAGGTATATTCCTAAGTATTTTATATTTTTGGCAGCTATTATGAAAGAGGCTGAGTTCTTCATTTGATTCTCAGCTTGATTGCTATTGTTGTATAGAAAAAGCTATTGATTTATGTACATTAATCTTATATCTGGAAACTTTACTGAATTCTTTTATCAGCTCTAGGTGCTTTCTGAGTAGTGTTTTCAAGGTAAATGATCGTATCATCAGTAAACAGGGACATGTCTCCCTCTTTACCAATCTGCATGCCTTTTACTTATTTCTCTTGTCTCATTGCTCTGGCTAGGACTTCTAATACTATACTGAAGAGGAGTGGTGAGAGTGTATTGTTCCTTGTATTGTTCTGGTTCTCAGAGGGAATGCTTTCAGCTTTTCCCTGTTCAGTAATATATTGGCTGTGGGTTTCCATAGACGGCTTTTATTACATTAACCTATGCCCCTTTTATGCCGAATTTGCTCAGGGTTTTAATCATAAGGCAATGCTAGAATTTGTCAGATGCTTTTTCTGCATCTACTGAGATGATCATGCGATTTTTGTTTTTAGTTGATTCTGTGGTTTGTCACATTTATTAACTTACATATGTTGAACCATCCCTGCATATCTGGTATGAACCTACTTGATTATGGTGGATTATCTTTTTGATTTGTTGTTGGATTCATTTATCTAATATTTTGTTAAGGATTTTAGCATCTATATTCATTGAGGGTATCAGTCTGTAGTCTTCTTTTTTGGTTGTGTCTTTTCCTGGTTTGGATATTAGGGTGATGCTGGCTTCATAGAATGAATTAGGAAGGGTTCCTTCTTTCTCTATCTTTTGAAATAGTGTCAAAAAATTGGTGCTAATTCTTCTTTGAATATCTGGTAGAATTCTGCTGTGAATCTGGTCCAGGTCTTTTTTTGTTGGTAATTTTTTAAATTATTTCAATCTCGCTGCTTGTTATTGGTCTGTTCAGGGTATCTAATTCTTCCTGACCTAAACTAGGAGGGTTGTATTCTTCCAGGAAATTATCTGTCTTTTCTAGGTTTTCTAGTTTGCATGCATAAAGATGTTCATAGTAGCCTTGAAGGATCTTTTGTATTTCAGGGTTGTCAGTTGTAATATCTCCTGTTTCATTTCTCAGTGAGGTTATTTGTATTTTCTGCCTTCTTTTCTTGGTTAATCTTTCTAATGGTCTATCCATTTTATTTATCTTTTCAAATAACCAGCTTTTTATCTTTTGAATTTTTTTTGTTTCCATTTCATTTAGTTCTGCTGTGATCTTGGTTATTTTCTTACTTCTGCTGGTTTGGGTTTGCTTTGTTCTTGTTTCTCTAGTTCCTTGAAGTGTGCCTTAGTCTATTTGTGCTCTTCTCTTTCAGACTTCTTGAGGTAGGCATTTAAAGCTATGAACTTTTCTTTTAGCACCACTTTAGATGTATCTCAGAGGTTTTGATAGGTTGTGTCTGCATTATTATTCAGTTAAAAGAATTTTTTACATTTCCATGTTGATTTCATTTTTAACCCAATGCTCACTCAGGAGCAGCTTATTTAATTTCAATGTATTTGTGTCATCTTGAAGATTCCATCTTGATGAGTTGATTTCCAGTTTTATTCCACTGTGGTCTGAGAGAGTGCCTGATATAATTTGAATTTTCTTAAATGCATTGAGGCTCACTTTGTGGCCTATCATATGTTCTATCTTGAAAAAAGTTCCGGGAATGCTGGGAAGATGGCCGCCAAAGAACAGCTCAGGACTTCAGCTCCCAGTGAAAGTGCAGAGGGTGAGTAGACGCGGCATTTCCAGACGAACTCTTATTGCCCACAGACCAGGAGATACCCAGGCAGAGGGGTCGCCAGCGTCGCAGTCCCAGCCGGTGCCGCTGTTTTGGCCCCCGCGGGGCTGATTCCGCCCGCGCGGCTGCTGTGACCACTCCCTGTTGCTGCAGTTCTCCATACAAAAGCCAATGGTCTGGGAGCCCTCTTAGCTGGCGAGCAGAGCCCTGAGACAGCAGAGTTGCCCATTCATCTGAAATAGTGAGTCAGGCCAGGAGATTCCTAGGGAAAAAATCCGTCAGGAGCCGGCGCCGCAGTTCGAGCCGACTCCGTGAGTCGCAGCACAGGAGATCCCGGCGCCTTTTCAACAAACGACCAGAACGCGGGGTCGTTCAACTTAAAAGAAAAGACTCTGAGTCAGGGAGCCAGGTGATCAGGCTCGGTTGGTCCCACCCCTCCACCCCCAACAACAACGAAAACAAAAACAGTAATTGGAAACCCTCTGGGTTGAGCCCTTCAAACCAAGCACAGCTGAACCGGGACAGTCTGGCTCCGCGGGGGAGGGGCTTCCGCCATTACTGAGACTCTCCACCTCTACAGAGGCAGGCTGCCGTTGCCGAGGCAACTTGCCACAACAGAGAGAGTCCACCATAACAGAGGCGGGGCCACCATTGCCTAGACAGTTCTAACTACACCCTTATAAAAAGGACTACAGGGAAGAGCTCAGGGCAGCTGGGCGGAGCCCACAGCAGCTCAGCAAAGCCCCTGCGGGCAGGCAGTGGCTAGGCGTGCTGCTAGCTGGGCAGGTCCGACCTGAAAAAAAAATCAAAAAAGGCAGTAGTGCAAGGGAAACTCATAAAGCTCCAACTCCCTGGGACAGAGACAGACAACAGGTGGATAAACCCACAAAAATGGGAAGAACCCAGCACAAAAAGGATGAAAACTCCCGAAACCAGAACACTTCTCCTCCTAAAAGTGATCACAACTCCTCACCAGCAAGGGAACCAGACCGGATGGAGAAGGAGGGTGATGAAATGACAGAATCAGACTTCAGAAGGTGGGTAGTAAGAAACTACAATGAGCTAAAAGAACATGTTCTAACCCATCGCAAAGAAAATAGGAACCTTGAAAAAAGATTGGACAAACTGCTGACGAGAATGGACAGCATAGAGAGGAGTATAAATGAATTGATGGAGCTGAAAAACGCAACACGAGAACTTCATGAAGCATGCACAAGCTTCAACAGCCGAATTGACCAAGCAGAAGAAAGGATATCAGAGGTCGAAGATCAACTCAATGAAATAAAAAGAGAAGGCAAGAACAGAGAAAAAAGCGCAAAAAGGAATGAACAAAATCTTCAAGAAATGTGGGACTATGTGAAAAGACCTAATCTACGTCTGATAGGTGTACCTGAATGTGATGAAGAGAATGAATCCAAGCTGGAAAATACTCTTCAGGATATTATCCAGGAAAACTTCCCCAACCTAGCAAGGCAGACCAATATTCAAATCCAGTAAATACAGAGAACACCACAAAGATATTCCTCAAGAAGAGCAACCCCAAGGCACATAATCGTCAGATTCACCAGGGTTGAAATGAAAGAGAAAATGTTAAGGGCAGCCAGAGAGAAAGGTCGGGTTACCCACAAAGGGAAGCCCATTAGACTCACAGCAGATCTCACAGCAGAAACCCTACAAGCCAGAAGAGATTGGGGGCCAATATTCAACATCCTCAAAGAAAAGAACTTTCAACCCAGAATCTCCTATCCAGCCAAACTAAGCTTCATAAGTGAAGGAAAAATAAAATCCTTTGTGAACAAGCAAGCACTCAGAGATTTCATCACCACCAAACCTGCTCTACAAGAACTCCTGAAAGAGGCTCTACACATGTAAAGGAACAACCAGTACCAGCCACTCCAAAAACACACCAAATGGTAAAAGAGCATCATCACAATCAAGAAGCTGCATCAACTAACCAACAAAACAGCCAGGTAGCATCAAAATGACAGCATCAAATTCACACATAACAATACTATCCCTAAATGTAAATGGACTAAATGCCCCAACCAAAAGACACAGACTGGCAAATTGGATAAAAAGCCAAAACCCATCAGTGTGCTGTATCCAGGAAACCCATCTTACATGCAAGGATACACAAAGGCTCAAAATAAAGGGATGGAGGAAGATCTACCAAGCAAATGGAGAGCAAAAAAAGGCAGGAGTTGCAATTCTCATCTCTGATAAAATAGACTTTAAAGCAACAAAGATCAAAAGAGACAAAGAAGGACATTACATAATGGTAAAAGGATCACTGCAACAAGAAGAGCTAACGATCCTAAATATATACGCACCCAATACAGGAGCACCCAGATACATAAGGCAAGTTCTTAATGACTTACAAAGAGACTTAGACTCCCACACAATAATAGTGGGACACTTTAACACCCCATTGTCAATATTAGACAGATCAACCAGACAGAAAATCAACAAGGATATCCAGGACCTGAATACAGACCTGGAACAAGCAAACCTAATAGACACTTACAGAACTCTCCACCCCAAATCCACAGAATATACATTCTTCTCAGCACCACATCACACCTACTCTAAAATTGACCACATAATTGGCAATAAATCACTCCTCAGCAAATGCAAAAGAACAGAAATCATAACAAACAGTCTCTCAGACCACAGTGCAATCGAGTTAGAACTCAGAATGCAGAAACTAACTCAGAACCGCACAGCTTCATGGAAACTGAACAACTTGCTCTTGAACGTTGACTGGATAAACAATGAAATGAAGGCAGAAATAAAGATGTTCTTCGAAACCAATGAGAACGAAGACACAACATACCAGAATCTCTGGGACACATTTAAAGCAGTCTCCAGAGGAAAATATATAGCAATGAGTGCCCACATGAGAAGAAAGGAGACATCTAAAATTGACACCCTATCATCAAAATTGAAAGAGCTAGAGGAGCAAGATCAAAAAAACTCAAAACCTAGCAGAAGACAGGAAATAACTAAGATCAGAGCAGAACTGAAGGAAATAGAGACACAAAAAAACTCTTCAAAAAAATCAATAAATCCAGGAGCTGGTTTTATGAAAAGATCAACAAAATAGACAGACCACTAGCCAGATTAATAAAAAAGAAAAGAGAGAAAAACCAAATTGATGCAACAAAAAACGATAAAGGTGATATCACCACAGATTCCACAGAAATCCAAACCATCATCAGAGATTATTACAAACAACTCTATGCACATAAACTAGTAAACCTGGAAGAAATGGATAAATTCCTGGACACCTGCAACCTCCCAAGCCTAAACCTGAAAGAAGCCGAAACCCTGAATAGACCAATAACATGGTCTGAAGTCGAGGCAGCAATAAAGAGCCTACCACCCAAAAAAAGCCCAGGTCCAGATGGGTTCACAGCTGAATTCTACCAGACATACAAGGAGGAGCTGATACCATTCCTTCTGAAACTATTCCAGACAATCCAAAAAGAGGGAATCCTTCCCAAATCATTTTACGAGACAAACATCATCCTGATACCAAAACCCGGCAGAGACTCAACAAGAAAAGAAAATTTCAGGCCAATATCCATGATCAACATAGATGCAAAAATCTTCAATAAAATACTGGCAAACCGATTGCAACAGCATATCAAAAAGCTCATCCACCATGATCAAGTAGAATTCATCCCGGGGATGCAAGGCTGGTTCAACACACGCAAGTCCATAAACGTAATCCACCACATAAACAGAACCAAAGACAAAAACCACATGATTATCTCGATTGATGCAGAGAAGGCTTTTGACAAAATTCAACAACCCTTTATGCTAAAAACCCTCAATAAACTAGGTATTGACGGAACGTATCTCAAAACAATAAAAGCTATTTACGACAAACCAACAGCCAATATCATACTGAATGGGCAAAAACTGAAAGCATTCCCTTTGAAATCTGGCACTAGACAAGGATGCCCTCTCTCACCACTCCTATTCAATATAGTACTGGAAGTTTTAGCCAGAGCAATCAGGCAAGAAAAAGAAATAAAGGGTATCCAAATTGGAAAGGAGGAAATCAAATTGTCTCTATTTGCAGATGACATGATTGTATATCTGGAAGACCCCATCATCTCAGCCCAAAATCTCCTGAAACTGATAAACAACTTCAGCAAAGTCTCAGGATACAAAATCAACGTGCAAAAATCACAAGCATTCCTATACACCAGTAATAGACTTCAAGAGAGCCAAACCAAGAACGAACTGCCATTCACAATTGCTACAAAGAGAATAAAGTACCTAGGAATACAACTAACAAGGAACGTAAAGGACCTCTTCAAGGAGAACTACAAGCCATTGCTCCACGAAATAAGAGAGGATACAAACAGATGGAGAAACATTCCATGTTCATGGTTAGGAAGAATCAACATCGTGAAAATGGCCATACTGCCCAAAGTAATTTACAGATTCAATGCTATTCCCATCAAGCTACCAATGACCTTCTTCACAGAACTGGAAAAAAACACCTTAAACTTCATATGGAACCAAAAGAGAGCCCGCATAGCCAAGTCAATTCTAAGCAAAAAGAACAAAGCGGGAGGCATCACACTACCGGACTTCAAACTATACTACAAGGCTACAGTAATCAAAACAGCATGGTACTGGTACCAAAACAGAGATATAGACCAATGGAACAGAACAGAGGCCTCAGAGGAAATACAACATACCCACAACCATCTGATCTTCGACAAACCTGACAAAAACAAGCAATGGGGAAAGGATTCCCTGTTTAATAAATGGTGTTGGGAAAACTGGCTAGCCATGTGCAGAAAGCAGAAACAGGACCCCTTCCTGACACCTTACACCAAAATTAACTCCAGATGGATTAAAGACTTAAACATCAGACCTAATACCATAAAAACCTTAGAAGAAAATCTAGGCAAAACCATTCAGGACATAGGTGTAGGCAAGGACTTCATGACCAAAACGCCAAAAGCAATGGCAACAAAAGCCAAAATAGACAAATGGGACCTAATCAAACTCCACAGCTTCTGCACGGCAAAAGAAACAGTCAATAGAGTGAATCGGCAACCAACAGAATGGGAAAAAATTTTTGCAGCCTACCCATCTGACAAGGGGCTGATATCCAGAATTTACAAAGAACTAAAGCAGATCTACAAGAAAAAAGCAAACAAGCCCATTCAAAAATGGGCGAAGGATATGAACAGATACTTTACAAAAGAAGACATACAGGAGGCCAACAAACATATGAAAAAATGCTCATCATCACTGGTCATCAGAGAAATGCAAATCAAAACCACATTGAGATACCATCTCACACCAGTTAGAATGGCGATCATTAAAAAATCGGGAAACAACAGATGCTGGAGAGGATGTGGAGAAATAGGAACACTTTTACACTGTTGGTGGGAATGTAAATTAATTCAACCTTTGTGGAAGACAGTGTGGCGATTCCTCAAGGACCTAAAAATAGAAATCCCATTTGACCCAGCAATCCCATTACTGGGTATATATCCAAAGGATTATAAATCATTCTACTACAAGGACACGTGCACACGAATGTTCATTGCAGCACTGTTTACAATAGCAAAGACCTGGAACCAACCCAAATGCCCAACGATGATAGACTGGATAGGGAAAATGTGGTACATATACACCATGGAATATTACGCAGCCATCAAAAACTATGAGTTCACGTCCTTTGTAGGGACATGGATGAACCTGGAAACCATCATTCTCAGCAAACTGACACAAGAGCAGAAAATCAAACACCATATATTCTCACTCATAGGCGGGTGTTGAACAATGAGAACACATGGACACAGGGAGAGGAGCACTACACACTGGGGTCCGTTGGGGGGAAATGGGGGAGGGGCGGGGGGTGGGGAGGTGGGAAAAGATAGCATGGGGAGAAATGACAGATACAGGTGAGGGGACGGAAGGAAGCAAAGCACACTGCCATGTGTGTACCTATGCAACAATCTTCCATGTTCATCACATGTACCCCAAAACCTAAAATGCAATAAAAAAAAAAAAGAAAAGAAAAAAGTTCCATGCAGTCTTTTTTTTTTAAATTGAATATATATTTATTGAATATGTATGTATAAATGTATATATAAAACTTTATAGGGTAGCCTTAAGTCATGGCAATGTGTTTTTCTGAAAGCACATGCAGAAATCTGTCATTTTTCTAGTTTCCATAAAGCTCAGACGTTATAGGGGAAAGGAGGTTCTATGAATCCCAAATAGTGCATGAGGCGGATTTGGTTTCAGTAATTTTAGCATCATTCATTGTAAGGTGATGATCCCTAGAAACGTCAGCACAGTGAGAAACCTGAAAGCTCCCAGCAGCCAGCAATGAATGAAAGGTGGGAACCACTGGCAGGGCGGGGCCTAGTGAGCCTTGTGCCTGCTCCCTCAAGTTCCGAGTCTGGGGGGAGGTATGAAGGTGCCCTGGGCCTGATTGTTTCCTCTTAAACAGGATGTGGTCTGGTTGGCAGGTCAACCGGCCTTCACCTGGTGGCCTTCAGTGGCTTCCCTCATTGGTTGCCTTTGTTTTGTGCTCTCGGTTGGTACCCTCAATTGGTGGTGTCCAGTTGGGGGTCTTCAGTGGGGGATCTTCAGTTCATGGGTGGTGGTGGAGGATGAGGAGCTCCGTCTGTGCTCTCTCCTCCCACAGTCACAGCTGTCAGGTTTGGTGCATCCAGGCCCATTCTAAATCAACCAGGCAGGTTCCAACTGTTGCAGAGAAGTCACTGCTGCCCATGCCAGCAGTGCCTTGCCAGGAGTAGTCGGTAAGTGTGGAGCTCTGCAGACATATGGGCAGGCAGAGGCCCAAGAGGCCCAAGAAAAGCAGAGTTGCCCTGTGGGGACCACACTGACCTTTCACATGTGCACCAAAGTCAGCCCTAGGCAGGGGGATCAGGTGCTGCTGCCACCTCCACCTCGTAGATCTCGGAGCTGCAGGATGACTGTCTTCACCGCATCCTGAGCTGGCCCTGCTTGGGGCTGGCAATGGGGTACAGTGTGTTCCAGGCACTTCTGATCCTTTATGCTGGGATCTGCGCCATTACTGGCTGCCTACTCATAGATGTCAGAGCACCAGGATGGCTCCGCAGAACCCCTGTGGGAGAGCTGCCTAGGGCTGACTTTGGTCCATGCACTCTTGAATAGAATGTGTATCCTGTGGTTGCTGGATGAAATGTTCTGTATATATCTGTTAAGTCCACTTGTTTCAAGGTATAGTTTAATCCATTGTTTCTTTGTTGACTTTTCTGTCTTGGTGACCCATCTAGTACTACAAGTGGAGTATGATGTCCCCCACTATTATTGTGCTGCTGTCTATCTCATTTTTTTTTTGGTCTATTAGTAATTGTTTTATAAATTTGGGAGCTCCAGCGTTAGGTGCAAATATGTTTAGATTGTGATATTTTGCCAATGGACAAGGCCTTTTACCTATAATGTCCCTTTTTGTCTCTTTTAACTGCTGTTGCTTTGAAGTTTGTTTTGTCTGATATAAGAACAGCTACTTCTACTCACTTTTGATGTTTATTTACATGAAATGCCTTTTTCCATGCTCTTACTTTAAGTTTATATGAGCCCTTATGTGTTAGGTGAATCTTCTGAAGGCAGCAGATAGTTGGTTAGCGAGTTCTTATCTATTCTGTGGTTCTGTAGCTTTTAAGTGGAGCATTTAGGCCATTTGCATTCAATGTTAATATTGAAATATGAGGTACTGTTGCATTCATCATGCTTTTTGTTGCCTTTGTACTTTTTTGTGTGTTTTTTGTTTTTCCTTTTTAACTTGTATTTTTGATTTATAGGTCCTGTGTTTTAAAGAGGCTCTGTTTTCAGGTGTTTCCAGGATTTGTTTCAAGATTTAGAGCTCCTTTTAGCAGTTCTTGTAGTCGTGGCTTGGTAATGGCAAATTCTCTCAACATTTGTCTGAAAATGACTGTATCTTTCTTTCATATATGATGCTTAGTTTCACTGAATACAAAATTGTTGGTAGATACTTGTTTTGTTTGAGGAGGCTGAAGATAGGACTGTAATCCCTTCTAGCTTGTAGGGTTTCTGCCGAGAAATCTGCCGTTAATTTGATAGGTTTTCCTTTTTAGGTTATCTCGTGCTTCTGTCTCACAGCTCTTAAGATTCTCAAATGCTGAAGAATTCCATCGAGGTTTATTGGTATTGTATATTGATATTATCATTTTAAGACTAAGGTACGTATTATATAGCAGAAAGCAAATAAGTAAATATATTAATGATATCAGACGCCAGAGTTTTCCATGTAAAAGAACGGCAACACAAATATGAGACTGCAAAAAGTTAATGTAAACTTTTATATTAGCTTTGAATTAAAAATATCAATATTATTAGTATGAACTCATGATTTAAAGAAAACTATTTCCAAGCTCTGAGTAAAAGCCAAGCAGACATGATTTTCCGACAGCAAGGAGTACTTCAGCATCCATTTCTAATGGTTTCTAAGTGCTATTACTCACCAAAAGGAACCATGTGTCTTTGATGAAATGGCTGGTTTCAGGGGGCTAGAAAAATAGATGAGTCAGGGACATCTAATTTTTCCACAACCCAAATAAGGGCTAAAGGCCCATGGGGGCATGTCAAAAGGACACAAGAGTCAACTCAAAGTGACTTCTCCTAGCCAATTTTGAGCATCAGAATGAATAGTAACTAAATAATTATAACATTAAATTTTTTTTAAATTCATGAGTCCTTGGTGGTTCTCAAAATGAGAGAATGAGAAGAGAGAATAGAGGATTAGAGGAATACAGGATTAGAGACCGACAGAGAGACAGATGCCAGCCACTAAATGTCGAAGGAATGCTAGAAGTGGCAAATCACAATTTCTGCATGCCTTAATGTGATAAATAAATCCAGAAAAAGTCATCATTAGGTGTTACTTACATAGGACCAAATTACCACCCTATAGCTTACTATAATCACAAAGGGAAAATATGACTTTACATTTTTATGTGTAGTTATCACTCAAAAAGAATTACCATTGATCATGTTTATAAATAACACATTATCATCAGTCTTCCATTATTTTTCATCTATTTATTTTTAAATTTATTTATTATACTTTAAGTTCTGATGTATATATGTAGAACATGCAGATTTGTTATAGAAGTATACATGTGCCATGGTGGTCTGCTGCATCCATCACCCCGTCATCTACATTAGATATTTCTCCCAACACTAGCCTTCCTCAATCCTCCTACCTCCTGACTTTCTTTGCTGAATTGGAAAAATACCACCTTAAACTCATATGGAACTAAGAAAGACCCTGCATAGCCAAGACAATCCTAAGCAAAAAAACAACAACAAAAACAACAAAAAACAAAGCTGGAGGCATCATGCTACCTGACTTTAAACTATACTACAAGGCTATAGTAATCAAAACAGCATGGTACTGATACTAAAACAGAGATATAGATCAATGGATCATCTATTTCAATTATCTAGTTTTCCTTATGTTTAGAGGTTTATATTTTTCCAGAAAATAATTTATTTCACTCAGAATTTCAAATTACTGCCATAATCACCAGGTCTCTACAAGATGGGCATATTAAAACAATCACCAAGAAATATTTTTTAAGTACATAAGCTAAGGTCTGCCACTGGAAAACCTACTAGGATGAAGCCCAGTCATGTGTAATATATAAAAGCTGCCCACAGAAGATCCTGCATTCATCCTTGCTTAAGAACTACTAACACAGATATTCTTTTCAAAATTTTAATCTATTCCACACTTTTTTCTCACTGCTCATTTTATTTGTTCTTTTTTGTATTATATTGGCCAAAAGTCTGTTTATCTTAATAGGATTTTCTTTTCTGTGCAAACAGCAATAGGTTTATTAATTCTATTGTTTTTTTTTTGTTTCCTAATTCAATGATTTCTGCTTTTATCTTTATTATTTTCTCATACCAACTTTCTTTAGCACTGTTTTATATTTTGTGATATTGTTTCTCTTAATTTCAGAATATAAATAATTTATATTAATATTTATCTTTAAGTAAAATATTTAAAGCCAAATTATGCATTTACTTTCAACTATAACATAAATATCTATGTTATATATAACTTTTGTTGTTTTTTTTTTTATATTTTGTTGTCATTCTTACTATTTGAGTTCCTCTGTGGTTTAAGATTTTGACCCACAAATTAGAGGAGGTTTCTCTTAAATTTACAAATGCTTTATTGGCTTTATTTATTTAAACTTTTTTTTGGTTTCTTATTTTATTGTATCACAAATTTTTGAAATGCTTTTTAAACGTTTTGCTTTAGAGAAGTCATTAACACTTTTTGACATGGTATCTAATTTTTGTGAAGGTTCCTTGAAAGCTTGAAAAGAAGATGTACTCTATCCTCCCCTCTCATTCACTGTCTCTCTCACTCTCACTGTCTTGCTCTGTCACTCCCTATCTTTCTGTGTTGATCTAATGGTATTTTAAATTCTTCCAAAGAAAACGTGATTTTATAAAACTGTTATTGAGTTTTTAAGAGATTTTAGTCAGCATATTTGACTGTCAGTTATTAAATGTATGAAGGCTCATTATAATCATGCCTTCATTTTGGGTATTAGCTATCAAAAACTAAACTTCCTCAAACTGGCCTTCAGGTTCTATCCCACCTTCCTTACCTGCCCTCAAGCCTCACTGCTGTCCAGTCTTCTCTTCCCTCTCCACTCCTATCACTCATCTTTAGGTGCTCAAACACACTCTGCTTCATCTCCCTCAGGGCCTTTGCACATGGTTTACCATACTTGGAGGCATCCTCTCTAAACACTTTCTAGCTAATGCCAACTCTCAAATCCAAATCTAAATATCATTCTTCATTCTAAATTCAATCTACATTACACAGTGTAAATCCAATAGTCCTACAAATAGGGGTCCCCAACTCCCTGTCCACATACTAGTACTGGTCTGTAGCCTGTTAGGAACCTGGTTGCACAGCAGGAAGTGTGCAGCAGGCAAGCATTACCACCTGAGCTCTGCTTCCTGTCAGATCAGCAGCAGCATTAGATTTTCATAGGAGTGTGAACCTTACTGTGAACTGTGCATGCAGGGGATCTAGGTTGTAGGCTCCTTATGAGAATCTAAACTAATGACTGATGATCTGAGGTAGAACAGTTCCACAACCCACCTCCCACACCCATCCCTGGGGAAAAAAATGTCTTCCAAAAATGGTCACTGGTGCCAAAATGTTTGGGGACTGCTGCTGTAGATGCAGATGTGTTGTCAATCTAGTAGCTTTCTTTCCTAGTATTGATCACAATTAGAAACTCTGTCTCATTAGAATAGTACATAATATAGTATCAGTGTCTCCAGCTTGCCTGTAAGCTCCACAGGGTCATGGGTTCCAACGTTTTGCTCACCATTATATCTCTATTTACTAGTGTAGTGCCTGGCCTATAGTAGGTATCACCTCTTAGCATATATAAACATACGCTGTCAAGAAACTCACCACTTGACTACAATCAGTAAGATTGGCGAAATTTAAATAGGGTCACTCAGTTTCCAATAATGGAGGAAAATTTTAAATACACACACACACACAAAACAAAGCAAAGCATCTTTAAAGCATCTATTTCCTATTCTGATGGCTGTCTCCAACAGCTGTGAGCACTGAAATATATGCAAGTATTTGATACTTTAGTGAGATTTGTATTCTAGTTTTACCTAGAGTATCTTTATTTTTATGACAGAAATCATTCAATTTGGCCTCTATTTTGCTTATAAACCTATTAACTGTTTTCTTTCAGCTTCTGAATAACTTCTTCAAGGAACCTTTCCCAGAAGTATTTTTGGTCCTCTTCAGAAACTGGATCAATGATTCCAATCCTGTAATTAGGAAACTGAGCCTTCAGAGAATTGCCCAGATGTCACCAGTTGTCAATAAGGTATGCATATGTGATTTGTGTCTGCCAGCACCATCAAACTTGTAATCTGAGATTCTGATCTCACTTAACATCTTCCCTGTTAAAGCAGTGATACTTTTCAGTTTCCATATAACTAAAACTTATCAAAGCTTGCTGTTTTATTAACAAGGAAACTGAGTTGAATAGCAAGGATGTGTTAAGTTCATTTAGTGGCTTTATTGCCTTTTTTTTTTTTTTCACAGAAAATCATTCATTTCACTCAGAATGTATTTATCCTCATTGCCCTAGACTCGTGTAACAGTCGAAATGATACACACATGTTAATTTTCCCCCCAACATAAACACATGTGTACATGTTAATTCCTATCTCAGAGCACTTGCTTAAGCTTTTTCTATTCATAATGTTCCCACTTTGACCACACGTATTTACATTTTTCTCCTTTTTCAATGATTAATCCAAGTCAAGCCTCATTGAAAATTCTTATCTCTAGCAGCCACATCCCTCTCAGACCCATATCAATTATGAGCACTCATATTTTACACCAGTGGCTCTCAAAGTATAGTTCTTGAACCTGCAGTATTAGCATCACCCGGAGACACTAGAAATGCAAACTGTGAGGCCCCACTCCAGTCCTACGGAATAAGAAATTCTGGGGTGGGGCCCACCTATCTGTGTTTTAAATGTCCTCCTGGTTACTGCAATTCAAGTTAAAGTTGAGAACCACAGTCTTACATTGTTTCCCATTGACACATGTGAATACGTACTGCCTTCAAGGTCAACTGAATTTAAGCATGTTCCATGTTCTGTAATTCTACACTCCAAAGTATCTTGCACAATGCCAAGAGTGCAAATGTTCTATAAATTATTATTATTTTAATAATAAATCTAATAAGAAATCCTTGTTTACTGGGCATAGTCTCTGAAAACTGAAGCCTATCAGTGGATACCTACTGTGCATTTAGAATGACATAAGCCGGCCGGGCGCGGTGGCTCAAGCCTGTAATCCCAGCACTTTGGGAGGCCGAGGCGGGTGGATCACGAGGTCGAGAGATCGAGACCATCCTGGTCAACATGGTGAAACCCCGTCTCTACTAAAAATACAAAAAAAAATTAGCTGGGCATGGTGGCACATGCCTGTAATCCCAGCTACTCAGGAGGCTGAGACAAGAGAATTGCCTGAACCCAGGAAGCAGAGGTTGCGGTGAGCCGAGATCGCGCCATTGCACTCCAGCCTGGGTAACAAGAGCGAAACTCCGTCTCAAAAAAAAAAAAAAAAAAAAAAAAAAAAAAAAAAAAAAAGAATGACATAAGCCATGGTCTGTTTGAATAAATAATACAAGTTGGTGGATTTACCAATAGTGTACATTCTCTTAGTAGAAAATTATGTATTGCTTTACCCAGAGTTTGTCCCAATGTTGTTAACAACTGAAAGAAAAATTCTGTCAAGGCTTCCTAGGAAAGTGAAGGAAAGGTAGTGGAAAGTGATCTGGGTTGAGAGTTCATATACTGTTGGTAAAGACACAAATGGCCTCTGGCACTGACATAGTCCTTAGCACTCTTTTTTTCTCCTTAAAGCTATTATTTTGGCAAATAATATGTATTTATTCCCTTTAGTCCTTTTCTTCTTGCCTTTCTTTCTCTGCAATGTCTCCTTTTCATGTTTTTCCTTGCCTTCTATTTTGATTCGTGCTGATCTACATTGACTCCCACGACCTGCCTGAGTGTCTCAGGAGCTCTCATATTCAAATGGGTCACTATAATTTAATTTAGAGGTCGTTATGCAAGTGGTGTGTTGGTAAATGTCTGACAGCCAGCTCTCTGGAAATAAGGCCAATTCCCTGACATAAAGAGTCCCGTGATGGCTAATTTCAAGCTTTCAAAGGACTGGCACTAACCATAGAACTGGGAAAAGATGCACAATAGGACATCATTATTTGATATTCCCGCCATTCAGACACAATGCCCATAAATAACCTCAAGAGCACAGATAATCGTAAAATGCAGCAAAAGAATTAGAAAGTGATAATTGTTTAGTATTATCAGTTTCTATATAATGTTAAACTTATATAATTTAACTTTCAATAAGGAGTTTTTTTTAGCAAAAAAGTCGACATTTTTGACAATCTGACAAGAGACTTTAGTGACTCAGCTTCCGCACACCATGATGTGCTGCCAGACTCAAGGTATGCATACGAAATGTCAGCTCAAGTCTCCTGCCATTTCCAAAATCCCACCATTTTTTTCCTTTTATATGTAGATAGAAAATGTCAGCAGTGTATTAATAGCCATCCTGGATGCCTTCCTTTCCAAAGATGAGACTGTTGTACATCAGGCCTTGCTCACCCTTAGAGCACTTTTAGCCAAACTGGACAAAGTGATCTACTCCTCTTTGTGTACCAGAATTGCTTCCAGCTACTGTCCTCTAATGGATCATGTAAGTTACACAGTTAGATGTATGAGATCATTAGGTTTTGTGGTTCAACTGAAACTCAAGTTGAGGCAATTATGTTAGGTCACAGAATAAATCAATAGAAGATAATCATTTTGTAAGAAGCCATTACTTCGTTTCCAGAGATAACAATATTAGTTAGTTAAGTATTGTCTTTTTTCTTTTTAAGTACACCGTGAGAACCTGGGGGACAAAAAAGAAGAAGAATCAAAGAAAAGCCTCTGTCCTTCGATGAAATTGTAGCTTTGTGACTTTTATTGATTAATCTTATATCTGGACTGCCTGGGTTCAAATCCCTCTTCTACCTCTTACTGGCTATGAAACACTGAGACAGTGATTTCCTCAGTCTTTTGGCATATTATTTTCCCCATCTATAAAACAACAATAGTAACAGAGACAGAATTAAGTTTAATATGAGGATTAGATTTGATATTTGCCATGCCTCAAATAAATGTTTGTTATTAACATATACAACTTGAATTTAAAAGTATTTTATCAGAAAGTCATTCCTTTTGAAAACTCTCATTTTGCCTGGTAAATATGTTTCAGAAAAGTTGAATGAAAACTTTGGTATGCCATGGGGAATCTATGTTTATTTTTTAAATTCCATGATAAATTGTTCGTGAACCAGAGAATTATTTCAAAGCAAATTATGTTGCCAAAACTTCCAAATTTTAATTACTACATTTCAGTGAAGAAGAGCACAGTATTATTAAATTATGGAAAAAAACAAATGTAGTGGCAAAAATAATTTTTATAAACACATTAGAATAGTAATAATAACAGTGGCTTGAAGGGGGCATGGCCAAGATGGCCAACTAAAAGCAGCAGCATTGGGAAGCTCCCAACAAAAAGAACCATAAGAGCATGCAATTCCTGCACTGGCCACTGAGGTATCCAGGTTCTGTCATTAGAACTGACTAGGCAGCTGGTGTGACCCATGGAGAGGAAGGCAGAGCAGTGTGGTACAGTGGCCCACTTGAGAGCCACATGGGCCAGAGGAGCCTCCACCCCCAGGCAAGGGAGGCAGTGAGTGATTGTGCTACACAGCCTGGGAAAACGTGTTTTTTCCATGAAGATCTTACTCGTGAGCTCATGCCACCAGGGCCTAGGGTCCCAAACATGGAGCTGTGCAGATTTGCAACAGTCACTAAGCTAGAATCTGTTTAAGACTGCTGATAGCATCAGCAGAAGTACCTAATGTACGTGATGGGGTGATGGATGCAGAAAACCACCAGATGTGATGGATGGCACATCTATACCTATGTAACAAACCTGCACATTCTGCACATGTATCCCAGAACTTAAACCATATATATATATATGGAATACATATATATATATTTAAAAAGACTGCTCAGCTCCCAGCGGGGAGGGGTGACTATCACAACAGCTGCTGCCGCCTGCTGTCTAAGCCTTTTGAACTCCTTGGGGGAGGGGCAACAGCCAACACTCAGACTGATAGCCACCTAACACACTAAGCTGCCAAGGGGGAAGAAGGACAGCAACCATCTCTGTAGCCCCAGGCCACGCTTTTCCCCTGCTGGAGCCAGTGAGGCTGGATGGCTTGACGCCAAGAGGTAACCCCCACAGCACAACACACCAGCTGTGGCAGACTGTAGACAGAGTTCCTCTTCAGGCTTGACCTTGACCCATCCCTTCTCACTGGGGTTCCCCTGAAGGAAGTCTGACTAATCCAATTAGGGGCTCAAAGACAGAATTCTGATCTCCCTAGGCCTGAGCCCCTAGGAGGATGGGTGGCTACAGTCTCTGCACACCAGCAGACTTAGTCCTTCCTCCTACTAGTTCATGAGAATCAGGGCAGCCCAGACAAGTGGACTTCCCCCAGCAAAGCACACCCCCTCTACCAAGGGACAGCCAAAGTGCTTCATTAAGTAGGTCTTGCTCCCCATAAAATCCAGCTGTGTGAGACCCTCCAAAATGGATCATCAGAAACCCTATACAGGAGTGATCCTAGAGGTATCAGCGGAAGTGCCCCTTGAGATCCCAGAGGAAGGAGCAGACACCATCTTCATTGTTCTCCAGATTCCTCAAGTGACATCTCCAGACATGGGAGCAAACCAGATGACTAGGACCTGAAGTAAATCCCCAGACAACTGCAGCAGCCCTACAGAAAAGGGACCAGACCACTGCAAGAGAAACAAACAGAAAGCAAGAACAACAACAACAACAAATAGCCCCCATAAAAACCCTATCCAAAGGTGAGCAGCCTCAAAGATTAATACTAGACAAACTCATGGAGATGAGAATCAACAAAACAATGCTGAAGGCCCAAAAGGTCAGAGTGCCTCTTCTCCTTCAAATGGTCACAGCACCTCCTCCAGCAAGGGTGCAGAACTGGATGGAGGATGAGATGGACAAAATGACAGAGGTAGACTTCAGAAAGCAGGAAATAACAAACTCTTCTGAGCTAACAGAGCATGTTCTAACCCAATGCAAAGAAGCTAAGACCTTGATAAAAGGTTAGAGGAGCTGCTAACAAGAATAACCAGTTTAGAGAGGAACATAAATTACTTGATGGAGCTGAAAAACAGCACGAGAACTTGTGAAGCATACACAAGTATGAATAGCTGAACTAACCAAGTGGAAGAAAGGATATCAGAGTTTGAAGACTATCTTGCTGAAATCAGGCATGCAGACAAGATTAGAGAAAAAAGAATAGAATAGAATGAGCAAAACCTCTGAGAAATAAGGGATTAAGTAAAAGGACCAAACCTATGATTGACTGGAGTACCAAAAGGAGACAGGGAGAATGGAATCAAGTTGAAAAACACACTTCAGGATATTAACAAGGAGAATTTCTCCAACACAGGAAGACAGGCCAACATGCAAATTTAGGAAATACAGAGAACCGCACTAAAATACTCAACGAGAAGATCAACACCAAGACACACAATCATCAGATTCTCCAAGACTGAAATGAAGAAAAAAATGTTAAGGGCAGCCAGAGAGAAAGGCCAAGTCATCTACTAAGGGAAGCCCATCAGACTAATAGTGGACTTCTCAGCAGAAACCTTACAAGGCAGAAGAGAGTGGGGGGCAATATTTAACATTCTTAAAGAAATAAATTTACAATCCAGAATTTTATATCTAGTCAAAGTAAGTTTCATAAGCCAAGGAGAAGTAAAATCATTTCCAGGCAAGCAAATGCTAAGGGATTTTGTCACTGCCAGGCCTGCCTTGCAAGAGCCCGAGAGAAGCACTAAATATAGAGGGGGAAAAAAAAAACCCAAAAACTTGGTACCAGCCACTGCTAAAACCACACCAAACTATAAAGACCAATGACACTATGAGGAAACTCCATCAATGAGTGTGCAAAATAACCAAATAGCATCATGATGACAGGATTAAATTCACACATAAAAATATTAACCTTAAATGTAAATAAACTAAATGCCCCAATTAAAAGGCACTGACTGGCAAATTGGATAAAAAGTCAAGATCCATTGGTGTGCTGTATTCCAGAGACCCCTCTCACATGCAAAGACATACAGAGGTTCAAAATAAAGGGATAGGAGAAAATTTACCAAAAAAAAAAAAAAGGAGAGGTTGCAACTCTAGTCTCTGACAAAACAGACTTTAAACCAAAAAGGATAAAAAAGACAAAGAAGGGCATTACATTATGGTAAAGGGATCAATTCAATGAGAAGAGATAACTATCCTAAATATATATCAATACAGGAACACCCAGATTCATAAATTCTTAGACACCTACAAAGAGTCTTCGACTCCCACACAGTAATAGTGGGAGGATTTAACACCCACTGTCAGTAATACACAGATCAATGAGACAGAAAATTAACAAGGATATTCAGGATTTGAACTTAGCTATGGATCAAGTGGACCCAATAGACATATGTAGAACTCTCCAACCCAAATCAACAGAATATACATTCTTCTCAGTGCCACATGGCACTGATTCTAAAATAAACCACCTAATTGGAAGTAAAACACTCCTCTGCAACTGAAATCATAACAAGTAGTCTCTCAAAACACCGTGCAATCACATTAGAACTCAGAATTAAGAAACTCACTCAAAAACACACAATTACATGGAAACTGAACAACCCGCTCCTGAATGACTCCTGAATAAATAATGAAATTAAGGCAAAAATCAATGTCTTTTGTAACCTATAATAAAAAAGAGACTATATACCACAATCTGTGGCATATAAAGTAGTGTTAAGAGGGAAATTTATAGCACTAAATGTCCAAGTCATAAAGCTAGAAAGATCTCAAATCAGTACCCTAACATCACAATTAAAAGAGCTAAAGAAGCAGGAGGAAACAAATCCAAAAACTAGCAGAAGACAAGAAATAAGTAAAATCAGGGCAGAATTGAAGGAAGTAAAGACACAAAAAAAAAACCTTCAAAAAATCAACGACTCCAAGAGCTGATTTTTGATATTAACAAAATAGATAGACTACTAGCTAGACTAATAGAAAAAAAGAATGAAGAATTAAATAAATACAATAAAAATGATAAAGGGGAAATAACTACTGACACCGGAAATACAAACTACCATCAGAGAATACTATAAATACCTCTACACAAATAAACTAGAAAATCTAGAAGAAATGGGTGAATTCCTGGGGACCTACACCCTCCCAAGACTAGACCAGGAAGAAGTTGAATCCTTGAACAGACCAATAACAAGGTCTGAAATTGCAGAAGTAATAGCCTACCAATCAAAAAAGCCCAGGACCAGACAGTTTAACAGGCGATTTCTACTAGAGATACAAAGAGGAGCTGGTACAATTCCTTCTAAAACTATTCCAAACAATTGAAAAGGAAGGGCTCTGCCCTAACTCATTTTATGAGTCCAGCATCACTCTGATTCCAAAACCTGGCAGAGACACAACAACAACAAAAAACTTCAGGCCAATATTTTTGATGAACATTGATGCGAAAATCCTCAATAAAACACTGGAAAACTAAATCCAGCAGCACATCCAAAAGCTTATACACCACAATCAGATCAGCTTCATTTCTGGGAGGCAAGGCTGGTTCAACCTATACAAATCAACCACTGTAATATATCACATAAACAAAACCAATGACAAAATCCAAACCATCATCTCAATAGATGCCAAAAAGACCTTTGATAAAATTCAACATTCCTTCATGTTAAAAACTCTCAATAAACCTAGCAATGATGAAACATATTTCAAAATAATAAGAGATATTTATGACAAACCTACACACAATATCATGCTGAATGAGCAAAAACTGCAAGCATTCCGTTTGAAAACCAGTACAAGGAAAAGATGCCCTCTCATCACTCTTACGCATCACAGTACTAGAAGTTCTGGTCAGGGCAATCAGGCAAGGGAAAAAAATAAAGCATACTTCAACAGGAAGAGAGGAAATCAAATTGTCTCTGTTTATGGATGGCACGATTCTATATTTAGAAAACCTCATCAACTCAAGCCAAAAACTCCTTAAGCTGATAAGCAAATTCACAAAGTCTCAGAATACAAAATTAACACGCAAAAATCATAAGCATTTCTATACACCAACAATAGACAAGCAGAGGCCAAATCATGAATGAACATCCATTCACAATTGCTACAAAGATAATAAAATACCTAGAAATAAAGCTAACAAGAAATGTGAAGAACCTCTTCAAGACAAACTACAAACCACTGCTAAAGGAAATAAGACAGAAAACAAACGGAAAAATGTTCCATGCTCATGGATAGAAATAACCAATATTGTGAAAATGGCCATGCTGCCTAAAGCAATTTATAGATAGGTGCTATTCCCATCAAACTACCATTGACGTTCTTCACATAATTAGAAAAAACTACTTTAAATTTTATATGGAACCAAAAGAGAGCCCACATAGCCAAGACAATCCTAAGCAAAAAGAACAAAGCGGGAGGCATCAAACTCTACTACCTGACTTCAAACTATACTACAAGGCTACATTAACCAAAACAACATGGTACTGGTACCAAAAGAGACATACAGACCAATGGAAAAGAACAGAGATCTCAGAAATAACACCACACATCTACAACCATCTGATCTTCAACGATCCTGCCAAAAGCAAGCAATGGAGAAAGAATTCCCTATTTAATAAATAATCTGGGAAAACTGGCTAGCCGCATGCAGAATCTGAAACTGGACCCCTCCTTACATCTTATAAAAAATTAGTTCAAGATGGATTAAAGACCTTAATGTAAAACCCAAACCATTAAAAACCCTATAAGAAAACCTAGGCAATATCATTCAGGACACAGGCATGGACAAAGACTTCACAACAAAAAATGCCAAAAGTAATTGCAACAAAAGCCAAAATCAACAAATGGGATCTAACTTAACTGAAGAGCTTCTGCACAGCAAAAGAAACTATTATCAGAGTTAACAGGCAACCTACAGAACGGGAGAAAATTTTTGCAATCTACCCATCTGACAAAGGGCTAATATCCAGAATCTACAGGAAACTTAAACAAATTTACAAGAAAAAAAAATAATGGTCTCATCAAAAAGTGGGCAAAGGATATAAACAGACACTTCGCAAAAGAAGACATTTAAACAGCCAGCAAACATACGGCAAAAAGCTCAATATCACTGATCATTAGAGAAATGCAAATCAAAACCACAGTGAGATACCATCTCACGCCAGTCAGAATAGTGATTACTAAAAAGTCAATGAACAAGGTAGCGGTGCCAAGATGGCTGAGAGGAGGCAACACTGGAACGTAGCTCCCAGCAAACAAGATGCAGAGGGCTAGAGGACTTCACGATTCCAAGTCAGGTGCCCAGCTCATTTTGGGGTAACTGGAAGGACACTGAAAGTAGCCCAGGAAGGAAGCCAAAGCAGGGCAAGAACTGCCCAGGGAGAACAAACCAAGACAGGGTGGGGTGTGTCCCCACCTGGAACGTGCAGCTGACTTGGAGGGTCAGGGAACTTCACCCCCTTGGTGCTCCGATTTGGATCTTGTGCTTACCTCATCCCTCCTGCAACCCATGGTCCACGAGAGCCCCACCAGACTGAGGGGTGCCATGGGTTGTTGATGCAAATCTAAGCGACAGCTCCCACCTTGTACCGCAAGTTGCGGAAGTTTGGACTAGTACCAGTGGGACGGAAAAACCCATCCCACAGAAAGAGGCAGAGATGAAAGCAGGGAAACAGGTCAGAAGGCCTGGCGGCCCGGCCCCCCCACAAAACTCAAACTGAAGCCCACACGCCAGAGAGCTTGGCAGCAAATACACCAGTTTGATCCCAACCAGGGAGACTGAGCTCAGGGAAAGAGAGATGCCATTGGGAAGACGGGGCTAATTTCATCTGAAAACAAACCCCCCGGAGAAGACTACCCACCCAGCACCTGATTGAATTTGAGGCAGCCCAGCAGCGCCTCTACAGGCCAAAAAAGATATAGCTCCAACTGCAACAGAAGAGACATCCACTCAGAGATTTCTTCTGAAATCACCAACTTCAAAGATCAGAGGGAGATAAATCCATGAAGATGGGAAAAAAACAGCTCACAAAGGATGAAACCTTCAAAGATGAGAACACTTCTTCCCCTTCCAGGGATCACAACTCCTCCCCATCAAGGGAACAAAACAAGACAGATAATGAGGGTGATGAATTGATGGAAGCAGGCTTCAGAAGGTGGATAATAACAAACTTCTCTGAGTTAAAAGACCATGTTCTAACCCAATGCAAAGAAACTAAGAACCTTGAAAAAAGGTTAGATGAAATGCTAACTAGAATAACCACACTAGAGAGAACATAAATGACTTGATGGAGCTAAAAAACACAGCATGAGAACTTCAAGAGACATGTACAAGTTTCAGCAGCCAAACTGATCAAGCAGAAGAAAGGATATCAGAGATAGAAGATAAAAATCAATGAAATAAGAAGGCAAGATTAGAGAAAAAAGTGAAAAGAAATGAACAAAGCCTCCAAGAAATATGGGATTATGTGAAAAGACCTAATCTATGCTTGAGCAACATACATGAATGTGACAGGGAGAATGAATCCAAGTTGGAAAACACTCTTCAGGATATTATCCAAGAGAACTTCCCCAACCTAACAAGGCAGGCCAAGATTCAAATCCAGGAAATACAGAAAACACCCCAAAGATATTCCTCAAGAAGAGCAACCCCAAGGCACACAATCATCAGATTCACCAGGGTTGAATTCACCAGATGTTAGGAAAACATCCTAAGGGCAGCCAGAGAGAAAGGTCGAGTCACCAACAAAAGAAAGACCATCAGACTCACAGTGGATGTCTCAGCAGAAACTCTACAAGCAAGAAGGGAGTGGGGGCCAATATTTAACAACCTCCAAGAAAAGAACTTTCAACCCAGAATTTCATATCCAGCCAAATTAAGCTTCATAGGTGAAAGAGAAATAAAATCCTTTATGGACAAGCAATTGCTGAGAGATTTTGTCACTACAAGACTTGCCTTACAAGAACTCCTCAAGGAAGTACTAAACATGGAAAGGAACAACCAGTACCAGCCACTGCAAAAACATACCAAATGGTAATGAACAACAATGCAATGAAGAAACCATGTCAACTAAAGAGCAAAACAACCAGCCAGTAACAAAATGGCAGGATCAAATTCAAACATAACAATATTAACGTTGAATGTAAATGGCCTGAATGTCCCAATCAAAAGACACAGACTGACAAACTGGATAAAAAGTCAAGACTCGATGGTGTGCTGTATTCAAGAGACCCATCTCATATGCAAAGACTCACGAAGACCCAAAATAAAGGGATGGAAGAAGATCTACCAAGCAAATGAAGAGCAAAAAAAATCAGGGGTAGCAATCCTAGTCTCTGACAAAATGGACTTTAACCCAACAAAGATCAAAAGAGACAAAGAAGGACATAACATAATGGTAAAATGATCAATGTAACAAGAAGAGCAAACTCTCCTAAATATATATGCACCCAATGCAGGAGCACCAAGATACATAAAGCAAGTCCTTAATGACCTACAAAGAGACCTAGACTCCCACACAATAATAGTGAGAAACTTAAATACTCCACTGACAATATTGTACAGATCAACAAGACAGAAAGTCAACAAGGATATCCAGGACATGAACACAGATCTGGACCAAGCAAGACCTAATAGACATTTACAGAATACTCCACCCCAAATCCACAGAATACACATTCTTCTCAGCACCACATCACACTTAATCTAAAATTGACCAGATAATTGGAAGTAAATCACTCCTCAGAAAATGCCAGAGAACAGAAATCATAACAAATGGTCTTTCAGACCACAGTGCAATCAAATTAGAACTCAGGATTAAGTAAAGCACTCAAAACTGCATGATCACGTGGAAACTGAACAACTGACTCCTGAATGATGAATGGATAAACAATGAAATGAAGGCAGAAATAAAACTGTTCTTTGAAACCAACAAAAATGAAAACATAACGTACCAGAATCTATGAGACACATTTAAAGCAGTGTCTAGAGGGAAATTTATAGGAATAAATGCCCACATGAGAAATAAGGAAAGATCTAAAATCGACACCCTATCATCAAATTGAAAGCGCTAGAGGAACAAGATAAAAAAAAAAAAAAAAAAACCAAAAGCAAGCAGAAGACAGGAAATAACTAAGATCAGAGCAGAACTGAATAAGACAGAGATACAAAAAAACCCTTCAAAAAATCAATAAATCCAGGAGCTTGTTTTTTGAAAAGATCAACAAAATAGACCACTAGCTAGACTAACAAAAAAGAGAAGAGAGAAGAATCAAATAGATGAAATAAAAAATGATAAAGGGGAGATCACCACTGATTCCTCGGAAATACAAACTACCATCAGACATTACTACAAAGAGCTCTATGCACATAAACCAGTAAATCTGGAAGAAATGGATAAATTCCTGGACACTTGTATACTCCCAAGACAATACAAAAACAGGAAATCCTCCCTAACTCTATGAGACCAATATCATCCTGATACCAAAACCTGGCAGAGACACAACTAAAAAAGAAAACTCCAAGCCAATATTCATGATGAACATTGATGCAAAAATATCAGTAAAATACTGGCAAACTGAATCCAACAGCACATCAAAAAGCTTACTGACCACGATCATGTAGGCTTCATTACAGGGATGCAAGGTTGGTTCACCATACACAAATCTATACAGGTATTGATTGACTTATGACCTATGCAACTTACAACCATTCGACTTTACAACCACAGTCGCTAGCCATGACTGCTCTGTGTCTGGCAGCACAAACGTTGCCCAGCTGGGTATACGACAGTGCAGACCAGCTTCTGGCAGCACTACCATCTCCACGTGCACCATTTCAACTGTACATATAGCCTACTCAACTTACGACCAAATCGTGTTATGACCGTTCCGTGGTCCCAACCGTGGTTGTACGACGAGCACTAGCTGTAAACGTAATCCACCACATAAACAGAATCAAAGACAAATACCACATGATTATCTCAATAGATGCAGAGAAGGCCTTCAACAAAATTCAACAGCCCTTTATGCTAAAAACTCTCAATAAACTAGGTATTGATGGAATGCACCTCAAAATAATAAAAGCTGTTTATGACAACCTCACAGCCAATATCCTACTGAATGGTCAAAAACTAGAAGCATTCCCTTGAAAAAATGGCACTAGACAGGGATGCCCTCTCTCACCACTCCTATTCAAAATAGTATTGGAAGTTCTAGCCAGAGTAATTAGGCAAGAAAAAGAAATAAACGGCATTCAATTAGGAAAAGAAGTTGTCAAATTGTCCCTATTTGCAGATGACAAGATCATATATTTAGAAGACTCCATCATCTCAGCCTAAAACCTCCTTAAGCTGATAAGCAACTTCAGCAAAGTCTCAGGATATAAAATCAATCTGCAGATATCACAAGCATTCCTATACATCAATAACAGACAAAGAGAGAGCCAAATCATGAGGAAACTCCCATTTACAATTGCTACAAAAAGAATAAAATGCCTAGGAATAAAACTAACAAAGGATGTAAAATATCTCTTCCAGAAGAACTACAAACCACTGCTTAAGGAAATAAGGGAGGATGCAAACAGATGGAAAAACATTCCATGCTCATGGTTAGGAATAATCAATATTGTGAAAATGGTCATACTGCCCACAGTAATTTATAGATTCAATGCTATCCCCATCAAGCTACCATTGGCCTTCTTCACAGAACTGGAAAAAAAACACTTTAAACTTCATATGAGACCAAAAGAGAGCCTATGTAGCCAAGACAATCCTAAGCAAAAATAACAAAACTGGAGGCATCACACTACCTGACTTCAAACTATACTACAAGGCTACAGTAATCAGAACAGCATGGTACCAGTACCCAAACAGAGATATAGACCAAGGGAACATAACAGAGGCCTCGGAAACAATGTCACCCATCTAAAACCATCTGATCTTTGACAAACTCGACAACAACAAGCAATGGGGAAAGGATTCCCTGTTTAATAAATGGTGTTGGGAAAACTGGCTAGCCATGAGCAGGAAGTTGAAACTGGACCCCTTCCTTACACATTACACAAAAATTAACTCCAGATGCATTAAAGATTTCAACATAAGAACTAACACCATAAAAACCCTAGAAGAAAACCTAGGCAACACCATCCAGGACATAGGCATAGGCAAGGAATTCGTGAATAAAATACCAAAAGCATAGGCAACAAAAGCCTAAATAGACAAATGAGATCTAATTAATCTTAAGAGCTTCTGCACAGCAAAAGAAACAATCATTAGAGTGAACCAGCAACCAACAGAATGGGAAAAACTTTTTGCAATCTACCCATCTGACAAAGGGCTAATATCCAGAATCTACAAAGAACTAAATCAGATTTAAAAGAAAAAAACAAACCCATTCAAAAGCGGGTGAAGGATATGAACAGACACTTTTCAAAAGAAGATACATACGCAGCCAAGAAACATATGAAAAAATGCTATCATCATTGGTCATTAGAGAAATGCAAATCAAAACCACATTGAGATACCATCTCATGCCAGTTAGAATGGTGATCATTAAAAAATCTGGAGACAACAGATGCTAGAGAGGATGTGGAGAAATAGAAACACTTTTACACTTTTAATGGGAGTGTAAATTAGTTCAACCATTATGGAAGACAGTGTGGTGATTCCTCAAAGATTTAGAAATAGAAATTCCATTTGACCCAGCAATCCTATTACTGGGTATATACCCAAAGGATTATAAATCACTCTATTATAAAGACACATGCACATGTATGTTTCTTGCAGCGATGTTTACAACAGCAAAGACCTGGAACTAACCCAAATGTCCATCAATGATAGACTGGACAAGGAAAATGTGGCACATATACACCATGGAATACTATGCAGCCATAAAAAATGATGAGTTTGTGTCCTTTGTAGAGACATGGATGAATCTAGAAACCATCATTCTCAGCAAACTGACACAAGAACAGAAAACTAAACACTGCTTGTTTTCTCACATAGGCGGGTGACAAACAATGAGAACACTTGGGCACAGGGAAGAGAACACTCACTGGGCTAGGTGTGGGGGTGGAGGGGTGGGAAGGGGAGGGAAAGCGGGTGGGGGCAGGGAGGATGAAGAGGGATCACACCTGGAGAAATGCCTGATGTAGACGACAGGGGTTGTGGGGGATGGAGAGAGCAAATCACCATGGCATCTATGTACCTGTGCAACAATCCTGCAGGATGCAGTACGTGCACATGTAACCCAGAGCCCAAAGTACAATTAAAAAAAAAAAGAAAACATACAAGTATGTGTGCAGCAAACCTAATATGTTCTGGATTCTGTGATTGTAACAGTGAGCATATGAGCAACTAATAAAGGAAAACCATTTCTTTTTGTCAAAAAAAAAAAGAAGTCATTGAACAATAGATGCTGGTGAGGCTGTGGAGAAATAGAAACTCTTTTGCACTGTTGGTGGGAATATAAATTAGTTCAACCATTGTGGAAGATACTACGGTGATTCCTCAAGGATCTAGACCCAGAAATACCATTTGGCCCAGCAATCACATTACTGCATATATACTCGAAGGAATATAAATCATTCTACTATAAAGAAACATGCACATGTATGTTTATTGCAGCACTATTTTCAATAGCAAAGTCATAGAACCAACCCAAATGCCTATCAATGATAGACTGGATAAAGAAAATGTGGTATATGTACACCATGGAATACTATGAAGCCATAAAAAGGAATGAAGGTCATGTTCTTTGCAGAAACGTGGATGAAACTGGAAGCCACAGGAACAGAAAACTGAAAAATGCATGTTCTCACTCATAAGTGGGAGTTGAACAATGAGAACACATGGACACAGAGGGGAACAACACACACCAGGGCCACTTGAGGGGTGGGTGGCAAGGGAGGTAGAACATTAGGAGAAATAGCTAATGCATGCAGGGCTTAAAACCTAGATGATGGGATGATAGATGCAGCAAACCACCATGGAACACACAGACCTTTGTAACAAACCTACACTTTCTGCACTTGTATCCTAGAACTTAAAGAAAAAAAAAAGCTTAATTTATTTAACACTTAATATATACCAGGGGCTTTTCTAAAGGACTTACATGAGTTATCTTACATAAATCTCTAAGCAACTGTATTACTATTATCGAATTTTCATGTAAAGAAACTAAGGCAAAGAGAAGTCAATATTTGGCCAAGGTCATATATCTGATAAAGTAGTCAGAATGCTCATATAAAAATCATTTTCAATACGAGATTATAAACATTTACTTAAAACCAGAAAGTGATAATATGTTAAAATTTGAGCCAGGTGTAGTGGCTCATGCCTGTAATCCCAACACTTTCTAAGACTGACATGGGAGGATTACTTGACCTCAAGAGTTTGAGACCAGTGGGAGGGTTGTTAGAGCCGAGGGGTTCAAAGTTGCAGTGAGCTATGATCCTGTCTCTGCACTCTAACCTGGACAACAGAGTGAGACCCTGTCTCTAACAAAATACAAATAAATAAAAATAATTAACCTCTTCTGACTTGCAATTTTTCCTTTCTAGAATTATTTTTATCCAATTACCTTCCTATTTGGCAAAACAGCCCTTGAAAACCTGGTTGTATGCCAGTATGCCAAGAGCTCCCCTTGTTATTCAGAGGCAACTCGGCCAAGTCCTCCAGCCTTTGAACAGACTATGATTACATTACTCTAAGTATCCTTACAAAAATTATCTCCAAGTTATACACACTATTCCAGTTTATAATTTTAGGACATTATTAAATATTAATCATCTTCCTGAATTTAAGAAACTCATTTTTCACAGGAGTTTTTTAATGCAATCTGAATTTTGGTAAGTACCTTCTTTAACTAGTTTATATATTTTTTATCTTTATTAAGGCATAATTAAAATTATATATATTTACAGAGTACAATATGATGTTTTGATAAATGTATTCATTGTGAAATGATTAAATCAAAATTAACATAGCCATACCTCACATATCATTTTTTTGTGTGCTGAGAACATTTAAGATCTAATCTCTTTGCAATTTTAAAGTCTAAATTACATTATTAACGATAGTCTAATACAACTAGACTTACATTAGATTTCTAGAATTTATTCATCCTGTCAAACAAAAACTTTATATCCTTTAACCAACAACTCCCTCAGTACCTCCCATCACCCTTCAGCTGTTGGCACTAGTCCCACTTTCCTCTTCTATGTGTTGAACCTTTTAATATTCTACATATAAGTGAGATCATGCAATATTTGTCTTTCTGCTCCTGGATGATTTCAAATAGCATGATGTTCTCCTCTTCTAAGAGTTCAACCTTTTAATATTCCACATATAAGCGAGATCATGCAATATCTGTCTTTTTCTTCTTGGCTGATTTCAAACAGCATGATGTCCTCCAAGTTCATCCATGTCGTACATGGTAAGATTTTATTCTTTTTTAAGGCTGAAAAGTATTTCAATTGTTCCACTGATGGACACTTAGGTTAATTCCATATATTGGCTATTGTGAATAACAGGTAAGCAAATATTATTTTAAAATTAAAAGGTGCACTAACTACTGAAACCCAATGTGAATTTTTTCTAAAAATAAAATTTCATATGGTATGTTTATATGCACATACACATATATAGTATGTATACTTACATCAGGGGTGTGTGTGTGTGTGTGTAGATTATTGAAGAAAAAAGCTCTGACATTATTTTCAGATAAGGCCTTTTTCTTTTTCAGATTAATGGAGGCATTCGAAGTATGGCAATTCGACATTTTGGTTTGTTACTTAAGGAAATGAGTCAGTACACATGGATGCTGAGTGATGTGGTTCTAGGAGGCTTAGTGCCCATAATAGTCTTTTTGGAGGATGACGAAGAAAGAGTAGCTAACGTAAGTCATTTGATCTCCTTTTTCATAATTTTACAAGGAACTACAATGTTTTATCTAACAGCAGATAAACAGATCTTCACTGACCTTTTTCTGTCTCACAGGCATGTAAATATACATTAAAAATATGTACCTTACAATTAAAATGGTCAACATCATATTTGCTCAAAAATGAAAACTACAGTTTTGAGATGGTGGTGCTTAGTATCTGTAACAATCTTGTAAGTGACCCTTCCATTTTTACTTTGCCACTGCCTCATGAGCTAGTCCTCTGAAACCCGGTGTGAACAGCAATGATAGACAAGTGGGGATGGGTGAATGCTAACCAAAGAATGGAAAAGGAGAATTGAGTTTGGGAACAAGAGTATAGTTCACACAAAAATAAAATCCCCAACTTTTAATTTGATCCTGATTTGGTATGTTGAAGCCTTTCTAGAGGGAGTAATTGTGCTATTTCTACAATTCCCCACCTACTCCTCTTTTTATTCTCAGATTATTTCTCATAGGACCTACATTAGAGATTTGATATCTGATACCTTAGGATTCCTGTGGAGCTCCAGAACATATCTTAAGAGAGCATCGGTTATTTTAGTAGGTAAATAGAATTCAATCCTCATTTTCTAATTTGTCTTAAATGGTATGGAATGGAGAAGAAGCTAAAAGTCTTCCTTAAATTTTTTTTAAATGTCTGTTTATGAAGGATAACACTTGTCATGGTGACAGAGGTTAATAAGTGTGATAAGAATAGAGTTCTGTTTTATAACACACAGAGAATATAGCTGTATGATTATTGTGCAAAGTTTGTTCAACAAAATGGATTTCAAAATTTAAGATGGTGACATACCACTGTTCATTATTCCCCTTCACCACTTAAAAATGACTACCGGAAGATTGAGAATCTTTTAAAATAAATAAAAACATCATCTTTGACCAAACTTGGACATCTGTAACCACAAATTACAATAGATGAGGAAGAACTACCAAATCCACTGAAGTTTTTAAAAAGTGGAAACAGGGGCAACCCAGGAAGATTCTAAGACTAGGCAAGTTTTTTATATCAGACAAACCTGACCAAATAGCTTTTCCCTCCAAGTTCTCACTGTGAAAATAAAAATTAATTATTCTTTATTTTGGAATTTCCGACTTGGTAGTGAGTTTCCAACTTGGCAGTAGGATCTTCCCTTAACCCCAATGAGCATCATGGAATAATAGGAACAGCAAGGAATGAGGAAATACACAGTCACATTATACATATATAGAGGAGGCTCTTGATCAGAGTAGATGACAAAGTAAATTATGATCAGCACTAAAGCCCATTATCTGTGCTAATCAAAGAGGAGTGGCAGAACACACACAAACACAAACACACAAACACACCCACACACCCACACACACACTCTCTCTCTCTTTCTCTCTAAGAAAAGCCCTGTGTTTTTATCATAACTTTTTTTTTTTTTTTTTTTTTTTTAAGACAGAGTCTTGCTCTGTCACCCAGGCTGTAGTGCAGTGGCACAATCTTGGCTCACTGAAACCTCCACCTCCCAGGTTCAAGCAATTCTCCTGCTTCAGCCTCTAGAGTACTAGGATTATAGGAATATGCCACTATGCCCAGCTAATTTTTGTATTTTTGGTAGATACACAGTTTTACTATGTTGGCCAGGCTGTTCTTGAACTCCTGACCTAGAGTGATCTGCCTGCCTCAACCTCCCAAAGTGCTGAAAGTACAGGGATGAGCCACCATGTTCAGCCAATAAGAACATTATTTCAAACCAGAAATAATTGCTAGTATCCTGAATTCTACCTTGGAAGTTCCCACAAATAACCCTCTGTATATAACTACTGCAAGATTAGTATATAAGTAATTTTTAAAAAAATAGATACAGCATTATCTTTCTACAGAGGTACTTCAAGGTAAAAAAGAGAGAAAACAACAAAGAAAAACTTTAGAAAAATGTGGCTACAGAGCAGATGAAAATCATAATAAGGGAATGCCGGGAAGATGGCCGCCTAAGAACAGCTCAGGACTTCAGCTCCCAGTGAAAGTGCAGAGGGTGAGTGGACGCCGCATTTCCAGACGAACTCTTATTGCCCACAGACCAGGAGATACCCAGGCAGAGGGGTTGCCAGCGTCGCAATCCCAGCTGGTGCGGCTGTTTTGGCCCCCGCGGGGCTGATTCCGCCCGCGCGGCTGCTGTGACCACGCCCTGTTGCTGTGGTTCTCCGTACAAAAGCCACTGGTCTGGGAGCCCTCTTAGCTGGCGAGCAGAGCCCTGAGACGGCAGAGTTGCCCATTCAGCTGAAATAGCGAGCCAGGCCAGGAGATTCCTAGGCAAAAACTCTGCCAGGAGCCGGCGCCGCAGTTCGAGCCGACTCCGTGAGTCGCAGCATGGGAGATCCCGGCGCCTTTTCAACAAGCGACCAGAACGAGGGGTCATTCAACTTAAAAAAAAAGACTCTGAGTCAGGGAGCCAGGTGATCAGGTTCAGTTGGTCCCACCCCTCCACCCCCAACAACAAAAACAAAAACAGTAATTGGAAACCCTCTGGGTTGAGCCCTTCAAACCAAGCACAGCTGAACCCAGACGGTCTGGCTCCGCGGGGGAGGGGCTTCCGCCATTACTGAGACTCTCCACCGCTACGGAGGCAACCCGCCATTGCCGAGGCAACCTGCCACAACAGAGAGACTCCGCCATAACAGAGGTGGGGCCACCGTTGCTGAGAGAGTTCTAACTACGTCCATATAAACAGGACGTCCATATAAACTAACCAACAAAACAGCCAGGTAGCATCAAAATGACAGTATCAAATTCACACATAACAATACTATCCCTAAATGTCAATGGACTAAATGCCCCAACCAAAAGACACAGACTGGCAAATTGGATAAAAAGCCAAAACCCATCAGTGTGCTGTAACCAGGAAACCCATCTTACATGCAAGGATACACAAAGGCTCAAAATAAAGGGATGGAGGAAGATCTACCAAGCAAATGGAGAGCAAAAAAAGGCTGGAGTTGCAATTCTCATCTCTGATAAAATAGACTTTAAAGCAACAAAGATCAAAAAAGACAAAGAAGGACATTACATAATGGTAAAAGGATCACTGCAACAAGAAGAGCTAACGATCCCAAATATATACGCACCCAATACAGGAGCACCCAGATACATAAGGCAAGTTCTTAATGACTTACAAAGAGACTTAGACTCCCACACAATAATAGTGGGACACTTTAACACCCCATTGTCAATATTAGACAGATCAACCAGACAGAAAATCAACAAGGATAAACAAGCAAACCTAATAGACATTTACAGAACTCTCCACCCCAAATCCACAGAATATACATTCTTCTCAGCACCACATCACACCTACTCTAAAATTGACCACATAATTGGCAATAAATCACTCCTTAGCAAATGCAAAAGAACAGAAATCATAACAAACAGTCTCTCAGACCACAGTGCAATCGAGTTAGAACTCGGAATGCAGAAACTAACTCAGAACCACACAGCTTCATGGAAACTGAACAACTTGCTCTTGAATGTTGACTGGATAAACAATGAAATGAAGGCAGAAATAAAGATGTTCTTCGAAACCAATGAGAATGAAGACACAACATACCAGAATCTCTGGGACACATTTAAAGCAGTCTCTAGAGGAAAATATATAGCAATGAGTGCCCACATGAGAAGAAAGGAGAGATCTAAAATTGACATCCTATCATCAAAATTGAAAGAGCTAGAGGAGCAAGATCAAAAAAACTCAAAACCTAGCAGAAGACAGGAAATAACTAAGATCAGAGCAGAACTGAAGGAAATACAGACACAAAAAACTCTTCAAAAAATCAATAAATCCAGGAGCTGGTTTTTTGAAAAGATCAACAAAATAGACAGACCACTAGCCAGATTAATAAAAAAAGAAAAGAGAGAATAACCAAATTGATACAGTAAAAAACGATAAAGGGGATATCACCACAGATTCCACAGAAATCCAAACCATCATCAGAGATTATTACAAACAACTCTATGCACATAAACTAGTAAACCTGGAAGAAATGGATAAATTCCTGGACACCTACATCCTCCCAAGCCTAAACCTGGAAGAAGCCAAAACCCTGAATAGACCAATAACAAGGTCTGAAGTCGAGGCAGCAATAAAGAGCCTACCACCCAAAAAAAGCCCAGGACCAGATGGATTCACAGCTGAATTCAACCAGACATACAAAGAGGAGCTGATACCATTCCTTCTGAAACTATTCCAGACAATCCAAAAAGAGGGAATCCTTCCCAAATCATTTTACGAGACAAACATCATCCTGATACCAAAACCCGGCAGAGACTCAACAAGAAAAGAAAATTTCAGGCCAATATCCATGATCAACATAGATGCAAAAATCTTCAATAAAATACTGGCAAACCGATTGCAACAGCATTTCAAAAAGCTCATCCACCATGATCAAGTAGGATTCATCCCGGGGATGCAAGGCTGGTTCAACATACGCAAGTCCATAAACGTAATTCACCACATAAACAGAACCAAAGACAAAAACCACATGATTATCTCGATTGATGCAGAGAAGGCTTTTGACAAAATTCAACAACGCTTTATGCTAAAAACCCTCAATAAACTAGGTATTGACGGAACGTATCTCAAAACAATAAAAGCTATTTACGACAAACCAACAGCCAATATCATACTGAATGGGCAAAAACTGGAAGCATTCCCTTTGAAATCTGGCACTAGACAAGGATGCCCTCTCTCACCACTCCTATTCAATATAGTACTGGAAGTTTTAGCCAGAGCAATCAGGCAAGAAAAAGAAGTAAAGGGTATCCAAATTGGAAAGGAGGAAATCAAATTGTCTCTATTTGCAGATGACATGATTGTATATCTGGAAGACCCCATCATCTCAGCCCAAAATCTCCTGAAACTGATAAACAACTTCAGCAAAGTCTCAGGATACAAAATCAACGTGCAAAAATCACAAGCATTCCTATACACCAGTAATAGACTTCAAGAGAGCCAAATCAAGAACGAACTGCCATTCACAATTGCTACAAAGAGAATAAACTACCTAGGAATACAACTAACAAGGAACATAAAGGACCTCTTCAAGGAGAACTACAAGCCATTGCTCCACGAAATAAGAGAGGATACAAACAGATGGAGAAACATTCCATGTTCATGGTTAGGAAGAATCAACATCGTGAAAATGGCCGTACTGCCCAAAGTAATTTACAGATTCAACGCTATTCCCATCAAGCTACCAATGACCTTCTTCACAGAACTGGAAAAAAACACCTTAAACTTCATATGGAACCAAAAGAGAGCCCGCATAGCCAAGTCAATTCTAAGCAAAAAGAACAAAGCGGGAGGCATCACACTACCGGACTTCAAACTATACTACAAGGCTACAGTAATCAAAACAGCATGGTACTGGTACCAAAACAGAGATATAGACCAATGGAACAGAACAGAGGCCTCAGAGGAAATACAACATACCCACAACCATCTCATCTTTGAGAAACCTGACAAAAACAAGCAATGGGGAAAGGATTCCCTGTTTAATAAATGGTGTTGGGAAAACTGGCTAGCCATGTGCAGAAAGCAGAAACAGGACCCCTTCCTGACATCTTACACCAAAATTAACTCCAGATAGATTAAAGACTTAAACATCAGACCTAATACCATAAAAACCCTAGAAGAAAATCTAGGCAAAACCATTCAGGACATAGGTGTAGGCAAGGACTTCATGACCAAAACTCCAAAAGCAATGGCAACAAAAGCCAAAATAGACAAATGGGGCCTAATCAAATTCCACAGCTTCTGCACGGCAAAAGAAACAGTCAGTAGAGTGAATCGGCAACCAACAGAATGGGAAAAAATTTTTGCAGCCTACCCATCTGACAAGGGACTGATATCCAGAATTTACAAAGAACTAAAGCAGATCTACAAGAAAAAAACTAACAAGCCCATTCAAAAATGGGCGAAGGATATGAACAGATACTTTACAAAAGAAGACATACAGGAGGCCAACAAACATATGAAAAAATGCTCATCATCACTGGTCATCAGAGAAATGCAAATCAAAACCACATTGAGATACCATCTCACACCAGCTAGAATGGCGATCATTAAAAAATCGGGAAATAACAGATGCTGGAGAGGATGTGGAGAAATAGGAACACTTTTACACTGTTGGTGGGAATGTAAATTAATTCAACCTTTGTGGAAGACAGTGTGGCGATTCCTCAAGGACTTAAAAATAGAAATCCCATTTGACCCAGCAATCCCATTACTGGGTATATATCCAAAGGATTATAAATCATTCTACTACAAGGACACGTGCACACGAATGTTCATTGCAGCACTGTTTACAATAGCAAAGACCTGGAACCAACCCAAATGCCCAACGATGATAGACTGGATAGGGAAAATGTGGTACATATACACCATGGAATATTATGCAGCCATCAAAAACGATGAGTTCACATCCTTTATAGGGACATGGATGAACCTGGAAACCATCATTCTCAGCAAACTGACACAAGAGCAGAAAATCAAACACCGTATATTCTCGCTCATAGGCGGGTGTTGAACAATGAGAACACATGGACACAGGGAGGGGAGCACTACACACCGGGGTCTGTTGGGGGGAAATGGGGGAGGGGCGGGGTGTGGGAAGGTGGGAAGAGATAGCATGGGGAGAAATGACAGATACAGGTGAGGGGACGGAAGGCAGCAAAGCACACTGCCATGTGTGTACCTATGCAACAATCTTGCATGTTCATCACATGTACCCCAAAACCTAAAATGCAATAAAAAAAAAAAATCGGGAAACAACAGATGCTGGAGAGGATGTGGAGAAATAGGAACACTTTTACACTGTTGGTGGGAATGTAAATTAATTCAACCTTTGTGGAAGACAGTGTGGCGATTCCTCAAGGACCTAAAAATAGAAATCCCATTTGACCCAGCAATCCCATTACTGGGTATATATCCAAAGGATTATAAATCATTCTACTACAAGGACACGTGCACACGAATGTTCATTGCAGCACTGTTTACAATAGCAAAGACCTGGAACCAACCCAAATGCCCAACGATGATAGACTGGATAGGGAAAATGTGGTACATATACACCATGGAATATTACGCAGCCATCAAAAACGATGAGTTCACGTCCTTTGTAGGGACATGGATGAACCTGGAAACCATCATTCTCAGCAAACTGACACAAGAGCAGAAAATCAAACACCATATATTCTCACTCATAGGCGGGTGTTGAACAATGAGAACACATGGACACAGGGAGGGGAGCACTACACACTGGGGTCCGTTGGGGGGAAATGGGGGAGGGGTAGGGATGTGGGGAGGTGGGAAGAGATAGCATGGGGAGAAATGACAGATACAGGTGAGGGGACGGAAGGCAGCAAAGCACACTGCCATGTGTGTACCTATGCAACAATCTTGCATGTTCATCACATGTACCCCTAAACCTAAAATGCAATTAAAAAAAAATCATAATAAATATTTTCATTAATCTAAAACATTTTAAAATAAAGATCTAAAGTATAGATACAAGCACACAGGCAATGTATGATAAGATAATGGGAGCACATGAAAAATAAGTTTTCAAAATACAAGGGGGAAAAGTAAAATAAATTTTACACACACACACACACACACACACACACACACACACACCACCAAAAATGAAAATTAAATTACAACCAGCAAAAGAGAAAATACTTACTAAGAACTCAGAAGAAAAGGACGAGAACTACAGGGTTGAAAATGTTAGCAAAATCAAACAAAAACCATCAGTGAAAAATTCTTTTTATTATTTCTTCTAAAAAATATGGGATAAATTTGCAGAACATGCAGGTTTTTTATATAGGTACACATTTGCCATGGTGGTCTGCTGCCCCTATTGACTGGCCCTTTATGTTCCCTCCCCTCATTCTCCACCCTCCAACAGGCCCTGGTGTGTGTGTCCCCCTCTCTGTGTCCATGTGTTCTCACTGTTCAACTCCCACTTATGAGTGAGAACACGCAGTATTTCATTTTCTGTTTCTGTGTTAGTTTCTTCTGAGTTCTGTGAGGATGATGACTTCCAGCTCCATCCATGTCCCTGCAAAGAACATCATCTCTTTCCTCTTTATAGCTGCATAATATTCCATAGTGTACATATGCCACATTTTCTTTAACCAGTCTATCATTGATGAGCATTTGGGTTGGTTGCATGTCTTTGCCATTGTAAATCATGCCGCAATAAATATACATGTGCATGTATCTTTATAGTAGAATGATTTATATGCCTTCAAGTACATATACAGTAATGGGACTGTTGGATCAAATGGTATTTCTCATAATAGATCCTTGAGGAATCACCACACTGTCTTCCACAATAGTTGAACTAATTTACATTCCCACCAACAGTGCAAAAGCATTCCTATTTCTCCACAGCCTCACCAGCATCTATTGTTTCTTGATTTTTTAATAATCACCATTCTGACTGGCATGAGATGGTATCTGACTGTGGTTTTGATTTGTATTTCTCTAATGATCAGTGATGTTGAGCTTTTTTCATATGTTTGTTTGCCATGTATATGTCTTCTTTTGAGAAGTATCTGTTCATATCCTTTGCCGCTTTTTTGAGGTAGTTTTCATTTCTCGGAAATTTTTTCAAGTTTCTTGTAGACTCTGGATATTAGACCTTTCTCAGATGGGTGAATTGCAAAGATTTTCTCCCATTCTGTAGGTTATCTGTTGACTCTGATAGTTTCTTTTTTGTGCAGAAGCTGTTTAATTTAATTAGACCCCATTTGTCAATTTTGGCTTTTGTTGCAATTACTTTTGGTGTTTTTGTCATGAAGTCTTTGCCCATGCCAATGTCCTGAACTGTACTGCCTAGGTTTGCTTCTAGGGTTTTTAGGGTTTCAAGTTTTACATTTAAGTCTTTAATTGATGTAGAGTTAATTTTTGTATAAGGCGTAAGGAAGTCATCTAGTTTCAGTTTTCTGCATATGGCTAGCCAGTTTTCCCAGCACCATTTACTGAATACGAGATCCTTTCCCCATTGCTTGTTTTTGGCAGGTTTGTCAAAAATCATATGATTGTAGGTATGTAGTGTTATTTCTGAGATCTCTGTTCCATGTCATCAGTCTATATGTCTGCTTTGGTACCAGTACCATGTTTTTAGGTTACCATAGCCTTGTTGTATAGTTTGAAGCCAGGTAGCATAATGTTATGTTCTTTCTGCTTAGGACTGTCTTAGTTATATGGGGTCTTCAGTTTTGTTCTTTCTGCTTAGGACTGTCTTAGTTATATGGGGTCTTCTTTAATTCCATATGTAATTGAAAATAGTGGTTTTTTCCTATTTCTGTGGAGAATGTCAATTGTTGTTTGATGGGAATAGCACTGAATCTATAAGTTACTTTGGCAGTATGGCCATTTTCACAATATTCTTTCTATCCATGAGGATGGAATGTTTTTCCATTTGTTTGTATTCCTTCTTATGTCGTTGAGCAGTGGTTTGTAGTTCTCCCTGAAAATGTCCTTCACATTTCTTGTTAGCTGTATTTCTAAGTATTATATTCTCTTTGTAGCATTTGTGAATGGGAGTTCACTCATGATTTGGCTCTCTGCATGTCTACCATTGGTGTAAAGAAATGCCTGTAATTTTTGCACATTGATTTTTGTATCCTGAGACTTTGCTGAAATTACTTATGAGTTTAAAGAGTTTTGGGGCTGATGTAATAGGGTTTTCCAAATATAGAATCATGCCATCTCCAGAGACAATTTGACTTCCTCTCCATCTATTTGAATATCCTTTATTTCTTTCTCTTGCCTGATTGCCCTGGCCAGAACTTCTAATACTATGTTGAATAGGAGTAGTGTGAGAGGGCATCCTTGTCTTGTACTGGTTTTCAAAGGGAATGCTTCCAGCTTTTGCCCATTCGATATGATATTGGCTGTGGGTTTGCCATAAATAGCTCTTATTATTTTGAAATATGTTCCTTCAATATCTAGTTTATTAAGAGTTTTAACATGAAGGGATGTTGAATTTTATCAAAGGCCTTTCCTGCATCTAGTGAGATAATCATGTGATTTTTGTCTTTGGTTCTGTTTAATATGATGGATTATGTTTCTTTGTGTATGTTGAATCAGCCTTGCATCACAGGGGTGACCGACATGATGGTGGTGGATACATTTTTTGATTTGCTGCTAGATTTGGTTTACCAGCATTTTATTGAGGATTTTTGCATCAATATTCATTAGTGATATTGGCCTGAAGTTTCTTTGTTGTTGTGTCTCTTTCTGGTTTGGGTATCAGAATAATGCTGGCTTCATGAAATGAATTAGGGAGGAGTCCCTCTTTTTCCATTGTTTGAAATAATTTCAGAAGAAACAGTACCAGCTCCTCCTGTGTTTCTTGGTAGAATTCAGCTGTGAGTCTGTCTGCTCCTGGGCTTTTTTTTTTTTTTTTTTGGTTGGTAGGCTATTAATTACTGCCTCAATTTCAGAACTTGTTATCAGTCTACTCAGGGATTCAACATCATCCTGGTTTAGACTTGAGAGGGTGTCTGTGTCCAGGAGTTTACCCATTTCTTCTAGGTTTTCTGGTTTATTTGCATAGAGGTGTTTATAGTATTCTCTGACTAGTAGTTTGTATTTCTGTAGGGTCAGTGGTGTTATTTCTTTATCATTTTTGTTGTGTCTATTTGATCCTTCTCTCTCTTTTTCCTATATTAGTTTAGCTAGTGGTCTATCTATTTTGTTAATTTTTTTTTGAAAAACCAAAATCCTCAGCAAACTAACACAGGAATAGGAAAATCAAACACCGCACGTTCTCACTCATAAGTGGGAGCTGAACAATGAGAACACATGGACATGGGGTCAGGCGGTGGGGTAGCACAGGGAACAACACATACCAGGGCCCGTTGGGGGATGGGAGGTAAGGAAAAGGAACTTAGAGGATGGGTCAATAGGTGCAAAAAATTTATTTTAAAAAAGGAAAAAGTTATATATGTACTCACATATTTTTAAAAACAAAATAAACTTACCTCTACAATTTAAAAAAAAGACTACATATTGGGTACAGTGTACACTGCTCAGATGATGGGTACACCAAAATCTCAGAAATCACCACTAAAGGAACTTTTATGCTTATATCTATAATCCAACTGGAGTTATACAGCATGAAGTTATATCCATGTAACCAAAATACCACCTCTTCCTCCAAAGCCTATTGAAATAAAAAATTTAAATTTAGGAGAGAGATCCAAGATGGCTGATCACTAGCAGCTCAGGATTGTAGCTCCCAGTGAAAGCACAGAGAACGAGAGGACGCCATACTTTCAGATGAATTCTTGTTGCTCATGCAACAGGAGATTCCCAGAGGAGGAGCCCCACGGGTCGCCAGCGCGACTCTTGTGACCAGCGAGGTGGTTTTGCCGGCACCTCGGAGCATCGGTTCTTGGTGCAGAGTCAGAAAAGCACCATCAACACCACTGTTTTAGTCGGCGCAGTGGGTTGCTCAGATTTCGGCACTGAGAATCAATAAGTTGGACGTCCACTCAGAAACCCAATTACAAAGACGGTAATTATAAAGACCACAGATGGATAAATCTACAATGGAGGGAAGAAAACAGCCAAAAAAGGCTGAGAATATCCAAGATCAGAACACCTCTCCCTCAGCAGGGGATCACAGTTCCTCATCAGCAACAGAACAAGGCTTGATGGAGAATGAGTGTGTTCCAATTACAGAAGCAGGCTTCAAAAGGTGGATAATAAGAAACTTCCCTGTGTTAAAAGAACTTGTTCTAACCCAATCCAAAGAAACTACAAATTTTGAAAAAAGGTTTGACGAAATGTTAACAAGAATACACAATTTAGAGAGGAATATAAGTAAATTGATGGAGCTCAAAAACACAATACGAGAACTTCGTGAAGTATGCACAAGTTTTAACAGCCGAATTGATCAAGCAGAAGAAAGGATATCAGAGGTCGAAGAACAACTTAATGAAATAAAATGAGAAGACAAGATTAGAGAAAAAAGGATAAAAAGGAATGAGCAAAGTATCCAAGAAATATGGGACTATGTGAAAAGACCTTATCTATGTTTGATAAGTGTACCTGAATGTGATGAAGAGAATGAATCCAAACTGGAAAATACGCTTCAGGATATTATTCAGGAAAATTTTCCCAACCCAGCAAGGCAGGATAATATTCAACTCCAGGTAATACAGAGAACACCACAAAGATATTCCTCAAGAAGAGTAACCCCAAGGCACATAATCGTCAGATTCACCAGGGTTGAAATGAAGGAGAAAATACTAAGGGCAGCCAGAGAGAAAGGTCAGGTTATCCACAAAGGGAAGCCTATCAGACTTACAGCAGATCTCTCAGCAGAAACCCTACAAGCCAGAAGAGAGTGGGGACCAATATTCAACATCCTTAAAGAAAAGAACTTTCAACCAAGAATTTTACATCCAGCCAAACTAAGCTTCATAAGTGAAGGAAAAATAAAGTTTTTGGTGAACAAGCAAGCACTCAGAGATTTCATCACCACCAGGCCTGCTTTACAAGAGCTTCTGAAAGAACCACTACACATAGAGAGGAACAAACAGTATCAGCCTTTCTATAAAATACCAAAAAGTAAAGAGCATCAATATAATGAAGAATTCACATCAACCAATGGGCCTAAAACCCATCGGTATGCTGCATCAGACCCATCTCACATGCAAGGATACATAAAGACTCAAAACAAAGGGATGGAGAAAGATCTACCAACCAAATGGAGAGCAAAAATAAACAAAAAGCAGAAGTTACAAATTTTGCCTCTGATAAAATAGTCTTTTAAGCAACAAAGATCAAAAGAAGCAAAGAAGGACATTACACAATGATAAAAGGATCAATGCAACAACAAGAAGAGCTAAAGATCCTAAATATATACGCACCCAATACAGGAATACCCAGATATACAAGACTTATAAAGAGACTTAGACTCCCACATAATAATAATCGGAGACTTCAACATTAATATTAGACAAATCAATGAGATAGAAAATTAACAATGATATCCAGGACTTGAACTCAGATCTGGAACAAGCAAACTTAATTAACATTTATAGAACTCTCCACTTTAAATACACAAAATATACACTCTTAACAGTACCACATCATATCACCTTACAAGTTTAAATGAAATATTGGTTGGCTCCTTGTTTGTTATTTTCTTCCCTCATTTTTTTTCATGTCTCCATTTTTTTTTTTTTTTTTTTTTTTTTTTTTGAGATGGAGTTTCGCTTATTACCCAGGCTGGAGTGCAATGGCGCAATCTCGGCTCACCGCAACCTCTGCCTCCTGGGTTCAGGCAATTCTCCTGCCTCAGCCTCCTGAGTAGCTGGGATTACAGGCACGTGCCACCATGCCCAGCTAATTTTTTTCTATTTTTAGTAGAGACGGGGTTTCACCATGTTGACCAGGATGGTCTCGATCTCTTGACCTCGTGATCCACCTGCCTCGGCCTCCCAAAGTGCTGGGATTACAGGCTTGAGCCACCGCGCCCAGCCTCATGTTTCCATTATTAAGCACAATTATAGGAATACCCATAGACTGCATTCTAGCCCAGGCAATAAAGCAATATCCCCATTCTCTCTCCCTCTTCCTCTTTCTCTTTCTTCCTCTTCTTTATTCTTTTTTTTAATTATTCTTTTTTTCTTTCTCTCTTTCTTTAAAAAAAGACTTTTACATTAAAAAAATTTTAAATTTAAAAAAGCCAATAAAATAGCACCAAAAATTATCAAATACCTTAAAATAAAACTAAGAAGTGATGCATAAAATGAATACACAGAAAACTGGAAAACATACAGAAAATTTTTAAGAGACTTTCATACAAGGATATTTTATGTTCGTTGGTTAAAAGATTAAACATTATGATAATGTCAGTTTTTCCCAAATTGACCTATGTAGATTCAGTGCATTCCCAAACAAAATCTCACTAAGGGTTTTGAGTGTGTGTGTGAAATGTGACAAGCTGATTACAAACTTTATATTAAAATTCAAGTGTTTGAGAATAACCAAGATAATTTAAAGAGGAACTAGAGTTGAAAGATTTATACCATGAGATATCAAGATGCATTACACAGTAAGGCCATGTATAGTGACACCATGATAGACAGACAGAATGGAGTCAAGATACTGACCACACACAATTTATGATCTAGGTGGCACTGCCAAGCAGTAAGGTAAGAACAAGTTTTCTCTTAATGGTGCAGGATCAGTTACACAGGCACATAAAAATATCTTGACCCCAACTTCATGCTATGTAACTCCAGTTGGATGATAGATATAAACATAAAAGGTAAAATAGTAAAGCTTCCAGAAGTAAATGTAGGAGAATATATGACTTGAGACAAGCAATGATTTTTTAAACAGGACCCCAAAATTCAGGAATCATAAATGTAAAGATGATGCATTAAGCTACATTGAGATTAGGGATTTCTATTAATCAAAAAAACAATGCAAATGTAACAGTTTAGCCATGAGATAGAAGAAGATATTGTAAGACATGTGCCATTTTAAAAGATTAATATTCAGAACTTTAAAATGTGTACAACTAAGAAAGAAAGAATTCAATATATAATCAAGCAAGAGATTTACCTGAATAAGCATTTCACAAAAGAAGACATCCAAACAGCCAATAAATACACAAATGATCTTACTAATCAACAACAAAAAATGAAAATTAAAATTACAATGTGATATTATCACCAAAACCATGAGGATGACTTAAAGAAAAAATTTTAACAGTATAAACTGTTCAGAGGACATAGAGCAATGAAAATGTTAGCACCTGATTGGTTGGAGTGAAAATTGGTACAGGCACTTTTGGATAACTGTTTAGCAGTAACCACTGAAGTTGAACATAAGAATACCCAGTAAATCCACTCTTAGTTATATACCAAGCAGCAGTTATACTGTTGTACATGCCAAATTTCATGTACAAGAATGCCCATAACTTCATTATTCATAATAGCCCCAAACTGGAAAAAACACAAATGTCCATCAGAATGGATTTTTAAAATGCTGCATTCATAAGATGGACTTGTATATAGCAGATTCAGCAAACTCTTTCTGCTAAAGACCCAATGGTAAATATTTTAGACTTTGAGTGCCATATAGTCTCCATTGCAACTTCTCAACTCTGCTGTGGTAGGGTGAAAACAGCCATCGCTATGTAAACAAATGAGACAGTGTGAATGGCTGCATCTCAAGAAAACTTTATTTCCTAGCCTCTGCCATGCAGCAATGGAAATCAACAAGCTATTACTACATGTGAGAACATGCATGAATCTCAAAATGTAATGTAAAGCAAAAGAAGGTAGACACAAAAGAATGTATTCTGAAAGGTGGAGGAGACTGGAAGAGGCTTGAAGGAGGCTTCCAGGATGCTGCTAATACTCTATTGAACAACCTAAGTGGTAGCCCTGGTGTGTTCCTTTTGTGGTCCTTTATTGAGCTGCCCAATATGATTTGTGTACATTTATACTCTCACGTATCTTTCAATAAACAATTTTATGAAACAATAATTGACAGTATAAAAGATGACTCAAGAATAATATAGAGATGCTTTGCTTTGAAAAAAGCAAAGAAGCCAGACAGATAACATCAGAGAATGTATTTTCGAAATGCATATTGTACTAACTTTAATTTTTATTATATGCATAGGATATTTGGCAAAATCAGGTGGTCACTTACTGCTTAGAGATGAAATTGAAGTCATGCTTGATGGTGAGTATTGAGGTTATGACAAAATCTTTATGCATACGTCTAACTGCATTTACTATTTGTGATTCTAGTCACATGTGAGTTCTATAAAGGTGCCAGGCCAAGTAGGAAGAGAAGGGTAGTAGTGGTTGGATAATTATGGAAGAATCAATGAAAAGACTGGCTTAAGAGGCATGGTGTTTTTTTTTTCTATTCTATTTCCTCTTATTTTCTTTCCCTGTTTCAATCTCTCCATGTGTTCTCCTCATTGCCTGAGAACTCTCATCCTAGAACCCTTAGGAACTTCAGAAAGTTGAAATTTCATTTACTCATTCATCTAACACATTTTTTTAGCATCTCTTATTTGACAGGACTATTTACTGCTAGGGACAGAACTGCAAATAAAGCAAAGTCTCTCTCCTCAGAGAATTCACATTTTAGTGAATAGCAATGTACAAAACATTTGCAGGGGAAGGAATTAAGGAAGGGTAGTATTAGTCTATCAAAATGTTTGGATCTTAGGAATCTCTCTTAGCCTCTATTGCCCCATCAGGGTCAGAATTATAAATAAGTGAGTTATAAAAACAGGTTGATTGCCTTCCTTCCTTTTACTTAATATACTATTTTTTTAGAGCAGTTTCAGGTCCACAGCAATACTGAGCTGCAGGTATAGAGATTTACCAGATACTTTCTCTCCTCACCTATGCATAGCCTCCCCCATTATGGACATACCCCACCAGAGTGGTATATTTATTGTAATTTACGGACCTACATTTATACATCATTACCTTCCTTCCTTATTCATTGATTCATTCATTCACTCACTCATTCATTCAACACGTATTTGACTACCTGCTAAATGCCAAACACTAGAATTTTCCATCTTTCTTACAGTCATTTTCTTCTTTCACTCCTCCTCCTCCTTCTGCTTCTTCTCATCTCTGTGCTTTCTAAATCTCCCCTTGTTTCTATTTCTTTTATCAAGAAATAAAATAGCAATTTCTCACAGTCCACTACCTGGATATAATGATATTAGCATTTTGGTATATGTCTTATCCTGGATATTTTTAAATAATAAAAGCTATTATATATTTATTTTTTAACTATTTTAACTGTTTTATAACTTTTTTCACTTGCCTTTATAATATAAACATCTTTCTATGCCAAGAAATATGGGCCTACATCATCATGTTAATATGCATGTAGCATTTCATTGTTTATTCCTAACTTAAGCACTTCCCTATTAATGAAAATTTAGGCTGATTTTAACTTTTTCATTATTATGACCAATATAAACCTCTTCCTAAATACATGAATATATGTTTATATTATCTAGCAGAATGCTCAGCACATAAAAGGTTCTCGGTATTTTTAGTGACTATTCCCATTTTTTTTAATGGAGTCTGGTAGAAATAGGTGATAAAACTACCTGAATGCTATCAGGAAAAGTTACAAAATGTGGAGGAAATAAAGAGGAGATATGGAGAAAAGTGGGGACTCTGTGAAAGGTGGCCAGGCTGTTTAGTATTAAAGCTTCATGGCCTCTAAGAAAGAGATGTCTTGAACTAAAGTCTCTTTTGATATTACAGTTATTGAACGACTGCTCCGAGATGAAGACCCTGTGATCAAAGAGTTGGCTAAAATAACCCACAATATTTTTAAGAAAATAGCCCATAAACTGACCTCTGCGACTCTTAAACAAAACTTCCAAAAACTGTTGAAATTCTTCTACATCAAAAAATTGAAGCCTCTTTATAATTATAACTCACCCAATGGCCAGAGAAACAGTCCTACAGACAGTGAATATATCAAGAATGACAAGGAAGGCCTTAGAGAAGAGAATCATATGACACTTTGGTAAACAATTAAAAGTTCAACAATGTCTTGGAGCCGATCTCAGAAGAAAAATGATTTTTCTTTCCCTCCTGACAACTTTGAGTTTGTTTGTAGATGCTTTTCTGAAAAACACTGGAGGCATTTACTGTCTCTTCTTAATTCTCTATTCAAATATAGAAATCTGAGAAACCTAGTGCCTTTCTATGTCTGACAGTGATCAGAGGCCCTATTTCATCAAACCAACTAAGACAATTGAAAATAACACAAGAAAAGAGAAGAAGCTCTTGGTATTTGATTCCGTCAGTAAGCATCTACTGAGAACCTTCTAAGTGCCAGAAACTGTGCTAGGCAGTGGGGACATTTGGATAATACAGAAAAGGTTCCTGACCTCATGATGGCCATAGTCTAGTAACACGTAGTGTGGTCATTTCTATCCTGCTGGGAAGAATACTGCCTAGGGCAGTGTTAACAAAAAAGATATGGAACTTGAAGAAGAGAACAGGGAGAAGGAAATGTATTCTAGATAAAGGCATTGAGCCATCAGAGTGTGAGGGAAAGTTGAGGAGTTTGTGGGTACAACTATGAGGAGGAAAGAAGAATGAGGAGATCTGATGCTCAAGGGAAGATTACGTATGCTAACGGGTTTGAGCCTTTTAAAAGAAAGATTGGACAGTCCGTCATAGTCAGTACTCCCATTGCCATCAGAATTATAAAACTTCTTCAATGATCTTGATCAACTGAAGGCTCAGGCTTATCCTTCACTCCTCCGACCTTACCTTCTCCAGATCCCCATGCCCCACCTGAGCATAAGCCATTCTAGCCACAGTAAACTACTTACAGTTAGATGAAAGCACTTTTTCTCTGTTGATTCAGATGTAGTGGCATCTGAATTTGATAATGTGTCAACTTGCAGTTTAAGTATGTTTTCCTTTATTTGCTGGGTCACCTCTCTAGTATTGAATGGCAGCCACTCCAGCTTCCCCTACATTCGCCTCCAGCTTCTCTGACCTCTGGGCCAGGTGAGTTTAGTTTTATTGACAAGAATACCAGCTTCTCCTGCAGAATACCTACATCATTGACATCAATACTGGAAGCAGTAAGAGATGGACACAGTCTTGAGCTTGTGGGTTCTACCTTGTCCTTGCTGTTCCTATTCCATATACACCTTCCCTCCCAAATGCCTGCCCTGCATATTTCAAGTTCCAGGAACAGCTGTGAAGATGATGGACTTCAGAGACTAGACTACTCCTGCTCCCACAATTCATAAGATCAAATCCCTAGTTCTGCTGCTTTAGTTTAATCCTGATGGATATATCTGGGATGGATTTTCTTTCCCACTTTCGTCAAGTTGGATGGATGTTTGCCTTAACACCTGTGATTATACCTCTCATCGCTTTTATCACACTGTAGTAAAATTATCTATTTCCTTCTCCTTCTGCCTCATAAAATTGAAGCTTTATAAAAGCAACTGTCATATCTTGTACTTGGTTGTGTACTCTGGGGCTCAATGCCTGGCATTCAATGAATACTTGCCAAATGAATGAAATATTAATGAGACATATTACCCTCACACTTCAATAAAAGTTTTTATATATTTACGAAATGTGGAGTAATAAAATAATAATGACTAGAAATAAATCATGAATAATTTTAATTTATCCCTTAATCCGTATTATTTTATGTATCCAAATGTCCCAGATCTCACATTTCAAAATTAGGGCAAAATTTCATTCCTACCTAATGAATCAGCAGAATACCTAAAGAAGTAGGCTGAATAATCACCTCCCCAAAAATATCCAATTCCTAATCCCTAAAATCTGTAGCTATTTCACTTTATGTGACAAAAGGAATTTAACAGATGTCATTAAGAATCTTGAGATGGGGAGAATTATTTTGCATTATCTAGGTGGGCCCAGTGTAACCATAGTGTCTTTATAAGAGGTAGGTGGGAGGTCAGTGAGAAAGGAGATTCTTGAAGATGCTACACTTCTATTTGAAGATGGAGGTAGGATCCATGAGACAAGAAATGCAAGGAATGCACGTCTAGGAGCTGAAAAAGGCAAGGAAATGGATTCCCACAGAATTTCCAGTGCACAAGGTCCTACAAACATCTTGACTTCAGCCCAGTGAAACCCAGCTGGGACACCTGACATCCGGAATTGTATGATAATATACTCATGCTGTTTTAAGGCCCCATGTGTGGTAATTTGTTAGAGCAGCAATAGGAAATTAATATACCTATATTTCTGCAAACAAAACCAAATTAACCAATACCCATCAATCAATCAGATAGCAACTGATATAATGGGCCTTATACAAATGTTGATATTTCTTTAAAAGGTCTAATAATTATATTAGAAATGATCTTTGGCCCGGGATCCAAGATGTCCTAATAGGAACAGAGTACAGTTCCCAGCAAAAACAATGCAGAGGGCAAGTGATGACCACATTTCCAAACGAATTACTGCCCACAGACCAGGAGATTTCTGGCTGAAATGTGCCACAAGTTTCCAGCACAGCTGTTTCAGCCAGCACAGCGGGTCTCTGCACAAAAACTCACATAAATGTGGGCGGCTGTTTCAAATGGCACCTGGAATACCTAGGAGACAGAGTTGCCAATTCAACTGAAAAAAAGGGGGCAGGAGAGGGAGCCAGGTGATCTGATCCGGTGGGTCCCATCCCCACAAAGACCAGCAATCTGAAACACTCCAGATTGAGAGTTTCACAGCAACTGCAGCTAGACCCTGGAAGATCCAGCTCTGTGGGAGGAACCATGTCCGCCATTCCTGAGGCAGTCCACCACTATCAAAGCAGGTCGCCATTACTGAGGCAGTCTGCCATTACCAAGGCAATCCACTATTACTGAGGCAGTTCTAACTATACTTCCATAAACAAAACTGCAAGGAAATTCACACAGCCCTGTTCTCAAATCTTCATTGCCTTCTTTGCATGGCTTAGGACTCTTGTCTTTCACTTCCGCTGCCACCCTCTGAGCAAAAGCTGCTACCCCACCATCCCTCTTCCTTTGAACCTATCTAACCTTAGATTAATTCTAAAATTCTAACCTTAGATTAATTCACCTATTTTACTTCCTTCTCTGCTCCTACACTGTTCCCCAAGAAACATGACACATACATGCAGAATGATGCTATTGCCCATGAAGATGTCAAGGTCCATTAGAAATCTGTGCTCCTCAACCCCATCCAGACCTTGATACCCCAGGCAAGCCTCATAGCTAGTTCCTGCCTTTATTTAACACTCCTGAAGTCTACTACTTGACCACTGGCCCACTCATTCTCAACAGATGACTTTGCCTATTCTATCAGACTGGAGATCTATTTGATTCCAAAATTCATGTGTTCTATTTGTATTGGGAATGGGTATGGCAGAGGTGGCAGGAATGGGGAGAAAAGGAGAGCTAACAAGGTAATTCTTTCTGATATGTAATCAAGAATAAAAATTAGATAATATGGCTGGGCATGGTGGCTCACGCCTGTAATCCCGGCACTTTGGGAGGCCAAGGTGGGTGGGTCACGAGGTCAGGAGTTTGAGACCAGCCTGGCCAACATGGTGAAACCCTGTCTCTACTAAAAATACAAAAAATTAGCCATATGTGGTTGCAGGCACCTGTAATCCTAGCTACTCAGGAGGCTGAGGCATGAGAATCGCTTAAACCCCGGAGGCAGAGGTTGCAGTGAGCCAAGACCACACCACTGCACTCCAGCCTGGGCAACAGAGTAAGACTTAGTCTCAAAAAAAAAAAAAAAAAATTAGATAAAATGTGTTATTTTAACTCAAAGTCTGATTGATATGGTTTGGCTGTGTCCCCACCCAAATCTCATCTTGAATTCCTACATGTTGTAGGAGAGACCCAGTGGGAGGTAACTGAATCATGGGGCAGGTCTTTCCCATGCTTTTCTTGTTATGGTGACTAAGTCTCATAAGATCTAATGGTTCTATAAGGGGGATTTTCCCTGCACAAGCTCTGTCCCTAGTGCCATGATTGGGAGGCTTCCCAGCCATGTGGATGTTTATTAAAACTCCTTTTTTTGTAAATTTCCCAGTCTCAGGTATGTCTTTATCAGCAGCTTGAAAACAAACTAATACAATTATATTTATTAATTTTGTTTTACAAAACAAAATTATATCCCATCAAGCTTTGTTAAAATATGTAGGTTTCTTCTTTCCTAAGAGGCTATCAGAATTTCTTATAAAAATTACAAGTGAAAGTTAAAAACTAAAGCTTATCTTAAGGAGTTAAGTAATGTGGGGTGGCAGGGGGAGTGGGGGCCATGAGTTATGCAGAATATGCACTTGAAACAGATGTCTACTGGGTGGCTACCTCAGAAGAATCATCTTTAGTTTCAAGGTCCAAGCCTATTAGACTAAGCAGCAATTGTGCAAAGCTTGCACAATTCAAGGCCTTCCTGGCACATTGTTCAAGTTCTCTCCTTTTCAGCTCTTAATCCAGTTCCTAATTTTTCTTAAAACTTACAAAAACATTTCATGCTTCTATTAATGGTTCCTTATACTCAGTTTTCTCAGTTGCCACTACATATGAATCACATTTTATTTGCAGTATAGACAGCAGCTTAAAGATGTAGATATAATTTAACTGAACCATTAGGTTAGAAATGTTTTAAAATCAGAAAAGAAGATTAGCTGCAAACTTGGAGTTTTTAGATTATATATGTGGTGTTTTATCGATCTCTTGTGTATATTTATAAAGCAAAAATCTTTACAACCAAAAAATGAGATTTTGGTTTAATTTTTTTTTAATTGTACTTTAGGTTCTGGAGTATATGTGCAGATCATGCAGGATTGTTGCATAGGTACATACATGGTAAGGTGGTTTGCTGCCTCCATCCCCCCATCATCTATATCTGGCATTTCTCCCCATGTTATCTCACCCCAACCTCCCCACCTCCTGCTGTCCCTCCCCTAGCCCCCCCAACAGACCCCAATGTGTGATGCTTTCCTCCCTGTGTCCATGTGTTCTCACTGTTCAATAGTAATCATACATTATTGTAGATCTATGTATCACTAACCTATGAAAAATCTGGCATGCTTTCTGAGATTAATGTCAATATCTCTTACATTTTCACACTTATTTTTCATCCTGAAAGTTCTTTCTATTCATTTTTCTTGAACATGTACACATTCTATGTTTATGTCAAGGCTACAGTCCTGTCAAAGAGCATTAAAAACCCAGAATAAATTTCTCAAATGGCTCTTCCACGCCTGTCACAGAGCAATCCCAGGACCCCACATGCAGATTCCTCAGCTAATACCACTGTACTGTCCCTAGTGCCTTTCCATTTTAAATATCTTGCATGTGATATCTTATTTCATTCTCACAACAACAGCCTGAGGCACATTGTAATTGATGAGGAACCTGAAGTCTAGAGATTCCAAGTGACTTGTTCATGATTAGCAAAATAACTAGTGGGGACAGTTAAGTCTTTAACTCTAACTTCCAGTATTCAGTCAACTACATTACTATATCTCTAATTTGAAATTTGTTATGATTATTTTTATTGTGGTGATATCTTTACCTGGCACATTGTTAAATGATAAAGAGTAGCACAGTTCTAGACTCTAAACTCCCAATGGAATAGCTGGATAAGGCCTACCGGATATTCTCATAAGTTAGAAAGTCAACAATTATGGTTAGAGACAAGTTTTATTTTGATATCCCAGAATAGTATTAGCAGGGAACAGAAGTACATATTAAGTACTACAACTCAGACTTCAGAATATATATAATACAGCTAGAAATGGGTTAGGACCAGGGATGTGAAAAACAGAGAAGGCCAGAATATAGAAATAATACCATCCGGGAGAATGCTGGGAAGATGGCCGCCTAAGAACAGCTCAGGACTTCAGCTCTCAGTGAAAGTGCAGAGGGTGAGTGGACGCCACATTTCCAGATGAACTCTTATTGCCCACAGACCAGGAGATACCCAGGCAGAGGGGTCGCCAACGTCGCAGTCCCAGCCGGTGCGGCTGTTTTGGCCCCCACGGAGCTGATTCCGCCTGTGCGGCTGCTGTGACCACTCCCTGTTGCTGCGGTTCTCCGTACAAAAGCCACTGGTCTGGGAGCCCTCTTAGCGGGCGAGCAGAGCCCTGAGACAGCAGAGTTGCCCACTCATCTGAAATAGCGAGCCAGGCCAGGAGATTCCTAGGCAAAAAATGCGCCAGGAGCCGGCGCCGCAGTTCGAGCCGACTCTGTGAGTCGCAGCACGGGAGATCCCGGCGCCTTTTCAACAAGCGACCAGAACGCGGGGTCATTCAACTTAAAAGAAAAGACTCTGAGTTAGGGAGCCAGGTGATCAGGCTCCGTTGGTCCCACCCCTCCACCCCCAACAACAACGAAAACAAAAAGAGTAATTGGAAACCCTCTGGGTTGAGCCCTTCAAACCAAGCACAGCTGAACCGGGATGGTCCGGCTCGGTGGGGGAGGGGCTTCCGCCATTACTGAGACTCTCCACCGCTACGGAGGCAGGCCGCCGTTGCCGAGGCAACCTGCCACAACAGAGAAAGTCCGCCATAACAGAGGTGGGGCCACCATTGCCTAGACAGTTCTAACTACGCCCATATAAAAAGGACTACAGGGAAGAGCTCAGGGCAGCTGGGCGGAGCCCACAGCAGCTCAGCAAAGCCCCTGCGGGCAGGCAGAGGCTAGGCCTGCTGCTAGCTGGGCGGGTCAGACCTGAATGAAAAATCAAAAAAGGCAGTAGTGCAACGGAAACTCATAAAGCTCCAACTCCCTGGGACAGAGACAGACAACAGGTGGATAAACCCACAAAAATGGGAAGAAACCAGCGCAAAAAGGATGAAAACTCCCGAAACCAGAACACCTCTCCTCCTAAAAGGGATCACAACTCCTCACCAGCAAGGGAACCAGATCAGATGGAGAAGGAGGGTGATGAAATGACAGAATCAGACTTCAGAAGGTGGGTAGTAAGAAACTACAGTGAGCTAAAAGAACATGTTCTAACACAACGCAAAGAAAATAGGAACCTTGAAAAAAGATTGGACGAACTGCTGACGAGAATGGACAGCATAGAGAGGAATATAAGTGAATTGATGGAGCTGAAAAACGCAACACGAGAACTTCGTGAAGCATGCACAAGCTTCAACAGCCGAATTGACCAAGCAGAAGAAAGGATATCAGAGGTCAAAGATCAACTCAATGAAATAAAAAGAGAAGGCAAGAACAGAGAAAAAAGCACAAAAAGGAATGAACAAAATCTTCAAGAAATGTGGGACTATGTGAAAAGACCTAATCTACGTCTGATAGGTGTACCTGAATGTGATGAAGAGAATGAATCCAAGCTGGAAAATACTCTTCAGGATATTATCCAGGAAAACTTCCCCAACCTAGCAAGGCAGACCAATATTCAAATCCAGGAAATACAGAGAACACCACAAAGATATTCCTCAAGAAGAGCAACCCCAAGGCACATAATCGTCAGATTCACCAGGGTTGAAATGAAAGAGAAAATGCTAAGGGCAGCCAGAGAGAAAGGTCAGGTTACCCACAAAGGGAAGCCCATTAGACTCACAGATCTCTCAGCAGAAACCCTACAAGCCAGAAGAGATTGGGGGCCAATATTCAACATCCTTAAAGAAAAGAACTTTCAACCCAGAATCTCCTATCCAGCCAAACTAAGCTTCATAAGTGAAGGAAAAATAAAGTCATTTGTGAACAAGCAAGCACTCAGAGATTTCATCACCACCAAACCTGCTCTACAAGAACTCCTGAAAGAGGCTCTACACATATAAAGGAACAACCAGTACCAGCCACTCCAAAAACACACCAAATGGTAAAAGAGCATCATCACAATCAAGAAGCTGCATCAACTAACCAACAAAACAGCCAGATAGCATCAAAATGACAGCATCAAATTCACACATAACAATGCTATCCCTAAATGTCAATGGACTAAATGCCCCAATCAAAAGACACAGACTGGCAAATTGGATAAAAAGCCAAAACCCATCAGTGTGCTGTATCCAGGAAACCCATCTTACATGCAAGGATACACAAAGGCTCAAAATAAAGGGATGGAGGAAGATCTACCAAGCAAATGGAGAGCAAAAAAAGGCTGGAGTTGCAATTCTCATCTCTGATAAAATAGACTTTAAAGCAACAAAGATCAAAAGAGACAAAGAAGGACATTACATAATGGTAAAAGGATCACTGCAACAAGAAGAGCTAACGATCCTAAATATATACGCACCCAATACAGGAGCACCCAGATACATAAGGCAAGTTCTTAATGACTTACAAAGAGACTTAGACTCCCACACAATAATAGTGGGACACTTTAACACCCCATTGTCAATATTAGACAGATCAACCAGACAGAAAATCAACAAGGATATCCAGGACCTGAATACAGACCTGGAACAAGCAAACCTAATAGACATTTACAGAACTCTCCACCCCAAATCCACAGAATATACATTCTTCTCAGCACCACATCACACCTACTCTAAAATTGACCACATAATTGGCAATAAATCACTCCTCAGCAAATGCAAAAGAACAGAAATCATAACAAACAGTCTCTCAGACCACAGTGCAATCGAGTTAGAACTCAGAATGCAGAAACTAACTCAGAACCACACAGCTTCATGGAAACTGAACAACTTGCTCTTGAATGTTGACTGGATAAACAATGAAATGAAGGCAGAAATAAAGATGTTCTTTGAAACCAATGAGAACGAAGACACAACATACCAGAATCTCTGGGACACATTTAAAGCAGTCTCCAGAGGAAAATATATAGCAATGAGTGCCCACATGAGAAGAAAGGAGAGATCTAAAATTGACACCCTATCATCAAAATTGAAAGAGCTAGAAGAGCAAGATCAAAAAAACTCAAAACCTAGCAGAAGACAGGAAATAACCAAGATCAGAGCAGAAGTGAAGGAAATAGAGACACAAAAAACTCTTCAAAAAATCAATAAATCCAGGAGCTGGTTTTTTGAAAAGATCAACAAAATAGACAGATCACTAGCCAGATTAATAAAAAAGAAAAGGGAGAATAACCAAATTGATGCAATAAAAAACGATAAAGGTGATATCACCACAGATTCCACAGAAATCCAAACCATCATCAGAGATTATTACAAACAACTCTATGCACATAAACTAGTAAACCTGGAAGAAATGGATAAATTCCTGGACACCTGCATCCTCCCAAGCCTAAACCTGGAAGAAGCCGAAACCCTGAACAGACCAATAACATGGTCTGAAGTCAAGGCAGCAATAAAGAGCCTACCACCCAAAAAAAGCCCAGGTCCAGATGGGTTCACAGCTGAATTCTACCAGACATACAAGGAGGAGCTGATACCATTCCTTCTGAAACTATTCCAGACAATCCAAAAAGAGGGAATCCTTCCCAAATCATTTTACGAGACAAACATCATCCTGATACCAAAACCCGGCAGAGACTCAACAAGAAAAGAAAATTTCAGGCCAATATCCATGATCAACATAGATGCAAAAATCTTCAATAAAATACTGGCAAACCGATTGCAACAGCATTTCAAAAAGCTCATCCACCATGATCAAGTAGGATTCATCCCGGGGATGCAAGGCTGGTTCAACATACGCAAGTCCATAAACGTAATTCACCACATAAACAGAACCAAAGACAAAAACCACATGATTATCTCGATTGATGCAGAGAAGGCTTTTGACAAAATTCAACAACGCTTTATGCTAAAAACCCTCAATAAACTAGGTATTGACGGAACGTATCTCAAAACAATAAAAGCTATTTACGACAAACCAACAGCCAATATCATACTGAATGGGCAAAAACTGGAAGCATTCCCTTTGAAATCTGGCACTAGACAAGGATGCCCTCTCTCACCACTCCTATTCAATATAGTACTGGAAGTTCTAGCCAGAGCAATCAGGCAAGAAAAAGAAATAAAGGGTATCCAAATTGGAAAGGAGGAAATCAAATTGTCTCTATTTGCAGATGACATGATTGTATATCTGGAAGACCCCATCATCTCAGCCCAAAATCTCCTGAAACTGATAAACAACTTCAGCAAAGTCTCAGGATACAAAATCAACGTGCAAAAATCACAAGCATTCCTATACACCAGTAATAGACTTCAAGAGAGCCAAACCAAGAAGGAACTGCCATTCACAATTGCTACAAAGAGAATAAAGTACCTAGGAATACAACTAACAAGGAACGTAAAGGATCTCTTCAAGGAGAACTACAAGCCATTGCTCAACGAAATAAGAGAGGATACAAACAGATGGAGAAACATTCCATGTTCATGGTTAGGAAGAATCAACATCGTGAAAATGGCCATACTGCCCAAAGTAATTTACAGATTCAACGCTATTCCCATCAAGCTACCAATGACTTTCTTCATAGAACTGGAAAAAAACACCTTAAACTTCATATGGAACCAAAAGAGAGCCCGCATAGCCAAGTCAATTCTAAGCAAAAAGAACAAAGCAGGAGGCATCACACTACCGGACTTCAAACTATACTACAAGGCTACAGTAATTAAAACAGCATGGTACTGGTACCAAAACAGAGATATAGACCAATGGAACAGAACAGAGGCCTCACAGGAAATACAACATACCCACAATCATCTGATCTTCGACAAACCTGACAAAAAAAAGCAATGGGGAAAGGACTCCCTGTTTAATAAATGGTGTTGGGAAAACTGGCTAGCCATGTGCAGAAAGCAGAAACAGGACCCCTTCCTGACACCTTACACCAAAATTAACTCCAGATGGATTAAAGACTTAAACATCAGACCTAATACCATAAAAACCTTAGAAGAAAATCTAGGCAAAACCATTCAGGACATAGGTGTAGGCAAGGACTTCATGACCAAAACGCCAAAAGCAATGGCAACAAAAGCCAAAATAGACAAATGGGACCTAATCAAACTCCACAGCTTCTGCACGGCAAAAGAAACAGTCAATAGAGTGAATCGGCAACCAACAGAATGGGAAAAAATTTTTGCAGTCTACCCATCTGACAAGGGGCTGATATCCAGAATTTACAAAGAACTAAAGCAGATCTACAAGAAAAAAACTAACAAGCCCATTCAAAAATGGGCGAAGGATATGAACAGATACTTTACAAAAGAAGACATACAGGAGGCCAACAAACATATGAAAAAATGCTCATCATCACTGGTCATCAGAGAAATGCAAATCAAAACCACATTGAGATACCATCTCACACCAATTAGAATGGCGATCATTAAAAAATCGGGAAACAACAGATGCTGGAGAGGATGTGGAGAAATAGGAACACTTCTACACTGTTGGTGGGAATGTAAATTAATTCAACCATTGTGGAAGACAGTGTGGCGATTCCTCAAGGACCTAAAAATAGAAATCCCATTTGACCCAGCAATCCCATTACTGGGTATATATCCAAAGGATTATAAATCATTCTACTACAAGGACACGTGCACACGAATGTTCATTGCAGCACTGTTTACAATAGCAAAGACCTGGAACCAACCCAAATGCCCAACGATGATAGACTGGATAGGGAAAATGTGGTACATATACACCATGGAATATTATGCAGCCATCAAAAACGATGAGTTCACGTCCTTTATAGGGACATGGATGAACCTGGAAACCATCATTCTCAGCAAACTGACACAAGAGCAGAAAATCAAACACCGTATATTCTCGCTCATAGGCGGGTGTTGAACAATGAGAACACATGGTCACAGGGAGGGGAGCGCTACACACTGGGGTCCGTTGGAGGGAAATGGGGGAGGGGCAGGGGGGTGGGGAGGTGGGAAGAGATAGCATGGGGAGAAATGACAGATACAGGTGAGGGGACCGAAGGCAGCAAAGCACACTGCCATGTGTGTACCTATGCAACAATCTTGCATGTTCATCACATGTACCCCAAAACCTAAAATGCAATAAAAACAAAAAATGAAAAAAAATAATAATAATAATAATACCATAATAATACCATCCAAGTGTTATGTATACTCACCTGATGCTTTTACTGTTCAGCTATCTATTGTGGTAGTCTGACTAAAACAAAAAGACATTTCAGAAATTAAAATTCTTAGCCATTAGTCGAATTATTCTTTATAATCCAGCTCTTCCTATTTCTGAAATAAGGTCTTTGATTCAGCTCCCTAATACACATTTTTCTTTTTTTTTTCTTTTTTTTTTTTTTTTTTGAGACGGGGTTTCGCTCTTGTTATCCAGGCTGGAGTGCAATGGCGCGATCTCGGCTCACCACAATCTCCGCCTCCTGGGTTCAGGCAATTCTCCTGCCTCAGCCTCCTGAGTAGCTGGGATTACAGGCATGCGCCACCATGTCCAGCTAATTTTTTGTATTTTTAGTAGAGACGGGGTTTCACCATGTTGACCAGGATGGTCTCGATCTCTTGACCTCGTGATCCACCAGCCTCGGACTCCCAACCTAATACACTTTTACAGCACTTGATTGCCAGGGAATATTAAGTGGTGTCTGCCAATCTGCACACCTGGTTCCAATCTATGTAACTTAACTTTAGCTTCAAATACGTATCACTTAAAAATACTTTCATTACATAAATTTTCAAATATACCTTCAAAATATATATATTCATTTTAATTAAATTATTACATAAACCAAGTTTGGGTAATGAAGCTGGGATGTTGCAGAACCCAAAACCCAGCTGTGGGGAGAGACTAAACATCCCTAGCATTAGTGCTACTCTGTATCTCATAGATTAACTCTCTTTTAGTATTTCTATCCTAAATCAATTTTGATTTTTATTGAGTACTTTTTTTGGATTAGCACTAGGAATGCTCAGTGCTTGGCATTAGCAATAGTACCATGAATAGTACCATGAATTTCCTTTCTTCAAAGAATTTTAAAGGCACACATGGAAAATTAAGTAATAATACAAGATATCATAATACCACAATGCAAGATAACAAGCCAGGTAGTACAGAGAAAACTGTCATAAGTTAGGGGGAGAGAGTCAGAGAGAAAACTGGCATTTCTGAGGACCTATTTTATGACAAGTTCTGCACAAAGTGGTTCTATAGTTTATTTCATTTCTAGATCAAAACAAGCTTTGTTAATCAATATTACATAAATAATGTTGTTTTCCTGAGTTTTGTCTATTTGAAATTTCTGGATCCTGAGTGTAATAGACAGGACTCATTTAATGTAAGAATTTACTACTGTAACACAATCCTATCAGGTTGCCAATATTAACATATTCGTTTTATGAAAGAGAAAATGGAAGCCCAGAAAGATTAAATGATTTACCTAAGGTCAAGCATCCAGTAGGTGGCAGAAGCAACTTTTAAATTCTAAACTTCATGCAAGTCACACAAGTATTTAAGAGTACCTCAAACACACCGTCTGGAATAAAAACCAGATGACCTTCTTCACTACAGCTAAGTTAAGCATAAATGTAAGTGGCATTGCTCTAAAAAACATGAAGCAGAATGCTGATATAAATGTCCAGTTACTCTTTGTTGAGGAATTAGTCAATGCAGTCTGAACCCCTAGCCCATGTGATCAAGGGTACCAAACCTGGTGTAGTTTGGTCTAGTTTGCACACTGGACTCTCTTCATTTGTAAACTCAGCCATTCTTGCAGTGAGGGAAGTTTTTTGCTTTCTTTGAGTGGAGGTAAGTGGGGAGAGTGTTTCAGGGGCAGTGACTCATTTCTGGGCTTCACCCTTCATTTTTGACCCAGTAGGCTCAGGATAAGGCCTGGTAATGGTAACTTGTTTTGTTTTCATTTGTAATCCATTCACGTTAGCTTGCTGTTCGCTATTTAAGAACCATTGTTCTCAAACATGTTTCGGGACAATACAGATTTAGTTTAGCTTTGGTTTAAGTGACTGAACAAAGTCCACTTTAAGTAATTCACCTCTTAATTTCTACAGCTACTTTTCTTACCTCTGCTAAAAGTTGTGAAACATACTGCTTTAACCTACAAAAGCTTCTCTGAAGTAGAAATGTATATTTTTGTGCCAATATTTTTCTTACCAGCTGTGCTTTCTTCCAGGGAGATCGTGCTTTGCCACTAAATGAGCCTGTGTGCAAAAATACTCTCTGCCAAGTAGAACCTTACTGTTTCATATTCATCAGCTAATTTATTCTTGTGACCACCTTTTACAGTATCCCTATGTTACAGATTTTTTTTACAAAGCAAGTTTAAGAAATGAAATAACTTCTCAAGTTCATGCAGCTGATACACACTCGAGTCGAGTTTCAAATTAGGTCTGCCTGATGCTAAATTATTCTCCTTTGACTTTTCTCTGTCTTCATTTTCTCTCCTACATGATCCTTTGCCCATGTGTTAAATCTCGTCGTGTTATTCACAAGCATACCTCGGTCATATTTCTGGCTCTTAGTATTAAGGAATTTGTCAGTCTTGGCACTACGTAGATTTTAACCTGGACGTTATGCTCATGTCTGAATTTTATGAATAATTAACTGATTTGATGGCTACTAAAAAGACCAACAAGATTTTTTCTGGTAATAAGTTTCATTGTGAAGATTACACATACATATTTTTCTACTTTTTATTCATTCATCTCATTGTTTAATGCTCATCTTTTATTGTCAAGATAGATTTATTTGCCAGGAATATTAGGTCTCCACTTGAAAAGTCAATAGTTTTGTTACCTTCTTTTTATCTCAGATCTAGTCATAATCCCTAGCAAAGATGGCAAAGGTCAATGAGAAGCAGTACAACAGTATTTGTCAATGTTTTATGAATTTAAGTGGGCCTGACTGTAGAGAAACTATTAAAAATCATAGTATTCTCCTCTGTAGTAGGCTTCCTATTACAAAATAGGGCTCACTTTTAAAACTTCTGACCATTGAGTAAATGATTTTGTGATGAATTATTTATTCATAGGGCATTGTGCTGAGTGCTGAGGAAGATCTAGTTAGACTACAAGTTAGACTTGTAGTTAGAATGCCAAGTTAGACTACAAGACGTGACTCCTATACTCTGTAAGAACTCTCATCCATTTTCAGAAAGAAAAATTTATGGAATGATAATAATAACTAAGGAATTGTAGCTAATGAACAGAGTGAAATTTCAGATGTCAAAGTAAACAAGGACTTCTTTGAGTTCAAGTAATTCCTAAGAATAAAAGAAAAAAATCATTTTACTATGAAATAGAGATTATGTAGCTGGGATTACTGAGGCAGGAGAATTGCCTGAAGCCAGGAGGCAGAGGTTGCAGTGAGCCGAGATCGTGCCATTGCACTCCAGCCTGGGTAACAAGAGCGAAACTCCGTCTCAAAAAAAAAAAAAAAGAAAAAGAAAAAGAAATAGAGATTATGTAACAACTTTAATTTTCATCATACCAGAAAATGCTAAGTTGTGTACTTGAACAAATTCTTTCTTGTTCTCTGGTGAAAAGATCAAAGAACATCTGAATCTCTTCCAGTAACTTTAAGGTCAAGCTAATTAAACTAGCTCACAAATACACTAGATCCCCTATAAACAAATATCTGCTGCTTTTCTCCAACATGGCCATGCCCAGGGAAAGTTGTGTGCAAATCTCTGAGATGGCTTTCAGGTGCTACAGTGGAGAGGCTAGTGAAGAACAAAACACCTACAGGGTGAGAATCTGAATCTGGTCTGAGCTGAAGAGGAGAGCCTGGTTGTTGCCAGTGATGGTTTACGTGATGGTATGAGTAGAAACCAACTGCTCACAGTTTTATAGAAATGTAGACTGGTAGATGCTCTCTTAATGCCATCTAACAAGCACTAATCATTGGCAAGATATAAAACTACAGAAGAATCTAAGAGACCCTATGTTACCCTCAATGGGAAATAAATAGTGTATGATTTGGACAAAAGATCATTATGTATTTGAATTTTGTGGAAAAAGCACAGTGAACGGAGTTGGGGCCTCAAGCCTTACCACCAGGCCTCATGGTAATAGAAGAAATAATTTCTTCTGAGGATGAGAAAAATTCTTTTAAATCATTATTATTTTTGAAATAAGGATCATACTATAAGAACTTTTTTGCATGTTGCTTTTTTCCTTTCCATTATTTTAATGGGGTATTTCTTCAAGCTATCTGTTAGCTTTAATTTACATGAGTAATTTATTCATTTCTCTAATAAAAAGCATGCATTCTGTCTCATTTTTGACTCTTTGAACAATACCAAAATAAAGTTTTTTTATATAATTTGTTCAAGCATGCTTATATTTGTATTTTTATAAAATATATTCCTGAGTAAAATCACCTGATCAAACAGCATATATCTTTTATCTTTAAACTGAAATTATCAACACCATCATTATTGAAATTAACAATTGACAAGCCCATTAAAGAAAACATTTTACCTAATTTTACATCAGTGACTTAGAGCCCACACATAAATGACAAAGATAGCTAAAAACATATGAAAAAATATATCTTTGAAAATAAACACAGCATTCCTCTGGCTATGAAACTACAAAAGTTTGGGATACTTTTTAAACTTGTAGCAGAAGGTACAACAGACTGTCAGTTTCATTTAGCACTGCCTACACTAATTGTTGTTCACTTGACTCTTTATGAGATATTAGCTTCAGAACACAAACCTCAAAGAGGCCAAATCTTTGGAATGTTCCATCATAGCTTTCACGATCAAGCGTGAGTCTCCAAAAGCCACTATCATTTTATAGAAATCTTCCAATTATTATGCATCATCAGACATGACAACAGGTGTCACAGTGTCTTGCCTCCAGTAAGTCAATTAGAAGAAAACAAAAATTTCTTGAAAATACAAAGAAAATCTAGAGCAAGACGACAAAATGTGAAGTCTTCCACTCATATCCTCCAACAGAAACAATAATCTAGCCATCCAGGGATGAAAGCTTCTTCTTAGTTTTGTGATTCAGAGGGGACAACAGAGAATGTCCACTCCACCAACCAGAGCTTGGGCATTTGAGACTCTAAAGATTTAGAAAGGGGCTCTGCAGAAAGCTGTGGCAATCAAAGGATAGGCTGAAAGGAGACAGGGCTAATAAATGTGTCTACTACAGATAAAATATATTCCAGCAAAGAACAGATGGCCTTTTCGCCTCCTAGAGAGATAAAACATCTGAGGCCAAGGAGGAATTGGGTGTGTCCTGCCTGTCCTTAAATTAATAAGGCTATGGGAATAGTATTGCTTCGCAAAGTATTCACAATCTTTTCTTTGCATTATTTTAATGCTGTTTAGCATTAAAAACTGAAAAGGAGTTCTATGTAAAATGAGAACAGAGAAAATCATGTCATCTGAATTGCAGCCCTAGAAAATTTCATGAACCTATGATTTGTTTTTAATTTTTTCTACAAGTTATATTTGCTCATTTTTAACTACATGCCATCTTCTAACCCTTGTTTAAAAAAAAATACCCAGACAGAGGGTAATAGTATAGTTATCCCCATTTTATTAATGAGTAAACCAAGAATTGGAAAGGTTAAGTGACTTGCCCAAAGCCACAGAGCTTTACAATTGATTTGAAATCTCTCATACTCACACTTTAGAGATGAAGATTACTGTCTTCAAAAGGCATAAAGGGCAATTCCTCAAAATTAGACATATACAAGTTTACGCTAAATATCACCTCCTTAATGAAAGGGTTAGCTAGATAAAATGAGTGACATGTCACAATTCTAAGTGACATAGAAATATAGTTGATAGGAGAACAACTTTTTGAAATTTCACTGTATGTCATGACTGAGAGTTAGGTGCAGTCTATTTTGTTTTACTGCCAACATGATTTTACCTGGTACTAATTTCACCTGGTACCTGGTACAAACAGATCAACTTCTGAAATTTGACCTTTTCCCTGACCACACACTTTCCTCAGAAACAAATAAATACAAGCTTGAGAGATACAGGCCTTTGACCCCAAAATTCCAAAGGCAGAACATAAAAAGAGAGAGCAGAGAAAGTCATCCTCCCTATTGGGCTATGTCAATTAAGTAGGTTAAGTTTCTACAGTATTTGGAGGGGTAATATGAGGTATCCACAAAATAGGAATAAGGAAAACAACATAAACTTTGAAATAACACGTAATGAAATGGAGTAGAGAACTGCTTGGAAGAAACTTCTTGATTCTGAGGGCAAGGGTCCCAGAGTATAAACAGTAGCTTGTGTTTACTAAAACCAAAGGAAAAGCAGAAACTGGGTGGCCATGGGAGACTGGCCTAGAGTCCCACCCACCACAGAGAGTTGGTGCTCACCCATTTGAGGACCAAGAAATGACTATCTCTTTAAGAGCAGCTCCTCCCATTTTCCAACAATCTTCCTAATGTGTGGGCTCACTAGAGCATTTTCTCTTTTAGACTGCCCAGACGGTTGGATAGGACATAGACATACAGAAGAAAAGAAGACAAAGAACGGGTAGGAAAATAAAAAAGGTGGGAGGCTGACGTGGGTGGATCATCTAAAGTCAGGAGGAGACAACCCTGGCCAACATGGTAAAACCCAGTCTCTACTAAAAATATAAAAATTAGCCAGGCATGGTAATGTGTGCCTGGAATTCCGGGTACTTGGGAGGCTGAGGCAGGAGAATCACTTGAACCTGGGAGGCAGAGGTTGCAGTGAGCCGAGATGGCACCATTGCACTCCAGCCTAGACAACAAAAGCAGAACTCCATCTCAAGAAAAGAAAAGGAGAAAAGAAGACAGAGGGAGAGAGGGAGGGAGGGAGGGAGGAAGGAAGGAGAGAGAAAGAAAAGAAAGAAAGAAAGAGAAAGGAAAGAGAGAGAGAAAAAGGGAGGGAGGGAGGGAGAAAGGGTGATACAGTAAAGGGTTGAGGATGGGATGGGTAAATGAAGGAGGAGCATGCTATAGTTTTATATCGAATATGGCTAGAATAAGAGTGACATAATTCAGGAAGTTTGTCTGGGAATCATGGATGATTTTTATCATCCAAGTTATTTCTTTGCATAGTTATGTGATTTTGTCTAAAAAGAAAAAAAAAGTGGGAAGTAGTAGTAGAACATAAAGACAGTGTCAGGAACAGAAAAAAAGTTAGGAAATGTAATTTTCTTAGAGGAGAAAGGAGGTTGAAGGCAGTGGGAAAAGATTATTTTTAGGTAAGAACTTGACTTTTTTTTTTCACTGAGATAAGATCTTACTCTGTCACCTAGGCTAGAGTGCAGTGGCACAACCATAGCTCACAACAGCCTCAAACTTTTGGGCTTAAGTGATATTCCTGCCTCAACAGGAATACATAGCCCCAGAGTAGTTGGGACTACTGGTGGGGAAAACTCCTAAATTCAAGCAATCCTCCCGCCTTAGCCTCCTGAATAGCTGGGATTACAGGCACACTGAAATACAGACATCTTCAGATCTTGTTCCTCGTTATCTGTATCAAAATAGAAAGAAGGTACAGAATGTATACGTGTGTGTATACAAATATACATACATATATATGTGTTTCTTCATTCCCATATACATGCATATGTATATGGGTGGGTGGGTGGATGTGTCTACATGTGTTTTGGTTGTAAATCTTCTTTTATTTCTTCTGCTTACTCATTTTTGTAGACAGTAAATTACAAAGTCCAAAAGCAAAAAGGATAAATATGTATGCTGTGTCATCAGTCTCTTAATTTTGGAAAGCTGATGACTAAAAACAAAGTGCTTATTTTTTTCAGAAGAAAACTTTCTCTTTAGAAATTAAAGATAAATGAAAATGCAGTTAGATTACTAAAGGAGTTTGTTTGTTTTCCAGAGATAGGTTCTTACTCTGTCACTCTGGCTGGAGTGCAGTGGTATAATCAAGGCTCCCTGTATCCTGGAACTCCTAAACTCAAATGATCCTCCTGCCTTAGCCTCCTGAGTAGCTGGAAATACAGGAATGTGCCACCACACCTGCTGACTTTTTTTTTTTTTTTTTTTTTTTTGGGTGGAGACAGGGTCTTACTCTGTTGTCCAGGTTGGTTTCAAACTCCTGGGCTCAAGTGATCCTCCCATTTCAGCCTCCCAAAATGCTGGGATTACAGGCGTGAGCTATCATACTCAGCCAGTGTTTCCTAAAAAGTAAAGTTTTATTAAGCCAAAGAGTGAAATCAAAATAAATAGATAAATAGGTAATAAATTTTCAGTAATGTTGTTGCTGGAATTGTTCTCTGGGCCTTTGCACAGGTGACCATGGGGAAGAAAGTGGCCATCATTGGAGCTGGTGTGAGTGGCTTGGCCTCCATCAGAAGCTGTCTGGAGGAAGGGCTGGAGCCCACCTGCTTTGAGAAGAGCAATGACATCGGGGGCCTGTGGAAATTTTCAGTGAGTAGCATGTTGTTGTAATAAACAGGGAAATAGGTTGGGAAGCATATAAGAACACGCTGTGTGCACACAGGTTTCTAAACCTGCTACCACGGCAATTATCGTATCTGTTAGAATTGGAATCCACTAAGTACAGTGTCAAGAACAGGCTGGAAAGTGACCTCCTTGCAAGTCAGAAGTAAATTAGATAATGGGCTTTGAAATTCTCTGTTACACCTATGCAATAATCCTGCATGATCGGCACATGTACCCATGTACCCCAGAACTTAAAGTACAATAAAAAATATCTATTTAAAAAATAAATAAAAACTAACAATTCAAAAGAAAAAAAAAGAAATTCTCTGTTACAGAATTCTCCCTTGGTAGATCATTAGTAAGAGCCACTTGGACAAAAAGTTCATGGTAAATATTAGTTAGGTTTATGTAATTATAATTAAGTGATTTACTCATTTAAAACAATCACTCTTCACTTTTTTTTTTTTCAGATTTAGGAGGTACAAGTGCAGTTTCATTACATGGATATAATGTGTAAAAGTGCTAAGTCTAAGCTTTTTGTGTTCCTATCACCCAAATAATGTACAGTGTACCCATTAAGTAATTTCTCATACCTCAACCTCTTCCCACTCTCCCACCATTTCAAGTCTCCAATGTCTACTATTCCCACACTCTATGTCAATGTGTATACATGATATAGCTCCCAATCATAAGGGAGAGAACATGTGGTATTTGACTTTCTGTTTCTGAGTTATTTCACTTAAGATAATGGCCTCCATTTCCATCCATGTTGCTGCAGAAGACACAATTTCATGTATATATGCATGGTGTGTGCATATATACATATGTGTCTCTGTGTGTGTGTGTATATATATATATATATATATATACGTATGTATGTATATGCCATATTTTCTTTATTCGATCATCCTTGTTGGACAAGGTTAATTTCATTTCTTTGCTTTGTGAATACTGCTGTGATAAACATGGATGCAGGAATCTTTTTTATATAACGACTTCTTTTCCTTTGGGTAGATATCTAGCAGCAGCATTGTTGAGTCAAACAGTAGTTCTGTTTTTAATTATTTGAGAAATCTCCATACTGTTTTCTATAGTTAACCATAGTTAACATTCCCACCAATGGTGTTCCTTTTTCTCCACATGCTCACCATCTATTAATTTTTTTTTTTTTTTTTTTTTTTGAGATACAGTCTCAATCTCTCTCCCAGGCTGGAGTGCAGTGGCACCATCTCAGTTCACTGCAACCTCTGCCTCCTGGGTTGAAACAATTCTCCTATGTCAGCCTCCCGAGTAGCTGGAATTACACATACACAACACCACACCCAACTAATTTTTGCATGTTTAGTAGAAATGGGGTTTCGTCATGTTGGCCAGGCTGATCTCAAACTCCTGACCTCAAATGATCCTCTGTCCTTGGCCTCATTAAGTGTTGGGATTATAGGCATGAGCCACCATGCCCAGACTTTTTGACTTTTTAATAACAGCCATTCTGACGGGTGTTTCTTGTGGTTTTAACTTGCATCTTTCTGGTGATTCATAATGTTAAGCATTTTCCCATATTTTTATTGGCCATTGATATGTCTTTTAAAAAATGCTTATTTATGTACCTTTCTCACTTTTTAATAGTGTTATCTGTGTTTTTTTAAGATTGGTTTGCTTGACTTCCTTGTAAATTCTGGATATTTGTTCTTTGTTGGATGCATAGTTTGCAAATATTTTCTCCCATTCTGAACACAGTCTGCCCACTCTGTTAATTATTTTTTTTTCTGGGTAAAAGCTTTTTAGATTGTCTATTTTTGTTTTTATTACATTTGCTTTTGAGGCCTTAGTCATAAATTCTTAGTCATAACCTAGGTAAAAAGAGTTTTACCTCTTTTTTGTTTTTTTTAGAATTTTTATAGTTTCCAGTCTAACATTTACATCTTTAACCTATCTTGAGTTAATTTGTATATGGTGAGAGATAGGGGTCTACTTTTATTTTGCATATGGCTATCTAATTTTCCAAGCACAATTTACAGAATAGGGTGTGCTTTCCCCAGTGTATGTTGTTGTCAACTTTCCCGAGGATCAGTTAGTTGGCTGTAGGTATGAGGTTTTTCTTCTGAGTTCTCTATTCTGTTCCACAGATCTATGTGTCTATTTTTATATCAGTACCACACTGTTTTAGTTACTATAGCCTTGTAATATAATTTGAAGTCAGGTAAAGTGATGCCTCCAGCTTTGTTCTTTTTGTTTAGAATTGGTTATTTGCGCTTTTTTTTTTTATATGACTATTTAGAATTGTTCTAATTCTGTAAAAAATTACATTCATATTTTGTTAGGAATTGCATTAAGTCTGTTGGGTGTATGGTTATTTTAATGATATTGATCCTTCCAATCCATGAGTATGACATGTTTTAACATTTCTTTGTGTCAGCTACAATTTCTTTTATTCATGTTTTGTGGTTTTCCCTGTAGAGATCTTTCACCTCTTTGGTTAAATGGGTTTCTAGATAATTTTTTATTGTTGTTTGCTTTTCCTATCCATTTGGTGAGGTTACTAATGTGATTCGGACTATGGATTTTAAAGTTTCAGGTGCTGACTTTGTTCTTGTGAAACTGCATAATTGAGAATTACTTTGAAGTTCTTCAATGCCCCTTTGTCCCTGTGCATTTATAATAAGGGTTCTATTAGCAGACATGCATGTATGCACTCATTAAATCACTTCATGTGTTGCCAAACAACAGCAGGAATGGGGCTTCCCTATGTGCTCCATTCAATCAGTAAGGTCCTCTAGTCTTATAGTCTAAGTCTTATTTTTTGTCCTCTGATAAACATATTAATATATATGCAAATTTAAGGAGATCAATAACCCTTTTAAGCCACTATCTCCTCCTCAAATGCAAAATCAGTATATTATTTACCTCAATGAAAAGGTTGTGAGTGTTGAATGAAATAATGTAACAGCTCTTTAAATATTATAAAGGCATGAGATCATTTTTACTAATACAGATATTTTGCAGACTGCAAAAAAAAAAAAAAAAAAAAAAAAAAAAAACTCTTGAAACCACCCAGTACCTTATACAGTGTTATGGACCCTACTATATGTTACTGGAATATGTTGACAGGGCTTCAGATTAACACACTGATGATTCTTAGGGCTTTTTGGTTGTTATTATTTTTGTTTCTTTGTTGTCAAGGAAACTTAGAGCTATTTTATCAAGCATTGCATATACGACACATTACTTTTTCTATTTAATTACATCTTTATAATAATCCTGTAAGCTAGGGGTTTTTTTTTCCTTTTACAAATGAATTTGAACCTTAAAAAGAAAAGAAAAAAATTACACAGCTGATAATGGTGGAGAAAGGATCCCAATTCAAGCTTGCCTTCCTCTCCAGCCTATTCTTAACCCCTTTGTAAATTGCTGGTTGCCATTTCACCAAGTGGCCTATTGGGCTGGCCACATCTTATATGTAGTGATCTTAACCAAAGCCTCATACTCAAACTTACTTTGCAAGATGTTGCTGAAGATAGAACACACTGCTGATATGGCTATTGAGAGGAACACAGCCAAAGACAGCTAATCTGCCTTTCTTGCTGCTCAAGGAAGACTTTAAAGTTTGAACCCGTCATCAGGGGTTGATAAAACTGAACTGCAACATGTACTACCCTTCAGGAATAAGAAAAGATAGCTCAGAGGGTAGAGACTCAGACCCTGAAGGCAGAGGATTAAGCCACAGAGGATTATTTACCAGCCCTCAAGCCTAATGGAATTTGTCTTGCTGGATTTCAAAATTGCTCAGGATTAGCGATTACTTTCTTTCCTCCTTTTTCCTCCCTGGTAAATGGGAATGTCTATAAGGGTTGCCCATGCTTGTCCCACCACTATATTTTGAAAGAAGATAACTTGTTTTCTAGTTTCACAGATTCAGAGATAGGAATTTTGTCTCATCCAGGTCCATACCCAGAGTCACATTCACACCAGATTTAGATAATTTAGATAATGATGAGATTTGGGACTTCTGAATTGAAAATACATAAATGTGAGTTGAAACTTGATTTCATGCTGCTATGGGTTGTGACTTCAAAGATGTTGGGATTGGGTTAATGTATGTTGCAGATGGGATGGATGTGAATTTTTGGGAACCAGAGATTGGCCTGTAATAGGATGAACAATTGAACAATGCCCCTCCTCAAAGATATTGCATCCTAATTCCTGGAACCTGAAAATGTTATCTTACTTATAAGAGAAAAGGGTATTTGCAAATATACTTAAGTTAAAAATCTCAAGATGGACATATTTTTCTGTACTATGTGGGTGAGCCCCTTATGCTGTAATGAATGCATCCTTAAAAGGCAGAGGCAGAGGGAGATTTAACACAAAGAGGCAGAAGAGAGAAGGTGATATGATGACCTCAACAGAAGAAATTTGAAGATGCTATACTCTACCTTTGAAGATGGTCAAAGGAGCCATGAGTAAAGGCATACAAGTGGGTTCTTGCCACTGAAAAAAAATAAGGAATACCGGCATCCACCAGAAGTCAAAAGAGACAAGAAATAGATTCTCTCCTGGAGCCTCTGAAAATGAACATGGTTCTGTCACACCTTGTTTTCAGCCCACTGATGGTGATTTCTGACTGCTCACTTCTACAACTGTGAATCAATCCTATTATTTTAAGCCATCAAGTTTGTGGTAATTTGTTACAGCAGTCACAAGAAACTAATACCTTTAGTTTTTTAGTATTTTCTAATTATTGTACTACTATGAGGGGGCTTATAGATTGCAAATGATGGAGTAAACAGCCGTGTTTCTCAGATTACTAGAAGTCTGCAGTAATAGGCCTAGTATTCACATTCTGAGATTGTTATAAGCTTGTGTTAATTTTGTATTTGCATCACCTTTGGTTTCTAACATCAGCATTTTACATTATCTTAACTCTTTTTAAATTTCAGAGAGATCTAAACATTAGCTAAAACTTAGTTAACACTAAGGGTGCATACCATTGAAACTTCTGGAGCTGTTTACTACAGCACTCTCCTATGCCCTTCTAGTCCTGACTTCCAATCTTGATCTACAGCCATGATGATGCATTTCCCTCACTTTCTTTCGTCACAGAAGGAGGACATTTCACCCAGATCTGCAGCCTAATCACAGGTCACATTCACGATTTAGGCCATGGATCTGGGTAAAATGTTCTCCTTTTTCAAGAGCTTCCCAAACAATAAATCAGTAAATTGTATAAATTTTTGCATGAAGTTTTATGAATAGAGGATTTTTTTCTGGGCATATCACCCTTTTTTAACTTCCTCTGTTTTTCTAGACTATATATCAATTTTTTTTAATGTTTCTTCTCTCTTTATGCTGATTATCATCTCTTTAAACTTACCCAACTCATAGAAAGCTACAAATTCTCTCACCTCCCCATCCCATATGCACATAGCAGGGTCAACAAACCACGTGAGCGGGAGCAAACTCATGTCCTATATCAAGAACACACTGCTTTCTGAAATAAATATGGCAACTAATCTGCCAATTAATTATTTGTCAATAATGAAGCTGCAGCCACACTGGCTTTTGACATGATTGTAATATTTCAATATTAAACTAAAAATTCATGTTCTGGGGGCCCTGACAACTTTGAATTAGATGAGTTCTAATTAGAAATGTCTAGTGCTCGGTACTTTCCACCAGAACTAGCAACTATACATAGAGATCTACAGTCTGATCTTTGATCATGAAACTTCAGATGAAAGTACCTTGATGCTTTAACAGAGCTAAACCAAGGCTCCACCTCTTCCTAATCATGCTCCTACCAATACTTTTCTTTTAATGTAATGCATTTTATTTATTCAACAGCTTGCTTTGCAGAGCTCACAGCTGTAACAAATGTGTCCTATAGTAAGCTCTTCCACAGTAACGGTAGCTTGTTGGTCATTAATTTCTATTTGTTGAACTCTACGTTGTGACTGCCAAACTTAACTGCACCTTAGAATTACCTGAAGAGCTTTTAAAACTTGTCAATTAAATCAAGTTATCTGAGAGTGGGACCTCTCAGTGTTTTTTTTAAAGCTCCCCAGTTCATTTCAGTGTGTGGCTAAGGTAAAGAACCACAACACAATGTCCTAATCTCATTGCTGATCATTCTTTCTTCAATGTTCTTTTTCTTTATTCATCATCACTTAACATTTTCTCTAAGGCTATTAGCATAGTTCTATAGTTTATTAGAGTTAAAGCAAATTCAGATATTTTTACATCGCTGAAAGCTAAAACTCTGTTATTTACATAAGTGCTCAAAAGGCATGTGATGCCCATAAATTCTGTGTTAGATTCAAAATAGTTTAGCTTATTTTATACACTGTAGAAATTCTAAGGTTAATTTTCTAAATATTAAGTTTTAAAATGTTTACATTTACAAATTTGATCAATAGTTGCAACCTCCTGTTACTGTTTGCTTTTATAAATTGACCATTAGATGCTTGTGCTCATGACTTGACACATGGAAATTACGCAAGGTTGAATTTTGAAAATTCTCCATCACTATATTTAATGGTTCAAGGAAATTAAATGATTCTAGTTACATATGCCTCAAAGACATAATGAAATTTAAAATTTGTTTCCCTCAGAAAAGACTGATTCTTTTCTTAAAAGATATTAAGAAAGATATTCTTCCATATCTAAAATTCCCTTAATAAGTTTCCATGGTTAGCATCAATTGTTTAAGTGAACTTAATTTATGTGTGTCTTACTGAATTTTCTGTGGATAAAGGATGACTCAAATAAGTATACAGTTGGCTATCTGTTTTTACAAGTTCTGCATCCACAGATTCAACCGACCATTGATAAACAATATTCAAAACAATATTAAAAACTATTAAAAAACAATATACTACAACAACTATTCATTTAGCATTTATATTTTATTAGGTATTATAAGTAACCTAGAGATGATTTAAAGTATATGTATATAGGTTACATAAAAATACTACATTATTTTATATAATAGATTTGAGCAATCGCAGATTTGGGTAACCACAGAGGTCCTGGAACCCTCCATAGATACCAAGGGATGACTGTAATTACTTGGAACTAGCTCTGACCGTGATCAGTATACCCATTTACCAATTCTCTTCCATTTGAAACTGTACATTCACAGGACGATGCAGAGGAGGGCAGGGCTAGCATTTACAAATCAGTCTTTACCAACTCTTCCAAAGAGATGATGTGTTTCCCAGACTTTCCATATCCTGATGATTTCCCCAACTTTATGCACAACAGCAAGATCCAGGAATATATCATCGCATTTGCCAAAGAAAAGAACCTCCTGAAGTACATACAATTTAAGGTAAGATGTTATTGACAAATTAGCTTTTGTCATAATGCTGAGGAAGTATATGTCTGGATTCTCATTTGTTCCTTTCAGTATCCCTTTCTAATTTGTCAGTGTTTTTAACTGTGACCTCTCTAACTCTAGGTTTAGAGAATTACCTTCTTCTCAAGAATACATGGAAAATTCACAAAATTTGACCATATACAATTCTTAGACCAAATCACCGCTAATTCAGAAATCAGTACCAAAGAAATAAATGCAAAATGCCCATGAATTTGGAAATTAAAAACTCTTTTTTTCCCAAATAACATATAGGTCAAAGAAGATTTCAAAGGGATTTTAAAAGTATCTATAACTGAATGTTAATTTAGTCTCTGTATCAATACTTGTGGAAAACACAGGAAGCTATATTTTCATGAAAATTACAAATGTAAATGTTTATATTAGAAAACAAAAGTTTAAAAAATAAGGTAAAAAAGTTTAAAAAATTAGTAAAAGAAAACCATAATAAACTCAAAGAACATAGAATGAAGGGGTTATAAAATTTATAAAATATAAAATTAAGCATATGTACAAAATTGAAAGTTCATTATTTGAAAACACTAATAAAATAAACAATAGTGGCCAAGTGCAATGGTCCATACTTATAATCCCAGCACTTTGGGAGGACAAGGCAGGCAAATTGCTTGAGTCCAGGAGCTGGAAATTAGCCTAGGTGACATAGAGAAACCTCATCTCTACAAAAAATTCAAAAATTAGCTGGATGTGGTGGCACATGCCTATTGTCCCTCCTCAGGAGGCTGAGGTGGGAGGACTGCTTGAGCTCAGGAGGTAGAGGTTTCAGTGAGCTGAGATCACGCCACTGCACTCCAGCCTGCATCAAAAGCAGACAAGTAACATGAAATAGGAAAATTACAGGCCGATCTCCTTCATGAAAATCAATGCAAAAATCCTTCAAAAATGAATCCAATAGAGTATTAAAAGAGATTTACTGCCTTGATTGAGCTGAGTTTGGCCTAGGTATGCAAGGGTATTTTAATACTAAGAAATACAAATATATGTTTTATTACAAAAACCTGTTAGAGGCAGAAAACCATGTTTATTTAACAAATTCAGAATTTAAAATTCAGTTAAATTAAACAAAATTTAACATCTACTTGTGCTTGAAAGAAAAAAAAAAGGAAAACTCTCACCAAACTTAGAGGGGAATTATCCTGAGCCAGCAAAACATACACAAATATCATCATCATCATCATCAGTATTATTATTATTATTTTGAGACAGAGTCTCAGTCTGTTGCTCAGGCTGGTATGCAGTGTTGTGTTCTCAGCTCACTGCAACCTGTTTCTCAGGTTCAAGCAATTCTCCTGCCTCAGCCTCCCAAGTAGCTGAGACTACAGGTGCGTGCCACCATGCCCAACTAATTTTTGTATTTTTAGTAGAGACGGGGTTTCACCAAGTTGGTCAGGATGGACTTGATCTCTTGACCTCTTGATCTGTCCACCTTGGCTTCCCCAGGTGCTGGGATTACAGGTGTGAGCCACTGCTCCCAGCCACACATTCATTATCTTAAATCTGCACTGTTCAATATAGTAGCCACCAGCCACAAAACTGAGATGTGCTGTAATTATAAAATATGTACTGAATGTTTAAGTCTTACTATGAGAAAAAGAACATAAAATACCTCGTTAATAAATTTTATTTTAATTACATTTTGAAATGCTAACTTATCAGATAGATTGAGTTAAATAATACATTTTTTGCACTTTTTAATGTGACTATTAGAAATGTTTTAATTGCATATGTTGCTGATATTATATTGGTATCAGTCAGTGCTGTGCTAAACAATGAAAAGTTAGAAGCATTCACTTTAAAGTTCCAGAACAAGATAAGAATTCCTAAATACTATCTTTTTTCAATAATCTTAAGAAATTTAAGAAGCAGTGCAATAAGAAAAATAAAGGGAATGACAACTCAAAAGAAAGTAAAACACAATTCTTGAAGATGATATGATTGTCTATGTAGTTAATCCAACAGAATATATAAATTATTAGAATAACAATACAAAAAAATTAGGCAAGGTGGTGGTATATAAGATCAATACGTAAAAATAAATTGCATTTCTGTAAACCAGCAGAAAGCAGAAACCATACCCCAAAAAAATTGCCATTTAAAATAACAGAACTAATTAACTGAATAGTCCCAGAGTTATTCTAAATGAATGATGTATTGGGTCTTACAGGTTCATAAGTGCTTACTTTATTTCATAACCAACAAAAATGTTACATATATGCGTTTGTGTGTGTGTGTATTCTCTAATGTGTATGAAATAGTACATAATAAAGTTTTTCAGAATAATTAATACCAAATAGAGATTCTTTTTCCAATATAATCAGAAGAATTGAAAGTTTTTTTTAAAACAGGGAGCATACCCATAGGCATCTATTTAGCTCTGAACAAATATTTGTTGATAACCTAGTCAAAGCTACTCAATATATAATCCAAATGACATCAACATCACCTAGGAGTTTGTTAGAAATTTAAAGAGTTTTAATTTTAATTTAACAAATTTAATAATGTTCTGGATCACACTCCCATATGTTCTACTTCAGTACATCAAAGATAGAGTACATCAGTACAAACAGATAGATACCATTTAGTGTTTTGATTTATTCTGAGGGAATTTTAAATTGGCCAGTACATCAAAGATAGATGTTTCTTTGATGTAGTCCCAGAGTTATTCTAAACAAATGATGTATTTGGTCTTATGTGTTCAAAGTGCTAATTTTATTATATTTCATAACAAAAATGTTACATATATGTGATTGTGTGTGTATATTCTCCAATATGTGTGAAATAGTACATAATAAAGTTCAATACATCAAAGATAGATGTACTGAATTGGAACATATGGGAATGTGATCCAGAACATTACTGGCCATCAGATTTTCTAGTACACATGATGTACACCTCTTGTAAACTGTAACTGAATTCACTGCCATATCTTCAAGGGGTGTCACTCTTGTACTCCAGAAAATACTGATCATGCACAAGAAATCATGCATGGACAAATAGACAGATACCATTTAGCATTTTGACTTATTCTGAGGGAATTTTTAATTTGTAATATGTACCTTAATAATGACTTAAATATTTTTCCTAACCCACTTCTCTTTTTTTCATACTGTTTCTGCCAAATCCATTTGCTAGTACAGAAAAGAAGGGTTTCTTTCTGTATTTCTCTTAGACATTTGTATCCAGTGTAAATAAACGTCCTGATTTTGCGATGACTGGCCAATGGGATATTACCACTGAAAGGGATGGGCAAAAAGAATCGACTGTCTTTGATGCTGTGATGGTTTGTTCCGGACATCATGTATACCCCAACATACCACAAGAGTCCTTTCCAGGTAAGGCCAAAATTTAGGCTCCTGTCTACATATCTGACAAAAATGAGCATCTTGATAATGCCTTCTTTTTCTAAAAGTATAAGCAGATTAAATTAAAATATATTTCTGTTATATCTAATACACTTGGAGTGTTAAAAAAGCACATTATTGTGACTGCATCTACTCACAAGGTCCCTTCTGTTAAAGTCTTTTTTTTTTTTTTTAATGGAAATGAAACTGAGTCATATGTTTCTCACTTTTCACTCAGGACTAGAACACTTTAAAGGCAAATGCTTCCACAGCAGGGACTACAAAGAACCAGGTGTATTCAAGGGAAAGCGTGTTTTGGTGGTTGGCCTGGGGAATTCGGGCTGTGATATTGCCACAGAACTCAGCCACACAGCGGAACAGGTACTACACCCGGGTACTCAGGGGACTCTCTTTAAAGAGACAGAAGAGTTATTATCATTTGAAAGGTGTGATATGAAATGTAGGGGAGTAGGGGAGGGTATCTGATGTAAAGACTAAGTGGAATTTCGCACAGCTGAACTTCCCCAAGTAACAGGTTGAGGTTTTAAATCGTTTGATAGACAAAGGCAGAATATCAGCAAGGAGTGATACTGTCATTCAACAATCTCCTTCTTCAAGACATTTGGTGCCTAATGTGTCTGATCAATTTCTTTAAAACTAGCACAAATTTAGGGTTAAGGCTATGACTCTGCAACTCGGGCAAGTCCTTCAGTCCCTCTGAGTCAGGTTTCTCAATGGTAAAACAGATAAAAAACAGAACCTACTTGTTATAAAGGGCTTGTTATAAAGGTAAAGCTTTTGAACAAGATTTAAGCAAGATAGAGTGGCTCATTTATTCATTCATTTATGCATGCATGCATACATTTATTCCATGACTATTTCCTGAGAGTCTATTATGTGCCCGGCACTGATTTGGGTGCTGAACAAAGTAGTAAACATAACCGGCATGATTCCTACTCTGGAACAAGAGCTGCCACTAGAATAAAGGATAAACAAGTGATTCAGGCACTAAATGCTATGATTCCAGAACTGGATGCTTCACAAAGGAGGTAGAATTGAACCAGTCCCTGAACAATGAATACAAACCATGTGACTGAAGAGGTGACAGAGGCTGTTCTTAGAATTGGAAATGGAAATGCTGTGAGCAAAGGCATGAAGACAAGAAAATGAGCACTGCATTATTTGACTATCATAGACTATAGGTTCCTGTTGCCTGAATGGGGGTTCTTAATGCTAACAATCTGTATGATGCATTATGGTACTCAAATACTTTCATGTAAATGAGCTCCTTTGCTTGTGGGAAGAAGGTAGTTTTACTACAGAAAGGATAAATAAGGACCAGAAATGTCAATTGCCTTCTTGAAAATCATCGAGAAAATTAGCGTTTGAGCCATGAAGTGCTATGGAACTGAAAGCCAAAGCTTCTGAAACCAGGGAACAGTAATTTTAGGACTGAGTTACAGGAAAGAAAGATTGGGATCAGGTTTATTGCATATTTCGAGGACTTGAATGACAGGATAAAAAAATTAGATTTCTCCATAAATAAAGGTAAATCACGATTTCAACTTCTTGGGTTTAGGAAGTTTATGATAAATTCATAGTTTTAAGAGATTTGTATTTGCTTATGTGATTATTTGTAAATGTGATAAATTAGGGGGAAGACCGGTTTCGGAGTGCAATGACATGATCTTGGCTCACTGCAACCTCCGTCTCCTGAGTTCAAGCGATTCTCTTGCCTCAGTCTCCCAAGTAGCTGGGATTATAGGTGCCTGCCACCATGCCCAGCTAATTTTTGTATTTTTAGTAGAGAATAAGTTTCACCATATTGGCCAGGCTTGTCTAGAACTCTGACCTCAGATGATTCTCCCGCCTTGGCCTCGCAAAGTGCTAGGATTACAGGCATGAGCCACTGTGCCTGGCCTCCTTTAGTCTCTTATTTGTCTAGTTTCTCTTATAACAAATGCCTTAAAGTGATATGGTATATAAAAATTGGTTTTAAAAAAGAGAAACACAGGAAGCCTAAAAACTACATGATTAGAGATTAGCATAACAGAAGGGGAAGGAAAGTAAAGTAATATTTACTGAGCACAGAATATCTGCCAGGTGACATTAGCCATGTAACATAGTTTATCACATCGAATTAACCCTTACACAAATTTGATGAAGAAAATTCTGATTCTCTCCATTTAGGGATGAGGGAACAAGATTAGGGAAGTTAAAGGAATTTTTTTTCAAATCACATCATTAATAAGTAGGAGAGCCAGTGTTTGGGCGTATGGTTTTCTGATTGCAAATTTCTCACCTTTTTTCCAGATAGTCAGCATTTTGTTTTAAAATGCCTATTTTGAGATCATAACTGCTTATTTGTAGACAGCAATAGTTAAACACTAGGAAAAATATGACTAGAATTCATTTATTAGTCACCTATATCAGAGATTTGATTAAAATATGAAAATTTGTCTACAGCAGCATGACAGCAGCATTACATCTAAGATGTAAAGTTCAGAAGTTTCTTTGGGAACACTCTCAGGATCAATACTTCTGCAGGAAGGGAAGGAAGCTTCCATTTCCCTTACATTGAAGCTGGGATGGTCCTTTGGCATTGCCCCAGTTTGAGGTCAGGGACTGGGCCTTTATACATCTGTACTGACCAGTCACTAGACGGAGGAAACTCAAAAAGAGTACAAGTCACTGGGCGAGGCTCCTCTCTTCAACCAAAGAGTACTGACAGCTGAGAGATGCCTTCTAACACCTCTTTCTGGAGCTGGGGTAACAAATCCTTTCCTCAAGAGGGATCTGGGGAGCTCATCAGAATATCCAGTGGAAACGGTCTTTTACTTTCATGGTTGAATTGGTGTTTTTAAGGTCATCATCAGCTCCAGAAGCGGCTCCTGGGTGATGAGTCGGGTCTGGGACAATGGTTATCCTTGGGATATGGTGCTTGTCACTCGATTTAGAACCTTCTTCAAGAACAATTTACCGAGAGCCATCTCTGACTGGTTATACATGAAGGAGAAGAATGCAAGATTCAAGCATGAAAACTATGGCTTGATGCCTTTAAATGGGTAATGCAGAGTTAAACGTTGTATGTCTCCTGACCTTCAGTTCAGTGTCAACAACCCTTAATGTGCTGTAACCCCAAAACAAATCAAAGTATTAACAATCACATCTCATATATCAGAAGATAAAGAACTGCAAAAATTAAGAGTGATTTCCTATTTTGCAATCCTCATTTACACAGCTAGAAAATTATATAATGCCTCAGGAATTAGTTCTGGGAGTAATAATAATCAAAGTTAACCTGTTGTAAGCATTTTATACATGTCAGAGTTTTAGCAAGACTCTGCTAAGGCTCTGACATATATTATTTCACTTTATCCTTATAACAATAATGAAGACAGCTCTATTAGTATCTCCATTTTAGAGAAGATATAACTGATTTCAGTGTAGTTAATAACTTTACCAAGGGCCTACAGCCAGGAAGTAGAAACAGCATTCAAAACAAACCCAGATCTGCTGATTCCAGAGCCTCTCACTCTTCACCACTTGCTCTACTGCCTTTCACTCAATGGCAAAGTTAAGCACAGCAGGAAAACTTTTCCTGTCCTACCTTTCCCTTTTCGTTTCATCACCCACCCTGTAATGGACCCCTTTCACTAAACACATACATGCCAATTGCCTGCATCTTCAGTCTCCTTCCCATCTTTTCCTATTAACATCCTCCAAGCCAGTAATACAACAAGAAATGACTTTGACACGGGGTGAAAAACTCAAGTTACGAGCTGTTTATATCAAAGTTAATTCATTAATTTGACAAACATTTGTTACACATTTATTATATGCCAGGTCCTGTGTTTAGCCCTGTGGATATAGCAGCCAATGAAACAGGCAAAAATCCTTGTCCTCATGGAACCTACATTCTAAGTGGTAGGAAACAGACAATAAACAATAGCAGACCTCATATGGTGATGTGTGCTGTAGAGAAGAAAACAAAGCAGGCAAGGGTAACGGCAAGTGCTGTCAGGACAATTTCCAGGGTATGTCTCAGGGAGAAGGAGATGTTTAAGAAAACCTCTGAAGGAGTTGAGGGAATGAGCCATCAGGATCTGTGGGGAGGAGTATTTCAGACTGAGGACACAGTCAGAGCATTGTTTCTTCATGGGCAGGGCTGGCATGATCAACAAACAACAATGGCTTCTCTTTCTGGAGAAAAGGGAATGAGGGGAGAGCGCCAGGAGATAAAACCAGAGACATAAAAATTGTCGCATAGTGTGGGCCTTGTAGATCACTGTAAGAACTCTGGCTTTTATGCTGAAAGCAATGGGAAACTGTAGCAGGTATCTGAGCAAATGAATGACAAGACCTAAGTTACCATTGCAGAGATTGTTCCAGCTGCTGTGGTCATCATTCACTGCAAGGGTAGGGCAAGGAAGGAAGTGAAATGACCAGTTAAAAAGCTACTGTCAAAAATCTGAATCAGAGGGAATGTTGGTCTGGACCAGGATTGTTAGCAGTGAGTGGTCAGAATTGAACAGATTTCTGGATAGCTTGAAGGTAGACCCAAACAGGATTTTCTGTGGACTGGACAAAAGATGAGAGAGCAAGGAAGGAGTAAGAATGTCTTCAAGACATCTGAAAAAGGATGACGTTGACATTTACCAAGATGTGAAAAACTACAGGAGGAACAGAAGTTCACTTTTACATATATTAAACTTGGAATGTCTATTAGCCATTCAGGTAGAAGGATGTTGAGCAGCAATGGGAAATACAAGACAGAAGAGATGGTCAAACCATAAGTTAAAATTCTGGAGTCATAAGAAAATAGATAGTACCTGAAGAAATGGAACTAGATGACATATCTTGAAGAATGTGTGTAAATGGAGGAGACTAAAGGACTGAGGGCTGAGTCCTGAGGTATGCCATTGTCCAGAAGTCAGGAAGAGGAGATGTCTGTGAGAGACAGCGAAAGAAGAGCCAGTAAAGTAGGAAAGGAACTGAGAGAGAGTGATGGTCTGGAAACAAAATGAACACAGTGTTTCAAGAACGAGGAAAACATCAGCTGTGTTAAATGCTAAGTCGAATAAAGGGGAAAGTGAGAGTGGACCATTGGATCTGAAAGCCTGATTCTGATGGCCTTGATGAGAACAGTTTCAGTGTGGTGGTGGACATGAAAATCTGACAGCCATAGGTTTAAAATAAATGGCAGGTAATAAGTGCAAGTGAGTCAAGCCTTTTTCCAAGTAAGATTCCAACCAATCTCGTTGTCCAGTTCAGTTTGTTCTCCAGTGGAATCTGCCTGTAGCACTCTCTCAGTGCTCCCACAACCATATAAGAACAACATTCTTTCCTTTAGCTTTATTCACATTCATCCTTGGGTTCAGATTTATCTGCTCCCACTACAAATATTACTGAATAAAAAGCAGTCAAAAAAAAGTAGTTTCCAGACTTGCAGTGGCCAAAGCCTCAAACTGGCACCCTCCCCCTGGCCTTATTTAAATTCCTGGGTGCTCCCTCCCTCACCTGACTGGTTCCTCTGTCTGCACAGGGTTCATACTTCATCCCTCAAGAGCCTACCTGCAGCTTTCATACCTTCGACTTTCCTCCTCCTATTAGATCTTTACCACGTTATGATGACTACCTTGGAGTATACTGAATTGAGAACAGCAGTTAACGTTTTTGAGTGCTATGCATATGCTAGAGACTGTGCAGAACTCTTTATACCACTTAGGGAACTTCTGAGGTAGTACGAATGCTACTCACATTCCAAATGAGAAATATGAGACACCAAGAATTTTAAAAATCTGATCTTATCAAAGTTCCCATGGAATAAGTAGCAAACTAAAAAATGTAAACACCAAGGTGCCCTCACGTCAGAGTTTTTCTTGAAACAGGCTTTAACAGGGAACTGGGTATAAGTGTTTATTCTGGGATTTGGAAAGAGCTCCATGGAAGGGAAGGATCACAGAAAAGAGTGATGGGGCCAGCAAATGGCAACTTCTCTCTTACTTCCCAATGCTGCCTCCCATCAGTTTTGTTCTTCAACCATATTAGAGATACTCTGACTCAGAAAAAAAAAAAAAAAAACTTGGGTCATTTTTTCCTTACCAATTTGTATATAGACCAATAAAACAAGAACAAAATATTACACTTCTAATAATTGTCTCTGCTTTCCATACAGAGCCCTGAGGAAAGAGCCTGTATTTAATGATGATCTTCCGGCTCGCATTCTTTGTGGCACCGTGTCCATAAAGCCTAATGTGAGGGAATTCACAGAGACCTCGGCCATTTTTGAGGATGGAACCATATTTGAAGGCATTGACTGTGTAATTTTTGCAACAGGCTATAGTTATTCCTACCCCTTCCTTGATGAGTCCATCATCAAAAGCAGAAACAATGAGATTGTTTTATTTAAAGGCGTCTTTCCTCCTCTACTTGAAAAGTCAACTATGGCAGTGATTGGTTTTGTCCAGTCCCTTGGGGCTGCCATTCCCACGGCTGACCTCCAGGCCCGCTGGGCAGCACAAGTAGTAAAGGGTAAGTCAATAAAGAGACTCATGCAGTGGGAAGATGAATGCCAGTGAGCATAACCTTGGATCTCTGTGAAAACAATAATCTGAATTACAAGGTCCCCTTTAGTTTCGAGAATTTATATTCTTTGATGCTATATTTTGTAAGCAATTTAAAGTATACCAGTTTGGAATTATCTTACAATAGTACAAGATATTATTAGAGGAGATATTTTGTGACTTATAACTTCTTACAGCTGATAATTATCCAAGATCATTCATTAGACTTGAGACCACCAGAGCTTGCATGCACTTAAGACTGAGTGAATGACAACTTTACAAAATTGTGACTGCAAAACTCAGTAGAATTACATTGCTTGAAGAGTTCATAAGAAAACGTGTTTACAAGCCAATATTCAGCCAACTTCAAAAAACCACAATCATGGAAAATGTGATTGCTAGAAGGCAATGGCTTTTCTGCTACAAATTTTTTCTTCCCTGACATGTGTTAAGTAAGAGCAAATAGTGGATCAACAGAGGCAGAAAGTGCTAACTGTGGTAGATGATCAGTCTGTAACATATGAGAATACTGAGGAAACAACAAACTTGATTGGGGTCGGACAAGAAAGGTAGGCAGCATCCCCTAGCAGCAGGCTGGAATATGGTTGTGGGAAGATGCAGATCATATGCCCAAGTAGCCAGGAACACAATGGCATGAAATTTCACTCAGGGTTCTACTTAGGGTTCAGACCCAGAGAGGCTGGCATTAAAGGAAGGGTGGGACTCTTACTCTTTATGAGGACAAGAGTTGTAAGTTGGGCTCTGAAGAAAGGAAACCAGGCTTTTTTATGGGGAAAATTGATGTACAAAGCACAGGCTCTCTTAAGGGAAATGAGAGACAAGGCATACAACCTAGGTTTGGGAAACCAGAGTACTAAGACAAGAGGGGCTAGTTACAAGCAACCCAATGGCCATAGTTGGTGGGCTAATGAACAGTGTCTATGTTTTTAGTCTCTTCCCCTCAAAAGAACAAGTTCCAAGACCTGGAACCAGGTCATGTATACAGAAGCTGTTCAAGTGACCCTCTGTGTCAGAAGTGTAGAAACGGGAAATTAAGCAAGTCATTGTAGGTCTTGAGCAATCATATCTGGGCTGAGTTTTATTCTCTTTCAAGTTGATCCCAGGATTGCCAAAGAAATCATCCTAAATTTCAAGTACTCCTGAACACAAAAGCATGTTTTGGTCTAGGTTTCAGAGAACTCTGCAAACCTATGTAAACCTGAGATCCTGGATCAGCCCCTAGTCAGATCTATGTCTCTCTTATGTCATTGGTGACTTGTCCATATCCTCAGTCACATTCAAGAACTATTGGCTTTCCACAGAAAGACTTAGGCCTTCACCAAACGCTGTATCTTCTGGAAATTCCATTTTCTGGCAAAGCAGGATTAATTTCTATGAAGTTTTTTCTTCTTAAATCTTGAAAACTAATGACAATTCACCTCTGTTTTGACATAATTTTAAAGACAACATTCATAAATTATGACTGAGAGATTAGAATATATCTATGAGATGGATTTTAAACATATTATAACCAGTTTAAGAGCAAAGCTATTTAGGTAATTTTTAACTATTATGACAAATGTGAGTTCTGAGAAGACTAGAACTGAATTGGATGTCTGCCTGAAAATCATCGCCAATTAATGTGATTCATAACTCATTATTAAAAAGGGAAAATTGCAGGTTGGTTTTATGCCAGACTCATTTAATTATCACCAGTCTTTCTTTCTTTTTCAGGAACTTGTACTTTGCCTTCTAGGGAAGACATGATGAATGACATTAATGAGAAAATGGACCAAAAGCTCAAATGGTAAGAGTACCTACTGTAATAGGAGTGTAGGATTTCCATATAAAAGTCAGAACTTGTGAATGCTTGGAATTGTTTTAATCTTAAAAGATCCTGAATGAAGTCATTAGAATGACAACTACAAGCTATATTCATCCATTCAACAAATATTTAAGACTTACGTTGCTCCTGACATTGTGTAAGTTCTTTTTAGTGCAAGACACAGAGTGAACAGTAGGATTGAGACTCTAAACAGTTTTAGACAGCCATGCTTCCTGTAATATATCATAGAAAGAAAACCCAGAAAGGATTTGAAATCAGAGGAGTTTGGGAACACATGGATGTGGATTTCCATTCTCTAGCCCATAAATCCTCTAAGTCGTAGATGATAGTTCAAAGGTATATCTCTAATAAAAAATGACTCAGATAAACGAGAATAAATCTGGAGAATTGGGCTTCATTTCTAGTTGTCACTAATTCGCTCAGTGCCATGAACTATTATAAAAGCATCATTTGAGCAAGAGACAATCTATCCAGTCATAAATAAGGATAAAAAATGTCTTCCTCATCTGCCTTGCAGTGTTGGGGTATTTCCAAATGAAACCAATATGAAAGTTCTTTTAAAAAATACAAAGTAAGCCGGGCACGGTGGCTCAAGCCTGTAATCCCAGCACTTTGGGAGGCCGAGGCGGGTGGATCACGAGGTCAAGAGATCAAGACCATCCTGGTCAACATGGTGAAACCCCATCTCTACTAAAAATACAAAAAAATTAGCTGGGCATGGTGGCACGTGCCTGTAATCCCAGCTACTCAGGAGGGTGAGGCAGGAGAATTGCCTGAACCCAGGAGGCGGAGGTTGCGGTAAGCCGAGATCGCGCCATTGCACTCCAGCCTGGGTAACAAAGGCAAAACTCAGTCTCAAAAAAAAAAAAAAAAAAAAAAAAAAAAATACAAAGTATAGGATAAACACGTGATAGTCTCCTTAATTACGCCAGAAATTGATGCTGTATGTCAATGTAGTGTGGGAAAATTTTTTTAAGGAGAGAGATTGATGTTAATTCTCACTGATAAAAGGTTGTGAGCCATTTTCTTAGTTTTGTTTCTATATAGAGTTTGGGTATCCACAGTGGTGTTTTCTTTCCCAACTCTAGGTTTGGCAAAAGCGACACCATATGCACGGATTACGTTGAATATATGGATGAACTCGCCTCCTTCATTGGGGCAAAGCCCAGCATCCCATGGCTGTTTCTCACAGATCCCAAGTTGGCCATAGAAGTTTATTTTGGCCCTTGTAGTCCCTATCAGTTTAGGCTGGTGGGCCCAGGGAAGTGGCCAGGGGCCAGAAATGCCATCCTAACCCAGTGGGACCGGTCACTGAAACCCATGCAGACACGAGTTGTCAGGAGTCTTCAGAAGCCTTGTTTCTTTTTCCATTGGCTGAAGCTCTTTGCAATTCCTATTCTGTTAATTGCTGTTTTCCTTGTGTTGACCTAATCATCATTTTTTCTAGGATTTCTGAAAGTTACTGACAATACCCAGACAGGGGCTTTGCTATTTAAAAATTAAAATTTTCACACCACCTACTTTCCTATTCTGCATCTTTTGCCAGTATTCTGTAGACATTAGTCAGTAACACAGTGTTGTTTCTAGGCTTTGAAATAGCCACTTTAAGAATCATGTAATGATCTAAAGAGAGCACTAATCATTTCTGCTTAGGTTCCACTAACACTTCAAAATTAGAACTATGTTTTTTATGTCTAATTTAAATCATTTCCTGAAACATTTTGACATGATTCCTTTTTCCCTTTAAATGATGTTTGAAAGATGTATTTTAAATCTAAACAAAGAGCAAATTAAGCAGAATAATTATAATATGATATTCTCCAGCTACTTCTATAAGCCATTTGGAGGGTCAAGGAGGAGTTTGGCTATTATATTATTTTTTGTTTGTTTTGTGCAACGTATTCCAGGTAAGACCTCCTCTTCCCTGGCCAAGAAATATAGCATAAAGACCTGATCGATATTGAAAGTTAACGCAGAGAAATTTACTTTTTATTCTCAATAAGGAAACAAACTTTCCAACTTGTAGTGGCAAAAGAATAACAGCAACAATGACTATAGTACCAAATATATCTTTTAGCTAAATCTTTTAAAAAATTAAATATTCAGCCAAAACTGGGACAAAAATCTAAAACTTCTAAAGACTTATAGTATTATATTCTACCCCAATACATTAAACTTCTGAGGTACCAGAATAAATCTAAAATAGTATTTTATAATGTATTACATTTTATAATTACTATTTTCGTAATTATGATTTTTAAATTTTGACATTGTAGAGCAGATGAAATCATCTATCAGAATCATCAGTCATCAAAGGGCTCCACCAGTTATTATACTATATATTTCTTACAATACCTTCACTTCCAACTTAGGTCAGTGGAGCAAATATACGTGTATGTGTGAGTTTATATCCTTCTTAAAGGTCCACCAGTCCCATTCCTGTGATAAACCATTAATTCATTAATCCATAAATGATGTTTCCATTTATTTAGGCAGAGCCCTCATAACCCAATCACGTCTTAAACGCCTCACCTTTCAATACTATTACATTGGGGGTTAGTTTTCAACATGAGATCTGAAGGAAAAAAACATTCAAACCACTGCATCATACAGAAAAGGATATTAGAAACTGGATTATAGCAATTTAACCTTCAATTTATTTTTTGTACTGGTATTTGTAACATGAAGTTAAAAATCTGTATGAGCTGGGTTCAATTTTTAGTTACTTGATTCCATTTAGGGCACAGGTTTTCAAGAAAAGTTTTGCTTCATTTGGAATATTTGGGAGTGTTTCACAACTGGTAAGAAGATCTTAAAAGCAGAATGTTATCTTGCTACCATAAACAATTAGGAATAGGACAATATTTTAAATTGTATACAATATTTATGATAAATCTGAGCTTCAAAAATAAAAATATAAAGAAAGTAACAATAGGAAAGAAGAAAGCATTAGGTACAAATGTGATCTTCCTTTCTTCTCTATCTAAATCCGCCATATGTGTGTATGTGAGTACATATATATTGACATATATCATATTGAAAGAAAATCACTGTGATGACAAGACATTTGCACTCCCATGGTGATTGCAGTACTCTTCACAATGGCGAAGATACAGAATCAACCTAAGTGTTCATCAACAGATAAATGGATACACCACATTTTATCCATGTACAAAGAAATGATAAATAGTTGAGGTAATGGATATGCTCATTACCCTGATTTGATCGCTATTCATGATATACATACATCAAAATATCACACTGTACACCATAAATTGTACAATTATGTGTCCACTCAAAACAATAAAAGCAATAAAAAGATATTATAGGTCAGTGGTTCTCGACACAAAACAACTTGGTGCAAGCTCTCTTTTAATAGCTAGAATTTTGTAACAGTTTCTCTGCAGTCCTAAAGTAAAATTAATATACAAATTTGTTAAATGTTTGTGTGTGTTTCACTGTAGCCCCAACTGTAATGTATAGAATCCTTTTGAGTTGTGCAACTGTAAGGACACATCCAAGAGGACTTTGTGTCAAATCATTGCGCAGGACTTTGTAGAGCTTCTAATAACCAGAATCCCCCAATCATGCAACAACAAAAACTGACCCTGAAAATTCCAAAACTACCCTAAATCAAGTGAAGTACCCCTAATGAAATTCACTATAAAATGGATGAAAAATCTAAGTCTCAGAGATTATGACCCAAGAACACTCATCTAGAAAGAGTAGAGTTTGACCCCAAAGCCTATCTCATGATATGTAATCTAGTAAATTTGTTCAGAATGTTGCAACTGCCTCCTAATTTAGAGTGGTTTTTCAGGGTGACATTTAATTTTTGTGTCTGTCCAAGGTCCGTTGACTTTTACAGACACAGAAATCATACAGTACATCGTTCCATTCGATACAAAATAATGGACAATCCAACTTACTGACCTTGATATATGATACTAGCCCCATACAATCAGCCCTTTTTGTTGAAATCCAGAAGGGATTGAGAATGAATGAGAGGGTCCAAAATTTATTTAAATCATCTGCATGATAATTTATAAAATTTCCAGATTTGCACATACCACTGCCTCCTTGGTATCTTTTCTTGCAGGTACATAAACTATTAAATTTCCCTCTCAATTTTCCCCACCACCAATATTCCCATGTGGATCCCAAACATGTTCTTTCCTCTATCTTACTCATCCTTGTAATGAGAACTCAAAATATTACATTTCTCAAGCCACAAAACTAGGCACAAGCCTCAATTCCTTTAGCTGCCTCCTGTATTCGTTAGCCAGGGCTGCCATAAGAAAGCACCACAGACTGGGTGGCTTAAAGAAGGAAAATTTATTTTCTCACAATTCCTGAGTCTGGAAATCCAAGATCAGGGTGTCAGCAATGTTAGTTTCTTCTGAAGCCTCTCGCATTGGCTTGTAGATAACTTCTTCCTCTCCCTGTGCCTTCACACAGTCTTCCTCTGCATATGCCTGTGACCAAATCTCCTCTTCTCATAAAGAAACCTATCATATTGGATTGGGAGCCACCCTATGACCTCATTTTAACTTAATAGCCTCTTTAAGAATGCTGTGGTCAAATACAGTAACACTCTAAGGTACTAAGGGTTAGAACTTCAACATATAAATTTGAGTGTGACACAAGTCAGTCCATAACACCTCACCATTCCCCTACCTACAGCATCAGCAAATGTCCTCACTTCTGTCTCACTCCACAGTCTCCACCTAGGTCAAAGCCACCATTAACTCTTACCCACTATTCTATGAGCCTCCTACTTGATTCCATTCTTGCATCTTAAACATTCAATTTTGTGTGCATCAGCAAGAGTAAGCTTTCTCAAATACAAATAAGATCTTGTCACCCTTCTTGCTATATCACGTAAGGACACAGCAAGTGGATAGCAGTGTGTAAACGAGGAAAAAAGCCTTCACCCAACACTGCTGGCAGCTGATCTCAGAATTCCAGCCTCCAAAAACATTGAGAAATACATGTTTGTTGTTAAGCCACGCTATTTCTTATATTTTGTTATGGCAGCCCAAACTGACTAAGACACAAGAATATTACTTACTTTGAAGCTATTTTAGGGATAATAGTCAATTCATGGAAAGAAGTTCATGTTACAAAACCACGAGACTAATCTACTTGCTTCATGAAGTCTACATGGTTGTCTGGTTAACTATTTTCACCATTTTATACAGGTGGAATTATCTTGTATTCGTAGGACAGGATATTCTTCTCCAAGTGCTCTCATATTTACCTGACACCCTCTTTTCATGAATAGCAGTAAACTTACCAGAACATTCTCTACACCCATATTACAGATGAAGAAATTCATACACAAAGAGACAGTGGTAGAGCAAGGAAAATTCCAATTCCTTGCATGCTTCTGGTTAATCTTAAGACAGGAGGGAAGCACCTATAATCCAGAAACTCAGCTGTCTATTGACAGTTCTCTTGGGTTAAGATGATAATATTTAAAAAAGAATTTCTGTCCACTATCTTATAATTCTGAGATGGTACCTACACTCCTCAAACCTTTTCCTACAGAGATTTACACCTGCTGTATTTAAAACTTCTCTTCATAGGCTTGGTTAACAGATTTAACTATGGATAAAATTCTGAAAATAGAGAGTGTTCTAAGTTGGAAACGTAAGTTGGTTAGGATAATTGCCCATCACTGATTGCCAAAAGGATTAAGCTGTAATACTAGTCTCCACATGAAAATGTATACCCTCTTGTTTGTTGTGTAACTGTGTCGTTATCCAACAAGCAGAAATTTCAATCCTCTCTGTGTTAAGTTCATGACACAAGTCTGCAGAAACTCATTTCCTGATATTAGAAAAAACTATGTAGGCAATTAGGTTTACTGTGAAGTTACCAGCTTCCCCTTTCTGCCTTTGTGCCCTTTAGAATATTTTCATGTCACTCAAATAGCCACTGCCTTCACATTTCTTCTGCTTTCACACTAATCTCATTAAAGGATCTGTAGTTTGCTCCCACTAAGAATGCTGTCCCATTAAGAAAACAGCTGAAAATGTCACCTTTCTTGAAGTGAGTAGATTTAAACATGTCATATAAGTGATTACTACTCTAATTATTGATGTATGAGAATCTGGTACCTCAACTGTAGGCCAGTGTGAAAAGGAACAAAGTCCAAAATCATGCATATCACAGGCTTATGCAACTTACTTGACCATGATAGAAAGAAAGGTGGCAAGTGGTCAAAATTCCAGAGTCCAGCTTGATTCATTTCATAGCTGGCATCCAAGAGGATGAGCTAGTTAGTTTCTTGGTTTCTTGGTCATAGCTATGAAGATAAGGTGAGTTTCTCAGTTGTAACAAGAGTCAAAGTCTTACAAATGATTCCAGAAGACCAGTGTCATTTTAGATAGCCCACACATTGGTGGGGTAAGACTCCAGCTGGAAGTAAATGGCATGAAGAAATGATTTAGCTCCTAATTATAGGTAAGGGATGCCCTTAAGAACCAGACAGAATACCAGAGTCCCAATCAAGTGGTCTAGAGATCAGAATAAGGCTCCAATAAGTCAAGTCATAGAGCATGGGTATGTTCTCTAAAAACAGTCCCCCAAGAAGCATATGACAACGCAAAACTAAACATGCAAGGAATTCATCAGGAGAATACCTGTGAAAGCTAATAGGAAAGGAGCTGTAAAAGACAGAGAGAGCTGTCAGACAGGGATGCAAGTATGACCCCAGGCAAAAATGTGAGGGGAGGAGAGTTGGGTGAAAACATTCCAGACTGCCAGGCAGTCTAGGAATGGTTTGGCAAAGCTGCAGGGGAATGCCTGATCCAAAGCTGGGCATCAGAGGAGTCCTGTGTCTACAAGGAAGAGGCCTGCTAGGTATCCCTGCCATACTCAATCATTGTCTGGGAATAGCCTGAACAAGTATACCTTGAGTTCTAAGGCAGCATTCAAAGAGCAGCTTGGGTCCATTAGTCAGTTATGCTCCCTGTAGCTGGAGATCTGCAACTTCTCATGACCACCAGAAGGAGCCAGCCCAGTAGGATTTACCAAAGGTTTGGTGAAGGAACTGGTACAGAGCTTATACCAGATACCAGTATTACCAAAACAAGACTGTCTCCAGACCCTGCAGCTGACCACTGTTCACCTTCCACCTTGGTGTGAATTGGCTTAGCGATCAGGAACAGCAAACTCAGCAGACAGAATTTCTGTGTTTAAGTGAAAATGTGCTTCTGTGTGAATGCACAATTGGCAACTATTAATCTTCCTCTCCCAAGCTTGTGCAAATTGAGGAGGAGCTCTGAGCTATGAATTTCAGGTCAGGGCCTTCAAAGATAAATGTTATAACTTTTGAAGATTTTCCAGGCCAGGCACGGTAGCTCACACCTGTAATCCCAGCAATTTGGGAGGCTGATGTGGGCTGATCACAAGGTCAGGAGATCAAGACTATCCTGGCCAACATGGTGAAACCTCGTCTCTACTAAAAATACAAAAATGAGCCAGGCGTGGTGGCGGGCACCTATAGTCCCACCTACTCAGATGCCTGAGGCAGGAGAATCACTTGAACCCGGGAAGCAGAGGTTGCAGTGAGCCAAGATCGTGCCACTACACTCCAGCCTGGCAACAGAGCAAGACTCCAACTCAAAAAAAAAAAAAGAAAGAAAGAAAGAAAAACTTTCAGGAAGATAATGGCTAATGATTATCTACATTTCATTGTGTCATTTGCATCCTGTCAGATAACACTACTCCTATCAGTGTTTTATGTTGTTCCTCCAGCCTGTTTTCAAGCAGTTTTATTCCAGTGGAACAAACAGATAATAGTGGGCGTCACAGGATCTGCTTATTTTTAGACTGCTGCTCTACTGCAGATAGCTTTCCAATACCACTGTGTCTCAGCCCATATGTGCTGCTATAAAGGAATATCTGAAGCTGGGTAATTTATACAGCAAAAAGGTTTCTTTGGCTCATGGTTCTGCAGGCTGTACAAGAAGCATTGCACTAGCATCTGCTTCTGATGAGGGCCGCATGCTGCTTCCACTCAGGATGGAAAGGAAAGGGGAGTTGATGTGTACAGAAATTACATGGCAAGGCAGGAAGCAAGAAAGAGAGGAGGAGTCAGACTCTTTTTAACAACGAATTCTCACAGAACTAAGAGTGAGAACTCACTCCTGTCAGAATGACACCAAGCAGTTCATGAGAGGTCCACCCCAAAGATACAAATACCTCCCACGAGGACCCACCTCCAACACTGAGGATCAAATATCAACCTGAGACTTGACAGGGCCAAGCAAAGTATACCCAAACCATAGCACAGTATGTTCAGCTCTAGAATAATTATCATATTTTCCAGTGCAATAGTTTCCATAAAAATGATTTAATAGTAAAGGGCAAACAGAATTCATGCTTTCTACCAGCAGTTTTTGTACTAGTTATGTACTAGGGTATATTCTAGGACCTGAAGATTCAACAGGAAATTAGATTAAAATAATCCCACTTTTAAGAAAGTCACATTCTATCAAGGGAAAAGTCTATTTAAAAATATACAAATTAATGGAGAAGAAAATATCATGACATAGAACAATAGAAACTAAATTCCCTTAAAAGTTATCTAGTCCTGTCCTCTAGTTGTAAACCACTGACCCAGGAAACACACGAGGCCAATGGCTACCAACACCCTTTGAGTCCCAGGTGTACTTTTCCTTGAGCTACTGAAACTATATTATTTACAGTGTATCAGCCCCAAACCTGATGGATTTCTAGTCAATTTGTCAATATTCTGAAGTTCTGCATTTCCCTAATCTGTACTGCAGAAATCCAGCTGCAAGTCCTTCTATTTTATCCCGGTAAGATCTCACTTTAAATCAGCAGAATGCTCCTTTCTGCCATCTTCATTGCTTGTCCCTACTCCACTTTGCCTTCAACCTACTTATTTCATTATTTCATATACATTTCTTTCTTTCTCTGTCTGTCTCATTTTTATGCTACCCATACCCAGACTCAATATTTCAGCCTCATTCTCTCTTCCTCTGGCTTGAATTCCCATTTGCAATCTAAGTCTACTTTCTATGTGTCTTCTGCATCTTTCTATCTTGTGATTCCCACTTCTGGCAAATTAGATCTGGCTATTATTATTTTTTTTTATTTTGATATGGTATTATTTGTCAATTTTTCTTTTGCTGCCTGTGTTTTTTATTTGTTTTTGTTCATGTTTTATTTTGATTTTTTTAGAGGCAGGTTTTTGTTAGGTAGTCCAGGCTGGCCTGGAACTCCTGGACTCAAGCAATCCCTCCATCTCAGCCTCTCGAGTACATGGAACATACCATCCCACTCCCAGCTAACATAATTTCTTAGACTGTTGGAATAGGCCTCTAACTGGCCAGCTAGACTCTAGTTTCCCTATCACAGTTTATCCTGAATACCACTGCCAGATTCATCTTCCTGAAGTGAGACTCTCAAACATATTACTTTTGCTTAAAATTCTTTACTGGTTCTTCTTTCCCCCCATTTAAATCTCATGTAAGAGGCTTCCCAAATATGAATAAAGCTACTTTTCCAGTCTTATTTGTAACTATGTTCCAGATAAACTATACTATTTAGAGTTTTCTCCCTGAATAAACCCATCTTCATATATATATTTATGCTTATCTCCCTTCCTGAAATCCAGCCATTTTCCAAACCCATCTTAAATCTAAATTCTTTTCTTTGGGGTCAGACTTTGTACTTGTTTCCCTAGAGCATACTGAGATCTAACTCTAATCATAAATCTAACAGCAGCAAAGGCTGGATTGGGGTAGATCTTGAGGAGAGTAGCCATCCTTTTGCAAAGCAATTGCCACAGGTGAGGTTATTATAGGATTTTTCAGCATCCTCAGACTTGGGATGCTGGGCTGCTTCCACTAGAAAGAGAAACCCAAAGTGATTCAAAGGTTTAAGATTCTCAGCTTCATTAAAAGACTTGATGAGGCTGGGTATTCAGCATAAGTCGTCATTCTGAAAACTGTAACATTAAAATTTGTTCTGATTTTCAGAATAGTTGGACCTTTGTTGCAAGAAATAAAAGATTATTTTAATTCCATCACAGGAGCACTCTGGCTGTCTGGCATGACTTGAGCTGAGAGTTGAAAAACCTGTGCCTGTCATCTTCTTTCTTAAGCGCTTCATTGCACTCAGAAGCTACCATCCCTACCCTTGATCTTGTGGTCATTACTGTAATCATACAGGTAAATGCAGCAGCCACTTGTCATCTGCCCCACCCCCACCCTGCCCCACCAAGGGACTTGCTTCAGTAGGTACTTCTCACAATCAAATATAGGTGATAATGTGGTTAATTGTGATGCCACTGCTTGCATGGGTTACTGCATCACAGTTCCCAATTTTTTAAGGCGCTCAGCACTGCATTCACGTCCAAGGGCATCACCAAACCAATCCCAATATTTTATTTTTAAGTGTCCATTTTCTTGGACCATTCCTGGCACCAACTTCTGTATCAGTTAAGGTGCTTTCAGGAAAGAGAAACCTTACCAGTAATTTTAACATAGAGAATATTGACATGGTTTTGCTGTGTCTCCACACAAATCTCATATTGAATTCCCATGTGTTGCAGGAGGAACCCAGTGGGAGGTAATTGAATCATGGGAGCAGATCTTTCTTGTGCTGTTCTCATGATAGTGAACAAGTCTCATGAAATCTGATGGTTTTAAGAAGGGGAGTTTCCCTGCACGAGCTCTCTTTTCTCTTGTCTGCTGCCATGAGAGATGTGCCTTTCACTTTCTGCCATGATTGTGAGGCTTTCCCAGTAAGTCTAATAAACCTCTTTCTTTTGTAAATTTCCCAGTCTCTGGTATGTCTTTATCAGCAGTGTGAAAATGGACTAATACAAATATAATAAAGTATTAGCAAGGTATCAGTCTTAAAGGCAGAAAGAGAACACAGAGTATCACACAGTTTCTACAGAAGGAGCTGCTGCTTCTATGCCTGAAGAGAAAACAGGAACAGGTTGGTATTATTAAAATGTGGAGGCTTAGGAGGAACTTGCAGAGCTTGGATCTCATCTCTGAAGAGGGTGCTAGCTGGCTGGTGTGGCTCTACCTGAAGTCACATGAAGAAACTTGTTCTAGGAGTTTGGGAACAACTATAAATCAGAACTAGTACCAGCATGGCTGCAGAGGTGAAGACCTTTTTCTGCAACAATACTAACAGGAACAGGAAGCAACCAGGAAAGAGGAAAGGGGAATGAGGTTTGCAGAGTCCCAGCCCCAGCAACATAAAGCACAGTATAAAAGAACATGTTCGAAGTTGAGAGAATGTAACTTAATCAGGAAGCATTCTTTAAACCCATCTCAAATGAGTTTAGATTCTCCTCCTCCTTTGAGGCTTTCTTGATTTACTCTCCATAGATGTGTTTTTCTATCTCTTTAGAATTGCTAAAGCAATTTAGATGCTTTTTGGTGTCACTTACAATTTGCCCCGTACTACAGTTATGCCTATAGCTGTCTTTTTTTTTTTTTTTGAGACGGAGTTTCGCTCTTGTTACCCAGGCTGGAGTGCAATGGCACGATCTCGGCTCACTGCAACCTCCGCCTCCTGGGTTCAGGCAATTCTCCTGCCTCAGCCTCCTTAGTAGCTGGGATTACAGGCACGTGCCACCATGCCCAGCTAATTTTTTGTATTTTTAGTAGAGACGGGGTTTCACCATGTTGACCAGGATGGTCTCGATCTCTCGACCTCGTGATCCACCTGCCTCGGCCTCCCAAAGTGCTGGGATTACAGGCTTGAGCCACCGCGCCCGGCCACCTATAGCTGTCTTAATCTCTCCCCTCTTCACTGCCATCCTTCTCCATACACAAATACATACATATTAGAAAAAAAATCAATGAATGCTGGAGCAGTGTTTCATTTATTTCCATATTGCCTGTAACTTCTCAACAGCTAGTTGTTGAACTTGTTCATTGCTGAATCCCCAGTGCTTAGAACGGGACCTAGAGTATAATACATCACATCTGTGTGTGTGTATGTGTGTGAAAATGAATGATTAAATGAGTTAGTGAATAAATGTAACTGAGTTGAGTATCAGTCCTAGAAGTCAGATTTGGATGACAATAGGGGATTCTGAATCTGGGAGTGTTTTTATTAAACAGTAATTCCATTTGAGGAAATAAAAGAAAGTATCTTTTTTATAGTGATTAACCTAATCTCAAACTTGGAGAACTTCTCAGCATCTAATTCACTGCCTTCCTTCACTCCTCACCTTGACTATGTCAAAAGAAAGATTTAGGTGGATCCAAACCTGAAGATGCTCCCATAACACAACAAATGTAGAGAATGTGTTTTGCAACCAGTAGTAATGACCAAAAATGTATTTGGCATAGACTTGCTTGAAAAGACAAACACAGCAAATTATATTCAAAACAAAGAAAGAATGACTCTTAGCATTCCTGTGGTAAGAAATAAAGTCAGTTCCAAATCCCAGGGTACCAGAGAGTTTAAAATCTCATGGCAGATGAATTTAATCACTTTCCTGTGTTATTAATAAGAAAACACTAGAGAACACAGCTGGTCGAACAGGAGTTTTCAGTGCTCATTCTCTCACAATAATACCAATTTTAATAACCATACACAACAAAAATACTTGCACAAGACCTAAGGAATCCAGGTGGGAGATTACAGCACCTGAATGTGGCACAGAAAGAAGAAAAGACACATAGAAGAGGATAGGAGGGACAGTTTCACACTACCTGCATCACCTCTCCCCCAAGCCTCGGCAGCACGGCTCTGCAAGTTTCTCCTTACTCATTTAAGTAAGGAGAAGAAAATGAGTATGCAACTTTGCTCTGAACCCTATTACCAGCCCTGCCCTAGTAAATACCGGGGCCAGGCAAGTCCTCACAGACCCAGGCTCTAGGCCCAACCAGGTGTTGGGCCATATATAATCATCCTAGGCTGCAGAATAACCCCTGTGAATCCAGTTTTCCAGACCAGCCTGAGATTTAAGGTCAGCAGTCCTCATGGCCCCAGACACCAAACTAACCCAAACTAAGAATCCAGCTTTTAGGACCACCCCAGTACCAGGCCTAAGAACTGCCCCGGTGCCCAGCTAGCGCCTGTGGACACAAACTTGAGGCCCACCCCCATGAACAGTCGCCAGTCCACCCCAGTGAACCACAGTGCTATGATGGCCCCTGTAGATGCAAGCACCAGGCCTGTCCACATGGCTGTAGCTTCAGGCCAAGCCCAGTGGACCCAGGCTCCAAGTCTTCCCCATGGACCTGTGCATCAAGCTAACCTCTGTGAACCTAGGCACCAGACCTGTTCACCTAACTTAGGCACCAAGCCAGCTCACCTGAGGACTTCAGTAGCAAACCTGTTGTGGAACTTGTATGTCAGACTGCCAAGAATCTCTGCCCAGTCTGAATGTAAAGGGCTTTCCCTGACAAAACTTGTATCTAACAACTAGAAGAGGTCCCTACTTTTTAAAATCTGCCATCAGTAGTTCAAGACCACAAGATCACAAATAATCTGGAAATGTGACACCACCAAAGGAACAGAATAAAGCACAAGTAAACCATCCCTAAAGAAATGAAGATATACAAACTTACTGAAAAAGAATTTAAAGTAATTGCCTTAAAGAAGTCCAGTGAGCTAAAATATAACAAAGTAAGACAACTAAATGCAATCAGGGGAAAAATAAAGTAAGTTTAACAAAGAGATAGAAACCATTTTAAAAAATACACATAAAAATTACGAAGGTGAAAAACACAATTAGAGAACTAAAAGACTCCATAGAGAATTTCAACATCAGACTTGATCAAGCAGAAAAAAAGAAAAGTCAGCAAACTTTAAGACAGGGCAGTTGAAATTACACGGTGAGAGAAACAAAAAAGAAAAAAGACTAACAGTCAAGAAAGTCTACAAGACTAATAGGAAACCATCAAGTGAGCCAATATATGCATTACAGGAACCCCACAAAAAAAAAAAAACCAAAGAAAGAGGTCAAAGCTTATATAAAGAAATAATTACAGTAGACTTTCCAAATCTAGAAAGGGAGCTAAACATTCATATCCATAAATCCCAAAGAACTCCAGTTAGATTAAACATAAAGAGATCTTCACTGAGACATATAATCAAATTTGCAAAAGTCAAAGGGGGAATTTTAAAGGCACCAAGAAAAAAGTGATTCATTACTTATAAGAGAACACCCATAAGACAATCAGTAGATTTCTCAATAGAAACTCTGTAGGCCAAAATGGAGTAATATAGTCAACATGCTGAAAGAAAAATAAAATGCCAACAAAGAATACTATATGTGGTATGTTAGTCTGTTCTTGCATTCCTATAAAGGAATACCTGAGGCTGGGTAACTTATAAAGAAAAGAGGTTTTATTTTTCACTCACATTTCTTCAGGTTGTATAGGAAGCATAGTGCCAGCATCTGCCTCTAGGAAGGGCCTTGGGAAACTTGCAATTATGGCAGAAAGTGAAGGAAAGTAAGCATGTTACATGGCCAGAGAGGAAGCAAGAAAGAGAGGGGGTGCCATTCAGACCTTGAGTGAACTACCAGAGCAAGAACTTACTCATCTGCAAGGGAATGGCAATAAGCCATTCATGAGCAACATGGCCCCAGGATCCAAATACCTCTCACCAGGCCCCACCTCCAACATTGGAGATTACATTTCAGCATAAGATTTGGAGGGCATAAACATCCAAACTGTATCATTCCACCCCTGACCCCCAAATCTCATGTCCTTCTCACATTGCAAAATATAATTATCCCTTCCTAATAGTCCCAAAAGTCTTAACTTACTCTAGCATTGACTCAAAAGTCCAAAGTTCTGAGTCCCAAGTCCAATGTCTTATGTGGAGATGAATCCTTTCTACTCATGAGCCCACAATTGTCTCAAGTGTACACAAAATATTCTCCAGGATAGATAATATGTTAGGCCACAAAACAAGTTTTAACAAATTTAAGGAGACTGAAATCGTATCAAATATCTTTACTGACCACAATGGTATTAAATCAGAAATCAACGACATAAAGAACTGTGGAAAACTCACAAATACATGTAAATTAAATAACATTCTCCTGAACAATCACTGGGACAAAGAAGAAATCAAAAATAACATTTTTAAATATCTTGAGAGAAAAAAAAAATACCAAAACCGAGAGATGCAGGAAAAGCAGTTCTAAGAGCAAAGTTTATAGAGATAAATGCCTACATTTAAAATATAGGAAAGAAAAGACATAATAATGGATGCCTCAGAAATAAAAAGATCATATGGGGCTATTACAAACAATGATAACCAACAAGTTGGATAACCTAGAGGAAATACATTAATTCGTAGAAACATATAACATATTCAAGTTGAGTGAAGAAGAAATAAAAAGCCTGAACAGATAACCAAAAAAACTGAAGCAGTAATTTTAAATCTTCCAATAAAGGAAAGCCCAGGACCAGGGCTTCTGTCTCAAGTGCACATAGAATATTCTCCAACCTGTAATCCCAGCACTTTGGGAGGCTAACATGAGTGGATTGCTTGAGCCCAAGATTTTGAGACCAGCCTGGGAAACATGGTAAAACCCCATCTCTACAAAAAATACAAAATTAGCCAGGTGTGGTGGTGTGCACAGGTAGTCCCAGCCACTCAGGAGGCTGAGGTGGGAGGGATAGCTTTAGTCAGAGATGTGGAGGTTGTTATGAGCAGAGATAGCCCTGCAGCCCTACAGCCTGGCAAACAGAGGTAGACCCAGTCTCGAAAAAAAAAAAAAAAAGAAAGAAAAGGAAAGGAAAGAAAGAAAGAGAGAGAAAGAGAGAGAGAGAGGGCCCAGAAAAAGATAACTTCATAAATTAATATCAGTTCTTCTTAAACTCTTATAAAATATTGAACCAGAGGAAATCAAACTCATTTTATAAGGCCAGTGTTATCTTCAAAACAAAACCAGACAAGGATACTGTAAGAAAAGAAAATTCTAGGCCAATATCCCTAATGAACATAGATGCAAACATTCTCGACAAAATGCTAAGAAACTGAGTTTATAAGACATTAAAATGATCATACATTGTAACCAAGTGGAAATTTATCCTTGGGATAGAAGGACGGTTTAACATATAAAAAACAGTAAAGGTGATACATCAAATCACAAAAAGACAAAAAAGAAGATAATCTCAACTGATGCAGAGAGAGTATTTGACAAGTCAGCATCCTTTCAAGAAGAAAATTCTCAACAGTTACATATACAAGGAATGTACCTTAATATAATAAGACCATACGTAATAAGCTTACAGATAACTTCATGCAAAATGGTAAAAAGGTGAAAAGAAAGCTTTTCTTCTAAGATCAGAAACAAAACAAGAAAGCTAACTCTCACCCCTTCTATTCAATATAGAAATTAAAGTCCTACCAAGAGCAATCAAGCAACAGGAAAAGAAAAAAAGGAATTCAAATCAGAAAGGAAAACGGTAAGTTGTCTTTGTTTGCAGTTGACATCATATTTTATATAAAAAGCCCTAAAGACTTCTCCAAACACCTTTAGGACTAGAAAACACATTCAGTAAAGTTGCAGTATACAAAGTCAATACTAAAACTTGATTGTATTTATATACACTAACAACAAACTATCCAAAAAAGAAATTAAGAAATAAATTCCATATACAATAGCATCAAAAAGAAAAAAATACTTAGGAATACAATTAGCCAATAAGGTGAAAAATCTGGACATTGAAAACTAACCGTTGATTAAGGAAATTCAGGAAGACACAAAAGAATGCAAAGATATTTTGTGTTCATTAATTGGAAGAAATATTGTTAAAATGTTTATATAACCCATTTATTTTTGGTTCCATATGAATTTTAGGACTTCTTTTTCCTATTTATGTGAAAATGCCATTTATATTTTGAAAGGAATTGCATTAAATATGTAAATTTCTAAGACTCTCTTGTAGTTAGGGCTTGGATACAATTAGTTTTGCCAGTGAGGTAGACATCTAGGCTCAGAAAGCAAAGGGATGGTTTCCAGCTTTATCTGTGTCCCTGCAAAGGAGATGCACTCATCCTTTTTATGGCTGCATAGTATTCCATGGTGTGTATGTGCCATTTTCTTTATCCAGTCTATCATTGGTGGGCATTTGGGTTGGTTCCAGGTCATTGCTATTGTGAACAGCATCACAACAAACATATGTGTGCATGTGTCTTTATAATAGAATGATTTATAATCCTTTGGGTATGTATCCAATAACGGGATTGCTGGGTCAAATGGTATTTCAATTTCTAGATCCATGAGGAATCACCACAGTCTTCCACAATGGTTGAACTAAGTTATACTCCCACCAACATTATAAAAGTGTTCCTATTTCTCCACATCCTCTCTAGTAACTGTTGTCTTCTAATTTTTTAATGATTGCCATTCTAACTGATGTGAGATGGTATCTCAATGTGGTTTTGATTTGCATATTTCTAATGACCAATGATGATGGGCTTTTCTCATAAGTTTGTTGGCCACATAAATGTCTTATTTTGATAAGTGTCTGTTGATATCTTTTGCCCACTTTTTGATGGGTTTATTATTATTTTTCTTGTAAATTTCAGTTCTGTGTAACTTATGGATATTAACTCTTTGTCAGATGGGTAGATTGCAACAATTTTTTCCCATTCTGTTGGTTGCCAGTTAACTCTAACGATAGTTTCTTTTGCTGTGCAGAAAGCTGGAAACCATCATTCTCAGCAAACCGACACAAGAACAGAAAAACAAACACTGCATGTTCTTACTCATAAGTGAGTGTTCAGCAGTGAGAACACATGGACACAGGAAGGGAAACATCACACACCAGGGCCTGTCAGGGGATGGGGGCTAGGGGAGAGATAGCAGGGGTGGGAGGAAAGGGGAGGGGATAGCATTGGGAGAAATATCTAATGTAGATGACAGGGTGATAGATGAAGCAAACCACCATGGCACATGTATATGTATGTAACAAACCTGCACATGATGCACATGTGCCCCAGAATTTAAAATATAACAATTAAAAAAAAAGCAAAGGGAAGCAAAAGCTAAATTTTCATGACAATGTTGATGGGCAAATATATTCCAACAGGTGTGCTTCTATCAGCTGAGCTTCATGTTCTACCCTTTAGCCCCACAATTGGTATGTTGAAAGCATGTGCAGTGATAAAAAGCAGTTTCCTGCCCTCTGGATTAGTAGCTCTAGTGGTATGACCTCACCAGTCCTGCAGCAACCTCCTAGTTTCTGCTCTTTCAGTTTTTTTTTTTTTGTTTGTTTTGTTTTTTTTTTTTGCAACCACCTAATTCCCTATATTACATACCTTTCTTCTTGAAATAGTGGTTTTTATCTCCTGCACTGTATCATAAGCATATGCATGTAAATCATAATATGAACTCTTAAAAACAGAAGTACTTTTGCTAAGGCATTATGCCTATAATCAGTCAGGAGGTCCCCAAACATCTAACTCCTGAAATATCTTATATGTCCTGTCTCTACTACCCAATTCCCCTGATGCTACTCTAATTTAAGTCCTCAGCCTCTCTGTCCTATAGTGTTGAAATAACATCCTGGGTTTCGGTCTCCTTGATTCTAGTCACCGTCTGCTCCAGCCTCCTCCATGTGAATCTGTCTTGTCTGATGTCACTTCCTTGTTCAAAATTCTCACATGAACCACCAAAATCCAGTAGATGGTATCCAAACCTGTGATGGTGGTACTTTAGTATCCTTTATAACCTGTGCCCTGCATGTTTAACCCATATTCTGCTATTCCACTCACTTATGGTCCAGCAAAACTGAACTCATTGTAGCTCATCCTGTCACGTGCTCTTACTTTGTTACGCATTTGCATACATTTTTCTCTCTGCTTGTTTTGGATTTCTTGTCCCTTATTTATCAGGGAAACATCTATTCTTCTTTCAAGTCTCAGCTGTCTTCTCACACTCCTTGAAGCCTCTCTTATTCTTCCTCCAGGTGGATCTAGATACTTCTTCCTACGTGCTAGCACTACACCGAACCATACTTCCACTCTCTCTCTCCAGCAGACTTCATGGTTCTAGATGGAAAGCACTGTGTCTTCTCATCTTTGAATCCCCCAAAAGACTATTATAATGCTTGACATACAGTAGGCTGTCAGTACAGTGGAAGGAATGACCAGAGGAAGGAAAGGAGGGAAACAGAATCAGGAAGGACAGGTATAGACGTGGGAGGAACCCAGAGACAAGATTCAGAGACCACAATTCTGTCTTTTGAGTTCACTAGTTTTACAAACTCATCTACAAGACTTAGTTCAGCTCCTCAGATCAGGCCCTCTTAAGTTTCCAGAAAATTGGGCTGCTTTTCACTGTTTGCACAACAAAACACTTCATTATAGTCCAGGTGCATAGCCTTTGTTTATATATTCTCTATTTCCAAAGCAAAAATAAATAAAAGAATCACTGTTCCCTTAATCTCCCAGGAATTTCACCTTACAGCTGCAGTGGCCATGCCAGCCACCATTTTACACTTTTTGTAACAAGAACCAGAGATTTCATTCTTGCCCTTTTCCTAACCCTTTCTTTCTTTTTACTCCACCCACCCCTCCCATTTTTCTCTTATCCCTACCACACTCAGTCCTTCTCTTCCAGGTTTTACTAGGGCTCTAAACCATTAAAAATACAAGAAAAAAAGGTATTTTTACTTTAAAAATAGTAACTCCTCCCCCTTTCCCAATTTTTACATCAAAAGACATTGTTAAATGCCACTCCCTTCCACATTTAGAGAACTGCTGATTCTCTGGGGAGAGAAAGGTGGTTGCTTAAGAGGTAAAGTCCCTTAGAGCATTCAAAATGAGGAGTGATTTTGTACAGAGGATATCATGCAGCAGGCTGGTTGTCTAGCTCCCATTCCTTTGTTAGCTCTGAGACCTTGAAGAAGTGATTTCTAGTCTCGGCGTGCCAAAGCTTCATCTGCAATTGTGAGCATTGGACTGACAATCTTCAAGGTCCTTCCTGCTCTAGCATTCACTGACTCTGCTATTTTTGACACATTGAATAATTAGGAGCAGCCAGTTTTAGTATCTTATTATAGCAAAAGCAGTAAATAATAATAATAATAATAAGCATATACCATCAATGTGCATCTATGTCTTGTTGTGTTTGAGTGAGGATCCTGATACATAATAATGGATGATAATTTTCACTGAAAAAAATCCTAACTATTAAAGACACTCTTCTGAAGATGTTCTCTCCAGTCTCTCCTACAGGCAATCATGAGAAAGAGGGTGGGCATCATCAGAGCGGGAGTGAGTGGCCTGGCTGCCATACGGTGCTGTCTGGAGGAGGGGCTGGAGCCCACTTGCTTTGAAAGAAGCAATGATGTTGGAGGCCTGTGGAAATTCTCCGTGAGTGGCACATCACTAGAACCCAGTGGAAGGAGATGGTAGGTTCCAAGGCAAATCAAATCTGGTCAGTTCTAATTCAGATTTGGGAGGCAGGTCACAAAAGCTCCAGATCTGGAAAGTGAAATCTTACCTCTCCAATCGTACTAATGCACAAAAAACTATTTCACACCAGCAAAATTTGTCCTGAAAAGGACATCTTCAGCTCATTAAACACCATCACCTGCATGGTGAAGTCCAGATCTCCGAGCTGCAAAGGGCGCTAATGTTAGTAATTAGCCAAAAATAAACCATGGCCTTCCCATGTAACAGACATGATTCTGTTCTTTATTGCTCTTAAATGCCAGGACCATGGTTAGAAAAGAGAAAAAGCAAACCTGGACTGAGACCCTGAGATCAGAAGTCCTGAGTTCTAGTCTCAACTTGTAGGTTTTCTAGGTAGATAGCTACCAGGCCAATTACTTTTTTTTTCCCTGAACTTCAAATGCTCATTTGTCAAATGCAGAGGATATGATTCTATAATTAACTTATGTCTACTGGGCAGATAGAAATTATTATAGATAATGATTGCGTGTGATGTGTGTGTGGCTGCTGAAGAGCCTATCAGCTCCAAAGACACAGAGAGAAATTACGGTCTTTGCCATTTGGGCTCACTGTTGTAGAAATAATATAATTAGGAAATACTCCTTGTAAACACATTTTTTTTAAATTTCAAAGCCAAGTTTGGGAAACTTCTAGCTCTTCTGTCCTGAATTTCCCAGCCATTGTAATTAACTGTCAATGATACATATTTGGCTTGAAAACATTATATCCACATCATTCATCTTGTAACTACTTTCAGTCCTGGTCTTAGTTATTGCCTGAACTGCACCAATAGCCTCCTCCAATTGAGTATATTAGTGCTAACTTAGAATATGTTTTTATTCTTCTCCAAGCCTTTTAAAAATTTTTTTTGGTTTTGTAACCCTGAAAGCACTATATGAAATATGAGATCATTAATTTTTCCAGTAGGGGGTAATCAAGAGTTAATATTTTTCAAGAATTTAAATTTCCTTATTTACATTTGCTCAGGGAAATATGGCCAGCTTAGACTAAATCATAAAATGGCTTTCTACCATCTCCCTAGTAACACTTAAATGCTGCTTGAGCACCTGTTCTGGTAGAGTTTGTGCTAAGTACTGGGATGACAAATACGGAACTTATATAATCACCCTTTATAAATGGCTTCATTTCATTTGATGAAGCAAGTCATAATATAATTCCACAATCCTTTGATGGCAAATGGGCAAAAACTCATTTGATAGCAAAACCTCTCCTGAAATCATAAGGCTGAAAAATGTGAATTGGATCAACATGAGGCTAAGCCTCACTTTCTGCTGCACTGCAGAAATTTTATTGCATTTGACAGATTGTGGCCCCAGATCTGACTAGGAGTATTATGGAGCAAAATCCAAAAATGTACACAGTCCAAAATATATCTGGCCCTAAGATTTTTAAATAAGAGATTATATAACTACAACAAGATAGACCTGGTCGCCATCAGTTTGCACTCTTTTAGAAGAGTGTGGACTACAGAAATCTTAGTAGGTCAAAGGAAACCTCCCACAGGGATGACATTTAGCGCAGCATTGAAAGATAACCCCAGACAAGCAAAATAGAGGATCACCTGTGACACAACTCCTAGAGAGTGCATTTTCCATCAAAGACTGTGGATGGCACTCCATAGACCTATGCAGTCATTGGCAGTGCGCCAGCACCAGGTAAGAGACCAACAATCCATCAAAGGTACAGAAAAGGCAATGAACATGGTGTGTACAGAAAGGGATTTATGAGTTAGCCAATACAGCCAGATCAGAAAGTTTAAGGAAGCAATAAGTGATAGTTCAATAAGATACAAAGTTGGATTCTGAGTTATCCACAAGAGGAAATTTTTCTTTTGCCTAAGATCATGTTTATAAGCAAAATTCTACTCAAAGGCATGGTGAGGATGTGGACCCTTACAAATACTCAAAACTTTAGCCCCCTCCACATACCCCAACCCTTCCTTCTTTTCTTAGAAAAGTTGCTTGGCACAATATATAATCAGAGAGGGATTTTTTTAAATGTGTTACATAAGACTTTATTTTGCAAGCCTTTGTTAGAAGGTGTTCCAGCAAACAGAAATTTAATAATTCTGAACTTTTCACTATTTGCTTTTTCTGAGAAATGAAAACCAAATGGAATTTAAGTAATAGCAGGCAATGTGAGTGTATTTTAAGTTTCACCCACTCCAAAACAGGGCCTCATGCCCCCAAAAGATTTTATTACTACTGTAATAAGAAGTTGCTTAACAGCAAGGTGTGGTGGCTAATGCCTATAATCTCAGCATTTTGGGAGGCTGAAGCAAGTGGATTATCTGAGATCAGAATTTTGAGACCAGCATGGCCAACATGGTGAAACCCTGTCTCTACTAAAAATACAAAAATTAGCCAGGCGTTTTGGTCAACGTCTGTAATCCCAGCTACTCTGGAGGCTGAAGCAGGGGAATCTCTTGAACCCAGGAGGCAGAGGTTGCAGTGAACCGAGATCAGGCCACTTTAGCCTGGGCAAAGGAGCAAGACTCCATCTCAAAACATGAATGAATGAATGAAATTACTTAACAAACAATAGGTTAGTATCATTTTAATTGCAAAAGCTGAACCCAGGACTATTCGAACTTTCTCCCACTCATTTATTCATTTATTCATTCAACAAATACATACTGAGTATATTATGTGTGGGGTACTATATTAAGCATAAATGCAGATAAGAGACCAGCCAGCACTTTAAAAGCAGAGAGAAAACAAGTATTAGAATAACTTCAAGTGACTGTGTAATTAGGGCAGTAAGAACAATGGGAGCTTAGTGAAGCTTAAGATGAGTTCGCAGTAGGGGAGAGGGAAGGTAAGGAAATGCATGAGAAAGAAGGCAACTTTTGAGCATATTTTGAGGGCATATTTAGACAAGGAGATATGGGACTGATAAGCAGAGCTGGAATCAGAAAGAAGATCAAGGCAGACTGCTCAGATGCATGTACAACATTTTGGAATTAACCTCTGACTTTGTCCCCAAGTTACTTATGTTCTCATGGGAAAGATGAGAGATGAACACAGTTCTCTCTCAACTGTGTTAGTGCCCACAGCTGCTTAGGGATCTGGTTCCAAGCCAAGCTCCCTCAGCTAGAAGCAGAGTCTATGTTGAATTTCTTCTTTACTGGCTCAAATCACACCTCATGTTGAAATAATAAAAATGCACACCCTCCCTGAAGTAACAGACTTGTTACATAATACATTTGCGTTTTTATGTTTGTTTGGAGAACAGTCTTTTAGGGAAAATTTCAAGGAGTTGTAGTGTGCATACTCTTCTGTCCTTGTGTTATGATTGACTGGGGTCAAGGGGCAAAAAAGCAGAGATTCATTCAAGATGGAAATATTCCAAGACCTCAGCATCTCTGCTTCCCAGAACAGAGTCTTACTGTCGTTAACCAGGCTCCAGCCCACAGCTCAGCCCCACCTCTTTTCAATGGGCGGCTGAAAAAAACTCCTTCCAACCTCTCCTTCTCACAACCATCAGTAAAAGGCACCAACTGTTGGCGAAAGGGAAACACTCAACCTGCCCAACTGCGAGGCATGAGCCTTCACCCTTTTTCTGACCTCCACAAAAATTTTAAAGTGATGGTTTAAAAAAAAAAAAAAAAGGTTAAATCCCTGAGCTTTTGTCCTTATGAGAAATACAGTAACCATGAATAGAGGAAAATTATGTTTTCAACTTGAGAAAAAATACTGAGGCTTCAAGCAGCCTCCCATTTCCCCACTGGGACACAATCCTCTCTTTCCAGCACTTTTTGTCTCCTTCTTCCAGGGGTCAGATGATGTGAGAGGAAAATACACATCTTCAATCCAGCAGCAACGTGACATTCCATCTCTTTCCCCCATTGCAAAAGAGTCCCTTCTGGACCTCAGGAAGCAGAAGCTGCCAGCTCTTAAATGTATTTTCAAGGCAACATATTGTGTGCACTTTTATCCTACCCTGACAACTGAGAGGAAATGTTTATTTTCAACTTAGCCTTTGACTGCTTATAAAAAATAAGCCACTTTTCAATTACACCGATGCTTTAAAATGAAGTGCCAAGATTTAACACATGTTCTAAGGTCTCTGGGTTTCCTGTGTTTCTTTGGTGAGGAGTAAAGGCCAGTAACCAGTGAGCCAAAGGACAGGGTTCATTTACAACAGAGCAGTGGTTCTCAAAGTGTGGTTCCTATACCAGCTGCTTCAGCATCACCAGGAACTTGTTAGAAATGCAAACCACCCCAGACTCCACCCCAGACAGACTGAATCTGAAATTCTAAAGGGCCCAAGAATCTACGGTTTTGGAGCCCTCCAGGTGATTCTGATTATACCAAAGTTGGGAAACCACTTCAATATTGGGTTCTGTTGCCAATGAAGAGTTTGCTGAACTCCAATAGCAAATAAATAGGCTAGAAGCCAAAGCCTCCTCTAGACTGTTTTGTTGTTTCTTTGTTTTGTTTTGTTTGTTTTTAACCTGAGGATAAGATCAGAACCAGTGATGTCACAGGAGAATGCAAGAAACCACTAAGCGACTATAAAAACAGAGCCAATACTAAGGGTAATTACAATAAGGAGATTCACATGGGGAGAGCTCAGGTTCTGTGTCAGGTGCTACACGAAGGGCTTTCCATTCCATAGCTTACTGAGAGCTTTTAATTTTTGCTTATGCTTTTAAACATTAAAAGAGGTTTAGTCAACCAAGAATTGAACGACTGTGTTCACCAAAGGGAACACAATTCTTGGCTTTCTCTTTAAGCTTTCTTATTCTCCCTAGGACCACACAGAAGAAGGCAGAGCCAGCCTTTAGCAGTCTGTATTCACCAACTCTTCCAAAGAAATAATGTGCTTTCCAGACTTCCCTTACCCTGATGATTACCCAAACTATATGCACCACAGCAAGCTCCAGGAATACATAAAGACATTTGCTCAAAAGAAGGATCTTTTAAGACACATATAGTTTGAGGTAGGAGCCTCATAACTTGTAATGTTGAAATTAATAAATGTGTGGGTTAGAGAAAAGGAGACCGCACAGTATTATAGAAATTAGAGCCAAATGTTTCGGTACCTCAACAATCAAATGTTAGCTGTGATTATAAAGTATTCATGCACTGATTTTTTTTTCTTTTAGACTTATTAGTCCACTATTCTCTGAGAGCTTTCAGACTACCTCACAAAATAGAGGCAGCTATCCCATCATTGTCCACTTTTCACCCTCATGCTCTGATATTGTAAAGAATCCAAAATTCTTTAGTATGTTATAGGAATTTTGTCACTTCAATGCCAATGAGTTGTAATTCAAAAACCATAGCATTTGGTAGGAATTTGCCATTATGTAAGGGTTAACAACTTAAATGGGAAATACAGTCATTGCCCCCATCTTCACCCACTCAGTTCAGTAGATTTTTTTTTTTATTAAAAAGACTTGAGATTTCAGCATTGTTTCTGTGAAAATAATGTTTTACATTTCTTTAGGACTCTTTTTTATTGAGCATTTCTGTCTGTATGTTTGGAACTCTTAACTCAAATAACTGTTCTTACAGGCAGAACACATGCATATAGTAGGAAAAACAATCAGCAAAATTATGAACTGCGGTTATATTTACATTATTATTTTACCTGGAGTAGCCCCAAATGTAGAGTTAAAATAAAATTTTCCAATAGTCATTTTATTCCATGTATTCGCTTCCTTTTATGGTATTAATATCAACAAAGATTAATGAAGTTTCTACTATGTGCTTGCATTGTGCTATGTGCTATATGTAAAACAAAAGGAGGTCTAAGACTCAGCTCTCAAGTTTATAATCTAGCTGTGCATCAAAATAAATACATAAAGAGTAAGTAATAAGATTCCAGTAACAATTTCAATCAAAGAGAAAAATTTTTAAAGCCATCTATGGTTTATAAATAGATCAATGCTACAGAGATCATGAAGCAAGAGGCAACATTTTGGGAGAAGGTATTTTCTAGAGAAAGCAAAATTTGGTTGTATTTGTTAGGCATTTTAGGTGAGTGAGTGACATGAGTAAAATTAGAGAGGTGGGAAAATACCCTGCTCATTTGGAGAACAGTGGGCAAATCAAGTTGGGTAGGAGGGAGATATATCTGCTAGGATGAGATACAGCCACATACATCAGTAAGCTAGTATGTACTGTACTTTGAAAAATAGAGGATTATTAAGCAACCATGTAAAAGAAATTCAGAGAGGGACATCCAGAGCTTATGTGATGGCACCACAGTCATCAAAGATTCAGCTTCACCCTTCTTTGCATGAGGCTTACATCATGAAGTTTGCCTCATGGTCCAAAACAGTTGCTGAGCAATCACATCTGTCTTCTAGGCAAAAAAATAAAGAAAGAAAAAGAAAGAAAGAGGGCAAAGGGATGTCCTCCCAGTTGAATCAGCTCTCCTTTTACAAATTCTCCTGAAAAGCCTGTCCAACATTGTCTGCTTATATCTCATAGGCCACTCTAGTTGCACAGGAACCTGGAAAATGCGTCCCTTTGCTGGGCATGTTGTCACTCCAAACATAATCAGGGTTCTGTTAGCAAAGATGAGGAGAGAATGGACATTAGGGGAGCAGTTTGCAGAATCTGTCATTGAAAAGTCTGTGGGAATAACAGAAAATAAGATCAAAAGAGTAAATTGGAACAAAATTGTATGGACTTAATAGTGATAGCATTAGAGATGTAGAATAAGTTTTAGAGGCTGTGAAGTAACAGAAATCACTTTGAGCAGGAAACGTAAAATGAATATGGTCCTTTAGGAAGACTAATCTGACAAGCAGGATGAAGGATGACTTGCAGGCAATGGGAGGCTGAAGACAGGTTAGTTACAGGTTCTTGCCATAGTCCCCGCAAGGGAGTGATAAGGACTTCAATGAAGGCAGTGTTAGCAATCACAGAAAGAGTGAGATTGGGAGAGAAATTATTGCTTAAACATGAGGCAAGGATGGAGAAATAACAAGTAAAAAATAGTTGTGGATTTGAAGCATAAGAGTGTTGAAGGAAATTTAAGTAGGTCAATCAAAACCTGTTACATATGAGAATGAAGTGGCTCTCCAGATGGAAAGATCAAGCTAAACTAGATAGAAGAGAGACCAAAAATAGATGTATTTGTATATTCATAACATGAAAGTTGCTAATAGTTCTGAGGGAGAGTATTTATGCAAAGCAAAAGAGAAGCCAACAATCAAACCTTGAGATGTAACCATATTCTTGAGTACATGGAAGATGAGGTCAAAAAAGGAGGAAGCCATGTCAGTAGGGGAGAGCCATAATAATAAAGATTTGTTATATGACATCGTTCACAAAAATATTCAGTGTGATTTACCTGTAAATCAACTAACTTGACGTCAAAAAGTAAATGTACTCCAGTGAGTAATTTTTCTTGTGAGATTCAAAGACTCAATGAAGATTCACTGTGACTCCAATTTTAATATCTTTCTACATATTTCTGAATGACCAAGAGAGCTCAAAATTATTCCCTCCACAGAAACAATTCAAGAAGGAAAAAAACTTGCAAACACAGAATTATAAATAGAAAAGTTAATTTTCTGGTTAAGACCCTGGTTTCCAGTATAAAGAAATGTCCCAGCTTCTTAGTCACAGGCCAATGGGTTGTTGTTACTGAAAACAATGGGAAACAGGAATCTACTATTTTTGATGTTGTAATGATTTGTTTAGGACATTATGTATACCCCAATCTGCCAACTGATTCCTTTCCTGGTAAGTTTTGAAAATATATAATAATCTGGGGACTTATACGCAAACATCCAGGGTTAGAAACATCTTTCTATAGATATTACATAATGATTATTCTTAAAGTCCCAAAGATTTCAAAAGAAAAAAATTTAAGTTTAACAAGATATAGTAATAAATAGCCTCATAAGCCCTTATATTAAAATAATAAAGGACCTGCAAGCCAGATATCAGACAAACCCAAGTTCCTATTTTACAGACAGTAACTCAACTATAGGTCCTGACAGCAAATGGGGTCTCCAAGCAGAGTTACATTCAGAAAAAGTAGAGTCCAACTGCCAAACAGTTTAAAGAAAAACACATTTACTTATTTATTAGAGACTCCTAAGTTTCTAATTTCATTAGATATTAGAAGTTTGCAAATAAATTTCAGAAATTTCAGTGATTTGTCTGTGTGCACACACATGAGTGTTTATAGCAGCACACTTTGTTACCATTCAAAAGTGGCAAACCTCAAATAAATAAAATATGGATGAAGCCTTACTTCCATTTTTCCTTCCTTCCTTGCCACAGGAACACAGTCTACTCATTAGAGTTCCCATATCTAGATATGATGTTCACAGGCCAGGCAAATTAAAGAGGAAAGGTTTCAGGAGGAATGCTAATGTTAACAGCCAGTATATTTAATGTTTATGAGCATGGGATCAGAACACCTGGCCTCAACTTATTATGCCACTAGTTCCTTACCACTTACCTTCTTTGTCTCTGTCACCTTTTAAAATAGGGACAATAGCCTACCATGCAGGGATGTTATCAAGATTAAACAGTTAAACCATGTAAAGCATTTAGCACAAGATCTAGCCCCCAGGGTTAACCCAATAAATATTAACTATTATCAAAACATAAATTCTTATGCCTTAAGATTTTTTTAAGGCACAATTTTTAGGGAGCTTAATGTCAAAAAATGCTCAATGGATAAATGTACTTCAACGAGCAAATTTTTTAATTAAAACTGATATAGGAGGTTAAAAAAACACATTGAAAACATCTTTATAACTTCTGAAAATCATTCAAACCACTTGCCATGTTCCATTTAGGCCTGAACCAGTTTCAAGGCAACTACCTCCATAACCGAGATTATAAGGATCCAGAAGCCTTCAAGGGGAAGAGGGTCCTCATGATTGGTCTAGGGAATTCGGGATCTGACACTGCTGTTGAGCTCAGCCATCTGGCTACACAGGTACATGACATAAAAGGTTTTGGGAAATAAACCTAAGACAGGGCTGTGCTACTAAATCAGCAGTCAAGGTACTGAGGATGGTACTTGCATGTCACACCACAAGAGATCCACCTGTTGTATGTGCCCTTTAAATCAAGGAAGACTTGAGAAATTCTCCATGTGAAGCCAAGTAATGTGGCCCATGCTAGCAAGGAAGTATATTCCACCGAATCCAGAGGTAAGTGCATGAGTGTGTGTATGTATAGGTGAGTGTGTATGTGTACATATAGGTGAGTATGTATGTGTGTATTTCTTGTTTTAATTTTGTATTCTTATCACCTCCAAATAGACTAGTTCTTCCTAGTTAGGCTTAACCTGTATTTATTTAACAGTATTTATTATAACCTATCATGCAAAAAGCACTGTGTTTACCACTCTGAAGGTCTGAAAGATATGCATGATTTCATATTTACTAACATTAATTCACTCAACAGCAGGTGCTCAACAAATATTGGGCACTTACTATGCTTACTATGTGTCAGAACTATGCTAAACTAAAAATAAATGCATAAATAACTTAGACTAATTCCTGACTTCAAGGAAAAGATGGAGATGGGGTTGACAGGTACACATAAACTATCACCAAAGGAGGCAGTGAGTCTTCCAGTAGAATTAGGTGTGGCAATAGCAGCACAGGGAAAAGAGAATCTAATATCCTGGATGAGGTCAAGGAAGACTTCCCAGAGGACTCCAAGCTGAATCATCTATCACCAATCGATACTAAAGAAACAACACATTTTTAAGAAAACAGATTCTCAATAAATAAATTCCTAAATTGATGTAAATAAACCTAAATTTTTTAAACTAAAAATTCCCTTCAGTTATCACAAAGTTAAAGTCTGTTTTGCAAAGACAGTAAAATAGATGAGCAGCCAGACTCATCTCAGGGCTAAGGCAGTTGCCATGGAAAAGTCCTTGGAGTATGCATGTAGGGAGAACTGAAAGGAGGAGGAACAGGGAACATAATTAAACCCTTGACATCCTCAGCTTAATTTTAGCTAGATATTTAGCTACATTTTTCCCCCACCTAGCCCACTGACTACCATCAGCCACCACCAGTGGGGCTCACTGGATCATCTGGTCCCTTCCAGACTTGCCATCTTAGTCCATGAGAATGTGAAGATTAAACCATCATAGTTGAACAGAGAGCCCTGTTGTTCCTAGAGGTATGGTTCTAATCCTTTCAACCACTATACACCAGCTCTCAGGGGTAGTGAGAGAGTCCTGTGTCTACTAGTTTAAATTTTAGACTGTTTATAAAATTTTACTTTAAGTTCTAGGATACACATACAGAATATGCAGGTTTATTACATAGGTATGCATGTGCCATGGTGGACTGCTACACCTATCAACCCATCATCTAGGTTTTAAGCCCTGCACGAATTAGGTATTTGTCTTAATGTTCTCCCTCCCCTCGCCCCCCACCCACCAACAGGCCCCGGTGTATGATATTTCCCTCCCTGTGTCCATGTGTTCTCATTGTTGAACTTCCACTTATGAGTGAAAACATGTGGTATTTGGTTTTCTGTTCCTGTGATTGTTTGCTGAGGATGATGGTTTCCAGCTTCATCTATGTCCCTGCAAAGGACATGAACTCATTCTTTTATATGGCTGCTAGACTACTTAGGCCTGCCTTTTAAAAGTGTTCCTTCCTGGATATTGAGAGAAATACATGGAAGTATCCAAATAATTGTGTTGTGTTTGCTTATTTCTTATAGAGTGATACTGAAATCTGTATTGTCTTTCCCCACCAGGTCATTATCAGTACCAGAAGTGGTTCCTGGGTCATGAGTTCGGTCTGGGATGATGACTATCCTTGGGATATGGTGTATGTTACCCACTTTGCATCCTTTCTCTGCAATGTCCTTCCTTCCTTTGTCTCTGACTGGTTATATGTCCAAAAGATGAACATGTAGTTTAAGCATGAGAACTATGGCCTGATGCCTTTAAATGGGTACTTAAAAATAGAAATTTTTTTTTCAAAAAGGGGGTCACTCATTTAAGTGAATTTATTCTCTCTAGAACTTACTTTTGTTGTCTTATTGGGCCTTGTAAGATTAAACTAAAGGTTTCACAGGTGACAGGACATACCCAGAGACCATGAATGGCTTGGAAACCTCATTGAAATTAGTCCAGTAGAAAGAGTATGGAAATATCTGAAAGGGGAATGAAGCAGACAAATAAATCATCCTGACATGGATGATTCATTTGCTGTAGCTACAAGCTACAGCATAGAACTTTGAGGGCTGAACAAACTCAAATTGGTTTTTTGGAAGAACATCTTGTCTGTGCTTATGGGTAAACAAGGATATCAATAATAATACCTGCTTCTCAAGATGGTTGTGGTATTCAATAATATAGAAATATAAAAATTGCTTTGTAAATGATAAAGCTTTTAAAAAAATGGTTCTTAAGTGTCAAGTTTTCTAATGTGCTTCAAAGGAGCAAATAACAAAATAGTGTTAATCAACATGCGTCAGCTTGTAGGAAGTCTCAAAACAAAGGTGCACACTTCCTCCACCCTTAAATTTTGACATTTTTGCAGAACTATCAGGAGGCATAGAACACAAAAAGCCATAGAGAGTCACAGAACAAAGGTGGCCAGTAAGATTAGTCAGATTCATTTATTTACTTCTTTATAGAGATAGGACCCAACACTTACTAATTAGGAAGGCATTCTAGGTAGAAGAATCAGCATATCAATAGGGAAAAAAAGAATATTTAAGCTAGTAAGAAAAGAAACAATTTTATCTCCTGGACCATGCTAGCCGAAAAGTTTCACTGTGTTTAGAGAAAGAGGTGAAGAAAAAGTAAGGAGGAACTGTAAATCAAAAGAACAAATGCCAGATTTAGGAGCTAAACTCTCATTCCAAAGCACTTATCCTACCCAGTCTTGCAGACTGCTATAACCCTGAAGAAAAAAAATGTTTATTTTATGCATTTAAAATTATGTTTAACACTGGGACCTACTTGAGGGTGGAAGGTGGGAGGAGGGAGAGAATCAGCAAAAATATCTATCAGGTACTATGCTTATTACCTAAGTGACAAAACTGTCTGTACACCAAACCCCTGTGATATACAGTTTACTTATATAACAAACCATGGACCCCCAAACCTAAAATAAAAAAATTTTTTAATTGTGTTTAATATAAGTCCCATAGCTTGACCTGGTTAAGATTTTTTATCTTGTAAGAGTAACTGTAAATTATATTTTGGCCTTGCCATTTAGACAAAACAGAGTTTAAGAAATTCATTCATTCCAAAAACTAAGCTTCCTTTTGGAAAGGATTCCAGTTACCCTAAGTTTTTGGAGAGAGAAAGTGGGAGGAAAAAACAGGTTTCATTGCGGCCTGCACTTTACTATCTTGTAAGGTAAAAGAAGAGGTTACTGGATTAGAGAGACACAAAATGATGAAGATGCACAGAGACAAATTTCAGGACTTACGAAGTGTCTTTGTGTCGGAGGTACTTTCAGGAAATTCCAGAATCTCAAAGGAAACTTAATCGAAATGAAATATATCATCCCGAAAAATATTATTCCTAGAATTTTGGCAACCAAAATGCAATATCAAAGTTGTTATGTCTTTTTGTGGCCAGAGCTGATGAAAGAAAACCAAACATGGCAATAAAACTTCCCACCACTGCAAGTCTGATTTCCCCACGTAAGACAAGACTTTAAAGTTATGATAGTAGGGTACCTATAACAACAGTGCTTGCACGAGCCTGGCACTGTCTTAAATACTTTAAGGATAATTGGTCATTTAATTTTCACAACAACCTATGAGGAAGATTCCATCATCATCCCCATTTTACACATAAAAAAATACAGTAAAGTAACAGCTAGTAAAAGATAAAGCTAGGTTATTAGCCTGAGCCATCTGCTTCCAGAGTTGGCATTCTCAATCACTTTATTACACCTGTAAATTAGTTTTATTCTCATTTAGGAAAGGAAATGCCATAAGAGAAGAGAGTTCAACGGCACTCATGCTGATATTTAACTGCTCGATGTCATTTTGGCTGTCGCAGGTATTTCTTGGAAATGAGGTATTTACAGCAAGGGTGTTTGCCTCTCATTTCTGTAGTTTCCTGAGAAAAGAGCCTATATTCAATGATGAGCTCCAATCCTGTATCCTGTGTGGCACTGTGTCCATCAAGCCCAGTGTGAAGGCATTCAAAGAAACCTCAGCTGTGTTTGAGGATGGGACCATGTTTGAGGCTATCGACTCTATCATCTTTGCAACAGGCTATGATTATTCCTACCCCTTTCTTGATGAGACCATCATCAAAAGCAGAAACAATGAGGTCACCTTGTTTAAGGGCATCTTCCCCCCACTAATGGAGATGCCAACTTTGGCTGTGATTGGCTTTGTTCAGTCCCTTGGAGCTGCCATCCCCACAGCAGACCTGCAAGCCCACTGGGCTGCTAAAGTATTTGCAAGTAGGTGGGCCACTGTGTCTTTTATTCATTTTCTCAATGAACATTTTTTGAACACCTAGTATATGCAAAGCACTGTGCAAAGGAAGCAAGACAAACATGTTCCTTGACCTCTCAAAGCTTAAAATGGGATGTGGGGGATGCCATAAGGGAAATTTGGGGGGGGGGGGTTCTAGTGAGAGGATTTGGACAGTGAGTTATTTTGCATAGAGCAAACAACATGCAGAAAGTCATAAAGTTGAGGAATAGTATGGAATGTGTAAGGACCCAGAAACATTTTGGTGGAAAGGAAGGTAAAGGAGAGGCAGGGAGTTGCAAGAAATATAGCTTTATAAGCCGCGTTAAAGAACTTAAACTTCTCATAGGGATTTGGAAGGACTTTGCAAGATTTTAAGCAAGAAAAAAATAGCAGAGGATAATTGCAATGTCAGGATACATTATGAAGGTTGGAAGGGCCCTTGTAAGTGTTGGAGGTGTGCTAGAAACCTCATTGGTGTCAACTTCTGTTAGAATAACAAAGTCAGTGACAATCTTCTTCTTCCCTCCTTCTACATAAGACCTTATGGTCTCCAGGGGCTACAAGTATGCTTGTGTGAGGAAATCAAGAATATGAGGATTACATGGAGAAAGGCAATGTCCCAAATATATTGATTTAATTTACTCCAGTCATACTGATAATCATTATTATTGAAAGTGTTCTTTTATTGAAGTATTCTCCAAAATGTTGACCAATATAGGTATAACTTACCCAACATAACTAATCCATAAAAACTTATACTATTAGTAATTAAGAAAATATTACAATATGGAATGTATATATACGTTGTCTAAAATTTTTGTAGATAAATAAATTTCTATTTCAAATACACCATGAAGGAACATTGTTTAAATAAACACCATCATGAAATCTTTTGTAGATGCTCCCCTGCAAAATACTTCTGTTGTTTTTTCCTTTGAAAGACACAATAGTGCCAAGAGCCTCAGGTATTATGAGAAGACTGGATATAGTTCATAAACCTAGAAAATTTACATGAAGCAAATGGTAACATTTATTTATTCGGGAAATACTTATTGAACACCTAATCATGCACTGCAAATGTGAGAGCAACTTTCTTCCATTGTTACAAAGGCAAAGAAGCTACCATTACTAGTTAAAATAAGTTACATTAGGGCCGGGTGCGGTGGTTCACACCTGTAATCCCAGCACTTTGGGAGGCCAAGGCAGGTGGATCATGTGGTCAAGAGATCGAGACCATCCTGGCCAACATGGTAAAACCCTGCCTGTACTAAAATACAAAAAATTAGCTGGGCATGGTAATGCCTGCCTATAGTCCCAGCTACTCAGGAGGCTGAGGCAGGGGAACTGGTTGAACTCAGGAGGCAGAGGTTGCAGTGAGCCGAGATCGTGCCACTGCACTCCAGCCAGGCACCTGACACCTGGTGACAGAACGAGGCTCTGTCTCAAAAAAAAAAAAAAAGAAAAGAAAAGAAAGTTGCTTTAATGTTGTGAAATTCGCCAAAAGCTAAAACTTTTCTGCTCCCCCTTAAAACGCCTTACATATCTGCAGGGAAGATGTTTAAAATCCCATTCTTCCTTTCATTATCTCATTTAAAATGCCATGAACCTTAAATGGAACTATTTTATCAAATTATTTCTTCAGAGAAGTTTTAGGAAGAGGATGCAGAGGAAAATAGAAATTGTTATTATATGCTTAAAGTGTACCAAGCACATATGTTGAGGATTAGGTCCTCCATAATGTTACAGAAATATGAGATTGAGTGATTTGAAGCTACAAATGTCTCTGCTGTCACTATCTCACTACAGGCCAGCTGTGCCATTCCCAAAGAAGGTCCTTTATCTTTTCAGGCCTTTGTTTCTGTGAACTGGTATTTTGCTAAAGATATTAAAGACAGCTCCTCTTGATATAAACATTTTTAGGAATGTAGTTTATAAATACCAAATGATTTCCACCATATGTCATTATATAGTTCTGATTTCTTCGTATTTTTCAATATGTTTCTCTTCGTTTCTTTTCTAGACTCATATACCCTGCCAACTACTAATGAAATAACGGCTGACATTGATGAGAAAATGGGGAAAAAACTCAAATGGTAAGCAACTGTACTCGCTAATGGAGCAAGTCTCAAAATATGCCTTATATGTAGAAAAATATTAATACACTCTAAATATTGTCATTAGAGTTTACATTTTTTAAACACTTGTAATAATCAAATAATATTTAGATAGTAAACAGTCATCATACTTCTCCTGTGTAACTCAAGAACAGAGGTTTATCATTAGTGATAATTTTGCCCTCCAGGGGACAAATGGCAAAATCTGTAACACTTTTGGTCATCATGAGTGGAGAGGGCATGCTACCAGCGTCTTATGGGTAGAGAACAGGAATTCTGCTAACCACCCAACATTGCAGAGCACAGTCCACTAACACAAATAATTATCAGGCTCAAAATGTCAATAGTACTCAGATTGAGAAATGCTCTGTAAGTGACACAGCTGACCTTTGAACAACACAGGTTTAAATTATATGGGTCCACCTATACATGGATTTTTTTCAATTAATATACCTCAATTTTCTTAAGATTTGCAGCAATTAAAAAAACTCAAAGATTAATTGTGTAGCCTAGAAATATTGAAAAAAAATAAGAAAAAGATGCCATGTATAAAATATATGCAGATACTAGTCTATTTTATCCTTTACTACCATAAAATATACATAAATCTATTCTTAAAAAATCAAAATTTATCAAAACTTACTGCATACAAACTCTTACAGCCTACACACGGTGCCATTCAGTCAAGAGAAATCTAAACATAAAGATGCAATATTGTCATAACTGCATAAAATTAACTCTAGTATATAATGTACTAGTGTAATAATTGCATAGCCACCTGTTGGTATTGCAGTGAGCTATTTTGAGTATCTACTTAAAATGCTGTATGACACTAATCACTTTCACCTGAGCAGCTCATAGCTCCAGTAAATTCTGCACCAAAGTAAAAAGTGATCTCTCAAGGTTCTCACATGTTTTTATCATGTTTAGTACAATGCCTTCAGCCTTTAATAACACCACGGGATCCATATAAATTGCCATTAATGATGTTGGAAGTGCTCCCAAGAAGCAGAGAAAAGTTATGACATTCTAAGAAAAAAAAATTGAGTTGCTTAATATGTACTATGCATTGAGGTCTGCAGCTACAGTTGCCCACCATCTCAAGATAAATGAATCTAGTGCAGCTATGCCAACAGGCATAAAAACCTTGCACTTCTTGTAAAAAAATTTTTTTATTTTGTATTGAAAATGCAGTTTTTATGTGGGTGCAGGATTGCTATAAGAAAGTATACACATAGACTCTAATATAATTTGAGAAAAAGTGAAGTCATGATATGACAACTTAAAGCAAAAGGAAGGTGAAGGATCTAAAGCTGGAAAATTTAATGCCAGCAAAGGATAATTTGATTATATTACAAAGAGCTTTGGCTTAAAAAAATGTCAAGATAACAGGAGACGTGCCTGTGGCCAACCAAGAATGAGGAGATGAATTCCCAGATGCTATTACAAAAATCTTTGAGGAGGAAGGATATCTGCCTAAACAGATTTTCAATAAAGCACCCTATTCTGGAAAAAAAAAAAAAAAAGCCACAAAGGTCATTTATTAATAAGGAGGAGAAGTGAGCACCAGGATTAGGCAGGAAAGAAAAAGCTAACTCTACTGTTTTGTGCAAATGCAGTCAGATTGATAATCAGGACTGCCCCTATCTATAAAGCTATCCCTACAAACCTTGAAGGGAAAGGATGAGTATCAGCTTCCTATCTTTTGGTTGTGCAAGGAATCCTGAACAAGACCCTTTTTCTGGATTAGCTCCATCAATACTTTGTCCCTGAAGTCAGAAAGTACCTTGCCAATAAGACACTGCCTTTAAAGTTTTTTGATATCGGACAATGCCCCTGACCACCCAGAACCCCATGAGTTCAACATCAAAGGCATCAAAGTGGTCTAATTTCCCCCGAACACAACATTCCAATTCAGTCTTTATATCAGGAGGTCAGAAGGACCTTTAAGGCTCATCACATACCATACTCTGTAGAAAAGATTGTCAATGCTGTGGAAGATAACCGCAACAGAGAGAACATCATGAAAGCCTGGAAGGATTATACCATTGATGATGCCCTAGTTGTTACAGAAAAAGCCATGAAAGCCATCAATCCTAAAACAATATATTTTTCCTGGAGAAAACTGGGTCCAGATGTTATATAGGACTTCCCAAGATTTACAACAGATCCAATCACAGAAATCATGAAAAAGATTATGGATATGGCAAAATAAAAAGGTGGGCGTGAAGGGTTTCAGGGTACGGATCATGGAGAAATTCAAGAGCTAATAGGCACCACTAACAGACACTTTTAATTACAAAGCAGAGGAATTAAAAAATAATTTGATGGAGATGAGTGCTTCCAAAGCAGTGCCATATGATGGAAAAGAAGACACAGAAAAAGCTGTTCCAGCAGAAGGGTTTTTATTATCCAAGGCTGCTTTTAAATTCTTTTATAACATGGAACCTTCTATGATACAAGCACTGAAACTACAGCAAATGATAAAGGATTAATACTATATAGAAACATTTATAGAGGAATAAAAAAGCAAAAGTCAGACAGAAATTACAAAGTATTTCCATAATTACACCAATGCGCCTGCCTCTCCTGCCCCCAATCCAATACTACCTCCTCCATCTCTTCCACTTCTGCCATCCTGGAAACAGCAGAACAACCCCTTCTGTTTCTCCTCCTCCTCAGCCTACTCAACATAAAGATGATGCGGATGAAGACCTTTATGATAAACCACTTCCACTTAATGAATAGTAAATATATTTTTTCTCATGATTTGTAATAACATTTTCCTTTCTCCAACTTACTTTATTGTAAGAATAGCATTTAATACACAAAACATACAAAATATGTGTTAATCACCTGTTTGTGTTATTGGTAAGGCTTCCAGTTAATGGCAGGTTATTAAGAGTTAAGTATTTGGGGATTCAAAAGTTACACATGGATTGTTGACTGCAAGAGAGGTCAACGCCCCTGAGTTCTTCCAAAGTCAACTGTATACAGGAAGTTTCTTTACTTTTTCAAATATTTAACATGGCATTGGTAGGTCAACCTAAAGGAAAAAAACTGAGGGAAATGTAACATAAGAAGAGAATTGATTTAAGCCAAGTTTGAGGACTGCCACCCAGGGAGCAAAGTCAACTTGCCCTGAACATACACTCCATTAGCAGCAATTATAAGTAGGTTTTTAAAGAAAAAAAAGTGAATTTCTAAGTTGTTTATCAAGAATTTATATCAAAATAATATAAGCTATTGATTGGCTATACACTGTTCTTTGTATCACAGATTCTAGGAACATGAAGATGATGGGTGAGACAGCTAATCAGGAACCAAAATGCCTTTTAAAAATTGCCTCCAAACACTGGTAGAGGGCAGCATGACAAATCCCATATGCCTGGCTCTCTGAGCTTGATAAATTTTGTATATCTCACATAGCGCAGACTACTCTGAGCTAGTTTTCTTCTCTCACATTGAATGCCACAATGTAGTCACCCATTCAGGGCCTAGAGAAGAAAAGAAATGGAATCCTCAGATTCAACAAAACCTCCTCTGCACAACTTCATCCAATTCATAGAACAACTCTCAGAGGTGGGAACTTTTACGTGCTAACAATTCATACAGCTTGATACCCTTTCCTTTAGAGCCCAGTAGGAATAAAGATGAGGAAATAGAGAAGTTAAAATGTTCATCTTATTATCTAAAGGATAAGCTGCTCTTCAGAGTTTCAAAAAGCAAATTAGGCCACACTCCAACTAAAAGAACTATAAAGGCAAAAAGGGGTGATCTCTTTTCTAAGCAATGTCTTATAAAGAATAATTATGTGTTAATGAGTAAACTAAGTTAATTGGTCTCCTTAAACCAGAGGGTCAGTTTACTCCAAGCCACATAGCCAAAGGCAAAAGTCCAACATTACATCAAACTCAGATAGAGACTAGGAAGGAAGGGAAAAGCAGCTCACTTAGCCAAAGAAAACACAATAAATTGTTTCTTTTTTTTAGATTCAAAAAATCTAAAACATTATTTTTCTGAAAGAAAAAATAAGAAGTTAATGCTCCTATTTGCAGCTGTAACACTCATTCCAGTATGTTATCTTCCTTCCTCAGGTTTGGCCAGAGCCAGACTTTGCAGGCAGATTACATCACATATATGGATGAGCTGGGCTCTTTCATAGGGGCCAAGCTTAACATACCATGGCTCTTCCTAACAGATCCCCACCTGGCCCTGAAGGTGTACTTTGGCCCTTGCAGCCCATACCAGTTTTGACTTATGGGACCGGGGAAGTGGGATGGGGCTAGAAATGCTATCCTGACCCAATGGAACCAGACAGTCAAGCCAACCAGGGAAAGGGTTGTCAGTGAAGCTCAGAGACCACATCCCTTTTACAATTTGCTTAAAATGTTTTCATTCCCATTACTCCTTCTGGCTGTTACACTTACATTTTATTAATGAGAAAGTCTTTGGGCTCTCAAAAGTCAGCCTAGCAGTGTAATCACACAATACAACACACACATACACACATACACACACACACACACACACACACACATACACAATCACAACATAGTTTCTCTCTGCCTTCCTGAAGATATGAAAATCAGCCTTGGCCCATTTGAATCAAAGTAAAAATAAAACGGAAAATACTCAGCCTCTCTCTCTCTGTTGGGAATCTGTTCTCTAAAAGGCTTTTCACATGCTGAATTGGCAAATTTGGGGATGCTTGAGATAAGACAGGAAGCTAAATAAGCATAAGCACAGATTTTTCAGGCTAAAAAAAGTTCAATAAGATGTAAAGGTGTTTTATTTTGTTCATTATAGTATATCAACCAACGTATTTTCACAATATTAACTGAAGTTCTTAAAATTAAATCAACAGAGAGATAAGTTTATACCAACAACAAAGATAAAATGAACACATTGCCTGAAAGATACATACTGCCAAAGCTCTCCCAAGAAGAAATATATAAACTGAATAGCTCTTAATCTATTAAATTTGCAGTTTAAAAACTTTCCCACAAAGAACACCAGGCCAAGATGGCTTCACTGGTTAATTCTGTCAAACGTTTAAGAAAATAGTATCAGGAGGCTGAGGCAGGAGAATTGCCTGAACCCAGGAGGCGGAGGTTGCGGTGAGCCGAGATCGCGCCATTGCACTCCAGCCTGGGCAACAAGAGCGAAACTCTGTCTCAAAAAAAAAAAAAAAAAAAAAAAAAGAAAAGAAAATAGTATGCAAATTATATGCAAAATTTTCCAGAAAATTAGAGAGGACAGAATAATCCTCAGCTTAGCTCATCAAATGAGGCCATCAAAGCCCTGATACCTAAATAAGACAAACATATTCTAAAATAAAACATAGGTCAATATTCTTCACAAAGATGTATGCAAAAATTTTTAACAAATGTTAATATAATCCATCAGTATATAAAATAAATAGAATAGCCAAATAAAAATTATTCAGGGAAAGCAATGTTGGTTTAATAGTCAATGTAATTCACCACATTTGTAAACTAAAAATGAAAAACCGAAATGATCATCTCAATAGACGCATAAAAAGCATTTAACAAAAGCCAACATCCATTCCTGAAGAAAACTCTCAACAATGTGATAGAAGGAAACTTCGACATTAAAAAGGGCATCTATGAAAAACCTACAGCATCATACTCAATGATGAAAAACTGAATGCTGTTCTAAGATCAGGAACAATGTGAAGGTCTTGGTTCTCACCACTACTAGTCAACATCCAACTGGGGTTTCCAGCCAGTGCAATAAGGAAAAAAAGAGGAATAAAATGTATCAAAATTGGAATGAGAGAAGTAGAACTTTCTTTATTCTTAGACCACATGATTGTCCATGCAGAAATTATTTTGAAATCTATAAAAAAAAATTACTAGAACAAATATTTCTATATACTCACAGTAAACTATAGGAAATTAGAAAATTATAAACTATTATTTAAAATAACATCCAAAAATATGAAATATTTAGTGTAAACCTGGCACAAGAAAGGTAAAAACTATACACTGAAAGCTATAAAACATAGCTGAGAGAAATTAAAGGTCTAAATAAAAGGAGAGATACACTATGTCCTAGCCTGGACCACTCAATATTTTGGTGATGTCCATTTTCCCCAAGTTGAGCCATAATTTCAATGCAATACCCATCATCCCCCAACATACTAGTTTATAGATATTGAAAGTTGATTCTAAAATTTATAAGGTATTTTAAGGACCTAGAATTGTTAAAAGTAACTTTGGAAAAAAATAATTGGAGCACTAACACTACCTGACTGCTGATTTCAAAATGTCTTATTTTATGAAGGTACAATAATCAAGTCAGTATGTTATTGGTGTGAAGGTAAACAATAGATCAATAAAAAAGAATAGAATGTCTGGAAATAAAACCACACAATATGGACAAAGGTGAAAGTTCAGTAAAGACAGGAGAGGTCTTTTCAACAAATCGTGCCAGAATCATTGGATAGTCATGTAATATGAAAAAAAAATTCATTCTTGCACCATATATAAAAAGTAACTGAAAGAGGATCATAGAACTAAAAACCCTAAAACTTCTAGAAGAAAATGAAAAAGAAAATCTTTGGGTTAGGCAAAAATGTCTTAGATACAATACTAAATGCACAATATTCATTTTTTAAAATGTTTGTCTCTAATAAAAGCAAAGTGAATATTCTAACTCAATTAGCCTAATTGGAGAGATAGATAGGATATCATAGAGAAAGTTCAGACTTGAAAAGAAAAATCTATACCAATCCATCTTGGATTGTTTCAGTATATAATTTATTCTAGTAAAAACTGGTTAAAACCAGATGTTCTTCCAAAGTATTCTCATGTACGTGTGTATGTGTACACACATGCTAGTGTTGTTTTTGTTTAGTATGATGCTAGATTGTATAGCAGAGTCTGTAAGAATCATATATGTACATATTTCTGAGTCCTCTGTTCAATCTGGGGACTATCAGTGAGGACTAATCTGGAAACTTGGAGGGAGACACTTGGAAAGAACAAGGAAAATAATATTTTGAGTGGGGGTCTCTTTCTGGAACATGTTTCAGGGTGTGAGAGTCTCGTTCCCTTCTCAGACCTAATACTAGATGAGTATTCTCCTCAACCAAGACTGTTGTGAAAGTGTGGCTAAGTGGATGGCTGAGCCCTTCAGACTTAGCATATTTGGGCCAACTAGAAACTTTTCTTGTAATTTGGACTTCTTGGTATCTTATTCAATCATATGGGTAATATTAATTTGCATTAAATTAAATTTGATGGAATCCAGCTTATAACCTCTGTATTTGGTCCTGTGTAGTAAGCAGACATAAATATGGTCATTCCCATCATCTTTACCAACTGTACAAAGTAAGGTGAGAATAAAGAACCATTAAGGAGTGACAAAAGGCAAGGAGCATGCTAACTCAGAGCTAACTCATGCACCTCATTTTCTGATTGGGTACTTAGCCTGTTCATCTGTGAAAGCTATGTTGGTCAAATCTAGTGTAAGGACTATACCAGACAAACCCATTAATAAACTAACTAAATAAAACCCTTTTACCAGTAGATTCCCAGAGACAATCACAGCTTTTCAATCAGATTGGTAGCAAATCTCACAGTTAAGAAACTACTCTGTTCTGCATCATCAGACAGAGAAGAAACTTTATTTTTAATGTTTTACTTTGCCTCTAGAATACTATCATATGTTAATATATTTTAAAAATAGGGTTAAGAGTGGTGCTTATGCCTGTAATCCCAGCATTTTAGGAGGCCCAGGCACAAGGATTGCTTAAGCACAGGAGTTTCAGACCAGCCTAAGAAAAACCTCATCCTACAAAAAATTAAAAATTAGCCAGGTGATATGATTCAGATGTGTGTCCCTTCCTAGTCTCATGTTGAAATGTGATCCCCAATGTTGGAAGTGGGGACTTGTGGGAAGCGATTCTCTCATAAATGGTTTGGTGCCCTCCCCAAAGTAATGAGTGGGTTCTCATTCTATTAGTTCACACGTGAGCTGTATAGTTGTTTAAAAGAGGCTAGCACCTCCTCTCCTCTCTCTTGCTCCAATTCTCATGCTCCCTCTCTCACTGTGTGACATGCCTGCTTCCCCTTTACCTTCTGCCATGATTGTCAGCATCTTGAGACCTCACCAGAAGCAGATGTGGACACCATGTTTCTTGTACTGCCTGCAGAACTATAGACCAAAATAAACCTCTTTTCTTTATAAATTACCCAGTTTCAGGTATTTCTTTATAGCAACACAAAATGTGTAACTGGCAAAAGGATCCTACTGTTTACCGCTTGTATAAAGAAGCCAACATAACAAGAACGAGGTGTGACAGAGAAAGGGTGAGTTTTATTATCCATGAGCAAGGAGAAGAGTGGGCAGAATTTTCCCTAAAATTTCCACTCTTCAATCTGTGGAAGCAATGCAGGGTTTTGTTTTGTTTTGGGGGTTTTCTTGAGAGAGAGAGAGAGGGGTTTGGAATGCAGTAGAGGAAGAGCCTTAGTGGTATTAAATAGTATGATGTGCTCCAATGGCTTATCTTGAATTACTATTCCATTTGGTGAAGGGACCGGTGCCATCCTGGGATCAACCAGGTTACAAATTAATTGCTGTCAATCTTGCAGTTAATTTCTAGCTAGGGGTGAGTTTTGTCCTTGACTGAGAATTCCAGAAGTATCTGGTCCATGTCAGGATCTGGCTCCCGAAGCTTCAAAGAAAATATATGACTGGGTAAGTGAGCATGGTGAATACTTAACAAGCATCTGAGTTAATAAATGTACGTAAGGCATGGGAGCATAGAATGGAAAAAGAAAGGGAGTGGAGGTTCACAACACATTCTGAGGCTGGATTTCTCCAAGGTGTATCTTCAAATTGGGGAGAAAGGAGGAAAGAAAACAAAGTATTAAAATGCCATTTGAACCAAAGCTACTTGGTTACAAATGAACTGATACACTAGGTGTGGTGGCATGCACCTGTAGTCCTAGCTACTTGGGAGGCTGAAAAGGGAGGACTGCTTGAGCCCAGGAGGAGTTCAGGATTACAGTGAGCTATAATCATGCCAGTGTACACTACAGCCTAGGTAACAGCAAGACCCTGTATCTAAAAAATAAAAAACTAAACTGATAAAAGTAATAGATACAGCATTGTAGTCATAGGAACTCATTAGTGTTGATTCTCTTCTCTTTATTTGTATAGTGTCACATTTGAATCTTTTACAAATATTTGCCTACTAATTTATATGGCATTTCTTCTGTTAATGTCACTCTGCCTTATTTTATAATGAGAAAATTGAAACTTTGAGTTAATACAGAGGCAAAGCTAAACCTCTTACTCTGCAATACAAGGTTCTTTCCAAGAACTATTTGGCTATTATATTCTCTAAACAGCACGAGAGAATTGAGAGCCAAAGGACATACTTATATTACTACTTATGCAATATTTTTCATATGTGAAGTAGGCAATATTCTTCATAAATGTAATTAAATGCATTGTGCCCATTGATTTATATGTGTATCTAATATACACAAACATGCATGTATATAAAATTGGCATGATATATGTTTATTTGTATACTATACAGGCATATATATATAAAATGGGCACAATGCATGTAATCATATCTACAAAGAGTATTACCCACTTCATAATGTTCATAAAGAGTAATATTACGTGTGTGTGTGTGTGTGTGTGTGTGTGTGTTTGTGTAAAAATTTAACCAAAATCATAAAGGAGATGTGAAGGGACTAATGTAGAGAGCAGAGAAATTTGTCCTGGCATCTCAAGAAAGGCTTCCCAGAGGAGGTGCCATTTGATCTGGACTATGAAGAATATGCAGGAGAAGATGGAAAAGAGTATTCTAAGCAGAAGGAACACATTCTTCAAAGACGTGATAAAACAAGTTCAGTGCTAAGAGTAAAGGATATAAACGGCAAGTGGTAGAAAATAAGGATGAACAGGAAGCTAGGTCAGACCATAAAGAGCCTTACGTGTCATGCTGTTTTTAACTTATGATGTCTACCACGGAGATCTTGAATTTTGTAGGAAGAGAACTCTGGCAGCAGTGTGGATGATGGACAAGTGTCTACCTGAATGTGCAGGGTAAATGGAATGGTAAAATCAAGGAAAACATTACTGTTTCCATTGGGAAACTGAGTAGACCATAACTCTTTCGATTGAACTAAGTAATCTCAAAGGACTAGGTCTTGAGTACAAAACAGAGATGAAAAGTTAGGATGAGATGAACTTGAGATGCTTGTGAAGATGCCCCCAAAGAAACTGGAAATCTGAATCTGGAAGGCAGAAGAGAGAGATTTCAGATTAGTATGGTTTAAAATAGCCATTGGAGCCATAGACATGGATGAAACCAGCCAGGGAGAGGGTGTAGAACCAAAAGAAAATAGGAAAAGAGCCCTAGTTGGGAAAGGGGAAAAAAGAGAATTAAGAAGGAATCATTAGAAATGTAGAAGAGGAAATTAGGAGTGAGTAATGTGCAGGGGTATAGAAAAAGGAGTTGCAAGGAGTTAGTAAACCCAGCAAATGCCCATCAATAGGACAACTCCAAAATTTATGTGAAAGTATTATGAGGAAGAAGAGATAGGAGGAAAATGCCAAAGGATTTAAACAAAAAATTGTCAGAGGAGAAAAAAACATGAAACATAAACTTATTTTTGAAATTTAAATATCAATTAAAATTAAAAATGCACATTCAATAAAATGTCATTTCAAACCATAAGATTAGGAAAACATTTAATAGAAAATTAACAAAGTTGGCAGGGTATGATAAAAAATAGTCTTTCTCAAGTGGTAATGAATAAAAAGAGCCAAATGGTAGGGGAAGGGGCGGGAAGAGTGCTCCCTACTGAGAGGCCCCTATCCACAAAGTTCTGGAGATAAGAAAAAGCATGGCGCATTGGAAGAAATGGGAAAATCCTTTGTGGTTTCAAATAGAATTGTAAGGGAAAAGGCTATAAATGAGGCTGGAGAGCAAAACAATGCCTCTAGTGGTGAGGGAGATTCTCATACTAAAGACTCAACAGGGATCTGGGTCTTACTGGGCAGCTACACCAATCAAAAACCAGACCCTTGAACATGGCACCTTGTTCTGTATCTACCAATCTCTGTAAGGACATAAAACCACAATCTGGTTTATATATTACTTTGATGATTGTAATACTTTGATAATTAACAAAGGTATATCTGGATGCAGTGTCATAATATGGCTATTCAGTAAAAAGTACTTGAAGGCAAAATGAATATTAAATTAAGCCACAAGGAAATGATAGCTGAAATTGCTATGCATATATTTAAAATTTACATCTTACACTGATTGAACTGTAGTGACCTAGGTGCCTTCAACTGCCTTCTCCTTAGAATAACATGCAGATAGCTTCACTGATTACCTTTTCTTACGTTATAATAAAAGAAGTATAACCAGAGCCCTGAGGACTACATTTGTTAATTTCCCCTCTCTGAAATAAGACAATGTCATATCAGGTATTTGGTTTACTAATATGTTGCAGATTCATCACCATCCTACTCAACTAATCATCAAATGAGTTTCATAGCTAAGAACTGACTCATGTCATATATCTGCCTTCTTAATGTATTAAGAAAATCCTTGGCCGGGCGCGGTGGCTCAAGCCTGTAATCCCAGCACTTTGGGAGGCCGAGGCGGGCGGATCACGAGGTCAAGAGATAGAGACCATCCTGGTCAACGTGGTGAAACCCCGTCTCTACTCAAAATACAAAAAAATCAACTGGGCATGGTGGTGCGTGCCTGTAATCCCAGCTACTCAGGAGGCTGAGGCAGGAGAATTGCCTGAACCCAGGAGGCGAAGGTTGCGGTGAGCCGAGATCGCGCCATTGCACTCCAGCCTGGGTAACAAGAGCAAAACTCCGTCTCAAAAAAAAAAAAAAGAAAAAGAAAATCCTTAAGCTCCGTTAGGCTTTGGCCACATACAAGAAATCCAAACCCAGATGCTTTTGGAGACTAGACTGAAAACAAGTGAGTAAAGCAGACAGATTGCATATTAATCATTCTGTTGGCACATAAAACATAAAGAAATCATTGTTTACTTCCACAAAGATATCTGCAGGCCCAGGCCAGCCAGATTTTCTAAACTTTTTAGAGAACTCTTGTATTGACATTTTTGGATTATTTTTGGATTTTTAATGTTTAGCAACAGCTTTAAAAAAACAGATTTGTAAGTCTTAGATGGGCTGAAGAAAACTCAGTGAGGGCACATTTCAGCCGAAGAACCTCCAATTCAAGACCTTCTCTTTACCTTCTCTGAAAACAGTATGTATTGCCATCTTCCAGCCACCGTTCTCAAGGTTCAGAGGGAGTATGAAGATCTAATTTAACCCTTGGTTGATATTTGTGTTCTCTTTACAATATCCAGCCTCCCCTTTAATACCTCCTTGGACACTAAATTCATTCATTACTCTCTGGAGCAGCTTTCAGATAACTGACTGCCTCTGGCATTTACCCAGTACAGCCACCATTCATTCACAGTGGTAGACACCAGCCCTGTGAGATAGAGGTTCAAATGTGGGAGTCACAGCTACCTGCTCAATAACTAAAAGCAAAACACTTCACTGATTCCAAACTAGAGTCTTCATAACTTAATACTGAAAAAAGAAACAATTACTTCTAGGAATCTGTTATACAGATATTTTTGCATAAACGCACAAAGATGGACAAACAAGGACAATCATTGCAGGCTCATTTGTAATCATGAAAAACTAGAAACAATTGAAATATCTATGATAGTATAAAATAATATACAGTAAAATATATGAGATCAACCTATATATACTGACATGGAACTCTTCTCAAAATACATCGTTTAATGAAAAAAAGTAAATAACAAAATAATACGGTATGTATTCATTATGTAAAGTCCATGTGTCTATGTGTATATAAATATTATTTACACACAGTAGGAAACGTCTGAAAGCCAACTGTCATCAGTAGTTTTCTCTGAAGATACGACTGGGGCTGGAAATGAGGAAGGAGTAAGAACTGTACTTTTGTTTCTACATGATTTTACACTGAGTTTTTTCAATGAAGACATTTTCATGCATGACTTGTTTCACTTTTAAGAAAATAAATTTTTTTAAATAGGTACCATTTAGTCCAGAAAGCACCTACAAGATGCCTGATTGGTGAACCTTGCGAAGGCAAGAGAAAAACGAGATTTTGTGTATGAATTCTAGTCTCAAGGGCGAATTATTTTTCTGCTTTCTCAATAACACTACTTTGTCCTGTGTCTCATATTACCACTCCTTGTGCTCATGTGATTGTGTTTGTGTATTATATAATAATATTAATTGCGTTACTGCCAGAGAGGGCTGTGATTAGTGACTTATACACTCATTGGAATGTACTTTATCAGAATACATAGTTGTGGATAAGCTAACAAAGGTTGAGTCAAAGTTGTGAGCTTCTCCTTACCTTTCCTGAGAACAATAAGAATTGTCGTCTTCCAGTCACCATTCTCAAAGTTCAAAGGGAGTTTAAAGATTGCAGCCTGTGGATCTCAGCCTCTTTGCCCTATACATGAGAAAGAGAATAATGGAATCACAAAAGTCCCCAGATAATGTACGTAATTTTTTCATAATGAGTCACCCAGATCAGTGCTGAGATCTGGAAAGAGATAACCATAGGTTGTGATAATGCCCTGCCACCTCCCCATCTATCCTCCACTCTGCTCCAAGTCTGGCCATAGCGTGCCCTGCTCAAAACCCTTCAAAGTCTTCTCATCACCTTTTCGATAATGCCCAAGCTCAATAGCAAATGAGGCCCTCTATGATCTGGCTATAGTCTTTCTCATTTTTACCTCTTCCTTGCTCCCTCTTAATACTCTGGTGGCATTGGACCGGTGATATTTCCTAAACTCATACCATAACCATCTTTACCTCTTTGCTCCAATTCATGCTGTTCCCCTGGTCACAGATACCTTTCATTAGCCCACACACATCTCCACCACCACAGCCTTGGACAACTCCTGCTCTTCGTTATTTATCTTTATTCTTTCTGCACAGTGGCCTTCCCTGGGGACCATTGTCTTCATTCCTCTTTGCCCGTATCTAACCTTACATACACATGCTGAAATGATGACTACAGTCAAGCCAATTAACATATCCATCATCTCACCCTTCCCTAATTGGAATGTGTGTGTGGTGGGGGTGGGGGGAGTGTAAGAGCACCAAAAATCTCCTCTCTTAGCAAATTTCTAGTATACAATACAATCATGACAGCAGCAAGAGGTAGACATATTCCTAGGCAGACAGGGACAGGTCCCCAGGGAAACCACACCTTCAAGCCAAAGACAGTTTAAAGCCTGAAAGCCAAGCCACAAGTCAAATCCACAGACTGGATTGAGAACCTCTCTATCCATTTGGTGCACTTTCTTCTGAATGATCCCTACCCGTCACCTATTTTACATATACCTACCCTTGCCTAATTGGTTTTTTATACTGCTGTGCCCACCTTTGAGTTGTGCCTTTGTTTTAACCTTTTTTGCACACTAACAAACCAATCACCACTCCCTCATTGTGAGTCCATAAAAGTCCCGGACCCAACCACACTGAAGGGGAGACCACCCGACTTCATGGGGGAGACCACCCTCACATTCCTTCTGTGCTGAGAGCTGTTCTGTCACTTAACAAAGCTCTTCCCTGCCCTTCTTACCCTTCACTTGTCAATGTAACCTCATTCCTCTTGGATGCAGGACAAGAACATGAGAACTGCTGAACATGGGTACGAGCTATAACACAGGTAGGCTGGGGCAGTCCTGGGCCAGTCATGGGCTGAGCCAGTGTGCAAGCCAGGTATGGCCTGGCTGCCCAAATGGGCAGCGTGTCTCCTGCAGCAGGCCTGGGGCTGAGCGAGGTCCGAATTGGGGTGTTACCAGCCAGACAATTCCAGCTGGCAAAAGTGACTGAGAAACATCCTGTGTCAGGGATACTATTAACTATAACCCATATGCTGTACATCAGACCTCTAGATTTATTCATCTGACAAAACATAACTTTCTTTTTATCTACAACTCCTGATCTCCCCCTGCCTCTGGTAATTACCTTTCTACTCTGTTTTTGTGTATTCAGCCTTTTTTAAGATGCTGCATGTAAGATTATGGAGTACTTTTCTGGGGCTTAGTTCACTTAGTCCTCTAGGATCATCATGTTGCACATGGCAGGATCTCCTTCCTTTCTAAAGCTGAGTAAGATTGCAAGTCTTTAGAGAATGCACAATAAGGGTTTTGTGTCCTCTGCTTCACCTTTTGACGTCAGAGGGTCAGAAACTCTACCCTTCGGTCATGCTAATCCTGCCATTTTTTGAACATGGGTCCCATGAAGGAAGATGAAGCTCAATTATGTATATAAGTGTTTCTCATTTCATAAATGTTCATGATTCCTTCTATAGCTTATTGAATTTGCATATTTAGCCATGCTGCTCAGCATAAATTCATGTTCCCTTTGCCTGCCCTGCAAAAGTGTCTGCTTCTAGCTTCTGGCCAGAGGCCATGCTACCCAGCTGATCAGAATGGCCACCCTTTAGGCTATAACTGTTTATGGGAAATAAAACTCTCCTTTACAAATTTATGAACCTTATCATTCTTCAACTGACACTAGTATATCATGATCCACCAAGCTTAAAAGCTTACAGATAACCTTTATTGTCTCTGTCTCCATGGCTATTTACAGTTATTAAGTCACCAAGAACTGAAAATACACACATCTATGGGAATAGAAGAGGCAAGGTCAAACCACAAGATATCTATATTCTTCTTGAACTCTTCCCTGTGCGAGCATGTGGGCACATGTGCTAGTGCACATGCAAGTGCATGCACGCATGCACATACACAACACACTCAGATTTGAACATGAAATACATTGGGCTTAAAGTAAATAAGTTAACCCTGTTGACAATCTGTTCTCATTCCCACTTTAAAGTAAGACTCAGCTATTTCCTAAACGTACATCCAAGTCTATGAAATGTTGGCAAATAATTCTGATTTTTCTATAGGAAGACAAAGGAATACATCTGACACCAAAAGGCAAACATTAATTTAAAAAGCCTCATTAGGTCACTGTTTCCTCTTCAAAGTTATTCTCAGATGACTTGTCACCCTTACCCTTTTATCAACTCTTCCTCCCCAGAGACTCTCCATCCTTGGTTCCAAACTACCTGCCTCCCCTACCATCTATGCACTGTGGGAGAGAAAGGATTGTTCACACTTTGCAAGGTTCATAGCTGAGGCCCCCATAACAAAAGACAGATTAACAAGAAAAAAGGCCAGGCATGCTGTCTCATGCCTATAATCTCAGCATTTCGGGAGGCCAAGGCAAGAGGCTTGCTTAAGGCCAGGAGTTCAAGACAAGCCTAGTCAAAGTAGCAAGACCCCATCTACAATTAACCAAGCATGGTGATGTGTGCCTGTAATCCTAGCTACTTAAGAGGTTGTGGTGGGAGGACTGATTGAGCCTAAGAGGTCAAGGCTGCAGTGAGCCATGATTACACCACTGCACTCCAGCCTGGGTGACAGAGTAAGACCATGTCTCCAAAGAAACTCAAAAAAATAAAAATAAAAATAAAAAATTAAAAAATTTAAAAAAAGAGGAAAGCACACACATCTATTTAATGTAAGTTTTACATGACACGAGGGCCTTCAGAAGTAAAGATCCAAAGAAACAGGGAAATATGTCCTTTTAGTCTAAGTTTAATGAAGTGGATAGTTGAGGAAAAGTATAATTAGACAAAAGGGACATGCTGTAATTGTCAGAGTAGGTAGATAGGCAGATATGAGTAGGGCAGGATATGGCCCCAAATGTCAGTCAACTACCAGGCAGTCTCCTCAGGAATGATAAATTGTCTTGACTGGTACCAAGGAGGGGAAAATTTCCTATCAAACCAGAAGGAAACAACTTCCTGATAAGAACTTAAAAATGGCAAATGTGTCCAGGCGTGTATAGTAAGCAGCAAAATGGCAACATTTGACCTTCCTCTGGGTACATGTCCAGACATAGACAATGTGGGGCAAAACAGTAGAGTATGGCTGGTATATAACCTTTATCTGTGGGTGCTAGACTGGTAAAGGAAAATTACCCTAAGAGAGCATACACATAACTTCAACTGCCAAATAGCACATGTGGCCCCTCCCAGATGCTGGCAAGTCACTGCTTATGCTGTGATTAGCCAATAGCCTGCCCAAGGCGAAGGATGAGGGGAGGAGACTAAGTAGAGACAGGAAATTACAACTCTGTAAGATACCTGAGCCAACAATCAGGCGGGGCAGTCAGTCTTTGAAGTTGCCCACTTGATCCCTTCCACATATACTGTGCTTCAATAAACCTTCACTTCTGCTTTAAATCTATTTCTGTCTCTTGGCTGAATTCTTTCTTCAAGGAAGGCAAGAACCCAGGACTGTGAACCCTGGCCAGACTCTCTGCTGGTAACATAATGAAAACAGATTGTGGGCAACTTAGCAAGGCTGGTTTGTTTAGACTCTTCTCTGTGTCCCTGTGTCTTCAGAGATAAAGACACTCTTTTTCTTCTGGATACAGGAAGGGTACCTCAGAATGAGGGATTTATTCTGTGGAAGGTCAAAGAATTATTTTATGGCCTGGTTCAGGGAAGAAAGACAGTGATAAAGTCAAGGAGTACTTTCTGCTTCTGCTGTTTTATCAAATGCCAAGCTATCATATTTTGAAGCAATGTGTCCTCAACTGCATCACTACCAAGCTTCCACTCCTTTCTCTTTAGAATGATTCAGTTCTCTCTGGCTTCTCCAAGTCAACACCCTCATATCTATTACCCTAGATAACAAAGGATTATCCTTTGAAAACATCTGGGAATGGTCCACACAACTACTTTTCTACTTTTCCTCATGTGTCTTCATTGCTTGTCCTGTGACAAATATATCCAGTGGAGGATTAAAATGAAACCATAAAGAAGCATCCGCAGAGAGAGGTTGTAGAAAAGAAGAAAGAGTCATTCATTTTGTTTTCTCTAAAGTTAGAGCCAAGAAAACTGTAGTTAGAAAATTCTATTTTATTCTATAATTTCAGGATTTTCCCCACATCTCTTCTCTGGATAGATTATAATTCTATACCTCTATCTCAACACTTCTAATAAATGCAGAATAACAGGTATTTGCATTCTTTTTAAAAAACTGGTTGTGACAAAGCTTGATCAGACTCCCTGTTCATTCATATATATTGTAATGGTTTTGTTTTATAAATATGCTACACACAACAAAATGTGATGGCTTCAAAATATTTATAACATACTGATGAAGTTCAGGACATACCACCTTAATGTAACTATAGGAGACCAGAATATACTACCTTAAGAACGCCTTTTTGTCACAAAGACTAAAGTTGATTATTTTGAGAAACAGCAGACACAAGAGAAGTTGAAAACAAAGTTATTCTTTTGTAAGAAAAATTTACATCTATAAATGAAATCTTCATTTCTAAGGGTGTCTCCCTCTCTGTACCAGGAAGAGAAGGATGACTTAATCATTAGAAATTCTTATGAGTGGAGAAGTCATCAGCAAAAATCTTCATAATAAACCTTGTTCTTTTTATCAGGATTTTCCTGGCATAATTTTTTTTCTTGTCATAACTGAGTCTCTCCCCCATACTTCTTTCTTTGTTTCAGGGAACCATGGTATTTAAGCTCAAAGTCAAAGCCACCTATATCAGATCTACTCCAGAGAACTCCTCATTTTTCCCTGAGTGTCTCACATGTCTAGATGAGATATACATTATTGATTAAACTTCTGTTTTTCTCTTATTAATTTGTATTTTTTTTTTTTTTTTTTTTTTTTAGACAGAGTTTCACTCTTGTTACCCAGGCTGGAGTGCAATGGCGCAATCTCGGCTCACCGCAACCTCTGCCTCCTGAGTTCAAGCAATTCTCCTGCCTCAGCCTCCTGAGTAGCTGGGATTACAGGCACGCGCCACCACGCCCAGCTAATTTTTGTATTTTGAGTAGAGACGGGGTTTCACCATGTTGACCAGGATGGTCTTGATCTCATGACCTCATGATCCACCCGCCTCAGCCTCCCAAAGTGCTGGGATTACAGGCTTGAGCCACCGCGCCCGGCCCCCTATTAATCTGTCTTTTATTACAAAGGTCTGTCATAACTAAGAACTCATGCAGTGTAGAGAGAAAATCATGTTTCTTCACCTACAGCTCATTAAATGACTCAAAACAATGTTTAAATAGGACACCAATGGTGTGTTTAAACAGGGAAGTAGCATAAACTGATTTAACAAATTTAACAACATAGGAAAATAATTTTACTTCAAAGCAGAGAATTTATTGCAAATGGTAAAGACTAGAAACAAGAACACCTGTTGAAAAGCCACAGCAACAATCTAGGCCTTATTTCAATAATTCAGAAGTTATTTTATTTTCATAAGTTATTCTTATTTTCATAAGAATATGGCTGAAGTGTTCCTTTATCTATAAAAGGGGTAGTTCATGAACACTTAGTACTATAAACAAAATGTAAGAGAAAGTGTAAATTATACAACACAAAATATTTTAAATATTGTGGAAGCAATCACATTTCCACAATTAATGTACTAGTTATAAACCACTATGTGCTTTTGAAAGTATGTTCTTGAAAGACTTTCACTGGGCAAGAACTTGTTTGGTAGTTCAAGTATGTGCAATACCTGGCACACAATATGTACTCAACAAATATTTAATAAATACATACATACATTCATTATTTCTTTAAAAATAGCATCCCATTTAGATATCACACCAATTTACTGGCTTTACCATCTCCACCTACCACCCTGCTTCCAGTTACTATGAAAACAAAGTCTTTTATCCATAACATATTCTCATAGAATAAATATGAGCTACAATCCTAGCATATATTTTAAAATAGACCAGAAATTTTCCTTGACTTATAAAATTTAAAAATATAATTTTAAACCACACAAAATATCATAAAATTTAAAGTTATAAATGTGTCTGCAGAGAAGAAAGACAGCAAAAATTCAAGTTGTTTTCCTAAATATTAGTCATATTGGAAGTGTGTTCTGTTAAAGGATAAAATTACAACAAACTTAGTTTTACAGATGTTAATTGGCTTTTGTGATTTTAGAATTGAGCAACAGTTCAGACCAAAAATGGCTCAGAATGTTCCACCCCACCAAATGTGTAGGTTATATTTGTAACCAGAGAAAAGGAAGTAACATAAAGAAAACAGCAGTGAGATACAGAGATAGCCCAACTGGTTATAGCTCACATCTGTCTTATTTGAACATGGTTTGAACAGTTGGCTCTCTGTGATTGGCTGGGTTGCAGCTATCTGTTCCTAAGTTTGGTTTTCAGTTTATTTAAGTGCTGAGTTAGGGCTGCAGTTAGGAACTCACACAGGCCTCCTTGGGCCAATTTTAGTTTGTTTTACAGTTGTTCATGTGATTTAAAGGATTTGATTAAACACAGTAAAGAACTTCCAGGTGGTGAGGACAGCTAAAAGAAGAATGAGTGATGAAGACAGATTCAGTATCTCTTTTCATAGGAAGCTTTATAAAGACAATAACTCCTTATAAGTCTCAGTAAATATCTACGTAAAATTCACAATGTCATGGGTCTAGTTTGGGCTAAAATTTACTTCTGCTAACTATGACTTCTGTTTTTAAGTTTGCTAAGCAAATAAATTAAGTGAACAATATTTCATTGGGGAAAACAGACTACCGAAGAACACAAACTACAACCAGGTACTACTGTAATACAAAATCCGTGAGATTAAGAAATATGATTAATTCCAGCCAGGTGCGGTGGCTCAAGCCTGTAATCCACCAACTTTGGGAGGCCGAGGCGGGTGGATCACGAGGTCAAGAGATGGACACCAGCCTGGTCAACATGGTGAAACCCCATCTCTAATAAAAATACAAAAAATTAGCTGGGCATGGTGGCGCATGCCTGTAATCCCAGCTACTCAGGAGGCTGAGGCAGGAGAATTGCCTGAACCCAGGAGGCGGGCGTTGCGGTGAGCTGAGATTGCGCCATTGCACTGCAGCCTGGGTAACAAGAGCGAAACTCCATCTCAAAAAAAAAAAAAAAAGAAATATGATAATTATTTCTTTGCAAAGGAAGTATTCCCCAAGGTCCTCACCACACCTGAAAGTAATCATACTGAATTTATTTGTAAATAAATCGTTATTCAAAGCTTTCACTAATTTTTCAGCGACATCTTAAAAGGTAAATATTGTCAGTCTCTTTACATTTTGTACATTTTGTTTGTTTGAGATGGAGTCTTGCTCTGTCACCCAGGCTGGAGTGCAGTGGTGCGATCTCAGCTCACCGCAACCCTCACCTCCCAGGTTCAAGCAATTCTCTTGCTTCAGCCTCACAAATAGCGGAGACTACAGGCACATACCACCACAATGGACTAATCCTTATATTTTTAGTAGAGACGGGGTTTCAGCATATGGACCAGGCTGGTCTTGAATACCTGGCCTCAACTGATCCTCCAGTCTCGGCCTTCCAGGATTATAGGCATGAGCTACCACACCTGGATAATTTTTGTATTTTTAGTAGAGATGAGTTTTTGCCATATTGACCAGAGTGGAGTCTCTACATTAAATTTTTTAAATATCATAAATTAAAACTAGTTTACATTAGAAAGTTTAATGTAAACTTTTTAGTTTACATTAAAAAGCATTTAAGCAAGTCAGAGTATAGGCAACTAGATAGTAACTTCAAATACTAGCTGTTTAAAGGACCAGGCACCACTGAAAAGAAATGATGTAATATAAAGGGACAGATGAGATTTAAAAGGATAGACTACATCTTAAGTCGGTCTTTGAAATACATAGCTCTCAGTGAGAAAAGAAAAGGCAAAAGGAAGGAAGACAAGCCCTTTGGCAATTTGGCAGTAACGGGAGAAAGAAAAAAGAACGATAAAATTCGAGGATCCACAACCCTTCCCCAATCATCATCATTAAAACAAATAAACAAAAATAAAACTTAAATATCTAAACTTTTCTACTTTTTCAGGAGAGGGCACCACTAAATAAGGAATATTGTAAAATTTCCTAATTTAATGAAAACAAGTAAGGTAAAGATAAGCTATGTCCAGAGAGATAGGTAATAGGTAGGTAGGTAGGTAGGTAGGTAGGTAGGTAGGTAGATAAAAACAAGAAAATGAGGAGAAGAAGGGAGGGAGGGAGGGAGGGAGGGAGGGATCAAAAGGTTTTCTAGAGATCCACTGGGAGAATTCTGTTTATACCTCATTGGCCAGAATGGAGACTACATGGTGACTTCTAAGTACAAGCGCATCTGAAATAATGATAAATAATTTTTCCTAGCCTATAGTGGAAGGTAAAAAGAGGAAAGTGAACTTGGAAACTTTTGGGTAGCCAATAAAAAGTATGTGTCATATCTCTTCTATACCTGAAATATATTACTTTCATCCTCACATTTGATGAGTAATTCAGCTAAATGTAAATGTATAAGCTGAAAATGATACTACCTTAGACTTTTAAAGTCATTGTCTTTGAGCTTTAGTATTGTTAAAAGCCCATTGTTCATTCTATTTTTTGTCCTTTATATGTGACTTGTATTTCCTTTTCTGAAAGGTTATGAGATCTCTTTATCTCGGGGGTTCTGAAATTTCATGATGAAGTGCCTTCATTTTGAGTCCTTTTTATATCATGAGATCTGAAATTTTACCTGTTCAATTGTCACAGAGATCAAACCTCCAGTCTCCATCCAGGATGAAAGAAGGTCTCATAGCTGTTTGCAGAATAGGGATGAGAAATATCTATTTCTTAGACTTTCAATCAATTCCTCTGTTATGTCCCATTACTAACATCTTTGCTTCCAATCACTCACTAAGCTATCTTAAAATCATCCGCATGCATTCACGTTTTTCATGTTAGCATCCCATTTTTAAGTCTTTGGTGTTAGTTTTCTCTTTTCTGATAAGTCATCAACTCACTTCTTATCTTCAGATAATGTGTTGACATTTCTTTTCCACTATAATCTCAATCTTTTACTTCATTTATCCTATAAGCTTATGCCTTTTTTTAAAAAAACCCTTATTTTAGTGAGATTTCAACAGGAAGCAGAGGAAAATGTGTGTTCAGTCCAGCATGTTTAATCTGAAATTCTCTCCATTTCAGCTGTAGTGTAAAGAATGAATTGGTAGGGTGAGGGATAGAAGTGGTTGGAGAGGAAAGTTGTGGTGGGTCAAGACAGAGAGTGAGGAGACAATCAAGAATTTCAGTAAGAAGTGATAAGTGCCTGAATCATAATAGCAGCAGGAATAATAGAGATAAGAGGACAAGCTTGAAATAAACTAAATTGATAAAAACAACGGGAGTCAGTAAGTGTCCTAACGAAGTCCAAGATGTACAGCACATAAGCGGAATTTGTGCAGGTTACATTTCACTGGTAGCAACAGTGTGTTTTAACTCCTGGCTGGGATAATCAGAAAAAAATGAGTGAAATTTGATAGATGGAAATGGAGGCAGGGCATTCTAAGTTTGATGGTTAATCATGAGCACTTATTCACACCAAGCATTTTGTAAAGAATAGAACTTAGTGCCGGGCGTGGTGGCTCAAGCCTGTAATCCCAGCACTTTGGGAGGCCGAGGCGGGTGGATCACGAGGTCAAGAGATCAAGACCATCCTGGTCAATATGGTGAAACCCCGTCTCTACTAAAAATACAAAAAAAAAATTAGCTGGGCATGGTGGCACATGCCTGTAATCCCAGCTACTCAGGAGGCTGAGGCAGGAGAATTGCCTGAGCCCAGGAGGCGGAGGTTGCGGTGAGCCGAGATTGCACCATTGCACTGTAGCCTGGGTAACAAGAGCGAAACTCCATCTCAAAAAAAAAAAAAAAAAAAAAAAAGAATAGAACTTGGAATACTCTGACTTGAAAAACTGTTGTTTTGACAAGCACAATCAGTGTCTGAGTGGGCAACTGTGATTTGCCTATGGGGCAGATCTTCCCTTTGTCACTTTGTTCATTCCTCTATCATTTCAGTAACGACATGTAAGACAAGTGCTCAGATACTTTACTTAGGCAAGCCTGAAATTAGAGGATCAACCCAAATGTCAATGCTTTATTGATCATGGGCTAAGAATAAGTGTTATGTTTGTGCTATTGTTTTAACGGTTACATGTTTCTTATGATTCAAAAAAATTTTTTCCAGTGAAAAATCTTACTTTCACTCCCAGCTTCTATCTGCCTAGACACTGCCCTCTTCAGTTCCCACCCCCGATCCTATCAAGTGTCCATTCTTACTAATTTCTTGAATATTTTTCATTATGCAGATATGAGAAAATTAAAATGTATTTCCCTTTTTTTTACACAAAGTATACTGTTATGTATATGCTGTATCTTGCCTATTTAATAAAATACCTTGGCAACTAACATATAGAGAACTGTGTCTTTTTTTCAAAGTTGCATGTTTCAATTCAGATGTAGAGATGTACTGTAAGATATAAACTCAATATTCTATTGATAGACATTTTGTTAGTTTTTGGAGGGTTGAGGGAAAATTCCCCTTTGCAATCTGAAAATTTGCTAAAAATCTACTGTCAAAAGACATATTAATAGAAGAAAATGTATACAAATGCATTGACTTCCACAAGAGTAAGGGTGAAAATCACAGAATGGTTATCCCAGCATGAAATGGGGTATAGACACTTACATACCCTTTTCTTAGGTGACAGGGAGATGAGAAAGTGTGGATGATTTTAGGGGGACTATGAAATGATTTTTAGGGGAACTCAATGGGCTTTAAGAACATACAATGGCCTAGAATAAAGTATGTTGGACCTGCAGCACAAACAAGTCTGTCCAGGTGTGTTGACAGACTTCAGTCATTCTTCCTGCAATATGAGTTCAGCTAATGAAAACTCGAGGAAGGGACCAAAGGTAATTGATTTATTCTTTGCCAAGTCTAGACTTTAGGCAGGTAAGGGAACTGCAGAGGGGGGATACAGAGGATTGAGATACAGTAAGAGAGGGAAGGTCAGAGGATTGAGTTATGGGAAGAGAGGGAAGGTCAGAAAGATCCAGTCATCTTCCTCAGTTCAGCTTGTTAAAGTGCCATATATTTGGGTATTAGTTTCTAAGTCCCAGCGTTTTCAATCTTATTATTTTGCTTCAATGAATAACCTTACACATGAATCAGTTCACACACATTCAACTCTATTTGTAAAAGCAAATCTTTTTGTTTTGAAATAAAAATTGAGTGTTTTTAGCAAAACTAAGATCATGCAGACCCAGTAAAATGTTTAGCCTTGATTTTCTGTCTGGTTTTGATTTTTTGTAAATCTGGAGCTAAACCAATGTATGCTTAAAACCAGTTTCTGAGTAACTTCTGTGAGTTTGTGTTTACTTATAATTTAACTTCCGGGATACTAAAGTAGAAAAGAAAACACAGTTAAAGGAATATGAAGAAAGTCCTTCTCAGAGAAAAGAATGGAGTAGAATGATACTGACCTTGGCAGCACAATATACCCCAGCTATTGGAGTCACCTACATGGTGTTGAGGCTTTCTAACTCCAACTTTGGGATATCTCTACTGTCATTCTAACAATCTACCATTTCTGTTTTTTGTTTTTTGGTTTTGCTTCACTTCATCTGTTTTGTAGAGATGGGGATCTCCCTATGTTGCTCAGGGTGGTCTCAAATTCCTGAACTCAAGCAATCCTCCTGCTTGAGCCTCCCAAAGTGCTAGAATTACAGGAATGAGCCACTGCACCTTGTGTACTGTATTCTATTATATTCACATCCTATTACCTATTTTTATGTTCTGTCCTGACTGTAAAGACTAAAGACATTCTTTTTTATGAGCATGGATTTTCCCTGAAGAATATTAAATTGCCATCATCAGCTGAATGGAGAATGGGATAATCCTTAGGCTGCACATGAAGTGGACATTGGTGAACTTGGTCTCTGGATTTTGCAGTCAATTTGGCCTTCACTTCAAGGTTAGTGACTCCTAGAAGCTAAGCAAAAAGTTGACCTAGTGAGAGACTCTAAGGTCTAATTTAAGTGTATGGCCTATAAGAGAAGCCAATTCTGGCCAGGCACAGTGGCTCATGCCTGTAATCTCAACACTGGGAATCTAAGGCAGGAGGGTCGCTTGAGACCAGGAGTTCAAGACCAGCCTGGGCAACATGGGCAGAACCTGTATCTATAAATAATTTTTTTAAAATAGCCAGGCATGTGCATGTGCCTATGGTCCTAGCTACTCAGAAAGTTGAAGACAGAGGATCACTTGAGCCTGGGAGGTCAAGGCTGCAATAAGCTGTGATCACGCCACTGCACTCCACCTGAGGCAACAGAGTGAGTCTTGTCTCCAAAAAACAGAGAGAGAGAGAGAGAGAGAGAGAGAGAGAAGCCAATTCTACCAATTCTTGTATCAAGTGTAAGTTATTCTCTATATTGTATTACTATTTCCAAGTTTTTCTTAATTCATAACATTGACTAGTAATCAAGGAAATGCAATTTAAATCCATAATAAAACATATTTTCACATCTTAATCAGCAAATAAATTATAAAATCCTGACAATATCATGTATCAGATAGAATGAGAAGCAGAAAGAATCCTTCGCTGTTGCAGGGAGCATAAATTGGTACTAACATGTTATAAAACCATGTATCACCGTCTAGCAATGTTGAAAATATGCATATTCTACAACCTAGCTATTCCACAGCTGGGCATGTACTCTGGAGAAACTCTTGAATGGGTGCCCAAGTAAACAAGTACAAGAATGTTTTTGGCACTATTGTATTAGAAAAAAATGGAAATATAAACATCAATGAGAAAGAGCTAAGTAAATTATATTTATGCAAAGGAGTTTTTCACATAAGAAAAAAATAAAGTTGCTTAAATTAGAAAATAGATCTCACCAAAACAATGAGCAAAAAAGCAAGCTGAACAAGAATGCATATGCTTCAATAAATTTTTGTAATAATATAATGTCTTGATTCACACATACCACCTTGAATTTTCCTATTAATTGGAACTAATTCTGGAGGCAAATACTCCTGCTCCCAATCCCCACACTGGGAGGTGATGGGTAGAAGAAGGAAGAAAAATCATCCCAGCTGTTACATAAGCTCCTATTTAATTAATTACTGGGATTAACATCCCACAACCTACTCCTCTTCCTGCATACTCCCTCTGAGTTTGTTTTATGCAGTGATTAACAGCATGTCATACATAGATGACCTAGATTTAAAACCCTCCTTCTTGGGTTGATTTTCAGCATTTTACTTAATTCTTCTGGGTATCAACTTTCTCACTCAAAAAATGCAGCTAACAGGATTTACTTTTCATAAGATTGTGGAAACAAGTAACTTAATCCAGGTAAAACTTAGTGCCTGGTAAATAATAAGTACTACATAAATGGTAGGGATTATGGAGACTCTCACAGCTTCTACTGGTAAGAATACCTCCCATGAAGGCCGGGCGCGGTGGCTCAAGCCTGTAATCCCAGCACTTTGGGAGGTCGAGGCGGGTGGATCACAAGGTCAAGAGATCGAGACCATCCTGGTCAACATGGTGAAACCCCGTCTCTACTAAAAATATAAAACATTAGGTGGGCATGGTGGCACGTGCCTGTAATCCCAGCTACTCAGGAGGCTGAGGCAGGAGAATTGCCCGAACCCAGGAGGTGGAGGTTGCGGTGAGCCGAGATTGCGCCATTGCACTCCAGCCTGGGTAACAGGAGCGAAACTCCGTCTCAAAAAAAAAAAAGAATACCTCCCATCTCTGCTCCAGGCTTCTCATCTGTTCTGGGGCATGGTTTCTACTCTGGTTTGTCAAGATGCTCCCAGGCAAATTCCATGTTTCAGAAATTTCATTGAAATCTAGCCCACAAGTAAGTGAAGACTTCTTAGATATGCTTCCAAAAGCACAAACAAAATAAAAACAATAAAATGTACTTTATCAAAATTAAAACTTTTGTACTTCAGAGGACACCATCAAGACAGTTAAAAGACAATGCTTAGAAAGACAGAAAATATTTGCAAATCATTTCTCTGATAAGAGAATTGTATCTAGAATATTTAAAGAATTCTCACAGCTCAGCAGAAAGACAAAGTGGGCAAAGGATCTAAACAGACATTTCCCCAAAGAAGATATACAAATGGCCAACAGGTATGTTAAAAGATGGTCAGTATCATTAGCCAGATGGTCAATAGGAAAAATGTAAACAAAACCACAATGAGACACCACTTCAAATCCACTAGAAGGGGTATAACCAGAAAGAGTTAGAAAGAATGTAAAGAAATTGGATCTCTCCTACATCGCCGGTGAGAATAAAACACGTTAAATGTGCTTTATAAACAGTTTGGCAGTTAATCAAAATGCCAAAGATAGAATTACCATATGACCCAGGAATCCCACTCCTAAGTATATACCCAAGATAAACGAAAACATATGTCCACACAAAAACTTGCATATGAATTTAGACAGAAGCATTATTCTTCTTGATAGCCAAAAAGTAGAAACAATTCAAATGTCTATCAACCGATGACTGGATAAATAAAATATGGTATTCATACAATAAAATACTATTGAACAATAAAAAAGGAATGAAGCACTAATACATGCTGCACTATGTGTGAATCTTGGAAACATTAACTGGGAGAATCCAGTTTAAAAATATTGTATAATTTCATTTATATACAATTTCAGAATAGGCAAATCTATAGAGATGGAAAGTAAGTTAGTGGTTTCCAAGGGCTGGGAGTGGGGTAGTGAAGCAAAATGGAGAGAGACTGCTGACAGATACAGGAGTTTTTCTTTGGGGGTGCGGGGGGCGGTGATGAAAATGTTCTAATGTTGATTGTGGTGATTGTACAACTCTGTGAATCTTTGTACAACTCCAAACCACTGAATTTTACATTTCAAATTGATGTAGTTTACAGTATATGAATTATATCACAATAAAACTGTTTTTTAAAAATCTGGTGCACAGAACACTTTCCTCTCTCAAGGCTCTCATGGATTTAGTCCTTTCGTATAACTTTGTTACCACTTTAATGAGATTTTTGAAAGGGGTAGCAAATGTGCCTGCTCAGTTCACTCTTGATTCAGAAGCTTTGTAGGGATTATTTCTAAAAAGAACTGCCCCCAGAAATACAGAGGACACATAGAAGTGATGGAACTATATACATCACACAGGAAATACAGATGAGTTCATACCAAAAAAAAAAAAAAAAGGCATTTTCTGTTGAAATATGTAGCAGAAAGTTAAAAATGAAGAGATACCAGGGCTAATACGTATATTGTTCTCATGATAGTATACACAATAAGAGAGCTTGGACTTGCCCAGTAATAGGTCAACGGGGTGACTATGGGACCCCTAACCATGTAGGGAAGTGAAGGGGGCCAACATCCTGTCATTCCCCTACAGTAACCTGAGTACTTTCAAATCCAGTCTTCTCAGCATCTTTTTGAGGTAATTACTTAATGACACAGGAAAATAACATGTTATGAAACAAGCTGGTTACAAGTAGTAGGTAGATGACTTCATTTTTGATTAAAAAATTAAAAGGCACAAGCATGCACATAAAAATTAATTATGCACAAAATACCAACAGCATTTAATTCTTCTCAGCATTTTTGTGTTTATCTTAAAACTTTAACTGATAGTAAAATTTTAGATCTCAGACCCTAGACTCTTGCAGCTAATGACATTACTCCACTTTCTAGTGCTGCCTGAATTCCTCTCTATCCACTAACAAGTGGTCATCTAACCTGTTTGAATATTTACAGTGATAAGGAGTTCATACCTTACAAAACACCTCACTCTATATTTGTACAGCTTGGTTGGCTAGAAAGTTCCTCCTCACATTGAGACAAACTCAGTTTTTCTGTACCGTTGACATATGTAGTCCTAGAGGGACTTTCGTTTCTACCCAAAATAGGCTTGTATGACCTTTTCCATATAGCAACCTTCTTGAAGGCAATTATCATGGGGTTTTCCATATATCTTCTAGGCTAAACATCAGAAGTTTCTTCAGTGGCCCTTTATGTGACATGGCTTTAAGAAGTTCATTGACATCTTGATTATTCTTAAATTCTCTGGTAGGTAAGCCAAGCTTATTTCCACATGCATAAAAGATGAATGGGTGGTAAGACCTATGGTCCTGAACTGGTAAATGAATTAACATATGTGTACGTATTTTTACAACTGAAAACACTTTCTAAGCGTAAGATACTATTAAAACCTATCTACTTCATAGAAGGCAACTTGACACAGCATACTAGAAACTTGCAACTCAAAATATGGTCTAAGGGTACAGCTGGCATCACCTGGAAGCTTGCGAGAAACAATTTCAGGCCCACCTTATAGCCATTAAATCCCACCTGCATTTTAGCATTTTAACAACATCTCCAAGTGTTTCATATGCACATTAAAGTCTGAAGAGCTCTGTAAACCTAAAAATGGGAAAACGCTTTCACTAAGCAATTCTTGTTTTAGGTATTTATCCTGAGAAAATGATTAGGCTAAGTACACAGCATTTTTATAACAAAAGTTTACAATGAACAGAAAGGTCCACTAATAGAAAACTGACCAAAGTGCTTTATGGTTCATCTATGGATACACCACTTGCCAGCCAGAGCTAACTCTACAAAGCAAGCTGGTTCTTAGCTGGCGCTGGTGCCTGGAAGATGCCTGCTCCTCAGCTAATGCATGCTACTGTGAACATAGATGTGTTTAGTTGACACAAAAGGGCATTAATATCCCCACGTCAGTTATCCCCGGAGGAGAACTAGGACATCTGCCTCTGTCATCTTTCAAGGGCTCAGCCAGTTTAAAAGTTTGCTTCTGGCCCTGCCTGCCGCACCTCTCCTTTCTTCTATATATCCAGGCAAAGCTGCATGCCTGGCTTGGAGCACTACCTGTGCTCCTCCTCCTCCTCCTCCTCCTCCTCCTTCTCCTACCGCAAGGTGTTCGGGGACGGCTCCCACCTGCTCCTAGGCCTCGTCACTCGGCCTCAGCCTGGCCTATCGCCGGCCGCCGGCGTCTGTCGGGCTCGACCTGAGCCAGGCAGCGGCGCGCACCAACGAGAAGGAGCAGCTGCAGGGACTCAATGACCAATTCGTGGTCTTCATCGAGAAGGTGCAGCAGCTGGAGACGCAGAACCGCGCGCTGGAGGCAGCGCCACGTCGAGCCGTCGCGACCTGTGCGACCTGCGCGCGCAGCTGGAGGAGGCGGGCTCGGCGCGCGCGCAGTCCCTGCTGGAGTGCGACTGGCTGGCCTAGGAGGTGCAGCGGCTGCGGGCGCGCTGTGAGGAGGAGAGCCGGGAACGCGAAAGTGCACAGCGCGCCCTGAAGGCGCAGCATCGCAACATGGACGGCGTCACGCTGGCCCTCCTGGACCTGGAGAAGAAGGTGGAGTCGCTGCTGGACGAGCTGGCCTTCGTACGCCAGGTGCACGACCAGGAGGTAGCCGAGCTGCTGGCCACGCTGCAGACATCAGCACAGGCCGCGGCCGAGGCGGACGTGGCTGTGGCTAAACCAGACCTGAGCTCGGCGCTGAGGGAGATCTACACCCAGTATGAGTCCCTGGCTGCTAAGAACCTGCAGTCCGCAGAGGAATAGTACAAGTCCAAGTTCGCCAACCTGAACGAGCAGGCGGCACGCAGCACGGAGGCCATCGAAGCCAGCCGCGAGGAGTTCCACGAGTACCAGCGCCAGCTGCAGGCGTGCACCATCGAGATCGAGGGCCTGCGCGGGGCCAACGAGTCCTTGGAGAGGCACATCCTGGAGCTGGAGGAGCAGCACAATGCCGAGGTGGCTGGCTACCAGGATAGCATTGGACAGCTAGAGAATGATCTGAGGAACACCAAGAGTGAGATGGCACGCCGTCTTTGGGAATACTAGGACTTGCTCAAGGTCAAAATGGCTCGACATTGAGATAGCAACTTACAGGAAACTGCTGGGAGGTGAAGAGACACGTTTTAGCACCAGTGAGTTAAGCATTTCGGGGCTAAATCCACTTCCCAATCCAAGTTATCTGCTCCAGCCTGGCGTGGTGGCTCACGCCTGTAATCCTAACACTTTGGGAGGCCAAGGTGGGTGGATCACCTGAGGTCAGGAGTTCAAGACCAAGTTGTCTGCTCCCATCTAGAATCCTCAGTTCTAACAGCCTTCAAAATCTCATCCACTGGGCTATCACTTAAGAAAGAGGAGGAGGAGGAGGAGGCATCGAAGGTAGCCTCTAAGAAGACCTCCCAGATAGGGGAAAGTTTTGAAGAAATATTACAGGAGACAGTAATATCTACTAAGAAAACCGAGAAATCATATATAGAAGAAACCACCATTTCAAGACAAAAAAATATAATTCCATTGCTTTGAAAGAGTTAATGCTTAAGAGGGAATGATATGCATTTGACTTGTTAAACAGCCTGCTCCTGAAACATAACACCTGCCACACCACTATGAAATGTCAAAAAAAAAAGTTTGCTTCTATACCTAGGTATTTTCTTTTCCATGTATGATGGTCAGGTACAATTTTTTTTTTTTTTTTTTTTTTGAGACGGAGTTTCGCTCTTGTTACCCAGGCTGGAGTGCAATGGCGCGATCTCGGCTCACCGCAACCTCCGCCTCCTGGGTTCAGGCAATTCTCCTGCCTCAGCCTCCTGAGTAGCTGGGATTACAGGCACGCGCCACCATGCCCAGCTAATTTTTTGTATTTTTAGTAGAGACGGGGTTTCACCATGTTGACCAGGATGGTCTCGATCTCTCGACCTCGTGATCCACCCGCCTCGGCCTCCCAAAGTGCTGGGATTACAGGCTTGAGCCACCGCGCCCGGTCAGGTACAATTATTTTTAACAGAGTTCCCATCAATATCATAACTAGATAAGATGCTGCAAAGATAATGTTGGAAAATTGTTACAGGCTGTTTACAAAAATGTGTACCCAATTGTCAATCAAGTCACTTGATTTTTTTTTTCCTTTAAAAAAATTTTTCTTTTGTATCCTTTTATTTTACTTGTTTTTTAGAGACAGGGTCTCACTGTTACCCAGGCTGGAGCACAATGGCACAATCATGGCTCACTGCAGTCTCTACCTCCAGGGCCTCAAGCAATCCTCCCACCTCAGCCTCCCAAGTAGCTGAGACTACAAGTACATGCTGCAATGCCTAGCTGATTTTGTTTTTTTGTTTTGTTTCGTTTTGTGTAGAAATTAGGCCACACTATGTTGCCCAGGCTGATCTTGAACTCCTACACTCAAGCAATACTCCTACCTCAGCCTCCCAAACTGCTGGGATTACAGGCATGAGCCACCATACCTGCCCTTTTTTTCATTTTAACTGAGAACTGTGATCAGCTCTTTTGTTCCTTACATTGCTCATTACTTTTGTTGTGTCTGTTCCTTTTGTCTTAGAGTTGCTCTGCTTACTACACAGAGAATGCCTTTTATCATGATCAAACTTATTTTGGGAAATTTCAGAGAAAATGTTTTTCTAGAACACCTTGTTTGACACTATAAAACAGCTCTTCACTCTTGCACTTCAGATCTCCCTTTCCAGCTTTCTTTTTCTCCATCATGGTTATTACCACTTGTTTTATTTTATTGATCGACTATTTGGCTCCCTCCTCTACAAAGTAAACTCCATGAGGACAGAGAGTTTTGTCTCTCATTCATTGCCATGCCTGCAGCACTTAGAAAGGGTCTGGCACCTAGGAAGTGTTCAGTAAATATTTATTGAATGAATTTATGTAAAACATCTCAGAGTCCTAAGAGAAGCTGGTCTTTTGGAGTTAGAAAATAAAGTCTTTTACCTCATCATTTAGACTCTACCTAAGGTACATAAGGGTGTTCTAGTCTCCTTAGTCTACTAATAAATGTTAACACTAACAACTGAAGTAGTTAACAAAGGTAATTATCCAGTTCTACATCAAGCCAAAAAGAGAGCAATGGATAGAAAGATCTTAGAAGTCCTGCTAGGTTCATCCAAGCCACCATACACATAGACAGAAAAAATAAGGTATGAGTCTGGACAGGGTGAGCAATCCAGGAAAAGATGAACACAGTATGCTAGGACCCAGAAATCATCAGGTCTATGAGAACTAAGCCAGAACAGAAACGTGAATTCCATCAGATCAGGGACATAATCTGTTTTGTTCATTCAGGCATGGTAATCTGCCAGAAATAGTGCTTAACTCTAAGAACTGAATATTTGTTAGATAGATAACTAATCCATCAACTGAAAGAGATTTATGCAACCACGAAAAATACTGCTGTAGGTGCACAATATTGATATACTACAAAGTTAAATTAAATTGGAAATTAGACTGCTATTCCACTTTTGTGGGTATCTATAAATAGGTAGAAGGATATACCAAAATGTCAACAGCAGTTATCTCTGGGTGGTGAGATTGGGAGTAATCTTAACCTTCTTGCTATTTATCCCTATTTGTTCATTTGTGAATGAATATTTATACATCATTATTAAAAGGATTTTTAAATGATCTGTATTTGTGAGAGTATATGTTGCTATGCGTGTAAGAGTATATGCTGTTACTATAAAGACATTGCATCACTACTGTTGACCTCAGAGCATATGCCTCTTGCCTAATTCTAGAACTCCTAGTTAAGAAAGAGTTTCAGCTGGAAGAATGCTGAAGGAGTAGGGAGCTCCTCCCATTTCTCACAGCCACCTCTAACTCTTAAAAACACTTCCAACTACCTCCCAGCACACAACCAAGGGAGAAAACTATTCTGTCAAAGAGACGGTGCCAAAAGGCAAAAACAAAGGTAAGGATGATGGTTGGAGAAAGAAACTGAAAAGGAATAGCTCAGAACTCTTAACTGGAAATTTGGCTCACATCCCTAGTATGTTACTGCATAGTTTGGCTTTATTGAATGGGTCGCTTTTAAATGTTAAAGCAAGATGTAAGCAAGGTTTGCAACAAAGTCCGTAAGACAACTCAGCTTTTTTACAAAGGCAAGAAAATAGCAGGATTTTTGACTGGTACTTTATTCAACAGTGCTGCTTATTAAATTACCACTGTGACAATGTTAAAAGCCAATTACCTAACCATATCATAAGGATTCTCTTACCAGTTGTCCCAGTTAAGTAATGTCTCTTGATCAACTCCTTGACAGGAGCTGATGGCAAAGAAGGTAGCTGTGATTGGAGCTGGGGTCAGTGGCCTGATTTCTCTGAAGTGCTGTGTGGATGAGGGACTTGAGCCCACTTGCTTTGAGAGAACTGAAGATATTGGAGGAGTGTGGAGGTTCAAAGTAAGTGAGGTTTTCTTGGGTCTTGAACAGGTTGTGTTGTTATTTCAGGGTGAATCATAGTTACTGATTGGCCATATTGTGAAATTTATTAAACAATTTTGATGAAATTTTATTTCTATTTATTGATGTGGCCATGTGGGAACTAAAGTCATTGGCTGGCCTCTCTCCCCGGGTAAATACTAACCCAACTAAGGTAGCCAACTCAGGCACGTAAAAAATCTCTTCTTTTGGATTCAGCAATTGTCTTACAGCCCATACTTTTGCCATTCTTTAATATACTAATATTAGAAAATATTTTACAAAATAGAACAGGGATTCTTTTCAAGTTATCACTTCTGTTTCAACTATTGAACCAAATGCTTCTTTAGAGACCCTCCTCTTATCATTACTATTTTTTCTCTGACAAATGAACCATGTTTGTTTACTAAGCTTTATCAATGACATTCTAGTATAACTGCTGTAAAACTCTTTGATAATAAAATGAATTTAATTAAATTTAATTCATTTTATTAATGAAATCAGATATTGATAATGCTAGTTGTCTGTATTCGTTCGTCCTCATGTTCCTTTGAAGAAACACCTGAGACTAGGTGATTTACAAAGGAAAGAAGTTTAATTGACTCACAGTTCCACATGGCTGGGGCGGACTCAGGAAACTTAGAATCATGGCAGCAGGAGAGAGACTCAGCAAAGGGGGAAAAGAGCAGTGCTGAGCAAAGTGGGGAAAGCCCCTTTTAAAACCATCAGCTCTCATGAGAACTCACTATCAGGAGAACAGCTTGAGGGTAAGTCGACCCTTGATTCAATTACCTCCCACCAGGTCCTTCCCATGATGTGAGGATTGTGGGAACTACAGTTCAAGATGAGATTTGGATGGGGACACAGAGCCAAACCATATCACTGTCCTTCACAATTTGTATAAAAGTTAGAAGGTTGCATAGATAGATAGCTATAAGGATTTATAATTATTCCTTCCCACAATCTCTGAATAGGTAGCAGCTTACCCCTTCTAACTGTGAGATCTTGAGCAAGTTATTTACATCCTGTGTTTCAGTTTACTGTTATAAATGGATATAGTAACAGAAAAGTATGATTATCTCATAATGCTATTTTGAAGATTAAGGAAGACAATTTACATAAAGAACATAGATAAGTTCCAGACTCAAAACAGTTCAATAAATGTTAGCTGCTAACAATAACCATATATTTTATAGATGTGCTAACTGAAAGGGAGTTAAGTGAGATGGCCAGGGCCACACAACTGGAGGAATTGGCATTCAAACTGGGGCCTCTATGACTTCTAAACAGAGGAGCCCTGATTTATAACCATGCCCTAACTTACAAAAGTTTAAGTTTAGAACCCAAAAGCAATGACTTTGGAATTATTTATCAGGTATCTCTAACTGAGATACTAAAACACATGAGAATATTCCAGGTGGGAGCGAAAGGTTTGAATACATGAAAAGCAAACTCAGGCGTTTCAAGGTGCTTGAACCCAGGAGGTGGAGGTTGCGGTGAGCTGAGATCGTGCCATTGCACTCCAGCCTGGGTAACGAGAGTGAAACTCTGTCTCAAAAAACAAAAAAGAAAAGAAAAGAAAACTCATAACAGCAGAGGCCATGCAAAGGGCTCTCACTGCAGGCTGACTACTTAGGAGGATGGCAAGGTGATCCAGGACCTGTGCTTCGGCAGTTCAAATTCAATTTCATGCCAACAGGGATCTTTTCTATCATTTAACATTAAGTTTCTCAAGTACATATCACCATAAACCACACCTGGAGGGTTTTACTTTCTTCCTTTTTAATTTTATTTTTTTGAGGCAGGGTCCTGCTCTGTCACCCAGGCTACCATGCCCAGCCATGGAGAGTTTTTTAAAGATATTGATTCCTTTGGTTAAACAAACCTGCCCCCACACCTCCACACACACACACAATGCTGATTCATGGGCCCCAACCCACACCAACTGACTCAATCTTCTGGGGGTTTTTAATAAACATCTCAAATGAATACTAAGACAAGCTTGGTAATTTTTACACAAACACCTAATTTAAAAATCTGATCATTCAACTATCTAAATACACTCAGAGTTAATAATAGAGAAGGAAGAAATTGGTCTTTCTGTAAGACAGGTAGCTTTGCAAAAAGGAAGACAGCTTAAATCACATCCATTTCTTATTAAAATTTGGTGATTAACATCATTTTAGCTTTTCCTGGGATGGCCATATAATATGGTGGTCATTCCTGTCTTAACCAAAGATATTTCATCCACTCTAGGTTCACATGTAGATTTCATTTGGGGTTTTTGTGTTTGTTTTTTGTTTTGTTTTGTTTAGCTCCCAGATGGATTCTTAACCTAAGACGAAATGTAGAAATTACAGTTGTTCCCTGGTATATGCAGGAGATTGGCTCCACAACCTCCCTCCACCAGTATCCCAAAATCCTTGCATACTCAACATCCCACAGATAGCAAAAGAGATGAGAGTCAGTTTGACTAGTCTGTCAACAATACGATTTGATTAATTCTAGGAAGATATTTTCTGCAGCAAAATATTTCTCCAACTATCCTATTGCTAGTATCTAAAATTTCAGATTAGAAATACCTCCCTATTCGCTAGAAAACCTAGATTAAAACCTGATTAATTAGGCTTTATTGAATATTAAATGTTAACTATATAACTGTGGAACTTGTAACAGTATCTATCACATTTCAAATTTTTCTTAAAAATATATTCAATAGAAGAATGTAAACTATTGTCTCCACTCAGCGGAGTCAAAGAGTCCAAAGAATCTCCCTGCAGAGTGAAACATAAAAGCAGAAAATTTTCACAGGTTGCCTGCACTAGGGCTATGTGAGGGTCTTGATTTCCAGGTGGCTAGGAGTTTCCAAGAAGGATGCTGTGAGTCCCTGCTCTTCCCTGGGAAACTTCGTCTCTTCACGACTCTACCATCCAGAAGCAATTTTTATAATGGGTTATTTATTAATTGTTATATTTACACAAACCCTCCTGCGATTATGTAACACATTTGGTGGTGACGAGTTAATAAATAAAGAATTCTTATCCTGTGCCCAACCTAGACAATACAGAATTCTTCCAAACTCTCCAGCACCGCCTAGTGGCACATATGGACCATGGGCCAGCTAGGTAATTAGCATACATGTTTGGCTCTGTTTCCAGCAATGGGAAGCACTTGGCAACCATCAACTCACTTTTCTTCAAAAAACCGCTAGAAAGTACATATTATTATTATCTTTATTTACATATTAAGAAGAAATGGGTTTCAGATAATTTGCCAGGGTAACATAAGTGGTAGGGGGGGAAAAAAATGAGGGTTTACAATTTCAGAGCTCTCACACTTCATAACCTTGCTGAAGTATTGAGAGAGGAAAGCATGATCTTCTTTCAGCCACTAAACTTCTCTGCTTCCTTTATTGTTCCTAACACCTTGTATTCACAAGGGAGTTACCATTTTTTTGTTTTTGTTTTCTTTTAATATCTGGATCTCCTCCTTTTCCAGGTGTATATGTTTAGTTATTTTAATTTTCATATAATACTCACTAGACATATTTTTATCTTGGTTTTCTTCCTTTAAGTTCAATCTGAAATATCTCTTTCTCTCTTAAAATGCGGCTTCCCCCCAAGATCCAATATTCCAAACATATTGTCAATAAGTATATATCCTGTACCCTGAAAGCAGCAGAAAAAGTGGAAAATACCTGAGCCAGAGAGCTTAATTAGGGGGCTCTATCACTGATCAAGGCCAGTGATTAAAGGAGACACCAGCCTAATGGAAAGATGACAGAAGATAGCAATATTCTAAAAGAGATGTGGTTCGCAAAGTTCATTGTGCAGAAGCAGCTAGGAAACACTTTTAAAATAGAAATCTGGGTCCTTCTTCTTTTTTTTTAGATGGAGTATCGCTCTGTCACCCAGGCTGGAGGGCAGTGGTGCAATCTTGACTCACTGCAACCTCCACCCCAAGGTTCAAGTGATTCTCCTACCTCAGTCTCCTGAGTAGTTGGGATTACAGACTTGTACCACCACACATCTGGGCCCTTCTCCTAACACAGCTGGCCCACTGACTGGCATTTGGGAATTGCAATTTTGCCTCTAATTGTAGGGCAAGGAAGTAAGAAGAGTTCCAATCATATTCAGTTCAAGTAATGGAGCAGATAGATGTAAGGTCCATCTGAAAGACTGAAATTACAAAATCACAAAATATTTTTAAAGCAAGGCAATTTTATTATTTCCAACTGCTTACAGTAACTACCAATGAAAGCAAAATATTTGATTGGTAGGGGTCAATATAATGATGTTTCACAAAGGAAAATTTAATCTATAAGTGTTTGTAATTTACATTTATAAGTGAATCTGTTTCTTCTTTATAAATTTGCTTCCTTGAGTAGATTAAATATTACCGTTTTACTCTTCTTTAAACTTAGTTTATTTTTTCAATCCTTTTATTGTCATGAAGTCAAACATAAACTTTAATTCAGCCCATGATCAAAAGATCATAAATACAGACATCTACTTCAGCAAACTAAATGTAGAAAGAAGCACATATAAAGACAAGGATTTTTTTTTAGCTGCTGCTTACCAATTAAGCCAGTGATAAAAGATTATCATTTGATCTTCAGAAAAAGAACTGTGAGGCCACTATTGTTTGCCGACAAACTACAGAAGTAAAACCTCCCAATGGCCGTTCAACAGTGAGAACACACAAACACAGGGAGGGGAACATCACATATTCGGGCCTGGGGTTGGGGGGTTAGGGGAGGAATAGCAGGGGGTGGGGAATTGGGGAGGGATGGCATTAGGAGAAATACCTAATGTGGATGACGGGGCTATGGATGCAGCAAACCACCACCATGGCACATGTATACCTATTTAACAAACCTGCACAATCTGCACATGTACCCCAGAACTTAAAGTATAATAATAATTATTCTGAACAAAAACAACAACAACAAAACTCCCAAAGGCAAGTTTTGCCCTGGCCCTAAGATTACTGTAGGGCCTCAGACATCAGAACCAGTTCTTCTCATCAGTCAAAATTCGCTTAAAATTGACCTGACAAAGGAGCCAACCACATTTTAAAGCCAAATTGTTGGCTCTCTTAAAAACAAACATTTTTGACTGTAGTATAACAGTCTTAGTTTAACTGATTCAAAACTACAGCTGGCTTACTAAATTTAACTCTAGTGGCTGATAGTAATAGAAAAGAGATAAATATTCTTAAGCATGTATTTTGAGCCAGGCATTCTGCTAAGTACTTTATTCATGCTCATTAAAGCCTTGAAACAATTGGTTCATGTTTATTAACGAGCCCCATTTTACAGATGAAAATGAGGAGACTGATCTATGTAATTTGCTTACGGTTACAAAGCAATTAAAGGTAGCAGAATTAGGACATCGACCCAGTCAGTCTGACTCCAGAACCCTCCTATTTATTTCTACTCTACACTACTCATAAAATTATTTGGTCTTGGGGCCAGGTGCAGTGGTTCATGCCAGTAATCCCAGCACTTTGTCGGGGTCAAGGTGGGTAGATCCTTGAGCTCAGAAGTTTTAGACCTGCCTGGGCAACATGGTGAGACCTCATCTCTACAAAAAAATACAAAAAAATTAGCTAGGTCTAGTGGCACACAGCTGTAGTCCCAGCTATTTAGGAGGCTGAGGTGGGAAGATCACTTGAGCTCAGGAAGTTGAACCTGCCATGAGACATAATCATGCCACTGCATGGGCCTGGGCCACAGAGTGAGACCCTACCTCAAAAAACAAACAAACAAACAAAAAACTATCTGGTCTTGAGAAAAAAATATTTTTTTGCTTCATAAAATATTTCCCATTTTGAAAAATTGATTAAGAAACTCATTGTCAGGCTGGGCACGGTGGCTCAAGCCTGTAATCCCAGCACTTTGGGAGGCCGAGGCGGGAGGATCACGAGGTCAAGAGATCAAGACCATCCTGGTTAACATGGTGAAACCCCGTCTCTACTAAAAATACAAAAATTAGCTGGGCATGGTGGCGTGTGCCTGTAATCCCAGCTACTCAGGAGGCTGAGGCAGGAGAATTGCCTGAACCCAGGAGGCGGAGGTTGCAGTGAGCCGAGATAGTGCCATTGCACTCCAGCCTGGGTAACAAGAGCGAAACTCTATCTCAAAAAAAAAAAAAAAAAAAGAAACTCATTGTCTTGCCAATGACATTACATTCAATTATGCTAAAACATCCAGAAATAGCTTACACATCAGTTTGACTTTAGTATTATGCAATTTGAAGCCTGTGTTTGAAAATAAAAATATTGTACCATGATTTGTTTATCCGGAATTCAGATCATTATATCCTTGTATATGAGACAGAAACCCTTTTGTGAATACAAAAGTGCAACCCTTTCTTTGGATCTTAATATGTATAGTTAACAATAACACCATACTAAATTCTACCTAGAAAGCTAGCATACCTTAACCTGATTAGCTTTTACCAAGCCACTTGAAATTATAACAAAGTTACCATTTAAACCTTAATTCTGACTAGGCGCAGTGACTCATGTCTATAATCTCAGCACTTTGGGAGGCCGAGGTGAACCAATTGCTTGAGTCCCGAAGTTCAAGAACAGCCTGGGCAACATGGCAAAACCCCATCTCTACTAAAAACATTAAAAAAAAGTAGAGTGTGGTGGTATATACCTAAGCCCAGGAGGTTGAGACTGCAGTGAGCTGAGATTGTGCCCTTGCACTCCAGCTTGGGCAACGGGAGTGGGACCCCGTCTCAAAAAAAAAAAAAAAAAAATCTTGATTCTAGACCAGCATAAACACACTACTCATGGAAAATGTACTATAGTAGGCATGGGTAAACAAAACAATAAATGAATAAATGGAAAAATAGAGGGGCCGGGCACAGTGCCTCATGCCTATGATCCCAGCACTTTGGGAGGCCAAGGGAGGGGGATCACTTGAGGTCAAGAGTTAGAGACCAGCCTGGCCAAAATGGTGAAACCCCATCTCTAACAAAAATACAAAAAGGAACCAGGCAGGGTGGTGTATGCCTGTAGTTCCAGCTACTCAGGAGACCCAGGCAAGTTTAAGATTTGATTGTATCAGTGTTACTCACCTGTATCACTTGACAAAGGTTGATTTGTGTAAAGGGATTCAAATCAAAATGTACAAACTCCCTTCCTCCAAAAGTACTCATTTTATAATACTGAAATTCTCTATTGTGTTCTCTGCCCAGTGTCCCAAGGTTTATTGGTTTCTAAAGAGGCAGAGGGTGTGTGCAGCCTCCCCAAAGGGAATTAAGGAAGTAAGCCAGTTATCACAAATTCTGGCATTAAATAGGTAGAGACCTAGATGCTAATATTTTGCAATGTGCCAAAATAATTGCCCCTGCCCCCAACCTCACCATTGCCAATATCACCCTCAACCCTTGCAGTGAGCATCACAAACAGGCAACAAATAGTTATCACCACAGAATGATGGAACACGTAGACTACACTCATCACCTAAATGTTGTTGTCACACCACACAACAAAAGACAATCGCATCACCCAGGGGTTAGATGTCGGAAGAATAGAAAACCAAAACAATCTTTTGAATGAGTAATTATCACTAATTATTTTATGTGATACTTTAGGAGAATGTGGAAGATGGCCGAGCAAGTATCTATCAATCTGTCATTACCAACACCAGCAAAGAAATGTCCTGTTTCAGTGACTTTCCAATGCCTGAAGATTTTCCCAACTTCCTGCATAATTCTAAACTTCTGGAATATTTCAGGATGTTTGCCAAAAAATTTGATCTGTTAAAATACATTCAGTTCCAGGTATTGTATTTTTGGGGAAATGGGTTCCTCTACATTAGTTTAGCTCATATTTAGATAGAAAAGTTGCTCTGATAATGAAAGCAATTATGAATAAAGTATCCCATTCTAAGTGTTTGTTGAAATATAAAAAGCCTGATATAAAACCCAAAAAGTAGTATTATTACCCTTGATATTATAGATTATATACATTAAATGAAGAGGAAAATCATCTGTTTAAATTAAAGGTTTCAATAATGATACTGATGCCAAAACTTTTTTTTTTCTTTTCCAAGACAGTCTCACTCTGTTGCCAAGGCTGGAGTGTGGTGGCATGATCTTGGCTCACTGCAACCTCTGCCTCCTTGGCTCAAGCAGTTCTCCTCCCTCTCCAGCCTCCTGAGTAGCTGGTACTACAGGCCCTTAGTATCATGTCTGGTTCATTTTTGTACTTTTGGTAGAGACAGGGTTTCACCATTTTGACCAGGCTGGTCTAGAACTCCTGACCTCAAGTGATCCACCCACCTCGGCCTCTCAAAGTGCTGGGATTACAGGCATGAGCCACTGCACTCAGCCCCAAAGCTTCATTTAAACTAACAGCTGTTACCATTAAATATGCCTGTCCTTGAAAAGGCATATATCAAAATTAAATAGCTGTTTTGTTTTCTTAACTTCTCCATTGAAATGGGATTTCTTAGACATGACTAAATAAACTCCCTGCTCTCTGTTCATACCAGAAGGCTATGGAAAGTATTTTTGCTTATAATTTTTTTCTGAATGCAATCTGTAGCAACCTCAAGATGGCCAGATCATTCTGAAATACACTTGGAATTACCTTTTCCTGTGCTTCCTCAAAAACAAACAAACAACAAAAAATAATATTTTCGTGAAGCATGTTCAATTTTCATCAATAGTCTATACTTTGAGAAATAGTTACTGTGCTTAGAAAATAACATATAAATCACATTTCTAGGCCAGTTGTGGTCATTCATGTTTGTAATCCCAGCACTTTGGGAGGCTGAGGCAGGAGGATCACTTGAACCCAGGAGTTTCAGACCAACCTGGGCAATACAGTGAAAATCTGTCTCTACAAAAAATTTATAAAAGATTAACCAGGCATGTTGACACACACCTGTAGTCCCAGCTACTCAAGAGGCTGAGGAGGGAGGATCACTTGAGCCCGGGAGGTCAAGACTGCTGTAACTGGTGATTGTGCCACTGCACTCCAGCCTAGCCCTGTCTCAGAATAAATAAATAACGCTTCTGGATAAGTAAATGTTAGTGAGGCTTATTTTTAATATATCTCATTTTCTTAGTAATTCTAATACTAGGCTTATATAATACTAACTTATAATGGTAAATTTTGATGAAAATTTGTATTTATAAATGCCATTAATATGTGCAGTTCCACCTAATGTAGTTTTTCCCCAATTCCTAGTATATCTAACTTGTGAATAACAGATTCTTTATACCGGAAGATTTTGTAGCTTTGTGCACTTAGCTATCAATCTATTTAACAAAGATATTGCCCTCTTATGATATATAACTTACATTCCACTATTTTAAAGATCATGTTAGAGTTGCAACGGAGTCATTTCTCTCGGTTATTGTATTACTGCTACTCTTGTTTCTTGGAGAGAGAAGAGGGGTTGGGAAGACTCATTTCTGTTTATTGGTCTCTGAGTTCATGTAAGTCATAGGTATTAGGGTTCAACTCAAGAAGTAGGCAAACTTTAACAAGCCCTGTTATTTATGATTGTCAATGTAATCTACATCAGTCTTCTCAAACTTTAATATGCACATGAATCACCTGGAGATCTTGTTAAAAATGTAGGTTGATTTAATGGGTACAGGGTAAGATCTGAAATTCTACATTTCTGACAAGCTTCCAGGTGATACTGAAGATCCAGGTCCTCAAATCACATTTTGAATAGCAGGAATCTACAGCAATTCAGTTAAAATACTACTGTGAACTACAATCTGAAATCTTTTCTCTCAGCTGAATATTGCCCAGATATTTAAAGCTCTCCCACAAGATTTCTACTTACTCCATATAGATTTTTAAAATAAGACGGCTTTAAAAATTACCAACCCAGCATTTTGAAAAATATCTGAAAATTTGAAATATATAAAAGACTAAAATACTGGAAAAGGAGAAGCATGCCATTCTTCTACATTATAAACTTTGCTTTCACTTGACATTGTTTCTTAATCCAGCATTCATGTACAATTTTAGAAATTAACAGACCTCTACTGAGCTACATTTAATTTAAAAAAAATCAATAAGCCAATAAATTATTTCATTCAAATGAGATCATAAACTGCCCTGCTCACATGATGTACTGTTTTAAAAAGAATAAACATTAAAAACTAACATTCGGTGGCATGTCAACCATGTGTCAGGCACTCTGCAAAGTGCTTTATGTGAAATATCCTCTCTCATACAAAGTCCAAACAGAGGTGGCTACACAAAAGGTTCCTGACATATGCTAATTTCATGATCAATTGAATTATTGGTTCATTTCCTTGTTCATACTATCAACCTAAATAACAAACAGAGAGAGGCTCTTTACAAGATATTTGGTAATAGAACATTGTAATGAGAATGTGCATGCCATGGTAAACTATGTGTGTATTCAAGGAGTTAAAGGAAGACAAAGGTTTTTAAAGGGGAAAAAATACAATTACATAATTGTTTTGAAATAATTATATAAATATAAAAAGCAGTAACAAAGATGATGCCATTTCGAGACTGGACAGTTACTGGGCAGATGTTCCTGTAGAAGTTGTTTTTATGTAAGATTATGATGGTCTTTGTGCAAGGTGGTGGTTTTTGTAGCCTTTTTTGTTATCAGCCACATACCATGAGAACCCTCTCTTTCTGGCCTTTCCCACTTCTGTTTTTCGGGTTTCTTAACATTAGTGACTCCATCTGGATTCTGACAGCTTTCACAAGAACTTGTTTTTCTTTTCTCTCTCAAGTCCTTACTCATTATTCAACACCCTTAACAGACTGGTCCCTATGCTGAGTTGGGCCTCTTGCACAAAGCACCAATGAGAAGGACACACTTGGCCCATGTTATCCTGGAGTAATTCTCAATGATGTCTTCTCTGTGTTTCTTCAAGACAACTGTCCTTAGTGTGAGAAAATGTCCAGATTTCTCATCCTCTGGCCAGTGGAAGGTTGTCACTCAGAGCAATGGCAAGGAGCAGAGTGCTGTCTTTGATGCAGTTATGGTTTGCAGTGGCCACCACGTTCTACCTCATATCCCACTGAAGTCATTTCCAGGTGAGACCCACTGGGATTCCCAGCTTTTTGGAGTAGGTTTCCAGGTATTTTATATGTAGTTTTAATTGACAGACAGGATTCATTGCTACAACTGGACTCAAGAAGATTGAGATAGAGCTAGAAAGATGACAGACACCAAACACCAAACACCATCTTTGTTTCTATTGACCCGAGTTTCATCACACATAGCTCTCAGAGCTCATTTCCCTGGAAGTCATGAAGTGCTCGGCAGAATTTTAGAGAATTCACATCAAACTGGTTCTCTGTTGGAGAGGCCCTTTTAGCCATGTGCCTACGTTGGCCTTTTTCTATCCTGCCAAACACTGAGCCTTTTCCAAATGTCCATGCTCACAGACAAGGAGAGAGCTCCTAGAAAGAAATGTTTCTGCAAGTTAGTGATAGAAGTGCAGGAATAGAACCCTGCATCCACCTGTTCTGGTCTGCCTAAGTATTTCCTCAGAGAACAGGCTTCCTTCCAAAGCCCTCAGGAAAACATCTAATGTAGTGGTTCATAGTCCAAGCCTCACATTAGGATCACCTGGGAGCTTCTAAAACCCTGATGCCTGGGGACCTACCTCCAAAGATTGAAACACTAGGGAGCAGGGTTAGGTCAATGAAAGTTTGCTCAAGTGATTTTAATATATAGTCAGGATTGAGATCAGCTCATCTAAAGCAACTGTTCCCAAATAGAATCATCTGGAGGGCTCTTCCAAGCACAGATTGCTAGGCCCCACCCTCCTTATTTCTGATTCAGTAGGTGCTATGGCTTGAATGTCCTGTCCAAAACTCATACTGAGATTAATCTCCAATGGGGCAGTATGAAGAGGTGGGACCTTTAAGAGGTAATTGAGTCATAAGGGCTTTGCCCCCATGAATGGTTTAACCTATTTGTGGATTAATGAGTTGGATTACTGAGTTATCACAGGAGTGGAATTGGTGACTTTATAAGAAAAGGATAGAGACCTGAGTTAACATGTTAGCATGATTGCCTCCCTCACCATGCCATACGCTGTGCTGACCTGGGACTCTTCAGAGTCCACACCAGCAAGAAGGGTCTCAGCAGATACAGCCCCTCAACCTTGATTTCTCAGCCACCACAACTGTGCACCAAAATAACTTCCTTCCCCTAAAAAATATTCCATTTCAGATATTTTGTTAAAAGCAATAGAAGACAAACTAAGACAGCAGGTCTGGCATAAGGCTGAAAATGTGCATTTCTAACACCAGGCGATGCAGATGCTGCCGGCCATGTGACCGCACTTTGAGAACCAATAATCTAAAGATTTTTTCAAGCAACCCCACCATCAATGGCAAATACTTTATAAAGTCATGTGTTTTCGGGAAGTGTAAAAGTAGTAACTAGGAAAGGACACAGAGAAGCCCGTCTGTGATTAACCACCAGCAAATCACTGACTTACTACAACATGGAAACCAACTCCTATGTGCCTGGTTTTTAGTCCTAGTTTTTGTTTACTTTTGGAAAATAAGATTGCTTAATAGTATTCTAATACACAATTACAATAATAGCACTTCATAATGTGCTTAAGAAATATTTAAGAGTATCTGATAAGTGATTTTTTTTTTTAAATAGAATCTGTCACCCAGGCTGGAGTGCAATGACACAATCTCAGCTCACTGCAGCCTCCACAACTTCTGTCTCCCAGGTTCAAGCGATTCTCGTGCCTCAGTCTCCCGAGTAGCTGGGATTACAAGTGCACCACCAGCCCTGGCTAATTTTTGTACTTTTAGTAGATACAGAGTTTCATCATGTTGGCCAGGCTGGTTTCAAACTCCTGACCTCAGTTGACCTGCCTGCCTCGGCCTACCAAAGTGCTGGAATTACAGGCATGAGCCACCATGCCCAGCCTAATATGTATGTTACAGTGTCATTATATAGTCCAATATAGTATAATGGGTAGCCAGAAGCCAGTATTTTGTCCTGCTGTATTCATCACCATTTGTTTGTCTCTGATAGATAAAAGCTACATGTTGCAGCCTCTGAAATTAAAATCAACCCATTTGGTACTATTTATTCTTTTTTTTTTTTTTTTTTTTTTTTTTTTTTTTTTTTTGGTGTGGAGACAAGAGTCTTACTCTGTCACCCAGACTAGAATGTAGTGACATAGGGCTCACTGCATTCTTTAACTGCCAAGCTCAAGCAGTCTTCCCACCTCAGCCACGTAAGTAGCTGAGACCATAGGCCTGTGCCACCGTGCCCAGGTAATTTTTGTATTTTTTGTAGAGACAGGGTTTCTCTCTGCTGCTCAGGCTGGTCTCAAACTTCTGGGCTCCATCAACCCACCTAGGCCTCCCAAAGTGCTTGGATCACAGGCCCCTACATGTGCTTTACTCCTATAGAGAAGAGGCAAAACAAATCGACTCCAGAAAGGAAAAGCTGGCAATGAAATTTTAGTGAAATTAGCTTGACATAGTTGCTCTGGAGTTCACAGATCTCTCTTCTTCCCCATGAAGGTATTGAGAGATTCAAAGGCCAATACTTCCATAGCCGCCAATACAAACATCCAGACGGATTTGAGGGGAAACGCATCCTGGTGATTGGAACGGGAAACTCGGGCTCAGATATTGCTGCTGAGCTGAGTAAGAAGGCTGCTCAGGTGCGATGCTCTCTGCTTACCACGGACCTGGAGGGGAGACCATGGGAGTGCCATACTGGAGAACCCCAGCCACATAATCACGGCTCCAATCCTCATTAACTAATTGGTTGGTGACCCACTGTGGCATTATGAAAAATCCCAAAGTCAAGAAACCAGTTTACCTCCTAGCTCTGTCACTAACCAGCCATGTATCCTAGAGTAATTCATTTCACTTCTCTGGGTGATGGTTCCCTCATTTTTTTTTTTTTTTTTTTTGAGATAGAGTTTTGCTCTTGTTACCCAGGCTGGAGTGCAATGGCGCGATCTCGGCTCACTGCAACCTCCGCCTCCTGGGTTCAGGCAATTCTCCTGCCTCAGCCTCCTGAGTAGCTGGGATTACAGGCACACGCCACCATGCCCAGCTAATTTTTGTATTTTTAGTAGAGACGGGGTTTCACCATGTTGACCAGGATGGTCTCGATCTCTCGACCTCGTGATCCACCCGCCTCGGCCTCCCAAAGTGCTGGGATTACAGGCTTGAGCCACCGCGCCCGGCGGTTCCCTCATTTTTAAAGTGGGAAGTTTTGATCAGATGATTTTCCATACAAGAGGCCTTTGTTACTGAATACATTGACGTGAACACGGCTTACTGCAGCCTCGACCTCCTGGGTTCCAGCGATCCTCTCATCTCAGCCTCCTGAGTAGCTGGAACTATAGGCACATGCCACACCACACCCAGCTAATTTTTGTGGTTTTTTGTAGCAGTGGGGTCTCACCATGTTGCCCAGGCGGGTCTCAAACTCTTAAACTCAAGCAATCTCCCTGCCTCAGCCTCCCAAAGTGCTAGGATTACAGGCATGCACCACCACCACTACACCCAGCTAAGAGGCCTGGTTTCTACCTGAGTGCTTAATGAGAAGTTAATCTGTTCATATTCTGGAGGGTGGCTTTTAGAAATGTAGTGCATATTTGAATTGTATTTGAAATATTGAGAATCTGCAGTTACCCATATATTATGAAAGAAAGATTAAATAGATAGCAGGTCTCCCAACTAAAATCACAGATATTTAGGTGCTTCCCGAGGCCTTCTAACCACGGTTATCTTGCACCTGCTCAGGAATGACACAAGCTGAGCTGCCAAAGAGTTAAACATTACACAATGCTGCTGCTGACAGTGGCAGTCAGGAATAGCAAAAAATAAACTCCTTCTGCAAGGACAGACCTAGGCTAAGAAGGGAAAATGGCTAAAGGTCCTCTCCCAAAACATCCCCCCAACAACAAGGTCTGAAACAGATACCCAATCACTCTTACACTAGCTCTTTCAGCCTGTTATCTCTGGCCACCCAGGGCTTACCATGGCCATGTGCACAACCAGCAAATCTTTTCCATCCCAAGTCTTACACTTTCAGGACTCTAAATACCCAGTAGCAAAAGTGATAAGCAAACATGACTCCTGCCCAGCAGGTTAATGAAGGGGTTATATTGGGCCCCGTCAGAGTCATCTATCAGTCAGTGTTAGTGCCAGCCTAAGAACAGAGAAGAACAGAAAGATTTACTAGACCCAATAAGTCTTCACTTTTTGTGAAAATAAACCCCTTTTCATTTATCACCTCAATGTGAAGAACAAGTGAGGAGGCAGAAACTGTGACAGCTTGGAGCAGAGCAGAGCCGGAAAGTGAGAGTACTAGCTCCAGCGAGACTCTGTCTCAGCACCAGGTGTTCATGCTGGGAACTCCTGCAAAGCCTTAGGAACAGTGTGTAGTGGGGCAATATGTGAGGAGCTGATGTAGCAGTCAGCCAAGTGACGATCCAGCCTAGCCTCCTACATGTTGTCAGACCAGTGATATTGACTTAGAACTTAGATCTCTTCATTCCAAAGATATCAAATCTTAGATTTGCAAGAACCAGTTACCTGTATAGGTCTTGTCCTACAGAAAGCCTTATGGCAGGCATCCCCAAACTACGGCCCGCAGGCCGCATGCGGCCCCCTGAGGCCATTTATCCGGCCCCCAGCCGCACTTCAGGAAGGGGCGCCTCTTTCATTGGTGGTCAATGAGAGAAGCACAGTATGTGGCGGCCCACCAACGGTCTGAGGGACAGTGAACTGGCCCCCTCTGTAAAAAATTTGGGAACGCCTGCCTTACAGTGTCAGATTCAATATTAAGAAACTACCTTGGCTCTATTTGCATGCCTTATAGCTCCTTAAACAATCTTTTGCACCAAGTGTAAATGCCACCAGGTGCCCCGTTTTGAGGAGGTACTTCACTTTGAGGTCAATCATCTCTAAAACAGAGCCTTAGTAAATTCTGGGGGTATGTATGTGATACATCACCTACATAGTAGATTCCTCCTAAATTTAATGTTATAATCATACATTTTCAAGGATTATAATCATTCACCTGCACTAATCTTTTCAATATTTATTAAACAACATAAATCTGTAACTATGATAAAAACATTTTACACAGAGTAATGTACTATCAAGCCTTCTGTGGAAAGACTTACCAAAGACTTTACAGAAGATATATATGCTAGAAATTGAACTAGGTGCATCTGTAAAACTTGAAATTACAACCTGAACTCACCAAAATTCGGAGTGTGCACTGCACTGTCAAAAGAAATTCACCTTCATAAGGAGACAGCACCCTCTACCACAGTCCAGAAGCACCACTTGAGATCATATTGGATGGTGCTGGGTATTGTATTAGTCCATTATCACGCTGCTATGAAGAAATACCCAGGACTGGGTAATTTATAAAGAAAAGAGGTTTAATTGACTCACAGTTTGTCATGGCTGGGGGAAGCCGCAGGAAACTAACAATCGTAGAGGAAGACACCTCCTTACGAGGGTGGCAGGAGAGAGAATGAGAGCGAAGAGGAAATCCCTTATAAATCCATCAGATCTCGTGAGAACTTACTCACTATTACGAGAACAGCATGGTGGAAACTCACCTGTGATTGAATTGTCTCCACCTGGTCCCGCTCTTGACACGTGGGGGGATTATTACAATTCAGGGTGAGATGTGGGTGGGGACACAGAACCAAACCATATCAGTCATTTACATGCTTCTGACCAAAAAACAAATCTCTGGCCTTTGACCTAAAGCATATGTCTCAGAGAAAGCAGCCTGAACCTAAATCCTCATGTTTCTCTCACCGTTGGTACCTAATGTGAACAGGCAGGTTACACAGCCCTGCAATAGGGACGGTCACAACAGAAAGAAAGTTAAACAGGCAGAGCATTTCATTTGAAACATGGTTTCATCCTGAGGAAGAGGCGGGGACAGTAAGTAATGGAAAGAGACACTAATGGAAATATTTTAGTATCTAATATTTAATCAAAATGTTGCCAAGTCAGCCTAAAAGCAACAGCAAGAGAAATTCAAAACATAGGTATATACCACACACAGACCAGCAATACAGGAATGCTTGATGCAGGTGCTACTTCACAAGCTAAAAATTTAAGGCCATCCCCACAAAATTTGTCTCCAAATTCTGGTTCCCTCCAGATATGAGGCACTGTGTGAAACCCCTCTCTTCCAGCCTAAGTTTACAAAATAACAGCTAGAAGTACTTATCACTTGCCAGGCAATAAAGTACTTTATATGTACCACCTCATTTAATCTAGACAAGAATGCCATGAGATAGGTACTATTAATACCCCCATATTACGGAAAGAGAAACTGAGGCACAGAGCAATTGAAATAATTCACCCATGGCAACATAGCTTGAAATAATTCCCCCCACAGTAGTGGGATTGGTATTCAAACAAAATCAGTCTGTATTCAAATCTCTTAAGTGAATTGGCTTCCTTACAGGTGAATCTTATGTGCTTATCAAGTACTGCCTTAAACAAAAACTCACTGGATGGTATGTAAAAATTTAAGAAGCAGTTCAAATATGCATTTGGACAATGAGGGAGTAACAGTAAGCACAGCAAAATACATATTTGAAAAGAGATTAAATGTACATTTTGGAAACAAGGGAAATCTTAGTAAACAAGGTAAACAATATCTCTGAAAGGGGATTCAGATGTGTGCTTTAAGAGAAAGAGAATCACAGTATAAGTTCAGAGTTTTCAACTTTTAAAATACATAACAGGCTCTGTGGCTCATGCCTGTAATCCCAGCACTTTGGAAGGCTGAAGCGGGAGGATTGCTTAAGCCCAGAAATTCGAGACTGACCTGGGCAACATTGTGAGACCCTTGTCTCTACAAAAACATTGTTTAAATTAGCCAGACCCGCCGGGCGCGGTGGCTCAAACCTGTAATCCCAGCACTTTGGGAGGCCGAGGCAGGTGGATCACAAGGTCAAGAGATCCAGACCACCCTGGTCAACATGGTGAAATCCCGTCTCTACTAAAAAATACAAAAAAAAAAATTAGCTGGGCATGGTGGTGCGTGCCTATAATCCCAGCTACTCAGGAGGCTGAGGCAGGAGAATTGCCTGAACCCAGGAGGCGGAGGTTGCGGTGAGCCAAGATTGTGCCATTGCACTCCAGCCTGGGTAACAAGAGCGAAACTCCGTCTCAAAAAAAAAATAATAATAAATACATAAATAAATTAGCCAGACGTGGTGGTACCTGTCTGAGGCTGAGGTGGGAGGATCATTTGAACCTTGGAGGTCAAGACCACAATGAGCCATGACTACACAACTGCAGTCCAGCATGAGTGACAGAGGAAGACCCTGACACACACACACACACACACACACACACACACACACACACAAAATAAAGGTCTTCTAAGTATGGAAGGAGGATTGTTTCCCTTGTTATTTTCCATCCAGGTATATTCAGATGCAAACATTTATACTTGTGTAGTCGCTAGGCTATAATCATACATTGCTAAGGATTATCATTCTACCTGCATTATAGAAGAAACAGGTGGGTGGAAAACATGAGAGGAGGGAGAAAGGAACATTCTCTTAAGGAGCAAATCACAACTGTAAACATGAGAAAGACTTGTGGATTTTATCGTCAGAATGAGCCCAAAGACCTTCTCATGTCTCCACGAAGTTCTCAAGATTTTGTTGCAGTCTTCCTCTATCAGTGTAAATGCCACTGGGTACCCCTATTCAGGAGCTTCTTTACGTTTGAGGTCAATCACCTTTAAAAGAGAACCTCTGTAAATTCTGGGGCTACATATGTGATACATTACCTTCATAGTAGATTCCTCCTAAATGGGACAATGCCCTAATTTAAACTGCATTTCTTTTTGCTTTCCAGGTTTTTATCAGCACCAGACATGGCACCTGGGTCATGAGCCGTATCTCTGAAGATGGCTATCCTTGGGACTCGGTGTTCCACACCCGGTTTCGTTCAATGCTCCGCAATGTACTGCCACAAACAGTTGTAAAATGGATGATAGAACAACAGATGAATCGGTGGTTCAACCATGAAAATTATGGCCTTGAGCCTCAAAACAAGTAGAGTTGTTTTGCTTTTTTTTAATGGCATACTTGGTGAGCAAGGTTGTCTGAAAGTGCCTCCCTTAACAAAGATCCAAATTGCTAATACAGTAGTTCAAACTACAACCCAACAGTATGAGTACCTTATGGGTCCCGGAGTTTGGATTCCAAATTTGTTCTGTATACCTTTAAAAATTACTTAAGAAGATGAAGCAGAACTGTTATAAGCTGCTCCAGAAAGCAAAACTAGGGAAAAACTTTCTAATGCCCAGAGTTATCTAACATTGGAGAAAACTGCTTCAAGAGACTATGACCTGCCTTTCAGAGGGGTGCAGAGGGAAACATGTAATTCTCCATCTAATAATTTATGTCTTGCTAACCCTATACCATGAAGGTTCTTCCCTTGCACAACCTTGAAAACACATTCCTTTTTCTTTGCTAAAAGACAAATCTCTGTTGACGTCAAAATTATATGTCAGTGATTTAAGCACAAGCAAATGTTATGAATGCTTCTTTTGCTTTAGTTGTTACAGGCTTCTTCCCTTAAAAAACAAGAGCTTTAGAATCTTTTAACAAATGCCTGCCATGTAACTACCTTATTCTAAGATCTGACATAAGTGCCATGTGTTGTCTATTAAAAAAAGAAAAAGAAAATGTTCTCAAATCTAAATATATATATATATGTAAGTGGACTTTGCATCAACATCCATGCTCTTCCTAACAGGGACTCCATGGATATTTGGGATTGACAAATATCACCAAACCTAATTTTGTACATTAATTTTCACATTGATCCCTTTAAAGGTTTCAGAACTAGTGGAAATTTAGCAAATTTTTTTCTTATGATCAAATAAGGGTTAAATAAAACAGCAAAATAATAAAGGCTAGATAGCATGAAAAAGGTTAGAAAGAGAAATGGTAATAATAACCACCATAATACTCTGGGATTGACCATTGGCACAGGCATTTTGACTCAGCCCTTGGGGATGCTTCCATCTTTAAAATCTCTTTCACTCACATTGCCTCCATGTTTTCCCTTATTTGTTGAAGGGAGATATTTGTGACATTTAAGTCAGAAAATAAGAATTGGCACAGACAACCAATTAAGTTAGAGTTTTACAGATATTTTAAAAGCCCTTTTATGTTCAGAGCCATAACACAAAAATGTCAAGAGGGTTCAAGATTTCTCAGCAAATGATCCTTCTGAATGTTTTTCCTCTGTATGCCTCAGATATGTTATGAAGGAACCTGTACTAAATGATGATCTCCCAAGTCGTGTACTCTATGGAGCCATCAAGGTGAAATCTACAGTGAAAGAGCTCACGGAAACTTCTGCCATCTTTGAGGATGGAACAGTGGAGGAGAACATTGATGTCATTGTTTTTGCAACGGGATATACTTTCTCTTTTCCCTTCCTTGAAGATTCACTTGTTAAAGTAGAAAATAATATGGTCTCACTGTATAAATACATATTTCCCGCTCACCTGGAGAAGTCAACCTTTGCATGCATTGGTCTCATCCAGCCCCTAGGTTCCATTTTCCCAACTGCTGAGCTTCAAGCTCGTTGGGTGACACGAGTTTTCAAAGGTAAGTGTGTGGGCAGGTGAGTGGCTAAGGGTTTCAGATCTGGTGAAGTTTGCTCAATAATGATAAGAAGGTTACCTGGGATAAGAAGGTTGCCAAGAAAACACTTGACAACCTTGCTGCTCCCACAAGATTAACATTCTAAAAAGTTAGTAGAGAATTCAAAGAATAACAAATACAGGAATTTAGTAATAATAAATATCTGCAATTATCCCTTTAAAATATTAAGACAGTCAAGAGCATTTCAACTAGCATAAAGCTAAGTACATATTAGCTTTTCTTTGAATCATGAGAGATAAGTTTAAGAAAAACATCTATGTCTCCTGGTTTTACCTATGTGGTGTTTAAAAATGCCTCAGCATATGTGCAAAGTAATTTAACTCCTAATACCTGAGAAGCTCAACCTCACAAATCCCTACAAGTTATAAAATTATTGAAAAGTTTCTTTCTGAGTGTCTGTGTAGCACTTCATACTCCTCAGAAGGGTGTTGTTTCCCTGCCTCCAGGGTTCAATTCTGTTCAGCAAAAGTTTACTCAATACCTAGCCCTGTACTGGGAACTGGTGGGACAGAGAGAAATTTAAACAGATCGTTTCAACATAATATGACAGATGCTTTGATTAATATACGGAGTGTTCAGGGAAGGAGAGAAAGGGCACTTATCACAGTAGAACAAGGGGAGGGCACATGATAAAGGAAAACTTTCTGGATAACGGCATTTTCTCAGGGGCAGAAAAGGGGATTGCCTGAACAAAAGCATAGACACAATGATGCATATGGAAAGGCACATGCTATTTTACATTCCTAGAGCATGACCTATGAGACAGAGATTGATGAGAGATTACTCTTGGAGAAGACGACGGGACACAGGAATTCTTAAGACATGCTATGGAGCTTATGTTATAAAATATAGATCAATTCTTCCCAAATATGGCTATACATGAAAATCATCTGATAAATCCTTAGGGACCCTGATTAAGTAAAACTGGCTGGAGAACCTGGAATCTGATTTTAGAAAACTCCTCAACCAGGAGCACCAATGAAGCAAGAAATAGGCATTAGCAGATTTACACTTTAGATAGATTGTTTCAGCAGTAGTGTGGAATACAGAGCTGAAAGTGAGGAAAGACTATAGCCTCGAGGATGAAAGAGAAGGCTACATTTACCTATGCTAAAATATGATGCATATTGGGCCAGGGCAGAGAAAGGAAGCCATAAATACAAGAAACCATTAAGGAAAAATCAGCAGGACATCATGATTGGTTTAATCTGGGAAAGTCAGAGAAATCAAGAGGAAGCAAGGAGGACTTACAGATCTCTGGCGCTGGAAACTGGGTGGACAATGGTGCTGTGAATAAAGAGGGACTGTGCAGAAGATGATGCAAGTCTGGACAAGAGGGCTTCAGTGAGGAGCTCAGGTTTAGACTACTTAAATATGAGATGTCTGATGACTCTCTAAGTAAGGGGACTCGACCACATTTCAACACATCCAAAGCTCAGGGGACACTTGTGGGCAGGTAACAGTCATGAGCACACAATAATAACTCTTGCATCAATCTTTCTTTATCTCTACTGCCCTACTCTCATCTCTCAGCGGGTTTATGTCAACAGCCTCTTGACTGGTCTCCCCAAGTTTGGTCTTGCATCCCTGGAGTCCATTTTCCTAAATTCAGCGGCCAGATAAATCATTCCAAAACATAAGTCTGGTCTTCTCATCTCATGCAGAAAACTCCACAGCCTCCTGTCACCTTGAGGATAGAGTCCAAACCACTAGACATGGCTGCCAGGCTCCCAGACATACTTCCCTTTTCCAGCCTCTTCTCTTGGCCCTCTCCATCTCATAGTCCTGCCGTAGACTGTGCTCCCTAGACAGTGTCACATAGAGTGCTATGGGAGTGGCACCCCCTGAAGGTCAATAGCACAGAAGCTCTGACTGGCATGACAGGGTTCAATGGCCAGAGTTTAATCTTAAGAATCAACAACCAGATAAAGTAATGATATTGACTCAAACTTACTATTCAAACCAACCTTTTATTCCTTAGGCTTGTGTAGCCTGCCCTCAGAGAGAACTATGATGATGGACATGATCAAAAGGAATGAAAAAAGAATTGATCTGTAAGAATTTTTTTTAATTCTTTACATGGAGCGGTGTTTCTCGAAGTATAGTGATCTAACTACTTACAAGAACCACCTAGCTGCCTGATAAAATGCACATTTCTGAGCTATAGCCCAGATGATTAAATCAGAAATTCTACATGGAGGCTAAAAATTTGCATTTTTAGCTTATTCCTAGGCGATTCTTATACATACTAGGTTAAGAACCAAATACTTAAAGATAAAAATTGTACCAAATAAGAGCATTTCTCCTTGGCTTAATTTCATTTCAGTTTTATATGATGGCCATGTCAGATTCCGTAACTTATCAAGCCACCTACACTCTGTGGTTAGAGAGGGAATGGGATGAGACGGTGGTGGTGATAGTAGCCTGAGTATCTATGAAAAGTTAGCCTGAGAATCCCCATCAAAATAAATTAGGAAGGGGTTGCTGTGAAGGTTCAAGAATTTGTACTTTGTGATGAGGTGCAATGCAGTTCAACAGTGATTGAGCACCCTTGGAAAGTTAATTTGGGGCTTACATCAGGGTAAGATATTATCTCATGTTCAAATTCAAATTTATCTAACATTTATTGAGTATCTACTATATGCCATCCAGACTGCCAGGTACTTTAGTATTTTATCAAGCAAATATTAAGCCTCTCCTCTGAGCAAGACACCAATCTATGCTTTCATATGCATTATCTCATGAATCCCTGCAGCCATCCTGACTCCTACGTCCTTGCCTAGAGATTTGCCACTGCTTAAAAAATGCCAAATAATGGTTATCAATCTTGTCACATTTCTAGAGCATCCAAGAATCCATGGCTCTTTATTTGAGGGCCTATTCTCAATCTGAGATATGCACCTCCTGGTGCAATAAATTCATACTTCCCACCAGAGATACATTCAAAACTCATTCATGTATTCACTCATTCCTTTAGCACTTTTGAATACCTAATATTCTAGATAACTTAGAACATTTTGTGAATTTTCCCTTTTTACTTTCTTCACTAAGGTTTGGAAAAAGCCAGAGCCAGACGTTGCAGACTAATTACGTTGACTACTTGGACGAGCTCGCCTTAGAGATAGGTGCGAAGCCAGATTTCTGCTCTCTCTTGTTCAAAGATCCTAAACTGGCTGTGAGACTCTATTTTGGACCCTGCAACTCCTATCAGTATCGCCTGGTTGGGCCTGGGCAATGGGAAGGAGCCAGGAGTGCTATTTTCACCCAGAAACAAAGGATACTGAAGCCGCTAAAGACTCGGTCCCTCAAGAATTCATCTAATTTCCCAGTTTCCATTCTTTTGAAAATCCTGGGCCTTCTTGCTGTTGTGGTGGCCTTTTTTTGCCAACTTCAGTGGTCCTAGTCAGCATAACACTTTGGGATTTATTATCTTGTCAGTCACTACCTCTTAAAAAAAAAAGACTAAAAGAAAAAAATATTAAATTTATCTTCTAATTATACATTTTAGAGTTAGGTAGAACAAGTGAGAGGGGGAATTGCAGATAATTAGCATAATTAGGTCTATGTATAAAACCAAAATTATGTCATGAAATTTCTTTGCCATTCCACATTTCCCTCAGTTCATCAAAGTTACCAAAAAGTAAAACAAAATAATACCGTCTCATGTAAATAGTGCTGCCAACCCTGATATAGGGGAGTTGTATGGAAAAATAGTAGAATTACACAGCATGAAAAGCAGCCTATGGTTTAAATTATTGGACAATTTAAATTATGGGTAAATATTTAAAATTCCTGAACAATGTTTTTGATGATCGTCTATCCCCTCTACCTAGTAACAATGTTCTGAAGATGTGAGAACGTTGTTACCAGGTAGAGGGGATAGAAGACCACCATGTTTCATTTGCTTAGTGGGGATCACTCAAAACTACTAGAGAAAAAAGTGAGAGGATAGACTTAGGAAACATCAGTAATGCTCAGATGAACTTTTAGGACCTCATATTAAGATGGGGCTGTTTGCTTAGCTCTTATGAGAGCTATTTCCTATATTTTGACAGAAATACTGCTGGAAAAAATAAAATTAAAATGCCATAATAGCTACCTAACAAATATGTATATATTTAATGCTTATCATAGACCAGACATTGTGCTGCGGACACATCATATGTAATATTTCATTTAATTCTCACAACAATTCTGTGAGGTGGGTACAGCTATTATAGTCATTTCACAGATAAAGAAACTAAGATTCTGAGCAGCTGATCTTTCAAGGCAGCTGGAATTGGAACCCAGGTTTGTTGGACTATAGACCTAAAGATTATAACCTTGTCTTGTAAAACATTTACAAAACACTTCATCATTTATAAAGAATTTACTAACAGTTAATTTTATTTATACTCACGTATCTGTTACTTTGGGAGGCCGTTTACATAGGAATCCACATTCTTTTGCCAAATATGACCAAATTACTTTTATTTATAATTTTTGGTTTATATTTCAGCTAGATCTAAAAAGCAACAATGAAAGATACATATGCAATAACATTTAAGATAATCTTTGATGTTTTGGAAAAATAAGAATTGAGGGAAAAAAATGTTATCTCCGAAGCAGATGCACAGCAGTATAATGATAGACACTTGTATATGACTCCAGTCTTACAGATGACCAAGGCAAAAAGCTAAGCCATATGTAACCTCTCACATTTGGTAAAAGGAAGTACACTACTCTGTCAGGAGAGATGAACATTTTTTAAGAATTGAAGTCTAAAACAAAAACAAGCAATTCAATGTCAATAGACATTGGGCAACAGAATAGACAAACATCTGCTTAGGCAACATTTGTTACAGCTGCTCCTTCCATGAACTGCGCTTTGGAAGAGAAGCTCTGTTATGAGCCCAAACCAAGCCCTTCAAAGAGAGAACAAAGGTCAGAGATGTTGAAGATTTCAGCAAATTCTCTTCTTATTTCTACCAAGCCTTTGTAAACATTGTTCTTCATTTTGGCCTGAATCTATCCCTCAGGGATGTAGAACAATGGAATGTCAGTCTCTGTAGTTGAAACTTTTCTTTAAAATCCAATTAAGTTACACCAGGATTTACAGGCAAGATTTTTTTTTTCCATTGTTCCCATGAGCAAATTTAATTTAAAATAAATGTAAATGAGGTATACACTTAGTTTTTAGTTTAAAAAAAAAGTATTGCTTTGGTAATTATTAAACATTATTTGTAAGCCATTGTATTAATAATAACTAATAAAATTTATCATGTCTTTATAGCAAGGGTCAGTGAATTACTACTGCTATGGGTCAAATCCAGCTTACCACCTGTTTTTGTAAATAAAATTTTATAATGGCACAGAGCCACACTCATTCATTTATTTTCTGTGGTTGCTTTCAAGCTACATTTGTAGAACTGGGTAGTCACAACAGAACCCGTGTGTCCCCCAAAGCTAAACTATTTACATTCCCACCCATTACTGAAAAATTTCAGCAATTCCTGCTTTATAATGTGCAAGGCATTGTCCTTTTTGGCATAACTTGCCTTATTTCATCATTATCACTACTCATTTAGTAGTTATGACTGTTATCCTACTTCTACAGTGGAAGAGATTGAAAAGCATTTGTTAGGTTGATGCTAAATTGATGCAGAAATATAGCTCCACTAGGAAAATATGATTAAATGTATATCCCTAAAACATTTAGAAATCCCTTGAAATCTTTTCAAATATTCTGCTATCTTTGAAAAATGTAAATAGTTTATTTCTAGAGAACCCTGCTGGTGGGGTCACCCCACATTGGGCATCACATTGCGACCGCCACCTGCTGGGGTCTGTCCCATAGACTTCAGCTGCCTGACAGATAAATAAATGCACTTATACACAGAATACAGTGAACAAGTGGGCTGAGGTGTCGTGAGCCACTCACAGAAAGAGATCACAGCTACACGACGCTCACTAGTTCACCCTCTCCCCATTTATTCAGTATAGATTTAATAACAGGAGCTTTAAGTCAACACATTTGTAGAGAAAGATTAAAGGGCAGGTTCCAAAGCCCAAAGCAAACATCATTAGTGGATAATATCCCTAGTCAACCTCCCCCGAGAGGACCATCTGCCTGCCTGTAGAGGCACTGCTGGGCTGTCATGGATGCAGTCTGGCTGCTGTTCAGGCTTCCTGTGACTTGTTTACACCTGGAGATTAGGCCCGCCTGTGTAATGGTCAATGCCCTTCCCCCCACATAGCTCAGTCCTTCCGGGTCAAGGTCAAATTGACGTGCTGGCTGCAAAGCAAGAGGGCTTCAGCCTGCTGGGCTTTGTTGGGGGAGGGACCCGCCTAGCCTATCACCTACATCCCTGCTTTTAGCACCCCCTCTCTCCTGGAAGCCAGTAGCCCTCCCAGCCAGCCAGTGCAACCACCTAGATCTGTTCTGACAATCTGTGGCACTGACTGGAGCTACTGTTCAGCTCTATGCTAGTAATTTGGGCACTTTTCAGCCCGGCAAAAATTTCCTGGTCTGTGGGTTGCAGAGGCTTTGGGAGAAGTGCAGTATCTGGACCGGTGTGCTGGCAGGGGGAAGCCCTTGATCCTCCGGTCAGATGCCCTTCCCAGTGGAGCAGCACCCCGCCCCACCTCAGTTTGCCCTCTTTGGGCTATGCCCACTGTCCAGCCAGTCTGATTGAAATGAATCTGGTACTTTGTTTGGAGATGCGAAGATCACTTGTTTTCTGCATCTCTCTCACTGGAAGCTGTGCACCGGAGCTGTTTCAATTCGGCCATCTTGGCAGAAGAACAAAATAAAAACTTTAGACAAGTTATTTAGCATAGCTTATTTGAACAAACAAGTGATTCATGAAATGGGCAGTATCCTAAACCAGTGAAGGTTCAGAAAACTCTAGCTTGCAATCTGGGCAGTCTGTATTCATAGATGGAAAAAGGAAGTGACATACAGAAATAGTCTGACTGGTTACAGCTTAGCACTTGCCTTATTTGGACATATCTGAGCAGTTTGCAGCCTGTGATTGACCAAAAGCTCAGCTGCTATGTTTAACTCAGACTCAGTGACTTGTTACAAGAATGTAGTCTTAAGGTAGGTTTCATATGTATATGTATGTACATATACATACACATATATATGTACACACACATATATATACATTTTATATATATATATATATATATATATATATATATATATATATAATTAGGTTATAATTTGTTTCATGTAGAGACAGCTTTAGGCCAAGGTTCAGTTTAACAATTCCTCTTTTTCATTAGCCTTTCAATTTTGAGAAATTGACCATAACCTAGGTACTGACACCAATTTGTTTCACCATCTTAATGGACTTGTTTGGTCTCAGTAGAAAATTCATGATTCACAATGTCGAATTTGTTGGATTATTCTTTATACTTTCTTGATACTTTTGCTTTTCTAACTATAATGAGATCAGTTGATGTATGACAGATGGCTTCATATGAGCATTTAAGACTCTTAAGGGGCCGGGTATGGTGGCTCACACCTGTAATCCCAACACTGTGGGAGGCCAAGGTGGGCGGATTGCTTAAACCCAGGAGTTTGAGACCAGTGTGGGCAACATGGCAAAATCCCTTCTTTACAAAAATATACAAAAATTAGCTGGATGTCGTGGTGCACACCTGTAGTCCCAGCTAGTCTGGAGGCTAAGGTGAAAGGATGGCTTGAGTCTGGGAGGTGGAGGTTGCAGTGAGTGGTGATCACACCTCTGCACTCCAGCTTAGGTGATAGAGCCAGACCCTGTCTCAAAAAAGAAAAAGAAAAAGAAAGAATCCTAAGGGGTACAATACATTTGGAAGAATATTATGATAGTTATCAGGAGGAAAAATACAAAAACTTGAAGTACACTACTTAACAGGAGTCTCTACAAACCAAAATCATCAAAATTAAGCAATTTAAAGTTCAGGCAATATTAAAGACAATTCAACAGTATTCAAGTCCTATTGATATGGTCTTTGTTCAGTATATGACAGTGATTAAGAACCATAGTTACTAGTAAAATGGCCTGCTTTAAAGAGATGCCTGTTTCTGTAGTTAGCCTCGTAACACAAATCATACTAGTCTGAAGACCTACTAAGAGACACATAAAGACTTTTAAATCTTTGAATATTAGTCCCAATTGATTAGACTAAAAATAAAAATTAAAAAATAACTTGCAATAGCCAAGACTTCCAACCACCATTCCACCATTCAGGATACCTGCAAATCAACTGTTAGATCCTCCTGTAAACACATTATGTGTTCCTTTCCCTTGAGAAATTTCCTTAATATATTTGGTGGCAGTGTCTAGAGAAACATCAGGATCAGCCACATTTTAAGTTAAGCTTTTTGTAGTAGTAAAATCAGGAGAAAGGTAAGTACAATGTCCAGGTTTTTATAGCACATACACAAGTCCTCAACCTAGGCAAAGAGGAGAGCTGCGTGATGCTCCAGTGTTTTTGTTGAATGTGAATATTTTCATATACTTTTCAAAGAGCAGCTTCTACGCATCTGAACTTCTGAGAGGTCAGATTGGCTACAAAATCTAAGATTTTACCCAATTTACAGACTATCTTCAAATTCTATATAACCAGCACAATACTGCCAAGGGTGTGCCCCCAGTAGCCCCATTAAAACATTTCCTCCAAGGAAACTAACTTATCTCCATCTACTTCAAGGTTTGTACTAATTTTGGTTATTGATTGCTTTGGTCTCTGGTTATGAAAAATATAATGGGAACTTTCAGGAAAAGCTATTCAGAAGGTGGGAGGGAGCCAGGTCAGATAGCAAAATCTGAACCAATGAGGAAGAGTTAAGTAAATTCTCTGCAGTCCCAATGTAGGCCCTCAGGGGCTAGGAAAGATGGCCACCTAGTGGTGTTTGAGCCAAAGTAAGTTAAATTTGTCCACAAGTGCACTCCTAAGGTACAGTGAGAAATTTATTTAAAGGGTATGCTGTAAGAGTGCCTAACCACATTTAATGGAAAAGGTACTTCCGGATTTCATTCAGTGACATCATATAAGCAATTATTCATATCTGCATTGGTAGTACCCAAATCTTTAATATGTGATGCCTAGAAACACAATATACCTTTTACAGACATCACTCAGATACATTTTCTGTATTTGGTAACAATTAGGTTATTCATTGGAAAGTTCATGGTACTATTTTTAGTGAGTGTAGAAATGCAAGTAGCAGTAATGTCTAGAATTTTAGGGATAGCTTTCCACTCTTCCTTTTGGGTTTCATGATGACTCTCAATGGGAACACAGACAATGGAGAGAAATTGTTCCCAACACTTGCTTTCATTTCTTTCTAGGGTATAAGCTTTTGATAAAGCCATCCACAGATTATGGTCACATGGATTTTCCTTTAAAGAAAAGGAAGGGATTCAGACAGCAGAAAACTAGGCAAAACGGGGAGAAATAAGGCTTTCATGATGACAGAGAAATCTTAATCCATGATCTTGGAAAAGTGTCTATGTCTAGTATGCCAGCTGCTTCTGGGGAAAAACTTCCCTGGTCATCTTTACCTTAAGGTCTCCAACAAGTGTACACAAGGAGTCTGGAGGAGCCCTTCTTAGTAAAAAGATGTGAATATAAGACTCAAAACCTGGGGGTTTTGCTGCAGAGAAGAATTTGGTATATTCCCTATCAAGGGCAGTTTTTCTCTGCCATCATTTACAAAAGACCCAACCTCTTTGTTCTAAATTATGAAAGGTCTGGTTGTCATCAATTTGTGAATCACAAAGGATTTTTCTTACCTGGTGAAAATATGCTTTGATAGACAGACCACTAGCCAGATTAATAAAAAAGAAAAGAGAGAATAACCAAATTGATGCAATAAAAAATGATAAAGGGGATATCACCACAGATTCCACAGAAATCCAAACCATCATCAGAGATTATTACAAACAACTCTATGCACATAAACTAGTAAACCTGGAAGAAATGGATAAATTCCTGGACACTTGCATCCTCCCAAGCCTAAACCTGGAAGAAGCCGAAACCCTGAATAGACCAATAACATGGTCTGAAGTCGAGGCAGCAATAAAGAGCCTACCACCCAAAAACAGCCCAGGTCCAGATGGGTTCACAGCTGAATTCTACCAGACATACAAAGAGGAGCTGATACCATTCCTTCTGAAACTATTCCAGACAATCCAAAAAGAAGGAATTCTTCCCAAATCATTTTACGAGACAAACATCATCCTGATACCAAAACCCGGCAGAGACTCAACAAGAAAAGAAAATTTCAGGCCAATATCCATGATGAACATAGATGCAAAAATCTTCAATAAAATACTGGCAAACCGATTGCAACAGCATATCAAAAAGCTCATCCACCATGATCAAGTAGGATTCATCCCGGGGATGCAAGGCTGGTTCAACATACGCAAGTCCATAAACGTAATTCACCACATAAACAGAATCAAAGACAAAAACCACATGATTATCTCGATTGATGCAGAGAAGGCTTTTGACAAAATTCAACAACCCTTTATGCTAAAAACCCTCAATAAACTAGGTATTGACGGAACGTATCTCAAAACAATAAAAGCTATTTACGACAAACCAACAGCCAATATCATACTGAATGGGCAAAAACTGGAAGCATTCCCTTTGAAATCTGGCACTAGACAAGGGTGCCCTCTTTCACCACTCCTATTCAATATAGTACTGGATGTTCTAGCCAGAGCAATCAGGCAAGAAAAAGAAATAAAGGGTATCCAAATTGGAAAGGAGGAAATCAAATTGTCTCTATTTGCAGATGACATGATTGTATATCTGGAAGACCCCATCATCTCAGCCCAAAATCTCCTGAAACTGATAAACAACTTCAGCAAAGTCTCAGGATACAAAATCAACGTGCAAAAATCACAAGCATTCCTATACACCAGTAATAGACTTCAAGAGAGCCAAATCAAGAAGGAACTGCCATTCACAATTGCTACAAAGAGAATAAAGTACCTAGGAATACAACTAACAAGGAACGTAAAGGACCTCTTCAAGGAGAACTACAAGCCATTGCTCAACGAAATAAGAGAGGATACAAACAGATGGAGAAACATTCCATGTTCATGGTTAGGAAGAATCAACATCGTGAAAATGGCCATACTGCCCAAAGTAATTTACAGATTCAACGCTATTCCCATCAAGCTACCAATGACCTTCTTCACAGAACTGGAAAAAAACACCTTAAACTTCATATGGAACCAAAAGAGAGCCCGCATAGCCAAGTCAATTCTAAGCAAAAAGAACAAAGCGGGAGGCATCACACTACCGGACTTCAAACTATATTACAAGGCTACAGTAATCAAAACAGCATGATACTGGTACCAAAACAGAGATATAGACCAATGGAACAGAACAGAGGTCTCAGAGGAAATACAACATACCCACAACCATCTGATCTTCGACAAACCTGACAAAAACAAGCAATGGGGAAAGGACTCCCTGTTTAATAAATGGTGTTGGGAAAACTGGCTAGCCATGTGCAGAAAGCAGAAACAGGACCCCTTCCTGACACCTTACACCAAAATTAACTCCAGGTGGATTAAAGACTTAAACATCAGACCTATTACCATAAAAACCTTAGAAGAAAATCTAGGCAAAACCATTCAGGACATAGGTGTAGGCAAGGACTTCATGACCAAAACTCCAAAAGCAATGGCAACAAAAGCCAAAATAGACAAATGGGACCTAATCAAACTCCACAGCTTCTGCACGGCAAAAGAAACAGTCAGTAGAGTGAATCGGCAACCAACAGAATGGGAAAAAATTTTTGCAGCCTACCCATCTGACAAGGGGCTGATATCCAGAATTTACAAAGAACTAAAGCAGATCTACAAGAAAAAAGCAAACAAGCCCATTCAAAAATGGGCGAAGGATATGAACAGATACTTTACAAAAGAAGACATACAGGAGGCCAACAAACATATGAAAAAATGCTCATCATCACTGGTCATCAGAGAAATGCAAATCAAAACCACATTGAGATACCATCTCACACCAATTAGAATGGCGATCATTAAAAAATCGGGAAACAACAGATGCTGGAGAGGATGTGGAGAAATAGGAACACTTTTACACTGTTGGTGGGAATGTAAATTAATTCAACCATTGTGGAAGACAGTGTGGCGATTCCTCAAGGACTTAAAAATAGAAATCCCATTTGACCCAGCAATCCCATTACTGGGTATATATCCAAAGGATTATAAATCATTCTACTACAAGGACACGTGCACACGAATGTTCATTGCAGCACTGTTTACAATAGCAAAGACCTGGAACCAACCCAAATGCCCAACGATGATAGACTGGATAGGGAAAATGTGGTACATATACACCATGGAATATTACGCAGCCATCAAAAATGATGAGTTCACGTCCTTTGTAGGGACATGGATGAACCTGGAAACCATCATTCTCAGCAAACTGACACAAGAGCAGAAAATCAAACACCATATATTCTCACTCATAGGTGGGTGTTGAACAATGAGAACACATGGACACAGGGAGGGGAGCACTACACACTGGGGTCCGTTGGGGGGAAATGGGGGAGGGGCGGGGGGTGGGGAGGTGGGAAGAGATAGCATGGGGAGAAATGACAGATACAGGTGAGGGGACGGAAGGCCACACTGCCAAGTGTGTACCTATGCAACAATCTTGCATGTTCATCACATGTACCCCAAAACCTAAAATGCAATTAAAAAAAAAAAAAAAAAAGAAAATATGCTTTGGCATAATGCTCTAAAGCCTGACACTATTGAGTCATGTCAGAGTTTACAAAAGCATGAGATCCATAGGTTTTATTACTATAATTTCAAATACTTTATAATTTTTATAATTTCAAATATTTAATTTCATAAGCAGTAAACCTAGGTATCTTGTGAGAATTAGTCTGATTGCCATCAGTCGTCTAATAAAATGAGTACCTCTGTCACTGAAGAATCCTCCAGGAATGAACGGTAAAGGAAACACATTTTCTAATATACTTTAGCTACTATTATGGCATGAGCCTTCCTGCATGGGAAAGCGTCTATACAATCAGAAAAGATGCATTTAATATGCACTTGAAGGAAAGCCATCTGTAAGTGTTCAAATGATCCTGCATGTGTGTATCACCTGAAGTTTTTATTTCTTATCAGAACTATGAGGTTGACAATTTATAACCAAAATCAGTTATAAATTTTAGCAATTTTAAAGCAGTCACCTCATCAATATTCTTTATAATTTGAAACATTTTATCTCTTTCATGATGAATAGGGAGTGCAGAGTTTTTAATAATGGAAGCTTTAAGGACTCAGGAAGGACCAAGCAGCTGTCTAGACTCTTCATGAGTCCATACTTAATATTGCATTTACATCTTTTTAAATATCAATTTTGTTTATCCCATTCAGGTGAATAGCACTGCTCATTAAATAGGATATCATAGGTAATTTAACAGCAATCAATCTTTTAAAGTTTATACAGATTGCATATCTTAACAATTTCAGTACTGACTGACTTAGCATAAAAGTCTGCCATATCATTTCACTGATATCTAATTAATTCTTGTCCTGATATACGTTGGGTTCACAGTTTCATGAACCATTCAATTTTTTCATTAGAGTTTTAGAATTCTTACCCAGTCCAATAGTATGAGATTAAAGTTATCAGAAACCTGTATTTACTGGTGTCCTTTTCATGAATCTTCTTGAAGATGAAACACTTTGGGCTTATAGTTGCTCAGGAAAGTGCTATAGTAAACAACTAACCATCTGTGAATGACAAGACTAAGGACAAAGGAAAAAAAGAAAAAGACCTAATGAAAATTTACTACACTAATGATGAAATTGACAAGGACCCCTCCCCAAGGACCCCTGTGAGATAAAGTCAGAAATGGCTTTTCTGGGCTTCCCTGGGGACTGAGAACACCTACAGGGCTCTTCCCAATGCTTCTATTTTTGTATTTCATTTTGCTCTCTAAATTCATTTCAGCTCTAGGTAGGGTTATATCCTTATCCTGTGATCTGGATTTTTAGGTTCCCTGGTGGAGATGTGTGTTTGAAGGCAGACTTTTCTCCCTCTCATACTTTGGGCACTCACAGCTTTTCAGCTGTCTCATGGAGTTTGCAGTGGTAAGCCACTTCTTCCAAAGGTTCTGTCCATTCTTTTGGTTTTCCTGATATATTCTTGCAGTAGTTCTTGGAGGAAAATTTTACTATGTGAGTCACCACATGCTCTTCTCTCTGACTGTGTGGAATCTGCAAGTTAGTCCTGCCTCTTATCCATTATTTTCCAACAATACAATATTAACCATTTCAAAGTATAGAATTTGGTGACATTTAGTATGTTCACAATGCTGTGTAACCACCACCTCTATCTAGCTTCAAAACACTTTCATCACACCCAAAAGAAAACTCCATTTCCATTAGCAATCCTTCCCCATTCCCTTCTTTCCTCAGCCCCTGGCAGCCGCTCAGTTATGCCTATTTTAAACTGAGGAAACTAAAGCTGAGAAAAGTTACACAATTTTGCCAACATGACTCTGATAATAATAGCTGTTGAACACAATACTTGAAGCCAGGACTTGTGACTTACAAGGTCATGCTCCCCCCATATACCTGTCTTTTATTTCCCTAGTGCTTGAGCAGTCATCTATACTTAATAAGCCTTTACAAATAGAGTTTACTAATGTGAGTAATGTGCAATGTTTTAAAATAATAATTGTCTCTAAAGGTGAAATGGATCAAAGCCCTTAAAAGTGAATCTGTGGTGTAGCAACTGTTAACATAATTGTCTTATTTTATTCCCATCCCCTTAAAAAGTAAAAAACTGATGAACAAGCAAGGATGCTGGTATAACTCCCTAACCTAGTTTATAGTCTGTAGGCAGAAGAGTGAGTCTAAAGTGCCTATCACCAGACAGTGTTTCTCTTAGCATTTCACTGTTGCAATTAATCGACAAGTTAAAATATAAACAACAGCTAACCTTGGGTTCCAAATTTAACATTCCTTATCTCTTAGACCAGGTTCATCTACTGTGCCAGGGACTCCCAAGCCAGCACTGGCACATACTGATTCATTTTGATTTCTGCTAATACCGGAGTCCTGTGTGGCAGAGGCATTTATACCAGAAATTACAAGTACATAAAGTAAGTAACCAGATATAATCTCTGATTTCTTTGGATGAGGAAGTGGGGCCTGGATTTTTTCTGCTTAGTTATTGTGCTCCCAGGAAAGAACCACCTTATTAGAAAGCAGCTTTCTCTGCCCAACCCTGGAGGAGCTATAAAGCTACTCCTTAACCCAAAGTATAGGAGTAAATGTTTGAATGCTTAATAATGAGACAATATCGTTGATTCAACCACTTAATAATCTACCCAGCAGTATACTTACCTATGTTGTCCATGTTCACAGGTAAGTATACTGCTGGGTAGATTATTAAGTGGTTGAATCAAGGGGAAAAACTTGAATTTCTAATGCGAGAGGAAGTCATTTTGTTGTTGTTAGTGCTTCCATCAGCAGCTTCTAACATTGTCTGAGATCACAGTTTTTGAAGGCTGACTACCAAATGTTGGCATTTGTCCCAAGTGGAAAGCAAAAGGCAAGCCCCTTAGAATTTGACTAATCTGTTTTGGCATATCTTTTTTTCCTGTAGATAAAAGTGTTTTATGCTTCATTCTATGCATTATGTCAAAATTTATTGATTTTCATGTAATTGACAGGTCTTTTTTTTACTAATCCCGCTCCAGCTAAATTCACAAGAGTACAAACATCAAGGGTTTGAAAATCATTTCTAGATATCCAGTTCTACGCCAGGTGTTTTGCAAATGGAGAAACTAAGTTCTTGGTTATTTCTTAGAGTTTCCCCTGCATCCTAGGGAACCTGCTGTGGCTTGTAACTGGCACAGAGAACCTAAAGCCTGGAAGAATTTTTGGTATGTGCTTGTTGGTTAGAAACATTTCAGTAAATATGGAGCTGCTGCTAGAGGACAGAAATCCCAGAGTATGGCCCTCCCTTGACCCAAGTTTCCTACCAGATGTGCTCCTTTGTTCCCAGGGACTAAGTAGGCACTTTTACCCACCCTAATTACCATCTAGCTGAATCTCTCTCTGATTACTCCTGAAATGGCACAACCCACTTGAGGATATGCTATCATTGTGCAGTCTGTGCCAACCAGTATTCTGAAGAATTTTCATGCACTAAGGTGTAGGGGTGTTTGTGTATGTGTGTGTGACAGAGGGAGTAGGAAGAAGGAGGAGATGGGGAATGCATAGAGGGCTGGTTAGAAATCTGATAGTGCCAATGGATTCCTAGTAAATGCATAGGTGAGTCACACTGGAAACAGTTAAACATTGGCTAATTGATACAGTGCTGGGCTCAAACATAGTATAATATGCATTTTTTTTACTCCAACAAATAAAATCTCCAGGTCAATAAACTCCATGTCAACAAAATAAACTCTGAAAGTGACTCTTGCCCAGAAGTTTTCAAATGTTCTACGTTCAAGGAGCAATTTCTTCACAGTGGCCCCTGACCATAGTTCTTATTAAGTAGACAAAAACTTAGTAATTATTAATGTTCTAACAACTTTGTAGTTGTTTGAATAAATAAGATACAAATTTTAAAAAATAATATTTTATTTCATTTTTAATCACAATTACTTAATAATAGGTTTTATGGCCGGGTGCGGTGGCTCAAGCCTGTAATCCCAGCACTTTGGGAGGCCGAGGCGGGTGGATCACGAGGTCAAGAGATCCAGACCATCCTGGTTAACATGGTGAAACCCCGTCTCTACTAAAAATACAAAAAATCAGCTGGGCATGGTGGCGCGTGCCTGTAATCCCAGCTATTCAGGAGGCTGAGGCAGGAGAATTGCCTGAACCCAGGAGGCGGAGGTTGTGGTGAACTGAGATCGCGCCATTGCACCCCAGCCTTGGTAACAAGAGCGAAACTCCATCTCAAAAAAAAAAAAAAAAATAGGTTTTATGTGCCTGCTGACAACTTCTCAAACCTTGGAATCAGATCAGACATGACCCCTTCATTTCTGTTCCACCTTGGTTTTTAGGCAATGCTTGGTTTTTGTCGTAACGATTGCCAAACACCCAGCTTTGCAAAGATATGATGTCATCAAACGGAACACGGTCTTGCATAATATTAAAAATACCTTCAGCTAATACTTAGCACAGTGTGCAACTGACATCAAGAATCACTGTGCTTCTTCAAAATTTTAAGATAACTCCGGGTTCCTCTGTAGTTTGGGAATGACAGGCCTAGCCTCGTGTCCTGACCTCTCATGATCTATCATCCTACTAAACCAAAGTGGGCACTCATCTGACTTTAGTAAATTATATATTTGCATTTTACAACTTTGAAGGAGAGGAAGCAGTATTCACAAAAAACACAGTAGTTTCTAATCCCGTAGTTAAAAATCAGTCACTTTTATACAACCAGTAGTCATTTCCCAACTTATTTAGTAGTTTTATGTTGCTTAAGTTATTTTACTTGTTTTTTGATTCAATTTTCACCCACTGACATCTGCCTTCCTAATTTAGTCCTATTTTCTTATTTCATTACTTATTTATTTCATATTTAGTCAGCTTTACTGAGGCTTTTCTCATTAAAATAATAATAATACATTTGTTTTCAAACTTCCAACAAAGGAACAACCAAATTTTTATTAAATATCCACATAAGGAACAGTAACGTTTTAAATGTTGTTTTTGCATTTCCACATGAAATCGCACTCTAATAATCCGCGGTGGCATGTCAGCATACTTTCACCCTAAAAAAATCCCCTGTAAAGTGTTATCAATCACTCTGTCTAAATGCAAAGCAGTCCCTAACAAGAAATTATTTTTAGTTTAAATAAAAAGGTGGCGTGGAGAGACAAGCTTTTTCTAAAGAAGCACACTTAAATGTTTTCAATCACTTCGGTTCCTCGAGGCATCTCAGGCAGACATGAGCAGCTACCAGATGCTATGCCAGATCCTCTGTTCCCACCCCAGGCCCTGCCCTTGCCCTCTCATGAATGGTTAATATATATGTAAATATATATTTTAACAGTGACATTCTCAGAGAGCCCCAGAGCTGTAAAGCTCCTTTCTGCCAGGGTGGGGGTTCAGCCTGTCCTATCACCTCTGGGGTGCCTGTTGGCAGCCTCTCCCGCTGTGCTTCCTAATACAGTCCCTTCCCCATACCTATCACAACCAGACCAACGGCCTCGCATTTTTTCCCTGAGGCCAAAATTTAGGCCCCCCACCCCCCACCCCGCCATGCCATGCCTCTCCTCTTTCCCCCTGGCCTGTTCTGTCCCTGAGCCTTGTGTCCTCTATCTATTCCATGGCTGGGAGTCAGTGATGCTGCCTCTGCCTTCTGGTGCTGGACTGGCCTTGCTTCTACAAGTGTGCTTCTCCCACAGCTGTGGCTGCAGGGACTTAACTTACAGGGAGGGGCCTACAACAGCTGCCACCACAGCCACAGCTGCACTGCACTCACCACATATCTGGGGCAACCTTTTCTGGCAGAGGCCCTCGTGGCTTCTCATTTTCCATTCCTCTCCCTGTAGTGGCGGTGAGGGGACAGACAAAGGAAGGCTGCCTACTGTGGTCTGGGGCTTCAGGGTATGAGTTTGTTGATTTAAATGAATCTCAGTCTTTAAAATAAAAAATAAAAAATCACTTTGGTTTCATGTAATTGTCCGTACTTGAAGGAGTGGTTCGGAGCATGAGTTCTGATCTGAGAGTGAAACTGGTACTAATATCATGCACCTCCATGTTCATGTGCTCTCATGTTTACTTTTCTCACGTTTGAGAACAATTTCAAATGGGAACGTGGTGATATGCCAAGCAGATCTGAACTGAAAAATTAAAGGAAAAAAAACCATTCGGGGTGACTTTGAAACCTACTTTGTGTCCTTTTTTCTTTTCCTCTCTTTCTTTCTCTTATAATTCTATTTCCCTACTCGCTTCCTTCACTTTCTAAAACACAATTATTAAATACATATTTGTAGTTTTCTCCATGTCTCTGATTCCAGATGTACTGTGACTTTGTCCTCATAAATAAACCCAAAATTTTCAAGGCATATATCCATAAAAATATCAAATTAAACCTTCTACCTGTCCCATGAAAAGCCCAAAAGACCGCCGGGCATGGTGGTTCATGGCTATGGTCCCAGCTGCTTTGGGATGTGGAGGCAGGAGAATCACTTGAGCCCAGATGTTCAAAACTAGTCTGGGCAAAATAATGAGACCTCATCTTCTTAAAAAATCATAATAATTAAAAGGAAAAGCCCCAGGGAGATTTACTGCTCAGAGAAGGCTGACTACATCTGGTCCAGCTGAGGTATGGTGGTGACCTAGGGAGAAAGCTTCTGTTTATTGGATGTTTAACAAAAAGTTGTATATTTTTTAAGACTAGTCAAGTACAGTGGTGAGAAAGGAGGAGAAAGCAGAACGAGGAGTTGCATCTGTAACTCTGTAACTGAGTGGGAACAACCAGTTGAGATAGCTTGCTACTTTTGGACCAGCCAATAAAAGGTAATTTTTTGGAAGGAATCTTTGACCTAGGATACTAGCTTATGGCAAATTTTTACTGAGTTAATTTTTTTTTTTTTTAAGACAGAGTCTTGCTCTGTCACCCAGGCTGGAGTACAGTGGCTCAATCTTGGCTCACTGCAACCTCCACTTCCCGGGTTCAAGCAATTTTTCTGCCTCAGCCTCCCAAGTAGCTGGGATTACAGGCACGCACTACCATGCCCAGCTAAATTTTTTTGTATTTTTGGTAAAAATGGGGATTCACCATGTTGGCCAGGCTGGTTTTGAACTCCTGACCTCAAGTGTTTGCCTCAGCCTTCTAAAGTGCTAGCATTACAGGCATGCACCACCACACCCAGCCTGAGATAATTTTTAAACTGGAATGGATATAAGATGATGAATGAATTCATTTTACCCATCACAAAATCAACCCATTGCCAGATAGTTACACGACAGCTATTATAGACCAAGTGTGTTACTAGGAGCTACAAGAAAATAAAGAGATGAGCCAAAGTAAATGCCTACTTTGGGGAAACATATACCTTACATATAGAGAAGACTAAGAGATATGATCAGTTTACCAACAATGTCTTGTGGATGATACACTGTGGTTGGTCTAGGAGTCAAGAGTAAGGCAAGCTCACTGCCTTACTCACGTGCCTCTGTGACCACCTCCAGCCCTCACTCTCAGTGCTCCCTAACTCTAGAGCCCACTTCCTGCCCTTCTCTGCCCACTGAAGTATATTTATCCTTCAAAACCTGGAGCAAATAGTACTCCTCTGTGTTGTTTTCCTCCCAACCCATTATCAGAAATGGCACCTCTTTCTTCGTGCTCTTACTGTAATTTGTACATAAGACGTACTTCTGTCTCAGCATTTTAAACAGAATCTTCTAATTATTTATTTTTACGTCTGACTTCCCTATCTGACTGGTTGTTGCTCTAGAGAAAGCATCATGCCTTGTTCTTCCTTTGTACTCCCAATACCCAGCCTTTGGCTTAGCAATATAGAAGCCACTGAGTGTTTGACACCTGAACTAATCAGAGAATGAATCACAGATCTGAGTTGATAGAATTTTATAGAGCATTTGATTCCACCCTCTCTATGATCTGTTAATCTGTTTATAATACCTCCAAATATTTGTCATCTAGATGCTGCTTGAATAAAGCCAATTTTAGAGCTTGAAATGCTGAAAGGTGCTATAAGCAAAAATTTGCCTTTCCAGTTGTACCGCTGGCCATAATTCTAATCCTTCCATACTGATCCTTCAAATGTTTAAAGGCAAATGTTTACATTACTGGCGTAGGCACTTAGATTAAGAGATCCTCTTTTGCAAAGTGAACCCAAGGCAGTTCAATCCCCTGCTTAAGGTCTCCACAGTTAGCTCACAACAGAGCCAGGTCTCTGGCTGCACTTCCCTCTTCTCTAGGCACTTGGAATAGATGGTTCCTTCTTACTAAACCAGCCAGTTGCTTTCAGTCAACAGTGTGTACCTGAAACTACATCCTAGGCAAGGAAATACATAACGCTGGTCCTTCCTACACCAGAGCCCATTCCTTCTGCCTGGGACACCCTTCTGGACATCCTGGCAGGATAAACACTGCTGCTGGCCTTTCTCCAGGGAAATAACACCCCCCTCTACTGACCTCTTCTCTAGTTTCAGGGAAATAGGAAAATTGCCTCATCCTCTTTCTTTTTTTTTTTTGAGACGGAGTTTCGCTCTCGTTACCCAGGCTGGAGTGCAATGGCGCGATCTCGGCTCACCGCAACCTCCGCCTCCTGGGTTCAGGCAATTCTCCTGCCTCAGCCTCCTGAGTAGCTGGGATTACAGGCACGCGCCACCATGCCCAGCTAATTTTTTGTATTTTTAGTAGAGACGGGGTTTCACCATGTTGACCAGGATGGTCTCGATCTCTCGACCTCGTGATCCACCCGCCTCGGCCTCCCAAAGTGCTGGGATTACAGGCTTGAGCCACCGCGCCCGGCCCTGCCTCATCCTCTTTCTCAACCCAGCTCATGGAAATGGCTCCTCACCCTCCCCTCATGCAAAGAGAACCTGCTTTGTTTTCCACTGTCCTACTGTTGGCACTAATATCATGCTACGGTCAAACCTGCTGTCTTTATAGAGCCAGCATGCTTCCAAGCACAACTCCCAATGTCATATGTATAGATGCAATACCCTCTCCTTTTTCCTGGAATTGTTTTTCTCATAAAAGTGAATATTCTTTATTGAATGCCTACTATGTTCTATAAAAATGAGTCGCGGCCGGGCACGGTGGCTCAAGCCTGTAATCCCAGCACTTTGGGAGGCCGAGGCGGGTGGATCACAAGGTCAAGAGATCGAGACCATCCTGGTCAACTTGGTGAAACCCCGTCTCTAACTAAAAATACAAAAAATTAGCTGGACATGGTGGCGCGTGCCTGTAATCCCAGCTGCTCAGGAGGCTGAGGCAGGAGAATTGCCTGAACCCAGGAGGCGGAGGTCACGGGTGAGCCGAGATCGCGCCATTGCACTCCAGCCTGGGTAACAAGAGCGAAACTCCGTCTCAAAAAAAAAAAAAAAAAAAAGAGTCGCATTCTATCCCATTTTGCAAATTAGTAAACTGAGGCTCAAAGTAGGTAAGTCATTTTCCTATGTCACCAAGTTGACTCATGATAGAGCAGGATTCTGAAAAACATGTGTCCACTCCCCAGTACCCACACTTCAACTGCCTCTCTAAACGTGGGGTCACCTTACTCCTGTTGGTCCCAGAGAGGGGGAAATTATACAAGGTTTTTGGTTTTATAGCGTTCATTAGGGCCTAAAACATGACTTCCCCTAGAAGGAATCTACTAGTTCTTCCCCAGTAAATTATGTCCAGTTGCTATGGGAAGCAACCAGCTCTACAACACTTTCACATGTTGCTTGAAAAAAGGGGACCTTTTTATTTTTAAAATATCGAGTATTTTCATCTCTATAGTTGAGCTACTTCTCTCAGATTCCTAATCAAAAAAAAAAACAAAAAATGTATATCCAGCTTTGAGAAGAGATTTCACCTGTCAAATTAAAAAATAGCAAATTTTTAGAAAAAAAATTATGTCTGGGGGCACTTACCCTGCACTTAAGAAACAGGGAGATAAAATTGTCACAAAAATATATTGGGGAAAAAGATAACATCATATAATTTAGTGTTAAATGTGTGTGCTACTGACCAGAAATGCTATCGGAATTAAAAGAACAGAGGCTCATTGATGTGAAAGACAGATGAAACTAATTCTGGGAAACACTTTTACAATTTCAGTAACTTATAGCTACTGACCACTTACTCTGTGCCAGGAACTATTCTGAGACACTTTACATTATTAACTTATTTGATTCTCACAAAGCACTTCAAGGAAGCTGCTACTACTGTTTTCTTTATATTTGTGATGCACAGAAGGGTTAATCTGTCTGAGATTATACCATAGTAACTGACAGAGCCGGGCTTTATCTCAGGCAGTCAGAATCCAGAGCCTGGTTGCTTAATCAATGCACTCTATTACATCTCAGTGCTCTTACACATGTGTGTTATTAACCACGGCTTGGTGCCAGAAGATTCTCTGGCCTGTGCCAATGGTGTCTGTACCATGTGCCCTGGAGGTGAATCAGTATCCAACTGAGACGGGAAGGATGGCTTCGCATGCCTACTTTTCTACCACAAACCCTACCTGGCAGCCACCCTCTCTCTCTCCCGCTGGTGACCATCACTAGTTACCTGTGAAAGAGACACACCAACAGCACAGCTGGGGCCCTGGCACTGTGCTGGGGCAGGATCACAAAGGGCAGTGCTACAGCAGGACCTGTGGTGCCACAAGTCATGGCTCCTGGTCCCAACTCCACGCCACCAGCTGCTGTGTAGTATTGTGTCAGGTCACCACACCAATCTGAGCTTCAGTTTTGCATGTGATCAAGAGAATGTGTCTGACAAGGTAACCTTTTCCTAGTCTGCTGATCTATGCAGTTCTAGGGCTGCAGAATGGAAACCAGAGGCAGCAGCTCAGTCCAAAGTACAAGACTCTGTCCAGTCAAAGGTCCAATTCCAGCAGCTCTGCCAGGAGCTACAGCCTTGACCACAACTGTACTAACATTTGGCACCCGTGCTGCATAAGGCAGGCAGCATACCAAGCACAGGGTTAACCAGTGACCTGAACATTTCCCTTCTCACATTCACACACCAGAGACCAGCTAACAGAAGATTCGAATGGAGCAAATTGCTTATTCTTCCAAATTCTTTTTCCTGGTTGATTAGAGCAGCCAAGGATGGGGTGGAGCTCTTGTGAATAAAAAGCCTTGCTTCATTTTCCCCACACAGGAGAACATGGGCAAGCGAGTTGCCATTGTTGGAGCTGGGGTCAGCGGCCTGGCCTCCATTAAGTGCTGTCTGGAAGAAGGACTGGAGCCCACCTGCTTTGAGAGGAGCGACGACCTTGGGGGGCTGTGGAGATTCACCGTAAGTGGGGTTTCACCAACTTTATCTGTCTATTGGAGAATGGGTTGGTAGCTGGGAAATTATATCCATACTTCTTTCACAAGGGCTGGTGGCCCTGAGGAAGGTTAGACATGTCTGCTGAACAGAGGACCACGAGGAGCCTTTGAAATTGTAAAAGAAACAGGGCACAGGTGAGCTTGGGTGGAAGTCAGAACAGACCTGTACTCTTTACCTAGAGCCAAGGGGAAGAAGTGTTTCCAAAGATGTCCACAAAGTATGGAAGAGAATAGAGTGATTGGGCCAGGCCAGGGAAGTCCAGAGGCAGAGGAGCAGGACCAGGGGCTCTGAAGCAAAGCCAGAGACGGCAGGGTTAGGGGCAAGAGCAAGAATTTCAGCCTCTGCCTGCAAGGCTGAGCTGCTTTACCTGCTTCTTTTCCCAGCCTGGCTCCATCTGCATTAAAGACTCAGGGCTCCGTGTAGGATGAGCTCCATAATCAAGGTACTACCGCCCTGGCAATCCCAGTGCAGGCCAAAAACAAAAGTAAAGAATATGAGTTTTTGAGTCTTTTTTTATTCCCTGAGCAGAAGAAAAGTAATATACCCAAATCTCAGCATGGTTACTGCCTGGATCAGAGAAAGGAATGAAGGGGCGAGGACTGAGGAAAGGGTACTATAAAGCCCACCCTTGCCTGGCCTGGGGCCCCACGGGATCACAAGGGCCCTACTTAAAGCCATCGAAACCCTGAAGCCAGGCAGGGAAAATGTTCTGTGAACTCCATGGCTCAGTCAGGGGAGCATTTGCATCAGATCTTTCCAGAGTTTCTATTTTCCCTCCTTTTGAGCAAAAACATTTCCCATGAGCTTTAAATTTGCTAAGGAGAAAGCTGTCAGAAAGAGAGAAAAGAAGCAAGGTATCAGATAACCTGGCCTCAGATCCCAAGGGGCTAAGAGAAAGACACAGCATTTCTCTATTACAGAAGGGTAGAATTTGGAACTGAAATAAAGTAATTATTTTCTGGCTGAGTGTGTAAAGCTCCAGAGAGGCCAAGGTTACTAGTTTAATCACAGTCCTCCAGCCTAGGCAGCTTGGCTCACATAAAGAACTGCATATCTTAAAGTGTACCCCTCCAGCAAATGTGATCATCAGTGCATGGAGACCTCCAAAGAGGGCCAGGTAGAAGAGCATGTCTCTTCTCAGGAATCAAACCACATATGTTTCAACAGGATGGCAGAAACCTGACACTTAATCCAAAAATCTCCCCCTTCCCATGTCCATCGAAGACATTACTAATCAAACATGATGCCTTTCCCCTAGTGAGCCTCAGAATCTTCTTAACAACAGTATTCCAAACAAGCATACCTAATCAGTCAGGGTTAAGAGTTGGCTTGAAAGATGAAAGTGCTCAACTAAATTAGCAGAGTTATTTGACTAAAGTAATCTCTTTCAAAACAAAAAGTAAGCCTAAAGATCAAAAGCCTCTTAAATACTCCTTATACAGGTCATAGGCACCTAATCATTAACATTAAAAATCATTGATCTAAGAATCAAAAGAAATGGGTCTAGATCCAGCTGGGCCCATTTGCAGCTGTATTACTCAGATGGGTCAAACACCAATACACAAAGCACAAAACACAGTGAGGGACACAAAAATGAGAAGAATTCACCCTGCCCTCAGGGCTGTCAGGCAGATGGAAGAAGGCTGGAGTCTGCAAGTCAGAAACAGTGCTGTGGGCATTTAATTGAGAGCAAGATAATGGTCACATTTAGGAAGCCCGAGAAAGCTTCACTGAAGAGGTAGTGTCTGATGGACTTTGAAAAATTTTGACAGTTAGAAGAGATTGAGCAGAAGACACCAGGGAGGGTAGGAACAGTAAAGAAAAAGTACTGGGCATATTCAGAAAATAAAAACAGCTTCTTGGTGCAGATGGTACACATAAGAGGAGGACTGGGAGGAAAAAGAGTGGCTGCATGTTTGGGCAAGGGGTTCATATTCAACTTTAAAAGCAATAGGGAATGAGGAGCAAAATTAAAGAGATTTCCTGGTTGTTGTGTTTGTTTTGTTTGCACGATGGGAAGACCCAAAGATGTTTGTAGGCAAATGGAAACTATCCAGATGAGCACATAAATCCAAATCGAGACACGATCCTAGCAGGAAAAGGGAGGGGTGGAGTTGTAGGCATAAGTGGAAGGGTTAGCCCTGGCAAGGTGGGGACACTAGAATATCCCCTCCCCAGTGAATTTCTGACATTTAAATGTGTCATTACAAAATGCTTTAAGTTTTTTAATTTATGTATATATATATATATATATATATACATATAAATTTTTATATATTAAATTTATATTTATATATAGAGAGAAATTATACTTGGGGTTATGTTGGGTTAAATAAAATATATTCTTAAAATTAATTTCACTTGTTTCTTTTTACTTTTTAATATGGCCACTGGAAGATTAAAAAGTGTTTATGTGACTTCTATACATCCTATTGGGGACAGTGCTGCTCTAAAGCTTTCTCACTCAAAATATGGTCCATGGGCCAGCCGCATCTACATAGAAGCTTGTTAGAAATGCACAATCTTAGGCTCACTCCCACTTACAGAGTACGCATCTACATGTTAATAAGACTACCCAAGCAATGCCTCACAAAATTCAAAGGTGCTGAGCTAGAGAGCTGTGCTTCCCAAACAGTGAAGAACAACCTTTTTTTTTTTCAATTAATTATAGACTGCTGTCAAATATAATAAAAATGAATCCTTAGAAAAATGAAAATGACACAAAGAAAAAATACAAAATGTAAGTTTGAAATTTATAGTCAGAAATTATAAAATTAATTTTAATAAATGTCATTAAACAACATAGATATAAGGGAAAACAATTACAAAAAATGAACATGTTGTTCTTTGAAAGTGTGCACATATACAATTCACACAGTAAGTCACCATTACCCTTGTAACTTTTTGCCAAGCAAAGAAATATTTTGTGTGAAATTGTATTTCTCCATATTAAACACTGGTAGGCATACTTTAAATATACATTTTTTATATTACTATTTAAGGTTTTTAATGTGACAATTAATCTTGCTTTCTGCTTGTCAGTTTACCTAATCTGGCTTGAATAAATGGCAATGCTCTTTGCAGGGGATAATGTGTATCTAAACTATTTCTAAACATTGCTTAATAGCAGTAAAGTAGAGAAAGGAGACTCACGGAGCTATGCTGATTGAAATAAGGAAGAGATTTTAAAGCAGTCTCAGCAAGTTCAGGGTATTTTTTTTTTTAACTGCTATCCAAAATGAAGCTGATAGTCCTACTTTTTCTTGATGTATCTTCAATCTTTTATCCATGGCCAGTTCAAATAACTTATACTATAAGATTAAATATAAATTATCTTTCAATGAAAGAAAATGATTCCAGATTTTATGTGCTTTTGGATACGTTTTTAAAATAACCTTAAAACATCACACATAATAATACAGTCCTATAGCATATGACTAGTACACAACTGAAACTCATCACGCAAGTTAGGCAACAAGACTGATTTATATCCTGTTCAACAAAATGGTGTCCACATACTTACATATTGAGCAACGTCAAATTATTGCTATAGAAGTTTGTAAATGCTTATTTTCGATTTCTGTATTTATCTTGTAACAGACTGGTAACAAATAATTCCTATCAGTATTGCTCTGCAGACTATATTTGAATAACACTGCTTTAGATATTTCCCCTGAATAAAATATCAAGATTTAAATAGTCATCTTTCTCAGAAGTAAGCCAAAATAATAGACAGCAGGCCTATACCACATCTACTTAAGAGTTAATTTTCTTCTGTTTAATAAGTTAGCCTTAGTTTAAGATTTATAGTTTATAGAAGTTTGTGCATTGTAACAGCTAAACATAGAGTGCAACTTGTACTTTGTAAAACAATGCTGGGTTGGTGAGAAAGTTTGTAAAGTGCTGATCTCAGCCCTGAAACGTTTGGGTATCAAAGACTGGAACACCTGGCCCATTGCTCAACCTCCTGCTGCTTGAACCCCTCAGTAAGGGTCTCGTGGCCTGGAGGAGGGGACCCTGCTCACAGGCTCATAAAGGGTCTTGCAGGGGGCCTCTGGGATGGTCGAGATAAGAGTGGCATTCTCTAGTCTCCCGCCTATTCCATGGGTGACTGGGCTCAGGAGATAGTCTCTTCTTTGAGGTATGTCATGTGATTAGAACTTGCTGGCTCTTACCCATTCCCACACTCCTGCAGCAGCACCGCAATGATTATCTGTTGTTTAACTATAAAATACTAGTTTAGTTTTTTAGAATAACCACATACCTCCTACTAAATGGAGATGATATAAACTGTTTCATTGTGCGTACTCACTCCGTGATCACCCCAACTCGAGTGATATGATCAAACTATGTGTGTGTAACAACAAATACGTGCAGAGCCTAAAGCTCTGGGTCTTCACAGTCCTCATCTTGTGAAGAATCCCTGGGTCCATGCTAATGATTTCTATTTCTGTGTCTGTTTTTATTTTTTTCCTTAATTCCCTCGTCACCACCAGGGCTTAGAACACCCACAAGTTGTGCTGCGGCTGGTCCACAATACTCAGAAGCATTTTAGCTGAGTCTGTCTGATAGGTGGGCCACAGATAAGGAGGTTATAATCAACTCTTATCAGTCAATGAGATAAGTAACATTAATTTAAACCAGTTTATAATGTTTATAATTTTGTTTTATGTGATTGCTGTATGTTTCATGCCAATACACAAATCTATATGTAACACAGATTCATATCTTTTGCAGAAAAAGAGAAATCCCTCTCTATATGTGAGATTTGTGTTCATGTTTCTACTTGTTCACATAAACTAAATAATTTTTATTTCACAGGAAAAAGGAACTATACATATGCAAGATGGTAAATAATGTTAAAATACAAGAACCTTCCCACTGAAATCAGAATAATCCTCCTTACTACCTACCACCCAAAAGACAGCGGCAATGTATGTTAAAGACATTACTAAAATTGCTTATTATTCAACTTTGCAGTAGTCTTATGAGATATTGGTATTTGCTAGTTAATTGAGTAAAAACTGGGGCAAGAAATTGGCTAGTATTATGCCATACACACAGTTGTCCAATCTGGAAACCTTTGACTGTTTCCTCTCTCAATCCCTAAATCTAATTGGTTTTGCAATCCTATGTATTCAACCTTACTACCCTCTGACAAATCTCACCTCACTGGGTTCCAGCTGTCATTGCCTCTACTCATGCCCTCATTAGCAATCAAGTGGATTTGTGTTTTAGGCTCCTAGCTAGCCTCCTTCCTTCCTTCTCAGCCCCCTCTAATTCATCTTTTGTAGAACCAGAATTCTCTTTCCAAAATTTAATATGAATCACTTCTATATTTAGAACATTCAGTAGATTGCCATAACCTTCCTGTAAAATCCAAATTCCTTAACTTCAGATACAAGATCCTTCATAATCTGAACCATCTTCTCCATAATCATTTCAAGAATACCCCATGAAACCAAATTGTCCATCATACAAATAAACACTACTTCCTGATTCTCATGTATTTCCATATTCTCCCGTGTTTAGCAATGATACTGCATGCATCTGGACAGGCAAGTTCTTTCCAGGCTTATTTGTAAGCATGCAATGAATGTTCATGTGTGTGCACTGCTGGTACAGGAACATGTTGAAGAAGGCAGAGCCAGTCTCTACAAGTCTGTGGTTTCCAACAGCTGCAAGGAGATGTCTTGTTACTCAGATTTTCCATTCCCAGAAGATTATCCAAACTATGTGCCAAATTCTCAATTTCTGGATTATCTCAAAATGTATGCAAACCACTTCAACCTTCTGAAACACATTCAATTCAAGGTAAGACACAAAACATCAGTTAGTAGTCAGAAAGTATTTTCCTGCCTCTTATCTCTCTAGCCTAGCCCTGGTCTCTGTAGATGAGATACTAAACTGGCAATATTAATGACACCTGGCTGGATTTATTTTCTCCTTCTACTCACTCCCCACTTTAAGTAAATCTGGAGGTGGGGGTAGATGCTTTGTGTAAAGATTCACATGTATAAAATTTTGGTTTGCAATACTTACATCCAAGTATCTTAGGGGACCTAAAAAATATCAAGACACATTTTTTTTTTTAAGACAAAGTTTCTCTCTTGTTACCCAGGCTGGAGTGCAATGGCGCTATCTCGGCTCACCGCAGCCTCTGCCTCCTGGGTTCAGGCAATTCTCCTGCCTCAGCCTCCTGAATAGCTGGGATTACAGGCACGCGCCACCATGCCCAGATAATTTTTGTATTTTTAATAGAGACGGGGTTTCACCATGTTGACCAGGATGGTCTCAATCTCTTGACCTCGAGATCCACCCGCCTCGGCCTCCCAAACTGCTGGGATTACAGGTTTGAGCCACCGTGCCCGTCAAGCCACATTATTTTTGTAGAGATGGGGTTTTGCCATGGTGCCCAGGCTCCACGCTTATTATTTTTATGGTTAAAAATAAATTTATTTTGAAAGATTTTAAACTGAAAATTTACTTTTAGAAAAGATAGTTGTAATACAAATGTAGAAACACAATAAGCACTTCAAATAGTATAAAGCAAATAGTGAACCCATTAAGAGGAACTTAAGAATGAAAGAAACAAGTTGTAAAATATCTACAATATGATCCTATTTTTAATTTTTAAAATTTACATACACATATTTATTTTATATGCATAGTAAAGAGATAAATATACAAACTGTTATCAGTATTTATCTCTCAGGATTGGAGTTGGGAGATGAAGAAATAACTTCCATTTTATACTTTTATACTTTTGTATTGTTGGAAAAACGTTTTATATACATGTATTACTTTTGTGATAGAAAATTAATATAAATAGAACAAACAAATAATAAAAGAAAATGACAGAAAAAAAAAAGAAACCTATATTCTTTAAAAACTTTAAAAAGGAAAGAAAAATAGCAAAGCCTCTTGATCAGTGAATAATTTATCCTTTTAAATTTGACTTGTCTGCGATTTGTTGTATATATACTTCTTGAACCAAAGCCCAGTAATCATGGACATGTATGTACTCAATAAGAAGAAAAAATAGATTCTTTGAAATTTGAACCACTCTCAAAAATTTCAAGCCATAATGTTAGCACTTTTTAACTGCTTTCTAGTTCTGGAAAAACTTCAGCAACATATTCTATAAAACCTCATAAGCTAATATACCCTGGACAAATTCATGTTTTCAATTATATCTTATCCATGTCTCTGTCAAAGAAATTGTTGTTAGAGAGAGAGCTCTGTGAGAAATAAAGTTGCATAACAGAAAGAATAATGAAAAAGGCATCAGAGACTTTGGTTCTAATTCTGATTCTATCACTTTCTGTGAGAATTTGAGCAAATCACTTAAAATTTTTGGATGCCACCACTTGTCTCAGATAGTTCTCTAAGCTTAGAGTACTTTCATCGAGGGAATCATGATTAGTCTGGTGACCTGATTAGTTTCCTAGGGTTATACTTATTAATTATGTTTATTCTGTGTTCTACAACTTTTAAAATGTCAATGATACATCAACTGGCAAGCCCTTAATGGAATATTGACAATGGCTAATCATATCTGTGATTCCTTTTTCAGACCAAAGTCTGCAGTGTAGCAAAATGCTCAGATTTTACTGTCTCTGGCCAATGGGAGGTTGTCACTCTGCACAAAGAGAAGCAAGAGTCAGCCATCTTTGATGCTGTCATGGTCTGCACTGGTTTTCTTACTAACCCTTATTTGCCATTGGACTCATTTCCAGGTACAGCATTTTCTGCAACTAACTTTTAAGTTTTTTCATGGGAGCCATTCTGATGCTTGATTAGTCTGAGAATGAACTCCTATGGCTGTTCCATTAAATAGCTAAAGTTGGGAGGTAACAGGAGTTTGTCCGTTTTTCTTTTTCTTTTCATTTATTTATTTATTTATTTACTGAGATGGAGTTTCACTCTTGCTGCCCTGGAGTGCAATGGTGCGATCTCAGCTCACCGCAACCTCCGCCTCCTGGGTTCAAGTGATTATCCTGCCTCTGTTTGTTTGCTTTTCTAACTAGCATCTTCTGTCCAGTTTTTTGGCTTTCATTTGTTCCAAATGATCTACGAATACAGAAGAGCAAAATGTATAGCAGTATAAGCAGTTTCATGTTTTACTAAGATTCAGTGTCCCTTAAGTGACTGGAAACACTCAGAAAGTCTTCTAAGACATGGGATGCTTACACAAGTCGCTAGCCTTAGCAGCAGGCACACATTGCCAAAGTTGAGTTTAGAGGCCACAAAAGTCAAACTGTACATAAAGAAAAAAGTTATTTTTTGACTGTTTCTTTTATGTGAGTGATAGCAATTAGATTAGAGGTTTATAGCACTGGGTCAATAGTCAAGAGGGAGCTTAGTCTTGGGAGACAAGTTAAGACATCTTTGGATCTCAGTTTCTTTATCTGCCTTTTACAACCATGGTCACGTTAATCTACGCCAAATTTTAACTTGATTTTAATCCAATGGAACAGAAAATGTAATGGTTTGGTTTATTTCATCTGTAACAAGCATTCAAAAAGTTGAAACTTCTCTCCAAGTTTCTCATCTAAAGATTGCCTAGAATGGCCGGGCGTGGTGGCTCACACCTATAACCCCAGCACTTTGGAGGCCAAAGCACATGGATCACGACGTCAGGAGTTCAAGATCAGCAGGGCCAACATGGTGAAACCCCATCTCTACTAAAAATACAAAAATTAGCTGGGCATGGTGATGGGCACCTGTAGTCCCAGCTACTTGGGAGGCTGAGGCAGGATTGCTTGAACCTGGGAGGTGGAGTTTGCAGTGAGCTGAGATCATGGCACAGTACTCTAACCTAGGTGACAGAGCAAGACTCCATCTAAAAAAAAAAAAAAAAAGATTTCCAAGAACAATTCAAGAGGCATCTTACAATAAATTTATGAAAACCCAGTGGTCCTGGATCTGCCCCCTGAGGTCACTCAGACCGGCTTATATTAGGGCAAAGCATATCCTGAAAATTGTCTGGGAATAAAATCATTGAATTGGAAAGAACAAAGTTCAGTCTTCTTCCCAATGCAGAAAATTACTTTTCAGCAATTCTGAGAAAGGCTCAATAGTCTCTTCTTGAACCCATTCAATGATGGACTCTTATCATCACAGAACACAACCCAATTTTTTGTCATTCTTGCCTACAGAGCAAGGCTCTGAGCAGCCATCCATTCCAAATTTCCAGGAAGGAGTACCTAGTCACTGCAAGAATCCAGAAAGTTCCATGGCACAGGGAGTAAACTATATTCATTCAGCATTCACAGTACATTGCACTAGGTGCTAAGAATACAGAGGTGAATAAGGCAAGAAGTAACCTGTATTGGAGGAATGAATAGAGAGATTTATGGAGTCTAGTAGAGAAATCACAGTCTACATATGACATGGAGTGATTCCAATACTGTAAACATATACCTCTCATAGTCCTGGATTTGCCCCTAGAAGTAACACAAGTTCACATCGGATTAAAATAATAAAGCATACCTGAAAGCAATTGAGCCAATATGCTCAGTTTGAGTAGAGGAGGTAGGGACCCAGCAGGTATGAATTCTAGCATTTACAACCACCTCGCTGATAGTCTTGAGTCTCCTACTTAACCTTTCTCAGGCCTCCATTTTTTCACCCTCAAATTGAAAAGTTTGAATTACTTTAACCAACAGTATACATCACAAATCAAGAAAGAAGAGCTCTATAAGACTTATAATCTTTCTTAAAACCCATCTTATCAACCACTACCAATTTAAAATCCCTGACTAAATGATTAAGGAGACTTTGAGCTCTAAAATTCTCTGATTTTAGACTTGAAGAGTAGTTCTCCCAACCTCACTATCTGCTGACTAATGGAAGACTTGCTTAGAAGGAACATACTCCTTGGGGTTGTTGTTAGCTGTCATAAAAATTCAAATTCACTGAAGATATTTAAAAATATTGTATCACAAGCTCTAGAAGCAATTCCAAAGAAGGTGCTCTAAAAAGTCTAAGTAAAAATATAGGTATCAGAGTTAGAATAAACGTGAAATTTCCCAAGATGACTACTTTTATCATTCACATATATACATTCTGATATTTACCTTTTTTCCTTTTTATATTATAAATTTTTTTCTTAGATAAGACATTCTGCTACTTACTAACACAGCCACATTTACCTAATGTAAGTTCTTACTGTGTCTTCCTGTAAGAGAAAGTATTGGTCTGTTAAGAGACAGCCACAGAGTCTCATTTTTGTTCATTTACGACCACCACCCCCACCAAAAAAAAAGCCTATCCAAAGAGAATCTAAAATAACATGAAATTCAGAGATAATTCTGTTTCTACTTAGCCTTTTCTAGCTCTCCCTTCTCACCAGTTCTCTGATCCATATTGGGTTCCTGTGCCGAGTAAATATTGGAATTTGGTTGCATTCTTGCTAAAGAGCCACCAGGCCTTGTAAGGCTACTTCCCACAAGTATATACGTTTTTCCCCCTGATCACCTTTTTTTTTTTTTTTTTTTTTGAGACGGAGTTTCGCTCTTGTTACCCAGGCTGGAGTGCAATGGCGAGATCTCGGCTCACCGCAACCTCCGCCCCCTGGGTTCAGGCAATTCTCCTGCCTCAGCCTCCTGAGTAGCTGGAATTACAGGCACGCGCCGCCATGCCCAGCTAATTTTTTTGTATTTTTAGTAGAGACGGGGTTTCACCATGTTGACCAGGATGGTCTTGATCTCTTGACCTCGTGATCCACCCGCCTCGGCCTCCCAAAGTGCTGGGATTACAGGCTTGAGCCACCGCGCCCGGCCTCACCCTTTTTTTTTTTTTTTTTTTTTAGGAAAAAAGAATTTCTTTGTTTAGCTCATATTACTTCTGATTATGTTATGTGGTCTTAAGAGTATTTTCTGCTTAAGTTATTGCTGTTAAAAAAAAAAATAGTATTTTCAAACATTCTCCATTCATGTGATGTTTCAATAAGATTCAGCATCATTGCCTAAGATACTCTATTGAGTTAACCCAGTAGATTAAATCCTGGTGTAACTGACATAATTCCTTTTTCTCTGAGCCAACTCTAGCCAACCCAGCAAACTTATCTTGAGTTACAGTCAGTCACCAAGGTGAACTATCAGTGAACTTCACCAGCTCACATGAAACTTTGTGAATAGGGACAACATTTTATCTTATTCCCCCCATACCATCTAGCACAGTTCCAGGCACATAGCAGACATTAAAGAAAAAAAAAAAAAAAACCTTTTCTGAAAAGAGATACTGACTCACACTTCCTTTAAGCTTCTTTGAACTTACTCCTTGCTTATGAAAAGTTTATATAAATCAAGTATGAATAAATAGAATATTATTATCCTGTTGACTTTTCCTTAAAATGATAATGACCTCTTATACTTTTGCTTGATATATCTTTATGTCACAATATTTCAGCTTAGTAGTTAATTATCTAGTAAGTAAAACTGGAGACCAATCTAGTGAGATAGAGTAATAACTCCCATTAAATAATTACCTGCCAATGTCTTATAGAGTCATGTATTCATATTTCAGATTTTCTCAAACTTGAGAATACTAGTAAAAATGACCAAAACTATCTGTCAAAAGAATGTTATCAACTGAAAAATATTTGTTTCATTCACTGATCCTATAAATTCTCTATTTCACTTCTCTTTTATTTTCTATAGGTATTAATGCTTTTAAAGGCCAGTACTTTCATAGCCGGCAATATAAGCATCCAGATATATTTAAGGACAAGAGAGTCCTTGTGATTGGAATGGGAAATTCTGGCACAGACATTGCTGTGGAGGCCAGCCACCTGGCAAAAAAGGTACCATTCCTGATGTTACTGGGTGAAGAGCTTTGTCTTAAGATGCATGCCTCAAGCAAATGGTGTTTGACACCATGATAAATGTTAAAGGAAAAAAATGCCTCACACACACGCAACAGATTGCTAAAGAATTTAATTTTTTCTGAATGCTCACAGATTTTACTATGAATTCCGGTGGTTCACCTTTCCTCCCAAAATCAACTTCTCTGACTTCTTTTTACTTTTTTTTTTTTTTTTTTTTTTGGTTAGTCATCCAACAAGAGCTACAGGACATATTTCTTCTCTACTCAGTCCCATAATTCAGAAAGTTCTACCAACTTTTTCCTGCTACTATTTCCCATTTGCCCCTTTCTCTCCTTATTTATTATCAACACCCTCAACAGGTCCACACCACCTCACACTGAGGCTATTGCATTGTCCTCCTAATAATAATTGCAGAAACAGTTAATATTTATTAGGATTACTCTGTGGCTGGTACTGCACTAAATGCATTTTTACTCTATTACTTTTACCAATCATCAAAACAAGCCACTGACATAGGTAGTTAGTATCCTTGACTACACATGAGGAAACCAAGGCTTAGAGAAGCTAAAGAACCTGCCTAAAATCTTACCACTAGCAGGTAGCAGAGTCCGTTGTCAAACCCAAGTCTCTTTTGACTCAAAGCCGACATTCCTAACTATCCTCTTCTACCTCCCACTTCCAGGCCTTCCGGGATTCTCAAAGGTTTTGTTCTGCATTTTATTTTTGCCTTGTACCCCTACCCACAGGTCACCCCCACCCGCAACAGCCATCTAGACCCCAACTACCAACAAAACAAATCCTCAGAAAAGTCTTCTCTCATTCCAGTACTCTCATGCTTTAAAAACCTCTAATTTCTCTCTTTACCTGAAAAAAATAAATTGCAGATGTAGTAGCTCTGCATCATAGAGTTTTCCATAATCTGGTCCAAATCTGCCATTTTAATTTTAACTTCTGTTTCCTGGATGATAATCAACTGTCGCACTTTCCAGTTTCTGTGTCTTCAGTTCCCCTTTGCTCACGCTACCACTCTCTTCTCCAGAGCCCCTTTCTCTTCCGTTACAATCTATCTTTACATTCCCAGATATCTCACTACAACATGAAGTGATCTATCCCTATTCAGAATTTATGCAATATTGTAACTTGCACCCCTCAGTCATCACTTTTAAATTTTTAATATTGTAAGTTACCTTTTATCATATATATCTTCTTTTCACCTATGCTGTAAACTCATTGAAGGCCATTCAGCTAACTAATATGTACTAGCTGCTGGCTTCTGATGTGCCCAACATTGTGCCAGGCTCTGGAGATAAACTGGCAAACACAATAACAAAATCAAGATACCCACAGTCATGGAGCTTATAGTTGTGGGAAAAACAGATGCCAAATAAATAAGTGTAAATAATTAAATCAATAATTTTAGAAGTGAAAACAGCTGTCAAGAAAAAAGGTTGGGAGTGTGTAACGTTGATATTCCTTTTCCAGACTTTCAAAAAAAGACTCAATGTTTGATTTATTCATTGAAAGATTGTATTTTGGTTTTGTTTGTTGTTTGTTTTTGTAGAGACAGAATTTTGCCATGCTGGCTAGGCTGATCTCAAACTCCTGGCCTCAAGTGAGCCACCTGCCTCAGTCTCCCAAAGTACTGGGATTATAGACATGAGCCACTGCGTCTGGCCCACTGACTGACTGATTGATTGATTGACTGATTGAAACTTAGCAATTAGGTGGCATTACCCTAAAGGAAGAGAAAGGAGGCCCTGAAACAAATATTAACAAAGGCCCATCCACTGTGACCACCACATGTGCATATTATTATTTCTGTTTCTCTAATTGTCCAGAAATGTCTTCAATCAGAAAACATGCTTTGACATACATCTTATCATTTATATATTAACAAAGAAACTTCCCGTAACTTAGAAGATAATTCGTATCTAGCGAAATGTTGCATTCAATTCTGCATCATGATATAGAGAGATAGGTTTAGTGTAAATGCCTCATGTCAGAACCACTGATGTATCTGTAGTTCTTGCCACTGCATTTCCAGTATTGTATATTCAGCTCCATTATGAGGCCAAAGAAAATATATAACACAAACCCTGACACTGGAGCCGCAGTCATCATGCCCCAGTTTGGTGGGGGAAGAAACAATCGTTAAATCAGCTGTTTTGTATTAGCAAATTAACAGATTGCTTAACTAATTATTTGCTTTGTAAACAATTGTACATGTAACTACTTATTGTGTCTGTACTAAAACTATTAGCTTCATGAACTCAGTCAACTGGTAAACTCAATCAGCCAATGTTAAAAAGAACAAACACCAAAAGTAATCGTAGTACTGAATTTTACTGTCATAAGCCAATGGTTTGCATTGAAAATCTGTAGACAGCTTTGATACTGCCATGCCCTGTTCTTACTGCCTACAATTACAGTGAGCACACAAGGTAGCAATCACCTATTCATTGTTTTCTTACATAGACTTTAAGGTCCCTACTGTTTGCTACAGGCTGGCAGATACTAAGTATTCAATAACATGTCTTAAGGCATTTTAACACTCTAGATACTCCGAATCCTAATTCAAAAGGATTGACTTTAAAATAGAAGTTAGAAGAACCAAGACTATCTTGTCAGGGATGAATTTTGAAAGTGGCAGACTTTTCAGTGCCTTTCCATTCATGACACTTCTTGACTCTCTGGCAGAACCAGCCAACCCTGTTCACAGTGTCAAATGAAGGGATGTCTTTAATTGCTTCCAGGTGTTCCTCAGCACCACCGGAGGGGCATGGGTGATCAGCCGAATCTTTGACTCAGGCTACCCATGGGACATGGTGTTCATGACACGATTTCAGAACATGTTGAGAAATTCTCTCCCAACTCCAATTGTGACTTGGTTGATGGCACGAAAGATAAACAACTGGCTCAATCATGCAAATTATGGCTTAATGCCAGATGACAGGTAAATATAATGTGACTGCCAAGGGCTTTTAGGAAGAAAGAGCCTCTTCCTTTCCAGCAGTCTGTACAAGCCATGCAGTACCACAATAACATGGCTGAATGTGTTGGAACACTTGATACAAAGTTGCTTGATAATAACAGCTAACTGTTCTTAAGTGCTCAGAAAGTGAAATTATGTATCTCACCTTGTCAGCAACACTTTAAGTACTATTATAATAATCCTTTTATTATGGAGAAACTGAAACAGCAAAATTTAGCCATTTACCCAAGCTCATTGAGTAGTAAGTGAACCTGTGACCCTGGCAAGTTACTTGAGCCTCAGCTATAGCAACCAAAAGAGAATGATCTATCTATGATTTTGTTGACAAAAGAAACACACTTGCCTAGTTTCACTGTGTGGGAAAAACTGAATGCTTTAGTCGCCCCTCACCATTGTAGCAGGAGCAGCCGTGAGAAACAGAGCTCCCGAACACCAAATGGGGAAGGAAAGGGTTTATTACAGCCAGGAGCTGAAGAATAATTTGTCCAAATTCAGCTCATCTAACAAAGGAAGCTTCTGCCTTTATATAGATAGGCTTATACTTTAGATATTACTCATGGAAGAATCTTAGGTTTACAGCTTCAGGAATCACATATGAAAGGGTTTCAGTTTACAGCTTCAGGAATCACATATGAAAACTTCGGTTTACAGTTTTAGGACTCAGATATGAAAAGGTTTCAGGTTTGATCTTGTTTTAAGTAAAAACAGTGTCTTCCAGAGAGTTTCCCGGAGACCAAGCCTGCCACCTACAGAAAGGAGATTCAGGAGGCACCAGCTGGTCTGCTGTCTCTTCTATTGAGATGCACTGTGAATGGCAGAGAGGGGAGGGAATCCCAGATGCCTGGGTCTCCTTGCTCACTATCTCTCTAATGGCAGAGGCTTCTTCCCTTTGTCAGGCTTCTTCCCTTTGTCAAGTAAGATTGACCTTGGCCCCAAAAATGGCTCAGCTTATACAAGATCAACTCACCAAGTGTTTGTCTCATCATTCCAGAGGTAGAGCCAGAAAAAGATTCTGCCCTTGTTCCTTTAAAATACATGCATGTTTCCCTTATGCAACTGCTTCCTAGAGAAAGAGAATAGATCTTTCAGAAGTTCTCAGCAAATCTAGAAGTCCTTGGTTTCCCTTGGAGCCCTTCAGCTCTCAGCCTTCTCTAGATTGACACTGATAGATGAATGCGGAAAATCAGCAAGAGAAACAGAAGCTAGAGAAGGTGCTGGCTTCCTCCTCAGGCTTCCAAACTCTAGTAAATGGCAAGCATATTTTATAATCCTTCTTGAATGTTCATGAATCCCCTTCCACTGAAGTAATGTCTCCCAAGACGTGCAGCAATTCTTGTCCAACCATGGAGACAGCCCCAGAATGACAGAGGAAGGTAGGGAGAAAGAGCTGGCTGCATTGTTCACAGACAGATCTCTTCCCTATCCATGCTTTTTGTTTAGGACTCAGCTGAAAGAGTTTGTGCTAAATGATGAGCTACCAGGCCGTATTATCACTGGGAAAGTGTTCATCAGGCCAAGCATAAAAGAGGTAAAGGAAAACTCTGTCATATTTAACAACACTTCAAAGGAAGAGCCTATTGATATCATTGTCTTTGCCACTGGATACACATTTGCTTTCCCCTTCCTTGATGAGTCTGTAGTGAAAGTTGAAGATGGCCAGGCCTCGCTATACAAGTATATCTTCCCTGCACATCTGCAAAAATCAACCCTGGCCATTATTGGCCTCATCAAACCCTTGGGTTCCATGATACCCACAGGAGAAACACAAGCTCGGTGGGCTGTTCGAGTCCTGAAAGGTAAGTGTAAGAAATTAGCAGGGTATGTGTTTTTGGTTTGCCATATGATTCTAGATACTGGAAATATTAAGAATATTATCCAGCTCCTATTTAAAACAACAGAATCTTTAAAAGCAGGATGCATTCCATTGTTTGCTGCATTATACTGTCATAATGATTTATATTGTTACCAGCATAAATGGTATATGAGGGGTCAAAAATATAGGCTGTATCTATGTCTACCTTTTTTCTTTCTTTTTTATTTTTAAGAGACAGGGTCTCACTATGTGACCAGACTCATGTGCGGTGGCTATTCATAGGCATCATCATAGATTACTGCAGCCTGAAACTCCTGGTCTTAAGCAATCCTCCCACCTCAGCCTCCTGAGTAGCTGAGACTACAGACATGCACACTGTACCCAGCTACCTGTTATTTTGACTAAAACAAAATGACAGTTAACAGTTCTGTCAGTTGACTGATTCAACTGCTTCAATCAAAATTTTGAAACACAAGCAACTGAGTGACAAAATTCAGCCAAACTAGTTTTAAGATTCTGCCATATCAAATAACTAGTGAGATGACCAGATGTTTATCTTTTCAGCTGATGGCATTATTACCAGGAGCATATAGCCAGTCATGTCAGGCTGCTAACATTTTTGCCAGAAGGATCAATGAGTAGCCAGTACTAGACACAAAAGGAGAGCTGTAGTAAAGCATCTTTATCTATAAGTCCACAGCTAGACCTAAACTTAAATTGCATTTTTGGATTTTTTTTTTAAATCCTACAGGTGTAAATAAGTTACCACCACCAAGTGTCATGATAGAGGAAGTTAATGCAAGAAAAAAAAACAAGCCCGGTTGGTAAGTTAAGTATTTATGCACCCTTTTTAAATTATAAATGAAATTGGTAAGAACAATAGCAGAGAGATGGAAGTTACATTGGAGAAAAAATGAATCATCTGAGACTTAGAAGAAAAATGCTAGGACAGCCTATTTAAGAAGAGAAGGGAAAGGGGAATTTAGAATTTTCCTAGACCATCCTGGCCAACATGGTGAAACCACATCTCTTCTAAAAGTACAAAAAATTATCTGGGTGTAGTGGTGCATGCCTGTTGTCCCAGCTACTTGGCTGAGGCAGAAGAATTGCTTGAAACCAGAAAACAGAAGTTGCAATGAGCTGGGATTGTGCCACTGCACTCCAGCCTGGCGATAGAGTGAGACTCTGTCTCAAAAAAAAAACAAAACAAAAACAAACAAACAAAAAAAAACAGAACTTTTAGTGTCCCCAAAGTCATCACTTCAGCTCATGGTTTTCTAGCATCACATAGAGTTTTTATTCCAAGCCAAGTACTACTTAATTAACCCTAATACACCAGGTACATTATTCCATATCTTATCCATAATTAGCAGGCAAGCAATAGTACCTATTTACTCTGACACTAGAAGTGTATGCTCATTCACTCATTGAACAAGTCTTTATCAGCTCTATTGTTTTTATTCAGATTGTTGCTTTTGATTTTTATTTTCAATTGGCTGGGAAAAAGGAAGAAGAAAAATAAGATTTTGTGATATGTGAAAAGTATATGAAATGGAAACCATATTGGACATAAATAAAATTTTATTAGAACACAGCCATGTTTATTCGTTTACATATTGTCAATGGCTGTTTTTGTGTTACAGCACCAAAGTTGTTTAGCAGTTGAGATAGAAACCATAATGCGGCTCTCAAAGCCTAAGGCATTTACTGTCTGGCCTTTTTCAGAATAAAGTTTGTTGACCACTTCTCTGTGGGAAAGGTTTTCACTTGTGCTGTGCTCTGTGGCTACCACTCAAGGCCAGAGAAAACGGAAGGCTGATGGCCAGCAAAGTAAAGAGCCTTGGCCCTCCCCTTTCACTCTCAATCCAACCAAAACATTTCTGATTGCATCCACTTTATTGTTTTATCTGTTCATCTGTTTCTGGGTTTGATATAAATTTTCACTTGAATTAAAGGTTCTGTTGGGGGTGGGGAACAGCAAGTTTTAAAATCATTGTATCTAAGGAAATTATTATCACTCTCTTATTCATACATATTCCCAAACTTCAAGGCAGGCGTCCCCAAACTAGGGCCCACGGGCTGCCCCCTGAGGCCATTTATCCGACCCCCCCCCCGGCCACACTTCAGGAAGGGGCACCTCTTTCATTGGTGGTCAGTGAGAGGAGCACAGTATGTGGCGGCCCTCCAACGGTCTGAGGGACAGTGAACTGGGCCCCTGTGTAAAAAGTTTGGGGACGCCTGCTTCAAGGGTTGATCTATCCTTGACAAAGTATCAAACTCCAAAACAATAATAGCATTTTAGATGGTTCTTCTTTATCCTCAACTTGGGATATGATTTGATCTTCATTATGGAACTCCAGTGTAATAGATAACTAATTAGAACTACTATACAATGAAAATCTTCTTGTCACACAGGCTGGCAAACAATTTTAGGGGCCAGGTGCAGTGGCTCATGCCTGTAATCCCAGCCCTTTGGGAGGCTAAGGCAGGGGGATCACTTGAGCTCAGGACTTTGAGACCAGCCTAGACAACATAGCAAGCCCCCATCCCTACCAAAAAAAAAAAAAGTCATCCAGGCATGGTGGCACATGCCTGTAGTCCCACCTATTCAGGAGGCTGAGCCAGGAGGATCACTTGAGCTGAGGAGTTCAAGGTTGCAGTCAGCTATGATCATGCCACTGCACTCTACCCTGGGTGATAGAGCAAGGCCCTGTCTCAGAAAGAAGAAAGAAAAGAAAAGAAAGAAAGAAAAGATTGATTAATCAGCATTTCAGGGAATTTTGCCCTATGGATTTTTGTGGCTTTTCACATTGTAGAAATCACTGGATGTATTATTACTGAATAATGGAATTTTATAAAGATTTAGAAATTTTAAAATATATTTTCCTCTAAAAATTGCTAATTATTTTACAAAAGAACTAAGATGTACTATGAGCATTCAGAATACCCATTGAAACCCATATGTATAAAGTTTCTTTGAAAAGACTCATCTTGATTTAAGAAACAGAAGGAGACCATTAGATAACTAGGGAAATAAAGGGGGAAATGCAGAAACCATCCCAAATTCTGCAGCAGTATTTGTTTGCTTTGGGCACTTTTACTTGTTCTAAGATTATCATTATTAATTTTTTTTGTCTTCACCTTTTCCCCCAATCTTCCTTTTATAAAGGTTTGGCTTGTGCTATTGCAAGGCTTTACAAGCAGATTATATCACATACATAGATGAACTCCTGACCTATATCAATGCAAAACCCAACCTGTTCTCTATGCTCCTAACGGATCCACACCTGGCTCTGACCCTCTTCTTCGGCCCATGCTCACCATACCAGTTCCGCTTGACTGGCCCAGGAAAATGGGAAGGAGCCAGAAATGCCATCATGACTCAGTGGGACCGAACATTCAAGGTCACCAAAGCTCGAGTTGTACAAGAGTCTCCATCTCCCCTTGAAAGTTTTCCTAAACTCTTCAGCTTTCTGGCTTTGCTTGTGGCGATTTTTCTGATTTTCCTATGAGTAAAAGATTTCCTAAATAGCAGATGCACAGAGTAGATTTACAATGCTTCAATTCCTCTCTTACGGCAATACTGCTACCTTCACAGTTATAAACCATATCCGAACAGTAAAGGCCACACTGTCGCTTCCCTGGCTGGCCCCAGGGCTACCACTGGTATTCCTGAGCCTCTCCCAGCTCCACTTATGTCTAATGCTAGAGAATGGTAACTAAGATTTCTGTGCATTTGAAGGTTGTTGGAAAGTTACAGGTTCATTTTAGAAAGAAAGCTGTTCTTGACAGCACTCTGAGCCACCATACCTCTTTCCCATGTAAACTGTTTTCACAGATCTCAACTAAAACCCCTTACTTCACAAAAGATTGTGTTGTGCTGAAACGGTGCTCTTATAGTATTGGCTTATTAAAAGCAAAAAAGAAACCTAGAAATTGATTGTTTCAAGTGTGGTCTTTTGTTCTCTTTTTTTTATTGCATTGTAGGCTTTGGGGTACATTTGAAGAACATGCGCTCTTATGAAAGGTTGGGAAAAGAGAGAAGAAGATGGGGAGACTACGAATAAAGCCTATAAAAGGATAGGGGGTTCAGTGAGTTAGGTTGAGAGCTTCCCAAAGGACTGTACCTGCCTGGGACTGCTCGTTCCTCCAGAATACTCTTTATGACAAAGCTGGTACTCCAGCTGGCCTCCCAAAGACCCAAATCAGATTCCACAGAAAACCATCACTTCCATGGGCTCTTAGAGCCAGCCTACAGCAGCCAAAGGAAAAAACCCACCCACTCAGATCCTGCTTCACAACCCTGCTGTAAGAGACAAATGGAGCTGCCTCCCTTTAAAGAGTCAGTGAGAACCAACCAAATTCAACAGGAATTTGCTAGATAAAGAGCACAGCCAAGAAACCTTTAATAGAGAGAAAGCAGGGAGAGGAAAAAAAGGAAAGAAAAAGAGGAACAAAAGCAAACATGTCAAAAGCAGCAGTTTCAACCAAACTAGACCCAGCCCATCTCACAGTTACATCTGATGAAGATATGACTCATAGCCAGGAAAGGCTTTGCTTCACTTCACCTCGTGGTTTATATGGAAAACCCTGTGAGTAAACATCGCCTCACGGAGAGGTCCACGGTTTGGATGCAGGGACAAGATTCAAACACCGTAGAGTCAGGAAAGAGTGAGCTCTGTAGGGCAAGAACAGATACAGATCATTTCTCCCCAACTTTGGTTGGCTCTGCCAACTCCTCAGTATTGTTCCATTTCTTACTTTTCCTTGTGACCTATTTCACTCTTACCATAGAAACTCATGGTGAAGAATTTCCCTAAATTCTTCTAGAACTGAATTCGTACAATTTAGATTACTCCTAAAAATGCTTTTCTCTCCATTGAAACAAAGCTGATATTTTAACTTTCCTCATGAAGCTGGCTGGGGGGAAGTTTAGTGCCCAAAGTGAAATAGGGCAGGATAAACTCCCCAGACCCCAGTGGCAAATCATGACACAAGCGGGCACCTGAACCTAATCATGTCTACTGTAGTGGGAGACTGAATATACATATGGACAATGACCAGACCATCTACAGCAATAGATTTTTTTTTTTTTTTTTTTTTTTGAGATGGAGTTTCGCTCTTGTTACCCAGGCTGGAGTGCAATGGCGCAATCTCAGCTCACGGCAACCTCTGCCTCCTGGGTTCAGGCAATTCTCCTGCCTCAGCCTCCTGAGTAGCTGGGATTACAGGCATGCGCCACCATGCCCAGCTAATTTTTTGTATTTTTAGTAGAGATGGGGTTTCACCATGTTGACCAGGATGGTCTCGATCTCGTGACCTCGTGATCCACCCGCCTCGGCCTCCCAAAGTGCTGGGATTACAGGCTTGAGCCACCGAGCCCGGCCCTACAGCAATAGATTTCAAACCCACAACCCCTGCAGCAATTAGCTCAGAACAGTCAGGACTTGGTTAATGAGTGCCAGCTTCTCTACTTGTTGCCCCTGCTTCCAACTCAGGAGCGACCAAAAAAGTCAAAGAAGTTTCCCAAATCAGTTCCATATGATGTCTTGCTTCTAATTAACCCATCTCCATCTTCCCCACGCCAGCAACCACCAATGAGAGTACCTGAAGCCTTCCTTTTCTTTCACTATAAACATACACAAACACACACACGAAACCTCCCCTGCTGCCTTTGAATCTGCACCAAACATTAGTGGTGATACCAGTAAAAAACACGTTATGTAAAGACTACAAAAATAATGCTGCACGTTTTATACTATTTTAAAATTAGCCGGGCGTGGTGGTTCACTCCTGTAATCCTAGCACTTTGGAGGCCAAGGCGGGTGGATCACACCTGAGGTTGGGAGTTCAAGACCAGCCTGACCAACATGGCGAAACCCTGTCTATTAAAAAACAAAACAAAACAAAATTAATAAAATTCCAACTGTTATCTCACTTAATTCTCACAATAATTATGTGATTGGGAAGACAACTGCACTACATACACAATTTGACAAGAAAACTCAGACAAGTAGATGTCAATTGATTTGTCCCAGGTAACAGGTAAAATGTGGCTGAGTCAAAACATGAGTTTTCAGAACATACATCTCGGGCTCTTTACCATTTAAGTTCACAGCCTCCAATGTTCAAATGACTCCAGAAACCTTAGTAGTGATATTGCAAAAGTCGTATTACAAGAATGTTACTCCATGAAAGTATCTGTCGGTCTCTCTCTCTTTCCTACTCTCCCTGTGAGTGTATGTGGGCCTGTCTGCTTGTCAGTCTGTCATGCTGTGCCTAGAATTTCCTCTTTTCCTTTATATACACATTTAATTTCTGAATCCATGGGTCTGAATCTCCACAAGCATCTTTGTCCCCATTTCTCCCTCCCTCTTTTTTTCCTGACTATGGCTATGCTAGGCCTACTCTATGACAGTACTATAGAACAGACTCAATAGAATGAAATGATTCTCATTTCTAGTCTAGAAATATTCCATACACGCTACTGAAAAAAGTATCATTTTTTCCATTCAGAAAAAAAACTGAATGAATTCTCATAAATCTAGGAAAATAGGAAATATGTAAAACATTTTGATGTTACTTGCTGTTTCTTGCACACTATTTACATTAGAAGAGCTTCTGAGGCATTTCATCTCAGAGTAATTTTACATTTTCTGAAATTATTTTTTAATGTCTCTTAATAGTAACCCCTGCTAGACCAGTCTTAAGTTATCTATCTTCTCATGTACTAATGCTCTGGGTCTTTCAACATGACTCATCATGTGGAGATTCTGGGAGAAACAAGCCCAGTGCTTAGGAGCGAGGGCTCTGCCACTTACTAGCTATGCGACCTTGAGCAAGTCATTTACTTTTCCTAAGCCACAGTTTGCCTTCTATAACACGGAAGTTATAGAAGTTATTTTCTGAGAATTTATTTTGCCTCATAAGGGTGTTATGAGGATTAAATGGCATGAACCACATAAAGTACTTAGCATAAATATGTACAAGGTGTATGTTCAACAAATGATAGCTATTATTACTATGTTACCTAAGTAAGATGTTTGTTTTATTGCCTGATTTATTTTTTCCAGGTTATAGATCCAATTCCTCATAGGGCATTTACACCACAGTATGTCACAGGCTTCTCAAATGCAGTATGTCCAAAATTAACCTCGTTAGTTTCCTGAACAGTTCCCTTACTTAACTGCTAATGTCATCATACTTATCCTCTGTAGGGAAATGATTAATATCCATGAATAATTACACATAAGGGACATTAATGGAGTTATCTGATTTTTATTCTATGGTAACTATTTTGTAATAGCAATGCAAAACAATTCTTGTCTATAGACATGTAGATAATTTCCAGTAGAAGTCTAAGTGGTGTCCCTTCCCCACTGTGCAAAATGCTAGTTTCCCCTCCATTTGCACATTCACTTCAACATTCCTGATCTATACATGTGTATCTTTTTTTTTTTTTTGAGATGGGGTTTCGCTCGTTACCCAGGCTGGAGTGCAATGGCGCTATCTCGGCTCACCGCAACCTCTGCCTCCTGGGTTCAGGCAATTCTCCTGCCTCAGCCTCCTGAGTAGCTGGGATTACAGGCACATGCCACCATGCCCAGCTAATTTTTTGTAATTTTAGTAGAGACAGGGTTTCACCATGTTGACCAGGACGGTCTCGATCTCTCGACCTCATGATCCACCCACCTCGGCCTCCCAAAGTGCTGGGATTACAGGCTTGAGCCACCGCGCCCAGTGTGTATCTTTTCTTTAACGTTTCCTTTGAACTGATTGTAACATCTTACCAATTTCCTTTTCAATAACAAGTGAAATAAAATCTCTAACATGTATCTATCTTATATTTGTATGAATCCTAATTTTACTTTTTTGAAAATTACCTTTTAACACCCCTTCCAAGGAAAAGCAATACTATTTACTGATAGTTATGTTTCCACTGAAACACATCACCTTTGACACTGACCATCATACCTCCTATCCAACAGTCTATGAACCTTATCCCACATGTCTGTAACACAGAGCAAAGACCACTGTGGTACCAAGTGCAAACACATGGGCTGTGGAGTCAGGTGGCCGGAGCTGAATCCTACTTTGCTGCACAACCTTGGGCTAGTTAATTAATGTCTTCTAGCTTAGCTCCTTTATCTGTAAAATACGGGAGTAACACTTTGGCATTGCTGTTAAGGAGGAATTAATGAAGATACTACATGTAAAGTATTTAGCCTGGTGCCTGGCATGTGGTGAGCACTCACCTAAAGGTAACTACAGCTAGTGCTCAACTTATGACCACGATTGGTTCCGACAGACCGGCCATAACACAACTTAGTCGTAAGTTGAGAAGGCTATATGAACAGTACTGTGAAATGATGTTATAAAAATCTTTGTCGGCCGGGTGCGGTGGCTCAAGCCTGTAATCCCAGCACTTTGGGAGGCCGAGGCGGGTGGATCACAAGGTCGAGAGATGGAGACCATCCTGGTCAACATGGTGAAACCCCGTCTCTACTAAAAATACAAAAAATTAGCTGGGCATGGTGGCGTGTGCCTGTAATCCCAGCTACTCAGGAGGCTGAGGCAGGAGAATTGCCTGAACCCAGGAGGCGGAGGTTGCGGTGAGCCAAGATCGCGCCATTGCACTCCAGCCTGGGTAACAAGAGAGAAACTCCATCTCAAAAAAAAAAAAAAAAAAAAAAAAAAAAAAAAAAAAAAACTTTGTCATATTTTATCATAATTTTCTTTATTATATATCATAATTTTCTTTGTTCGTTTTATGCCATTTGTATCATCTCTGCACCATTTTGTTTCTTTTTTTTTGAGACGGAGTTTCGCTCTTGTTACCCAGGCTGGAGTGCAATGGCGCGATCTCGGCTCACCGCAACCTCCGCCTCCTGGGTTCAAGGGTTCAAGCAATTCTCCTGCCTCAGCCTCCTGAGTAGCTGGGATTACAGGCACGTGCCACCATGCCCAGCTAATTTTTTGTATTTTTAGTAGAGACGGGGTTTTACCATGTTGACCAGGATGGTCTCAATCTCTTGACCTCATGATCCACCCGCCTCGGCCTTCCAAAGTGCTGGAATTACAGGCTTGAGCCACCATGCCCGGCCCACCATTTTGTTTCTTATTTTTACATTTGTCAGGTTTTAAGTAAAACACTGCATTACCAGTACAACTGGTTTAATATTTGCAAAACATACAAAATTACAAAATACAGGTGTAAAAAATACCATAGGAAACATTTTCCCAATTGCAAAACATATCAAAATATATAAACATGTACAAAACACAAATTGCTGTACCGAGTCTGGGATAACAGTTGAAATGGTGCACGCAGAGATGGCAGTGCTGCCAGAAGCTGGTCCACACTGTCGTACGCCCAGCTGGGCAACGTTTGCACTGCCAGACGCGGAGCAGTCGTGGCTAGCAATTGTGGTCATAAAGTCGAATGGTCGTAAGTTGCATAGGTCGTAAGTCGATCGATACCTGTATTAATATCTCACAGACCCATCTGTCCCTTACCCACCCACTTTCCTCACTGGCTAGTTTAGACCCATTTAATTTCCTGACTAGGTTACTGCTCCCTGGCTTCCCTGGTCACCATACCACCATTTAGTCCCTCTACCCCTGTCTCCTTGCTTCCCCCAGAATAATTTGTGGGTGCTGCCATTCTCAGAAGCAGTCATAGTAAGAGGAGATAAAAATAAAGAGCTTCTTGGGCCGGGCGTGGTGGCTCATGCCTGTAATCCCAGCACTTTGGGAGGTCGAGGCAGGTGGATCATAAGGTCAGGAGATCGAGACCATCCTGGCCAACATGGTGAAATAAAGAGCTTCTCATGTTCTCCTAACCCCAGTGTCACTGTCTCAATCACTGCTTCCCAATTTAGGAAGTTTCATGTGGGGACTGTAGACAACTGAGAAAAACAACACCATTTAGGGTTGTCCTGACCCTCATGAGATAGAATACATTATTATTTTAAAATAGTCTAACTTGAGGGCACTTTGATTAAAAATGAACAAAATCTGCATTTAATTCTTTTGCTGCCGAAAAAAAAAAAAAAAAGAACTTGATTAGACATTTTAAAGAGGTCCTAAATATTTTAAGCTAAAAGGGAAAATATGAGATCAGCTTCTATTATTGAGCAAATTTTCCTACAGAGTAAAACTTATACTACTTAACTATGCATTTTTTTTAAAAATTTCAGACACTTATTTCTGTGTAAGCAGCCTTTATAAAGAGTATGTTTCTTATTGGAGTATAGGCAGATCAGTAAACAGAGAAGGAAGGAGTGCAATCTGAGGTTACAAATAGGAGCTAATGGCCGGGCGCAGTGGCTCACACCTGTAATCTCAGCACTTTGGAAGGCTGAGGTGGGCAGATCACCTAAGGTCGGGAGTTCAAGACCAGCCTGAGCAGCACTGAGAAACTCTTGCTCTACTAAAAATGCAAAATTACAGGTGCATGCCTGTAATCCCAGCTACTTGGGAGGCTGAGGCAGAAAAATTGCTTGAACCCAGGAGGCAGACATTGTGGTAAGCTGAGACTGCGCCACTGCACTCCAGCCTGGGCAACAAGAGCAAAACTCCATCTCAAAAAAAAAAAAAAAAAAAAAAAAAAAAAAATATATATATATATATATATATATATGAGCTAATCTTAAATGCTGGCAGCAAAGGAGAGTCCACATTGACAAAATGCTCCTCTACAAAAGCCATACTATAAAATCAAGACACAAAAGGACTCAAAGGAGGTATTCCAGGCCATTAGAGGAGGAAAGTGGTCATTGTGAAATGAAAATGTTATTAAATGTATTTGGGGGCAATTTGGCAGTATTGTCCAAAATTTTAAATGTGTGTCTCCTTTGACACAGTTACGTATCTCACAATCTATTCTACAGAAATTGTCATGTGAACAAAGATATTTATATAAAGATGTTCATTGTCATATTGTTTGCAAAAACATGAAAGTGTTGTCAGTGGAGGGAAATGGTGAGACAAGTTTCAATCATGTTAGATATATTTGCCAAAGGTAAGGTTGTGCCCAGGAGACAGGTCTATGCCTTTCTCCGAAGATGATTCTGAAGGCTCCAAATTTAAAAGGGAAAAAGCAGGATATTGAGAAATACATAATTTTCATGTAACCGAATCTTTACTTTTTTACATAAGGTTACATAAACAAAAAGGGCAAAGGAAAAATGTGAGGAATGTGCATTTTACATAATATAACACAGACCAAATGAGGTAGGGGAACAATCAGATATGCGGAGGTGACTGCACTTATAAAGATACACTATCAATTTGCCTTGCCCTGGTGAAGTTTTAACAGCTCACTAGGAATTTCCTTGTGGGTAAAATATGGGGGAGGCATGTCCCTTTTCATCTTGTAGCCATCTTATTTAGGAACTAAAAAGGGGAGGCAGGTTTATGTGACCTAGTTCCTAGCTTTACTTTTCCCTTTGACTAAATGCGTTGGGGTCCCAAAATTTAATTTTCTTTCACATTTCCCCCCTTTTATCTTTAAAATCTTTTGAAGAAAAGCATTTTAAAAGGAATATGGGGCCAGGCATAGTGGCTTATGCCTGTAATCCCAGCACTTTGGGAGGCTGAGGTGATGGATCACCTGAGGTCAGGAGTTTGAGACCAGCCTGGTCAACATGGTAAAACCCCCATCTCTACTAAAAACACAAAAATTAGCTGGGCATGGTGGTGGGCGCCTGTAGTCCCAGCTACTTGGGAGGCTGAGGCAGGAGAATCGCTTGAACCCAGGAAGCAGAGGTTGCAGTGAGCCGAGATTGTGCCACTGCACTCCACACTCCAGCCTAGGCCAGAGTGAGATTCTGTCTCAAAAAAAAAAAAAGAAAAAAGAAAGAAATATGGGATCCTGGCATCGGGTTGCTTTTTCTTTCTTTTTTTCAAGCTGGTTTCTCATTACTAGGATGTTTTATTCATAGAAGTTCAGGTCCCACGTCCCTAGGAAGCCTCATTCCTAGGAAGTCACATCCCACATTGTTAGCAACGCTTGTTCCTAGAAAGTCATGTCTCACGTTGCTGGGAAGTCTCATTCCTAGAAAGTCATGTTCCATGAAGATAAAAATAGAGGGAGGGAAGAAGGAAAAAGGAAAGGAGAAAAAAGAAAATATATAGGGACCTAGGCTAGATTTAAAGGGAAAGCAAACCTGGAAGCTGGGTCAGGCTATATCACCACCTCCCCAATTACAGCAATTCTCTGGGTAATCAGTATCCTTGCACTTTCAGTTGCATTTTGACTTATTTCCAAGCACATACTATATAACAACATTGTAAGCAAAAACAGAACACAAACCATTATTATTATTCCTGTTATAAGCAATATTTCTGCCACCAAGTTCCCCAGGATCTAAACCCACAGCCCAACCAATCGATTAGTGAGGGTTTTGGATCTGACAGGTTTGTTATCTGGGTTTTCCTATCAGTCCCAAGTCAGGTTATGTTTTTTTATTCGTCAGGAATATACATGCAACATTCAGTTTTTATGATGGTACAGGTGGTGCCCCCCTTGCGCTGCCATGAGTATATCTAAAGCCATATGGTTTTGTAGCACAGCTTTCCTTATAAGCATGACCTCATTGAACAGCAAGAAAGTACTCACGTGGCTATCATTCAAGGCCTTTTGGATGTAATTCATTAAGGTCTTTATATGCCATATAACATCTTCACTATCTGTGGTACACAAAGATTGACGGTAAATGATCATATCATTGGAATGTCAAATGTGCCCAATGAGATTATAAATTAAAAATCCTAAGGCCGGGCTCAGTGGCTCAAGCCTGTAATCCCAGCACTTTGGGAGGCCGAGGCGGGTGGATCACAAGGTCAAGAGATCGAGACCATCCTGGTCAACATAGTGAAACCCCGTCTCTATTAAAAATACAAAAAATTAGCTGGGCATGGTGGCGCGTGCCTGTAATCCCAGCTACTCAGGAGGCTGAGGCAGGAGAATTGCCTGAACCCAGGAGGCGGAGGTTGCAGTGAGCCAAGATCGCGCCATTGCACTCCAGCCTGGGTAACAAGGGCGAAACTCTGTCTCAAAATAAAATAAAATAAAATAAAATAAATGAAAAATCCTTGCTGGTTTGGCAGTGTCTGAATTACTTGTCCTTGTGCCTAAGCATAACCTAGGGAACATCCACCCTGGAGGTAACCATGGCCATAGTTAGTGCTGCATAGCCAATAGGTCCCATTTGGAGCTAGCCAATAAATACCTGGTCACTGCAATTGGTGGCATGCCAGTCAGTGTCTCATAATACGATAATGCGGTCACTGTGTTCTCCAGGTATCCACTCCATCTCGCTTATACTGTTTGGCCATAGGTCCTTGGTGTGGTTTCTTTGCTCCCAACACAAGGGAACATTCCGGCTGAGTTGGCCAAATGAAGGAATGAGCCAGATAAATCAATCGCAAATTTGCATTACTCCATTTTGAAAATGGGCCGTCGTTTAGGGCGTGGTTACCAACTTCTGTTTTAGCTGCAGGGGATGCTAAAGTGAGAGCTAATGAGCTGGTCCTTTTTATTGAAAAACTTTTGCCATGTCCTTGTTTTTAAATGTTTTTAATGGGGCAACTGTGTATACTGTCTTTTGTAATGCCAGCACTAAGAATACCAGACTGTTTTTGAGATGTGATAAATTCTATCCAGTCCTGACTTGGAAGGGGGATATCCACCATGGCAGGCCATAGCCACTGGAAAAAGGCATGAGTCTGAATGTCCAGCAGGTGACCTTTTGTACTCTGTCTGCATAATCCTGAGCCCACTGTAGAAACAGGTTTTTTTCATGGGTATCAGTGGGTGGCAGTAGCAATAAGGTGTAGGGATATATGATTAATAATAGCAAGACTGTGAAATTTATTTAGTTACTAAAGGGTGTTCAGACAAGGCAAGTGCCTCTGTTCTTTATAAGACAGCAGCTGCCAGCATATCGAGGACGATAACTGTAATGGTTATTGTACAATAAATATAGGCATTCCTTTGTATACAGGCCTGGTCCTGTGTCTTGGGTTTAAGCAGTCCACAACAGCTTTGTCTGCTTCTAATCCTGCGTTGAAGGTTGCTGTTTAGTGAACTAGGGGAAAAGGTCTTTGGTGGGAGTTACAGTCCAGTCAGGAGGTTGTGTCTTATTTAAGATGAAAGATGTGAATCCACGAGTCTATACCCTTGAATTTTGTGGCACATGGATTAGTCAATAGTACCTGGTATGGGCCCTTCCACTGGGGTTGAAGGAAGTCCTTTATTAGCTGTCCTTTCCAGTAGACAAAATGTCCGGGTTGCAGATCATGACCAGGCACCTTCTCTATAGGGAGCACATTGTGAAAGGAATTATTTACCAAATCTTGATTTTTTTTTTTTTTTTGAGATGAAGTTTCATTCTGTCACTCAGGCTGGAGTGCAGTGGCATGTGGCTTATAGAAATTCCACTTCCTAGATTCAAGTGATTCTTCTGCCTCAAGCTTCCAAGTAGCTGGGACTACAGGCACACACCACCACACCCAGCTAATTTTTGTATTTTTAGTAGAGACGGCATTTCACCATATTGGCCAGGCTAGTCTCAAACTCCTGACCTCGTGATCCGCCCGCCTCGCTCTCCCAAAGTGCTGGGGTTACAGGTGTGAGCCACCACACCCAGCCCAAATCTTGATTTTTTTAAGGTAATAAATGAGTCCCTCACAATATTGCAATTATATCTTCCTTGAGAAGAGCTCAATTGGTTATGTTCATTCCCAAATACTTGGACCTCCCTGTTATAATTTCGTAAGGGGAAAGTTGATGTTTTCAAAAGGCGCGGATCGGAGTGTAAGCAGCACTAGGGGAAGTGCTTTGGGCCGGGGAGGTGAAATGCCTCTGTGAACTTAGCCAATGTGTTTTAAACATTCCATTGGTCCTTTCCATCAGGCTGAAGACTAGGGATGGTAGGCACAATGGCAATGTTGAAATATGGGCCAAATTTTACAAATATTTTCAATAATCTAGCCGGTAAAGTGATCTCCCCTGTCACTGTGAAGTTCACAGGGGACTCCCCACAGTGAGAGAATTTTTTCTAGTAGAATTTTCCAACTGCCATGGCTGTTGCTTGCCTGCAGGGAAAAGCTTCAACCCAATGGGAAAACATCCAGACCATTAATAAAACGTACTTATAACCTTGAGAGGATGGCAACCAGATAAAATCAAGCTGCCATACCTCAAAAGGTCCAGCCAGAAGCAAAAAACAAATGACCCTGGGCCCCATGAAGGGGCTTTCCTAAGTTATATTTGGGACAAATAACACATTGAGAGTAACCTTTTTGTGCCACTGCGAAAGATGGTTTTCAGCAATGTTCTTTACACCAGGATATTATTTTATCTAGATTCCAAAGGGTTAGATTATGAACTTATTCTGACACTTGACATCCCATTGGAATAATGGATTTATTATTAGGTCGACACCGTATTTCCATTTCAAGAGACAAGTATCCCCTGCCTGTTTCCAAGTAGATATCTCTTTCATAGGAGCTATGCTCTGGGTTTCTTTCAATGTGTTTTTAAGTATTTCGGGTTTTGTGGCCATTTCCTGGATTGGGACTGGTGGTTTGGATGCTGCTCTTTTAGCTGTGGCATCAGCCAGTTGGTTATTCTGACTTTCTGTGGTGTCTAATCTTGAATGACCAGGGATTTTTGTAGTTGCCAAACATTTTGGTTTTAGAATAGCTTCTAACGGCTCTGATACTTGTTGTCCATTTTTTATGGGTTGCCCTAAGGAGGTTAAATATCTTCTCTCTTTCCATAACATACCAGAGTCATGAGCAACCCCGAAAGCATAGCATCTGTCAGTGTAAGTGTCTGCAACCTTGTCTTTTTGCCAATGACAAGCTGGGGTCAGGGCAATCAATTTGGCCACTTGAGCTGATTGGGCCTGGGGAAGAGGACTGGCTTCAGTTACCTCAGGTAAGGAAACCACAGCATATTCTGCTCTAAAATTTTCATTCTGGCTGGGCGCGGTGGCTCAAGCCTGTAATCCCAGCACTTTGGGAGGCCGAGGCGGGTGGATCACGAGGTCAAAAGATCGAGACCATCCTGATCACCATGGTGAAACCCCGTCTCTACTAAAAATACAAAAAATTAGCTGGGCATGGTGGCTCATGCCTGTAATCCCAGCTACTCAGGAGGCTGAGGCAGGAGAATTGCCTGAACCCAGGAGGCGGAGGTTGCGGTGAGCCGAGATCGCGCCATTGCACTCCAGCCCAGGTAACAAGAGCGAAACTCCGTCTCAAAAAAAAAAAAAAAAATTTCATCCTGTCCTCTTGAATAAGACCCATCTGTATACCATTCTATCTCAGCATTATCCAGCGGCATCTCTTGCAGGTCTGTCCCGGGGGAGAGAAGTCAGTTAGTCATCAGAACACAGTCACAAGGGGTTTTGTCGGAAGGGCCCAGCAAGAGAGTGGCCAGATTAAGATTATCACCCAGCAGGAAAGAGTAATATTGGGAGATGATAAAAGAAAAATTTCATAAAAGGCTAATCAGTTGACAGACAGATGTAGAGTATGATGAGAATTTAGAAGGGTCTCAAGAGAATGTGGCACAAAAAATGGTAAGGGGGGAACCCATAATTATACCTTCAAAAGATTTGTACAGAAGGGTCATGGCTGCTATGGCTGTCACACAGGAAGAAGCCCTAGAGCCAGAGGGTACAGGTGTTAGCTGTAATAGCCTATAGGTCTCTGATGATCACGGTGTCTCTTGTCAGTATCCCAGATGCAGTACCTTCAGTGAAAGGGAGAAAGGTAATTTGTAGTTTGGGTGGCCGAAGGCCAGAACATTAGTTAGAATTTGTTGTGTGGCTGATTGTCCCTCTGGAGTCCACATGATGGGATCAGGTTGTTTATTTTTTAGGTATGCATACAGAGGTTCAGACATAAGGGAGAAATATGGTATCCAGTTTCTACAATAGCCTGCAAGGCCCAAGAATCCTCTAAGATTTTTCTTAGTGATGAGCATTGGGAAAGCTAAAATTCCTCTCACTCTGGGGGGGTTTATACACAGTCTTTTGACCAAGATAATATGCCCCCAATACTTAACTTTCAGTAAGCATAGCTGAAGTTTGTCTTTGGACACTTTGTGTCTCTTAGTGGCTGTTTGATGAAAATATTATCTGCTTCATGAAAATATTATCCAGGTTTGCAAGTGTACATGTTTATTTGAATGTAAATCACTGTTTCTTGGAACCCTATGTTTTTTCTTAAGAATTATTCTGAATCTAAATATGTATTACTTTAGTCTTTCCTACAAAATACTTATAAAAGGCTTTTCTTTCTGTTCATGAATGGATGCCTGTATGTGATCGTTTTGTGTATGTACAGCTTTAAGGACAATTTCAGAAATGCATTAGATGAATGACATTTTATAAAGCAATCACAATTGATTTCTACAGGCCATTATGTCTCACATTGATTCATGATCCAGGAAGTTTTATGTATTTAAAAAATTGCTATTGGCCGGACGTAGTGGCTCACGCCTGTAGTCCAAGCACTTTGGAGGCCAAGGCGGGCGGATCACCCGAAGTCGGGAGTTCAAGACCAGCCTGACCAACATGGTGAAACCCCGTCTTAAAAAAAAAAAAAAAAAAAAAAAAATTGCTATTGCGCTATATTTTTCCAATTTGGGGGGAAGAAAATAGCTGTTTTAGTGTCTGTAGCCACAATAAATGTGAGCAGGAAAAAAAAAAAAAAAACCAACTATCTTCCTGAGAGGATACATAGTGTATCTGGACAAAGGAGAAGGTAATCCACATACTGAATGAGTGTTAGCCCTGCGGAAAAATTAAATCCTCTAAATCAGCTTTTATTATTTGGGAAAAGTAAGTGGGACTTCCTGTATATGCTTTGGGTCATTACAGTCCACATATATTGATGTTCTTTTCAAGCAAAGGCAAACAAATGCTGACTGTCTGGTCTGGATCTACAAAAATACTAAAGGCAGCACTAGGGAGACGCACAACTGAGAAACGCTGGCTGGTAGTGGGTGTAACTAATACAAGGGTATGTGGGTTGGGGACTACTGGGTACCTGGGTAATTACAATATTGTTTATTGCCCTCAAGTCCTGCACAAATCTCTGTTCTCTCCCACCTGGTTTCTTTACAGGGACTATAGGGTTGTTGCAGGGACTCATGCAGGGAATGATGAGCCCCTTTTCCAGATAATCTTGTATGATAGGAGCAATTCCATCTATGGCTTCCTGTCGTAGACAATACTGCTTAAGGTTGGGTAGGGGTTTCTTTGGGTTCATCTCTACTATTATCAGAGTGGCTGAGAATGTTTTCCCTATACCTGTATTTGACTGAGACCATAAACGGGAGGGGACATCCTTGAGCAAGTGCTCTGCTTCTGGCGTTAACAGGAAGATTGGGGAAGCTAAAAAGAGTTTTGCTGTTTCCTGCTTTTTATTCCAGAGTTTTCTCTCTCTCTCAGTATTTCCTCCTCTGTCTCCATTTCATTTTCCCGGTCACAAGCTGATGTTTTAACATTACTTGTACTAAATTGTGGTACATTATCAGGACATTTTTTAATTCGGTATTTTTGGTACCCCGGCTCCAATTCTTAAAAAAGGTTCAACTGTAATCTCAGCACTTTGAGAGGCCGAGGCGGGCGGATCACCTGAGGTCAGGAGTTCAAGACCAGCCTGGCCAACATGGTGAAACCCCGTCTTTAAAAAATAAAAAAAATAAAAGTTCACCTTTCTATGAAAAAGAGAGATGGGCATTCTGGATGTTGAGGAGATTAGAGCCCAAAAGATTGACAGGGGCCCCAGGGCATATAAGAATTGCGGTTGCAAGCGCCGGCGCCGGCCCGGCGGAGCGTAGAGAGGGCGCCGGGTCCCGGAAGGCGAGGACCCCCTGCCGCCGCCCGCCCCCGAGCCCGCCTCCCCCAGCGCGAAGGCCGGCGGCCGCGCCCCTCAGCCCGGCGTGGAGCGTGCCAGAGACCCAGGTGGGACTGGAGCCCCAGCGGGAGCCGGGCCTGCAGGGAGCAGCGAGCGCGGCCTCAGACAAAGGGGCCGGCGGGGCCGAAGCGGCGCGGACCTCCAGTCCCCGCAGAGGAAGCACAAGTGCCACTACGCGGACTGCGAGAAAGTTTACGGGAAATCCTCGCACGTCAAGGCGCACCTGAGAACTCACACCGGTGAGAGGCCCTTCGTCCCCAGCTGACAGGAAGAATTTCGCTCGCTGCCACCAGGGGGCCCGGCCCTACCGCGTGAACTTCCCGCGAGGGGAAGTTCCGCTGCCCCGTCTGCCCGAAGCGCATGCGCAGCGACCCCCTAGAAAGCGCGCGCGCCGCCACGTCAGCTTCCATCCGGGCGTGCTGCAGCGGCGCGGCGGCGGCTCGGGACCCGCTCCTTCAGCGACTACAGCCGCTCCGACGGCGGCAGCCCCACCATCACCCCGGCCAGCTCGCCCTGAGCCCGCCACAGCCACGAGCAGCCGCTCCCGCCCCCTCGTGAGTCCCTGGCCTTTCCTTTTGTAATAAGAAAGAAGAGAGAGCACTCGATGCAAACTCCACGAAAAAAGAATTTTCTTCACCTCAGGTGTCAAAGTAAATTTGTCTTAAAAAAAAAAAAATTCAAAAAACATCACCCACCAATTGCACAATAGACCCACAAAGTTGAGATTCGGCGGTGTTGAAGCCCCTTTCTCGGGGATGGACACGTTCCACGAGGTCAGTGAGGACACCCCTTCCTGCCCCGCCTTACTCTGTACATAGACTGGCACTCTGGCGTTTTCCGTTAGGTTCGGGAACACCCTGGGGACAGAGCAGGCCGGCCCGTCTGGAGCTCAGCGTCTGGCTGGCTGGCCAGCCTGTGGGTCTGTTGCGGGCAGACGTGGTCGCCGACGTTTGTGCTTCCAGGGCAGATTCCTAAGCGGTGGGCCGGAGCTCTCCCTGCGCGCCCCACCCAGCCTCTGGCCTCTGCCCCACGGGCCTGGCCGGACTTGCAGCGCGGCTGATTCTGAGGGACAGGCCCCTGCAAAGGGCAGCCTTAAAGCTGTGCCGGGCCGGAGGAGCACGCCACCGCAATGGCTGTGGCGTGGGCTCTCAGCCCTCCGCGCCCTGCCTGCCTCCCCGCCTAGGGCTCCTGGGAGCACCGGAAGCAGAGGTGCGATCCCTGGCTGAGCGCGACGCTGCACCATCCGGCCTGCTCTGAGGCAGGAGTCGGGTCACACCTGCCGGGACTCCACTTCTTTGTGTCCCTATGGAAGGCACGCGGGACCCCGTCACTCTCATACCTGGGCCTCCGACGAGGAATTCTGGGCTTCTAAAAACATGTCAGAAATTCCTGGTGGCACATCCAGTTCCGGAGTCCTCCCCCTTTGTTGGAAACGGTGGGCCGGTCCTGGGCCTCCTCATTGGAGGGTCTGTGTGCGCGGCTGTGCATGTGGCGGTGCACCGAGCTTCACAGAGAACATTCGGTAGCAAGAGACCGGAACGTTGTGTCTCGGACCTTTTCAGGAGAGGCGCGGATGCTACAGGAAATGCTGTCAGAGAGCGGGCATTTTGCTTCCTCCCCAGGGACCGCCAGATGGAAGCTTGTGGGAGACGCGTTTCTCAGACCCACCGCATCCCCAACTCAGACTTAGCAAACGTCCAGCCTCTCCGTGTCCCCTGGACTCTTCCTCCCTTTTCCTCCTGCTTCTCCCTGCTCTGCCCGAAGGCCCCAGGCCACACCCAGGTGGTGTGGCTGCCCTTGCGCCTCATCGCCGGCCTTCTCCTGGCAGGCGAAAAGGAGCGAAGAGCCGGGGCCTGGGTTTGAGCCCTGGGCAGGTCAGTCAAGCTGTGGTCCAGCAAGCTCCTCTGCAGATGGCTGGAGTGTTGACCGCAGGCTTGTGGCCCGGGTACCGCCCTCCCTTCTTCCTGAGAGTTGGGGCCTGTAAATGCAAGGGCCCAGGACAGAGTCTGTGTGCGTGCATGTGTGTGCGTGCATGTGCGCATCTGTGCGTGTGCGCGCGTGTGTGCGTGCGCGTGTGTATGTGTGCGCATGCACACACGCATGTGTGTTGGGGGGTGGGGGGATTGGGATGGACTCAGGATATCTTGCCAGAGATACTTTTTTTTTTTTCTTTTTTTTTTGAGACGGAGTTTTGCTCTTGTTACCCAGGCTGGGGTGCAACGGCGAGACCTCAGCTCACCGCAACCTCCGCCCCCTGGGTTCAAGCAATTCTCCTGCCTCAGCCTCCCGAGTAGCTGGGACAAAGTGAATTAAAGACTTAAACATAAAATCCAAAACTATAATACTACTAGAAAAAAAAATAGGTAAAACACTTCAAGACACCAATGTAGGCAAAGATTTCATGGCCAAAAGCCTCAAAAGCACAGACAACTGCAATACAAATAGACAAATGGGACTATATTAAACTAAAAAGCTGCACATCGAAGGAAACAATCAACAGAGTGAAAAGACAACCTATTGAATGGGAGAAAAGATTTGCAAACCATATATCTGATAAGATGTTAATATCCAAAAAACAAAAATAAACAATAAAGAAACAAAACAGGCCAGGTGCAGTGGCTCATGCCTGTAAATGTCAGCACTTTGGGAGGCCAAGGCAGGAGGATCGCTTGAGCTCAGATGCTTAAGACTACTCTGGACAACATAGTGAGATCTCATCTCTACACAAAAATTTAAAATTAGCTGGGCAAGGCCAGGCACAGTGGCTCAAGCCTGTAATCCCAGCACTTTGGGAGGCCGAGGCGGGCGGATCACAGGGTCAAGAGATCGAGACCATCCTGGTCAACATGGTGAAACCCCGTCTCTACTAAAAATAAAATAAAAAAAAATTAGCTGGACATGGTGGCGCGTGCCTGTAATCCCAGCTACTCAGGAGGCTGAGACAGGAGAATTGCCTGAACCCAGGAGGCGGAGGTTGCGGTGAGCCGAGATCGCGCCATTGCACTCCAGCCTGGGTAACAAGAGTGAAACTCCGTCTCAAAAAAAAAAGAAAAGAAAAGAAAAGAAAAGCAGAGAAAAAATTAGCTGGGCATGGTGGTATGTGCCTGTGGTTCCAGCCACTTAGAAAGTTGTGGTGAGAGGATCACTTCTGCTCAGGTGGTCAAGGTTGCAGTGAGCCATTATCTCGCCACTGCACTCCAGCCTGGGCAACAGAGTGAGAAGAATAAGAAGGAGGAGGAAGAGGAGGAGGAGAAGGAGGGAGAGAAGGGGGAGACAGAGTGGGGGGAGGGGAGGGAGAGGGAAAGAAGGAGGAGAAGGAGAAGGAGAAGAAGGGGGGAAGATGGGGAGGGGAGGAGGAGAAGAAGAAGGAGGAGAACTGGGGAAGAGGAGGGAAGGAGGGGAGGGGAGGTGGGAAAGGATGGGGGGAGGAGAAAAAGAAGAAGAGGCAGCAATATATTGGTGTTCATTAATGAAAACTGTTCTTTCAACTTTTCTGTGGGCTTGATACTTTTTTTTCTTGTTTTAAAATATATTTTGAAGCACTGTGGTTTTTTTGTTTTTTTTTGTTTAAAAACTGGGATACCTGTGCAGAACGGGCAGGTTTGTTACATAGGTGGTTTGCTGCATCTATTGACCCATTCTCTAAGTTCCCTTCCCTCATCCCCCACCTCACAACAAGCCCGAGTGTGTGTTGTTCCCCACTCAGTGTCCATGTGTTCTCATTGTTCAACTCCCACTTATGAGTGAGAACATGCGGTGTTTGGTTTTCTATTCCTGTGTTAGGTTGCTGAGGATGATGGCTTCCAGCTTCATCCATGTCCCTGCAAGGACATGATCTCATTTCTTTTTATGGCTGCATAATATTCCATATTTTTCAAAAAATATATATTTGCTCTCAACAGAAGATTTTATACTAAAATCTGTATTTGCAGTTTTTACTGAAAAGATCCTAAGGCCTGGCCTTATCAGGCTCATTTTCTCAAATAGCAACATTTAGCTGAATTGAATAGACAGAGAATATGCCTTCCAGTCAGATTGTATCTGGCCCACTTTCCTCGTTTATGTTACACTCCTCACTCCTGTAGCCATTTGCATTTGTGACTCTTGGTTTAGAAAGTTTTCAGTGAACCATGCTGGAAACGCCCCTAAACACAAGACCTAAAGATGGTCTGTTATGTCATCTTCCAGGCACACAGTGGGAGAAAAAAATGATACCTACTAAGTACTCTATTACTGCCACAGCTTCTATAATTACTACATTTCTTGTGCCCTAGGTTAATATCTAAAAATAGCTTTATGCTTTCTCCAACACGTTTCACCAGCTCCCTCTGCAGATCCAATCTGAAGGATAAAACAGCTTAAATTCCTTGTAAGTCCTGAACTTTAAAATCATATTTCTGGAGTTGGAGAACTCCAGACATGAAAGAACTTGATGAGGTAGTGGACATCTAAATTACTTTCTCCTTTGGACAGCTCCTATGGTAATTCAAGCAGGAGTCAAGTTGTAGAAGTTTGTTTCCAAAAGTAGAACTGTTTCACTGAGAAAAGCTGTGATTTGAGGTGATTTGGCGCCCTCTACAGACTACAATGGCAAGAGTGATGCTATCATTTGCTTCCCATAAGTTTTAGGGGTTTGCCGAAACTGTGACGTTGAAGAGGGTGGGGGAAAGGGGCAGGAATGGTTTACGTTCTGCCAATCCAACAGCTGTATTCTAATTCAACATTTGGCCCTCCCTTAAGATCAGGGAAGTATCACGCTTGCCTCCTACACAACTTTTTTTTCCTTGTGCTTTCTGTTGTTAACCAGCATAACAGGAAAGACGAGCAGCTTTTGTTTTAAACTGAGGGCACTTTTATCGAAGTCCTCATTCGGTTTATTTTTCTTTTAGAATAAAGGATTTGAGTTTTAAGCCTTAAAAAAAGGACACACACTCTCCTTGCCTGTTTGACTTTGAGAATAATTTAAGTCAAAGAATCTGCTCTATGCTAACCAAGGTAAGTGTCCTGGATTTTTTTTTTTTTTTTTTTTTAATGGGGAAGTGATCCAGAAACTGCTTTCTCACAGGATGAATGTTCTCCTTGGAATGTGTGTTCCTAAAGAATGAATGTGATTGTCTTCTTTTGGGGTATCGTGACTAAGGTTAAAGCAAGAGAATTAAGGAGAATGTCAGGAAGCAAAGGGAAGTTGTAAGGAAGCAAAGTTATGTTGTTGATAGAATCATCCAAAAGAAAGGTGTCAGTGAGATAAACAGAGTCATGCGACTTTCAGTGACTCTAGGCTCACCTCTGATTGAGATGGAAATGTCAGCCATTGGAAAACACAAAATACCCCACAGACGGTGTGAAAGGAAATTCTGTAACAAAGTAAGAGCATGGTAGGGTGATGATAAGAAACATAAAATGATCAAATTCCAAATTTGAAGAAATCATAATTGATTACATAATTTGCAAATCACCCAAGTCTTTCCATGTCTCATAAAGGATTCCTACATTAGCTGGTCAGTCAGGGATGGGGTGGGGTTTTCCCATTGTACAAAGATCTAGTTCAATAGATCAGGCTCCTTTCTGCCAAGGGACTAAATACACACAACCTGTGGCCTGAATGGTGGCTAACGCCTGTAATCCCAGCACTTTAGGGAGCTAAGGCAGGCAGATCACTTGAGGTCAGGAGTTCCAGACCAGCCTGACCAACATGGTGAAACCCCATCTCTACTAAAAATACAAAAGTTAGCCAGGCATGGTGGCGCATGCCTGTAGTCTCAGCTACTCAGGAGGCTGAGGCAGGAGAATCACTTGAACCTGGGAGGCAGAGGTTGCAGTGAGGGGAGATTGTGCCACTGCACTCTAGCCTGGAAGAGAGTGAGACCCCATCTCAAATAAATAAATAAATATAAGCAACCTTTGAGCAATCAAGTACCTTATAAAGTTCACTTTATAGTTTACAGAGTTTGCATACACATGTTCTCCCAGTCCTTCAAGCCTGCAGTATTCTGGCCTACCTTTGAATTCATATCTTTGTTGTTGGTTTTTGTTTTGTTTTGTTTTGGTACCAATTACTTGGTTTTCAGACATAAGAACAGTTTTTTCAAGCTAGAAGGAAACAAAGAGAAAGCCACTTGAACCCTCTGTTTTACAAATGTGGAAGTACTGGCTCAGAGAAATCAAGAATTTTGTCCAGGGTTACAAGCTGGTTAGAGGCAGAAGCAGAACTAGAACTCAGATTTCTCAATTTCCAGTTCACTCACTACCTTCCTTTACTGACTTAAGGCAAAATTTAAAATGGTTGTTCCCATTCAGAAATGTACAGTCTGTAAATATGGATTAATTTTAAAAGGTGCAAATTCCCAATTTGTTTCCACTGCCTGTAAAGTCTCTAAATCAGTCCTTAAAGTGTTTTTGCCCAGCAGCTAGTTAACCCAGAGCCCACTCTGTGTCACTAACTAGGTCTCTGGGCAGCGATAAACAGGCCAGGAGAATGCAAGTATTCGTGCCTAGAGCATACTTAGGCTTAGGACTTAGCACAAGGTAACATCAGCCTCTCCATATACAACATCTTAAGAGCAGTCACTGTCTTTTATTATTATTATTATTATTTCTAAGACTTTACCACTATTTCTTAGTGTCAGGGTCTTCATCATCTTCAGGGCCCCACACTTGGCTCAGTACCAGCCAAGTAGCTACACTTAGAAGTACCTAGGGCATATTTGTTGAATGAATTAATTTGCTGCCAGTCTATTCACATCAGTACATTCTTCACTTCGGCAATTCAGTTAGCAGCCATTTCTTATGTTATTATTGCAGAGATAGAGCACAGCAGAGATCTTCCAGCCCCAGGCCTCTACCTAGTGGCCTGGAAATTCAAGTGTTCTTATTGGTGGTGGCCATTTATTTCTGGTTAGAAGCTACCCAAACCTCCTACTCCTCAATTCAAAGGAAATCGCCTGCTCCTTTCCAAACTTGTTGATAAATTTTATCTGTGTGAACTGTCCTTTCTAAGGAGAAGAGAAGGAAGAAAGGAGACATGTAGGGAGGTAGAGAATGAATACTGAGTAAATATTTGTGCAAGGCACTTTTTTATGTAAGTAATATCATATTTTCTAAAACCCAAGCAATCCTTCAACACTGATATTTTTCTTATTTTACAAATAATATATCTAAGCGTGTTTCAGTAGGTTGCTCAGGGTCATATGGCTAGTTGGTATCTGAGAAAGTTCCAGCCCAATTCTGCTGTCTCCAAAATCCATTTTCATTGCATCCCATATAGCTCTCCCAACTAAATAGGGACTCCCAAATAAAAAATCTAAGAGGAAAAATGATACATTTTGTAATAGATAATGAAGCCAAGTATGGCAATCTCAGCCTCACAAAGGGCAAAGTAGCAAATTGACATTTGGAAATTGACAGCCCTAGGAAATTGCAAGTTCATGAGTCTGCCTTCATGAGAAGTCTGAGGGTTTCTGGAGGACTCAGGAGTCTTTCTTTACTCCCTGAAGTCAGTGAATTCACTTTGATTCTGTGCCTGGGGCTTCTGATCTGATTAAGAGGCAAGCTACAAAGCCACAGAGAAAAACTTCTCCAGGTCCATCCCAAAGGTGCAGCCGTAAACGTGAGCAAAGACGAAGAGAGGCTTAGTGAGGGGAACCACGGGGTTCCTCAGGCTCTCAGAGGAACAGCAGGTTCACATCTTGGCATCAGATCCTGAAATATCCTGCAAACTCTGCCTCTTATTAGCAGTGTAGCCTTAAGTTGTTTCAAATGAGTATGCTAATTTCCTATTTACTGGTCCTAATAGCTCAAAAAATATACGCTCTCTTGGTTACCCAAGGCAAATATCACTGTGATAGTGACTTGAGACTGCAGAAATCATACAGGAATAGATCTCTCCTCAAAAAAATACTGTATCTTCAAAGGCAAAGTGAAATGAGTTACATAGATTTCGTAAAACAGCAGAATACTTGGAGGTCTCAACTAATGTTTGTGTGTCATCTGAAATGGCCAAGGGGGTTGCAGGGGAAAACAGTGCTTGCAGCTAAGTCTACATGACATATTAAGGGCCTCAGTGTGACATAAACTTTGCTTACTAGAATTAAACTCAGCTTATCTGATTGAGACAAAAGCAATGTGAGATGTGCAGAAGCCTAAACAATAAAATCCAGAAAAGCTGGTAAAAACTGGTCCTCTATCCCCATGCGTATGTATGTGTATATCTCCCCCAGTTCCTGCTGACAAGCATGAGCATCCCCATTTCTATCTGACATGGTCTTGGGCTCCAGAATACCCCTTATGACGTTCCTTGAGGACTTTGTTTTCTATTATGGTCAGTCTTGCCTCTCTGCAAGGTTAAGAACCTCCCCTCAACCCATGTAATATCCTTGTTGTATGGCAAGGCATGGCCTTGACCAGCTATTCTTCAGGACTCTAAATGCTTTGAATAAAAACCAACATTTCGGCCGGGCGTGGTGGCTCACGCCTGTAATCCCAGCACTTTGGGAGGCCGAGGTGGGCGGATCACGAGGTCAAGAGATCAAGACCATCCTGGTCAACATGATGAAACCCCATCTCTACTAAAAATACAAAAATTAGTTGGGCGTGGTGGCGCATGCCTGTAGTCCCAGCTACTCGGGAAGCTGAGGCAGGAGAATTGCTTGAACCCAGGAGGTGAAGGCTGCAGCAAGCCAAGATCGCGCCACTGCACTCCAGCCTGGCTCCTGGCAACGGAGCGAGACTCTGTCTCCAAAAAAAAAAAAAAAAAAAAAACTAACATTTCTACTGACTGAAATTCCTAGGATTCAGAGGCACAAAGTGATAGCAAAGAGTCCCTTTGATACTGAGAGATTCTAACATCCCAACAGGATAAAAGTACTGTCTACACTCTCTAATAGTAATACTACAGATTGAGTATCCCTTATCCAAAATACTTGGTACCAGGCAGGGCATGCTGGTTCATGTCTGTAATCCCAGCACTTTGGAAGGTCGAAGCCAGTGGATCACCTGAGGTCAGGAGTTCGAGAACAGCCTGCCCAATATGGTGAAACCCAATGTCTACCAAAAATACAAAAATTAGCCAGGTGTGGTGACGAGCACCTGTAATCCCAGCTACTTGAGATGGGGGCTAGGGCACAAGAATCTCTTGAACCTAGGAGGCAGAGGTTGTAGAGGGCTGAGATTTGAGATTGTGCCACTGAATTCCAGCCTGAGTGACAGAGCAAGACTCTGTCTCAAAAAAACAAAACAAAACAAAACAAAACTTGGGATGAAAAATGTTTCAGTAGGCTGAACATGATGGCTCACTTCTATAATTCTAGCACTTTGGGAGGCCAAGGCAGGAGGATCACTTGAGCCCAGGAGTTCTAGACCAGTCTGGGCAATATGGTGAGACCACATTTCTATAAAAATAATTTTAATTAAAATAAAAAATAAATGTTTCGGATTTCAAGTCTTTTCAGATTTTGGAAAATTTTCATTATACTTACTGGTTGAATATGTCAAATCTAAAATCTGAAATGCTCTAGTGAGCATTTATTTTGAGTTTCATGTACGTATTCAAAAAGTTTTAGATTTTGGAGTATTTCAAATTTTGGATTTGAGGATTTGGGCTGTTCGACCCATAATAGCTAAATTTAGTTGAGCACTTACTATATAGTAGATACACTTCTAAAACCATTCCAACTTTTATCAGTCATTTCATCTTCATAACAACACTTTAAAGTCATCATTATTATTACTTTATTTGTTTGTTGTTGTTTTTTTTTTTTTTTTTTTTTTGAGACGGAGTTTCGCTCTTGTTACCCAGGCTGGAGTGCAATGGCGCAATCTCGGCTCACCGCAACCTCCACCTCCTGGGTTCAGGCAATTCTCCTGCCTCAGCCTCCTGAGTAGCTGGGATTACAGGCACCCGCCACCATGCCCAGCTAATTTTTTGTATTTTTAGTAGAGACGGGGTTTCACCATGTTGACCAGGATGGTCTCGATCTCTTGACCTCGTGATCCACCCGCCTCGGCCTCCCAAAGTGCTGGGATTACAGGCTTGAGCCACCGCGCCCGGCTATTATTACTTTAAAACGGAAGTTTCCTGACCCCTCAAAGAACTTGCTACAGGGGTGTGGCTTGTTTGCATGCTCAAACCCCTTATGGGAGGGGGAGCATGCAGACAGGCAGGTACAGGAGCCAGGGCAAGTGCTTTTGGGCTCCGGCCCCACAGTAGCATCTAGAGGTATGTTAAAATTAATGTTCTTGGCCAGGCATGGTGGTTCACACCTGTAATCCCAACACTTTGGGAGGCTGAGGCAGGTGGATCATGAGGTCAGGAGTTCGAGATCAGTCTGACCAACATGGTAAAACCCCATCTCTACTAAAAATACAAACATTAGCTGGGTTTGGTGGCATATGCCTGTAATCCCAGATACTCGGGAGGCTGAGGCAGGAGAATCACTGGAACTCAGGAGGCAGAGGTTGCAGTGAGCTGAGATCACACCACTGCACTCCAACCTGGGCAACAGAGTGAGACTCTATCTCAAAAAGAAACAAAAAATTAATGCTCTTTTAGCAGTTGCTGTTTACAGACAGCTAAGTATTAACCAGCTCAGTGGAGATTCAGGTGACAGCCTTTTACACCCTGCCCTCTTGGTACCTAGGCCCTTGTCCAAAGTCCAGAAAGAATCAGGTCACATGGACTTGAAGGATGGTGAATGCAGGAATGTTATTGAGTGGTGGAGGTGGCTTTCAGCTGGATAGATGGGGAGCTGGAAAGGAGATGGAATGGGAGATCTTCCCCTGGAGTTTGGCCATCCTGGGCTGATCTCCTTTCCAACCATCCCCAGCTAAACTCCTCTCAACATTAAACAGTCCTCTCCTTCTGTGCCATGCCACTCTGTTCTGCCAGTGGAACTTGGGGTTTATATGGGAACAGGATAGGTACATGGCAGACAAGAGTGGTCTTGGAAAAGGCAACATTTGGATGCAAAACAGGAATACCTGTTCCCATTTAGGGCTGTGGGTTTCCAGGCTTGAGGGTGGGGCCTTTGTCAGGGAACTGCCCTCTTCTACCCAGTATTTCCTTGCCACCTATCCATATCACTATTACTACCATTCACATTTTACAGATGAGGAAACTGAGGCATAGACAAGATAGTTAGCCCAAGATCACACAGTTAATAAGTGTTGAAGCCAAGACTAAATCAAAACAGTCTGATTTCAGAGCCTACATTTTTAAGCAGCATGTGATTCTGCCCCAACTCAAAGATGAAAGAAGGGCATATATATCACTCTAAAAGTTGAGCCTTGGCCGGGCGCGGTGGCTCAAGCCTGTAATCCCAGCACTTTGGGAGGCTGAGGCGGGTGGATCACGAGGTCGAAAGATCGAGACCATCCTGGTCAACATGGTGAAACCCCGTCTCTACTAAAAATACAATAAAACTAGCTGGGTGTGGTGGCGCGTGCCTGTAATCCCAGCTACTTAGGAGGCTGAGGCAGGAGAATTGCCTGAACCGAGGGGGTGGAGGTTGTGGTGAGCCGAGATCGCGCCATTGCACTCCAGCCTGGGTAACAAGAGTGAAACTCCATCTCAAAAAAAAAAAAAAAAGTTGAGCCTTGTGGCGAGGGCTCCCTTCCAACCTTGTTAAATAAAGAAACTCTGCTTGACATTCCTCTAACAGAGCCTACCATGGCCAAGAAAGTTGCAGTGATTGGAGCTGGTGTGAGTGGCCTCTCCTCCATCAAATGCTGTTTGGATGAGGATCTAGAGCCCACCTGCTTTGAGAGAAGTAATGACATCGGGGGACTATGGAAGTTTACTGTACGTGGTTCACATCCTCTCATCTCTATCAATCATGATCTGGCCATTTGCTTTGTCTTTGCTCAGACATGGTGGCTTTAGCCTGCCTTGGTGATCAAGTAAAGGAGTGACTCACTGCGACAACACAAACATGTGCATAATGCAGTGTTAAACACTAGGCAGGATGCGGTCTGTTTGGTGAGAATCTTGAGAATATGCAGACTCGGGTCAGGGACAGTTGGAAGAGAGGAAAAAAGAGTTAAATCTGATAGGTAAGCATAGTATTGGACACTTACTATGATTTCTGGACTGTGGACATTCTAAGACAGAGTAGCAGTGTCACATCAGGCAAACTGAATAGCTTTGCTCAATATAAAACAGATTACACTCCAGGGAGAATGGAAGTTGACAACAGGGAGTGGAATCACAACACCCAGACATTGCTCAGGTCTTTGGGAACAGAACTGGCAAGAATGAGTCAGGACCCCAGACCTTGGAAGGTCTTGGGGAAGGGATAGTTTTTGCTGTCACATTTTCAGAATAGAAAGAACTCAGGCACTAAACAATCCTTCTTAGAAGTGGGATATTTAGGCCAGGTGTGGTGGCTCACACCTGTAATCCCAGCACTTTGGGAGGCCGAGGCAGGTGGATCACCAAGTCAGGAGATCAAGACCATCCTGGCCAACATGGTGAAACCCCATCTCTACTAAAATACAAAAACCTTAGCTGGCATGGTGGCACGCACCTGTAGTCACAGCCGCTCAGGAGGCTGAGGCAGGGGAATCACTTTAACCCAGGTGGCAGAGGATACTGTGAGCTGAGAGTGTGCCACTGCACTACAGCCTGAGCGACAGAGCAAGACTCCATCTCAAAAAAAGAAAAAAAAAGAGAGAGAAGTGGAATATTTAGCCTCAGAGGCTACACTCAGGTCCAGGCCACCTGTTAGGTGACCTGAGTGTCAGAAAGTGGGGATGAAATTGGTTAAATACCACCTGCCTCTGGTCAGGATTGGTGCTGGTTACTGGAAGTAGCAGGGTGTTTAGTAGAAACTGAGGGATCTGCTCCAGTGGTGAAGTATAAGAAGGTATCAGAAGGTTTATGCCTGTAATCCTGGCACTTTGGGTGGCTGAGGTGGGAGGATCACTTGAGGCCTGGAGCAAAACCAGCATGGACAACATAGCAAGACCCCCTCTCTACAAAAAATAAATTTTTTTTAAAAAGCAACAAAAAAATAAGATGGAAGCTAGGCAGGCCCACGTACTAAATGCTGTAGGCAAAAAGGAGAATGACATTCATTCAGCAGGAGGAATGACAGAAGCTTTCATAGAAGACATATTGTTTGCTATTAATAGATCTCTGATGGATGGTGAATAAAACAGAATAAGCAACTACATATAAGCAGAAGTAATCATAACCCTAGGATTAAGTATACTAGGAGAAAAAAAACTTTGTCCGGTATGTTGTCAACCTCATCAAGCCACCAAATGTTCATATGGAAGGAAAATATTAGATGAGGCTTCTGTAGCTTCTTCTATTTGACCCCATAGTTGGTTTTCTTCTTCTATTCTAAAGTAATACAGATTAATTTTAGAAAACAATCTTGAGTTAAACAAATAGGGGGAAAAATGAAAAATATATATTAAGTATAGTAACAATACTGACAAGTTAATACTATTAAAATTTCAATGTAATTTCTCTCAGTCATATATACAGTTGTCTCTTGGTGTCTGGTGGGGTTTCAGTATCTCTTTGGTTTTGCTGTGAATACCAAACTTTACAAATGCTCAAGTTCCTAATATAAATGGTGTAATATTTGTATATAGCCTATACACATCCTCCTGGATATTTAAAATTTTCTCTAGATTACTTATAATGCCTAATACAATGTAAATGCTATGTAAATAGTTGTTACACTGTAATGTTTAGGGAATAATGATGAGGAAAGAAATATGTGCATGTTCAGAACAGATGGAACCATCCTTTGTTTTTACCAAATATTTCCCATCCTTAGTTGATTGAATCCGTGGATCTAGAACCTACAGAAACAGAGGGCCAGCTTTACTATTTTTTTTCAAAAATGTTATTATAATATTAATTTTCATTCATTCAACAAGTACTTATCACGTCCTTCTGCCAGGGCACAATGATGAGCAAGGTAGATTGGGACCCTGCCCTGTAGTCCAGTGGGAAACAGAAACAGTAAACAGGGAATTACAACACAGTGTCATCAGGTTTGTGGTAGAAGTACAGGATGCGGCAAGGCCACATCAACTACCTTATGCAGCTCTGCTGAGTCATGGATGACTTCTTAGAGAAGGTGACAGCTAAGAAAGAGGCTTAAGGGAGAAACAGAGATTAGCTTCAGCCACAGAAGTTCACTGGTGTCTTTAATATAGCCCTGTTTGTTTTGTTATTTTGTTTTCAAGTGATGGAGATTGAATCAAAACAAGTTGAGGACTTAATGAAAAAACAGAGGCTACAGTAAATGATTCTTTTATGAAAATTGAGATAAGATGGAGAGAGACAAGGCTGAAGGGGACATAGGTTGAGAGGACGATTTGTTTTGTTTTTAAAATTAGAGTATTTTGTGCTGATGAAAAGGAAACAATAAAAAAAGGTAGCTTGGGAATATATGGAGACAATAATGAGAAAAATTAGTAAGGTATTCCCTGAGGAAAGGCAAAAAGGAAGATGTCCAGAGCATGAGTGGAGGGAGTAGCCATGCTAATGGAAGAAGGAAAGATAAATGAGACAGGTCATGAGCCCTGAATTCATGGAAATGCTGAAGGACAGTGTTAGTCTTGGAGAGCCCTTTTAAATTTGGTTAGCTTCTTCGTGGTTTGAAAAATATATTGAATTTAATTACTCAATCCTACCAATGATTTCTGGTAATTATAGCATAGGGACATAATGACGGGTTTCCTGGAACTCTTTGAAATGACAAATGGTGGCTGGGTACAGTGGTTCATGCCTATAATTCAGGTACTTTGGGAGGCCAAGGTGGATGGATCACTTGAGGCCGGGAGTTCAACACCAGCCTGGCCAACATGCTGAAATCCCATCTCTACTAAGAATACAAAAATTAGCCAGGCATGGTGGCACACACCTGTAATTCCAACTATTTGGGAAGATGACGCAGGAGAATCAATTGAACCTGGGAGGCAGAGGTTGCAGTGAGTCGGGATCGTACCACTGCACTCCAGACTGGGTGACAGAGTGAGACCCTGTCTCAATCAATCAATCAATAGCAATAAATAAAATTATAAATGGAACATTAATTGCTATGACAGCCCCCCTCAGTGAGGCTAGTGTGAGCCACCATGATCTCTGTTCTCTTCTTCCTATCTCCATTATCCCAACAAGCTAACTATGCCTTCACCACAGGAATCTTCCAAAGATGGGATGACCAGGGTTTATAAGTCATTAGTGACAAACGTCTGCAAGGAAATGTCATGTTACAGTGACTTCCCTTTCCAAGAAGATTATCCCAATTTCATGAACCATGAAAAATTTTGGGACTATCTCCAAGAATTTGCTGAGCACTTTGACCTTCTAAAATACATTCAGTTTAAGGTAAGACACTTTGTGTTATGAAAGATGAGTAGATAGGGGCTGGCCTGTTCAGCAATTTAATGAAAATTGGATGCTTAAAGTAATATTTTTCTTGATTTTATCCCTAAATAAATAGAAAGATAATAAAGATTTCTCACTCCAGCTGCTGCTCAAGTTTTACGCAAATAAATCATTAAAATACTGAATCTGGGATGGGCACAGTGGCTCATGCCTGTAATCGCAACACTTTGGGAGGCCTAGGCTGGCAGATCATGTGAGGTCAGGAGTTTGCAACCTGCCTGGCCAATATGGTGAAACTCCGTCTCTACTAAAAATACAAAACTTAGTGTGGTGGTGCGCACCTGTGATCCCAGCTTTTCAGGGGGCTGAGGCACGAGAATTGCTTAAACCAGGGAGGCGGAGGTTGCAGTGAGCCAAGATCCTGCCACTGCACTCTAGCCTGGGCCACAGAGTGAGACTGTGTCTCAAAAATAAAATAAAATAACAAACATAACATAACATACTGAATTTGCTGACTGCTCCTCTAAATGCTAGACTCTCATTCAGGATGAAATTTTGAATTTTTTTAAAAGAGAAAAAAAGGGCCGGGCGCGGTGGCTCAAGCCTGTAATCCCAGCACTTTGGGAGGCCGAAGCGGGTGGATCACGAGGTCAAGAGATCAAGACCATCCTGGTCAACATGGTGAAACCCCGTCTCTACTAAAAATACAAAAAATTAGCTGGGCATGGTGGCGTGTGCCTGTAATCCCAGCTACTCAGGAGGCTGAGGCAGGAGAATTGCCTGAACCCAGGAGGCGGAGGTTGCGGTGAGCCGAGATCGCGCCATTGCACTCCAGCCTGGGCAACAAGAGCGAAACTCCGTCTCAAAAAAAAAAAAAAAAAAAGAGAGAGAAAAAAAGAATTTTGTTCATGAAGCCCATTGGGAAAAAACAACTAGAAGTCTGAACCACAGAAATTATAATAGGGCAAAACTAATTTTCCTGAATTTTCCAAGCATCAGGCATTGTAACTCATCTCTTTCTCACCAGGAATAAAAAGTGACTGTTTTTTCCTTCCATTGAAAGATTCAAATGTCTCATGTCAAAGTCTACATTGCCACCTTTGTGAGATTGCATAAGTTACTTAACTTCTCTAGAAAGGTAATAAATCAATATTAATAGACTTCCTATCATGGGGCTTGGCCTACATAAAGTAACAGACAGGGTTACCACACCAGTCACTGCATAAAGTCCAAAGATGGTGAGAAGTGAGTGTTTGTCTTTCACTTTTAGACCACTGTGTGCAGCATAACAAAGCGTCTGGACTTCTTCACAACTGGTCAGTGGGATGTTGTCACAGAGACAGAGGGCAAGCAGAATAGAGCTGTCTTTGATGCTGTCATGGTTTGCACTGGACATTTCCTGAATCCTCATTTACCTTTGGAAGCCTTTCCTGGTGAGCCATTTTTACCTGAGACCATGCCTACTTATCTGGGTTCTTCTAGAAGTAAACTTTAATTTGCAGTTGGAAATACCTCCCCATGATTATAGACAGCTTTATATTCACTCTCAAAAATAATATATGCAAAATTACTTTAAAAGGTGTATAAAGCAATATGAAGGTGTCAGGTCTTATTTACTTATTAATATAAATGTCATTATTATTGTTTAAGCTTTCTAATGTGTGTATAATTCAAATTCGGTGATCACAAAAGGCTCAGAACAACAGATCTGTCATGAAAAAGAACAAGCTTTGATTTTGGGAACTGAATTACAGGTAATTTGAATCAGGACTGGCCTGTAATAGAAGAACTTATAGAAAGTGAAAGTATATAATTTTTTTAAAAGAAACAAACCAGAAATTAAACATGCAAAGCAATATATCCAACCTTAGCTAGCATTGGAGGTTACTGGACAAAAAAAATTTAAAAGTGAAAAAAAAGCAATGTATTCACCCTTCAAAACAGTCAACACAATAATCATACAATTATTTGGCCAGACGCAGTGATTCATGCCTGTAATCCCAGTACTTTGGGAGGTCAAGGCAGGGAGATCATTTGAGGCTAGGAGTTGGAGACCAGCCTGGCCATCATGGTGAAACCCTGTCTCTGCTAAAAATACAAAAATTAGCTGGATATGGTGGCTCACGCCTGTAATCCCAGCTACTCAGGAGGCTGAGGCACAAAAAACTGCTTGAACCCAGGAGGTGGCGGTTGCAGTGAGCCAAGATCATGCCACTGCACTTCAGCCTGGGCCAGAGTGAGACTCTGTCTCGAAAATAAATGAACGAATAAATAAATAATCACACAACTCTTAAACCAGGGCTATTTAGAAAAAGGAGTTTTAGAAAATTCCTTTTGGAAATGCTTTTGACCATGACAGCATATTCTTTTTTTTTTTTTTGAGACGGAGTTTCGCTCTTGTTACCCAGGCTGGAATGCAATGGCTCGATCTCGGCTCACCGCAACCTCTGCCTCCTGGGTTCAGGCAATTCTCCTGCCTCAGCCTCCTGAGTAGCTGGGATTACAGGCACGCGCCACCATGCCCAGCTAATTTTTTGTATTTTTAGTAGAGACGGGGTTTCACCATGTTGACCAGGATGGTCTCAATCTCTCGAACTCGTGATCCACCCGCCTCGGCCTCCCAAAGTGCTGGGATTACAGGCTTGAGCCACCGCCCCCGGCCGACAGCATATTCTTTTTAATATACTCATGATTGTTAAATTGCCATCATCTGGGGTCAAAACTGATTATTTGAAAAGCCAAAAGCTATTCAAATTCAGTTGAGGTAAATAAAATTAATCAATTGACGGTTACTAAAATGTAAAAAAGCTACTCCTGTTACAAAATTAGTGGCCCTAAAGGCAATTGAATAGGTGAGTTTTTGGAATTTCTTATAGGAATTTAAAGAACTTTTGAAGAAGGGAAACTATGAATAATAAACATGCAAATGTTGGCAAAATATATGAAAATACAACTTATAAACGTAATCACAAGTTGACAAAATAGCCTATTCAAAAAAAATGTATTTAGGAATCAAGTGAAAAAAATTTTTTTTTCTTTTTTTTGAGATGGAGTTTCGCTCTTGTTACCCAGGCTGGAGTGCAATGGCGCAATCTCGGCTCACTGCAACCTCCGCCTCCTGGGTTCAAGCAATTCTCCTGCCTCAGCCTTCCGAGTAGCTGGCATTACAGGCATGCACCACCATGCCCAGCTAGTTTTTGTATTTTTAGTAAAGAAGGGGTTTCGCCATGTTGACCAGGATGGTCTCGATCTCGTGACCTCGTGATCAACCCGCCTCGGCCTCCCAAAGTGCTGGGATTATAGGCGTGAGCCACCGCCCCCGGCCTTCAAGTGAAAATTTAATACATAATTTTTCAAAGAAACAATGTTATAAATGGTGGTTGGCTTCAGGCTTGCTGATGATCTGGAGGCTAAACACACAACTGTACAATACTAAACGATATAAAAACACTTCATAACATTTTCTTTTTTTTTTTTTTTTTTTTTTGAGACGGAGTTTTGCTCTTGTTACCCAGGCTGGAGTGCAATGGCGCGATCTCGGCTCACCGCAACCTCCGCCTCCTGGGTTCAGGCAATTCTCCTGCCTCAGCCTCCTGAGTAGCTGGGATTACAGGCATGTGCCACCATGCCCAGCTAATTTTTTTGTATTTTTAGTAGAGACGGGGTTTCACCATGTTGACCAGGATGGTCTCGATCTCTTGACCTCGTGATCCACCCGCCTCCGCCTCCCAAAGTGCTGGGATTACAGGTTTGAGCCACCGCGCCCGGCTTTCATAACATTTTCTATGGAAACTGTGCCATAAATGCCAACTATTGATATGGATACTTTTGGAATTTATTGTCTTTTCAATTTTGGGATTGTTTACCCTTTATTTCACACTACATTCAGTTCCACATAGACTATATATATATATATATATATATATTTTTTTTTTTTTTTTTTTGAGACAGGGTCTTATTCTACTGTATTGCCTGAGCTGGAGTGCAGTGGTGCCATCTTGGCTCAGTCCAGCCTCAGCCTCCTGGGCTGAAGCATCTTCCTGCCTCAGTCTCCAGAATAGTTGGGACTACAGGTATATGCCATTACACCCAGCTCATTTTGTATTTTTTGTAGAGATAGGGTCTTGCCATCTTGCCCAGGCTGGTCTCAAACTCCTGGACTCAAGGGATCCGCCTGCTTTGTCCTCCCAAATACTGAGATTACAGGACTATCACTTTTTAAGATTCCTTTTCTGCTTTTAACTAACCACCACAGTATCTTTCACAAATAGCTTTAGGACCCCTGTTGAAATGAATGCTTTACTTGAGACCATGAACCATTTTCTGCATAGAAAGTATCAGGGCTATTTCTACACTATTTTAAAAAATCCATAGAAATCACAAGCTTTGTCCATAACGTGTCACTACAACTGTTTGAAAGTTGACATTGTAACACATGCATACCCTTTTAAAAAATCTATATTATCAACTTAAAGGAAGAAGCTGAGGCACAAAATATTATTTCAAAGAGTTTACTTGAGTCAAAATATAATTTTAAAGAGTTTCCTTGAGGATAGCTGCTTGGGAAACATTTCCAAGTTGCCTTAAGAAGTACTCTGTTCAGCCTTTGTTACCAGCAGGTTTTTAAAGGGAACAGAGACAGGAGTGCACAGATACAAAGTTGTTTGACAGGAATTCTCATTAATTTACAGAATTAGCATTGATTAGTCATTAACTGTACATTTTTGAACTATAGACTATGAGTTATGGCATCCAGTGTATGGCGTTGTCAGGTTAATTTATGGCAGCTTGATGTCAGTAAGTCTAGAGCCCAAATAGCAACTGGCTTCACGTGGTGATTACTTAACTCAAGATAGGGAGTGACATGTGATTGCTGTCAAATTTCAAAGCCTCTTTCGTCCTGATAACTTAAAAGGGGCTTGCATTCCTGAGGTAAAGTTTCTTTTCTTTCCGGTATAAATTGACTTTTGCTGTGTTCCTGAATTAGTAGTTTTAATTTATCAAATATATATAGATTTTTATTTTCTGGCACTGCATTGACATAAACATTAACTCAGAACTACCTATACATTCTACAGTTTTTCTTCTTCAAAATGTAATTACAGAAAATCCATCATTTGCAAGGCAATATGAGAGATATAAAACCCATGAGCAAAGTGGAGCCCTCCAGTAAGTTCCTGCCAGCAAAACCTCATTAAGTGCCTCAATGTCCCATTCTCTAACGCTTTTGATGCATATTCTATTCCCACTTCTTGGAAACTTCTTCATGCTCCCCTTTTCCAATTTCTAATCATCCTTAAAAAAATTCTTGCTTTAAGAAAATCTCCTTCAAATGCCTTCACTGGCTCAGTCCAGGCTGGACATCCCATTGGAGCCATCATAATGCCTCCTCTTCTGGGAGGGAGTATAGTATCACGCCTAACAGCTGAGCTCCAGAATCAGACATCCTGAGTTCCCATATGGGCTCTGCTATTTACTGTACGGTCTTGGGCAGGGTTTTTGGTTTCTTTGGTTGGTTGGTTTTTGGTTTTTGGTTTTTGGTTTTTTTGCACTGCAATCTCACTGCAAAACAAAAACAAACAGGGAAGTTAAGCAATTTGCCCAGGGATTTTTTTGTCTCAATCTCAGCTTTGACAAAATTGAATAATACTGTGGTCCACTCTATGGGGTTGCTCTGTGATTTAAATTTGTTAATACAGGCCAGGTGTAGTGGCTCATGCCTGTAATCCCAGCACTTTGGGAGGCCAAGGCAGGCAGATCTTTTAAACTCAGGAGTTCGAGACCAGCCTGGGTAATATGGTGAAACCCTGTCTCTACTAAAAATACAAAAATATTAGCCAAGCACAGTGGCATGCACATGTAGTCCCAGCTACTTGGGGGGCTGAGGCAGGAGGATCACATGAGCCCAGGATGCAGTTACAGTGAGCTCTGACGGAGCCACCGCACTCCAGCCTGGGTAACAGAGCTAAACCCTTTCTCAGTAAATAAATAAGTAAAATTTTAAACATGTATAAAGCCCTTAGAGGCCTGGGACTAGCATAGGAAGGGCTAAATAGTTGTTAGCTATTTTCTGTTTTCTTATATCCTCATTAAAGGATACATTATCTATCTATCTATCTATGTATTTATTTATTTAGAGACAGAGTTTCACTCTTGTTGCCTAGGCTGGAGTACAATGGGGCAATCTTGGCTCACTGCAACCTCCGCCTCCTGGGTTCAAGTGATTCTCCTGCCTCACTCTCCCAAGTAGCTGAGATTGCAGGCTCCTGCCACCAAGCCCAGCTAATTTTTTTTTTTTTTTTTGTATTTTTAGTAGAGACAGTGTTTCACCATGTTGGCCAGGCTGGTCTCAAACTCCTGACCTCAGGCAATCCACCTGCCTTGGCCTCCCAAAGTACTGGGATTACAGGCATGAGGCACCACGCCAGTCCTAGACAACAAATTCTGAGGGTATGGGTCGGGTGCGGTGGCTCACACCTATAATTCCAGCACTTTGGAAGGCTGAGGTGAGCAGATTACTTGAGGTCAAGAGTTTGAGACCAGCCTAGACAACATGGAGAAACACCGTTTCTACTAAAAATACAGAAATTAGCTGGACGTGGTGGTACACACCTGTAACTCCAGCTACTCAGGAGGCTGAGACAGGAGAATCACTTGAACCTGGGAGGGGAGGTTGCAGTCGAGATCATGCCATTGCACTCTAGCCTGGGTGACAGAGCAAGACCCTGTCTCAAAATAAAAGTTCTTTGAGGGTAGAGAACTTTTGTCCTCGCATTTCTTAGACCTAGCATAGCACCTTGGACATTGAAAGTGTTGAAAGAACAGGCTATGTAAGGTATCAGCTAAGTTTTTCCTTTAATATCCCTGCAGACTGATCGGTGGGGCTTGTCCTTCCTTTGCCTCTTAATGAAATCTCAAGCAGTTTTCTACTTATTCTCAGATAATGTAATGTCCTCTAATCACTTTAAGTCACACACAAAAAATCTTTTTTTCATAACTAAAATGTGCTTTTCAAGCAATAGTCAAAATTTGCAGCTGCATGTAATGTTAAAGCTTCTCCCTTCTACCATCTGACACCTGCTATGAGCTGACAGCAGTGGCAAGAAGAGATGGTGTGCTTGATTTCCTTCTTCCTCTGCCATCCTCTCCCCACAAACTCTAAACCCATCAGCATATATAATCCAACAGTGGGAGAAATACTTGCTGTCAGTGCGGCCACCATTCCCCAAAGGCAGTCCCATTCACACCCTTCCAAGCACCAGTCTTTGTGCTCTGTACACACCAAGCATCAAGGTCTCACTCAGAGTGGTCTCCCTGAAGCCCCTCACACCTGGCTCCATGTCAACAAGACAGAAAATGCCACAGCATTTTAGTGATACCTGTCAATTTCCAACTCCAAGCCACTTCAACCTCAACCATTTTAGACCCTCAAAGTGAGTGTGAGGCTAAGTAAGGATCACACAACTGGCCTCATACACACAGTTTCTCCAAATTCAACATAGCTGGTTTAGCACCTCACTTGGAATGTGGGAACTATTGTTTAGTGTCCAGCTTTGGGAGCCTCAGTAGGCGAAGAATCATATTAAAACATTTCATTATACAATCTACTTCTTGCCCAGGATGTTCAGCATAGTATATAAGATGTTTCTTATCATTTGTGAGTTTGATTTCCTGAAGCAACTGCTTTAAAAAAGAACACTTGCCGGGCGCGGTGGCTCAAGCCTGTAATCCCAGCACTTTGGGAGGCCGAGGCGGGTGGATCACGAGGTCGAGAGATCGAGACCATCCTGGTCAACATGGTGAAACCCCGTCTCTACTAAAAATACAAAAAATTAGCTGGGCATGGTGGCACGTGCCTGTAATCCCAGCTACTCAGGAGGCTGAGGCAGGAGAATTGCCTGAGCCCAGGAGGCGGAGGTTGCGGTGAGCCGAGATCGTGCCATTGCACTCCAGCCTGGGTAACAAGAGCGAAACTCCGTCTCAAAAAAAAAAAAAAAGAACATTTATATGGAATATAAGATCGCCTATGTTTTTAACAAGGCAGGTTGTAGCTATTCAATAAATGTTACAAAATAAATGAATGAATCAATGACTGAATAGGAGAAGAATGATATATTCTAGAAGAGAATTTTATCTTTGTCCACTGACACTTCAAAGGCACTTGAAGCCTTGGCACGAGAGGCAGTCTAGTCCACAAAGCTGCTGGGCTTCCCTTTCGGATTCTTTTGTCAATGCATCATCTCATCTGTGGTTCTGACCATCACTGGCCTCATCACAATTGTTTCCTCCGTCACTTCGCACAATTTTCACTTTTGCTGCTGCTGCTGCTATAAACACCCTTGCTTCCATTATTCCTACCATTCTTAGTTTATGTGAATCCATGGTTTATGTCTGTTCTCACACTGCTAGTAAAGACACACTCAAAACTGGGCAATTTTCAAAGGAAAGAAGTGTAAATGTCTACAGTTCCACATGGCTCCAGAGGCCTCACAATCCTGGCAGAAGCAAAGAAAGAGCAAAGTCACGTCTTACACAGTGGACAGCAAGAGGGAGCATGTCCAGGGGAAGTCCCCTTCCTAAAAACCATCATATCTCATGAGACTTATTCACTATTAGGAGAACAACATGGGAAAGACCTGCCCCATGATTCATTTTCCTCCCACCAGGTCTCTCCCATGACACATGGGATTTATGGGAGCTACAATTCAAGATTTGGGTGGGGACACAGCCAAACCACGTGAGTCTTTTATGTCTGCCAAGGAGATAATTGCCAAAAATGAATCAAAAGAAGGAAAATGTGTAGTCTTCCTTACATATGTAAATATCATCATAGCTGTGCTTCTATGGACAGATTATTAGGAGCTTCATGAAAGATCAATCAGAAACAAGTATAAATAACATAAGAATAAAACACAAATAAGCATACCCCATGACAACACATCAAGTGTATAATAAAGCATAAAGTATAAGTAACATGAACTTAAATCACAGGAATAATTACTTTGCAAAAGAACTTACCACAGAATTTCTCCTGTAGAAAATTTTAATTGAATCAAAATTTAATGTGTAAACATATATACAAATCACTTTCTGGGAGACCGAGGCAGGTAGATCACGAGGTCAAGAGATCCAGACCATCCTGGTCAACATGGTGAAACCCTGTCTCTACTAAAAATACAAAAAATTAGCTGGGCATGGTGGCGTGTGCCTGTAATCCCAGCTACTCAGGAGGCTGAGGCAGGAGAATTGCCTGAACCCAGGAAGCAGAGGTTGCAGTGAGCCGAGACCACGCCATTACACTCCAGCCTGGGTAACAAGAGCTAAACTCCGTCTCAAAAAACAAACAAACAAACAAACAAATCACTTTTGATAGAATATATCTATTGGGCAAAATAACATGTATCAACAATCTACTTTTTTTGTTTGTTCAAGATCCTTATTCAGTATCCAAATGAAGATGTCAAGTAGGTATTTAGATACAAGTATGGTGGTCCTGGGAGAAACCACAGATGGATATAATATTTGATATAGATGGACTAAAAACAATCTACTTCTTGTCCAGGTTGTTCAACATAGTATACAATAAGAATACACTTATTTTTTGTGAGTTTGATTTCCAGAAGCAACTGTTTTAAAAGGGCACACTCATACGGAATACAAGATTTCCTATGTTTTTAAGGAAGCAGGTTGTACTAAATCTGCATCTGGGCTCACAGCATCCCAGGGGAGAGTGAGGTTATATGCTTCTACTTCCTGCCACTAGCAGCATAAACAAAGGGCTGCCATAGTTGAGGAACTTCCCTTTTTCCACAGACTTATCCCTGCATAGTGGGAAATTATAGCTTTAGATGTTTCAGACTTTCTGATCCTTCACTCCTCTCAGGAATTCATAAGTTTAAAGGTCAGATCCTGCATAGTCAAGAATACAAGATCCCAGAAGTCTTTCAGGGCAAGCGTGTCTTGGTGATCGGTCTTGGGAACACTGGAGGAGACATTGCTGTGGAACTCAGTCGAACAGCGGCTCAGGTACTGAATTAACGCCCCTAATCCCATCATCAGTTATGGTGGCAGGAAAGAAGTATTCAAGACTATAAAGTACATTGGCCAATTTCTAGATTATGCAGAGACAGAATAAGTGAAAGAAACAAAATCCTGAAAATCCTTAAAGCCACTCACAATCCTTTCTGAACTATTTAAAAAGCCACACTACAGAACTGAACCATCTCCAAGAAGGATCTAGGAAAATTGTGTGGATGCCAGACCTCTAAGCATTTTTCAGAAGTGCTCCCTCAGAAACAAGACCTTATGGGCAAATTGCTTCACCCAGGTCAATTATCTTTTTTTTTACACTCCCTTTGTCATTCTGGCAAAATCTCTATGTGAATAGAAAGAGATCGTTTTCCTGAATGTTTCTAAGTTCTCTACTAAAAGTCAGATTTGTACCTTGTTTTGAGATAAAAGCAACCCTTGCACAACAAGTATACATAATGACTTTAGAAAGTCTAACCCCAGATTCACAAATTAGAAATCTATTCCACTGTAGTGTAAATTATAGGATAATGATTAGATCTGGAAAGAATAGATTTTTATTTGAAAATCAGTTAAAATTGCTTTTCCATACCTTCACTTTAAATTCTATTTTACTTACATGTAAAAAATTGCCAGATTCATTCCATGTATCTACAAATATTATACTTCTGTATTTATAATGCTATAAACATAGTAAAATATTTAAGAGATACATAGATCTAGTAAAGTGATTTTGAGAATAATGACAGCAACGGGAACAGATAATCATATGTAGATCTATGTACAAATTCACCAATCCTCTATTGCTATAAGACCAGATTGTAATAATATCATTTGAAACGCACTTAAGAAAACTACTACAAAATGATGGACATATATTTATCCTTCTTGCCTTACTTTTTAGGTACTTCTCAGTACTAGAACTGGCACCTGGGTTTTGGGGCGCTCTTCAGATTGGGGCTATCCTTATAATATGATGATTACAAGAAGATGCTATAGTTTTATTGCACAAGTTCTGCCTTCATGTTTTCTAAACTGGATTCAAGAGAGAAAGTTGAATAAGAGATTTAATCATGAGGATTATGGATTAAGTATTACAAAAGGGTACTTAAATTTTTTTATTAGTAGAAAAATTATTAAATCAATATTTAAGTATTACAAAAGGGTACTTAAATTTTATTAGTAGAAAAATTATTAAATCAATATTTCTCATATTTTATTCACAATTCAAAATGTTCAATAATTATTTTTTTTTCTTTTTTCTTTTTTCTTTTTTTTTTTTTTTGAGACGGAGTTTCGCTCTTGTTACCTAGGCTGGAGTGCAATGGCGCGATCTCAGCTCACCGCAACCTCTGCCTCCTGGGTTCAAGCAATTCTCCTGCCTCAGCCTTCCGAGTAGCTGGGATTACAGGCACGCGCCACCATGCCCAGCTAATGTTTTGTATTTTTTAGTAGAGACAGGGTTTCGCCATGTTGACCAGGATGGTCTCGATCTTGTGACCTCGTGATCCACCCACCTCGGCCTCCCAAAGTGCTGGGATTACAGGCTTGAGCCACCGCGCCCAACTCAAAATGTTCAATAATTCTAACATTGCCCTTGTTTATTCTACTCTAAATCTATTTCCCTAATACAATGTCATCAGGTACCATAGCAGTTCTCGAAATAGTATATTCTCTTTCTGGTAGCAAAAGTAGCAAAATTTTCATTTCCTGCTATTACAAAAATCACATATTTTTGTTGTTGTTGTTGTTGTTGGGGTTTTTTGTGTCGGTGGTGGTGGTGGTGTTTTTGAGATAGGGTTTTACTCCCACCACCCAGGCTAGAGTTCAATGGTGTGATTTCTATTCACTGCAACCTCTGCCTTCTGGGCTTAAGCAATTCTTCTGCTTTAGCCTCCCAAGTAGGTGGGACTACAGGCACAGGCCACCTTGCCCAGCTAATTTTTGTATTTTTTAGTAGAGACGGGGTTTCGCCATGTTGGCGAGGCTGGTTTCGAACTCTTGGTCTCAAGTGATCAACCTGCCTTGGCCTCCCAAACTGCTGGGATTACAGGAGTGAGCCACCCCACCCAGCCGGAATAATATATTTTAATATACATCTGTATAGAGTTGCACATCAGCAAGTAAAAGAAAGCCTTTGGAAAGCATATAAAGTCATTACATGTGATTTTTATTATATACTTGACCCAAATATTTTTCTTTGGTAAGATATTGTTTTTTGTTTTGTTTCATTTTTTGTTTATCCTTGAGATGTCTTTCAACTTATGAGGAAAACTACTGGCAAAGTATGATTTGATATGGAAATTTTATAGACATTATGTTTGATGTGATTAGGTAGAATGATGTTCAAAATGAAAATATTTATCCGTAAAAACATATTCAGGACCGGCCGGGCGCGGTGGCTCAAGCCTGTAATCCCAGCACTTTGGGAGGCCGAGGTGGGTGGATCACAAGGTCAAGAGATCAAGACCATCCTGGTCAACATGGTGAAACCCCGTCTCTACTAAAAATACAAAAAAATTAGCTGGGCATGGTGGCCCGTGCCTGTAATCCCAGCTACTCAGGAGGCTGAGGCAGGAGAATTGCCTCCAGGTGGTGGAGGTTGCGGTGAGCCAAGATCGCGCCATTGCACTCTAGCCTGGGTAACAAGAGTGAAACTCCGTCTCAAGAAAAAAAAAAAAAAAAAAAAAAAAATTCAGGACCCTTTTTATTTATTTTTATTTATTTATTTATTTTGAGATGGAGTCTCACTCCGTTGCCCAAGCTAGAGTGCAGTAGTGCGATCTTGACTCACTGCAACTTCTGCCCTCACAAGTTCAAGTGATTCTCCTGCCTCAGACTCCCAAATAGCTGGGACTACAGGTGAGGGCCACCATGCCCAGCTAATTTTTTATATTAAATTTTTATTTAAAGGGTTCCTTGCTAATTTCCTCTTTGCCTGTCATTCTCTAGAGGCCTAGGTAGTGTGAGACCCAAAATTGATCATCAAATGGATTGTTGTATATTCTATGCTGACACTAGGAGAAAATCATTGCTCCAGAAATTAGTTCCAAGACAGACAGTTTTGAACCTCAAGCAAGAAAGAGTAGGTTTAGTCATTTTCCACATGCCTTCTGCTGAGAACAGAAAAACAAACCACGTTATAAACATGCTAAGTCAAGTAGATGACCTTGAATTAGATATTGGTCAATTCACTTCCCTAGATTGGCAGGTAATTTCCCTTAATTGACTAAATAAATATTTTGCTGAAGTTTCTCATAAAAATAACTACAGTGAATAATTTTCTTCTGTGTGTCAAAGGAAACAAGCAAAATTCATTGTGAATGATGAGCTGCCAAGCTGTATCCTCTGTGGGTCAATCACTATAAAAACCAGCGTGATGGAATTTACAGAAACCTCTGCTGTCTTTGAAGATGGGACAGTGGAAGAAAACATTGATGTTGTGATCTTCACTACAGGATATACATTTTCTTTTCCCTTTTTTGAAGAACCTCTTAAAAGCCTCTGTACAAAGAAGATATTTCTATACAAGAACGTCTTTCCCTTAAACCTGGAGAGAGCAACATTAGCCATCATAGGCCTTTTAAGCCTTAAAGGATCCATCTTATCAGGCACAGAGCTCCAAGCACGATGGGCCACAAGAGTATTCAAAGGTACCTTGACTCTACTGAAAGCTCTCTCTTTGAATCTTAAAATTGGTGCCCTGCCACTTAGCTAAAATCAAACAGATGTGAGCTAAAGTAACAAAATATTTTTTTAATTAACGTACAATTAATTGCATATGTTTGTAATGTGATGGATGTGCTATGTCACTTAATGTGACTAAGTAGGAAAAGAGATTTTGGCTCTGTGGATGAGATAACTTTGAACAACAGAATATAATTAAATTTCTCAGATTACCTGAAATTATTGGAAGCTTCATGATACTATTCTAGCCTAGTCTAATCTATTTACTCGTAAATCTTTTCATTTAGCACTAGAAGTATAATTTTATATTGCTTCCAAAGAAAGATATTGGAATAACACACACTGTGAATAAAGTTGAGATTAGAGGGCCACAAAAAATATTTTAGACACTGGAAACTACTTTCTGTTAATTATAACAATAAAAGCATAGATGCTGGAATCAGAGCTACCAAGTTCCAATTCCAACTTTGAAATTCTTTAGCTTTTCAAGAACCCCTCTAAATTTCAGCCCCTTATAAATCCTCTATCACAAGAATTTTGTAAAATGGATACTATCTACAAAGCAATTAACACAGTACTTGACATATAACAAATGCTTATTAAGTGATGGGGTTTCTCTGATCACTGCTATTGCTATCATCCCTCTAAAGTAGGGCAAATTTTAGATTAGTAAGCATTTTAGTTTGTAAAGAACTACAGTTTTATTTTTAAATATAAACAGCCCTAGCAATTATGCCAGTCAACTATCCTGTAGAAGAATTCTGTTCTTTATTTTATATATACGTATATACATGTGTGTGTATATATATATATATATATATTTTTTTTTTTTTTTTTAAAAAGACGGGGTTTCACCATGTTGGTCAGGCTGCTCTTGAACTCCCAACCTCAAGTGATCTGCCTGCCTTGGCCTTCAAAGTGCTTGGATTACAGGCGTGAGCCACCAGGCCCGGCCTAGAATTATATTCTTAATGAATAAAAACAATCACCAATAACTTATAAATAGCATACAACATGGTATTAAGTAGTGATGACTTCTATCACATTGTAGAAATATAATAAATATCAATTGCACTTAAAAACCACATGGTTTCCTAAGTTGGCAAAAAAATGTTATTTGAATGGGGGAAGGGGAATGAAGGCAGTTTGAAAATCTCATTTTACTTACATTACACAAAAAATTCTACAACCCTTCAGTAAATTTCTGGGTTTTTTTTTTTTGTTTTTTGTTTTTTTGAGATGGAGTTTCACTCTTGTTACCCAGACTGGAGTGCAATGGCGCGATCTCGGCTCACCGCAACCTCCGCCTCCTGGGTTCAGGCAATTCTCCTGCCTCAGCCTCCTGAGTAGCTGGGATTACAGGCACGCGCCACCATGCCCAGCTCATTTTTTGTATTTTTAGTAAAGAAGGGGTTTCACCATGTTGACCAGGATGGTCTTGATCTCTTGACCTCGTGATCCACCTGTCTCGGCCTCCCAAAGTGCTGGGATTACAGGCTTGAGCCACCGCACCTGGCCCAAATTTCTGTTTTTTTAAGGCCAATTAAAGTGCTTTCACAGCATTATCCAATTACATTAAAACTGCAGAAGACTTAATTCAGTACCTGGTTTTTAAAAGTATTTTATGGTGAGCTCCAAAATGGTTATTAGAATGATAAAGCTGACAACAAAAGTCGTTTAGCTCACACCATAGGATTAACGGCATGCTTCTCCCGAGAATTTCCAAAAAGCAATCTAGGAACCGCCAATTAAACTCCTGCTAGTTTTTTGGAGGATAAAGTGACCCTAGTGGAAAGCAATCCACAGAGCTTAGTCGGGCCTATCTTGTGTGAAGAGTAAACCCACACCTTGGGCCAGCACTTGGTACCTGACAAGGGCAGGACTGGCCAGAATGGAATGGCAAACAGGGTGGACTAATAAGGGTCACAGGTGGCCTGAGGTGGGTAGGGACAGTGAAGGGGCAGGGGTTGGGGACAGAGTTTACATTATAAAAGGGAGTACGGACATTCTAGGAACCCAGAGAACAAAATGGGATTTTAGTCTCTGGGGAAGCTGGGCAGCTACAGAGAATTACCAGGGTGCAAGCTGTTACGGACAAATAAGGTTTAGAAAGACAGGAAGAGCAGAGTCCAAGTGCTGAGACTGTCTAGACAGGAGATAGGGAATGAGTGGGTCCTTGAAACAAAAGCAGACAGCCTGGGTGAGACTGAGAGACTGCTAGGCCCCTTTCACACTTGAGGCTCCTTGTGAAACAAAAATAAAGATGTTCTGAGACAGGGTTATAAAGTGGGGTTTTTAAAGAGACCAGTCCTCACTACATTGCCCAGGCTGGAGTGTAGTAATGTGATTATGGCTCACTGCAGCCTTGATCTCCTGGGATCAAGGGATTCTCTCACCCCAGCCTCTTGAGTAGCTGGAACTATAAGGCCATGCCACCATACCTGGCTAAATTTTTATTTTTTTATAGAGATAGTGTTGGCAGGCTGGTCTTGAACTCTTGGACTCAAGCAATCCTTCTACCTTGGCCTCCCAAAGTGCTGGGATTACAGGCATGAGCCATTATGACCAGCCTAAAATGGGGTCATCTTAAGTGTTTACATTTAACCAACTAATAGCTTTAACACAAACACACACACATACAAGTACAATGTGGGGGCATACATGCAATATAATATAAATTATTTTATTTATACACTGAAAGCAGATGAAGAGGGACAGTGGGGCCAAGTGGCACAGGTGCAGGCATCTGGTGAGCATGGCACTGGCTGAGAACTGAGCCACAGAGGCATCTTTTCTCACAATTCTGGCAGTAGAGTTCACTTAACGTGAGCTGGGAGGGGAATTTTACCTCCAGAAAATTATTTTCTGTGCTGCAATTCCATTCTGAGCTTTAACTATCATGTGTTCTAAAGTTGGAGCAGTGGGACGCTAGAAATAAGAGGGAGGAGAATTTAAATAAAGGAAAAGCCACATGTGACTTTAGTGTTGTTTGTGATTTTACCCATAGGACTCTGTAAAATACCTCCATCCCAAAAACTGATGCTGGAGGCTACTAAAACAGAACAGCTCATTAAAAGGTATGAAATATAGCTTGCTCTAGGGAAAACTTACAGTGTACTCTGTTACAAAAAAAAAAAAAAAAAAAAAAAAAGGATTCAGAGTATAAAAGCCATTCCTAGAGAAGCAGTATGGCAGGTTGGAAATAACTCTGCATTAGGAATCAGAAGAATACATTTTTAGTCCTAACTCTGTCGCCAATCAGACATGTGGCCTTAGACAAGTCATTTGGGGACACCAGGTCTTTTCAGTGGAACACACAGCCTGGCCCCCTGCCGGTGGCCAGCCTGTCTTCACTTAGCCCCAGAAATCCATTGTCTTCACTTTCTTCCTACCTCTCAGGCTGCCCTTTCTCTGTATTTGCTGGTATCTCCTCTTCCTCACTCCTAAAATTTAATGAGCTCCAAACTTAGTCCTCAGACCTCTTCTCGCTTCTTTTTTTTTTTTTTTTTTTTTTTTTTTAGAGACAGGGTTTCAACCTTGGTCAGGCTGGTCTCAAACTCCCGACCTCAAGTGATCTGCCCACCTCGGCCTCCCAAAGTGCTGGGATTATAGGTGTGAGCCACTGTGCCTGGCCACTCTTCTCACTTCTATTTACACCCACTCCCAGGTGGCCTCATCCAGGCCTGAGGCTTTAAATATTATCATATACTCATGGCTCCCAAACTTGTGTCTCTAACCCAGATCTTTTCCCAGCACTTCCTAATCCCACTCCCTCCTGAGAGCACCACTTAGATATTTAATAGGTGTCTCAAATTTAATATGTCTAAAAATGAACTCTTGACCCCCTCCATCCCCCATCTGCCCTGTCAATAGGCTTATCTGAGACTTTTCCCCATCTCAGTTCACAGCTACTCATTCCAGTTGTTCAAAACCAAAGTCAGTCAAAAACCTTGGAATAATCCTTTTCTCTTCTTTTTTTTTCACACCCCATATCAGCAAGTACTGTCAGCTCCTACTTGCCAAATGAATCCCGAATTCAGACACTTCTCACTACCCCTGCTGCTACCACTCCAGACCAGACCACCAACGTCTCTCATCAGGACACTTGCTGCCACCCCTTACCTGGTCTCCCTCCTTCCACACTATTCTACAGTCTAGGCTTGTCACAGCATCAAGAGTGAGCCACATCACATTGCCCTTCTACTCAAAAGCCTCCAGTTACTTCCTTTTTACTCCCAGAAGCCTCCCTGCAGCCTCTGAGGCTCACAGCATACCCAACTATTTGTATGCCCTCACCGCCTGCTGCTCTCCCATCTATGCTGCTTCAGGCACTCCAGCCTCCTCCCTGTTCCTCAAACATACCAAGCATAAGCCCCTCAGAACCTTTATGCTCACTCTTCTGTCTGCCTGGAATGTTCCACCAGACAGCTAAATGTTCACATATTGCCTCATAAGAAAGAAGCCTTCTCTGACAACACTATGTGTGACAGCAACCCACCCTGTCTGACCACTGCCTCTCCCCTTTACCCTCCATTCTATTTCTCAGAATGCCCATTATTACCACCTGATATATTATGTATCTACTTAGTGGGGGTTTTCAATAATTTGTTCATTTCCCCCATCAGAATCAGGCTTTTTGACAGCAAGAACTTTATTTTTTTCACTATTAGATCTCCAGCACCTACAATGTGCCGAGAATGTGATAGGCACTTAATGCTTATTTATTTATTCACTGAATGAATGAATGATTGGCATTGGGACATCATGAAAGTTTACTGACAGACATAAGTAAATAAGTAAGTTAACTGGTAGAAATAGGTATGAATAATGCCATCATATTCATATATAATATGCTTATATCTGTGGAAAATTTAGTCCTTGTATACCAACTATGGCCCTCTCAACTCATAATTCACATCAATAAAAAATTTAGGTACAGGCCAGGCACGGTGGCTCAAGCCTGTAATCCCAGCACTTTGGGAGGCCGCGGCGGGTGGATCACAAGGTCGAGAGATCGAGACCAACCTGGTCAACATGGTGAAACCCCGTCTCTACTAAAAAATACAAAAAATTAGCTGGGCATGGTGGCGCGTGCCTATAATCCCAGCTACTCAGGAGGCTGAGGCAGGAGAATTGCCTGAACCCAGGAGGCGGAGGTTGCGGTGAGCCGAGATCGTGCCATTGCACTCCAGCCTGGGTAACAAGAGCAAAACTCCGTCTCAAAAAAAAAAAAAAAAAAAAAAAATTAGGTACAAATGATGCTTTCTGGTCATATTCATTCATTCAATAGCTATTCTATTTGGACTAATCAGACATTATCCTCACATCAAATCTAAGAACCGAAAACATTACTTAAAGCTTCTCTTTCACCTGCCTCCTTTTGCCATGTCTAGTAAAATTAATTAGCTTCACAGATACCCTCTGTAGACAAACTCCTTAACTTTTTTCTTTCTAACATACAAAAACATTCCCAAACATGGTTTGATTCCCACCAAAAATGTAACAAAATGGTGGGGGGGGGGGTCTGATAACTTGAGAAATGCAGGGCAGGAGTGATTAATGAAAAAACATCCATCTTTTTTCCTTCTCAGAGGTGTGATTAAAGACAGCAACAAAGACAAATTGGACTACATTGCCTACATGGATGATATCGCTGCTTGCATAGGCACAAAGCCCAGCATCCCACTTCTGTTCCTCAAGGATCCCAGACTAGCTTGGGAAGTTTTCTTTGGACCATGTACTCCTTACCAGTACCGCCTCATGGGCCCTGGAAAATGGGATGGAGCCAGAAATGCCATCCTGACCCAGTGGGACAGAACACTGAAACCTTTACAAACTCGAATCGTTCCTGATGCCTCCAAGCCTGCTTCCATGTCACATTATTTAAAAACCTGGGGAGCACCTGTCCTACTTGCCTCTCTTCTACTTATCTGTAAGTCTTCACTTTTCTTGAAATTGGTGAGAGATAAACTACAGGTCAGAATGTCCCCTTACCTAGTAAGTCTTTGGCGAGGATGAACCTGATTGGTTCTGAGGGCTGTACCAAGTTGTGCTAATTCTATCTCCAAATATCTTGTGCATCCCTCTTCAGCTCTCCATCACAACTGCTGTAAGCCAAATTCAGGTCTAGCCATCTCTTTTCTGAATTATTGTATTGTCTTCTTTATTTCAGTACCTTCTTTCTTGCCACCCTTTCCAATGCATTTTTTACCCTGCTACTTCAGTGATTATTCTAAAATAATTAAATGTGATATGGTTTGGCTGTATCTCCACCCAAATCTCATCTTGAATTGTAGCTCCCATAATTCCCATGTCATGGGAGGTAATTGAATCATAGGAGCAGGTCTTCCCCCATACTGTTCGCATGGTAGTGAATAAGTCTCATGAGATCTGACGGCTTTATAAATGAGAGTTCACCTGCACAAGCTCTCTCATGTCTGCCATCATGTAAGATGTGTCTTTGCTCCTTCTTCGCCTTCCACCATGATTGCGAGGCCTCCCAGCCATGTGGAACTGTGTGTCTGTTAAACCTCCCTTCCTTTATAAATTACCCAGTCTCAAGTATGTCTAGCAGCATGAGAATAGACTAATACAATATGGTTTATTATTCTAAAGTAAATATATGATTTATAAGTATACAGGAAGCTCTGATTCCCATGAAGTTCCTGGTAGGAACAAAATGGCAATCAAATTAATTTGTAGAAAAATTTTTTTCTCTTAGAGACAGAGTCTTCACTCTGTCACCCAAACTGGAACACAGTGGTGCAATCATAGTCCACTGCAGCCTTGAAATCCTGGGCTCAAGCTATCCTCCAACCTCAGCCTTCTGAGTAGCTGGGACCATGCCTGGCTATTTTTTTTTTTTTTAAGTTTTTTTTTTTTTTTTTTTTTTTTGAGACAGAGTTTCACTCTTGTTACCCAGGCTGGAGTGCAATGGCGCGATCTCGGCTCACCGCAACCTCCGCCTCCTGGGTTCAGGCAATTCTCCTGCCTCAGCCGCCTGAGTAGCTGGGATTACAGACACGCGCCACCATGCCCAGCTAATTTTTTGTATTTTTAGTAGAGACGGGGTTTCACCATGTTGACCAAGATGGTCTCGATCTCTTGACCTCGTGATCCACCCACCTCGGCCTCCCAAAGTGCTGGGATTACAGGCTTGAGCCACCACGCCCGCCCTTTTTTTAAGTTTTTTTGTAGAATTAGTGTCTTACTATTTTCTTTTTTTTTTTTCTTAAAAAAAAAAAAAATAGGGATAGGGCCTCACTATGTTGCCCAGGCTAGTTTCAAGCTCCTGAGCTCAGTCATTCTTCCTCAGCCTCCCAAAGTGCTGGAATTACAGGCATGAGTTATCATGCCCAGCCTATTGTTTTTTTAAGATCCCAGATTTTGAACTCTTGGGTTCAAACAATTCTCCCCTCCACCTCCCAAGTTGCTGGGATTACAGACATGGGCCACCATGCCTGCCTGGAAATTTTAATATAGAGATTATTTAAAAAGTTATGGGCAGAGTATAGGAAGCTCATAAAGATAATGAAACACTCCCAGACTTGTAACAATCGGTACTTCTACTATCCAAAGACCTAATGAGGCAAGAAGAGAAAGCAATTTCTAAAGAGAGAAAGCAAGCACTGCATAGAGAGCCACCTAACAAGAGCAACGACCTCAGCTTAATGACAAAGGCAGGTGCACGATGGCTACAAAAGTAGAGATCCGGGGAAATAAATTATCTAATTTTACTCTTCCCTTTCTCTGATTCCTCGATAGTGCTCCCCAATGTCCAAACTCAAATGAAAGTCAGAAGGCAAGGTTGCCAACAGATTTTATCCACAGAGGTCAGGCTCCTAGGGCACAGAGCAGAGCAAAGATGATGGAGAGAATATATGGAGAGGCACAAAAAAGGGATCCAGTTTAAGCATGCCTCCCATATAAAATCCTCCATTTTCTATCTTGATTAGAGATAATAGTCCTTGGCTGGGCACGGTGGCTCACACCTGTAATCCTAGCACTTTGCGTATCTGAGGCAGGTGGATCACTTGAGGTCAGGAGTTCAAGACCAGCCTGACCAACATGGTGAAACCTTGTCTCTACTAAAATCAGACAGGTGTGGTAGTGTTTACCTGTAATCCCAGCTACTCAGGAGTCTGAGGCAGGAGAATCACTTGAATCCAGGAGACAGAGGTTGCAGTAAGCTGAGATCACATAACTGCACTCCAGCCTGGGTGACAGAGCAAGACTTTGTCTCAAAAAAAAAAAAAAAAGAAGAAGCGATAATAGTCCAAACTCCTTAGCCTAACATAAAGGGCCCTTCATGATCTGAGTCCCTTAGCCCAGGTCAGCCGAATGCCTGTTATTTCAAATCCTCCCATCAGCACTACCAAACTATCAAGGGTGTCATAGCTCCTCCCTTTGTCATCGGCACACAAATCTATGCCATGCCTGAATGGTGAGCTTCTATTTATCTTTCAGGAGAGCTCAATGCTCTTATTCTGTGCACCCTTACCTAAATCCTCAAAGCAGAAATGCTCACCCAGGTGTACCAGCTGCACCTTGTGTATGTTCTGGTACTGCTCTTTTCTTACTATAGTATTGTTTTATTTTTGTCTGTCACCTAACAAATGGTGAGTCCCTGAAAGGAATCGTATCATGTTCATCTGAAACACTGCCTGATAACAAAGCATTGCTAAAGAACCATTTGGTGACTTGACAATGGCTTTGCCGGCTGGCACTCTTTATTTACCGTCTTCTACCTATATTCCTCTCTCCACCAACATGGTACATTACCTCAGCCTTGCAAACAAAGAACAGTCCACCAACAGCTAATGTTAAACGACAATCCATGTGGCAATTAGAAGAAATAGAACGATGCAGTCTAGTACTTGCACAGGAGCCAAGTACACTGGTTAGGAGCACTAACTTGAGAATGAGAACTCAACTCATTAGCTATGAAGTCTTGGCCATGTAACTCAGCCTCTCTAAGACTTAGGGTCCTCATCTGGAAAACAGTGGTTATAATAGTACCTACCTTACTGTGAACATTAGTGAGAAAATGCAAGGTGTTTGGTCCAGCTGCAGAATCAGAGGACATTTTCTATTCTCTGAATTAAAGGACCTGAAACTACCGCCAAATCCCGTTCCTTGTTGTGTAATCTGGAGGCATGCCCTTTACTCTCCCTGGATTCTCTGGCAGCACTTTCCAGTTACAGTTACTTTTGTTGTTGTTGTTGTTGCTGCTGCTGCTACTGCTGCTGCTGCTAAGCAGACATATTTAATGATACATTGGTCTTCACAGAGATGACTACAGAGACTTTTACTCTATAATCCAGTAGTATACAACCATGCATCACAGACCAATTAGCCAGACGTAAAATAAATTAGCTTCTTACCACAACCACCCTATAAACATTACAATTACTCTCTCCAAAATGAACCTAATCTTACATGAAAACACCTACTGCAGGGGAACCAGAAACCTAGCTATGTGGCCAAAACCAAAAACTGAAGGAAAAATTGCAATTCACTGGTCAGTCGGTGAAAGCAAAGAAAATTCAGTGCCCTTCACTGTGTTGCTTTGATGTTACTTGTGTTCTTTTTGTCCCTCTTCTTCAGCCCACCCATGTTAGTTCATGGTGGGTTTGAATAAGCCATTCAGAACTTACTTCTTTGGAGCTCACCACAGTGCTAATCTTTTTCCCGTCAGCAGCTCTTAACAGACACCAGTCTAAAGACTCAAAGTCCACAGCAGAACCTTTCTTTAGAATGGATATGGTTCAACCACCAGACTTCTTCAAGGTGATATACATGCTACCTGGCGACTGGCACTTCTGGAAGAGTCTGATCAGCTCTGTTAGGAACTGCTTGCTCTCCAGTAGCACCATCATGGTGACACAAGCTCAGTAATGTCTGCATAAGGCCCTAGCAGTTATAGCCTGAAGCTTCGCCTTAGGATCACTGCTTTGTTCTTGAGTCCCCATAGCCACGGCTGCTAACACCACCACCACCACCACCACTCATGTTCCACCCAGATGGAAACTGTAGACTATGAGGCAAACATTAGCAAAGCAGAAGCTTTTCTCAAGCATTAGGAGTGAACCTCCTGGTATAACTAGTCGATGTGTCTAGGTTTTTGCTGACAATAACTTCCCAGTAGAAGCAATAAAGCAATACCTAATTCTAAATCTTCAAAAACAACTAAAGGTTTTGTTTAGTTGTCTTCTTAGAGAGGCTAAGTCACATGTCCAAGACTTCATAGCTAACAAATTGAGTTCTCATTCTCAAGTTAGTGTTTTTTGTTTGTTTGTTTGTTTGTTTGTTTGTTTTAATAAAGACAGGGTTTCACCATGTTGGTCAGGCTGGTCTTGAACTCCTGACCTCAGGTGATCTGCCCGCCTTGGCCTCCAAAGTGCTTGGATTACAGGTATGAGCCACCACGCCCAGCCTCAAGTTAGTGTTTTTAACCAGTGTACTTGGCTCTTGTGTGAGTACTAGAGTGTATAGTTCTACTTCTCTAATTGACCCATGGATTGTCATTTACTTATAACATTAGCTGTTAGTGAACTGTTCTTGTTTGTTTGGAAAGCCGAGGTAATTTATCATGTTGGCACAAGACAAGAAACAAGAGACTAACAGGAGCAATGTCATATTTAAGCTATCTGTGTTCCTGAAGGAGAAAGCAGAACTGAGGGCCTAACAAAGGAGGCCCTGCTTTATTAGCTCATTATAACTTAAATCTATAAAGTTTCTATTTTTAATTTGTATGAATTTTCAAGCCAGACATGGTGGCTCACATCTGTAATCCCAGCACTTTGGGGGGCCAAATTTCTTGAGCTCAGAGTGAGTTCAGAGTTCGAGACCAGTCTTGGCAACATGATGAAACCCCGTCTGTACAAAAAATACACAAATTAACCAGGTGTGATGGGGCACACCTGTAGTCTCGGCTACTCAGAAAGCTGAAGTAAAAGGATGGCTTGAGCTCGGCAGGTGGAGGTTGCAGTGAGCTTTAATTGCACCACTGCACTCCAGCCTGGGTGACAGAGTGAGACCCTATCTTTAAAAAAAAAAAAAAAAAATCAGATGATAAATCAAAGACACAGAAGTTAAGTAATTTGGTACAAAAAGCAAGTAAGAGACGGAACATGAATCTGAACCCAAATATATGCAACCCTAAAGCCCAGGATGCCTCACTAGCTGCCTTGAGAGACAACTCCCCTATTTGCGTCTTACTACCTCAATTGGCTCGCATGGAAGCCCCAACCTCTTCCAGGAAGCCTTCTCCCTTCCCACTCCTGCTTCCTCTGCACCACTGTACACCTTGAACAGCCTTCTAAATATTTTACTTATCACAGCTCATGACACAGTTCTCGAGGAGCAAATGGTACTAGAAAAAGCCCACTGTAAGTGAGCCTATTTTAAATGAGAATCAAAACTTCTTAGTTAACAGTATGGAAAAAAATTAGGTTTGGTCAAAACTTCAACTTGAAAAATAAAACCAGAAATTAGGAAAATAGGTTTGCTTTACTGTTTATTTAACCAGGTTAGATTACAATTGGAACTATGTACCTATGGGAACTGCCTAATGGTCTGACAATTCATACGACAGCAAGGTAAAACGTTCTCCACTTCATACAACAAATGTCTTTACTTCCCATTTGACTTTCAAAGCAAGATTCTGATTGTCCTTTTTTAAAAAATATTCGGTCTGTGTCATCCGCCATTTTGCGAGAAGCAAGGTGGCCTCCACGTTTCCTGAGCGACTTCTTCGCCTCTGCCTCGACCGCCCCTCGACCACAGACAAGTCTCGAGATCGGTTCCGGAGCCGCGGCGGTGGCCTTGTGGCTTCCACAGGCGCGGAGGAGGCGGCGGCCGCGGCGGCCTCCAGGACTTCCGTTCCCCGCCGCCCCGCGAGAGCCTGAGCCAGAGCCGCGGCCCGGTGGGTCCCGGCCGGGGCCAGAGCGGCGCTAAGCCTCCGTGCGATCCCGCCACCGCATCCACACCAGCAGCAGCAGCAGACAGCGCCGCGGCCGCCGCCGCCGCAGCAGCCGCCGCCTCAGCCGCCGCCACCGCAGCAGCCGCCGCCGCAGCAGCCGCCACCGCAGCAGTCGCCGCCGCATCCACAGCCGCATCAGGCAGCCGCCGCCGCCGCCGCCGGCGCAGGACTCCGCCAAGCCCGCGGCTGCTCGGGGACCCGGCCCCGCTCCCGGACTCGGCAGCGCGTCGCCTGCCTCCAGCGCGGCCCCGCCCGCCACTCCGCCTACCTCGGGGGCCCGGCCAGGGTCCCGGCCAGGCCCGACCCCGCCGCCCGCAGTCACCTCGGCCCACCTCCGGGACACCGCCACCCAGGCCTCCCTACCACAGCTCCTCAGGCCGGAGGCCCGGGCCGGGGTCCGGGGTCTAAGCAGAGCCCAGGCCCGGGCGGTCCCAAGGGCGGCGAAAGCACTCTCAGCGGCCTAAGCACTCTCAGCGGCCACCCCAAGCCACCGGAACGAGGCGGTGGGGAGCCCCGCGGGGGCCACCTGCCTCACCCGCCCTACCTCCGGCAGCACCACCAGGGTCCCTGGCCCAGCGGACCGGGCGGCCGCAGCCAGAGGAAGATCTCAGACTTGGAGAGGTTTAAAGCCAACTTACCTCTCTTGAGGAGGCCTGGATAGAAAACTTCTACACAGGGATGTTGGTCGTTGGGAATCTACCTACCCATATCACGGAGGATGAATCAAAAGACTATTTGCTAAATATGGAGAACCAGGAGAAGTTTTTCTCAACAAAGGCAAAGAATTCGAATGTATTAAGCTTGAATCTAGAGCTTTGGTGAAATTGCCAAAGCTGAACTCAATGATACACCCATGAAAGGGAGACAGCTTCGAGTTTGCTTTGCCTCACTGCTGTTGCCCTTTCTGTTCCTAATCTTTCAACTTACATTTCCAATGAACTGCTGGAAGAAGCCTTTAGCCAGTTTGGTCCTATTGAAAGGGCTGCTGTAATGGTGGATGATCGTGGAAGATCCACAGGGAAAGGCATTGCTGAATTTGCTTCTATACCAGCAGCAATAAAGGCATTTGAACAATGCCGTGAAGGTGTTTTCTTACTGACAACAACTCTTGGTCCAGTCATTGTAGAACCACTTGAACAACTGATGAAGATGGTCTCCCTGAAAAACTTGCCCAGAAGAATCCAATGTATCAAAAGGAGAGAGAAACCCCTCCTCATTTTGCCCAGCATGGCACATTTGAGTACGAGTATTCTCAGCGATGGAAGTCTTTCAATGAAATAGAAAAACAGCAAAGGGAACAAGTTGAAAAAAACATGTAGGATGCAAAAGACAGATTGGAAAGTGAAATGGAAGATGCCTGTCATGAACATCAGGCAAATCTTTTGCACCGATATCTGATGAGACGAAAGGAAAAATTAAGACATGTGGAAGAACTTCACAATCAAGAAATGCAGAAACGTAAAGAAATGCAATTGAGGCAAAAGAAGGAACGATGTAGAAGAGAGTAAAAGATGATAATTCGTCAACTTGAGATGAAAGAACAAATGAGGCGCCAAAGAGGAGAAAGTTACAGCGGAATGGGCTACATGGATCCAAGAGAAAGAGACATGAGAATGGGTGGTGGAGGAACAATGAACATGAGAGATCCCTATGGTTCAGGAGGCCAGAAATTTCCACCTCTAGGTGGTGGTGGTGGCATAGGTTATGAATTTAATCCTGGAGTTCCACCAGCAACCATGAGTAGTTCCATCATGGGAAGTGACATGCATAGTGAACACTTTGGGCAGGGAGGTGTGGAGCCTGTGAGTGGACAGGGTCCTAGAAGAATGGGGCCTGGAACTCCAACAGGATATGGTAGAGGGAGAGAAGAAGCCCAAACAAAAAACCCTGATTTTAGATGTGATATCTAGGCTTTCATTCCAGTTTGTTTTTGTCTTTTGTTTAGATACCAATCTTTTAAATTCTTGCATTTTAGTAAGAAAGCTACCTTTGTGCTCACTTCGGCAGCACATATACTAAAATTGGAACCATACAGAGAAGATTAGCATGGCCCCTGAGCAAGGATGACATGCAAATTCGTGAAGCGTTCCATATTTTTTAAAAAGAAAAAGAAAAAGAAAGCTACCTTTTTATGGATGTTAGCAGTTTGTTGACCTAATATTTGTAAATGGTCTGTTTGGGCAGGTAAAATTATATAATGCAGTGTTTGAAACAGGATTTTTTTTTCTTTTTTACTGAATAATGTCTCAAGTTATGGCAGGGTACTTTGTGCCACTGAATTTCCAAAGTGTACCAATTTCTTTTTACTGCACTTCAAATAAACTGAAAAATAGTTATTTAAAAAACCACAGTTTTCTAAGGCTGGGCGCGGTGGCTCAAGCCTGTAATCCCAGCACTTTGGGAGGCCGAGGCGGGTGGATCATGAGGTCAAGAGCTCAAGACCATCCTGGTCAACATGGTGAAACCCCGTCTCTACTAAAAATACAAAACATTAGCTGGGCATGGTGGCGCGTGCCTGTAATCCCAGCTACTCAGGAGGCTGAGGCAGGAGAATTGCCTGAACCCAGGAGGCGGAGGTTGCAGTGAGCCAAGATCGCGCCATTGCACTCCAGCCTTGGTAATAAGAGCGAAACTCCGTCTCAAAAAAAAAAAAAACCACAGTTTTCATTGGTTTTGCCAAGTAACTCAAATTTTAATTCTTTTGTATTTACATCATTCTCTTTTGAATTTCCTGTCTTGTCATTATGCTTGCCAATTCTATCTCATTCTTCTATTTCCCTTTTTTTTTAGACAGTCCCGCTCTATCACCAGGTTGGAGTGCAGTGGCGCAATCCCAGCCGACTGCAACCTCTGCCTTCTGGTTTCAAGCAATTCTCCTGCCTCAGCCTCCCGAGTAGCTGGGACTATAGGTACGCACCACCACACACGGCTAATTTTTTGTATTTTTAGTAGAGACGGGGTTTCACCATGTTGGCCAGGCTGGTCTCAATCTGTTGACCTCGTGATCCACCTGCCTCGGCCTCCCAAAGTGCTGGGATTGCAGGCATGAGCCACCGCGCCCGGCACTTTATTCTCATGTTTCTTACATGATTTAACTCTGCAATATCTAGATTTGCCAATGGCTTAGTAGTTCTCCAGTATTACCATCATCAATTTCATAACATTTTTCTTAGCTATAGGTGATATTGTTTGGCTGTATCCCCACCCAAATCTCATCTTGAATGGTAACTCCACAATTCTCACATGTTGTCGGAGGAACCTGGTAGGAGGTGATTGGATTGTGGGAGTGGGTCTTTCTCAGGCTGTTCTCTTGATGGTGAATGAGTCTCACAAGACCTGATGGTTTTAAAAACAAGGGTTTCCCTGTGCAAGCTCTCTCTTTGCTTGCTGCCATTCATGTGACTTGCTTCTTCTCGCCTTTGGCCATGATTGTGAGGCCTCCCCAGCCTTGTGAGACGTAAGTCCATTAAACCTCTTTCTTTTGTAAATTGCCCAGTCTCAATTATGTCTTTACCAGCAGCGTAAAAGCAGAGGAATACAGCAGGATATGTAACTTTACTTTGCTGTTGATTTGCATTGTATGGTCTGCATTATCAGACAATCATCAGAGACTGACCACAAATACATTTATGAAATATATTTATGGAAATGATATCCAGAGTAGACTGTACTGTTGAACAGTACTGTTGGATATCTGTTTGAGGAAAAATAAACTTAACCAAAGAAGTGAAAGACCTGTACACTGAAAACAACTAAATATTGATGAAAGAACCAAAGACACAAATAAATTAAAAGCTACCTGTGCTCATGAATTTAAAGAATAAATATTGTAAAAATGTTCATACTAGTCAAAACAAACTAAAAATTCAATGCACTCCTCCAATGACATTTTTTCACAGAAATAGAAAAAACAATTCTAAAATTCATATGGAATCACAAAAGACCCCAAGTAGCCAAAATAATCTTGATAAAGAAAAACAAAGCTGGAGGCATCATGCTACCTGATCTTAAAATGTATTTACAAAGCTAGACACACAAGTCAATGAAACAAAAACATACATACCAGTCAATGAAAACAAAAAGCCCCCCAAAAACAGACATACTAGTCAATGAAACACCTGGATCCATTTAGATTAAGTAAATTTACTGAGGCTCCAGAAGAAGGTCTTCAGGACTCAGACCTTAGTTATAGATTAAAAGAAGTTAATCAATTATGTCTTTAGATGAATGCACACTTACACGTAAACATATAGCTTAGAAGGTATATAAGCTCTAAAAAACCTTGTAGTTTTGAGTTGGTCTGACAATAATTTCCAGGCCTTCTCCCTATAACCAGTCACAGAAATAAAAACTCTCTTCCTCCCCAGTTCACCTGCATCTTGTTATTGGGCCACAAGAAATAGCAACCTGACCCTCAGTTTGATCCAGGAATAACAGGAAGCAGAAAGATTGAGTGGTTTTGTTGCGACCTATCACAAAATCAGTATCAGTACTGTGATGGTTATCTTTTTTTTTTTTTTCCGAGACAGGGTCTCACCCTGTCACCCAGGCCAGAGTGCAGTGGTGCAATCTCAGCTCACTGCTACAACTTCTGCCCCCTGAGTTCAGGTGATTCTTGTGCCTCAGCCTCCCAAGTAGCTGGGACTACAGACACGTGCCACCACACCAGGCTAATTTTTGTATTTTTAGTAGAGACAAGGTTTCACCATGTTGGCAGGCCGGTCTTGAACTCCTGGCCTCAAGTGATCCACCCACCACAGCCTCCCAAAGTGCTAAGATTACTGGCGTGAGCCACCACACCTGACCTGTGGTAGTTATTCTAACAAACCTCTGTGTGCACCTGGTGGTAGAGAACCCAGGGTAGTATTGCTCTGACAATGTAACAGTGGATTATTTTAACACCATTTCATCATTTATCTCTCCTTGGAATTAAATTTGAAGTTTCGGCAGTGAGTCTCCTTTCAAAAGTTTGTTCAGATTCCAGTTCATTTCTACTTAGAGCTTTCTGCCTACAAAGGCAAATTTCTGAGTTATCTGAGTGACTCATGACTCATCTCAGGCGAGTGGTAACAAAAGAGAAACAGGAATAATTATGTTAACAAGGGCCAGAGACACACCTATAGGTGATAAGACTGATAACAAGCCAGTGTCTTTGTAGAACATTTAATTTCTGAAAACATCACATAACATTCGGGCTCATCTGGTATTTTAACATGGTGTTTCACTTTGGCATGGTCTGTTCTTAAGTGACTAAAGAACTCCTGGAGAGAGATCCAAGATGGCTGATCACTAGCAGCTCGGGATTGTAGCTCCCACTGAAAGCGCAAAGAAGGAGAGGACGCCACACCTTCACATGAATTCTTGTTGCTCACGCACCAGGAGATTCCCAGCGAAGGAGCCCCACGGGTCGCCAGCGCGACTCTTGTGACCAGCGAGGCGGTTTTGCCGGCGCCTCGGAGCGTGGGTTCTCGGTGCAGAGTCGGAAAAGCACCATCAATCTTAACGCCGCTGATTTGGTCGGTGCAGTGGGTTGCTCGGATTTCGGCGCTGAGAATCAGTAAGTTGGACGTCCACTCAGAAACCCAATTACAAAGACGGTAATTATAAAGACCACAGATGGATGGATCTACAACGAAGGGAAGAAAACGGTCAAAAAAGGCTGAGAATACCCAAGATCAGAACGCCTCTTCCTCAGCAGGGGATCCCAGTTCCTCATCAGCAACGAAACAAGGCTTGATGGAGAACGAGTGGGTTCCAATTACAGAAGCAGGCTTCAAAACGTGGATAATAAGAAACTTCTGTGAATTAAAAGAACTTGTTATAACACAATCTAAAGAAACTAAGAACTTTGAAAAAAGGTTTGACGAAATGTCAACAAGAATACAAAATTTAGAGAGGAAAATAAGTGAATTGATGGAGCTGAAAAACACAATACGAGAACTACGTGAAGTATGCACAAGTTTTAACAGCCGAATTGATCAAGCAGAAGAAAAGATATCAGAGGTCGAAGATCAACTCAATGAAATAAAACAAGAAGACAAGACGAGAGAAAACAGGATAAAAAGGAACGAGCAAAGTCTCCAAGAAATATGGGACTATGTGAAAAGACCTAATCTACGCTTGATAGGTGTACCTGAATGTGACGAAGAGAATGAATCCAAGCTGGAAAATATGCTTCAGGACATTATTCAGGAAAATTTTCCCAGCCTAGTAAGGCAGGATAATATTCAACTCCAGGTAATACAGAGAACACCACAGAGATATTCCTCAAGAAGAGCAACTCCAAGGCACATAATCGTCAGATTCACCAGGGTTGAAATGAAGGAGAAAATACTAAGGGCAGCCAGAGAGAAAGGTCAGGTTACCCACAAAGGGAAGCCTATCAGACTTACAGCAGATCTCTCAGCAGAAACCCTACAAGCCAGAAGAGAGTGGGGGCCAATATTCAACATCCTTAAAGAAAAGAACTTTCAACCCAGAATTTCACATCCAGCCAAGCTAAGCTTCACATGTGAAGGAAAAATAAAGTTTTTTGTGAATAAGCAAGCACTCAGAGATTTCATCACCACCAGGCCTGCTTTGCAAGAGCTTCTGAAAGAACCACTACACATATGAAAGGAACAAACAGTATCAGCCTTTCTAAAAAAATTATCAAAAAGAGCATCAATATAATGAAGAATTTACATCAACTAATGGACAAAATAGCCAGCTAATGACAGTATTAAACTCACATATATTATTATTAATTCTAAATTTAAATTGACTAAATCCCCCAATCCAAAGACAGGCAATTTGAATAAAAAACTAAAACCCATCAGTATGCTGCATCCAGATCCATCTCACATTCAAGGATACACAAAGACTCTAAACAAGGGATGGAGAAAGATTTACCAACCAAACAGAGAGCTAAAATAAATAAATAAAAAGCAGAAGTTACAATTAAGCAACAAAGATCAAAAGAAGCAAAGAAGGACATTATATAATGATAAAAGGATCAATGCAACAACAAGAAGAGCTAAAGATCCTAAATATATACGCACCCAATACAGGAATACCTAGACATACAGGACTTATAAAGAGACTTAGACTCCCACATAATAATAGTGGGAGACTTCAACATTAATATTAGACAGATCAATGAGACAGAAAATTAACAACGATATTCAGGTCTTGAACTCAGATCTGGAACAAGTAAATGTAATTAACATTTATAGAACTCTCCACTTTAAATATACAAAATATACACTCTTATCAGTACCACATCATATCAATTTAGAAGTTTAAATGAAATCTCGGTTGGCTCCTTGTTTGTTATTCTCTTCCCTCATTTTCTTTCATGTCTCCATTATTAAGGACAATTATAGGCATACCCATATTTAGACTGCATTCTAGCCTGGGCAATAAAGCAATACCCCCATCCTCTCTCCCTCTTCCTCTTTCTCTTTCTTCCTCTTCTTTAAAAAAAAAAAAATGCAGAATCTCAGGCCGTGACCCAGACTTACCGAATCTTTCACAAGATTCCCTGAGTGAAATGCACAGAAAAAAAAAAAAAAAAAAAAAAAAAGAACTCCTGAGTCCTCTATTTGTGCTGTTTTCCATAAAAGAAAATGGGGGTGAGAAATGATGAAATAGCTCCATCCAAAGAGTTAAAGCAAAATAGAGTTGCACAAAATTAAACTCACCTTTTTTTTTTTTTTTTTTTTGAGACGGAGTTTCGCTCTTGTTACCCAGGCTGGAGTGCAATGGCGCGATCTCGGCTCACCGCAACCTCTGCCTCCTGGGCTCAGGCAATTCTCCTGTCTCAGCCTCCTAAATCGCTGGGATTACAGGTGTGAGCCACCGCGCCCAGCTTAAACTCACCTTAAATTTAAGTGGACATTGATGTTTTGGTGCTCTAAAATTGCTCCAGGCCGGCGCGGTGGCTCACGCCTGTAATCCCAGCACTTTGGGAGGCCGAGGCAGGTGGATCACGAGGTCAGGAGTACAAGACCAGACTGGCCAACATGGTGAAACCCCATCTGTACTAAAAAAATACAAAAATTAGCTGGGCATGGTGGCTCATGCCTGTAATCCTAGCTACATGGGAGGCTGAGAACTGTTTGAACTGGGACACAGGAGGTAGAGGTTGCAGTGAGCCAAGATGGCGCAACTGCATTCCAGCCTGGGCTACAGAGCCAGACTCCATCTCAAAAATAAATAAATAAATAAATAAATTTAATTTAATATAAAAATAAATTGCTCCAGGCCGGGCGCTGTGGCTCAAGCTTGTAATCCCAGCACTTTGGGAGGCCAAGGCGGGTGGATCACAAGGTCGAGAGATCGAGACCATCCTGGTCAACATGGTGAAACCCCGTCTCTACTAAAAATACAAAAAATTAGCTGGGCATGGTGGCACATGCCTGTAATCCCAGCTACTCGGGAGGCTGAGGCAGGAGAATTGCCTGAACCCAGGAGGCGGAGGTTACGGTGAGCCGAGATCATGCCATTGCACTCCAGCCTGGGTAACAAGAGCGAAACTCCGTCTCAAAAATAAATAAATAAATAAATTGCTCCAAAACATTCTTTGTAAAACATGCATACTCTTTAAGGGTATTTATTAGCTGTGGACCTTGGACAGTGATTTAACCATTCTGCACTTCTGGCTTCCCCTGCCCTCCCCGCAACAGAATTGTGTTTATCTGTAAATTAAAGTAATAATGGTATCTTCTTCCGAAGGATGTAATCAGGATTAAATGACTAAAGTGCTTAGAACAGTGCAGAGTGGAGCATGAAGGATGTGTGTACTAGCTATTGATATTACTGTTATAGAAAAAAAAAACAGGTTCTTGTCACACAACCAGGATAATTTAGGCACAGGGGCACACTGTAAGGTGAGTAGAGCAGGGTTTATTGGGGGGAAAGGGGAAAAAAGAGGAGGAAATAGGAATTCCAGCAAAGCGAGAAAGAGTCCTGCTAGCAGGTGTGCCGCCTCACAGATTGAATCCCAGATCACCACACAGAACAGGAGAGGCCAGGATCCTCCCCACTGCAAATAGCGAGAACTTCCCTAGGCTTCTCCCAGTCTGCAGATGGGCATTATTCAGAAAGAATCAGTTGGGAAAGGGCGGACTTCATCCAGACCAGCAGTCCATTTTTTTTTTTTTAAGCCTTCAGGTTGTTTTAGGCTTGAAGGAGGGGTTTCACTGGGAGAGTCTTGGCTGCCTCCTGTCTCTGTCATTACTGTGTCCATCCTGAACAGTCATCAATAAAACAGAGATGGGCAAGAGATGGTGACTTTATTTTTAAAAAAAAGAGAGAGAGAGAAATGTCTCCAGCCCCCCCCAACCCCGCTAAACACACGAAAGCTTCCAACAGATATGGCTGAAACTGAGACAGAACAGAGACCCCTCTTTAAGGCCTGTAGGTTCCCTCCCTTCTCCCCCAGCAAGAAAATAAAGGAAGCTCTTGAGTTCCTTCAAGGGAAATTCCAGGCATATTGGCCCTGAGAAGTAAATGAAGAGCTTGTTAAGCAAGAAGATAATAGTAGCTTAAAACAATAGCCAAGGAAGTTAGAGTCAGACGTTTTGCTATCTATAGAAACTAAAGATAACATCTTAACATATGGCCCTGAATTGTTTGTGGAGACCCAGATCCCCACCAATGAATCTGCTGGCACACAGAACTCAGCTAAGGGGGAACCAAGGACGGAACTCCTATAGTTATTCTTCTGACTCTCTTCCTGAGGGGCCTGAGGCAGGTCACACCCACAAGTTAGAGCTAACATTCCTGTCTGCTGATCTCAAACTTTTGGACAAAGCTTAACCTCTTTAACCACTTGCAGATCAGAAAGTCTTTGAATTCAGTCCGGGAGCGGTGTGTTACGCCTATAATCCCAGTGCTTTGGGAAGCCAAAGCAGGAAGATCGCTTGAAGCCAGGTGATGGAGACCATCCTGATAAACATAGCAAGACTCCGTCTCTACAGAAAATTTAAAAATTAGCCAGGCATGGTGGTACTTGCTTGTAGTCTCAGCTACTTAGGAATCTAAGGAGGGAGAATCAAGCCAGGTATGGTGGCTCAAGCCTGTAATCCCAGCATTTTGGGAGGTCTAGGCAGGCAGATCACTTAAGGTCAGGAGTTCAAAACCAGCCTAGCCAACATGGTGAAACTCTATCTCTACTAAAAATACAAAACTTAGCTGGGTGTGGTGGTAGGCATCTATAATCCCAGCTACTAGGGAGACTGAGGCAGGAGAATTGCTTGAACCCAGGAGGCAGAGGTTGCAGTAAGCTGAGATCACACCATTGCACTCCAGCCTGGGTGACAAGAGTGAAACTCCATTTCAAAAAATAAAGGCTGGGCACGGTGGCTCACGCCTGTAATCCCAGCACTTTGGAAGGCTAAAAGGCAGGTGGATCACCTGAAGTCAGGAGTTCAAGACCAGCATGGCCAACATGGTGAAACCCCGCCTTTAAAAATAAATAAATTTTAAAAATAAAATAAAATAAATAATAATAAATAAGGTGGGAGGAACACTAGAGCCCAGAAATTCAAGATTACAGTGAGCTATGATCACACTACTGCATGCCAGCCTGAGCAACAAAGCAAGACCCTGTCTCAAAAACAAAACAAGCAAAACGCTACCCATACAGGATGTTAGTGACACATTGCTAGGGACCGTAGGTTTTTAGGCTCCCGTGTAACAGAAATTGACAGGAGGTCAAGCACGTTTCCCAGAAACAGCTTTGTTAGGGGCTTATGCTCAAACACAAAGGAAAACAGCACTGGAGGGAGGAGTTCTCCAGCTGGCTCCCCAAGGACAGGTCTTTTTTGGTGTTTTAAGAAGGGTGACATGAATAAGCATGAGGTAGGCAAACGTCATTACATATGTGGGGTAGAGCACAGAGTGTGCAGGCACAGTGAGAAATCATTTTAGTACATATATCACATGATCAAAATGTGGCAACTAAGTCCTTCCCTGGGTGAATATTTTAGTATTATAGTGAGGCAACTCTATAGGGTAAAGAGCATCATTCTTCTGGTCTTGTCTGCATGTAGATGACAGAGTTAATTTCCCTGAGTAAGACTTAGGGTGGGATGCTGCTTATCTTAGTTTCTTCAGGGTCTCCTGAGTGACATGCTAATTGCCCCATAAACTGTATACCTTGACCATACCTCGGCTTTCCGTTGAAACTGCTCTCTGTAATCCTAATGTGACAGGCAAGCAGTCCAAACCAACGCCATTTTGGCCCCTGCGCCATTTTAAGACTTGTAATAAGTAACTAAGGTCTGTAATTTCCACCCTACCCAGACAATGTGTGAACTAATGCTTATCTTAACTTCTGTGAACCACTTAAGTAACAATCGGAATGTCCAAAGTCATCTGACCCTCGGAATGTCCAAAGCCCCTGGCCCCCACCCCTACCCAGGAGGTGGTTTTCTGGACACAAAAGGTCTTGACACCCTCCTTTTGGGGCCATGGGTTAGAGAGACGCGAGTCCTCCCAATAAAGACCCTTGTCTTTGTCTCAGTGGTGATTTCATGCTTACTTGGTTACAACACCCGGTCAGCAGGTAGGACAGAAAAAGAGGAAAATTAATGGGGGTGCAGGGACCAAGTCCTGTCCTTCCTCATCTCAATGTTAGTGTAAGTGCAAGGCCCTCTTTGCATTAAACCTTCTGTTAAGGTCCTAAGGAGCCCTAATGGAGCAGAGAGAAGGTAAATTGGCTGGGATTCCAGACTAGGTCAAGCAAATTGCGGAAGTGAGCAGGGCGAGAAACATTTTGGGAAATCTTGGAACTTTAGGGGACAGTGAAAGAGGGGAGGTATTGCACTTTCTTCTTTCTTCTCTCCCCTTATCCCTAAATCACAGAGGATGGGGAAAAAGTTGGTTATAAGAACACTTGAGCTGCTTTACCCCCAGCCTGCCAGAGTAATCATTTTTAAATGTAAAGTCTCAAACTCTCCTTTGTAAAACCCTTTAATGCATTTCCATTTCACCCAATAACATTGATCATTATTTTGGAATGAATGAATGGGAGAGTCTGACACAATGAATAAATGGAGTCCCTAGATATAGATGGGTTTATGAGAACGCTGTTGGCAGGAAGGACAAACCCTTGCTGTTATAATCTGGGATTTTCTTATTCTTTCCTCTCAAAACCTTCACGTTTTCTCCTTCCTGCCTATTTCCCATTCCCAGAGGAACTTGATCCCCTCAAGACAAAGCTATCCAGGCACTCTGTTGAGTCAATTCCAGCCTCTTTTCTTTCCGACCTCGGGAAGCAAGTGAAAACCTGTCTCCCAAGTCAGAGTGCCTTACATAGTCAGAGTGCCTTACAAAGTCAAAGCTTGCCTTACAAGGCAGAGTGCCTTACAGGGACAAAGCTTGCCTGGGGCAGGACGTACACAGATAGGATTTCTTACTGTGCAAGCACAGACGAAGCAACACAGCCCAACAGTCAGGAGCACAGGCTTCACAGACACTTCATAACCTCCTTTTTGCCCGCTAAAACTAACTCTTTCTCAGACTAAAAGCTGTTCAGGCTTTATGTTAGCTTTGTTAGCCGGACAGACTCCATCTTAGCTTCTTCATTTTAGTTACTTTCCCACCATTAAGTATGTAACTATAGTATACAGCTGGGGCAGGCTGACACTGGGCACCTCTGGGAATGCATTTGTTGATAAGAGGCTGAGTTAAGTGGTACCAGCAGATCCTGGGAATGCAGGTGCAGTCGAGTGCTCAGAGCCCCCATTATCTATAAATTCTATGCCTGTCATGACAGCTTTACCCCTTGCACCTGGCACTGTTTTAGTTCTCATGTACCAGTTTATCTTTTTTTTTTTTTTTTTTTTTTTTTTTTTTGCTTACTCTGCTTTTGTGAAAAATTTGCTTCAGCTAGGTTCTCCCTCCGCTTCAAAACTAGGGTATAGAGGCCGGGCACGGTGGCTCAAGCCTGTAATCCCAGCACTTTGGGAGGCCAAGGCGGGTGGATCACAAGGTCAGGAGATCGAGACCATCCTGGTCAACATGGTGAAACCCCGTCTCTACTAAAAATACAAAAAAAATAGCTGGGCATGGTGGTGCGTGCCTGTAATCCCAGCTACTCAGGAGGCTGAGGCAGGAGAATTGCCTGAACCCAGGAGGCGGAGGTTGCGGTGAGCCGAGATCGCGCCATTGCACTCCAGCCTGGGTAACAAGAGCGAAACTCCGTCTCAAAAAAAAAAAAAAAAAAAAAAAAAAAAAAAAAAAACTAGGGTATAAAAGACCACCTAACTTTTTCTTAGGGCCGAGAGAATTTTGGGCATTAGCCACCTCTCCATCACCGGCATAATGAAGGACTCATAATTCAACCTCAGAGTGTGGTGCTCGGGTACAACAACATAGAGCAGAGTTGGAATCCTAATCTGGCCACGTTCAAGCTATTAATAAACCTTTTGGGCCGGGCGCGGTGGCTCAAGCCTGTAATCCCAGCACTTTGGGAGGCCGAGGCAGGTGGATCACAAGGTCAAGAGATCGAGACCATCCTGGTCAACATGGTTAAACCCCGTCTCTACTAAAAATACAAAAAATTAGCTGGGCACGGTGGCGCGTGCCTATAATCCCAGCTACTCAGGAGGCTGAGGCAGGAGAATTGCCTGAACTCAGGAGGCGGAGGTTGCGGTGAGCCGAGATCGCGCCATTGCACTCCAGCCTGGGTAACAAGAGCGAAACTCCGTCTCAAAAAAATAAATAAATAAATAAAAATAAACCTTTTGGAACATCAGTTTCTCATCTGTAAAATGATGACAGGAGCACCTACTTGAGGGTTGTCAGGATACTTAAATGTGATGCCTGGCACATAGAAAATAATAAATACTACTGTTAGTACTGAAATCATAATCCTAGAAGCTAGGTACATAACCTTCTTTCTCCCCTCTCACATGCAAGAGAGTGGAGCACAAATGTCATACTGTTCTATTAGTCATGATAAAATTCAAGTTTGTTACCATATTTTAAGAATAAACATAGTTCCCTTCCTTTCTTCCAACTTCCGATGGTGTAACACAGCAGTCCCCAACCTTTTTGGCACCACGGACCAGCTTCGTGGAAGACATTTTTTCTCAGCAGGGGCTGGGGATGGGGTGTAGTTACATAGGCGTGAGCAGGGCAGGAGAGGGCTCTCCCCCACCTATTAGAAATGTCTGGTGATGGCCGGGCACGGTGGCTCAAACCTGTAATCCCAGCACTTTGGGAGGCCGAGGCGGGTGGATCACAAGGTCGAGAGATCGAGACCATCCTGGTCAACATTCTGAAACCCCGTCTCTACTAAAAATACAAAAAATTAGCTGGGCATGGTGGCACATGCCTGTAATCCCAACTACTCAGGAGGCTGAGGCAGGAGAATTGCCTGAACCCAGGAGGTGGAGGTTGCAGTGAGCCGAGATCGCGCCATTGCACTCCAGCATGGGTAACAAGAGCGAAACTCCGTCTCAAAAAAAAAAAAAAAAAAAGAAATGTCTGGTGATGATAATTAGGCAGCCAGGGAGAGACAATCTCCTGATGGTCCAAGCCTGTTCACACTGAAAGTGTTCACTGAATGCAGACCCCAGGGAGAAGCAGCTTCTTGGGCATTCGTGTTCAGGCCTGGCACGGTGGCCTCAGGTCTGTAATACCAACACTTTGGAAGTCTGAGGCAGATGGATCACAAGGTCAGGAGTTTGAGACCAGCCTGGCCAATATGGTGAAACCCTGTCTCTACCAAAAAATACAAAAATTAGCCAGGTGTGGTGGCGGGCGCCTGTAGTCCCAGCTACTGGAGAAGCAGGAGAATCGCTTGAACTCGGGAGGCAGAGATTTCAGTGAACCAAGATTGTGCCACTACACTCCAGCCTGGCCGACAGAGGGAGACTCCATCTCAAAAATAAAAAAGAGAGAGAGAGAGACAAAATGGCAAAGTATGATGTTCCAGGGACATAGGCCACCAGAAATAGGAAAAAAGCCTGAGAAGCGCATGTGTATAGCTCCCTAAACACCCAGTGTGTGCTCAGTTCCAAAAGGTAAGGAAAGCACCGCACAGGCAGAAAGCCCACCCTGTCTTGGGAAAGCGGCGAGCCTATAAAGTCCTAGGATGATGGTTAAATGGGGACTTGATATTATTTTTCTCTCTTTGACCTTCAGGCATCCATTTGATTTTCAAGGGTTCTTTTCTTTATTTGTTGCCTTAAAGCCTTTTTTCCTGCTTTGGAACTTGGCTCGGTCTCTTTTTCTGCTTTCTGTCCCTGTCCCTCAGTTGAGTTCTTCCTTCTGAAGAGGCAAGTACTAAAGTTGCTGCAGACCTGTATGGATAGCTGCTGGTAACTCAGAGTCATTCCAATCTCTTCCACTGCTAACAGGGTGTGAGGGGCAGAAATGGTTTCGGGAAGAAACTCTTCCGCCTCAGATCATCAGGCGTTAGATTCTCATAAGGAGCACACAACCTAGATCCCCCGCATGTGTAGTTCACAATACGGTTCACAATCCTATGAAAAATCTAAGGCTGCCACTGATCTGAGAGGAGGCAGAGCTCAGGCAGGAATGCTCACTTGCCAGCTGTTCACCTTCTGTGGTGCAGCCCGGTCCTAACAGGCCACAGACTGGTACTGGTCTGCAGCTCTGGAGTTGGGAACCCTTAGTGTAACAGTTTATTTGCCCTGGGCCAGGACAGCCTGTGGATGCAGCCAGGAAGCCAGGGTTTCCATTGTTTCTACCACCTCCAGCCCCTGCCCCACACCCGCTGCATCCACATTCTGAATACCTCCAACCCAGTCCTTGTTTTCTCCTCAAAGAAGGGAGAATCTTTAAGGGGTGGGTTATCTCAGATATTTGGGTATACTCCCAACCTTGTCTTTCAGCTTCCCAGTCACTGCAAATGACTACAACCTCCTGACCCATCTGCACACTCCCATCATCCCTCACTCCAGCCTCACCATACTGCTCCACGACAGCCTGGCTTCTTCTGAGCAGTCCTACCCAGGTAGATCTGCGTCCTTCTTTTGTTATTATTATTTAATTTTCTGTTTTTCTTTCCAATAAACCTTTTGCACTCCTAAGATCTGCTTCCTTCCAATCTGTCTGTCGTTGCTGTTGGTACCCAGGAGCCTGCTTGCCTTGCCCCAATTTTTCAGGCAGAGCCTGAGCTGTTTCTTTCTCAGAAGTCTCAGCCTGTGCTAGCCCCAGCGTGCAATAAGAAATACTGTTGTTGGCCGGGCGCGGTGGCTCAAGCTTGTAATCCCAGCACTTTGGGAGGCCGAGGCGGGTGGATCACGAGGTCGAGAGATCGAGACCATCCTGGTCAACATGGTGAAACCCCGTCTCTACTAAAAATACAAAACATAAGCTGGGCATGGTGGCACGTGCCTGTAATCCCAGCTACTCAGGAGGCTGAGGCAGGAGAATTGCCTGAACCCAGGAGGCGGAGGTTGCAGTGAGCCGAGATCGCGCCATTGCACTCCAGCCTGGGTAACAAGAGTGAAACTCCGTCTCAAAAAAAAGAAATACTGTTGTTGGGCCAGACACGATGACTCGTGCCTTTATTTCCAGCATCTGAGGAGGCTGAGGCAGGAGGATTGCTTGAGGCCAGGAGTTCAAGACCAGCCTGGGCAACATAGTGAGACCCTACCTCTTAAAAAAAAAGAAAAAATAGAATTATGATGTTAGTTGTGGGCTTATAATAAATTTTTATTTAAAAAAATAAAAAAGAAAAGCAATACAGTTGTTTCTGGTTATCCATGAGGAATTGGTTCCAGGACCCAGTAGTGGATGCTAAAACCAGCAGATGCTGAAGACTGTTACATAAAATGGCATAGTATTTGGATATAATGCACACATATCCTCCTGTATACTCCTTTCCCCAGAACTTCTGTATATTTTTTTAAATTTTTTTAGATGGAGTTTCGCTCTTGTTACCCAGGCTGGAGTGCAATGGCACGATCTCAGCTTACTGCAACCTCCGCCTCCTGGGTTCAGGCAATTCTCCTGCCTCAGCCTCCTGTGTAGCTGGGATTACAGGCATGTGCCACCATGCCCAGCTAATTTTTTTTTGGTATTTTTAGTAGAGACAGGGTTTCACCATGTTGACCAGGATGGTCTTGATCTCTTGACCTCGTGATCCACCCGCCTCGGCCTCCCAAAGTGCTGGGATTACAGGCTTGAGCCACCATGCCCGTCCTAACTTCTGTATACTTTAAATCATACCTATATTACTTATAACGCCTAATACAAGTAAATGCTATGTATTTTTTTTGTTTTGTTTTGTTTTTTGAGACGGAGTTTCGCTCTTGTTACCCAGGTTGGAGTGCAATGGCGCAATCTTGGCTCACCGCAACCTCCATCTCCTGGGTTCAGGCAATTCTCCTGCCTCAGCCTCCTGAGCAGCTGGGATTATAGGCACGCGCCACCATGCCCAGCTAATGTTTTGTATTTTTAGTAGAGACGGGGTTTCACCACGTTGACCAGGATGGTCTCGATCTGTTGACCTCGTGATCCACCCGCCTCGGCCTCCCAAAGTGCCGGGATTACAGGCGTGAGCTACGGCGCCCGGCCAAATGCTATGTAAATAGTTGTTATACTGCATTGTTTAAGGAATAATAAGATTTTTTTTTTTTAAGTCTGTACATGTTGGTGGCTCACGCCTGTAATCCCAGCACTTCGGGAGGCCAAGGTGGGTGGATCACAAGGTCAAGAGATCGAGACCATCCTGGTCAACGTGGTGAAACCCCGTCTCTACTAAAAATACAAAAATTAGCTGGGCATGGTGGCCGCACGCCTATAGTCTCAGCTACTTGGGAGGCTGAGGCAGGAGAATTGCTTCAACCCAGGAGGCGGAGGTTGCGGTGAGCCGAGATCCTGCCATTACACTCCAGCCTGGGTAACAAGAGGGAAACTCCATCTCAAAAAAAAAAAAAAAAAAAAAAGTCTGTACGTGTTCAGTACAGACATAAATTTATTTGGAGTATTTTTGATCAGTGGTTGGTAGAATCTGTGGATGTGGAACTCATGTAAACAAAAGGCCAACTGTCCATTGTTTTTGGTTTTCATTCCAGCTTCCTGACACAGAGCTCCTAAGTTATTCTAGTTTCCTTAGTGTTAAGAGTGACAAAAGCGTCTTTTGTTATAACATTTGTCTTTTGTACAGAGCTCCTAAAACTTTTGGAATCTTCTAAGTGATAGAAGTTTCTTTTGTTATTCTCAATAAGCCCTTTGGCTCACAGCTGAGTTTGTGCTAATGAGGTGACCTTAGGGTGGAGCCCCTTGATAGCCTCAGGATGGAGTCAGTCACTGGAAAGACCCAGTGAGATACTATGAGATTCCAGATTGCTGAACACTTGGAAGTACTGGAAGAGAGGGTGTTGTACCAGAGAGGGGATGGAAGATCCACAGCCTCATACCTTATCCTATCCATCTCTTCATCTGGCTGTTCATCCGTATGCTTTGTATTATCCCTTATAATTGGAAAATGTAAGTAAAGTATTTCCCCAAGTTCTGTGAGCTACTCTACCAAATTAATGGAACCCAAGGAAAAGGGATATGGGAACCCCGACTTATTTATTTATTTATTTATTTATTATTGAAATAAGCCTGGCTCTGTTGCACAGGCTGGTCCTGTGGTGCTATCTCACTCAGTGCAGTGGTGGTGGTGAAGGGCAGTGGTGCTGTCTCAGCTCAATGCAGCCTCAACTTCCTGGGCTTAAGGAATTCTCCCACCTCAGCCTCTGGAGTAGCTGGGTTTACAGGTATGAGCCACCATATCCAGAAATTTTATTTTATTTTTATTTTTTATTTATTTTTTTATTTTTTTTTATTTTTTTTTTTTTGAGACGGAGTTTCGCTCTTGTTACCCAGGCTGGAGTGCAATGGCCCGATCTCGGCTCACCGCAACCTCCGCCTCCTGGGTTCAGGCAATTCTCCTGCCTCAGCCTCCTGAGTAGCTGGGATTACAGGCACGCACCACCATGCCCAGCTAATTTTTTGTATTTTTAGTAGAGACGGGGTTTCACCATGTTGACCAGGATGGTCTCGATCTCTTGACCTCGTGATCCACCTGCCTCGGCCTCCCAAAGTGCTGGGATTACAGGCTTGAGCCACCGCGCCCGGCCTATTTTTATTTTTTATTTTTTGTAGAGATGCAGTCTCACAAAAGACCTATTTCCCTGTTGTCCAGGTTGGTCTTGAATGCTGGGTTCAAGTGATCCTCCCATCTTGGCCTCCCAAAATGTTAGAATTACAGGTATGAGCCACCATGCCCAGCTTGAACCTCAATCCATAGCCAGTCAGTCAAAAGCAAAGGTAACAACCTGGGACTTGCAATTGACATCTGAAGTGGGGACAGTCTTGTGGCACTGACCCCTTAACCTGTGGGATCTGACACTAATTCTGGGCAGATAACATCAGTTTTGAATTGAGTTAGAAGACACATAGGGCCGGGCGCGGTGGCTCAAGCCTGTAATCCCAGCACTTTGGGAGGCCGAGGCGGGTGGATCACGAGGTCAGAAGATCGAGACCATCCTGATCAACATGGTGAAACCCCGTCTCTACCAAAAATACAAAAAATTAGCTGGGCATGGTGGCGCGTGCCTGTAATCACAGCTACTCAGGAGGCTGAGGAAGAATTGCCTGAACCCAGGAGGCGGAGGTTGCAGTGAGCCGAGATCGCGCCATTGCACTCCAGCCTGGGTAACAAGAGCGAAACTCTGTCTCAAAAAAAAGGTTTAATTGTGCAACTTTCTTATCCTTTGTTCAAAAGCCGGACCTCTTTGTATTTTCTTGTTTCCAGCCTGCAAAACACCTTCCTACTCTGGTTGTGCCCTGACATGCCCAGACATGTGCAGACATGCCTTGTACTATAATGGACAAACCACTTCCCACTTGTGGCACCAAGCATTTGTTTCCAACACTGAGATCCCAAGAAACCCACACTAAATCTCCTTGGTCCCTCTTCATGCAACCTTGGGGTAAATAACATTTCTCCCTCCTTCAGTTGATCTTCCAGTCTCCAGGGACAGATGCATTCCCAAGTAGCATCAGCAACTCTCCTCTGGGGATCTTGCTAAAACTGTAGTAATTACAACCCCTTATTAGTCTATTTCCTTAACCCATACATAGCATTCTACATTTAGTCCCTTTTCTCCAGAAATGTAGTCACCCTTGTGATTTTGTAAATTTAGTAAGTTTACTGAAAAACTGGAGAGGGATTATATCATACACAGTAGTTTTCCTGCATTTGGTACCTCTACCCTCTCTCACCTTTGGCTCCACATTGCTCTCACTGAGAAACCTCTCCAAGTAGTGGGCCTTTCAGGACGAACACTGAGGGGGAAGAGAACTGCCCCTAGGTTGACTTGTCTTTGTAAAAGGAAAATAAATCTGTGGGACCCAAAATTACTAAGCTAAAGGAAAAAGTCAAGCTGGGAACTGCTTAGGGCAAACCTGCCTCTCATTCTATGCAAAGTCACTTAGATAAATGCATATCGGACAGCCTCCTTTGGAGATGCTAATGAGAAACTCAAAAGAATACAACCTTTTGTCTCTTCTCTACCTATGACCTGGAAGCCCCATCCGCACTTCAAGTTGTCCCACCTTTTTGGACCAAATCAATGCTCATTTACATCTTACTCTGACCACCTTGGGCACATGTTGTCAGGACCTCCTAAGGCTATATCATGGGTGCAGGTTCTCAACTGTGGCAAAATAAACTTTCTAAATTAACTGAGACCCGTTTAAGATATTGGGGTTCACACCTTCTCCAGTGCCACTGAACTTATGATGATCAAAACATCCTCAAAACTGTGCAAATATATATTCTTATTCCCCTCTTTTAACCACTTGAGCACTGCCTTGAGACACCGTTGTGAGTTCTGTTTCTCTCCTCTTCTTGCTCTAGAAAGAGCTTTCTGGGTCTTCTGGATCTTTTTCTTTTTTTCTTTTTTTTTTTTTTTTTGAGACGGAGTTTTGCTCTTGTTACCCAGGCTGGAGTGCAATGGCACGATCTCGGCTCACCGCAACCTCCGCCTCCTGGGTTCAGGCAATTCTCCTGCCTCAGCCTCCTCAGTAGTTCGGATTACAGGCATGTGCCACCATGCCCAGCTACTTTTTTTTGTATTTTTAGTAGAGATGGGGTTTCACCATATTGACCAGGACGGTCTTGATCTCTTGACCTGGTGATCCACCCGCCTCGGCCTCCCAAAGTGCTGGGATTACAGGCTTGAGCCACCGCGCCCGGCCCCACTAGCAACTTTTACTTTCCAATTTTAATTTTTTATTTTTCTTTGGCCAAGACCAGTCTTGTAGCATAGCTAACTAAAGGGGCAGGGGGCAGGGTTGTCTCCTAAATAAGGATAAAATGGAGCTAAGTTGTTCACAAACTTTATATTCGTTTATAATTTATCTTATTTGCCTAACCATATAAAGGTAATTTCAGTTAAATTTATGTTTAGCAAATACTTAACACATGTATACACACACAGCACCGTACCAAGCACATTGAGGGATATGTTGGGGAGCAGAAAGCAATTCCCCAAAATATGGCCTTTGGCATGCTAAGTGCTTTTGAAAATTGAAAGTGAAACGGGGCTGGGCACAGTGGCTCAAGCCTGTAATCCCAGCACTTTGGGAGGCCGAGGCGGGTGGATCACGAGGTTGAGAGATCGAGACCATCCTGGTCAACATGGTGAAACCCCGTGTCCACTAAAAATACAAGAAATTAGCTGGGCATGGTGGCGTGTTCCTGTAATCCCAGCTACTCAGGAGGCTGAGGCAGGAGAATTGCTTGAACCCAGGAGGCGGAAGTTGGGGTGAGCTGAGATCGCACCATTGCACTCCAGCCTGGGTAACAAGAGCGAAACTCCATCTCAAAAAAGAAAGTGAAACGGGCTATAGTTCCCTTGACTCCTTTGCAGAACTCATGAAGAGGGTGGCTCATTTCCTCAGCCCACAGTTCTCAACCCTCATGGGAGGGGGAAGCATGCCGTTGGACATGTGCAGGGGCCAAGATGAGTGCTTCTGGGCGCTGGCAGGAGCAGAACTCTATGTGGCCCTTTGCAGCATCTTGGAGGTAACTACAACCCTTAGAGCCCCAGAGAGTGTGTGTTACAGTGTGCTCTTTTAGCTTTGCTGTCTACATACAGTTTAAGTGTTTAACAGCTCAGCATGACAGCCCTCCGTATCCTAAGCTCTTGTTTAGCATCCAGAAGAATCAGGTCACATGAACGAATTGAAGATGGTAAATGTGGCGGATTTTATCGCCTATGAAAGTGACTCTCAGCAGGTTAGGGAGCTGGAAAGGGGATGGAGGATGGACCGGGAAGGATGGAGTGGGAAAGTAATCTTCCCTTGAAGTTCGGCCAGTTCAGTTCCGCCCAGCCAAACTCTTCTCGGAAGTCCCACTGTCAAGTTGTCCCTTAGAAGTCAAGTTACTTCTCTTCAATGTCCGGCTGCTTCTTTTCTCTCCTTCTCTGCTGCTCTGCTCTGCTGTTCTGCCAGTGGAGCCTGGGTACCGGGGTATAAGATCGGGGGTGGGGTGGGCCAAAAAGCAACATTCAAGTGGGAAAACAAGAATACATGTTCTCACTTTGGGCTGAAGTTCCAGGCTTGAGGGTGCGGCCCTCGCTGGGGCTGCCCTCTTTTATTCAGTATTTTTCTACCTCTTGTCCATTTCATCAGAATAGGTCTTAGAACCAAAATCTCTCTCTAACCTTTCCCCAACTTCTTTTCTCTCTAATCCTCTGTTCCAAGCAACTGGGAGGGACTCTCTCTGGAATTTCCAAAAGAAATGCAATTGTTTTTAAGACTCCCTCTCTAGAAAATCTCATCAAATAACCAGGAAAGATCAACCATCAGAGAACGGAAGGGAGTAGGAGTCTTTATGTCCAGAAAGAATTTTCATCTATTTTTCTGAGGGCAGCTTCAAGAGACTGCCTGAAGGGCTTTTTCTACATAGTAATAAAAAACCTTTGTTCTGCCCCTGAACCTTGGAGTTGCTGGTTCCAGTCAGCTCCCAAAAAGAACCATAGTCTGAGCATTGGGCCTATTCATTCCTTCATCCCTCCCCCGACCCAATGAAACAGGGTATAGAAGCTTCAGTACCATTGAGCTGTTAGGTGATCCCCCTGTGATTCTCCCTGTGCCTAGCACATTAATAAGTTGTGTGTGCCTTTTCTCCTATTAATCTACCTTTTGTCAGTTGCTTTTCAGAAAACTTCATGTTTTTTTCTTTTTCTTTCTTTCTCTCTCTGTTTCTTCCTTCTTTCTTTTCTTTCCCTTTTTGACAGGGCCCCACTCTGCTTCCCAGGCTGGATAGCAGCAACTTGATCTCAGCTTATTGCAATGTCCATTGGTTCCCCCACCTCAGCCTCCCTAGTAGCTGGGACTATAGGCAAGTGCCTCCATATTTGGCTAATTTTTAGAACTTTTTTGTAGAGATGAAGTCTCACTACATTGCCCAGGCTGGTCTCAAACTCCTGGGCTGAAGTGATCTTCCTGCCTTGGCCTCCTAAAGTGCCCAGCTTCAGAGAAACTTGAAAGGGCTAAGGGCAAGTTTTCCCTTGGCCCCTGCAGATACAAATGCAAATATGACTGAGGCTGTGGCCTCATAGAGCTGATAGTCTGATAGAAAAAAATAAGACACAGAAAACTAGAAAACTCAGAAATCCATGGCAAGTGATGTTAGAGAGGGACTAGGGGCAGAGGGGATAAGGCTGTCTGTAATGCCTCCTCTGTAAAGAAACAGAGGAGGTTCTTGAGATCAAAGTATCATTTTATCCTGGCTCCTAGGGTGAAATGTATACCATAAAAGCCCTGAGCATCTTGCAGGTACAAGGCTGCAAATGTCATTGTTCAGGCCTGATACGGCTTTTGATAATAGGTGATTAATTCAGTGTGGGAAATCCCCAGTGATACCACCTCAAAAGTTTGAGAACAGGTTTTCTTTCTTTCTTTCTTTCTTTTGACTCAAAGTTCTGCTGAACAGGTTTTCTGAATTGAGAAGGCGCATAGGACTCAAACCCATGCAGAGGCTGGGTGCAGTGGCTCACAACTGCAATCCTTGCACTTTGGGAGGCCAAGGCGGACAGATCACTTGAGGTCAGGAGTTCAATACTAGCCTGGCCAACATGGTGAAGGTGGGTGCCTGTAATCCCAGCTGTTTGGGAGGCTAAGGCATGATAATTGCTTGAACCCAGGAGGCGGAGGTTTTAGTGAGCTGAGATCGTGCCACTGCACTCCAGCCTGGGCAACACAGCAAGACTGCATCTAAAAAAACCCAACCAACCAAACAAAAACAAAAACCAAAAAAACTCATGCGGAGCAATATATTTATTTCTATTCTTATTTAACTATTCAGATGAGTCAGGAAAAGAAGTGTTTAAGACTGCTGACCACTCTGTACTCCAAATTTGCTCTCTAAGGATTATAGTCTGGAACGTTAACCGTCAGTTTATTCAACATGATTCAGACTTGGGGAATGCAGATCGTACCGCCTCAATTCACGAAACAGGTGACTTCATCATGTTCTTTCCCAGTGCCTGATGTACAAAAGCATAGAAACCATGCATCTGAGGCTTTCCAAAGCAGTCCCAGTTTTATATAATCTTCCTCTTTTGGATGAAAACAAAAATAAGCAATGTAACTTATTTTTTGCAGCCTTGTTATATACACAAATTCAAAATTAAAGAAAACTATATTTTGTTAAATTGTCAATCTTGATTTGGGTTCCCAAATATAGAAGAAATGATGCCGGTTTCTCACTCTAGGGAAGAGTGAATCAGGGCCTGAGGCAGAAGAAAACAATAAAATGGAAGGGAAGGAAGGAGAAAGTCTCATTTTGGTGACAGTATGGACTATGTGATGTCTATAAAAGAGTATATTAATATTCATACAAGCATTTACTGATGATCTACTAGGTTCAAGAAAATGCTAAGTAATGAGAGGAGATATTATGCCTTTGGATAAAATAGGCTCTCTGGCACCTGAGAGCTCATAAAGTAGTAGAGAAGACAGTTTACATAAACATCTTTAATACAAAAGAGGGCTTGCTGTAATTAAAGTACTAAGAATTGTATTGTGAGTAATTAGGGAAGAGAGTGTATGCTTCAGTTCATACTCCACACTGTCACCAAAATGAGCCTTTCTCCTTCCTTCCTTCATTCTTTCCTTCCTTTCTTTTTTCTCTCCCTCCCTCTCCTTCCTTCCTTTTCTTTCTTTCCTTTCCTTTTCTTTCTTTCTTTCTCTCTCTCTTTCTTCCTTCCTTCCTTCCTTTCCTTTCCTTTCCTTTTCTTTCATTGAGGTAGTCTTGCTCTGTCACCCAGGCTGTATTGCAGTGGCAAGATCTCAGCTCACTGAAGCCTAGACCTCCCAGGCTCAAGAGATTCTCATGCCTCAGCCTTCTGAGTAGCTGGGATTACAGACATGTGGCACCATGCCTGGTTGATTTTTGTATTTTTAGTAGAGACAGTGTTTTGCTATGTTGGCCAGGCTTGTCTTGAACTCCTGGCCTCAAGTGATCCGCCTTACTCAGCCTCCAAAAGCACTGGGATTATTGGCATAGGCCACCATGCCCAGCCAAAATAAATTTTCTTAAATGGTACCTTGGGCCAGGTGCAGTGGCTCACACCTGTAATCCTAGAACTTTAGAAGGCTGAGGCAGGTGGATCACTTGAGGTCAGAAGTTCGAGACATCCTGGTCAACAGGTGAAACCCTGTTTTTCACTAAAACTTCAAAAATTGGCCAGGCATGGTGGCATGTGCCTGTTTTCCTAGTTACTGCAGAGGCTGAGGCATGAGAATCACTTGAACCTGGGAGGTGGAGGTTAGAGTGAGCTGAGATCACATCACTTCACTCCAGTCTGGGTGATACAGCAAGACTCTGTCTCAACAAAAATAAATAAGTACATGAATAAAAAATAAAGTAATTTTATTATGTCATTCCCTGGCTTAAAAATTCTCAGTGACTCACCAAAACCCTCATCAAAAAAGACCAGACTTGGCTTGTAGAGCACCTGACTTACCTCTGAACTCTTCCAGCCATGAGCCATTCTACCCCAAAATTCTAAACAATTTATAAGCATACCCGTTCCCTTAAAACTCTAGACATTTGTACTTTCATTTTGCTTACAATCTCCCGTTTCATTTTCCTGAACTCTAAGCACCTCCATTCTACACAGCTTGGCCTAAATCCAAATCATCTCTGAGTTTCAATGAAGTCCTCAGTCAGGAAGCTTTCCTTTATCCAGTGAGATGTGTACTCCTCCCATGCACCCACACTGGCCCCCCACTACACTTTTAATCCTACATTGCTCTGTTTGCTGTTTTTCACAGTGCAGCCAAATAATATAAAATAATATTAAAAAGTAAATGTTGCCAGGAACAGTGGCTAACACCTGTAATCTCAACACTTTGGGAGGCCAAGGCAGGCAAATTGCACAGCCAAACTCCATCCCATCTCTACAAAAGATACAAAAATTAGATGGGTATGGTGGCACACACCTGTTGTCTCAGCTACTCAGGAAGCTGAGGCAGGAGAATCACTTGAACCCAGGAAGCAGAGATTGCAGTGAGCCAAGATCACACCACTGCACTCCAGCCTGGGCAACAGAGGGAGACTCCATCTCAAAAATAAATAAATAAATAAATAATAAAAGATAAGATGCACAATTCGCAATCTAAGTCCTTTAACTGCACCAGCCTCAGCATACGGACCTCACCATCTGACTCCACCTTGAGACAGGGCCATTCCACATGGGGCCATTATAGTTGTTCAATCACACTAGATAGCTCATTGTTGGCATAATTGACCAAGAACCCAAACACATTTCTCCCAATACCCTCATTCCCATAGTGCTTTATTATTCTTTCCTTCACATACCTGTACCCCCTTAGCATCCCCAACTCATAGAATACCACCTCAATTCCTAGTCGTGACTAAGGCTCAGCTTTGGCTCAAGAACATTTCCCCTACAGCCTCGTTGATGTGGTTGGCCTCTTCGCCACCTTGTATACCTACAGGTGGGTAAGTGAGGTTAAGGTTTTCCTCACTCCTAATAGCACTTCCAGGCCGTCGTTCTCCTTGAAGTGTCACTGTCCTCTTGAGAGTCATTCTTTCGGCCGGGTGCAGTGGCTCAAGCCTGTAATCCCAGCACTTTGGGAGGCCGAGGCGGGTGGATCACGAGGTCAAGAGATCAAGACCATCCCGGTCAACATAGTGAAACCCTGTCTCTACTAAAAATACAAAAAATTAGCTGGGCATGGTGGCACGTGCCTGTAATCCCAGCTACTCAGGAGGCTGAGGCAGGAGAATTGCCTGAACCCAGGAGGTGGAGGTTGCGGTGAGCCGAGACCGCACCATTGCACTCCAGCCTGGGTAACAAGAGCGAAACTCTGTCTCAAAAAAAAAAAAAAAAAAAAAAAAAAAGAGTCATTCTTTCTCTGACATCTGCTTATTTTACATGCTCACATTCTTGGAATACTTGGTAGTTTTCAAAGTCCAACAGGTAACCCTTAACACTCTATCTTCTTGTTTCTTGGTGCCTGCAACTTCAATGATTATTACTATCTCCCCTTCATTCATGTACTCATTCTTGTGATCATTTCTGAACCTTGTCATCATCTGGAATTACTTCATTAATCCATTAATTATATTACAAACTATAATAACTCATCCTCTGACTATGATTCTCATCTTTCAAGCATCTGCTAGACAGTCCCTTTGTCTCTCACCAGACAGTTCATTTCTCCCAGTCTTCTCCCAACCTCTTTTCCTTCTGAACCCAGGATACTCTTATGTGGTGGATTATATGCACAATTTTTTCATGAACAGCCTTGATTCCAAGGTATACCTATCTTTATGTTCGGGGTCAATTTTACAGTTACCTTCTCTATGCTTACATTGGGACAATAAGCATAATTGAACTAAATGATACTCATTATGCAAACATACCACTAAAATTAACAACCCTCAAACTCAATGAGGCCTTTTAGCAATTTCTCCTATTCTGCTTTAAATATTAATCTAAACCTTAGTCAATTTTAGCAACTCCCCATCCTTTTCACCTCTATCAAGCGAACTTCATCAAATTTTAAGCAAGCCACATACCTATAATTTTACTAGATTCTCCCTAATTCTCACCAACTTCTCTCCAATTATAGAGAATAAGATAATCCTCTTTCTTTTTTTTTTTTTCCCATAAAGATGGGGTTTCACCATGTTGGTCAGGCTGGTCTTGAACTCCCGACCTCAGGTGATCTGCCCGCCTTGGCCTCCAAAGTGCTTGGATTACAGGCATGAGCCACCACACCTGGCCTATATTCCTCTTTCTTAACTGCATCTCCTATTGCCCCACAAAGAATGCTGCCCCTTCACTTAGTTATCTCTTTCCTGCATAGCTGACTTCTCCATCTCAACTGCCCCCATTACCTTAGCCCAGGGGGATGTCAGACTTTTTCTTTTCTTTTTTTTTTTTTTTTTTTTGAGACAGAGTTTTCGCTCTTGTTACCCAGGCTGGAGTGCTATGGCGCGATCTCGGCTCACCGCAATCTCCGCCTCCTGGGTTCAGGCAATTCTGTCTCAGCCTCCTGAGTAGCTGGGATTACAGGCATACAGGCATGTGCCACCATGCCCAGCTAATTTTTTGTATTTTTAGTAGAGACGGGGTTTCACCTTGTTGACCAGGATGGTCTCGATCTCTTGACCTCGTGATCCAGCCGCCTCGGCATCCCAAAGTGCTGGGATTACAGGCTTGAGCCACCGCGCCCGGCAAGCTGTTTTTGCCATGAAGAAATTTTTGCCACTACAAAGAAATTGTTTTGTCACCATAAAGAAATGCCTGAGGTGGCCAGGCCCGGTGGCTCACGCCTGTAATCCCAGCACTTCAGGAGGCCGAGGCAGGTGGATCACAAAGTCAGGAGTTCAAGACCAGCCTTGCCAAGATGGTGAAACCCCGTCCCTACTCTAAATACAAAAAATAGCCAGGCATGATGGCAGGAACCTGTAAGCCTAGCTACTCGGGAGCCTGAGGCAGGGAACTGCTTGAAGCCAGGAGTCAGAGGTTGCAGGAAGCCAAGATCTTGCCACAGCACTCCAGCCTGTGACAGAGTGAGACTCTGTCTCAAAAAAAAAAAAAAAAAGAAAAAAAGAAAAAAAAAAAAAAAGAAATGCCTGAGGCTGGGTAACCTATAAATAAAAGACCTTTAATTGGCTCACAGTTCTGCAGGCTGTACAAGCACCCTGCTTCCAGTAAAGCTTCAGGGAGTGCTTACTTAAGGTAGAAGGCAAAGCTGGAGCAGGCACGTCACATGGCAAGAGCAGAAGCAGGAGTGAGGCGGGAGGTGTCACAATTTTTTTTTTTTTTTTTTTTTTTTTTTTTTTTTTTTTTTTTTTTGAGACGGAGTTTCGCTCTTGTTACCCAGGCTGGAGTGCAATGGCGCGATCTCGGCTCACCGCAACCTCCGCCTCCTGGGTTCAGGCAATTCTCCTGCCTCAGCCTCCTGAGTAGCTGGGATTACAGGCACGTGCTACCATGCCCAGCTAATTTTTTATATTTTTAGTAGAGACGGGGTTTCACCATGTTGACCAGGATGGTCTCGATCTCTCAACCTCGTGATCCACCCGCCTCGGCCTCCTAAAGTGCTGGGATTACAGGCGTGAGCCACCGCGCCCGGCCTACACTTTTTAATTTTATTTATTTATTTATTTGGAGACGGGGTTTCACTCTGTCACCCAGGCTGGAAAAAAGTGGTACCATCAGGGCTCACTGCAGCCTCAACCTCCTGTGCTCAAGCAATTCTTCTTCCTCTCTGAGTAGCTGGGACTACAGGCTTGAGCCACTACATCCTAGCAAATGTTTGTTATTTTTTTGTAGAGATGGGATCTCACTTTATTGTCCCAGGTTAATCTCAAACCCCTGGGCTCAAGCAATCCTTCCGCCTCAGCCTCCCAAAGTGCTGGGATTACAGGCATGAGTCACTGTGCCCAGCCTGTCACACTCTTTTAAACAACCACATTTCAAGTGAACTGAGAACCAACTTATCACCAAGAGGATGGTGCTGAACCATTCATGAAGGATCCTCCATTATCCAGTCACCTCCCACCAGGCCCCATCTCCAAAACAGGAACTATGTTTCAACATGAGATCCGGAGGGGAAAAATACCCAAACTGTATTAGTAGGTCTTACTATCTCTGTCACAACTCTTCAACTCTGCTGTTATAGCATGAAAACAATAGATAATATATAATATATGATGAACATGTGGCTGTGTTCCAATACAACTTTATTTATGGACAATGAAATCTCAATTTCATATTTCACCTGAATAAAATATTGTTTTCAAAGATTTAAAATGTAAAATCCATTCTTAGTTTATGAGTGATACAAAAACGGGCCATATTTTGCCTCCCTTGACTTAGCCTACAACAGATTCTCCGAGTGAGGTCTCAACAGCATCAGCGTCACGTCACGTGGGAATGTGTTAGAAAGGCAAATGTTCCTGCCCCACCCCAGACCTAGTGAATCAGGAATTCTGGGCATACAGCCAAGCCAATTAAAGTCTAACAAGCTTTCCAGGTGATTCTGATAAATACTCAAGTTGGAGAACTATTGTCCTATAAACAAGTTCAAGTCTCTCTTTCAAAGAAAAAAAAAAAAGGCCTCTGACTTTGCACCTTAAACTTTTTCTTATTTCATCCAAAATTCCAAAATGATTAGTCAATTTTTGCTGGCTCCATTTTCTCACCATAATTTACAATGCATTTATAAAATGAGAGTGAGAATACCACCAAGTGGTTGTCAGAACTACATAAGATGATTATAGATGGGAATTCCACATAGGCAATTCTTCATATAGTAAAGAAAGGTGGAAAAATTTTAACTCCATATCCCAGGGAGGAGAAATAAAAAACACTGGCTGCCTCCCTATAATTCCCTCGCCCACTCCTCATCGTGGAAGAAGAATGAGCTGATGGGTGAGTTTGGGAAAAGGAATGAAACCTGTTCTGCTTACAGGGGCAGCTGGAACCTATTCAGCTTCTCTATGCAAAGTAGAAAGAAGCACCTTCTCAGGGAAACACAGCCCTGTAGAGCAAAGCTTGGTGATTGGAAGGCAACCTGTGGAAATAAAAATAAGATACAGTTTCTCTAAGTGGACAGAGCCTTCAGGGACACTATCGGGTCTTGTTTGCTCGGCTCCTGCTGGGTTCCCTCTCTTTAGGTTTCTAAATTATTGGGGTTTGTTAATTTCCTAAAGTTTCTGTAAATAGCCCCTCAGCCTCAGTGAAACCAGCAAGTCCTTTTTTTTTTTTTTTTTTTTTGAGACGGAGTTTCGCTCTTGTTACCCAGGCTGGAGTGGTGCAATGGCGCGATCTCGGCTCACTGCAACCTCCGCCTCCTGGGTTCAGGCAATTCTCCTGCCTCAGCCTCCTGAGTAGCTGGGATTATAGGCACGCACCACCATGCCCAGCTAATTTTTTGTATTTTTAGTAGAGACGGGGTTTCACCATGTTGACCAGGTTGGTCTCGATCTCTCGACCTCGTGATCCACCCACCTCGGCCTCCCAAAGTGCTGGGATTACAGGCTTGAGCCACCGCGCCCGGCCCAGCAAGTCCTTTTGATAGAAACTTTTGAACAGTCACAGTGGTCTATCACCAGTGGGGTCCTGTACCTGCCCAAGATTGTCATGAATTTTCTCCAACGCTCAGTCTTTCCATCATACATAGCAATGGTAAAAGTATTGTGTGGAGTGTGTTGTTCAAAAATACAGGTGCTTGAATTTCCATTTTTCCTGTTCACTAAGATCATAATTGCGGTATTTAATGCAGACAGCAATCACGTCACCATCTTTGCTTTTGGAAAGAAAATGAGTAACAAAAACAAAGCAGCGTGAAAAATGTGCCAAGTTAGAGCTACTTTTGAAATACTCATGGGATGTTAGAGGAAATAGGAGAATCAGGAAGTTCTCACAGTTATACAGCATTTTTTTTAAGAGCTGGGGGTCTCACTATGTGGCCCAGGCTGGCCTTGAATTCCTGAGCTCAAAGGATTTTTCTGCCTCAGCCTACTGAATAGCTGGGACGACAGATGTACTCTGCCATACTCAGATAATAAGTAGTATTTTTATGGGTGGATAAGGAGAAAAAGGAATTCCAAGTGAGGAAGCAGCATGAGAAAAGTGGGGGGAATATTCTGGGGTACCTGGAGCCCAGAAATATTGAATGTTGGCATGGTTGGACTTGATAGCCAAATCCTGAATCCCGTGAGCCACCGCGCCCGGCGAAAGGCACTTCTTACATGGTGGCAGCAAGAGAAAAATGAGGAAGATACAGAAGTGGAAACCCCTGATAAAACCATCACTACCATGAGAACAGTATGGGGGAAAAAAACCACCCCTATGATTCAATTGTCTCCCAGCCAGTCCCTCCCACAACACATGGGAATTGTGGGAAGATGAGTTTGGGTAGGGACACAGAACCAAACCATATCAATGTTCAAGTCTCTCATATAAAATGATATAGGCCAAAGGCCGGGCGCGGTGGCTCAAGCCTGTAATCCCAGCACTTTGGGAGGCCGAGGCGGATGGATCACAAGGTCAAGAGATCGAGACCATCCTGGTCAACATGGTGAAACCCCGTCTCTAAAAAATACAAAAAAATTAGCTGGGCATGGTGGCACGTGCCTGTAATCCCAGCTACTCAGGAGGCTGAGGCAGGAGAATTGCCTGAACCCAGGAGGCGGAGGTTGCGGTGAGCCGAGATCGGGCCATTGCACTCCAGCCTGGGTAACAAGAGTGAAACTCTGTCTCAAAAAAAAAAAAAAAAAAAAGATATAGGCCAGGCGCGGTGGCTCAAGCCTGTAATCCCAGCACTTTGGGAGGCCAAGGTGGGTGGATCACGAGGTCAAGAGATCGAGACCATCCCGGTCAACATAGTGAAACCCCATCTCTACTAAAAATACAAAAAATTAGCTGGGCATGGTGGCGCGTGCCTGTAATCCCAGCTACTCAGGAGGCTGAGGCAGGAGAATTGCCTGAACCCAGGAGGCGGAGGTTGCGGTGAGCCAAGATCGCGCCATTGCACTCCAGCCTGGGTAACAAGATCGAAACTCTGTCTCAAAAAAAAAAAAAAAAAAGAAAGAAAAGAAAAGAAAAAAAAAAGATATAGTATTTGCATATCCTCCTGTATTCTTTAAATCATCTCGTGGTTACTTATAATACCCAGTGCAATGTAAATTCTATGTAAATAGTTGTTACACTGCATTGTCTAGGAAATAATGGCAAGAAAAAAAGTCTATACCTGCTTGGTACAAACACAACCATTTTCTCTTTTTTTAAAAAAAAATTTTGGCCCATGGTTTGTTGAATCCACAGATCTGGAATCCATAGAAACAGAGGACCAACTATATTAAGCTGCTTTAGGACTGAGACCATTTAAGTGATTCCTTTATCTTTAATGGATTTAGTAGAGTACTTGGCACATAGCAGCAGATTATTAAATGTTTGTAACATGAAAAAATGAATGTGTGAAATTTCATTTACTTACGCTTAGTTGAGTCAAGTGGCCTAACAAACTGTAAGAAGTCCCAGCAGACGGAGGAGGCAGGAAGTCAACCTAGAAAATTTACATATGAGTTATTGTTTTTTGTTTGATGAGCTCATCAGATAAGTCAGGAACCATTTTCCCAATATTCCTGTAATAGACTCAGATGACAAATACAAAACTTACTTCCAACAACTTCTTTAAGGGAAAAAAATTATGGCCTGGGCATGGTGGCTCACCACTGTAATTCCAGCACTTTAGTAGGCTGAGGTGGGCAGATCACAAGGTCACAAGTCGAGACCGGCCTGGCCAACATGGTGAAACCCCCCGTATCTACTAAAAATCCAAAAAATTAACTGAGCCTGGTGGCACCTGCCTATAGTCCCAGCTACTCAGGAGGCTGAAGCAGGAGAATAGCTTAAACCTGGGAGGCAGAAGTTGCAGTGAGCCAAGATTGCACCACTGAACTCCAGCCTGAGCAACAGAGCAAGACTCTGTCACAAAAACTAAAAATAAATAAATAAATAAATAAATAAAAGAATCATAAGATAGACCATGTTTATTTCAGAAAACTTGGGACATATCCTACAAATTATAATAAAGACTGTTTAAATTCCTGCAATCTCATCAAGTAATGATCTAACAGTATAACAATATTTTCTCATGTAATTAAATATTCTTTGAAAGTGTGATTTAAATGTGATTTTCTACAAATGCATACATCAATCTGTTTTATTTATTTAACCATTCCTCTATTAGTGGACATGTAGACAATTTGCAAATATTCATTACACTTTGGTAAATAGATCTTTACTTTTTAAATTTTCTTTTTTTTCCCTAAATGGAGTCTAGCTCTGTCACCCAGGCTGGAGTGCAGTGGCAGAATCTTGCCTTACTGCAATCTCTGCCTTCCAGGTTCAAGCGATTCTCCTGCCTTAGCTTCCTGAGTAGCTGAGACTACAGGCACGTGCCACCACGCTCAGCTAATTTTTTGTATTTTTAGTAGAGATGGGGGTTTCACCATGTTGGCCAGGCTGGTCTCAAACTCCTGACCTCAGGTCTTGGCCTCCCAAAGTGCTGGGATTACAGGTGTGAGCCACCACGCCCGGCCTCTGTCTCCTTCTTAATGCCTGTGAAGATCATTTTTGTTTCAGAGATGTATTTCTTGAGAATCTCCAAATAGTCCATCAGTGTCTCTTTTCCCCAGGTGATGCCTTTAATCTTACTGACGTCTGTGTGAGAGTATCCAGTGAACTCGTCTGCTTTCCAAAGAGACCATGAAGATTGGGCCCATGTGGCACCGAGCACACTTCTGAACAAAACTCTTCTGCCTCCACAGGTTCACAGGTAAAAAGAAAAAAAGAGAAAAAAACAAAAAAAGTCTTCTGCCTTTTTCAACATTACCCGTATTTAATCTCTCATCAACGGCACTATGAATGTTCCCACTCAGAAGCTGGACATCCCACACTCTAGAACTCCAGCTGGATTTTGAGAGGAATGTGACTAATTGATTCTAAAATGAACAAAGAAGAGCTAAGACACAAATAACTAAAGTAATTTTAAAACAGAAGAGCAAAGACAGAGGACTTTTCCTACCGAATATTAAGACAAACCACATTCATAGGAATCAAAATAATTTAATACTGGCACAAGAACAAACAAATAGGCCAGTGCAGTGGCTCATGCCTATAATCTCAGCAGTATGGGAGGCCAAGTTGGTGGATCATCTGAAGTCAGGAGTTCGAGACCAGCCTGGCCAACATAGTGAAACCCTGTCTCTATTAAAAATACAAAAATTAGGGCCAGGCATGGTGGCTCACGCCTGTAATCCTAGCACTTTGGGAGGCTGAGGTGGGTGGATCATCTGAGGTCAGGAGTTCAAGATCAGCCTGGCCATCATGGTGAAACCCATCTTATTAAAAAAAATAAAAAAATTATATATATATATATATATATATATATATATATACACACACACACACACACAAATTAGACACATGGGGTGACAGGAGCCCATAATCCCAGCTAGTCCAGAGACTAAGGTAGGAAAACCGCTTGAACCTGGGAGGCAGAGGTTGCAGTGAGACAAGATCGCACCATTGCACTCCAGCCTAGGTGACAAGAGCAAAACTCTATCTCAAAAAAAAAAAAAAAAAGAAAAAAAGAAAAGAAAAGAAAAGAACAAATAGATTAGTAAAACAAAATAGGGAGCCCCAAAACAAACCCATGTGTATATGGAAACTTTATATATGATAGAAATGGCATCTTTAATCAATAAAGAAAAAAGGATAGTTTTTTTTTTTTTGAGACAGAGTTTCACTCTTGTTACCCAGGCTGGAGTGCAATGGCGAGATCTCGGCTCACCGCAACCTCCGCCTCCTGTGTTCAGGCAATTCTCCTGCCTCAGCCTCCTGAGTAGCTGGGATTACAGGCACGTGCCACCATGCCCAGCTAGTTTTTTGTATTTTTAGTAGAGACGGGGTTTCACCATGTTGACCAGGATGGTCTCGATTTCTCGACCTCGTGATCCACCCGCCTCGGCCTCCCAAAGTGCTGGGATTACAGGCGTGAGCCACCGTGCCCGGCGTTTTTTTGTTTTTTTTTTTTAGTGAACGTTGTTGGGATGTTAGAAGAGTGGGTACAAGGAGAAAAATTCAGTTGGATTCCCACTTCATACTATATACAAATGTTAACTGTAATGGATTACTTTCATCTGCAATAGAAATCTGTGAAGATAAGGAAAGTTTAGAAGTATAGTTTTGTTCTTTGCAATGGAGGTGTTTAGTAAGAAAGGCCTGAAAATCTTACCGTAAAGGGGAAAATTTGTGGATTTAAATACAAAAAACAAACAACAACAACAAAAAAGAAACGCACCAGAATTTCTTTTCAAAGAAGACTATTGTAAATAAAGTTAGGGCACAAGTGATAGCCTAGAAGAGTATATTTGCCACCTCTACAACTCAGGAATTGTTATGTAGAATATACAGAGAAATTCCGTAAACCAAGAAGCAAAAGGCATGAAGTCCAATAGAAAACTAGATGATACAGTTTGGATGCCCAGGAAATGTAATCCCCAGTGTTGGAGGTGGGGCCTGGTAGGAAGTGACTGGATCATGGGGGCAGATTTCTCATGAATGGTTTAGCACCATCCTCTTGGTGCCATCTCACAATAGCGACTGAGTTCTCACAAGACCTCATCATTTAAAAGTGTGTGGCACCTCCCTCTCTCTCTTGCTCCTGATTCCACCAGGTGAGATGCCTGCTCCCCTTTCACCTTCCACCATGACTGAAAGCTTCCTGAAACTTCCCCAGAAACAGATGCCTGTGTTACATGCTTCCTGTACAGCCTGCAGAACCATTAGCCAATTAAATTTCTTTTCTTTGTAAATTACCCAGTCTCAGGTATTTCTTTTCTTTTTCTTTCTTTCTTATTTTTTTTTTTTTTCTTTGAGACGGAGTTTCGCTCTTGTTACCTAGGCTGGAGTGCAATGGCACAATGTCCACTTACTACCACAACCTCCCAAGTAGCTGGGACTGTGGGTGTGTACCACTATGCCCAGCTAATTTTTGTAAATTTTTTTGGAGAGACAGAGTTTTGCCATGTTGCTCAGACTGATCTGGAACTTCTGAGCTCAACCTATCTGCCCACCTTGGCCTCCCAAAATGCTGGGATTATAGGCATGAGCCAATGTGCCTGGCCCTAAATTAATATTTGATAGACAAAATTGTTTGCCCCCAGTATGATTAGAAAAAGAAATGAGCTTGCAAGACACACACGCACGTGCACACATACACAACCCAAAATATACCATGTTGACATGGTCAAAAGAAGAATTCCATTTTATTGTACTCTACCAAATACACTTTTATTGACACCAGTTTAATTTTCTATGTTACTCTTCTGTCAGGTTGAGTCCCTTTCTAACATTATGGGCAGCATTCCCATTTCTGTAATTGGTCACTTTTTCAATGTAAATATTTTGGGAAAGTTGTACCTTATTTGTGCAGCACCATTCAGTGAAAGTGAAACACATTCAAATCCTTAGCCTGCTCAAATAGATCCAGAGTGATCAGTGTTTCATTCCTCAAAGAGTATGTCAGATCCAAGAACAGCATCATGGTTTTCCACTCAGCAGTGTGCATAATGAAGGACCTATAACAGCTGGGACTCTTTCTTTCTACACTTTCCTGAACAAAAAAGTCAACCATTGCTTCCCCAGTTAGACACAAGCACCATTCTAACAATTCCAGCATGCAATTTTTATATACAAACAGCCCACAGGGAGCAGCACATAATAACACTATCCTCCTCTCACCTCCCACTCTCTTCTAACGATGAGACACTAAAGCAAGTGAACAAATGGAAAAGCCAATGTAAGAAATTGTGGGAGGGCCGGGCGCGGTGGCTCAAGCCTGTAATCCCAGAACTTTGGGAGGCCGAGGCGGGTGGATCACGAGGTCGAGAGATCGAGACCAACCTGGTCAACATGGTGAAACCCCGTCTCTACTAAAAATACAAAAAATTAGCTGGGCATGGTGGCGCATGCCTGTAATCCCAGCTACTCAGGAGGCTGAGGCAGGAGAACTGCCTGAACCCAGGAGGCGGAGGTTGCGGTGAGCCGAGATCGCGCCATTGCACTCCAGCCTGGGTAACAAGAGCGAAACTCCATCTCAAAAAAAAAAAAAAAAAAAAAAAAAGAAATTGTGGGAGATGTTTAAAACCTGTTTGGGCGGCCAGGCGCAGTGGCTCACGCCTGTAATCCCAGCACTTTGGGAGGCCGAGGCGGGTGGATCACGAGGTCAAGAGATCAAGACCATCCTGGTCAACATGGTGAAACCCCGTCTCTACTAAAAATACAAAAAATTAGCTGGACATGGTGGACCGTGCCTGTAATCCCAGCTACTCAGGAGGCTGAGGCAGGAGAATTGCCTGAACCCAGGAGGCGGAGGTTGTGGTGAGCCGAGATCTCGCCATTGCACTCCAGCCTGGGTAACAAGAGCGAAACTCCGTTTCAAAAAAAAAAAAAACCTGTTTGGGCATACGAAAGTTTCCAAACTGCCAGGCCCTAAAACCATGAAAAATCTTGGTTGTTATCTGAAAAGTCGTGGTACTTAGAATCCATACTAGCCAGTTTGCATTTAACCATGTCATTAAGTGTCCCTCAGACCGTTGGAGGGCCGGACTATGCAAGGTGTGACACCCTTCACAGCCAGCGCTGCTGCCTCCACTATCCCAGACAGCAGTATACAGTGTCACAGGCCCAGCACCGCCTCCAGTGCTGTATACATGTCATTAAGTGATATTGTTACCTCTCTTTCCATGTAAGCATTCACAGTTTCTCAGTCTTATTTTTTCTCAGTCTTTAAAAAAAGATGAATACTGGCTAGGCACAGTGGCTGCTGCCTGTAATCCCAGCACTTTGGGAGGCTGAGGTGGGCTGATCATGAGGTCAGGAGTTTGAGACCAGCCTGACCAACACAATGAAACCCAGTCTCTACTGAAAAAAAAAAAAAAAGAAAAGAAAACGAAAAAAAAAAGATGACTACCTTACTCAAAGTAATTGAGTGTTGGGAATATTTGTTCTAAAATTCTGTATTTTTAGATAAAATTATAATTGAAATAAACTATTGGCCTTAGCAATCTAGAAGAATCTTGCAATAAATTTAATTAGTTACTAGTAAGTATTTAGTTAGGTCTACTTGATGTCTTGTACTCTGCTGTTTGAAAAAATATTCACACTTTTTCACTTTTTTATTATCTGTTTTCCCCATAGAATGAAAGCACAATAACCTCAGGGACTTTTTTTTTTTTTAATCTTTTCCTCTGCTTTATCCATTGTATCTAGTATATGACAGGAGTTAAATAAATATTTGCTTAATGAATAAAAATGTGCCAGCAATTAGCCAAAAATTTTCTTTTTCTCCCTCTAGAAAGCCACCTGAGTGTATCTTCGTCTGCCACAAAATTCCAAACTGCTTTTCTCTGACTCACTGTCACTGTAGCATTGCTTTATGGAGATTAAACAGAGTTCACTAACAAATTGCCTCAAAATATTCCCATGGCTACAGTTTGCTTATGTCATCAGTTATTCCTTGGGTATCTTACATTATTCCTTTGATAAAAATCTAAGACATGCACAAGAGGTGTTTAGACTAGCTGACTACACTTGGAAAACTTTAAAGATTGTTAAATTATTACGTTAAAACCAAGAATCAATAGTTACTTTGACATGGATTGGGTTACCCCCCAGTTCAAAATATGAGCATCAGCAGATGCACAGAGGTGCTGAGCTAAGCTTGCCATTCTTGAAAGCAGAGCCAAATGGGGATTTTCCTAAGATACAGTCAATCCAGAAAGGGAATTAGGCAATTTTAGCCCATCTATTTCATCCTGTCTCTCTGCTTGCATAGTGATTCACAGAAGCAGGAGCAGCTCTGACAGATGGTGCTTAGTAGAACAATTGGTTTGTATGTGTTTAACCTGCTCAAAGTGCCAAACCTCCCTCGTGCTATCATCAGTGCTTCTGCCCGAAACCTTACCCAGATTTCTGGGTGCTTATTCTCTTATGAGAGACCATCTCTGATGTTATTTTGACCTGATTTTGTTCAGATAGAAATGGTAGGAAGTGTTTTCTAAACTTGCCTAATCCTGAGACTCAACTAAAATATTTATTTTGAAAAGCAGCTTCCAGGCCGGGCGCGGTGGCTCAAGCCTGTAATCCCAGCACTTTGGGAGGCCAAGGTGGGTGGATCACGAGGTCGAGAGATCAAGACCATCCTGGTAAACATGGTGAAACCCCGTCTCTACTAAAAATACACAAAATTAGCTGGGCATGGTGGCACGTGCCTGTAATCCCAGCTACTCAGGAGGCTGAGGCAGGAGAATTGCCTGAGCCCAGGAGGCGGAGGTTGCAGTGAGCCGAGATCGTGCCATTGCACTCCAGCCTGGGTAACAAGAGTGAAACTCCGTCTCAAAAAAAAAAAAAAAAAAAGAAAAGCAGCTTCCAAAAGAACTACCAAAATAATTATAGCTGCATAAATCAGCATCCTGAACCTCCTGAAAAGCATTCAAAGCAAGGTGAAAAACAACAACAAAACACAGAAACAGAGATACTATTCCTACATCAATGTTTATAGCAGAATTAACAAAGCAGCCCAAGTATTCAGCAGCAGATAAATAAACAAAATGTGGTATATGCATGCAATGGAATATTATTCAACCTTAAAGAGGAACGAAATTCTGACATGTTTTACAAGATGGACAAACTAGAAAGACATTGTGCTAAGTAAAATAAAAATAGGCCAGACAGAAAAGGAAAAATACTGTATGATTCTACTTACATGAGGTACTTTGGATAGTTAAATTCATAGAGACAGAAAGTGGAATGGTGGTTGCCAGGGAATGGAGGAGAAGGGAAGAGGAATTGGTGTTTAATGGGTAGAATTTCGGTATGGGATGACAAAAAAGTTCTGGAGTTAGATGGTGATAGTGGTTGTACAACGATATGACTATATTGCTTGCACAATAGCTTATGCTTGTATTCTTAGCACTGTGAATGGCCATGGTGGGAGGACTGACTGAGCCCAGGCATTCAAGACCAGCCAGGGCAACTTAGTGAGAACTTGTCTCTATAAAAAATAAAGTTCCAGCTCCTCAGGAGGCTGAAGCAAGAGAACTGATGGAGCCTGGGAGGTTGAAGCTCCAGTGAGCTGTGACTGTGCCACTGCATTCCAGCCTGGGTGACAGAGCAAGATCCTAGATCAAAAAAACTGTCCCTCCCCCCCAAAAAAATACCCAAACAGTTTTGGGCATGGTGGCTCACACCTGTAATCCCAGCACTTCAGGAGCCTGAGATGGGCAGGTCATGAGGTCAGGAGATCGAAACCAGCCTGGCCAACAGGGTGAAACACTATCTCTACTAAAAAAAAAAAAAAAAAATTAGCTGGGCATGGTGGCGCGCTCCTGTGGTCCCAGCTACTTGGGAGGCGGAGGCAGGAGAATTACTTGAACCCAGGAGGCGGAGGTTGCAGTGAGCCAAGATCGCGCCATTGCACTCCAGCCTAGGTAACAAGAGCGAAACTCCATCTTAAAAAAAAACCAAAAAACAAAAAACAACCACCAAACAATGTAAATATATTTAATGCCACTGAACTGCACACTTTAAACACACTTTAAAATGGTTAAGGCCAGGCATAGTGGCTCACACCTGTAATCTCAGCACTTTTCGTGGCTAAGTGGGGAGAATCACTTGTGGCCAGGAGTTTGACACCAGCCTGGGCAACATAATAAGACCCATCTTTTTTTTTTTTTTTTTTTTTGAGACGGAGTTTCACTCTTTTATTATTATTATTATTATTATTATTTTTTTTTTTTTTGAGACGGAGTTTCGCTCTTGTTACCCAGGCTGGAGTGCAATGGCGCGATCTCGGCTCACCGCAACCTCCGCCTCCTGGGTTCAGGCAATTCTCCTACCTCAGCCTCCTGAGTAGCTGGGATTACAGGCATGCGCCACCATGCCCCACTAATTTTTTGTATTTTTAGTAGAGACGGGGTTTCACCATGTTGACCAGGATGGTCTCGATCTCTTGACCTAGTGATCCACCCGCCTCGGCCTCCCAAAGTGCTGGGATTACAGGCTTGAGCCACCGCGCCCGGCTAATAAGACCCATCTTTATTTATTCATTTATTTAGAGACAAGATCTGGCTCCATCGCTGAGGCTGGATTGCAGTGACCTAATCTCAGCTCACTGCAACTGCTGCCTCCGGGTTCAAGTCATCCTCCTACCTCAGCCTCCTGAGTAGCTGGGACTACAGGTGCACACCAGCATGCCCAGATAATTTTTGTATTTTTTGTGGAGATAGGGTTTCACCATGTTGCCAGGCTGTTCTCAAACTTGTGAGCTCAAACAATTCACTCGTCCTGGCCTCCCAAAGTGCGGTGATTACAGTTATGAGCCACCACACCCAGCCTAAGACCCATCTTAAAGAAACAAATGGGTCAGGTGTGGTGGCTCATACCTGTAATCCTAACACTTTGGGAGGCCAAGGCAGATGGATTGCCTGAGCTCAGGAGTTCGAGACCAGCCTGCGCAACACAATAAAATCCCATCTCTACTAAAATACAAAAAATTAGCCAGGCATGGCAGCATGCACCTGTAGTCCCAGCTACTCAGGAGGCTGAGGCAGGAGAATCGCTTGAACCTGGGAGGCAGAGGTTGCAGTGGGCGAAGGTTGCAGTGAGCCAAGATCATGCCACTGTGCTCTAGCATGGGCAACAGAGCAAGACTCCATCTCCAATAAGAAAAGAAAAGAAAAGAAATAGTAGATTTTGGCTGGGCATAGTGGCTCACACCTGTAATCCCAGCTGTTTTTGAGAGACTGAGGGAGGTGGATCACTTGAGCCCAGATGTTTGAAACCAGCCTGGGCAACATAGCAAAATCCTTTCTCTACAAAAAATTTTTTAAAAAATTAGCTGGGCAGGGCAGTGCACACCTGTAGTCCCAGCTCCCAGCTACTGGGGAGGCTAAGGTGGGAGGATGGCTTGAGCTCAGAAGGTGGAGGTTGCAGTGAGAGAGACTGTCTCCCTCCCCACAAAAAAGGTAGATTTTATGTTATATATATTATCACAATTTAAAAAAATACATAAATTACTCCATTTTCTTTTATTTTTCTTCTTATTCTTTTTCTTTTGATACAGAGTCACGCTGTATTGCCCAGGCTGCAGTGAAGTGGTATGATCTTGGTTCACTGCAACCTCCGTCTCCTGGGTTCAAGCGATTCTACTGACTTAGCCTCCCGAGAGCTGGGATTACAGGCATGCACCACCACACCTGGCTAATTTTTGTATTTCTAGTAGAGATGGGGTTTTACCATGTTGGTCAGGCTGGGCTAGCTCCTGACCTTAGGTGATCCACCCACCTTGGCCTCCCAAAGTGCTGAGATTACAGGCGTGAGCCACCTTGCCTGGCCAAAACACTCCATTTTCAGTGATAGTAGGTAGCAGATAAAATCTGCAGACTCAAAAACACATATTAGGGCAGCTAAAAACAGATGAGAATGGGCAAAAGCCATATGAGAGAAAGTGCTAGAACTACAGGTATGAGCCACCATGCCTGGCATTTTGAATCATTTTTACCTATAAATATTTCTTTTTCCTTTTCTTTTTTTTTTTTTTTTTTTTTGAGACAGAGTTCTGAGTTTTGCTCTGTCACCCAGGCTGGAATACAATGGCACACTTTCGGCTCCCTGCAGCATCTGCCTCCTGGGTTCAACAGATTCTACTGCCTCAGCCTCCCAAATAGCTGGGAGTACAGGCGACTGCCACCATTCCTGGCTAATTTTTGTATTTTTCGTGGAGATGGGTTTTCCCCATGTTGGCCAGGCTGGTCTCGAACTCCTGAACTCAGGTGATCCGCTGCTTCGGTCCCCCAAAGTGCTGGGATTACAGGTGTGAGCCAGTGTGCCTGTCCTTGTTACCAATAAATATTTCTGTAAGTATCCCTAAGAGATGAGAACCTTTTTTTTTTTTTTTTTTTTTTGAGACGGAGTTTTGCTCTTGTTACCCAGGCTGGAGTGCAATGGCGCGATCTCGGTTCACTGCAACCTCCGCCTCCTGGGTTCAGGCAATTCTCCTGCCTCAGCCTCCTGAGTAGCTGGGATTGCAGGCACGCGCCACCATGCCCAGCTAATTTTTTGTATTTTTAGTAGAGACGGGGTTTCACCATGTTGACCAGGATGGCCTCGATCTTTTGACCTTGTGATCCACCCGCCTCAGCCTCCCAAAGTGCTGGGATTACAGGCTTGAGCCACTGCGCCCGGCCGAGATGAGAACTTTTTAAACAACATAATCACAATAGCTTTGTCATTTCCCATAACATTAACAAGAAATCCTTAACTAGGCTAACATCTAGTTCAGGAGAAACTTAACTTTATCAGAGCGTTTATAAATGGATCAAGTTTTCAAGTGATAGCTTTTCAATAAGACTAAGAATTTTTAAAAGGGGAAAACTTTCAAAATTAAAATTGCAATCTCATTTTTTCTCATATTGCTCTGCAAATATAAATCTGGGTACTCAGACTCCAGAAGAGGATAAGAATAGGCCTATGAATCAAAACCATTTATCATATTCTGTTATTTTTAGTTATTTGTTTCTTCCTGATGTTTTAACTCAACATCAGTTTAATAGATTTAATCATACTTTTTAAAAAAGAAATTTTTTTTTTTTTTTTTTTTTTTTTTGAGACGGAGTTTCGCTCTTGTTACCCAGGCTGGAGTGCAATGGCTCGATCTCGGCTCACCGCAACCTCCGCCTCCTGGGTTCAGGCAATTCTCCTGCCTCAGCCTCCGGAGTAGCTGGGATTACAGGCACGCGCCACCATGCCCAACTAATTTTTTGCACCTTTAGTAGAGACAGGGTTTCACCATGTTGACCAGGATGGTCTCGATCTCTTGACCTCGTGATCCACCCGCCTCGGCCTCCCAAAGTGCTGGGATTACAGGCTTGAGCCACCGCGCCCGGCGCAAAAAGAAAAATTTTTTATATCCATCATGGAAAATTCTGACCAAAAGATAAATTTAAAGCTAAAGCAGGATGGTTGTCAAATCCTGTGTCCATAACTTTGCACAAGACACTTAGTCATTTGGAAAGTCCTGTGTTAATAGTCTGTCCTATGACTCAACTATTTCCCACATAGAGATAGTACAGAACACCCTTAAAAAAAACTCACACCTGGCCAGGCGCAGTGGCTCATGCTTGTAATGCCAGCACTTTGGGAGGCTGAGGTGGGCGAATCATGAAGTCAAGAGATCGAGATCATTCTGGCCAACATAGTGAAACCCCGTCTCTACTAAAAATACAAAAATTAGTTGGGTGTGGTGGCACACACCTGTAGTCCTAGCTACTCAGGAGGCTGAGGAAGGAGAATCGCTTGAACCTGGAGAGAGCAGAGACTGAGCCACCGCACTCCAGCCTGGCAACAGAGTGAGACTTTGTCTCAAAAAAATAAAATTAAAAGCAAACAGAAAAACTCACACCTAGGCTGGGTGCAGTGGCTCACGCCTGTAATCCCAGCACTTTGGGAGGCTGAGGCGGGTGGATCACCTGAGACCAGGAGTTCAAGAACAGCCTGGGCAATATGATGAAACCTCCTCTCTGCTAAAAATACAAACAATTAGTGGGGCGTGGTGGTGGATGCCTGTAATCCCAGCTACTCGGGAGCTTGAGGCAGGAGAATTGCTGGAACCTCGGAGGCGGAGGCTGCAGTGAGCCAAGATTGCGCCATTGTACTCCACCCTGGGCGAGAAGAGCGAAACCCCCACACCTAAAAAAAGTGTAAACATCATAAAACATAAATGACAATTGGGTCACAGGCCATATTACCCTCCATGCTAAAAGCAGACACTAATAATAGTAATTTTGAGATAGCCTATAAAATGTGGCTCTGAGTAAATTTGAACTGCCAGTGTTTTATTTCTACCAAATTGTTTAGAAAGATTCCTTCATACATAACAGATGCTTAACAGTATTTGTTGATTCAATTTAATATTGAAACTAAAATTTTCCAACATAGCAAGTATTGAATTCCAGATTATGTAAAATGAAATGGATATGCATTACCCCACGTCCTGGAACTGAGTAGAAAAAAAAGGCTTTCACTCTTTCTTTTCTTTTCTTTTTTCTTTTTTTTGTTTTTGAGACGGAGTTTCACTCTTGTTACCCAGGCTGGAGTGCAATGGCGCGATCTTGGCTCACCGCAACCTCCGCCTCCTGGGTTCAAGCAATTCTCCTGCCTCAGCCTCCTGAGTAGCTGGGATTACAGGGACACGCCACCATGCCCAGCTAATTTTTTGTATTTTTAGTAGAGACGGGGTTTCACCATGTTGACCAGGATGGTCTCGATCTCTCGACCTCGTGATCCACCCACCTCGGCCTCCCAAAGTGCTGGGATTGCAGGCTTGAGCCACCGCGCCCGGCTTTTTTTTTTTTTTTTTTTTTGAGACGGAGTTTCGCTCTTGTTACCCAGGCTGGAGTACAATGGCGCTATCTCGGCTCACCGCAACCTCCACCTCCTAGGTTCGGGCAATTCTCCTGCCTCAGCCTCCTGAGTAGCTGGGATTACAGGCACGTGCCACCATGCCCAGCTAATTTTTTTGTATTTATAGTAGAGATGGGGTTTCACCATGTTGACCAGGATGGTCTCGATCTCTTGACCTCGTGATCCACCCGCCTCGGCCTCCCAAAGTGCTGGGATTACAGGCTTGAGCCACTGTGCCCGGCCTCCACTCTTTCTTTTCTTTCCTTCCTTCCTTCCCTTTTATTTTTTGAGACGTTGTCTTGCTCTGTTGCTCAGGTTGGAATTCAGTGGTGTGGTTATAGCTCACTGCAACCTTGACCTCCCAGGCTGAAGTTATCCTCCCCACCTCAGCCTCCTGTGTAGCCAGGACCACAGGCACACACTACCACACCCGGCTAATTTTTAATTTTTTGTACAGACAAAGTCTCCTTATGTTGCCTAGATGGAAAAGCTTCATCTCATACTTGTGTTTTTAATCTTCATTCAGTACATTACCTGCTGTCCCAAATACGTACATTTATAAATTTATATTCAGTGTCCATGCTGAATTTGTGCTTGTGTGGGTGGAGACACACACACACACACACACACACACACACACACACACACAATGTAATCCCTACATTACCCTCATTTGTAACTTCCAGGGAGCTAGAGGACTGTCCACAGGATGAGCGATAATAGGGACATTTTCTGGATATTGATAAAAGGGCACTTATCAATACTTTCTGTTTACATATCAGTAAAGTGCTGATTCTTTTTGGAAGAACACCCTACTTGGTAAGGATGTCCTACCTCTCCAGAAAATTTTACTGTTGCCCTAGACCTAAATACATTAAAAAAAAAAAGAAAATTGTATTGCACCCTTTTCTAGCCTGAAATTTACCAGAGCTATGTAGAGTTTACCTCAAAAAACGAACAAGCAAACAAACTATAAAACACAATAAAAAAAGAAAATAAAGGTTTGCCTTATTTATTTCCTGACTTATAAAGTAGGGAGACTGAAATCCTAAATCCCAGTCCCACAGAAATGCCTACTGGCATTCAATATATTGCTAAAATCATTAATTGGGAGGCCACTAGGCTGAAAATGCTACAGTGCCTTGGATTCCTGCATAAGCAAACCAAAAGCCAACTCAGTGTAAACAGTAAAACAAAACATAAGCTTAACCAATCAGAAACCACGAACTGGCTGGGCTATCGTGTGCTATCACGTGTGTTAATTACATACCAGCATATATATAAACACAAAATATCAGCTCACATATTTTTCTACCCGCATACTTTCACTCCCAACAACAGTAACATGAACAAAGGAAAAACACATGACCCTCTCCCCAAAGTTTTGGGCTATGTTATGCAAGAAGGATAATATGGGCAAATAAATTCAGGTTAACCAGAGCAAAAAACAAACCAACAAACAAAAAAGTAATGTACCTTGACTCAGTTTTCCTTATAAGTTATGTTTATTCTTCTCCCATTCATCTTTGTGAATAGGAACAATGTCTTCGTTATTTTTGCCCCCTCAGAAGAGTGCATCAGAATCAAATGAAGAGTTTAAACACACACACACACACACACACACACACACACACACACACACACACACCCCAGTTCCCAGGACTACCCTTTATCAGGAACTCCAGAGAGTAGGGCTCAATAATCTGTGATTTTAACAATTCCTCAGATGCTTTTTCTGTTGACCAATACCAATAGCATGTGAGAATTACTGCTCAGGGTATCTAGAGCAGTTCACTACATATAGTAGTTTTATGTAAATGTTCACTCAATGGGTAAATAAACAAACGAATCAAAACCGGAAATGCACCAGGCCTGGTGGCTCACACCTGTAAATCCCAGCACTTTGGGAGGCTGAGGCTGAGGCTGGTGAATCACTTGAGGTCAGGAGTTCAAGACAAGCCTGGCCCACATGGTGAAACACCGTCCCTACTAAAAACACAAAAATTAGCCAGGTGCGGTGGTGGGTACCTGTAGTCTCAGCTACTAGGGATGCTGAGGCACGAGAATCATGTGAACCCTTGAGGTGGAGGTTGTCATGAGCTGAGATCATGCCACTGCACTCCAGCCTGGGTGACAGAGCAAGACTCTGTCTCAAAAATATAAATAAATAAATAAAAAATTTAAAAGACTAGAAATGAGCAACTCTATGAGCTCTGACCACACCCAAGAGCTATTGGTCTATGAATCTTCTAAGTATCTTGCGTCTTACATCATTTAGCCCAGATAGATGGTGGCTCAACTCCGATCTGTGTTCTCTCATTCCACTTCACTCCTGAGCAGCCAGTAGGACCCTACCTCAAAAAACAAACAAGCAAACAAACTTAAAAACAAAACAAAACAAGAAAATAAATAAAGTTTTGCCTTATTTACTCCCTGACTTGTAAAGTAAGGAGACTGAAATCCTAAATCCCAGCCCCACAGAAATGCCTACTGGTATTCAATATATTCCTAATTGGGAGACCATTAGGCTGAAAAGGCTATAGTACCTTGGGTTCCTACATAAGCAAACCAAAAGCCAACTCAGTGTAAACAGTAAAACAAAACATAAGCTTAACCAATCAGAAACAAGAACTGGCTGGGTATGGCGGCTCATGCCTGTAATCTCAACACTTTGGGAGGGCAAGGTGAGTGCATTTGCTTGAGGTCAGGAGTTTGAGACCAGCCTGGGCAACATGGTGAAACTTCGTCTCACAGGGCATCACAGGCATGCACCTGTAGTCCCAGCTATTCAGGAGGCTAGGATGCGAGGCTCTCTTGAGCTTGGGAGGTTGAGCAGAGCAGTAAGCTGTGACTGTGCCACTGACCTCCAGCCTCAGCAGCAAAGTGAGACCATTTCAAAAAGAAAAGAAACCACAAGCTAACCTTTAACAAGAGACATTAACAATCATAAACTGGGCCAGGCACGGTGGCTCAAGCCTGTAATCCCAGCACTTTGGGAGGCCGAGGCGGGTGGATCACGAGGTCAAGAGATCAAGACCATCCTGGTCAACATGGTGAAACCCGTCTCTACTAAAAATACAAAAAATTAGCTGGGCATGGTGGCGCGTGCCTGTAATCCCAGGTACTCAGGAGGCTGAGGCAGAAGAATTTGCTGAACCCAGGAGGCGGAGGTTGCGTTGAGCCGAGATCGCGCCATTGCACTCCAGCCTGGGTAACAAGAGCGAAACTCCGTCTCAAAAAAAAAAAAAAAAAAAAAAAAAAAAAATCTCCCCCTCATGTTCCCTCTGTAAAACTCTGAACCACTTGTGATTTAGTGCTGCCTAATTGGTGATTTAATGAATGCTTAGATCAACTCATTAAAATTGTAAGGTGCTGAGGGCCAGGCACCCTAGCTTGTACCTGTAATACCAGCTACTTGAGAGGCTGAGGTGACAAAAATAAATACATTTAAAATAAATAAACAGCCGGGCGCGGTGGCTCAAGCCTGTAATCCCAGCACTTTGGGAGACCGAGGCGGGTGGATCACGAGGTCGAGAGATCGAGACCATCCTGGTCAACATGGTGAAACCCCGTCTCTACTAAAAATACAAAAAATTAGCTGGGCATGGTGGCACGTGCCTGTAATCCCAGCTACTCGGGAGGCTGAGGCAGGAGAATTGCCTGAACCCAGGAGGCGGAGGTTGCGGTGAGCCGAGATCGCGCCATTGCACTCCAGCCTGGGTAACAAGAGCGAAACTCCGTCTCAAAAAAAAAAACAAAAACAAAAACAACAACAACAAAAAAACAAATAAACAAATAAATAAATTTTACAGTTAATGGTCACAAAGGGGTTTTAGAATGCTTGCCTTCTGAAATCACATCATTGCAAGAATAACTCCATAGTTTCTTAAGAGAATAATGACGGAGTTTTTGTGGCAGTAAAAACAATCTGAGGAAACAATCCAGCTCTGCCTACTTCTCTGAGCCTCTACTGCAGGATTCAAACCTCCTCTCACCACTCCTTGGATTATCATTACAGCCCCTAACACAGCTGCTCCTGTGCCACACAAACCATTCTTCACATTTCAGCTAAAGGAAGGTTTCAAACACTAACCATTTATAGCTCCAGCAGCTAGCACAATCCCTGGTACACAGTTTATACACAATTAATATTTGCCGAAAGAGAAAGTCACGAAGGAATCATACACATTAAACTCTTATTTCCTATGTGATATCAATGACATTTACACATTTTATCTAGACTATGTAATATCCCAGTTTAAATCTAGTCATTGGCTCCTATTGCCCTTGGAATAAAATACAAACTCAGTTTACATGACTTTTTGCAGTCTGGTCTCTGATAATCTCTGAAGTTTGCTTTTTTGCCCCTTTTTTCACTCCCCGCCCCCCAACTTCTTCCCTTTTGCTTTCTGAACCACAGAGCTATCAAGCTGCTTTTAAAAATCCTCAAACATGTCATGCTCCCTTTGGCTTTTGCGATCTTTCCATATGCTGGTCTCTGCCTGAAACATTCTTCACCCTTCACTATAGGCAAGTTTTTTCTTTTCTTTCTTCTTTTTTTTTTCTGAAGGTCTTAGACTAACACACTATATGCAAGTTAACTGTCTCTCTTTCCCCCAAAATTGCCCTATCACTTCCCATCACATCTGCGTGCGCGCACGCGCGCGCACACACACACACACACACACCCCCTCACTCATAACATATATTTACATGAGAATCTAATTCCTGTAAACTGTGGGGGCTGAATTCTGGGCAGAATTGAAGTTGTAAGCATTAATCAGGCTGCACTTTGATCCCCTTCCTTGTAAGTGAACGTCACATAACAATAGATGCTGACCATTTGCATCTCGAATTTTCCTATAAATGGGATTTCTGGTATTAGAATCATTAGGTTTTTAAGAACTGCTTAAGGTGGCCGGGCATGGTGGTTCATGCCTGTAATCCAAGCACTTTGGGAGGCTGAGGTGGGTGGATCATGAGGTCAAGAGATCGAGACATCCTGGCCAACATGGTGAAACCCTATCTCTGGAAACAAAACAAAACAAAGCAAAACAAAACAAAACAAAAAACTGCTTAAGGCTAGACGCTGCCGCTTACTCCCATAATCCCAGCACTTTGGGAGGCCGAGGTGGGTGGATCACCTGAGATTAGGAGTTCGAGATTAGCCTGGCCAACAAGGTGAAACCTTGTCTCTGCTAAAAATGCAAAAATTAGCCAGCCAGGATGGCGGGCACCTGTAATCCCAGCTACTCAGGAGGCTGGGGCAGGAGAATGGCTTGAACCTGGGAGGCAGAGGTTGCAGTGAGCAGGGATCTTGCCATTGCACTCCAGCCTGGGTGACAAGAGCAAGACTCCATCTCCAAAGAAAAAAATAAATAAATAAGTAAAACTGCTTAAGCAGATCCTGAATTCCAAACAGAACAGCAGACACCAACTAATTTAAAGATCTCCCCAGAGCAACATAGTCAGCATGAGAATATGGTTTCTTTATCTCTTGCCCCATGACTTCACTTTGCACTCCGACCAGTCAACAATCTCTACATTTCAGCCCACCCTGAAACCCTTAAAAACCTCAGCCCTGGCTGGCTGCAGCGGCTCATGCCCGTAATCCCACTTGGGGAGGCTGGGGTGAACGGATCACCTGAGGTCAGGAGCTCAAGACCAGCCTGGCCAACATGGTGAAACCCGGTCTGTACTAAAAATACAAAAATTAGCTGGGTGTGGTGGCCTATGCCTGTAATCCCAGCTACTCGGGAGGCTGAGGCAGGAGAATTGCCTGAACCCAGGAGGCGGAGGTTGCTGTGAGCTGAGATCGCCATACTGTGCTTCAGCCTGGGCGACAGAGTGAAATTCTGTCTCAAAACAAACAAACAAACAAACAAAAACCCTAGCCCCAAGGCCCTATGACTAAATCTTTTTCTCTGCTGCAACCCTGCACTTTGAGTTGAAACAGATCTACTACAGTTATATTCCCTGACCCTGACCATCCCTGAAAATTTGAGTTAGGTGCCTTCCTTTGGGCTCACAAGGCACTTTTTTTTTTTTTGAGACAGAGTTTCTCTCTTGTTACCCAGGCTGGAGTGCAATAGCGCGATCTCGGCTCACCGCAACCTCCGCCTCCCGGGTTCAGGCAATTCTCCTGCCTCAGCCTCCTGAGTAGCTGGGATTGCAGGCATGTGCCACCATGCCCAGCTACTTTTTTGTATTTTTAGTAGAAACGGGGTTTCACCATATTGACCAGGATGGTCTCGATCTCTTGACCTCGTGATCCACCCGCCTCGGCCTCCCGAAGCGCTGGGGTTACAGGCTTGAGCCACCGCGCCCGGCCACAAGGCACTTTTAATTCTCTTACCAGAGAATTTATCACCTGTGATGATTATTTTTCTGTATCTTGGCTGGGCTACTGTGTCAATATTTGGTCAAACATTATTCTGAATGTTTCTATAAAAGTTTTTTTTTTTTTTTTTTTCGAGACAGAGTCTTGCTTTGTCACCTAGGGTGGAGTGTAGTGGCCTAATCTTGGCTCACTGCAACCACCACCTCCCAGGTTCAAGCAATTCTCCTGCCTCAGCCTTATAAGTAGCTGGGATTACAGGTACCCACCGCCACACCCGGCTAATTTTTGTATTTTTAGTAGAGTTGAGGTTTCACCATGTTTCACCCCACTCTCATCCCACTTGACTAGAGTCTCCTGAGAACAGGAGTTTAAACTGTTTTATTCATTTTTATGTCTTTTGTAGCCTGATACATCATAGCTTTTTTTTTTTTTTTTTTTTTTTTTTTTTTTTTTTTTTTTTTGAGACTGTTTTGCTGCTCTGTTGTCCAGGCTGGAATGCAGTGGCAAGATCATAGCTCACTGCAGGCTCAAACGCCTGGCCTCAAGAGACCCTCCAGCCTTAGCCTCCTAAGTAGCTGAGATTACTGGCTAATATGTAGTTAATATGGATCATTGGTTTTTATTTTTTATGAAGTATTGAAATGAAGAGTTTAATTTCACTGCAATTCTCTGAGGCTGTTAAATACTTTGAGAAGCTTCATCTCAATTCTCTTTCACTCACTATTCCCCTTTCTCTCTTCTATCAAGACTGTGTCTTCTGAAGTTAACAATGATCCAATCTCTAGAGTATTGCACTAATTCCCATTTGAAGCAGTTATCTCACTGAGACTCTCAGCAACTCATAGAAATATTTCTGAAGGAATCATTTAATTAACTCCAGAAGAAATAAGAATACAGAAGAGAAAAAGAAAGAAAGAAAGAAACAAAAACCAAACTAGGTACAAGCTACTGGAGACATTGTAACAAATGAAATTCTCTCTTCCACCAGAAGCCTAAAAAAGAAACAAACAAACCAACAAAAAACAAACTAGGTACAAGCTATTGGTGACATTGTAACAAACTAGATTCTTCCACTGGAAGCCTAAAAATCATTTAAAATACCTAGTCCCAATGCTAACCAAAAAATGTACAATCAATCTTCTCATAATTTCTATGAAGCAATAAAATATTTGAAATCAAGCCGGGCGTGGTGACTCAAGCCTGTAATCCCAGCACTTTGGGAGGCTGAGGTGGGTGGATCACGAGGTCAAGAGATCAAGACCATCCTGGTCAACAAGGTGAAACCCCATCTCTACTAAAAGTACAAAAAATCAGCTGGGCATGGTGGCGTGTGCCTGTAATCCCAACTACTCAGGAGGTTGAGGCAGGAGAAGTGCCTGAACCCAGGAGGCGGAGGTTGCGGTGAGCCGAGATCGTGCCATTGCACTCCAGCCTGGGTAACAAGAGCGAAACTCCGTCTCAAAAAAAAAAAAAAAAAAAAAAAAAAATTTGAAATCAGATAGTTTTATTTATACATATATCTAATTGGTTAGGCAGCAGATACATAAAAAGTCTCATATTTTAAGAAATTCTACAAGCCTCAGAGTTATAATTTAGAAATAATTATTGAGCACTGTATTCATATTCATTAGTAATATCTAAAAAATCTGGTTTTTGGCCTAAAAAATTAAAAAATTACAATTTTCTGTATCTTCACTTACCACCTGGCTGTTGCCCTTTCGTAAGCTTTTTATGTTCTGCCTTTGTTACCACCCCCTTCCCTTCACGATTGTCCCCTTCCGATCAGTGCCTTTTTTTCTCTACCTAAGGCAAAAATGGGAGCCAGCAAACTTTGTTTTCTCCATCTCTCCTCTCTTTCCCTCCCTTCTGCCTGCAGCTCCATGAGTAACTAAATCTTCCAGATATTCTGTGCTTATTAACAACACAGCATCCTTTTGACTTGGAACCCATAGCAGTAAGAATTTAGTTTCTCCTGTCAACTAAGAAAACTCTGGGAAAATTTTCGGTGGACAGTAAATGCCAGGTTATCTAGACTTCATTAATATATGACATAACAAATAAATACAACTTTTAGCCAAATTGTCCCCTTTATTCAATTATAAAGAGGATTTGCTGGCCAGATGTGGTGGCTCATGCCTGTAATTCCAGCACTCTGAAAGGCCCGTGGTGGGCAGATCACAAGGTCAAGAGATCGAGACCATCCTGGCCAACATGGTGACACTCCATCTCTACTAAAAATACAAAAATTAGCCGAGTGTCAGAGGTGTGCACCTGTAGTCCCTGGGAGCAGAGGTTGCAGTGAGCCAAGATCACACCACTGCACTCCAGCCTGGCTGCAGGGCAAGAACTCTGTCATTAAAAAAAAAAAAGGCCCGGCGCGGTGGCTCACGCCTGTACCACCTCATTTAATCTAGACAAGAATGCCATGAGATAGGTACTGTTAACATCACCATATTACAGAAAGAGAAACTGAGGCACAGAGCAATTGAAATAATTCACCCATGGCAGCATAGCTTGAAATAATTCCCCCCACAGTAGTGGCATTGGTATTCAAACCAAATCAGTCTGTATTCAAATCTCTTTTTTTTTTTTTTTTTTTTTGAGACGGAGTTTCGCTCTTCTTGCCCTGGCTGGAGTGCAATGGCGCGATCTCGGCTCACCGCAACCTCCGCCTCCTGGGTTCAGGCAATTCTCCTGCCTCAGCCTCCTGAGTAGCTGGGATTACAGGCATGTGCCACCATGCCCAGCTAATTTTTTTGTATTTTTAGTAGAGACGGGGTTTCACCTTGTTGATCAGGATGGTCTCGATCTCTTGACCTCGTGATCCACCCGCCTCGGCCTCCCAAAGTGCTGGGATTACGGGCTTGAGCCACCGCGCCCGGCCCGGCTCAAATCTCTTAAGTGAATTGGCTTCCTTACAGGTGAATCTTATGTGCTTATCAAGTACTGGATGGTGTGTAAAAATTTAAGAAGCAGTTCAAATATGCATTTGGACGATGAGGGAGTAACAGTAAGCTCAGCAAAATACATATTTGAAAAGAGATTAAATGTACATTTTGGAAACAAGGGAAATCTTAGTAAACAAGGTAAACAATATCTCTGAAAGGGGATTCAGATGTGTGCTTTAAGAGAAAGAGAATCACAGTATAAGTTCAGAGTTTTCAACTTTTAAAATACATAACAGGCTCTGTGGCTCATGCCTGTAATCCCAGCACTTTGGAAGGCTGAAGCGGGAGGATTGCTTAAGCCCAGAAATTCGAGACTGACCTCGGCAACATTGTGAGACCCTGTTTCTACAAAAACATTGTTTAAATTAACCAGACGTTGCCGGGCGCGGTGGCTCACGCCTATAATCCCAGCACTTTGGGAGGCCGAGGCGGGTGGATCACGAGGTCAAGAGATCGAGACCATTCTGGTCAACATGGTGAAACCCCGTCTCTACTAAAAATACAAAAATTAGCCGGGTGTGGTGGTGCATGCCTGTAGTCCCAGCTACTCGGGAGACTGAGGCAGGAGAATTGCTTGAACCCGGGAGGCGGAGGTTGCAGTGAGCCGAGATCATGCCATTGCACTCCAGTCTGGGTAACAACGCGAAAGTCCGTCTCAAAAAAAAAAAAAAAAAAAAAAAAAAATTATTCTACTTTATATATAATGTAAAATTTTATATATAACATATGATATAAACATCAGCATACAGCCTCTCACAAGTTAGCCAAATACCTTTTTTTCTTTTTTGTTTTTTATGGACACCCTAGAGGTGATTTTTTGAAGCACTAGCAATATAATATATTTCTTTTTTTTTTTTTTTTTTGAGACGGAGTTTCGCTCTTGTTGCCCAGGCTGGAGTGCAATGGCGCAATCTTGGCTCACCGCAACCTCCGCCTCCTGGGTTCAGGCAATTCTCCTGCCTCAGCCTTCTGAGTAGCTGGGATTACAGGCACACGCCACCATGCCCAGCTAATTTTTAGTATTTTTAGTAGAGACGGGGTTTCACCATGTTGACCAGGATGGTCTCGATCTCTCGACCTCGTGATCCACCCGCCTCGGCCTCCCAAAGTGCTGGGATTACAGGCTTGAGCCACCGCGCCCGGCCAATATATTTCTTATCTTTATTAGCAAATGTACAACATCTGTTGATGTTTATAAACTGAGATTACATTTTCACACAGTATTTGGGTATTACGGTTTTCCTTCCAACAGGCTTATCATGTTTCACAGTTTTTACTAAATATGATTTGCCGGATCATTGTTAAAAAGAAAACAAAATTGTCGGAGGCTGGGCGTGGTGGCTCATGCCTGTAATCCAAGCACTTTGGAGGCCAAGGTGGGTGGATCACCTGAGGTCGGGAGTTCAAGACCAGCCTGAGCAACATGGTGAAACCCCGTCTTAAAAAGTAAAAATAAAAAATTAAAAAATTAAAAAAAAAAAGAAAACAAAACAAAATTGTCAAATGCACCTAAACACTTAAGAAACACAACTGCTGATCCTTTTGTAGTTCCTAAGTGTGATAATTCAGTGTTCACGTGCATGTATGAGAAATGTGCCCTCAATCCTTGTTATGACGCGGTCCATTACCCATCTGATGTGAAAATTTTAAAAAATTTAAACAAAAGGCCGGGCGCGGTGGCTCATGCCTGTAATACCAGCACTTTGGGAGGCAGAGGCGGGTAGATCACGAGGTCAAGAGATCAAGACCATCCTGGTCAACATGGTGAAACCCAGTCTCTACTAAAAATACAAAAAATTAGCTGGGCATGGTGGCGCATGCCTGTAATCCCAGCTACTCAGGAGGCTGAGGCAGGAGAATTAATTGCCTGAACCCAGGAGGCGGAGGTTGTGGTGAGCCAAGATTTCGCCATTGTACTCCAGCCTGGGTAACAAGAGCGAAACTCCGTCTCAAAAAAAAAAAAAAAAAAAAAAAAAAATTTAAACAAAGGAGAGAGAGAAAAAGGAACATTACTACTAATAAAGTGTGATTTTTTTGTTGATTATTTTGTTTTTAACTACTCTACCATAAAATTTCAGGGCCTATAGGACCATGGAATCAATTACAATGAGAAGGGTAGAAACTCAGTAAAAACATGGCAAATAAGGCTGAACAATCACAAAGAAAAGAAGTCACACTGTTTGGAGAATGAATTTGTTTTCAGTAAGAAACCAGTTTGCCTGATTCCACACTACCAATTTGAAATTTGATATTGTTACCCTAAAATTATTGTTTAAAAAGAAGTGTTATAAATTAAATAAAAAGTTTTCATTCAATCTGTCAGGAAGACATTTTTGTTATAACAAATTTGTCTACAATGGTGGAGTGTCAGGAGATATGCAAATAATCCAAGACAAAGTAAACTCTAAAAGAGTATTAGTTGGCTTTGATAATGATACCAGTACAAGGAGACTTCAGTCACATTTTCCCCAATAAATTGGAAACAACGGCCGTAAGACTGTTTTCTAAGAGTTAAACTTTAAGATCACATACATAGCTAGGAGTAGAAATAAGCAAAGTCACCTTTAAAACACAAACTGGTCTGATTTAACTGTAACTTGATTTTTATTGAAAGAATATTGCTACGATGTTTGGGTAGCCATGGAAACAGAGAAACTAATGTACAGGGGGCACTTCAGGGCCAGTGGTCATCCAAGTGCTGTTAAGGAGAGAATGAGCACAAATCAACAGCTCAGCTGGATGGCCCACTATATTGCAGATCAATGCTGATAACTGCAACCACTGGAAATTGAGAACTTCTATCTTTGGGACAAAATCATCCTGTTCTGAAGATAGCTGAATCAAGAAAAGTCTATACGTATAACTCCACTTGTTCAGAATCTGTGCTCATCAAGCAACCTTCTGATAATGCCTTGGTTTCCTGAGTAGCTTTGGCTACACAGAAAATGCACTCAGGGGGCTGGGCATGCTTGTTCACACCTGTAATCCTAGCACTTTGGGAGGCTGAGGCAGGCAAATCATGTGTGGTCAGAAATTTTGAGACCAGACTTGCCAACATGGCAAAACCCCATCTCCACTAAAAATACAAAAATTAGCTGGCATCTTGGCTCCTGTGTGTTAATCCCAGCTACTCAGGAGGCTGAGGCAGGAGAATCGCTTGAACCCAGGAGGTGAAGTTTGCAGTGAACCAAGATTGTGCCACCTGGGCAACAGAATTGAGACTCCATCAAACAAGAAAAGAAAAGAAAGAAAGAGAGAGAGAGGGAGAGAGAGAAAAAGAGAGAGAAAGAAAAAGAAAGAGAGGGAGGGAGGGAGGGAGGAAGGAAGGAAGAAAAAAGAGAAAGAAGGAAGAAGGAAAGAAAAGAAAGAAAGGAGAAAGAAAGAAAGAAAAAAGAAAAAAAGAAAGAAAGAAGAAAGAAAGAAAGAAAGAAAAAGAGAAAATGTACTCAGGAAAAGACAGCAACTTGCATCCATGCTGGCACACTGGAGACTTTCTCTTTCTGACAAAAAGTAAAAAAAAAAGAAAGAAAAAAGTATTGACTTTGCAGTTGTGAGTGTTTGGGTGTATAAATTACTGCTCTTGGAAATTAATAACTTAATAGTCAGCTTATACATGTCAGTCTTGTGACCTTGGTTAATGTAAGTTCATCTGATTGCTAAAGTTATTCTCCATTGCTCAAGACAGATGTTTTGGCTGGGTGTGGTGGATCATGCCTATAATCCCAGCACTTTGGAAGACCAGTGCAGGAGGCTTGCTTGAGCTCAGGAGTTTGAAAACAACCCAGTCAACAGAGCAAGACCTGGTCTCTACTGGGGGCGGGGTGGGGGGGGAAAGCTAGGTATGGTGGCAGGCACTCGTAGTCTCAGCTACTTAGGAGACTAGGACAGGAGGATTGCTTGAGCCTGGGTGGTTGAGGTTGCAGTGAGCAGTGATCATGCTTGCTACCGTACTCCAGCCTGGGCAGCAGAGTGAGACCCTGTCTCCAAAAAACAAAGAAAGATGTTTCTGTGTCCAGGATACTATAGACCAGATCCTAGAAGGTTGTAGAAATTCGCTAAAGTAATGTTTTCTTGTGCTCTCGTGGATGATCAGTGGGCTTTCCCCTAGCAATGACCCTGTATCAACAAGATAAACCTTTTCTTTTCTTTTTTCTTTTTTTTGAGAAAGAGTCTCACTGCAGCCTTGACCTCCTGGGCTCAAGTGATCCCTTTGCCTCAGCCTCCTGAGTAGCTAGGACTACAAGCATGTGCCACTATGCCTAGCTAGTTTTTTTTTTCTTTTTAATTTTTTTTTTTGCAGAGGTAGGGTCTCCCCATCGCCCAGGTTGGTCTGGAACTCCTGGTCTCAAGCAATCCTTTTGCCTTGACCTACCTAAGTATTAGTATTATAGGCATGAGCCACCAAGCAAGGCCATGGCCTTGAAGTAGAAACTTTTCTACTTCAAATTAACAACAATGGGGAGGGAGATGTTCATAATTTACCTCTCTTTGTTATTTTATTTATTTTAATATTGCTACAGTGACAATTCCATGCACATACATCAGCTACTGGTGGGGAAGATCATTCAGACCAGAAGTGATAAGAAATCCTTGAATTTTAAATATGTTATGGGTAGTGTACAAAGTGGACAAAAGATACCATTTACTAAACATCTACCATATGCTCAGACACTATATATATATAAAATTAAAATATCTATAAATATTATTTATTTATTTTACATATTTTGCTTATATTTATTTATTTATTTATTTAAGAGGCAGAGTTTCACTCTTGTTGCCCAGGCTGTAGTGCAATGGCGTGATCGCGGCTCACTACAACCTTCACCTCCCGGGTTCACGTGATTTTCCTGCCTCAGCCTCCCAAGTAGCTGGGATTATTGGCATACACCACCACGCTTGGCTAATTTTGTATTTTTAGTAGAGACGGGGTTTCTACATGCTGGTCAGGCTGTTCTCAAACTCCCAACCGCAGGTGATCTGCCCATCTCGGCCTCCCAAAGTGTTGGGATTACAGGCTTGAGCCACCGCGCCCGGCTCTGACACAATATTATCATCATTACAGTCTCTCATTTCCAGATACACTCATCTGCCTACATTACACTTGCCTGGTAAAATCCAGCATGAGCAAATCTTACTATCCAACATCTCTTTGGCAGTACCGAAGAGCTGAACACTGTGATGGAAAAATCATATAAATAAACTGAATGACTTATTTCACATCTGTAATCAGAAACTTAAAAAGAGCTCTCAGCAGAGCATGCCCATGCTACTCTGTTCCTCACACTAGTTTTACTTTCACTCTCTGAGATAACTTCTCAATACACCAAGATTTCTCAGCCTGTCCCTTATTTCACTGAGAACATACTGGCAAACTGCAGGTTGAACCATTGACACATCCACCCACCAGACACAAGAATGCTCATTTTATCAACTTGTAAACGTGGTCAATTTAAGAGTTCTTGGAAAGGTCTCAGATCAAAGCGTTGCCCTGCAAGGATAATTCTAATTGCAGGAACTCCCTCCGTCCAGCAGGAGGCGCCAGCACCCTCTGCCGGGGTTGGGCCGCCACGGAGGCCTCACGTGATCAGGCCGTCTCTGCGCAGGAGTGCGGCCCTGCGGAGATTTGCCCTACGTACTAGCGTCATGACGTCGTACGTAGGGGCTGGCTAGCCGCCATCTTGCTTCTTTTTCTCGCTCGCTCGCTTCGTCTCGGGAAGCTGCGAAAGTGCTTTGGCCGTTTGTCCATCCGCAGCTTCGGCTTTTCCACTCCGGTGGCCCTTCCGGCCACCCATTTAACCCCAGCTTTCCCTCCTCCTTCTTTCGATCTGAGCTCGGCGGAGACCCTCGAAGTGCGTCAACTTGACACTCACCCTGACCGGTAAGGAAAGCAAGGTTGTGGGGGCCGCGATCAAAAAGGCCCCTATCAGGAAGGGCCAGCGTGCGACCCTTGGCGTGGGAGCGCACCCAGACCCTGGCGCCTGTAGGCTAGGGGGCCGCGTGGAGAGGGCCTCGAGTCCGGGCATCTCCCTTGTCTTTGGTTACCATCATCTCTGTGTCTGGGGAAGTCGGCCTCCAGCTTGGGGAGCGGGAAACCGGAGTCAGACCCGCCCCATGTGGTCTGCAGCAGGAGTCCTGGACCGGTCTGTCTTGCTACCACCCAGACCCCAGTCCTGGCCCTGCTAGGGGATTACGCATGTTTTCGGGTAAGCGAAGGGGGTTTCCGTCTTGCTGGACTGGCGGACGTGCAGATTTTTTTTTTTTTTTTTTTTTTAAAGTGTGCGGTATGCTTCCACTCAAACAACTGAAGGTCTCAGCCGGGGCCTTCACTGTCTACCTCTTCTTATGTAGTGAGGGTGGGACTTCCAATGAGCAATGTATGGGAGGGTCTGGACTAAAAGACCTGATTAGGTGAGAGGCTCTTCAGGGAATCATGACCAGCCCTACTTCCGCTAGGGAAGTGCTGCCCAACTCCAGAGGAGGATTTGAGTAGTTTTTTCATACTCTAGGCCGCTCCATTCTCTAACTTGGGTGGTGAATCTCGGTAGCTCCCTGTCTTTGAGGTAGCGTTGATATTGGTGGTGTTAGGGTGAAGTCCCTGTTTTAGGACTGAAGAAAAGGGCATGGGGCCAGTAGAGACATTGATAGAGTCTGCCTTCCTTTGCAAGAGAGGAGTACCTTTAACGTAAAAGGATGTATGGGTGTGTTGACATTATTTGAGATCTTTTTGAGGATCTGACATGCCTGATGTTTGCTGGCCTATAAGGCTAACCGGATTTCCGCATTGGCTGGTCTTCATTCTTCATAGATTCATACCTCGTTAGAGTACTTGGAATTGTACAGTAGGTGGCTCTGCTGTAAGATTTTCATTTGGAATGCACCAGAAGAATCGGAGGATTTTTGATTGTTGAGTGCTTAATAGCTTACTTCTGCAAATAAAAATGATAGGGTGATATTGAGCACCTACCAAGCCTAACTCCAGGTTTTTTCAAAAGATTTCACCTCCCATATTGATAATTAAGATTCGGCTTTGACTGGAGCCATTTTTAGGTGTGTGTCACGGATGCACTGCAGCATCTTTTCTGGCTCACCCCAAATGCATTGATCCCCTAAAAAATTAGGAGTAGATTGAATTTGAATTTTGTCTCTAGCATGTAGTCAAATAGTAATTCTCTCTTTTTCTGTAAATGAATTTTCAGAATATAGGCTTTTTAAGTGTTTTTGTTTGCTCAGCTTAGCTTATGTGTGGCTATTCTCACAAAATAGCATGTGGTCAAATAGGAATTCTCTCCTTTTCTGTACATGAATTTTCAGAATATAGGCTTTTTAAGTGTTTTTGTTTGCTCAGCTTAGCTTATGTGTGGCTATTCTGCATTAGTTGACTTTGCTATACACTGAGCACAGTATTAAGCCTTTTTCATACATGATTTTTTTTTGAATTAAAATCCTTACAACATACTTTTGAGGGAAGTGCTATTATTATGATCATCCCCATTTTACAGATCAGGAAATGAAGTCTAAGAGTGTAGTCTGACCAAGGTCAGATAGCAGTTATTGGTATTGTGTAGGTTCAATTCTGAACCCAAAGGGGATGCTCTAAACCTTCAACTTGTCTTGTAAATTATAAACTGTAGTAACTAAGATAAAGCATTATTTTTTATTTATTATTTTTTTATTTTTATTTTTTTTGAGACGGAGTTTCGCTCTTGTTACCCAGGCTGGAGTGCAATGGCGCGATCTCGGCTCACCGCAACCTCCGCCTCCTGGGTTCAGGCAATTCTCCTGCCTCAGCCTCCTGAGTAGCTGGGATTACAGGCACACGCCAGCATACCCAGCTAATTTTTTGTATTTTTTTTTTTAGTAGAGACGGGGTTTCACCATGTTGACCAGGATGGTCTCGATCTCTTGACCTCGTGATCCACCCGCCTCGGCCTCCCAAAGTGCTGGTTTACAAGCTTGAGCCACCGCGCCGGCCAGATAAAGCATTATTAACTGGTAGTTTTTCTTTAGCTTGACTAGTACATGAACATTGTTGCACCTACGCTAAGGTTAAAGTGTTGCAAGTTGTTTCTTTTTTTTTTTTTTTTTGAGATGGGAGTTTCTCTCTTGTTATCCAGGCTGGAGTGCAATGGCGCGATTTGCTCACTGCTATCTCCACCTCCTAGGTTCAGGCAATTCTCCTGCCTCAGCCTCCTGAGTAGCTGGGATTACAGGCACGCACCACCATGCCCAGCTAATTTTTTGTATTTTTAGTAGAGACGAGGTTTCACCATGTTGACCAGGATGGTCTAGATCTCTTGACCTCGTGATTCACCTGCCTCGGCCTCCCAAAGTGCTGGGATTACAGGCGTGAGCCACTGCGCCCGACCCTGCAAGTTGTTAAAAAGGATTATATCCACTTTGGAGGTGGGGTAGAAGCTAATTTTTTAGAGATAACTTAAAGTTAACTCTGACATGTCATAGATACAATTTTTAAATTTGGACACCTGACCTATATTGTTGGGAGAATATTCCCTTATCTGTAAAATGGTGATGATAATAGGATTTCCTTCAAAGGCTTACAGAAGTAAAAAAAGATAATGGATAATGTATGTAAAGGGCTTATTGCTGTGCTTATTACACAGTAAAAGGTCAACTGATAAAGAGAGGAGAATGGTAGAATATTGGTAGAAGAAAATACTCTCTTCCAAGCAATAATCTGTATAGTCTCAGAATGATGTATATATTTCTTTAGGTAACGTAAGAAGTATTCACCTACCCTTATCCCCCATATATCTATTTATATGCAGGATTTTGCCTCTTAGATATTTCCTTATCCTGTACAGTAAATATCGAGATGAGTATCTTGTTCATAGCTGAATATGCAGAAGATCTGCCTCATTCCAGCCCCCTGTCTTCTTCTTACCCCCACCCCAGCATCTTTACTGATAAAATGTCTTTGAAGATTATATCACTGTCTCCCTCCAAGTGCCGCCCCTAAACACTGCTTCATTTTGTTAAGCCAGTTGGGTAACCTGTGTTTTGGATGCTATTTATGTCATATTTGTGGAAAACAAGGATTGATCTTTGAAGTGTTACATAAGTTAGTGCAGAATTGTATTCTTTTTTTTTTTTTTTTTTTTTTGAGACGGAGTTTCGCTCGTTACCCAGGCTGGAGTGCAATGGTGCAATCTCGGCTCACCACAACCTCTGCCTCCTGGGTTCAGGCAATTCTCCTGCCTCAGTCTCCGGAGTAGCTGGGATTACAGGCACGCGCCACCATGCCCAGCTAATTTTTTGTATTTTTAGTAGAGACGGAGTTTCACCATGTTGACCAGGATGGTCTCGATCTCTCGACCTCGTAATCCACCCGCCTCGGCCTCCCAAAGTGCTGGGATTACAGGCTTGAGCCACCGCGCCCGGCAGAATTGTATTCTTAAACAGTGAAGGAGATACAAAAGTTGTGTCTGAATTATGACATACTTTCAGTAAAGCATGGTTTTGTCACCTTATGTATGAATAGGACAACGTAATGAAGGTTATCTCAGTCTATGTTAATTGTTGCTTACAAGTCTGAGAGTTACTATGTTAGTTTTCTAAGTCATAACATTTTAAATTCCTCACTGATCCCATGGATGCATCAGTCAGAACACCTTTGTGGATAAAAGTGTTCTATAGAGAGGATAAATAGTAAGTTTTCTATTTAAGAGACAGACCTAACTCTGTTGTCCTGGCTGGCCTACAACTCCTGGGCTCAAAAGATTCTCCTGCCTCAGCCTCCCAAGTAGCTGGGACTAGAAGTGCCTACTATTGCTCCCAGCATTGCCTATTACATTTCTAGTCCTTATTTTCCTCAAGATTATCAGAAAGCATGTTGTGGGGCCTGTGACTGCATGTATTTGCTAGCAAATCCAGTCAAACAAGGGCTGTACTTTGTTTCAACAGGAAACGTTTGTCTGGCAGACGTGATTGGCTGATATATAAGAATCTGAACACAAGTTTGCAATGAAATTGTTCTGTGAATTATAGTCAGTGTGATATACTCACCCCTGGGTGGTGCTGTTTTAGGTGTTCAGCATTAAAGTAAGATAGGATATAATCATTTGTGGAGCATGTCTAGTTTAAAAAAAATACTGGATATTATACATGTAGCATACTACATAGCAATACATACTATATACTATCTAGCAATTTTTCTATTTTCTGTGTTCTGACATTAGTTTGTTTTCCTCTACTAGACTGTTTCCATGTCCTCATCACCTTGTATTGTGGTTGGTGTATACCTAGAATTTATGTATTACTGAGTGAATGAGAGTCAGAAACAAAAGAATAGACCTGCAAGATTAACTGATAAATATCTTATTGGAGCAAAAGAAAACAGTGTCAGGCTTTTTTCCTTTATTTACCTTTAACAGTAGTATCACAGATAACCTTGAAAGAGTTTGTGTTAAGTAACATCCATTGTGAGATTAATTTGCCTCTGATTTTTTACATTTTAAGTTTTATGTAACAAAGGTTAAAGATTATTTTAATTTTGTAAGGCCCAGTGAATCAGAGCAATGTGGCATTTGGTCCACTCCCAAGGTGTTCACAGCCTTAAGGATTAATGTTAAAAGTTATCTTTCGGTCTTTGGATTCACACCAGAAGATAAAAAGGTGTATGAGAAGGTAAGGGAAATTTGGTGCAGAAAATTTCTGATAGTACAGATTGAGTGCCTAGTTGATTATAAGTCAAGCTGTGATGGCTAAAAAAGGTCAAGAATAATTGTGATTATTAATATTTCTTGAGCACTTACTATACTAAGTACTAAACTAAGACTATTTTGTGAATTATCCATTTAAATCCATATTACAGAAATCCTAAAAGGAAGAGATTTAAGTAATTTCTTCAAAATTACTTAGCTTCTAAGTGGTAGAAATGGCATTTGAATGACTGATCCAGAGCCTGAGTGCCTAACTCAACTACATGGGTTTCCTAGTGGCCAGTATTTTCCAAACTTAAATCATTCACAGTTTCTGCTTTGTCTCAAATCATCTATCTGTAACTTAGTATTTTTCTTTCATTCAACTTGTTGTCTTTTAATTAAATGAATTTAAAATAAAAATTTTATGATTATTTGGTGATAACTTCCCCCCAACATGTTTTAAAATAAACATGATTTTACATATATATTAAATATATATATACATATATATATATATATATATATATATTTTTTTTTTTTTTTTTTTTGAGATAGAGTTTTGCTCTTGCCACCTAGGCTGGAGTGCAGTAGTGCCGTCTCAGCTCACTGCAACCTTTATCTCCTGGATTCAAGCAATTCTTCTGCCACAGCTTCCCAAGTAGCTGGGATTACAGGCGCCCACTACCACGCCCGCCTAATTTTTTTGTAATTTTAGTAGAGTTAGGGTTTCACCATGTTGGCTGGGCTGGTCTTGAACTCCTGACCTCAGATGATCCACTTACCTTGGCCTCCCAAAGCGCTAGTATTACAGGCGTGAGCCACCATGCCTAGCCTGATTTTACGTATTTCTATGGATCACTTAAAATCATCCATTATACTACCGGTCTTTGTATTCCACCCTCTGGGTCATTACTGCTATAAGAAATGAAAAAAGTCTTAACTACATACTTGGGACAACCGTTTTCATGATGAACTGCAAAGAAATAGGTTTATTTAGATAGAGAAATTTAACAGGATGTCTAGGACAGTCTATGGCAAGGGAAAAACAAGAAAAAATAAATGAAGAAGGAGGTCACTATAGAAATCGGGGCAGAAGAGAATACTCTAAAAACAGGATTATTAGAGCTAAATGGAGCAGAGTTCAGAAAAATATGCGATAAATACTCTCTGGATTTGGCTGAGTGATCCTTGGTGACCTTACATAGTCTTAAGTCAAGTTATGAAGGTGAAAGATTAAAGGGGGAGGAGGGAAAAAGTAGGGAGATCTGTTGATTTTTAGATATAATGAATACTCAAGTGGACTCTGGGCTAGGAGTTTTAAAACCTAGGTTTAGAGTCCTTTATGTCACTTTGTGCCAGCCTTTAATTTTGGGGCAAGTTAACCTGGCTTCTTTAAGTTTTAAATATATAGCTATGTGATAGGAGGATAATATCCATTTCCCCTATCTCAGAGGAATATGCAAAGATTACATTAAATGTATTTCTGTACATCTTCTGAATTTAATATTCTTTGATATTACATGATATCAAGACATGAGTCTTGACCATATTTAAAGTCGAAAAGAGAACCATGAAAAGGGAAAATTAAAGGTAAAGGGAGGATAGGTTCCCTATAAGGTTGGAAGATCTCTTCTAAATAAATCTTGAGTGTGAAGGATAAGAGATGAATAAGATAATCTTGACTCTGAAGGATAAGAGATGTGGTTAGAGAATGGTTATCTAGATAAGTTAATAATTCATTTTTCTTTTTCCCTGTTTCCCAGTGAACAATCTGAAAGCACAGTGCTGCTGTATATGGTTGTACAGCTTGTGTACTGCCCAAAGATGCTGGATGGAAGGAGACAGCAAGTCAGCCTGTGTTCTGCTTGCAGAGTTCTATGCTCTAGCTTAGGCCTCCAGAGGAAACTGCCTCCACTTCTCCCCTCTCCAAGGCATCAGCCCCTTGCCAAGAGTGTATTTTCCCAAAAGGATGTATTTTTTTCTAGTTACATAAAGGCCCTATGGAGACCAGTGGATGCTCTAAAAAACTCCTTAAGAAGACATACTAAGGATACATTTAGAACAACATCAAGCCGGGCGCGGTGGCTCAAGCCTGTAATCCCAGCACTTTGGGAGGCCGAGGCGGGTGGATCACGAGGTCGAGAGATCGAGACCATCCTGGTCAACATGGTGAAACCCCGTCTCTACTAAAAATACAAAAAATTAGCTGGGCATGGTAGCACGTGCCTGTAATCCCAGCTACTCAGGAGGCTGAGACAGGAGAATTGCCTGAACCCAGGAGGCAGAGGTTGCGGTGAGCCGAGATCGCGCCATTGCACTCCAGCCTGGGTAACAAGAGCGAAACTCCGTCTCAAAAAAAAAAAAAAGAACAACATCAAAAACAATTGGGAAATTGGAGAAATGGTCAGGAGGAACAAAAGCTTTGAACTTTTTGCTAAGATAGGTTAGGAGGTTGGGCAACTACAGAATTCCTATTTTTTCAGTGCTTTTTTTTTTTTTTTGAGACAGTTTCACTCTTCTTACCCAGGCTGGAGTGCAATGGCGCAATCTGAGCTCACCGCAACCTCCGCCTCCTGGGTTCAGGCAAGTCTCCTGCCTCAGCCTCCCGAGTAGCTGGGACTACAGGCATGCACCACCATGCCCAGCTAATTTTTGTATTTTTAGTAGAGACGGTGATTCACCTTGTTGACCAGGATGGTCTCGATCTCTTGACCTCGTGATCCACCCGCCTCGGCCTCCCAAAGTGCTGGGATTACAGGCGTGAGCCACTGTGCCCGGCTTCAGTGCATTTTAAAGATGTGTATTGTAGCTTATTAAATTTTTTGTTAACTGAGAAACAGTATATTAAATATCATATACAGTTTATCAGATTTCAAAGAGGAGTGGTAAAACAATAATACAATTTAATCTTCCCCCCCAAAAATTTATAATTTTTGAATTTAAATTAAAATTTAGGTTTTTGATCATGTGGCTGGTAGTTTGATCTATATTTTAAGTTGCTTTTTACTGTTAGGTTTATAATTAAAACTATGTAAATTTAATAGCTCTTAATTGAAGCACAGTAGGGAAGGTACACAATTACTTCTGGAGGTTAGGAAAATGGAACAGAAACTTTGTTTTAAAAACAAAGAGGACATTGAAAAAGGGTACTTTAGACAGGTGAATTTAAAGTTTATATTAAAAAATTCGATTTTTGATATACAGCTCTATGAGTTTTAATAGGTATGGATTTTGTAGCCCCCACCACAACTAGGATACAGAATGTAGAAAGATAAAACATCGCCGGGCGCGGTGGCTCAAGCCTGTAATCCCAGCACTTTGGGAGGCCGAGGCGGGTGGATCACGAGGTCGAGAGATCGAGACCATCCTGGTCAACATGGTGAAACCCCGTCTCTCCTAAAAATACAAAAAATTAGCTGGGCATGGTGGCGCGTGCCTGTAATCCCAGCTACTCAGGAGGCTGAGGCAGGAGAATTGCCTGAACCCAGGAGGCGGAGGTTGCGGTGAGCCGAGATCGCGCCATTGCACTCCAGCCTGGGTAACAAGAGTGAAACTCTGTCTCAAAAAAAAAAAAAAAAAGAAAGATAAAACATCTCCCAACTATAGAACTAGAGTCTTTTTTTTTCTTTTTTTCTTTTATTAAAAGCAAGAGAGTATAAAAAAGAAGGATGGGAAGGAAGGAGAGAAAGAAGGAAGGAAATGGGTTTACATGTCTTAAGATTGGATATTTCAGTGGTAGAAGAATAGAGTCAATGAATGGAGGGATGTTAACCAATTCTCCACACTTAGTAAGTTTGAAATTAACATTCTTACTTTTGAAGGCAACCATTTGGTAATCTGAAAGATTAACTATAATTCATGATGCTGGATGAGCTGCTTGGAGCAAATACTTCTCTTTCATTCCCATAACATTCAGCACACTTGCTTGCAAAAAAATAGTGTTCAGTTAGCTGGATGGGTTGCATGTGCCCGTAGTCCTAGCTATCCAGGAGGGTAAGGTAGGATCCAGGAGGGTAAGGTAGGAGGATCACTTGAGTTCAAGTTCAGGATTGCAGTGATGGCACTGCTGCATTCCAGCATAGGTGGTAGGGTAAACTCTGTCTCTTGTAAAGAAAAATGATAAAGGTTGACTAAGAAATTACCTATGCTTTGGGCCTGCCATGGTGGCCCACCCTGTAATCCCGACACTTTGGGAGGCTGAAGCAGTGGATTACCTGAGGTCAGGAGTTTGAGACCAGCCTGGCCAACATGGTAAAACTGTGTGTCTATTAAAAATACAAAATTAGTCCGGGTGCGGTGGCTCAAGCCTGTAATCCCAGCACTTCGGGAGGCTGAGGTGGGTGGATCACGAGGTCAAGAGATCGAGACCATCCTGGTCAACATGGTGAAACCCTGTATCTACTAAAAATACAAAAAATTAGCTGGGCATGGTGGCGTGTGCCTGTAATCCCAGCTACTCAGGAGGCTGAGGCAGGAGAATTGCCTGAACCCAGGAGGCAGAGGTTGCCGTGAGCTGAGATTGCGCCATTGCACTCCAGCCTGGGTAACAAGAGCGAAACTCCATCTCAAAAAAAAAAGCAAAAACAAAAAAAACAACACAATTAGCCAGGTGTGGTGGCAGGTGGTGCCTGTAACCCCAGCTACTCGGGAGGCTGAGGCAGGAGAATCACTTGAACCTGGGAGGCGGAGATTACCTCTGAGTTGATCTGCACCAAGATCCTGCCGCTGCACTTCAGCCTGGCTGACAGAGCAAGACTCCGTCTCAAAAAAAAAAAAATATGAAATTCTCTATGCTTTGGTTTTTCTTTTTAATATGTTAGTTTGCAAATTTTGATTACCACTTAATAAGCTTTTATTACAGGCTTTACACTATTATAAGAGCTTTTTTTATTTTTTATTTTTTTTTGAGGCGGAGTTTCACTCTTGTTACCCAGGCTGGAGTGCAATGGTGCGAACTTGGCTCACTGCAACCTCCGCCTCCTGGGTTCAGGCAATTCTCCTGCCTCAGCCTCCTGAGGGTGCGGGATTACAGGCACACGCCACCATGCCCAGCTAATTTTTTGTATTTTTAGTAGAGATGGGGTTTCACCATGTTGACCAGGATGGTCTCGATCTCTTGACCTCGTGATCCACCCGCTTCGGCCTCCCAAAGTGCTGGGATTACAGGCTTGAGCCACCGCGCCCGGCTTATTCTAAGAGCTTTATACACACTTTTAAAATTAAATCTTATAGTAGTATTGATTGGAGTAGATGTTACAGCCTACCTTGGTGAGGAAGTAAAAATTAGTTGAGATTAAGTAATTTGCCTATGGTCACCTGGCTACTAAATATTAGAGCTAGAATTTAAACAAAAACAGTTTTTTTTTTTGAGACGGAGTTTCGCTCTTGTTACCCAGGCTGTAGCGCAATGGCACGATCTCAGCTCACCGCAACGTCTGCCTCCTGGGTTCAGGCAATTCTCCTGCCTCAACCTCCTGAGTAGCTTGGATTACAGGCATGTGCCACCATGCCCAGCCACTTTTTTGTATTTTTTTTTTTTTTTAGGCGGAGTTTTCGCTCTTGTTACCCAGGCTGGAGTGCAATGGTGCGGTCTCGGCTCACCGCAACCTCCGCCTCCTGGGTTCAGGCAATTCTCCTGCCTCAGCCTCCTGAGTAGCTGGGATTACAGGCACGTGCCACCATGCCCAGCTAATTTTTTTGTATTTTTAGTAGAGACGGGGTTTCACCATGTTGACCAGGATGGTCTCGATCTCTCGACCTCGTGATCCACCCGCCTCGGCCTCCCGAAGTGCTGGGATTACAGGCTTGAGCCACCGCGCCCGGCTTTTTTGTATTTTTAGTAGAGACGGGGTTTCACCATGTTGACCAGGATGGCCTCGATCTCTTGACCTTGTGATCCACCAGCCTCGGCCTCCCAAAGTGCTGGGATTACAGGCTTGAGCCACCGCGCCCGGCCACAAAAACAGTTTTAAAAGAAACAGTTGTGTAATTTGAACAGTTTTTAAATACGTAAGTTGTCAAAAAGAATGTCCTGGTAGTCACCTCATTAAGTAATTGGTAGATACAACAGCCGTACTTTTTAGGGACAACAGTTTTTTTTTTTTTTTTTTTTTTAAAGATGGGGTTTCACCATGATGGCCAAGCTGGTCTTGAACTCCTGACCTCAGGTGATCCACCCACCTTGGCCTCGCAAAGTGCTAGGATTACAGGCGTGAGCCACTGCGCCCGGCGGACAACAGTTTTTTTTTTTCTTTTTTTTTTTTTGAGACGGAGTTTTGCTCTTGTTACCCAGGCTGGAGTGCAATGGCGCGATCTCTGCTCACCGCAACCTCCGCCTCCTGGGTTCAGGCAATTCTCCTGCCTCAGCCTCCTGAGAGGCTGGGATTACAGGCACGCGCCACCATGCCCAGCTAATTTTTTGTATTTTGAGTAGAGACAGGGTTTCACCACGTTGACCAGGATGGTCTCGATCTCTTGACCTCTTGATCTACCCGCCTCGGCCTCCCAAAGTGTTGGGATTACCGACGTGAGCCACCGCGCCTGGCCAACAGTTTTTAGTACAGAAAATTTGATAGCTACTCTTCTCTTCTGTTTGTTAAGGCTTTTTTCTCCTCTGGAAACTTAATTCCCATGTTTCAGTTTCTAAGAACAGCCTGAACCCTTCTAACATCCTGATTAGAACTCCAACAGATTTATTTATATTGTACTTTGTTTTTTTTTAAATGATCATTTTCGACGTTTTTGCTGAACTGCTATTTTTAGTAAAAGAATTCAACATATGGTGGTAATCTTAGCTTTACTATTATAGTGGCAAATATAGTCTTAAAAATATTTGACCTTAGAATTAATTACTAGTTCATTTTAACTACTAGAAATGGAAGAGGCTTTATAAGTGGCCAATTCAATTCCTTACTCCAAGCAAGAATTATCTTTGTAATATTTCTGACAGGCTTACCTTGCTTTTGCTTGGATCCATCTGATGATCAAGAAGTCACTAAAGTCAACCCTTAACATTCACAAGACATGTATCCTAAGATCTTACAAATTTCCGTATTTAGCATTCAAACCTCTTCGTTTTCTCCTTACTTCTATGATCTACACTAGGATTTGGCGCTCTTTTCACTGCTCTTCCCCACCCTGCCCTCCTTCCTCCAGGAAAGAAACAGATGTCTTTTTACAAGAGTTATTGTATCCTGAAAAAAGAAAACGAAGTTCTGGGCATAGGGGTCTTAGCATTAGGAGTAGTGAGGGATATCCAAGCTGATTTTCTAAATGCATATCTCATGGTGTGTGATGCACATTTTGTGCTTCAGCAAAATTACACATCATTTCACAGCTCTTGGGGTTATTCTGCAAATTGTTAAAAGTAATGCTGTGAGTTCTAGTTTAATGTAACTTATGGATAAACTCAACAGTTTTTCCTTTGCATTCAGTCCAAGTTGTTGATGTTTTTCTTAATTAAGCCTGGAGTTGAGCATAATACTCTAAACATAGTGTGGTAAACATAAAATTCAGTGGAACTGTTCTGACTCCAAATCTGTGCATTAGATTTTTATTTTTATTTTTATTTTTTTTGAGACGGAGTCTCGCTCTTGTTACCCAGGCTGGAGTGCAATGGCGCGATCCCGGCTCACCGCAACCTCCGCCTCCTGGGTTCAGGCAATTCTCCTGCCTCAGCCTCCTGAGTAGCTGGGATTATAGGCATGCACCACCATGCCCAGCTAATTTTTTGTATTTTTAGTAGAGACGGGGTTTCACCATGTTGACCAGGTTGGTCTCGATCTCTCGACCTTGTGATCTACCCGCCTCGGCCTCCCAAAGTGCTGGGATTACAGGCTTGAGCCACCGCGCCCGGCACCTCCTCAAATTTCTAAACTCTGCCTCCACTCAGTGGATGAGGACACCATGTCTCTTGTTTATCTGTTCGTAGCAGTGCCCGGTAAGTGGTAGACACCAGGTAAATATTTGTATGAGTGGATAGTGGAACTAATGATTTTGAGTTTGAAGTTCTGACAAGAAATTTAAGTGATGTTTTGTAGACCATTAAAACTGTGTATCTAAAGATTGTAGCTTGAAGGAAAGTTTTGGGAATCAAAATATTAGTGATAATATTTGAAGCAGTGAACAGCAGATGAGATGGCTAAAGGAGAAAGCACTTATTAATAGAAAAGGGAGAGTTGGACCGGGCGTGGTGGCTCACGCCTGTAATCTCAACACTTTGGGATTGCTACTCAGGAGGCTGAGGTGGGTGGATCACTTGAGGTCAGGAGTTCAAGACCAGCTTGGCCAACATGGTGAAACCCTGTCTTTACTAAAAATACAAAAATTAGCCTGGCATGGTGGCAGACACATGTAATCCCAGCTACTCTGGAGGCTGAGGCAGGAGAATCACTTGAACCCTGGAGGCAGAGGTTTCAGTGAGCTGAGATCGTGCTACTGTACTCCATCCTGGGCGACAAACTGAGACGCAAGAAATTAAAAAAAATAAAGAAAGATGACAAGAAGAGACAGAAATAAAAATAATGAGGCTGAAAGCTATTATAGTCATAGAAACCAAAGAAAATGGTTTATTTACCCCGAAGCTATTTTCCTTTTGTATTTGTATGTGATGCTTGACTATGACCAGTTAGTTAGTACACATTATTTCTTGATTTATAAATGTTCTGTAAAACATTTGTAGAGTATACTTTTCTGGAAATTGTAGTTTATTTTCATTGTTAGCTTCTTAAGTCTGGGGGGCACTGTATTTTCTAAGGGAACTGAACACTTATAAGAATAATGAGGAGGCCGGGCGCGGTGGCTCAAGCCTGTAATCCCAGCACTTTGGGAGGCCGAGGCGGGTGGATCACTAGGTCAAGAGATCGAGACCATCCCGGTCAACATAATGAAATCCCGTCTCTACTAAAAATACAAAAAATTAGCTGGGCATGGTGGCGCGTTCCTGTAATCCTAGTTACTCAGGAGGCTGAGGCAGGAGAATTGCCTGAACCCAGGAGGCGGAGGTTGTGGTGAGCCGAGATCGCGCCATTGCACTCCAGCCTGGGTAACAAGAGCGAAACTACGCCTCAAAAAAAAAAAAAAAAAAAGAATAATGAGGAAAGAATGGTAAATAGAGCTTGGATATTTAGAGACCCATTGTCAGAAAGAAAGGAATGTAGCAAATTGCAATTTGCTAATGTATGGGGGTTATTTTTCCAAATATGCTAAATTTTCAGTATTGTTTAAAATAAGGTTTTCTGTATTAAAACTAGAATCTTAGAGTTTTGAGTACTAAAGGAATTTGAGAAACCATAGCTGATCTCTTTAACAAATGTGGAAACCACTTTTTTCCTCCAGATTTTATCTTTTTTTAGTTTTAATTTTTAGAGACAAAATCTTGCTGTGTCACCCAGGCTCGAGTGCATTGGTACAATCATAGCTCACTGCAGCCTTGAACTTCGGCTCAGGCTGTCCTCCTGCCTCAGCCTCTTAAGTAGCTGGGGCTACTGGTATGCACCCCACGCCTGACTACTTTTTAATTGTTTTGTTAGAGACAATCTCACTATGTTGTCCAGGTTGTCTCCACAGAGTTTCAATCTATGATAGCTGTCCTTTCATCAAAAACATCCTTTTAACACTGTTCAGTGACATTCTTTGATTTTGAAAGGTTAATGTTTATATTATAATAAACTGTTGCCTTCTTAGACCTTTTGGAAACAATCTCCTTTAAAAGCCCTTGGTTTCCCTTTTTCCCCCCTAAAATTCTTTCATTGCAACACTTTTTGTCCTCCTCTCCCCCAGAAAAATATATTACAAGGTAATATTTGCTGTTCAAAATATGGGAAATGCAGATGCACATGTCTTGTCTTGTTTTTTTTTTTTTTTTTTTTTTTTTTGAGACGGAGTTTCGCCCTTGTTACCCAGGCTGGAGTGCAATGGCGCGATCTCGGCTCACCGCAACCTCCACCTCCTGGGCTCAGGCAATTCTCCTGCCTCAGCCTCCTGAGTAGCTGGGATTACAGGCACGTGCCACCATGCCCAGCTAATTTTTTGCACTTTTAGTAGAGATGGGGTTTCACCATGTTGACCAGGATGGTCTCGATCTCTTGACCTCGTGATCCACCCGCCTTGGCCTCCCAAAGTGCTGGGATTACAGGCTTGAGCCACCACACCCGGCTTGTCTTGTTTTTTGAGACAAGGTCTCACTCTGTTGGCCCAGGGTAGAGTACAGTGGCACCATCATGGCTCACTGCAGACTCGATTTTTTGTGTTCCAGCAGTCCTCCCACCTCAGCCTCCCAAGTAACTGGGACTACAGGCATGTGCCACCACACCCAGCTAATTTATTTCTTTTTGTAGAGACAGAGTCTTACTGTGTTGCTCTGGTCTTGAACTCCTGGGCTCAAGTGATCTTTCTGACTTGGCCTCCTGAAGTGCTGGGATTATAGTCGTGAGCTACTGTGTGAATAGGGCTCACTACAGCTTTGACCTTCTGTACTAAGCAGTCCTTCCTGCCTCATCCTCCTGAGTAGCTGGGACTGCAGGCGCCCACCACAAAGCCCTGTTAATCTTTGTATTTTTTGGAGAAACAGTTTCATCATGTTGCCCAGGCTGGTATCAAACTCCTGGGCTCAAGTGATCTGTGCACCTTGGTCTCCCAAAGTGCTGGGATTACAGGTGTGAGCCACCACTCCCAGCTGAGATGTACCTGTTTTGATACATCTAATTACAATGAACAATGCTAGCCTCTTGACAACATTGCTCAGTCAGTCATAAAACCTTGCATTTAAAATGATTATTTTCTCTTCCCTAAACAGAGAACAGAAGGTGTGTTATTCAGAGGTTGTGTTTTTACAGGCTGATCCTCAGCCCTTAATGATTGAGATTTTTAGATATATGGCAAGTATGACAGTAATATAAAAAGTATTAACATTGTAAAAGTAATACAAAAGCTTTTCAAAATTAAAAGTGATATAGGTAGAGGATATACTTCTTTTGATATTCTCTATGATTCTGTGGATAGGTTTTTGAAATCAGAGCTGGCAAGATGAAGACAAATGTTACTGAGCTTGCTTTTTCAAGGGTTTTTGGATTACTAATTATGTAAATTGTACCATTTTGTTACTTAAATGTGGTTATGCTGAGTGCATCTGTGCCTACTCAGCAATTGAGATTTTCTTACTAGCTTTTACCTCCAGTGGCTTTTCTTGGCGTTAAAACCTTTTTTAAAAAAATTTCAAATTAGACATGGGAGTCGTGCTGTATTGCTCAGGCTGGACTTGTACTCCTGGGCTCAAGCAAATATCCCACCCCTGTCTTCTCAGTTGTTGAGACTCCAGGCACACACCACTACACGCACCTTTTTTGTGTGGCATTTAGGATAAACTCAAGAGCAATGCTTCTAATCCAAAGCCCTGCAAAATGTGACTTTTGCCTACTCTGATTTAATCTCCTGCCTCTCTCCCTGAGGCATGACTTTTACACTTGAACATTCTATTCTTAGATTGAAATTGGTTTGCTTTTCAGTAGTTCTAAACTGTGGCTGCACTTTAGAGACACTTGGGGAACTTTTCAAAAAATGCTATTGCCAGGACTAGCCCTAGAAATTCTGATTTAATTGTCTGGCAAGGGGCCTTGACATATAATATTTTTAAAAACCTTGGATAACTTTGCAGCCTAAGTTGGGAACCATTGATTGGTTTTCCTTAACTCTTGTCACCTTTTCAGAGAGGTCTTCTGGACTTTATTATTCTATCCAAAGTCCCCTTTATGTCTTTGCTGTCGCATTTTACTCAGTTGACTTTTTCTTTCTTTTTTTTTTTTTGTATTTTTTAGTAGAGACGGGGTTTCACTATGTTGACCAGGATGGTCTCGATCTCTCGACCTTGTGATCCACCCGCCTCGGCCTCCCAAAGTGCTGGGATTACAGGCTTGAGCCACCGCGCCCGGCGAGTTGACTTTTTCATTGCCACATTTTTATTTACTTGTTTATTGTTTCGTTAAAAGTTCCATGAAGGCAAGGGCATCATCTGTATTTTCATAACATATCCTAGCATCTGAAACACCAAAAGCTTATTTCTGTGGAGAATTGTTTTGCTAAATTATATTTTAGAGAACAACTACTCTAGTAGGCCTTAAAAGGACATTGTTGTTTTTGTTGTTGTTTATGTTGTTGATGTTGTTTTTGAGACGGTGCTCATTGTCCAGGCTGGAGTGCAATGGCGTGATCTCAGCTTATTACAACCTCCACCTCCCAATCAGAGAGGTCTTTAGTGATCAGCTAATCTAAAGTAGTTTTACCCTGTCATACTTTTTCATATTGTCCTGTTTGGTTTTATTCATAACACTTATCACCATCCAAAATACTCTTAGTTACCTATTATTTAAGTCATCCCGCTGGATAGTTGGCCCGTTAAAACAAAATTTTTCTCTTGTATGCACTCCAGTCCATAAAATAGCATACCGTGCATAGTAGTTGTTCAACAATTACATTTCAAAATACTGATCACTCAATAACTGGCTTATGTGTGATAAATTTTTGTTATCACATACTCCTGCAGATTTTTGTGCTTTGCTGTTTTTGTGGCCATACTAGACTGGCCTAAATTGAAGTGGTTTCTTTCCTTTATGCCAGTGCCAGGTATTGGCAGACTTTTTCTGTGAAGTATGAGGTAATTATTTCGTTTTGTTTTGTTTTTGAGACAGGGCTCTCTCTTGTCACCCAGGCTGGAGGGCAGTTGTGTGACAGTGGCTCATTGCAGCTTCAACCTCCTGGGCTCTAGCAATCCTCCTGTCTCAGCCTGCTCAATAACTGGGACTACAGTTGCATGGGGACTACAGTCACATGCCACCACTCCTAGCTATTTTTCCCTCTCCCCTTACAGAGATGGGAATCTCACTTTGTTACCCATGGTGGTCTCAAACTTCTGGGTTCAAGTGAACCCCTGCCTCAGCCCTCCAAACTGTTGGGATTACAATGATGAGTCACTGCATCCAGTCTGAGCTAGTAGTTTATGGGCTTTGCACATGAGTCTCTGTTTTATGTTCTTTTTTTTAAAAGCAATTCTTTAAAAATGTAAAAACAGCCAGGTGCAGTGGCTCAAGCCTATAATCCCAGGACTTTGGGAGGCCGAGGCGGGTGGATCATGAGATCAAGAGATCGAGACCATCCTGGTCAACATGGTGAAACCCCGTTTCTACTAAAAATACAAAACATTAGCTGGGCGTGGTGGTGCGTGCCTGTAACCCCAGCTACTCAGGAGGTTGAGAATTGCTTGAACCCAGGAGGCGGAGGTCGCCACTCCAGCCTGGGTAACAAGAGCGAAACTCCTTCAATCAATCAATCAATAAATACATACATACATACATACATACATAAAGTAAAAACCATTCTTAGCTCAATAAATAAATACATACATACATACATACATACATACATACATAAAGTAAAAACCATTCTTAGCTCACAGGACATGCAAAACATGCTACAGGTCAGATTTGGCCATAGGCCCTAGTTTGCCAGTCTCTGATTTATTAGACTCTTAGTTCTTTGTAAACAGCATGGGAATTAATGGTCTCTGTTTTGTTTTGTTTTTGTTTTTTGAGACAGAGTTTCCCTCTTGTTGCCCAGGCTGGAGTGCAATGGTGTAATCTCAGCTCACCACAACCTCTGCCTCTTAGGTTCAAGAGATTCTCCTGCCTCAGTCTCCAGAGTAGCTGGGATTATGGGCATGTGCCACCATGCCTGGCTAATTTTGTGTTTTTAATAGAGGCAGGGTTTCTCCATGTTGATCAGGCTGGTCTCAAACTCCTGACCTCAGGTGATCTGCCTGCCTTGGCCTCCCAAAGTGCTGGGATTATAGGTGTGAGCCACCGTGTCTGGCCTAATGGTCTCTGTTAAATGACAGTTTTGTCTGTGAAACTGTCTGGCCCAGACAATGTTTTTGGATTGGGCAGCTTTTTGACAACGTTTATTTATATATACATATACATATATATATATATATTTTTTTTTCCGAGATGGAGTTTCGCTCTTGTTACCCAGGCTGGAGTGCAATGGCGCAATCTCGGCTCACCGCAACCTCCGCCTCCTGGGTTCAGGCAATTCTCCTGCCTCAGCCTCCTGTGTAGCTTGGATTACAGGCATGTGCCACCATGCCCAGCTACTTTTTTGTATTTTTAGTAGAGACGGGGTTTCACCATGTTGACCAGGATGGTCTCGATCTCTTGACCTTGTGATCCACCCGCCTCGGCCTCCCAAAGTGCTGGGATTACAGGCTTGAGCCACCGCGCCCGGCCTATATTGTTTCTTTTGAAACAAAGTTGATAATTTTCTTAGAATACCCTTATTTTTCAAGGCTTCTCTTCTGTGTGTCTTTTCTTTTCCCCCACCCCCCTTTAAAACAAAACAAAACAAAACAAAACAAAAAAACAGTATCTCATTCTCTTGCCCAGGCTTGAGTGCAGTTGGTGTGATCATGGCTCATTGCAGGCTCTACCGCCCAGGCTTAAGCTATTCTTCCACCTCAGTCTCCTGAGTAGCCAGGCTTACAAGTGTGCACCACCACACCAGCTAACTATTGTATTGTATTGTTTTGTATTGCATTGCATTTATGTAGTGATAGGGTTTTTGCATGTTGCCCAGGTTGGTCTTGAATTCCTGGGCTCAAACGATCCACCCGCCGTGGCCTCCTAAAATGCTGGTATTATAGGCATGAGCCACTGTACTTACCCTCTTTTTTTTAAGCTTTAAAATTAGGGTGATTTCAGCAAGTGATTTTTCCCACTTCAGCCTTCCAAATAGCTGGGATTACAGGCATATACCACTGTTGTTGATATTTTGAGATGAGGTGTTTCCTGAGTTAGAGTTCTGCAATTTGGGTTTCTAGTTCTTTTATCCTAGAGAGGCCTGATTTTAGTTTCTAATTACTTTTTACTTTTCTGGTTTTTTTCTAGTGGTTAACCTCTTTGCTAGAGAATCTTAAACTGCTTTTTTTTTTTTTTTTTTTTTTTTTAAATCAATTCCAGAAACAAAACACTATTTGTTGATTTCTTACTGTGGTCTAAGATTTTCTTCCCTGCCTCAGTGTTAACTCTATTATTACGTTGTTCTCCATTATTCCTTATCAGAGCTACTGATTTCTCTAGTTTCCTATCTTGCCAGCCTGGTTCCCTTCCTGCCACCTCCCCTTCCCTTGCCATCTGTATTGCATTCATACTAAATTTATAATCTCTAAATCTAATATGCCATTTCCATCTCATCTCTTATCCTTTGATCATCCTGTTTTCTGTCTTAGTTTGTCCTAATACATCATCAGCAAAAATGTCCTTATGCCCATTTGTGGTCTACTTACCTGACGTCCTCATTTTTGTCCCTGGTTAACCACTGATTTGCTTCCTATATACTACTGGCATTTTGTAGAACTTTATATATAGTATGTATGGGAGAAGAGTCTTAGCTTCTTTCATTCAGCTTAGTCACTTTCAGATTTATTCATGTTGTTTACCTGTATCAGTAGTTTGTTGGTTTTTTTGTTGCTTGAGTAGTCCATTGTATGTGTATACCACAATTCGGTTATTGAATTGTTTGATGGACACTTCAGCCCTTTCCAGTTTGGGGCTACTAGAAATAAAACAACTATGAATTATAGTACCAATACAGGTCTTCATAAGGACATATGTTTTCATCTCTCTTGGATAAACACTATGACACTATGAGTAGAATAGGGATATCATAAACAATTTACCTTTTTTTTTTTTTTTTTGAGATGGAGTCTCACTCTCACCCAGACTGGAGTCCAGTGGTGCAATCTCTGCTCACTGTAAACTCTGCCTACCAGATTCAAGTGATTCTCCTGCCTTAGCTTCTCCAGTAGCTGGAATTACAGGCACCTGCCACCATCCAGCTAATTTTTTTGTATTTCTAGTAGAGACGGTCTTAAACTCTTGACCTCAGGTGATCCTCTCACCTTGGCCTCCCAAAGTGCTGGGATTACAGGTGTGAGCAACCACACCCAGCCAGATATTTAATTTTTTTTTTTTTTATTTTTTTGAGACGGAGTTTCGCTATTGTTCCCCAGGCTGGAGTGCAATGGCGCGATCTCGGCTCACCACAACCTCCACCTCCTGGGTTCAGGCAATTCTCCTGCCTCAACCTCCTGAGTAGCTGGGATTACAGGTGTGCACCACCATGCCCAGCTAATGTTTTGTATTTTTAGTAGAGACGGGGTTTCACCATGTTGACCAGGATGGTCTCGATCTCTTGACCTCATGATCCACCTGCCTTGGCCTCCCAAAGTGCTGGGATTACAGGCTTGAGCCACCGTGCCCGGCCCAGATATTCAATTTTTTTTTTTTTTTTGAGACAGAGTGTTGCTCTTGTTACCCAGGCTGGAGTGCAATGGCGCAATCTTGGCTCACCGCAGCCTCCGCCTCCTGAGTTCAAGCAATTCTCCTGCCTCAGCCTCCTGAGTAGCTGGGATTACAGGCACGCGCCACCATGCCCAGCTAATTTTTTGTATTTTTAGTAGAGACGGGGTTTCACCACGTTGACCAGGATGGTCTCGATCTCTCGACCTCGTGATCCACCTGCCTTGGCCTCCCAAAGTGCTGGGATTACAGGCTTGAGCCACCGCGCCCGGCCGATATTTAATTTTTAAAAGAAACTGCCAAATTGTTTTTCAAAGTATTTTTTCAAATTGTTTTTCAAAATGATTGTGCGGTTTTCATTTCCAGTTCTTCCATATTCTTGCCAAAACCTGATATAATCGTTCTATAATTTTAGCTATTGTATTGGATATGTGGAGGTATTTTATTTTGGTTTAAATTTGCATTTCCCAAAATACAGATGATGCTTGAGTGTATTAATCTGTTCTCACACTGCTAATAAGAGCATACCCAAGACTGGGTAATTTAAAAGTAAAGAGTTTTATATGGCTGGGGGTGCCTCACAATCATGGTAGAAGGCAAGATGGAGCAAAGCCACATCTTACATGGCAGCAGGCAAAGAGAGAACTTTTGCAGGGAAACTTCCCTTTATAAAACCATCAGATCTCTTGAGAATTATTCACTATCACAGGAACAGCATGAGAAAGACCTGTCCCCATGATTCAGTTACCTTCTGCCAGGTCATTCCCATGACATGTGGGAATTGTTGGAGCTAAAATTCAAAATGAGATTTGGGTGGGGACACAGCCAACCCATATCACTGAGTGTCTTCATATGCTTACTTGCCATTTGTATATTTTTGGTGAAGTGTCCCTTCAAATCTTCTGCTGTTTTTAAAAACTGGGTTGGTAATTTTGAGAGTTCTGTGTATGTTCTTGATAAAAGTTCTTTTTCAGATGTATGATTTGACAATTTCTTTTTTCCAGACTGTAGCTTGTCCTTTAGTTCTCAACAGTATCTTTCAAAAAGCAAAAGTCCAGTTTATAAATTTTTTTTTTTTTTTTTTTTTTTTTGAGACGGAGTTTCGCTCTTGTTACCCAGGCTGGAGTGCAATGGCGCAATCTGGGCTCACCGCAACCTCCGCCTCCTGGGTTCAGGCAATTCTCCTGCCTCAGCCTCCTGAGTAGCTGGGATTACAGGCACGCGCCACCATGCCCAGCTAATTTTTTGTATTTTTAGTAGAGACGGGGTTTCACCATGTTGACCAGGATGGTCTTGATCTCTTGACCTCGTGATCCACCGGCCTCGGCCTCCCAAAGTGCTGGGATTAGAGGCTTGAGCCACCGCGCCCGGCTGATTTCTTTATTAATTTTAGAATCAGCTTGATGACTTTTGTCCTCCAATAAATTTCTTCTGAGATTTTGTTTGGTATTGCTTTGAATCTGTAGATAAATTTGAAAACAGTCGACATCATAATATTGGTCTTGCGATCCATGAACATGGCATGTGTTCCTATGCCATGTTTATCTAGCTTTTTAAATAATGTTTCATAGTGTTCAATGTGTGGATCTTGCATATCTTTTGTGAGATATATCCCTAAGCACTTCATTTTTAATTGCTATTACAGATGGCACTATATGTAATTTCTGTTTCTGATTTTTTAGTGCTATATAGAAATACAGTTGAATTTTATGTATTGATTTTACATGCTCTTGGTAAATTCTCATCTAGTAGATTTTTTAAGATATCAGTTTTTCTACACATGTGATCATACAGTGCTAACTGCTACAGACTATTTTACTTCATCCCTTCCAATCTGATTTTTTTTGTTTCTTTTTTTGCTGGTCGGATCTTTTAGTATAGTGCTGAACAGAAGTGTTAATAGATAGTGGGTATCGTTGCCTCATTTCTCTTCATTGAAGGGAACAGAAGGGCAAGCATATTCAAACTTTTTTTTTTTTTTTTTTTTAAAGATGAGGTTTCACCATGATGGCCAGGCTGGTCTTGAACTCCTGACTTCAGGTGATCTGCCCACCTTGGCCTCCCAAAGTGCTAGGATTACAGGTGTGAGCCACCGCGCCCGGCCGTATTCAAACTTTTAACTGTTCCCTTCTATTCCTATTTATTGAGGGTTTTTTGTTTTTTAAGTCAGGAATGGGTTGGTTTTTGTCAGATGCATTTTCTGCATCCACATCATGTACTGCATAACAACGTTTCAGTCAACAGTGGGCCACATATATGACAGTGACCTCATAAGATTATGATACCATATTTTTACTGTATGCTTGCTATGTGTATACATGTTTAGATATACAAATACTTTACCTTTTGTTACACTTGCCTCTAGTGTTCAGTGCAGTAACATGCTGTGCAGATTTGAAGCTTAGGAGCAATAGGCTATACCATATAGCCTAGGTGTTTGGTAGGCTATGCGATTTACATTTGTTGGTACACAGTATGATGTTCATACAGTGGTGAAATCACTTCTCAGCATGTATCCTCTTTGTTAACCGATGCATGATCATATTGAGATAATCATAGTATTTCCATTTGTTGTTAATATGATGAATTACATTGAATTTGTTTCATTGTTAAACCAAGCTTGTTTTTCCAAGATAAAAAGATTTAAATAATTTTTTAAAATCTTACATATTACACACTTAGTTCCATTTCTAACTATTCATTATTTTGTGTAGATCCAGAAATCAATCTGGTGCCATTTTTCTTCTGTTTGAGAGACTTCTTTGAACATTTCTTGTATTGCAGATCTGTTAATGATAAATTCTTTCAACTAACATGTCTAATCAAAGTTTTATTTTCATTTATTTATTTATTTGTTTTGAGACAGAGTCTCACTTTGTTGCCCAGGATGGAGTGCAGTGGCACAATATTGGCTCACTGCAGCCTCCACCTCCCGGGTTCAGGCCATTCTCCTGCCTCAGCCTCCCAAGTAGCTGGGATTACAGACATTTGCCACCACGCCTGGCTAGTTTTGTATTTTTATTTATTTATTTATTTATTTATTTTAGTAGAGCCAGGGTTTCCCATGTTGACCAGGCTAATCTCAAACTCCTGACCTCAAGTGAGCTACCATCTTGGCCTCCCAAAGTGCTGGGATTACAGGCGTGAGCCACCATGCCCAGACAATTTTGTCTTTATTTTTGAAAGATACTTTTGCTGCTTGTAGAATTCTGTTTTTATTTTTCCTTTCATACTATAATTGTGTAGCTCTACTGCTTACAGCATTTCCCATGAGGATTCTGCTGTTAACTCTTGTTTCTCTATGTGTAAAGTAACTATATTCTCTTGTTACTTTTAAGATTTTTCTTTTTATCATTGGTTTTGAATACTTTGATTATGATGGGCTTTGGTGTTTCTTAGACTTGGGCTTCATTGAGTGTTTTGGATCTCGGTTTGCAGTTTTCATCAAATTTGTGCCATTTTGGCCATTATTTTTTCAGTTGCATCAAACCCCTCTGTATGTAACACTAATTACACATAGATTAGGCTGTTTGAAGTTGTCTTAAGATTCACTTATACTCTGTTCTTTTTTTAAAGCTTTTTTCACTTTATCTGTCACATTGAATAGTTTCTAATGATGGCTTCAAATTGACTGTTTTTTCCTGTGTGTGTGTGTGTGTTTGTTGTGTGTGTGTTTAATTTGGAAAAGGAGTTCTCTTTTTCATAAGGGGTTGTAGCCTGTAGTATTATTTTCTTTGACAATGTCTAAAATGCTGGTAATACCAATTGGTGTATATTTTTCTTTTTTTTTTGAGACGGAGTTTCGCTCTTGTTACCCAGGCTGGAGTGCAATGGCGCGATCTCGGCTCACCGCAACCTCCGCCTCCTGGGTTCAGGCAATTCTCCTGCCTCGGCCTCCTGAGAGTGCGGGATTACAGGCACGCGCCACCATGCCCAGCTGATTTTTATTTTTAGTAGAGACGGGGTTTCATCATGTTGACCAGGATGGTCTCGATCTCTTGACCTCGTGATCCACCCGCCTCAGCCTCCCAAAGTGCTGGGATTACAGGCTTGAGCCACCGCGCCCGGCCTGGTGTATATTTTTCTATATATATTTTGATGTTTTGATGTTTTGTCTGTCTGTATTCTATCTTTAGCTTGTTGTATGTGTAGAATACAGTTATAAAGTATCTGTTTTTTAGACAAGGTAGCAGGAGAAAAATAACTTTCAACATTCTTGTTCACTAATTCTAACATCAGTGGTCAAGACTGGATTGGTTTCACTTGTTTGATTTTTTGTTTGTTTGTTTGTTTTTTCCCCTTGATTCAGGGATTCAGTTGGGTTACTGGGAAGCCATTTGAACTTTTCAAGTGCAGCTTTTAAGATTTATTAGACAAGCCATGTGTGGTGGACATGCCTGTAATCCCACCTTCTGGGAAGATTGAGGGGATCATGTGAGACCAGTTTGGGCAACATAGTGAGACCCCATCTCATTTTATTTTATTTTATTTTATTTTTTATTTATTTATTTATTTTTTTGAGACGGAGTTTTGCTCTTGTTACCCCAGCTGGAGTGCAATGGCACGATCTCGGCTCACCACAACCTCCGCCTCCTGGGTTCAGGCAATTCTCCTGCCTCAGCCTCCTGAGTAGCTGGGATTACAGGCACACGCCACCATGCCCAGCTAATTTTTTGTATTTTTAGTAGAGATGGGGTTTCACCATGTTGACCAGGATGGTCTCAATCTCTTGACCTCATGATCCACCCGCCTCGGCCTCCCAAAGTGCTGGGATTACAGGCTTGAGCCACCGGCACCTGGCCTGTCCCATCTCATTCATTTAACATCACAAGAAGAAAAGAGTTGTTAGACAAGATAAGAGCAGTATTTACATTAGGGTAATTTTCACCCACTGCTGGAGACAAGGGTTTACTTATTACCTAGGTTGGGTGCAGTGGCTCATGTCTGTAATCCCAGCACTTTGGGAGGCCAAGAAGGGTGGATCACCTGAAGTCAGGAGTTCAAGAGCAGCCTGACCAACATGGTGGAACTCCATCTCTACTAAAAATAAAAAAATTAGCCAGGCATGGTGGCGGATGCCAGTGGTTCCGTATACTTGGGAGGCAGAAGCGGGAGGATCACTTGAACCCAGGCAGCAGAGGTTGTACTGAACCGAGATTACCACTATACTTAAGCCTGGGCAACAGAGTGGGACTCCAAAAAAAAGATTGTACCTATAATCTTTTTAGTTTTACTTGTCAGACAGGTGCTATTCCCAGACATTTATGAACTTTAGGTATTGTTCCCCTCTGATCCTCTCAGGTCTTTTCTTTGCTGACTGGTTAACAATATTTTTCCAATCTGTGAATGCGAGCTGTCTTTTCATTTATTTGTGTCTTCAATTTCTTGTATCAATATTTTAGTTTTCAGTGTACAGGTATTTTGCTCCCTTGGTTAGATTTACTCCTAAGTACTTTTTTCTTTTTGATGCTTTGGTAAATGGGATAGTTTTCTTGATTTCCTTTTCAGCTAGGTTGTTATTGGTGAAAAGAAATGCCAACTGATTTTCGTATGTTGATTTTGTATCCTGTTGCTTTACTGAGCTCATTTATTAGTTTCAACAGTTTTTGTGAAAGGATGTTAAACTTTGTCACATGGTTTTCTGCATTTATTGAGATGATCATTTGGTTATTTTCATTCTATTAAATTGTGGTATATCACATTGATTTGCATATGTTAAACCAATCTTGGATTCTAGGGATAAATCAAACTTAGTCATGGTATATAATTGGTTTGATGTGTTACTGAGAAGGATTGGTATTGTCTTGATTTTAAGTAGGGAAATTAAGTTTCATTTGATGATTCTTTCAAGCTTGAGTGTTCTGTGATGGCTAGAGATAAATCAGATATTCTGTAACCTTGTGGGTAAATTGTGTATTATTACATTGTTTTCATTTATAAGAATATGGAGAAGCTGAACATGATATCTTATTTTGACTTTAGTTTAACATTGGACATTTTAATACACTTGCTTACTAGTATTTCTTTCTCTTTTTTTTGAAGAGTCTTGCTCTGTTGCTGGGGCTGGAGTGCAATGGCGCAATCTCAACTCACTGCATCCTCCACCTCCTGGGTTCAAGCCTCAGCCTCCTAAGTAGCTGGGACTACAGACACACATCACCACACCCGGCTAATTTTTTTATATTTAGTAGAGACAGGGTTTCACCATGTTGGCCAGGATGGTCTCTGTTTCCTGACCTTGTGATCAGACCACCCACCTCAGACTCTCAAAGTGCTGGGATTATAGGCGTGAGCCACCGTGCCCAGCTGCTTACTCGTATTTCCCTGGTGAATTGTCTTTTCATAGCTTTACTCTTTGGGTTTCTTCAATTTGTTGAGTTCTTACAACATATTTACATTTTCTCAAGTGTTAAAACATATTTACATTTTCTCAAGTGTTAATTATTTTCTCCACCCACCATCAATTTAATTTTTTAACCATCATTTTTCTCTTTACACTGGACAGAATATTTAGTAGGCTTGCCTCTTAAAGTTTTGCTGTGAAGTTGATACCTCTGTTCTAGTTAAAGGCAAAGCTTCATTCAAAACAAAGAAATGTAGTAGGCAGTGTGGGGATACATTCTTCAGGTGTACTGAGCTGAAGATAATCAGTTAGTAGTTAAAGCCAAAGGGACTAATGAGATTTCCTAGACAAGTTTAGATAAGAAGGAAAGTGGGGATAGGATGAAGAGCTTTAGAGGAAAGATTGACCTTAAATGGAATGAGAAGAAAGGTAAACTTTCTGTATTGCAGTGAATCTAAAACTACTTTTAATTAGAATCACCTGAAGAATTTTTTTTAAAGTTGTTGCCCAGTTTCCCCTAGATTTGTATACAACAAGAGTTGAGAATCACTGCTTAGAATATATCTGCTTATAAGAAGTCAGCAGGTCTTAACAGGTTTATAAGTCTTAGGATCAATCTGGAGGAGTTTCTATAGAGTACTGGGCCCCCTCCTCAAAGTTTGATTCAGTAGGTCTGAGTTGGGACCTGAGAATTTTCATTTTTATCATGTTTCTAGAGAAACACAAGTTTCTCTAGAACCACGTCTCAGAAACAGTTTCTTTTTTCTTTTCTTTTCTTTTCTTTTTTTTTTTTTGAGATGGAATCTCTGTTTGTCACTCAGGCTGGAGTGCAGTGGCATGATCTCAGATCACTGAAACTACCGTACATGGACTGCAACCTCCACCTCCTGGATTCAAGTGATTCTCCTGTCTCAGCCTCCCCAGTAGCTAGGATTACAGGCACCTGCCACCATGCCCAGCTAATTTTTGTATTTTTAGTAGAGACAGGGTTTCACCATGTTGGCCAGGCTGGTCTTGAACTCCTGACCAAGGTGATCTGTCTGCCTCACCCTCCGAAAATACTGGGATTATAGGCTTGAGCCATCACGCCTGGCTAGAAACATGATTCTGAGAACTGCAGTAGCAATAAGTGTAGGAAGGAAAGGCTGGATATTAGATACAGGTTTGTTTGGAGATTTGCTTCTAGGAAGTTTAAGGAGTTCTTTTCTCATGATGTTGCTTTCTCTCTAATATACAGAAAGGATCTCCACCAAGAGTGTTTCTTTTTCTTTTTTTTCTTTTTTTGAGGCAGAGTTTTCGCTCTTGTTACCCAGGCTGGAGTGCAATGGCGCGATCTCAGCTCACCGTCACCTCCGCCTCCTGGGTTCAGGCAATTCTCCTGCCTCAGCCTCCTGAGTAGCTGGGATTACAGGCACGTGCCACCATGCCCAGCTAATTTTTTTGTATTTTTAGTAGAGATGGGGTTTCACCATGTTGACCAGGTTGGTCTCGATCTCTCGACCTCGTGATCCACCCGCCTCGGCCTCCCAAAGTGCTGGGATTACAGGCTTGAGCCACCGCGCCCGGCAAGGGTGTTTCTTGAGTAGTAATAGTGTTCAGAAAAGTCCAAGATTTGAGGATCCTTAGTTTGTTAAATAACTTGATCAAGTTGACTGTTTTTCTTGCTATATCAGTTCTTTTTTTTTTTTTTTTTTTTTTTTTAAACCTGATGAGAAAGCTCTTTGAGGCTGGATGCGGTGGCTCATGCCTGTAATCCTAACACTTTGGGAGGCTGAGGTGGGTGGATCACCTGAGGTCAGGATTTCAAGACCAGCCTGGCCATCATGGTGAAACCTCATCTTTATAAATAAAATAAAACAAAATATAAAAAGAAAAAGCTCTTTGAATCTTAATTTTGTCAGGTAGTGAATATTTACTGTCCTCTTTTGTAACTATAGATGAATATTCTTTCTATATCTTTTTACATGTTACTGGTAAATTTGCCAATAGGATAGATTCTGGTAGTACGTTCTCTTTTCACACCATCATCATTAGTGCTCTCAAGCTATAATTAATTGTATACATTCTTCTACATATAGTAGTAGCAAATTGTATTAGTGTGGTCCTTTTGGTTGCAAGTCAGTCGTTTTTCACGTTGTTGGTTGTCTCAAGGACAGGTGGCTTATTGTAAATATATACATGTAAAGTGAAGTGGTTATCTACACTGTTACGTGGGAGGAGGCAGCCCAGGGTAACAGATTGAACCAGACACCCTAGTTTCAAATTTAATCTGATTTAGTCATTATGTGTGAAAATCAAGATAGTAGCTACATTGTGAAGTTATTAGACTGAAATGAGATAATAGGTGTGAGAGTGCTTGATAAATGAAACTATACAAACATTGGGTGGCATTTTATATGCAGATAAAATGACATTTCTGCCGATTCTGTAGTTGACAAATATAAAACTAATGTATGAAATGAAATTTATAAAAGTGAAGTGGGTATAGGCTTTACTTGGATACTTTTTGCATGGTATACCTATTTTATACTATCTTTAGCTCCTGTGTTTCCGTTCTTAATGTTTTTAGCTACTGATGGTTTCTATGGTAGAATTAGCCATATTCTCGCCTACTGATATACTAACCCGTCAAAAACAAAAACAGTCCTTATGTTGATATGTGTACACACTTCTTTAAATCAAAGAGAAATGAGACTTAGTTTGTCTTTTTCTCCTATTTATTAATAGACTAACCTTACGTTACAATGCATCACCAAGATTAGGGTATGTTAGTTCTAAAGGTGAGAGTTCTCTTTGTATTTGAATGCTTATGAAAAGGTTATTTATTTCTAACAACTTCTCATATGTAAGGGGACTTCATATATATACTTTGAAAAATGCATACTATTTTTTGAATATTTAGTCCATAGCCATGAAATAGGTTATTTTTATATACTTTGTGTTTATGAGGTGATGTTTTACCTTTCACAAAATGAAGAGGACATAGAATGTTGTTTCTGTTCTATGCTGTTAAATTAATAGAGCTTTGTTGGGCACGTATTGCCTAGTGATAGAGGTATATAATTTGTAAGGGAATGAAGAGGTCCTCCTGTCATTTGGATTTCATGTGCTTAGGTTGATGTCAGCCATTTCAAGCATATTAAATTGGATAATATATCTTTTCAAAATAGACAAGTCTCAAGAGATTCACTGTATTTGAACTGTTCACGTCAGCATGGAATTATAACCCTTATTCTCTATGACAGAGTTAAGTAGTTATAAACTACATGTAACTGATATATTTCACAAGTGCATGAGCTTATTATGATCAATTTTGTTGTGTATTGGTTATTGGAATTTGACAGTATTAAAAAGTTCTATGAAATTATCATTGATATGGGAAGTTTTATTTTTCAGAATTCCTGTGAACATTTGAATTTACTGAGTTTTTTAATCCTTATTTTTTTTTCTTATGTGCATCTTACAGACTGGGGTTTTAAGGGGTGTGGCAGGAGGTTTTGGACTCGATGAGTTTCCACCGAAATGTCGGAGAAGTCAGGCCAGAGCACAAAAGCAAAGGATGGGAAAAAGTATGCAACACTCAGTTTGTTTAATACTTACAAGGGGAAATCATTAGAAACACAGAAAACCACAGGTGAGTAAAATCAAGTGACAATGTTTTTCATGGTTTGTTTTGTGACTATAAGTGATCCACCTGCTGCTATGGGAAGCTAGGGTGTACCCAAGTTAATACAACCATATTTACATTTGCCTTTTTATGTGTGCACACATTTTTCAGAGGATACGTGTTAAACATCTTATAATTGAAAATGTCTACTTTTATAGAGTCCTTTAAAAATATTTTTGTTGGCTGGGTGCGGTGGCCAAGGCAGGTGGATCATGAAGTCAGGAGTTCGGGATCAGCCTGACAAACTGAAATACAAAATACTAAAAATACTACTAAAAATACAAAAATTAGTCAGGTCTGGTGGCATGCACCTGTAATCCCAGCTACTCAGGAGGCTGAGGCAGGAGAATTGCTTGAACACAGGAGCTGGAGGTTGCAGTGAGCCGAGATCATGCCGCTTTACTCCAGCCTGGGCAACAGAGCAAGAATCAATCAATCAATCAATCCATCAATATTTTTGTTTTTCTCTGTTGTCAGCAGGAAAAAAGTAGAAACTGTATGGCTCTAAAGGGGAAACTCAGTCAATGAGATTGATAAGCATAGAGCTTATATATTAGTGAGGATTTAGTGTCTTTTTAGTTAATAGACTAGAGAAAGTCCTATGTTTCGTGTGTGTGTGTGTTTACTTTAAATACTGTGATCTAGTGAAAACTGAAAACCATGTATGGCATATTAACAGTACTCTTTATGAACATAAAGTCAATATATTTATTCTCTAACATTCTTAAGTTTTGAATTTGAAGTAGATTATCTGAAAATATATCAGTATTATCAGTGTTTTCTGTAGTGTGTTGAATTGCATTGTTAGAATTTTTAAGAAATCTGTTAAATGCTGTTAAATTGCTTGATTTCTACATTGAATTGTTTTGCAGGTGTGTAGCTTAGTTTAAAAATTCTTAAAATACAGGATTGAAAATCATTCAGGGATTCCATTAATTCTTAGTTTTTTTCTATATTATTTGAGGAATAAAATGGGTAATAAAATAGGTGTTCTAAGAAAGTTGATGTTATTGATCTTTAGTTGCAGCTCGACATGGATTACAGAGTCTTGGAAAAGTTGGTATTTCGCGGCGTATGCCTCCACCTGCTAACCTCCCGAGTCTTAAAGCAGAAAACAAAGGCAATGATCCCAATGTGAACATTGTACCTAAAGATGGCACAGGATGGGCATCAAAACAAGAGCAACATGAAGAAGAAAAGTGAGTCAAAGACTGTTAAAGAATAAAGCTCTTTCCCTTTCTTTGTAGGGAACTTCGGTTTCAGTACCTGCTATTTGCGAAGTGTTACGCTGTCTATATTACATGTTTTATACTCTTTAAAGTCTTTTGACTATATAGTAACTTTTGGTTAATTTTCCTTATTGAAAGTATTTCTGTTTGTCAAGGTAGAACAGATGACAAAATTGCTAATCATAACCTTGCTTATGCCATAGCCTTCATTAGGTTCCCTCCTCTCTTACCACCACTACCTCAGGTATCCCCTTTCCAATATGATTAAGAGTTGACTCTGATACCTAAATTCTGTGATGCTAAGGATGTCTGTCTGCCACTTTACTGTGTATCTCTAACATTGAAACTGCCTGATGTTACGTAGGTGCTCAAGTAATAATTTGTTTATATTCTAGCAAGAAGGCTAGGGTAATTAATAGTGTCCATCTTAGTCATCGTTCTTTCAACAACTATTTAGACTTCTATGTGTCAAAAGATTTTACCAGGCTTTTAGCTAATTGAATGACCAAGGCTAAATAGTGGTAATTTAAAAAATAAGACAAGCCATTCTATATTTGCTTGCTATTTGTTATCAAAATTCTGTACTCCTGCCTGAGGAGCTTTATATAGTAAATTTGACTACTTATGTCGAAATTTATCAAATACTTACGCCTGTTAGTTGTAGTAAAATTATTTTATAGTAATGAGTCAGTTATAGGTATGAGTGTACCAGAAATATATTGCATTTAGTGAGCCTCTTAACTACTTTTTTATTTTTAAGCATTACCTCATTACAAGGATTGAATAAACTGTACACCCTTTCAAAATACCTTTTTTTTTTTTTGAGACGGAGTTTCGCTCTTGTTACCCAGGCTGGAGTGCAATGGCGCGATCTCGGCTCACTGCAACCTCCGCCTCCTGGGTTCAGGCAATTCTCCTGCCTCAGCCTCCTGAGTAGCTGGGATTATAGGCACGCACCACCATGCCCAGCTAATTTTTTGTATTTTTAGTAGAGACGAGGTTTCACCATGTTGACCAGGTTGGTATCAATCTCTCGACCTCGTGATCCACCCGCCTCGGCCTCCCAAAGTGCTGGGATTACAGGCTTGAGCCACCGCGCCCGGCCTCAAAATACCTTTTACTCATGTGAATGCACTAGGCAGGTTGCTGTTACCTCTTTGAATAACAGTAATAGGTACAGTGGTGAACCTGTTGACTGCCAAGTGGAGAGTTTGCTTAGCTTTAGCCCTCAGCTAATTTCACCAGTCCAGACTATATGTATGTTTATACTGCTATTTTTAGTTATAAGTGTTCTCTTCTTCAAAACAGATATTTGGTAACTATGCTTAATTGAAAGTGTCTGTGTTTTGTTTTTGCCTTTTTTTTTTTTTTAAAGATGGAGTCTCGCTCTGTTGCCCAAATTGGAGTGCAGTGGCATGATCTCGGCTCCCTGTAACCTCTGCTTCCTGGGTCCAAGTGATTCTCCTGCCTCAGCCTCCTGAGTAGCTGGGACTACAGATGCATGCTGCCATGCCTGGCTAATTTTTTATATTTTTAATAGAGACAGGGTTTCACACGTTAGCCAGGATGGTTTTTTTTTTTTTTTGAGACGGGGTTTCGCTCTTGTTACCCAGGCTGGAGTGCAATGGCGCGATCTCGGCTCACCGCAACCTCCGCCTCCTGGGTTCAGCCAATTCTCCTGCCTCAGCCTCCTGAGGAGCTGGGATTACAGGCACGTGCCACCATGCCCAGCTAATTTTTTGTATTTTTAGTAGAGACGGGTTTCACCATGTTGACCAAGGATGGTCTTGATCTCTTGACCTCGTGATCCACCCGCCTCGGCCTCCCAAAGTGCTGGGATTACAGGCTTGAGCCACCGCGCCCGGCGCCAGGATGGTCTTGAAATCCTGACCTCGTTGATCTATCGGCCTCAGCCTCCTGAAGTGCTGGGATTACAGGCGTGAGGCACTGCACCTGGCCTTTGTTTTTTTTTTTTTTTTTTTTTTTTTTTTTTTTTGGTAGAGACTGGGTTTCGCCATGTTGGCCAGGCTGGTCTTGATCTCCTGACCTCAAGTGATCTGCCCACATTGGTCTCCCAAAGTGCCGGGATTACAGGAATGAGCCACTACGCCCAGCCTTTTTATTTATTTATTTATTATTTTATATTTTTTCCCTGTGAAGTGCTGACCCTTTTTTTTTTTTTTTTCAACAAATAGAAAACAAGCAAAACTCATCTCATTGGGTTATTCAAATGTAGAGATTAAAGGGGACAAAAATAACCACAATTCATTTAAAGAAGTGTTTCAGAGGGAAAACATTTAAAGGGGACTTAACAATGAATTAACATATAGCCAAAATAACTTGTGCACAGACTTACATTAAATATAATGTTGATTTTAAACATACAGTGTCTGAAATAATGGATTCATATATTTTTTTTAAGAACACCAGAAGTGCCACCAGCACAGCCAAAACCTGGGGTTGCAGCTCCCCCAGAAGTAGCACCAGCTCCCAAATCATGGGCCAGTAACAAGCAAGGTGGGCAAGGAGATGGTAAGTAGACATTAGCTGGGGAAACTGCTTAGGGTTCATAGTTACTGAACAGCCATGCAGGAGATAAGGGGTGAACTGTGTTTTGGTAGAGCCAGAAAACATTGTTAAAGGATATACTTAAGGCTCTTAACAAGTTTTTTTTTTTTTTTTTTTAATCTCTTGGGCTAGCTAGATTCCAGTGTCAAGAGCCATATATATGAGTCAATGGTAGTGATTAAGAAAGGGAGTCTTTTAAGATACCCTCTGCCCCACATTATTTTATCTTTACCTCTACTTGTCCAAACAAAGCTTATACCTTCAAAGTATCCACCCGTTGGATAGGTTATTAGAAACCATACTCATTTTCATCTGTGTCCCGAATCTCTGCTGTTTCAAACATGCTGCCACAATTTCCTGAGAGGAGAAGAGCTAGAAAGTAGCCATAAAGCACCATTGCTGTAACACACCCCCTTCTCCCAAGGAATGATGAAATCCCCAGTGGAATTTAGTTTGCCCACTTTCAAAACAGGAATTGTCTATAAAACATTCTGTGGAAGAACCCATCTTGGCCCTCAAGGTAATAAAACTAGCTATTTTAATTTATTGAAGTATAAAAAATCGGTAGATAGGAAGATGGGTGAATAGTGAGGTACAATCATCTCAGCTGTAAATTAAATCAAAGTAAAGCAAATGAAAGCAGTAAATTAAATGAAGGTATTTTAGCATCATCTTGATCTTGGGGTCTATTCATAAAACACTATTTCAATAATATGATTTGAACAAATTCTGAGAATTTTTAGCAAAGGAATTTGACTTGTATTGAAAAATGTAAGGACTCATAATGAAAGAGAAACAAGGGAAACTCCTTACTTGCCTGATCATCTGAAATGAGTCCTTTGGAATGGTACTGGAAGATTACTTTCTTAGACTTTTATCTCCTCATGGCTGATCATTAACTTTTTGAAGGAGTCTAGGTGAATTTTAAAGTTTGATAGATATGAACAGTCATCAATGAAATGTGGAATAATTTATGAGAAAGAAGCAAAGAGCTCTATCCTGGGAGGGTGGTTTGCATTATCTTCAGTATAAAAGTTACCGTTAATTTTTTTAAAAAAATCTATAGGAATCCAAGTGAATAGTCAGTTTCAGCAAGAGTTTCCCAGCCTTCAGGCAGCTGGGGATCAGGAAAAAAAAGAAAAGGAAACAAATGATGAGAACTATGGACCTGGACCCAGTTTACGCCCACCAAGTAAGAGAACTTTCTCTTTAATACAAAATGAGATCATATTTATGTACTGTCTTGTGATATAACCTCTTGCTTGCTGTTATATATAGGACTTGCCTAGTTTGAAAAGGCATACTTACTACTATAGTCACTCGCTACTCAGATGTGATTTTTGCACCGACAGTGTCACTATAACTTGAGAATATGTTAGAAATGTGTAATCTTGGGCCTGGCATCCAACTTACTAAATCAAAATCTGTATTTTAACAAGATGTCCACGTGACTTACATGCATACTAATATTGGGACTTATTTATAATAGTTGGTTTTTGAGCAGACTTTCCTACCATATAACTGTTTACTTACTTCTGAATTAACATTTGGTGATTCCTCACTTTCTGATCTCAAACGGAGGAAACAAATAATTTTGGATAGTGAGGGATACTTTATGTATATTACAAAGCAAAAACTAAAAATATTTGAAATATAAAATGTTTGAGGGATTTTTAAATGTCTTATTAATTGTTATGGTTTCATAGGGTCATTATCAAGTATCTTAAAGGATCTTTTTTTTTTTTTGAGATGGAGTCTCACTCTGTCGCCGGGGCTGGAGTGCAGTGGCGTGATCTCAGCTGACTGCAACCTGCACCTGCCAAGTTCAAGTGATTCTCCTGCTTCAGCCTCCCAAGTAGCTGGGACTATAGGTGCACGCCACCATCCTACTAATTTTTTGTATTTTTAGTGGAGATGGGATTTCACCATGCTGTCCAGACTGGTCTCGAACTCCTGACCTTGTGAGCCACCCGCCTCGGTCTCCCAAAGTGCTGGTGTTACAGGCGTGAGCCACCTTACCCGACCCAAAGGATCTTGTTTACATGGGGAGGTTCCTCTATGACAGTAGTGTTTACAGATTCCATATTTCTAATAACCTGATACATTTCACATTTTTTGGCTCATTTCTTGTCAGATCTAAATAAATCTAAATTTTTATTTTTTTATTTTCCAAGTATCATTATGAGGTTGGTGAGTTCATGTTACATGTACCAGCTTCACTGTTTTCTTGTTTAATTGATTTTTTACCAGTTATCTATTGCTGCATTATAAATTAAGCAATGCAAAACAACAAAATGAACCGTACTTATGATATCCCACTGTTATCTGAAGGCCAGGATCAGCTTAGCTGGAGGTTCTGGCTAAGGACTCTCTCAAGGCTGCATTGAAGCTGTTTGAAGCTCACTTAACTGGGGCTATACTTCCAAACTGATTGGCCTAGCTATTGGCTCTTTACTTTCATGGCCTCTTAGTGGTGCTGCTTATGACATAGCTTCCACAGAATAAATGATGAGAGACAGATACCGTCCATCCAAGACAGAAGCCCACCGTCTTTTGTAACTTAATCTGGAAAGGGACATGCTATCATTTCTGCCATTTTCTACAGGTTACACAGACCAACCCTGGTACATTGTGAGAAGGGACTATACAAGATATAGATACCAGAAGATACAGATCATTTGGGCTATCTAGGAGACTGGTTACCATGCAGTGTTTCTTAGCAAAACCACCTAGCTGTTTTATTTGGTTAAGTGTAGTATTACAAGATAATGTCACTCAATCTCTTCACTTGGTGGCATCTGTAACTAGCAATGATAGACTGAAAACAACAAATGAGAATATCACTGTCAACCCTTCCAGATTGTAGAACTCCCACCTTCCTTCCCTCAGGAAACCTCAGGTGTGTCACTCTGAAACATGGCCATCTGATATATGGAGAACAGTGATTTTAATCTCTGTATCAAGTAGTGATAAAACTTCATAGAGAAGTTCTAATATTTTCTTCTCCCACCTTAATATTTGCTTGTGGTGGCACCCTCTGAAGTACATCCTCTCTACTTCGGAAGCCACTACTACCCAAACACCTTGAAAGCATTAGTAGGGCCTAGGTTAGACTTTTCCTGCTCTGTCACTCTGCTTACTTGCTTTCACTTTTCTGAAATTTGCCTGGTTTGGTTTTACTTTGTTCCATTTTCAGATTTTTGCCTTTTTCCTTTTTTCTCTCCCTTCATACTAGATGTTGCTTGTTGGAGAGATGGTGGTAAGGCTGCTGGCTCACCCTCGTCATCTGATCAAGATGAAAAGCTCCCTGGCCAGGATGAAAGCACAGCTGTAACATCGGAGCAAAATGATATCCTCAGAGTGGTGGAAAAGAGGATAGCTTGTGGCCCTCCACAGGCTAAACTGAATGGACAGCAGGCTGCCCTTGCTTCCCAGTATAGAGCTATGATGCCTCCTTATGTGAGTGTTGTTAAATGAAGAAGCAGTCAAACGAGGTTTTTGATCTGGAGTCCAAGGAGCGAATTGGTATAGGGAAAAGTTTAGGCCTTTTTTTTTTATTAACATCTAACTAAAAATTAGCATTTTCTTTTATCATATTGTGAGAAGGGACTACATGTGGTATAAATACCAGAAGGTAGAGATCATTTGGACCATCCAGGAGACTGGTTACCGCACAGTGTTTCTTAGCAAAACCACCCAAGTGTTTTATTTTGTTAAGTGTAGTTGTACCAGATAGAAAACAAATCACAGGAGTATCAGCAGTGCCCTTATTATTAACAGGGATTTTAGATATTTTCATATCACATTATATACTTAATTATTAGACTCATAGGTAATGACTTAATAAAGAAGCACAGCCGAGCGCGGTGGCTCAAGCCTGTAATCCCAGCACTTTGGGAGGCCGAGGCGGGTGGATCACGAGGTCATGAGATCGAGACCATCCTGGTCAACATGGTAAAACCCCGTCTCTACTAAAAATACAAAAATTAGCTGGGCATGGTGGCGCGTGCCTGTAGTCCCAGCTACTAGGGAGGCTGAGGCAGGAGAATTGCCTGAACCCAGGAGGCGGAGGTTGTGGTGAGCCGAGATCGCGCCATTGCACTCCAGCCTGGGTAACAAGAGCGAAACCTAGTCTCAAAAAAAAAAAAAAAAAAAAAAAAAAAAAAGAAGAAGCACATAGATTACCGTATCACAGATTTATTTGGTAAATAGAAGAACAATTACACTAAAATTCTGTTTCTTCTTTGCATTATTTATATATTTTACATTACCCATTTAAAGTGTTTTCCTGAGAGGAGGTCCATAGGATTCATCAGACTGCCAAAGGGGTGGTTCATGGGAAAAAAGAGATAAAGAATACTTGGTGTCGTTCGAAAGATTTTATTTGTATACTTTTAATATTTTTTTCAAAAAAAAATTTTTTTTTTTTGAGATAGGGTCTTAGTCTGTCACCAGGCTGGAGTGCAGCAGCATAATCTCAGCTCACTGCAACCTCCCCTTCCTGGGTTCAAGGGATTCCCCTGCCTCAGCCTCCCTAGTAGCTGGGATTACAGGCGTGTGCCACCATACCTGGCTAATTTTTTGTATTTTAATAGAGATGGGATTTCATGTTGGTCAGGATGGTCTCCCATCTCCTGACCTTGTGATCTGCCCACCTTGGCCTCTCAAAGTGCTAGGATTACAGGTGTGAGCCACGGTGCCTGGCCTTTTTTTGGGGGGGTTGGGGGGGTGGGGACAAAGTCTTGCTCTGTCACTCAGGCTGGAGTGCAGTGGTGTGATTTCAGCTCACTGCGACCTCTACCTCCTGGGTTCAATTAATTCTTGTGCCTCAGACTCCCAAGTAGCTGGGATTACAGGCATGTGCCACCATGCCTGGCTGTTTTTTTTTTGTTTTTGTTTTGTTTTTTTTTAAATTTTTAGTAGAGATGGGGTTTTCCCATGTTGTCAAGGCTGGTCTTGAACTCCTGGTCTCAGGTAGTCCACCCCCCTGACCTCTCAGAGTGTTGAGATTACAGCCAGCCACCTTACCTGGTCTTTAAACTTTTTTTTTAATGGAAAATTTTAGACATCTACAAAAATAAAGATAATGATGCAGTGAATCCATCTCTTTTCCTACTACTTATTTATTTTATTTTTTTTTTTTGAGACAGTCTTGCTCTGTCACCCAGGCTGGAGTACAGTGGCATGATCTTGGCTCGCTGCAACCTCTGCCTCCTAGGTTCAAGCAAATTTCCTGCCTCAGCCTCCTGAGTAGCTGAAATTATAGACACCCACTACCACACCTGGCTAATTTTTGTATATTTAGTAGAGACAGGGTTTCGCCCTGTTTAGCCAGGCTGGTCTTGAATTCCTGACGTCAGGTGATCCACCTGCCTCAGTCTACTGAAGTGCTGGGATTACAGGCATGAATCACCATGCCCCGTCCCTCTCTACCACTTTGGATTACTAAAGCAAATCCAAGATAGTTCATCAGTAAATATTTTAAGTTGTGTTTTAAAAGATAAAGACTTGGGGAGAAAGTTTGCAATGCTGTTATCACACCAACTAATTCCTTGATATTCTCAAATATTATGTCAGTATTCCAGTAATTGTCTTATAATTAGGATCCAGGCAACATCCATTCCTTGAGATTGGTTCATATTTCTCTTACGAATCTTGTTACCTGTGGATATCTCCATCTCTGTTTCCTTTGGCGCTTGTCTGTTGTAATTTAACCTGTGATGTTCCTCAGATTTTGGATTTTGTTGATTTTATCTTTGTAGTTCCATTTAATATATACTCTAACACCCGCCCCTTTCCCCACCCCCCCACCGACATTTTCTAAATTATTAGTTAGATTTGGTGTCTTCATTCTTTGTTTACTTTCAGCCCAATGTAAACTTGTAAAGCAAGTCACATTCGCCTGGATAAATAAATTTAGTTTTCCAGAAGACTTTTTACTCTCATAGGAAACAAAAATCTAGGTCATATTTATTTAGTTTGTGATTGAACTCCTAATATTCAAATCCTAAATATCCATCATATTTTCCATTCCTTCATATTGTTGTTTTTGTTTAAAAATATAGAATGCTTCATGAATTTGCAGGTCATTTTTGTGTGACAGCTGTGCTAAGCTTCTCTATTCCAATTTTGCTGCTGAAGTGAGCACATACATTACTATTTTTTAATCATTCTAGGCTGACAGAGGGAAATGAATGATTAAATACAATTACTTGTTAAATGTTTTTCAGTCTGACACCCAGGCTGGAGAGCAGTGGCACCATTTCAGCTTACTGCAGTCTCCACCTCCCAGGTTTAAGTGATTCTCCCACCTCAGCCTTCCAGGTAGCTGTGATGATAGGCATGCACCACCACACCCAACTAATTTTTGTATTTTTAGTAAAGACCGGGTTTCGCCATGTTGGCTGGGCTAGTCTCAATCTCCTGACCTCAGATGATCCACCTGCCTCGGCTTCCCAGTGTGCTGGGATTACAGGTGTGAGCCACTGTGCCTGGCCATTAAATGTTTTCCTAAAAGACGTTTGGGAGTATGCTGACTTGGCCTTGAAAAATGATTCATACCCAGTTACTTTTTTTCTGATCACTTTCAAATTGTGCTTCCAAAGACCCCTGAACTTTCAGATGAAAGAGTAGGATAGGAAAGAGGGGAGACCAAGTGGGCATCATTCCCATTTTCATCAGTGATTATATTTGAATAAAATGTGCCACTAATTAACAAAAACATTTAAATACCACTACTCTGAAAATTTAAAGTTTGTTTCTAAAGTGAATTTTGTGGCAAATTCCTAAATTTTAAGCATTTAAGACCACATGAAATTTTGCCTAAATGATCAGATGAAGGATTTAATGCATCTTTATGAATATATGCCAGCAAGAGTGTGTTTATTAACCAGTATAGAAGAGTGATGCAACTGAAATTTTCTAGAGTATACCCCAAATGAAAAGTTTCCACAGCTGAGTTTCAGCTGCTGCTTGACTTAATTAATGTTGCTGCAGTCTAATTTAGGAAACTTCCTCCCCCTCCCCCTCCTCCCTCTCTTCTTCTTCTTCCTCTTCCTCTTTCTTCTTCCTTCTTCTTCTTTTTCATCGTCGTCTTCGTCTTCGTCTTCTTCTCCTCTCTCCCCTCTCCCCTCTTCCCTCTCCCCTCTCCCTTCTTCTTCTTCTTTCTTCTTTCTCGTCTTCTTCTTCCTTTTTTTTCTTCTTCCTCTTTCTTCTTCCTTCTTCCTTCTTTCCTCTTCTTCCTTCTTCCTTCTTCTTTCTTCTGCCTCCTCCTTCATCTGCCTCCTTCTTCTGCCTCCTCCTCCTTCTTTCTTCTGCCTCCTCCTCCTCCTCCTCCTTTCTTCTGCCTCCTCCTCCTCCTTTTGCCTCCTCCTCCTCTTTCTTTTTCTTCCTCCTTTTTCTTTTTGAGACAGAGTCTCGCTCTGTCACCAGGACCTCCACCTCCTGGGTTCACTCATGCCTCAGCCTCCTGAGTAGCTTGGATTACAGGCATGCATCAACACGCCCAGCTTATTTCTTTGTATTTTTAGTAGAGACAGGGTTTTAGCATGTTGCCCAAGATGGTCTTGAATTCCTGATCTCATGATCCACCACCCTTGGTCTCCCAAAGTGCTGGGATTACAGGCATGAGCCAGTGCGCCTGGTCGAGAAATTTCTAATTTAGGCAGCATAATCATATAAACATAGCCTTACTTCAAATGTAAGGTAATTTTCTTATCTAACACACAGTTACTGTCTTTTTAGAAAAACTAATCTTCTGTTTTAGGATATAAATTATGTTTTTACAGTAATATAATTTTATATTATTTACATAATTTGACTTGGATATGAGCAAATAGTAAATGACCAAGCCATTCTTTGACACTTCTTCCCTTCAAAATCATAGGATGAATCCTTTGCCGTTATTTGTTCTCAGAATCTATATCTTCTCTTAAGTTTAGTTTCCCAGAGCGAGGTTCCTACAGAGAACGTTATCGGGACCTGTTTGGGCCAGTTTGTTTATCTATCTATCTGTTTATTTAATTTTACTTTAGGTTCTGGGGTACATGTGCAGGTCATGCAGGATTGTTGCATAGGTGCATACATAACAAGGTGGTTTGCTGCCTCTATTCTGCCTTTGACTATATCTGGCATTTCTCCCCATGTTATTCCTCTCCACACCCTGCTGTCCCTCTCCTAGCCCCCAGCCCCCAACTGCCCCTAGAGGGGGCAGGAGTGATGCTGCTTTCCCTGAGTCCATGTGTTCTCATTGTTCAACACCTGTTTATTAGTGAGAACATGTGGTGTTTGGTTTTCTGTTCTTGTGTCAGTTTGCTGAGAATGATGGTTTCCTGATTCATCCAAATCCCTACAAAGGACACAGACTCATTGTTTTTTATGGCTGCATATTATTCCATGGTGTATATGTGCCACATTTTCTTTGTCCAGTCTGTCACTGATGGGCATTTGGGTTGGTTCCAGGTCTTTGCTATTGTACACATGTCTGCAATGAACATACGTGTGTGTGTGTGTGTGTGTGTGTGTGTGTGTGTGTGTGTTTGTGTGTTTAATATAAGATGGGGTTTAACCATGTTGGTCAGGCTGGTCTTGAACTTCCGACCTCAGGTGATCCGCTTACCTTGGCCTCCAAAGTGCTTGGATTACAGGCGTGAGCCACCACGCCCTTAAAATATTTCCTTTTTTTAAAAAAAAAAAGATGGGGTTTCACCATGTTGGTCAGGCTGGTCTTGAACTCCTGACCTCAGTTGATCCGTGTGTGTCTTTATAGTAGAACGATTTATAGTTCTTTGTGTATATACCCAGCAATGAGATTGTGGGTCAAATGGAATTTGTTTCTAGATCCTTGAGAAATCCCCACACTGTCCTCCACAATGGTTGAACTAAGTTACATTCCCACCAACAGTGTAAGAGTGTTCCTATTTTTCCACATCCTCTCCAGCATCTGTTGTCTCCAGATTTTTAAATGATGGCCATTCTAACTGGCATCAGATGGTATCTCAATGTAGTTTTGATTCACATTTCTCTAATGACCAGTGATGCTGAGCATTTTTTCATGTTTTTTGGCCTCATATACGTCTTCTTTTGAAGTGTCTGTTCATATCCTTCTCCCACTTTTGAATAGGTTTTTTTTTTTTTTTTTTTTTTTTAGTAGAGACAGGGTTTCACCATGTTGGCCAGGCTGGTCTCGAACTCCTGACCTCAGGTGATCTGCCTGCTCCGGCCTTCCAAAGTGCTGGGATTAAAGGCGTGAGCCACTGCACCCGGCCAGGTTTGTTTTTTTTTTTTCTTGTATATCTGATTTAGTTCATTATAGATTCTGGATATTAGCCCTTTGTCAGATGAGTAGACTGTAAAAATTTTATCCCATTCTGTTGGTTGCTGGTTCGCTCTAATGATGGTTTCTTTTGCTGTACAGAAGCTCTGAATTTTAATTAGATCCCATTTGTCTATCTTGGCTTTTGTTGCCATTGCTTTTGGTGTTTTAGTCATGAAGTTCTTGTGTATGCCTGTGTCCTGGATGGTTTTGCCTAGGTTTTTTTCTAGGGTTTTTATGGTGTTAGGTTTTTTGTTTAAATCTTTAATCCATCTGGAGTTAATTTTAGTGTAAGGTAACAGGAAGGGGTCCAGTTTCTGCTTTCTGCACATTGCTAGCCAGTTTTCCCAACACCATTTATAAAACATGGAGTCCTTTCCCCATTGCTTGTTTTTGTCAGGTTTGTCAAAGATCAGATGGTTTTAAATGTGTGGTGTTGCTTCTGAGGCCTCTGTTCTGTTCCATTGGTCTATATCTCTGTTTTGGTACCAGTACCATGCTGTTTTGATTACTGCAGTCTTGTAGTATAGTTTGAAGCCTGGCAGTGTGATGCCTCCGGCTTTGTTCTTTTTGCTTAGGATTGTCTTGGCTATGTGGGCTCTCTTGTGATTCCATATGAAGTTTGAAGTGGTTTTTTCCAGTTCTGTGAAGACGGTCATTGGTACCTTGCTGCGGGATAGCATTGAATCTGTAAATTACTTTGGGCAGTATAGCCATTTTCACGATACTGATTCTTCCTAACCATGAGCATGGAATGTTTCTCCATCTGTTTGTGTCCCCTCTTATTTCGTTGAGCAGTGGTTTGTAGTTCTCCTTGAAGAGGTCCTTTACATCCTCTTTGTTAGTTGTATTCCTAGGTATTTTATTCTCTTTGTAGCGATTGTGAATGGGAGTTTGCTCTTGATTTGGCTCTCTGTTTGTCTCTTATTTGTATATAGGAGTGCTTGTGATTTTTGCACGTTGATTTTGTATCCTGAGACTTTGCTGAAGATGCTTATCAGTTTGAGAAGATTTTGGGCTGAGACGATGGGGTCTTCTCAATATGCAATCATGTCATCTGCAAATAGAGACAGTTTGACTTCCTCCTTTCCTAATTGAATATCCTTTATTTCTTTTTCTTGCCTGATTGCTCTGGCTAGAACTTCCAATACTATATTGAATAGGAATGGTGAGAGAGGGCATCTTTGTCTAGTGCCTGATTTCAAAGGGAATTCTTCCAACTTTTGCCCGTTCAGTATGATAGTGGCTGTAGGTTTGTCATAAATAGCATTTATCATTTTATGATATATTCTGTTGATAGTTTATCGAGAGTTTTTAGCATAAAGGGCTGTTGAATTTTGTTGAAGGCCTTCTCTGCATCTATTGAGATAATAATCATGTGGTTTTTATCTTTGGTTCCATTTATGTGATAGATTACGTTTATGGACTTGCACATGTTGAACCAGCCTTGCATCCTCCGGCTGAAATCTGCTTGATCATCAAGCTTTTTGATGTGCTGTTGCATTCGGTTTGCCAGTATTTTTTTTTTTTTTTTTTGAGACAGAGTTTCGCTCGTTACCCAGGCTGGAGTGCAATGGCGCCATCTTGGCTCACCGCAACCTCCGCCTCCTGGGTTCAAGCATTTCTCCTGCCTCAGCCTCCTGAGTAGCTGGGATTACAGGCATGTGCCACCATGCCCAGCTAATTTTTTTTTTTTTTTTTTTTTTTTTGTATTTTTAGTGGAGACGGGGTTTCACCATGTTGACCATATGGTCTCAATCTCTCGCCCTCGTGATCCACCTGCCTCGGCTTCCCAAAGTGCTGGGATTACAGGCTTGAACCAACATCGCGCCCGGCCTCGGTTTGCCAGTATTTTATTGAAGATTTTTGTGTCAATGTTCATGGATATTGGCCTGAAGTTTTGTTTTTTAGTTGAGTCTCTGCCTAGTTTTGGTATCAGGATGATGTTGGTCTCATACAATGAGTTAGGGAGGATTCCCTCTTTTGTATTGTTTGATACAGTTTCAGAAGGAATGGTACTAGGTCCTCTTTGTATGTTTTGTGGAATTTGGCTGTGAACTGATTTGGACCTGGACTTTTTTTGGTTGGTAGGCTATTGATTGCTACCTCAACTTCAGCCCTTGCTATTGGTCCATTCAAGGTTTCAGCTTCCTCCTGGTTTAGTCTTGGTAGAGTACAGGTGTCCAGGAATTTATCCATTGCTTCTTGGTTTGCTAGTTTATGTGCACAGAGTTGTTTGTAGTAATCTCTGATGGTAGTTTGTATTTCTTTGGGATCATTGGTGATATCCTCTTTATCTTTTTCTATCGCATCTATTCGATTCTTCTCTCTTTTCTTTTTTATTGGTCTGTCTAGTCCGTCTCTTTTGTTGATCTTTTCAAAAAACCAGCTCTTGGATTTATTGAATTTTGGAAGGAATTTTTTGTGTCTCTATCTCCAGTTCTGCTCTGATCTTAGTTATTTCTTGTCTTCTGCTAGCTTTTGAGTTGTTTTGATCTTCCTCCTCTAGCTCTTTCAATTTTGATGATAGGGTGTCAGTTTTAGATCCCTTCTTTGTCTCTTTTGATCTTTGTTGGTTTGAAGTCTGTTTTATCAGAGACTAGGATTATAACCCCTGCTTTTTTTTGTTCTCCATTTGCTTGGTAAATCTTCCTCCATCCCTTTATTTTGAGTCTATGTGTGTCTTTGTATGTGAGATGGGTTTCCTGAATACAGCACACCGATGGATCTTGACTTTTTAATCCAGTTTGCCAGTCTATGTCTTTTGATTGGGGCATTTAGGCCGTTTACATATAATGTTAATATTGTCATGTGTGAATTCGAGCCTGCCATTTTGTTACTGGCTGGTTTTTTTGCACGTTAATTGACTCATTTTCTTTACTGCATTTTTAGTCCTTGCCGTTTGGTGTGCTTTGCAATGGCTGGTACTTGTTCTTTCCGTGCTTAGTATTTCTTTCAGAAGCGCTTGTAGGGCAGATCTGGTGGTGACAAAATCTCTCAGTAATTGCTTGTACATAAAGGATTTTATTTCTCCTTCACTTATGAAGCTTTGTTTGGCGGGATATGATATTCTGGGTTGAAAGTTCTTTTCTTTAGGATGTTGAATATTGGCCCCCACTCTCTTCTGGCTTGTAGGGTTTCTGCTGAGAGATCCGCTGTGAGTCTTATTGGCTTCCTTCTGTTGGTGACCTGATCTTTCTCTCTGCCTGCCATTAGCATTTTTCCTTCATTTCAACCCTGCTGAATCTGAAGATTATGTGCCTTGGGTTGCTCTTCTTGAGGAATATCTTTGTGGAGTTCTCTGTATTTCTTGAATTTGAATGTTGGACGGGCTTGCTAGGCTTGGGAAGTTCTGGGTAATATCCTGGAGTGTATTTTCCAGTTCGGATTCATTCTCCCTGTCACAGGTACACCAGTCAAGCGTAGATTAGCTTTTTTCGTATAATCCCATATTTCTGGGAGGCTTTGTTCATTTCTTTTCACTCTTTTTTCTCTTGTCTTGCCTTCTCTTTTTATTTCATTGAGTTGATCTCTGATATCCTTTCTTCTGCTTGATTGATTCGGCTCTTACAACTTCTGTTTACTTCATAATAGTTCTCATGCTGTGTTTTTCAGCTCCATCAAGTCGTTTATGGTCTTCTCTAAGCTGGTTATTCTAGTTAGCATTTTGTCTAACCTTTTTTTTTTTTTGAGACGGAGTTTCGCTCTTGTTACCCAGGCTGGAGTGCAATGGCGCGATCTCGGCTCACCGCAACCTCCGCCTCCTGGGCTCAGGCAATTCTCCTGCCTCAGCCTCCTAAGTAGCTGGGATTACAGGCACGTGCCACCATGCCCAGCTAATTTTTTGTATTTTTAGGAGAGACGGGGTTTCACCATGTTGACCAGGATGGTCTCGATCTCTCGACCTCGTGATCCACCCGCCTCGGCCTCCCAAAGTGCTGGGATTACAGGCTTGAGCCACCGCGCCCGGCCTTGTCTAACCTTTTTTAAATGTTTTTGGTTTCTTTGCATTGAGTTAGAACGTGTTCCTTTAGCTCAGAAAAGTTTGTTATTATCCACCTTCTGAAGCCTATTTCTGTCAATTCATCGCATTCTTTCTCGGTCATGTTCCTGTGTTGTTAAGGAGTTGTTTATCCCTTGAAGGAGAAGAGGTGTCTGGTCTTTGATGGTTTTATCTTTTTTGTGCTGTTTTTTTTCCCCGTCTTCGTGGATTTACCTGGCTGTGATCTCAGGGAGCAGAGGTGCTACTGGGTTTCTAGGGACTCCTTCAGGTTACTAGATGGGCTTCCTGTGTCTTTGTTTACACTGAGAGGTTAGGCCTGCCTCTTCTGCTGACCTGGAGGCACTGCTGGGTGATCAAGAACACCCTCTGGTTGCTACCTAGGCTTCCTGTGTTTTTTGTTAACACCTGACGCCTAATCTCACCTCTTTAATGGTGGGTTGTGTCTTTCCTCCACAGGACTGGATCATTCAGGGCTCAGCTCAGACTGATGGACTGGCTGTGTAACCTGCTAGAGTTAGTGCTTCAGCCCTCTGGGGTTTGTAGGGGAAGGTGGGGACCCGCCCAGCCGCACTGTCTGTCTCCCAGCTTTCAGCTCCCCCTTCTCAGGTCATGGGGGAAGTGCCACCCAGCTGCTCTGTCTGTTTTCCCACTTTCGGCTCCCTCTCTCTCTGGGCAGGGGGAGGGGGTGATAGCTGGGTCCCCAGGCTCTCCCGGCCGCCTTATGGGCTTATGCGTTTGCTTAGATCTGTGCGCCAATCTGGAACACCGTCCTGGATTATTATTCAACTCTGCACTTGTAATTCCTGGCGCTTGACTGGCAAAGATCCCATTTTGTGTATTGCTGAGGCTTTGGGGGAAGTGCTGTATTTGGACCCGAGTGCCAGAGGTGGAGCCTCCGACTCACAGGTCAGATGCACTTTCTGGGTGAAGTGGCACCCTTCCCTGCCTCAGTCTGCCCTGCCTGGGCTTTGCTCACCATCCAACCAGACCCGTTGAAATGTACCTGGTACGTCGGTTGGAGCTAGGAGATCTCTCGATTTCTGCTTCTCTCTTGCTGGGTGTTGTGCACCGGAGTTGTGTATATTCGGCCATCTTGACTCACCTGGACCAGTTTATAATGATCATCTGTGCATTAACTTGATTGAGAATTCACCTATGCCCTATCCATAGAAAATTTCCAAGTAGCTCCCTGTCACCCCTTTCCCTCAATTCCTTGGATTGTGGACTATCCCTTAATTTTATCTGAGCTGAGTTCCTCTCCCCCCCCCCCCACCCCGACCTTTTTCTTTTGAGGTCCTCGGGCTGGGGACTGATGGTGTCCTCCCGATCTACAAATCTGCCTCTAATTATTCTACTTCTGCTTAAGGAGGAAGGCTTACATTATTTGTTTTTCAATATTTTCACTTTGCTGTTTGCTGGGGTGCATGTGTGTACGTATCTTGTGAATACATGGCTATTTTAATGTAATTTTATTAATACAGAAGATATTTTCATGATGTGCCCTGGTTATTCTGTTTGTAAAGAGTTGGTAAAGGCATTGGTCTTGCAAATGGGTTGCTATTTAGGATGAATGATAATCTATGCTAGCAGATAAAATTTATTAATAATATTCATTTTAATAATCATTTCTATAAATTATAACTGCAGGCTTAGACCCAGATACAATTTTTTTTAAATAACTGGGTTGCTAAATTTATAATTTTTTGTTTCCTTCATTCAGATGTTTCAGCAGTATCCGAGGATGGCATATCCTCCTCTACATGGTCCCATGAGATTCCCACCTTCTTTATCTGAAACAAACAAGTAAGGTTATTAAATGATTAAAGGATTTATATGTTTGTTAAGATTTACTAAAGGTGAAATAGATTGTGTGATTTTGAGTTGTGTGATTAATCGTTTTTCTGTCCTCACAGTACAATTGTCATTAATAAGTAATTGGCTAATTCTTATAAGACAGAACTCAAATAATTCATTTTTTAAAGCGTTTAAATTAATTTACATAGGATTTTGAAAACTGAAAACCAGGCCAGGTGCAGTGGCCCACGTCTGTAATTCCAGCCCTTTGGCAGCCAAGGAGGGCGAATCATGAGGTCAGGAGTTCCAGACCAGCCTGGCCAACATGGTGAAACCCAGTCTGTACTAAAAAAATACATATATATATAAAATTAGCTGGGCATGTTGGTACGCTCCTATAATCCCACCTACTTGGGAGGCTGAAGCAGGAGAATTGCTTGAACCCGGGAGGCCAAGGTTGCAGTGAGCCGAGATCACACCACTGCACTCCAGCCTGGGGAACAGAGCAAGACTCCGTGTCAAAAACAAACAAACAGAAAAACCCTGAAAACCATGGCCCCAAAATTGATGACACATGTTTTTCTCTTCTGCCTTTCATATTATGGACTCCCTATTCTCTCTCTCTCTCTCTCTCTCTCTCTCTTTCTCTCTGCTTAATATGTGAGACTTCAACATCCTCTTGAAATATTTTCCTTAAAGTTATGTGTTTTGAAGTTAGTTCTATTCATATTGTTATCCTTTAGCATATATTTGTTTTATTTTAAATATTTGAGAATTCTTAAATACTTTGTCAGCTTTTACTTATGTATTATCCTATAATTTATTGTAATATTAATTTCTTCATACATGTCAGCGCAGAACATTTTGTGTATCTTGGTGTAGAAAACACTAATGTTGAAATGAACTAAATTCCAGTCTTTTGGTGTTCTCCTGGTTTAGTAAAATTTTGTATTTTTTCCCGCCATGACCTGCCTTTCATAGAGGCCTTCGAGGAAGAGGCCCTCCTCCTTCATGGGCCTCTGAGCCTGAGCGCCCATCCATTCTTAGTGCATCAGAACTGAAGGAGCTTGATAAATTTGATAATCTAGATGCTGAAGCTGATGAAGGTTGGGCAGGTAAGAAGCAAAGTTAATTAAATGCTTTAAATTGTTAGATGTTTTCCAGCACTCAGTCTGAATTTTCCTTAATTTAATAGGTGCTCAGATGGAAGTAGATTATACAGAGCAACTGAATTTCAGTGATGATGATGAGCAAGGAAGTAACAGTCCTAAAGAGAATAACAGGTAAGTTATGACATCTTTTACTAATAACAGTATGAATTTGTTGATACAATATTAGCTACTTAGGCAGAGAGGCTTTATAATAGGCAATTGTTGGTTATTTATAGCATTTATATATTCTCAGAAGTTTTACTGAATAGAGGGTGATTAAAGAGCTAGAGTAATACAGTATACAACTAATCAAAGAATTAAAATTTGATGTGTCTCAAGATAGTTGAATTGAAAAGATACTTAGGGCTGGGTGTGGTGGCTTATTCCTATAATCCCAGCATTTTGGGAGGCCAAGACAGGCAGACCCACTTGAAGTCAGGAGTTTTGAGACCAGCGTGGCCAAAATGGTGAAACCCTGTCTGTACTAAAAATTCAAAAATTAGCCAGTTGTGATGGTGCACGACTGTAATCCCAGCTACTTAGGCTGAGGCAGGAGAATCACTTGAATCCAGGAGGCGGAGTTTGCAGTGAGCTGAAGTGACGCCACTGTAGTCCAGTCTGGGTGACAGCGGAAAAAGGATATTTAGATGCTTGGCACCTAGTTTGGAGATCTTTTGAGAATTGGTATAAGGGACCATTTTAAAGTGTTACTTGCTTGACCTGATCCATTTTTACAAAATTGGAGATTAATTCCTTGGGTTACTACAGCTACTTCAGGGCCTTGATTTCTTAAAACTTACTAAACTGCATTAGGGCCTTGGAAAACAGGGAGCTTTTTATTTCTTTTTCCTTTATTCTGGATTATTGGAGTACCAGTCAGGAATATATGGGTTATAGATCATAAAAGTTGAGTTTTTAAAATATACAGAAGTTTGTAAGCACATTTGGTATAATTTTTCAGTTATGGCATTAGGACAATTTTTTTATAATCATTTGAGAGATACCTGTGGTTTGTTGTAGGCTTTAAAAAATACTGTAGTTTGATTTATCTTTTTATTAAATCAGAGTAAATTAGAATACAGTTAAATAGTAATTCCAATGTTACCCAGTTACATTTGGATTATATTTCTTGGGTAGAGGACATAGAAAATTATGTGATTATATTCTTTTGCCAGGATATATGTCTGATACATGTGTTTAGATTTGACAACTACTGTATTGTACTTTCATAGTATATATTTATTGAATGAACGAATTACCACTAGTAGGTCACACACCCTTCTCATTCCTGAATACGGTTCCCCCCAGAAACCATACAGAAGTTTTTTTAATTGTGAAAAAAAAATATATGTACTTATGATACAGTTGGTCCATTTTATTTTTTCTGCATTTTGATTTTTCAGTGAGGATCAAGGTTCAAAAGCCTCTGAAAACAATGAAAACAAAAAGGAAGCAGATGAAGTTTCCAACACTAAGTCATCTTCTCAAATACCTGCCCAACCACCAGTAGCAAAAGGCCCCTATGGGAAAGGGCCTCCATTTAATCAGGTTTGTTGGACTCATGGAGATCCTTGTTACTGCAAGGATCTCCTTCTTCTAATTACTATGTAATACTGTGTATCCACAGTAGTCTTAATCGTAGAGTGGAATGGGACTTAGAAATAAGAGAACTGTGTGTTTTTTCTTGAATAGTCCTGGATCAATCATAGTTTTTATTGTATACGAGTAGGAATTATCAATGCACTAGCTAAAATTATAAAGTAAAAACTAAAGCTTCACTTTTTTCACCTTACGATATAGCTAAGTCATAACAAAGTGAAGGGATAACATTTTTCTAAAATAAACATTGCTGAAGTGTTCTGTGGTTTATTGAATACTTAAATACTAGTCAGTCTTTTTGTGTGAACTGGTACACTGTAGTGAAGTCACACATGGTGAATAGGGAGATCTAAGTCTGAATCATTTTGAAGAATGTTATGAATGAAGGGAAATGTGTGTGCAACAGATATATTTGATCCCACTTCTGAGCTGGTAAATGGTTGCAAGAATTGCAACCATGGTAAACTGGGAATAAAAAGGGGTATCTTAAAGGGAGTCCACTCATCTCTTCATTAAAGAATCAGTATAGTTAGTGTTAATTTGTTGGATTCATACAAAATCAATGGAGGAACTTGTCCCTTCCGAGGACTGAAAGGTAGCTAACAGTTTCTTTGAAAGGAAAAAGTCAATAAGCAGCAGTTACAGTGTGCTAAGTCTTGTAATCATAGAGGATACAAAATAAGTTCTTCAAGAATTCATTTAAGGCAGAAGGTTGTTGAAGACTAAGTACTTGAGCTAATTCTTAAGCATGAATCAGCCAGTATACACGAGTAATATAGCTTTTCCAAGCAGTGGAAATACATATAGAGAAGTATAAGAAAACATGGTACATTCAGGAAATTTTAAGTAGTCTGATATGGGAGAGAGGCAAGAGAACTGTGTAAGAACCACTTGGTAAAAATGTAAGCCGGGTGCAGTGGCTTATGCCTGTAATCCTAACACTTTGGGAGGCTGAGGTGGGCGGATCACGAGGTCAGGAGATTAAGACCATCCTGGCTAACATGGTAAAACCTGTCTCTACTAAAATACAAAAAAAATTAGCCGGGTATGGTGGTACATACACACCTGTAGTCCCAGCTACTGGGGAGGCTGAGGCAGGGGAATCACTTGAACCTGGGAGGCAGAGGTTATAGTGAGCCTAGATCACACCACTGCCTTCCTGGCTGGTGACAAGGCAAGACTCTGTCTGAAAAAAATTTTAAAAATTTAAAAAGATGTATGCTCTACAAGCATTTTAATCTTAAGGCATTGATGATTCATTGAAGAATAAGTTTATGAGTGTGAAAAAGAAGAATTTTTCAAATAACATTTTAATAAATTTTTGTGTGATGTTTTACTTACTGCCATAATGGGAAACGAGAATTTTTCATGGAAGAATAGAGGAAAGATGGAATATGTCTTGATATATTTGACTTCATTTGTGACAGCGGTATATATATTAGCAAGTGAATGTTCTATATGTTTTGTTTCATTAATGTTTTTGATTTTTTTTTTTAAGATAAATCTTTTTTTAGTTTGCCAAAGAATTGTGCTTACATAAATACAATTTAGTAATTAGAGGTATAGCTCTCTAATAAGTGATCTAGCCACCTCAGTCAGATTTTCTGGATCAGAATTCCAGAACAGCTAGACTAAAATTCTTTTTTTTTTCCCCTTCAGAGACAGAGTCTTGCTCTGTCACCCAGGCTTGAATGCGGTTGCACTATCTTGGCTTACTGCAACCTCCGCTTCCTGGGCTCTTGTGATTCTTGTGCCTCAGCCTCCCGACTAGCTGGGACTACAGTGGTACGCCACTATACCGAGCTAATTTTTGTATTTTTAGTAGGTAGATACAGGGTTTCACCATGTTGGCCAGGCTGGTCTTGAACTCCTGGCCTCAAGTGATCCACGCACCTCAGCCTCCCAAAATGCTGGGATTATAGGCGTGAGCCACTACGGCTGGCTAAAATTTTTATTGTGAAGTGAATTTCAAATTCTAACCCTGTTGAAATGGCAGAGTGATTCCATAGAAAGCAATCTTGGAATGAGTGATGCTTTTATTTAAAAAAAGGAGAAGGAGAAAGATGATTTAGCAATCTTGTGGTCTCATTGAAAAAATCAGTACATTCAGAAGTATTCTAGTAGATGTATTTTTTTCTTTTTCTTTTTCCTTTTTTTTTCTCGCTCTGTTGCCCAGGCTGGAGTGCAGTGGCGGGATCTCGGCTCATTGCCACCTCTGCCTCCTGGGTTCAGGCAGTCCTCCTGCCTCAGCCTCCCAAATAGGTGAGATTAAAGGCACCTGCCACCACACTCGTCTAATTTTTTTATTTTTAGTAGAGACAGGTTTTCACCATGTTGGCCTGGCTGGTCTCAAACTCGTGACCTCAGGCGACCCTCCCACCTCAGCCTCCCAAAATGTTGGGATTACAGGTGTGAGCCACTGAGCCTGGCTGATATATTTGTTTTTATATGGTTATTTTTAAGTAATCTTTCAGGCTGGTGTGGTGGCTCATGCCTGTAATTCCAGCACTTGGCAGGCTGAGGCAGGCAGATCACTTGAGGTCAGGAGTTCGAGACTAGCATGGCCAACATGGTGAAACCCTGTCTCTACTAAAAATGCAAAATTAGCTGGGCATGGTGACACACACCTGTAATCCCAGGTACTCCGGAGGCTGAGGCATGAGAATCACTTGGCCCTGGGAGACAGAGGTTTCAGTGAGCCAAGATCATGCCACACTGTATTCATCATGGGCAACAGAGCATGAATGTCTCCAAAATAATAATAATAATAATAATAATAATTTTTTATTTATAATAGGAACGTGGAACGTCTTCACATCTGCCACCACCTCCAAAGTTGCTTGCACAGCAGGTAAATTTTAACCATTGCTTGTTTATGGTTTATATGTTTTATTTGACCTTTTGTTTTGTTTTGGTGGAAAGGTACCATATTTTTTATTTAAAACTTTTTTTTTTTTTTTTTTTTTTTTTTTTTTTTTTTTGAGACGGAGTTTCACTCTTGTTACCCAGGCTGGAGTGCAATGGCGCGATCTCGGCTCACCACAACCTCCGCCTCCTGGGTTCAGGCAATTCTCCTGTCTCAGCCTCCTGAGTAGCTGGGATTACAGGCACGCGCCACCATGCCCAGCTAATTTTTTGTATTTTTAGTAGAGATGGGGTTTCACCATGTTGACCAGGTTGGTCTCGATCTCTCGACCTTGTGATCCACCCGCCTCGACCTCCCAAAGTGCTGGGATTACAGGCTTGAGCCACCGCGCCCGGCTATTTAAAACTTTTATGAACAGTTACTGACTTTCTACCTTGTGACTCTTAACATGTCTTACTCTTTCATCTTTTTTTCATTTTCATTCTCAGTTGATAAGCATGCTCCAAGTTTCACTAAGAAAATAAGAAGCATCTAGGAGATAACTTTTTTTCATTTCATTGCCCATATACTTTTCTTCCTATTGTCCTTGCTGCTAAGGACACTTTTTAACTTTGTTCCTTGTATCCTTTTGCACTTATGATAGTGCTATTTCTCATCTTTTAAGAAAAACAAAAAACTTCACAAAATCCCCTCTCAACGTTACTGTACCCTGCTACCTTCCATGCCATTGCAGTGTCTGCCCTGTTTCTCTGTTCTCCATCAGAGTGAAATTCTTATTTATTTATTTATTTTTATTATTATTATTTTTTTTTAAAGGCAGGGTTTCACCATGTTGGTCAGGCTGGTCTTGAACTCCTGACCTCAGGTGATCCGCTCACCTTGGCCTCCAAAGTGCTTGGATCACAGCTGTGAGCCACCACGCAAGCGGCCTGTTTGCACAGTTGGTGAAATTCTTTTTGTGAACTATTTACATTTACTGTCTTTTGCTGCTTATTCTCTCATTAACCCTCTCCAGGCATGCTTTCATTTCCCTTTGAAACTATTATTATCAGAGTCAATGATGACTTCCATCTTGACAAATTCAGTTTTCTTGCCTTCATCTTATTTATTTATTTATTTATTTTTTTTTTGAGACGGAGTTTCGCTCGTTTCCCAGGCTGGAGTGCAATGGCGCGATCGTGGCTCACCGCAACCTCCGCCTCCTGGGCTCAGGCAATTCTCCTGCCTCAGCCTCCTGAGTAGCTGGGATTACAGGCACGCGCCACGATGCCCAGCTAGTTTTTTGTATTTTTAGTAGAGACGGGGTTTCACCATGTTGACCAGGATGGTCTCGATCTCTCGACCTCGTGATCCACCCGCCTCGGCCTCCCAAAGTGCTGGGATTACAGGCTTGAGCCACCGCGCCCGGCTCCTTCATCTTATTTAAATCTCAGCTGCATCATTGACATAGTTGATTTCTCCATACTTCTTTTGTATATACATATATTTTTAGAGACGGGACTTGCTTTGTGGCCCAGGCTGGAGTGCAGTGGTGTGTGTAATCATAGCTCACTGCCGCCTGGACTCCTGGACTCAAGGGGTCCTCTCACCTCCTCTCCAGCAGCTGGGACTACAGGTACAGACCACGACACCAGGCTAATTTTTCGCAGAGACAGAGTCTCACCATCATGCCCAGGGTGGTCTCAAACTACTAGGCTCAGGCAAACCACCTCAACCTCCCAAAGTGCTGGACTTACAGACTTTAGCTATCATCCTCGCCTATGCTTAAAACACTTTTTTCTGTTTGCATCTGAGACACCTCACTGTTTTGTTTTCTTTACTTTGTGTTTCTTCTGGGTCTCCTGCACCTCGAGTGTTGGAGGACTCAGCCTTGTTCTCAGTCCTTTTTAAAAGTCTGTATCCTTTTCCTTGGGGATGTCTTCTATGCGCTGATAGCATTCAAATGTACATTTAGTCCTAAAAGCTTTGTCCTCACTTTTAAGAGTCATATATTCAACAATCAGCATCTCCACTGGGGTCTCTAATAAACAGCTCAAATATGTCCAAGCCATAATGTACACCCCCACTTACCCTACATATGCATAGTGCTGCTTCTCCTGTCTTTCCCATTTCAGGTAATGGCATTATCATTCACATTTTGCTAAGGCTGAAACTTAGAAATGACTCTTAACTCCTCCTTCTTTTTTTACCCTACATCCAGCTTTGTTTATCAGCAAATTGTCACCTCTACCTTCACAATGTATAGTGACTACTTGCTACCACCTCTTATATTTCCTTTGAACTATTGGAATGAGTTCTTGATAAATACTGCTTTTCTCTTATGCTGCCTGCTCACTTGCCACCTTCATCCCTTAGTCTCCTGTAGTAGCTGTTATTTTTTTAAAACTATGTGTTAGGTCCATTACTCCTTGCTCAGGTCCTTCTCAGGATCTTTCAGGTCTCTGTCTACTTTTCTAACTTCATCTGCTGTTCTCAACACATATGCATTGCTCTTCTTGACTTGTTTTACTTATTCTTTCTAGCTAGCAGGTTTTCTTTTCCTGAAATCCTTGTCATGATCAGGGTCTGCAGACCTTCTCTAATCACCGTACTGTAATAGCTGTACATGTCACAACCATCACTGTCATTTCCAGCAACCCCTGTCCTCTTAACCACTGAAAGCTCTTTATAGCATTTCTGTATACCCAGAAGCTAAAACTAAAACATCTAGAAAAACGTATAGAAGATCAGATGTTCATAAACTTGGGGCTGACAAAGTTTTCTTAGATAAATAAGACCTTGGCCATGAATTAGAAAGGAAAAGCAATTGGTCAGTTGGACTTTGAAGAACGTCTCCCCAAAAATGCAAAGATACGTTACAGAAAAAAATATTCTTAATACATCTGACAAAGGACTTGTATCTGGGCATTTTTTTTTTTTTTTTTTTTTTGTAACAGGGCCTCACTCTGTTGCCCAGGCTGGAGCACAGTGTCAGCTCACTGAGATCCTGACTCAAGCAATCTCCTGCCTTAGCCCACCAAGTAGCTGAGAACACAGGCTCGCTCCACTATGCCCAGCTAATATTTTTACATTTTTCGTAGAGATGGGGTTTCGATATGTTGCCCTGGCTAGTCTTGAACTCCTGAGTTCAAGCAGTTCTCCTGCCTTGGCCTCCCAAAGTGCTGAGATTACAGGTGTGAGCCACCATGTCTAGCCTGGGAGATATGTGTGTGTATATATATATAAAAATACTTTATAACTGAATAATAAGATAAATAAATAGTTAAATAAAAAGACTTGAACATTTGTTTCTCAAAAAGAAAATGTAAGAATCTTTAGTATGTACATGGAAAAATCTTCAATATCTTATTAGAGAAGTGCAAGTTAAAACCACTGAGATTTTACTACAGAGCCAAAATTAAAGACTGATGACACCATGTGTTGGCAGGGATGTGTAGAGCAGCTGGCACTCTTATACATTGGAAAACCTTATAACAACTTTGAAAAACAGTTTGGCAGTTTCTTGTAAATGAAATATATATTTACCATACGACACAGGATTTCCACTTCTAGCTGTTTATCTAACACGAAAACATACATTTACACAAAGACATATGCATGAATGTTCATAGCTGTTTTAGTCATAGTTTAAAAACTGGAAGCAACCCACTTGTCTATCATACATGAAGCAACATGCTCACAATGGAATACTATCCAGCAGTAAAATGGAGCAAACTACTCATACATAAAAAAACCCTCAAGGCCGTTATATTGAACAAAAGAAGCTAGCACAAAAGAGAATATAATTGTATATATCTATATGAAATTCTAGGACAAGCAAAACTACTCAGGGTTAGGGTTGGGGTGCTTGGGGTCACAGGCGGAGCCAGCGGAGTGATGAAAATGTTCTGTCTGGGTTGGAGCAGTGATTACATAGGTGTATCATTTGTCCAAACTCTCCAGTAACTATACACTTAAAATATGTGCAGCACGTTTTAGGTAAATTGTACTTCTAGGAAATTAGTTGTATAAAGTAGGTACTTAGATACTTGGTTTTTCAGCTATCTCTGAGCTGTTGACGAAGAAACTGCACCAAAGAGTAGTTTGCATATGATAGAACTATTAGTAAATGGTAGTGCGTTCATTTGAAACAATATTCAGTCAAGTGTTTTTATTGTACAATTGTTTAATCTTTTGTAAGCATTCCAGCTGGGTTACATAGGGATTTTAAGATTTCTTCACCCTAGTAGCTTTTCAAATCAATATGTTAAAAAACTTTTTAAAATCACTTTTATTTTTTTGGCAAGCAGTGATTTTAAACCTTGTTGTCGTTGTTTTCTAACACATTAATGAAAATTTAGTCATTGAAACTTGGATCTTTCAGGTGATCATCCCATTCTCCACTATGGGTTCTAGATACGGTTTTCTGAATCTTTCAGTCTAAAGATAGAGATTTCTTCACCCAGACCAAGTTGTAGGAATTTCTTCTCCTTTGGTGTATCATTACAGCTCTGTCTTTTTCACTTTGCTTCTTTGGCTCTGTACTTTTCACCTGTAGGTGTACCTTAATTTTCTCAGGGCTCACATGCCATTATTTTCTATATTTAATATCTTCATTTCTCTCTCTTAGGCATTCCAGCTCTGGCAGCTGCTTCTAAACCATTCATGCTATATTTCCTTTGTCTCTAAATTTAGATTTTGAGATGTACTGTCGTGCTTCTAATTTTATTCAACAAATAATGAATGAGCAACAATGTCAATAAATAGGTACATATTCAGTAAACGTTGGACAGCTGGATTAATTATTCTGGTCTTAGTTTGGTGAATTATCTAGATATATTTCCCATCTATGTGTTTTCATTTTAATATGTTCCTTAGAGAAATTTCTGATACTTGTGTGGGGTTTTTTTCTTCTTCTCCGTGCCTGATACCCAGTGTTAGTCGGAAATAAATTGTCACACTCAGATCTGATACTTCAATGTTTCAGCATCCACCACCAGACAGACAGGCAGTACCTGGAAGACCAGGCCCCTTTCCTTCTAAGCAGCAAGTAGCTGATGAAGATGAAATATGGAAGCAAAGACGAAGACAACAGTCAGAAATTTCTGCGGCAGTAGAACGTGCTCGTAAACGGCGTGAAGAGGAAGAGCGAAGAATGGAAGAACAGAGGAAGGCGGCTTGTGCAGAGAAACTGAAACGGTTGGATGAGAAGCTTGGCATACTGGAAAAACAACCATCTCCAGAGGAAATTAGGGAAAAGGAGAGAGAAAAAGAAAGGGAGCGTGAAAAAGAACTTGAAAAAGAGCAAGAACAGGAGCGAGAGAAGGAGAGGGAAAAAGAAAGGGAGAGGCAGCAGGAAAAGGAGAAAGAGCTGGAGAAGGAGCAGGAAAAACAAAGAGAAATGGAGAAGGAAAGAAAGCAAGAAAAAGACCGAGAACTAGAACGGCAGAAGGAAAAGGAAAAAGAACTACAAAAGATAAAAGAACAGGGAAAGGAATGTGAGCTGGAGAAGGAAAGGGAGAAATTAGAGGAGAAAATCGAACCCAGAGAACCTAATTTAGAGCCCACAGCAGAAAAACAAGAAAGTGAAAACAGCTGTAACAAAGGTATGATAGTCTTGTTCATTCTCTTTTATAAATTTTACAAAGAGCTCTATGTTGGTTACAGTTTGGGCGTTGTGTATTTTAAATATATGTAATCAGAATAAAAGCAATTGTTTTATGATACCATTTCCAGTACAAAATACGCGCTAGAGCCATGTTTTCTAATTTTATATATGAACAGACATCCCTGAAGTGTTTCTTAGTTATTAGATGAGCTTTATTTCTGTTTTATCTGCAGAATTGCATTGGCTTCATAGTCACATATACTGACTCTCCCTCTGCTTTTTTCTGACTCCAAGACATTTAAGCACAGTCTCATTTGTTAACATATATTACTACCTCTGAAACTGAACTGGCATGGAGCTTAATGAGAATGTTGGATTATCATAATTAAATGACTGTACCAGTTCATAATTTCAGGTTTGCTGTTCTACCGGTTTAAACATGCAAGCTTCCATGGTGTAGTTGATATGCCATTAGACTGTAGTTTCCTGGAGTAATTACACTTTTTAAAAAAAAATTATTTTTCTAGATTTAATCAACTTTTTTGTTCTTCTCCAAGTCGGCTTATAGACTAATTAATGGCATTCAAATATAGTATAAAGCCTTGGCAAAATTAAAGTTTAATTTGAATGACTTGAGTTAAAATAGAAATGCAGTTTTATTTCAGTGTATTTTCTGATACGGAAATACTATAACTTTTCTAACTTGACATCTCATGCTCTTTTTCTACAAGGCACTGTTGCTTAAAATAATAAGAATGTGGCCGGGCGCGGTGGCTCAAACCTGTAATCCCAGCACTTTGGGAGGCCGAGGCGGGTGGATCACAAGGTCAAGAGATCGAGACCATCCTGGTCAACATAGTGAAACCCCGTCTCTACTAAAAATACAAAACATTAGCTGGGCATGGTGGCGCATGCCTGTAATCCCAGCTACTCAGGAGGTTGAGGCAGGAGAATTGCCTGAACCCAAGAGGCGGAGGTTGCGGTGAGCCGAGATGGTGCCATTGCACTCCAGACTGGGTAACAAGAGTGAAATTCCGTCTCAAAAAAAGAAAAAAAAGAATGTGTTTTTTAAAATAAAGTTTTTATTTATATTCAGGATTACCTTCAAACTTGGCTCTTAATATAGCTATGAGAGTATGAGTATTTTATCTTTTTTTATTTTAATGAAATAAAACCTGCATGGATCATTTGTTAAGACTGTAAGATTTCAGATTTTTTTTTTTCCATGTTAACCAATCTAGAGATACTTTGCTATTGATAGTGGACTTATATTACATAAGTACTTAGGAATATTGCTCATAATACCAAAATAGTGAAATAAAGTGTTTATAAGAGAAAGGAAAACATTATCTTAGTTTAATACATTTTATTTGTGCCTTTATTTTCATTCACATTTTATATCTTCTGTCTCATGGCAGTTTAATTTTAGCTTAGCTTATCAGTGAGATGTACCCATAATTTTTTTTCCCTCAATTCTGATACTAGACACATACAAGTTTTTTTGTTTGTTTTAATACTAAGATGTTCTCAAGACACATGAGATTTTAAAGTCAGTGCCTATATGGCTCTTTTTTCTCCAATATATTATTTTCCCTTTTCAACTTTTTTTTTTTTTTTTTTTTTTTTTTGCTGTGTTGCCCAGGCTATAGTGATCCTCCCACCTCAGCCTCCTGAGTAGCTGTTGTTACAGTCTTACACCACTATTATCTGCTCACTCTTTTACAGCATTCTTAATATTGAATGTAATACAGGCAATAAAAATGTTAATTGTGATTCTTAACAGCATGCTTTTATATTGGGAGATAAACTTCCATTTTAAATTTATTACTAGTCATTTGAGAAAAGAATTTGTAACAAGCATGGCTTTGTAATTGTGACAAATGACATATTCTAGAATTAATTATGTTTGAAGATAACTGATGATCACTCTGTTGTCTTCAGGCTTAAACTCATTAGTTTTCCTTACAGATAATAGTCCCTTTATCCATTAAATAAAATAAACCAAGATGCTCTTTTTTTTTAAGTGTTTATAGGCCATTTGTGTTTTCATATAGATTTTAATGAACAACCAGTAAATACTGACAATTACATTGTTTATTGAAACAAATGGAAAATTGGTGGAGTTGGAAATGTTTCATTATTTTGAAAATATATATCAAACATAGATTTTTATATGATGAAGCATTTGGATCTCTGCTTTCCATCTCTAAGATTGCAGCTTGTAGGAAACCTAAGGTTTTGATAACTTAATGTTACCTCATTGATAATTACCAATGTTAAAGTAGAAAATAATGTTTGGGGATGTCAGATACTTTCTTCCTCATTAACTTTTATTATACCCCAGTCTATTTTATTCTAGTGTAAATATGTGTTTGATAAGTGTCATAGATGAATACTGTTACCTTCACCTTTTCTTTGGGCAGAGGAGGAACCTATTTTCACTAGACAAGACAGCAATCGCAGTGAAAAGGAAGCCACACCAGTGGTGCATGAAACAGAACCAGAATCAGGATCTCAACCTCGTCCGGCTGTATTATCTGGCTATTTCAAACAGTTTCAGAAGTCTTTACCACCACGATTCCAGCGGCAGCAGGTAATGATAAAAATACTATATCATGTATGTGTGATTGAAATGGTTTATTATGCAATCATCTGGGAAATTAGACGTAAAACTTATAATGCATAAAGCACACAAAGTTCCCTTGAAATTCTTTTTCCTTGTAAATAAAAGTTAGTGTGGGTTTAACCTTGACCTTTTGTGTCATTCCTTTTTATCTTCTGCCCCATTTATACGCACCATCTTCCATTTTTAGAAAATAGATTATACAGTACTTGAGTAAAAGATAAAATGTTGTAGTTCATCTTTCAGTCTTTTGCCAACTCTAACTGTTAAATATCTTTTGAACTCTTAATTTTCCTTCAAGGATTCAGAACAGGCCATTATTTTGTGATATTAATTTATCATGTGGGACTAAAATCTCAAGATACCGGATCTTACTTTTTCAGGAACAGATGAAACAGCAGCAGTGGCAGCAGCAGCAACAGCAAGGTGTACTTCCACAGACTGTTCCTTCACAGCCATCCAGTGGTACTGTCCCTCCTCCACCACACAGACCTCTTTATCAGCCCATGCAGCCTCACCCTCAGCATTTGGCTTCTATGGGTTTTGATCCAAGGTGGCTCATGATGCAGTCCTACATGGATCCTCGAATGATTTCAGGAAGACCTGCTATGGATATTCCACCCATTCATCCTGGTCAGTTGAATTTGTATTTATAGTTTTACAGGATCAAAATTGTTTTTTCCCTGCTTTTAGTTTCAGTTCCTTTGAGAGTTGTAATCTAGGAAAAACTTAAACCTCTAGATTTTTAATCAGAAAATTATGTAACTTTCAGCATCAAGTAATTAAATGTCTGACACTCATATCTCCTATGTGTCAAGAACAAATTATTGCCAGGTGTGGTGGCTCAAGCCTGTAAACCCAGCACTTTGGGAGGCCGAGGCAGATGGATCACGAGGTCAAGAGATTGAGACCATCCTGGTCAACATGGTGAAACCCCGTCTCTACTAAAAATACAAAAAAAAATTAGCTGGGCATGGTGGCGCGTGCCTGTAATCCCAGTTACTCAGGAGGCTGAGGCAGGAGAATTGCCTGAACCCAGGAGGCGGAGGTTGTGGTGAGCCGAGATCGCGCCATTGCACTCCAGCCTGGGTAACGAGCGAAACTCCGTCTCAAAAAACAAACAAACAAACAAACAAACAAAAGAACAAATTATTAGTTTGTTTCTGTTTTGTAAGTATTATTTAAAACTTTTTAGATGGAAATAATTCTTTGTCTTATTAGCAATGTTTGTTATTGGCTACGTTGTTTTTTTTTGTTCTTTAAAGTGTTTTCAGCATTTTACTTTTGTTCATATGTTATATATATTCCTTTGAAGTTCCTCCTCTATCATTTACCAGCCTAACACTGAAATTTCCTTATAGGTTAAGGGAAAAAAAACAAGTGAATTAGCAGTCTTTTATGGAATCTATCAGAATAAATCTAGTTACTCTGTTACCAGCATGTTACAGAGAAAAATTTAGGGATGATAAGCTGATCACAAATCATGTTTTAAATTTTAAATTTATACTGGTATTTGGAAATTTAAGTGCCATATTTTGTAAAATATTGACCAACTAAGGTAGGTTAATGGAATCCAGAAAAAGAATTTTCTCTGAAAGTTATCACGGTATAATATATAATGTTTGTATTGATCTCCAGTCATAATACTTGGTATCTGATTTTTATACACATATTTCTTTTGAAGTAAAACAGGCTGCCATTGTGATTTTGCTTATTTTGCTTCCTCAGTTTTTAAGTGCAATCTTTATTTAACAGCAGTGATAAAATCTCATTCACAGAACCCTTACATAATTTCCACCAATCTTTTACTGTACGAAAAAAATAATTTTAATATGGAGAATTCCATGTAACAATAATCCGTATTCTATGTCTATCATGTTTTGTTTCTTTCATTTTTCAAAATCCTCATTTAATTTTTTTCTGAACTTTTGTTACAGGAATGATTCCTCCTAAACCATTAATGAGAAGAGACCAGATGGAAGGGTCACCAAACAATTCTGAGTCATTTGAGCATATAGCTCGATCTACAAGAGATCATGCAATTTCCCTTTCTGAGCCTCGTATGCTGTGGGGGTCAGATCCCTATCCTCATGCTGAGCCTCAACAAGCAACTACTCCCAAAGCAACAGAAGAGCCTGAGGATATAAGGTAATAAATTATTTCAATTTAATAGACTATACAGAATATTTTGGTAATAGGAAAACTGTGGTGTTTCTGAAGATCATTCCAATTTAAGGACGGAACCATAAATCTGTTTTCTTCTATTTAATTTAGCATATTAGACTTACTCTTTGGATATATTCTCTGTATTCATTAGGGCATTTTGTAACATGGTTCTGTACTGAATTGTATGCTGTTATTTAGTAGTAGATGTTGAAATTGGCAGGGTTTTCTTGAAATAGGAACTTGTTCTGTTATTCACCTGGAGTGCAGTGATACAATCTTGGCTCACTGCAGCCTTCACCTCTTAGACTCAAGTGATCCGCTCACCTCAGCTTCTCAAGTAGTTTGAGACTACACGCGTGCACCACCACACCCGGCTAATCTGTATATTTTTTGTAGAGATGGCATTTTGCCATGTTGATAGGCTGGTCTTGAACTCCTGGGCTCAAGCAGTCTGCCAGCCTTGACCTCCCAAAGTGCTGGGATTACAGGCGTGAGCCACCATGTGCAGCCACTTGGCAAGTCTTTATTATAGAGTAGGTATGAAGAAATTTAAGTATATCTACAACACTTATATAGTAACTAAAGTGTAAATGTAATTTTTCCATCAGTAAGACTTTTTTTAAAACAGTATTTTAGGTAACATTTTTAAGGCCAAAATAAGGAGAAATAGAATAGTGCAAAGTTAACTTTGAAGTGGCAGGTAATTGGTGGTAATAATTTATAGTCATATAGTTAGAACTTACTGTTTTTTTATGGAGTATTTTTTTGGTAATGTTTTATAAGTATTTGTAATTAATTGGGACACATAGGCTTACTCTAGTGTACTCTTTTATTCTAGGTGGAAATTATTAGAAATTCACATTAGCATGGTCTTAACTTTGTCTTTCCTTAAGGAATAAACTTCATTTATTCCATTTTGTATTTTTATTTTTTGAGAAGGTTGTCACTCTGTCAGCCAGGCTGGAGTGCAGTGGTGCAATCACAGCTCACTGCAGCCTTGACCTCCCAGGCTCAAGTGATCTTCCCACCTCAGCTTCCTGAGTAGCTGGGACTGTAGGCATTAGATGTTGAAATTGGCAGGTTTTTTTGGTTTTGTTTTGTTTTGTTTTTAAATAGGATCTTGCTCTGTTACTCAGGCTGGAGTACCCAGCAATTTTTGTATTTTTTGTAGAGACAATTTTGTCCTGTTGCCCTGGCTGGTCTCGAACTCCTGAGCTCAAGTGATCCTCCTGCCCCAGCCTCCCAAAGTGCAAGGATTACAGGCATGAGCCACTGCTCCAGGTCCATTTATTTTTTATTTTTTATTTTTTACTTCTTTTTTTTGAGATGGAGTTTCACTCTTGTTACCCAGACTGGAGTGCAATGGTGCGATCTCGGCTCACTGCAGCCTCCGCCTCCTGGGTTCAGGCAATTCTCCTGCCTCAGCCTCCCAAGAAGCTGGGATTACAGGCATGCGCCACTATGCCCAGCTAATTTTTTGTATTTTTAGTAGAGACGGGGTTTCACTGTGTTGACCAGGATGGTCTTGATCTCTTGACCTTGTGATCTGCCCGCCTCGGCCTCCCAAAGTGCTGGAATTACAGGCATGAGCCACCGCGCCCGGCCCAGTCCATTTATTTTTAATATTGGCAAAAACCACTTAGAACATTAGATCTACCCACCTAACAAAAATTTAATTATATAGTACCATGTAGTTAACCATAAGCACGATGTTATACAGCATATCTCCACAACTTTTTTTGCCTTGCGTGACTAAAACTTTATACCAATGAAATAGCAGTACCCTGTTTCCCCCTACTCTAGCCCCTGGTAGCCACCATTATGGTTTCTGCTTTGATGAGGTTGATTACTTTACATTCCTCATGTAAGGTATTTGTCGTGACTTACTTACTTCACTTAAGCATAATGTCCTCAGGGTTTATCCATGTTGTAGCACACGGCAGTATTTCCTTTATTTTTACCCCTGAATAATATTCTGTTATATGTGTATACCACATTTTCTTTATCCATTAAGATGTTGGATATTTAGGCTGTTACCTCTTGGCTGCTGATAGTAATTCTCCTCTAAACTTTTTATGTAGAGAGAGATTCTCATTATGATTAAGAGGCATTGTTTTCTGTTTTATATTTAGAGGGATTATCTTGTTGCATACTTACATGTGGGAAAGATTGCTATGTTGGTTATACCTTTGAATTCTTATTATCATAGGCCTGAAGCTGCATTGGATCAGGAACAGATTACTGCTGCTTATTCTGTAGAACATAATCAATTGGAGGTTCATCCAAAGGCAGACTTTGTCAGAGAATCAAGTGAGGCAGAAGTGCAAAAGTTTTTAAGCAGATCTGTGGAAGATGTTAGACCTCACCATACTGACACAAGTAATCAATCTGGTTGTTTTGAAGTACCTGATCAAAAGACCTTATCCACTCCTCAAGAGGAGCGGATTTCAGCTGGAGAAAGTCAACCTTCCCGGAAAAGAAGTGTTTCGCATGGATCTAATCATACACAAAAACCAGACGATCAGAGAAACGAACCATCTGCAAGCATTCCTAAAGTAACCAGCAGATGCATTGATTCAAAAGAACCAACAGAAAGGCCAGAGGAGAAACAAAAAAAGGAAGGCTTTTTACGATCTTCCGAAGGACCAAAACCTGAAAAAGTATATAAATCTAAATCAGAAACTCGTTGGGGCCCTCGACCAAGCTCCAACAGAAGGGAAGAAGGTAACGATAGACCTGTGAGAAGATCAGGTCCCATTAAAAAACCTGTACTTCGAGATATGAAAGAGGAACGGGAACAGAGGAAGGAGAAAGAAGGAGAAAAGGCCGAAAAGGTCACTGAAAAAGTAGTTGTAAAGCCTGAAAAGACGGAAAAGAAGGATCTTCTTCCTCCTGCACCACCACCTCAGCCACCAGCACCAATTCAGCCACAGTCCGTTCCACCACCAATTCAACCAGAAGCAGAGAAAGTTCCTTCACCTGAAACTGCAACTGTGGCTCAAAAACCATCTCAGGATACTGAGAAGTCTCTGGAACCTGTGAGTAGTGTTCAGGTAGAGCCTGCAGTTAAGACTGTAAACCAGCAGACTATGGCAGCACCAATAGTCAAAGAAGAAAAACAACCTGAGAAAGTTATCAGCAAAGACCTTGTGATAGAGAGGCCTCGACCAGACTCAAGAGCAGCAGTTAAAAAAGAATCAACTTTGCCTCCCAGGACCTACTGGAAAGAAGCTAGAGATAGAGATTGGTTTCCAGATCAGGGATACAGAGGGCGAGGCCGAGGTGAATATTACTCCAGAGGTCGAAGCTATAGAGGTTCTTATGGAGGGCGTGGCAGGGGTGGTAGAGGTCACACTCGAGATTATCCTCAATACAGAGACAATAAGCCCAGAGCAGAGCATGTACCCTCAGGGCCTCTCAGACAGCGAGAAGAAAGTGAAACACGAAGTGAGAGCTCTGATTTTGAAGTTGTCCCCAAAAGAAGACGACAGCGGGGTTCAGAGACTGACACAGACAGTGAAATTCATGAAAGTGCAAGTGACAAGGACAGTTTAAGTAAAGGCAAACTTCCCAAAAGAGAGGAACGACCTGAAAACAAAAAATCTATAAAGCCTCAGTCTTTCAAGCCTGATAATCATGTTCGTATAGATAATAGACTGCTGGAAAAGCCTTATGTAAGGGATGATGATAAATCTAAACCAGGCTTTCTTCCTAAAGGAGAGCCTACAAGGAGAGGCAGAGGGGGAACATTCAGGCGTGGTGGAAGGGATCCTGGAGGCCGTCCATCACGCCCTTCCACTTTACGAAGGCCACCTTATCGGGACAATCAGTGGAACCCAAGGCAGTCAGAAATTCCTAAACCAGAAGATGGAGAGCCACCAAGAAGACATGAGCAGTATATTCCTCTAGCAGCAGATAAACGACCTCCAAAATTCGAGCGAAAATTTGACCCAGCTAGAGAAAGGCCTCGAAGGCAGCGTCCTACCCGACCACCAAGGCAAGACAAGCCGCCTCGATTTAGACGGCTAAGAGAGAGGGAGGCTGCTTCAAAATCAAATGAGGTCGTAGCAGTACCCACAAATGGCACAGTTAATAATGTGGCTCAAGAACCAGTTAATACTGTTGGGGATATTTCGGGGAATAAGACACCAGATTTATCTAATCAGAACTCTTCAGATCAGGCAAATGAGGAATGGGAAACAGCTTCCGAAAGCAGTGATTTCAATGAGAGGCGAGAGAGGGATGAAAAAAAAAATGCTGACTTGAATGCACAAACAGTTGTAAAGGTTGGAGAGAACGTTTTGCCTCCAAAGAGGGAAATTGCAAAAAGAAGTTTTTCTAGTCAGAGACCAGTAGATCGCCAGAATCGACGTGGCAACAATGGTCCACCTAAATCAGGAAGGAATTTCTCAGGTCCTAGAAATGAAAGGAGAAATGGCCCACCATCAAAAAGTGGGAAGAGAGGGTGAGTACTTTGTTTTAAACAAACATAGTTGCTTTTGCACCTTTAAAGGAGCTGAAAATAGAGTTCTTGATGAATTATGTAAGGAACCAGTCTACATAGAGGACCAAAAAGCATTGTTCTTCCCAGATGCTTTATTTTCTGTTCTCAAAGTGTAAGGGTACTTAAGGAAGAGAAGTTAGGGTACCTTAGGAGTCTTTGTCTCCTAGGTTACATTTTCCAGAGGAGTCCTTGGAAACTTGTAACTTTGGAAAAATTTATGCATCTTGTGGGGGGATACGTACGGTGTCCTTATTTGGTAAGTTATCTTACTTGATGAGTAGCCCTCCCTTCTTTTTCAGTTTCTCCTTATCAACCTCTAGTGCTACACAGGCATCCTCTAAGATTTCAATTAATATTATAACCATATACTTTATCACTCTATACTGGTTTCTTGAGAATTGGTATTGAACCTTAAGGATAAATTGTATTCTCATCTTGAGTTACAAATCTGTTATCAACAGTCATCTAGAGAGAGGCCCAGAAAACAAATCCCCGTTCTACTACCAAGGACACCAATAACATGGCAATGGATTTTTTTTAAAAAGAATTTTTCTAAAGTGGCCTTTTTTTTTAAAAAAGATTAAGGTGTTGGTCATAGTAAGCTAGTATTGATTTCTTTAGTATTAGAAAACATTATAAAGTAACAGTTAAGATTCAGAGTGCCTAGGTTCAAATCTAGGCTCTGGTACTTTCTAGTTGCTTCCCTTTTGCTTCCTCACCAATAAAGTGGGGAGAAAAATAACGCACTTAATGTGTGAAGATACTAAGATGATACTTGTGATGCACTTAATTCCTTGTGTATAGTAAGTAATCGTTATTATGTGTGCCCTGCTTTTAGACCAATTGCAAGGTTTGCAGCCTGAGCTGATAAGAATTTAAGAATTTATTTGGACTACATGGTGTTAATCTGAGGTCCTTAGTTTTACATACTTAGCACTTCAGATTACTATACTTGCAAGGTATATTTGTCTGCTTTCTGTTGATATAACTGAATACCTGAGACTAGGTAATTTCTAAAGAAAAGAAATGTATTTCTTGCAAATCTGTTGACTGCAAAATCCAAAGTTGAGGTACCACATCTTATAAGGGCGTTCTTGTTGGTAGAGACTGCAGAGTCCCAAGGTGGCATGCTTATCACATGGTGAGGGGGCTCACAAGAGGTGGCAGAACTGGCTTTTATAACAGACCCATTCGTGATAATTAACCAACTCCCTTGATAACGCATTCATTAACCTGTTAATCCATGAATGGATCAATCCATTCAGAAGGACAGAGCCCCCATGACATAATTACCTCTCTAAAGCCCCCACCTCTCACCACTGCTGCATTGGGGACCAAGTTTCCGACACATAAACTTTTTTGTTCTCTTTTTGAGATGGAGTATCTGTCACCCAGGCTGGAGTGCAGTGGCGTGAACTCAGCTCACTGCAACCTCCAACTCCTGGGTTCAAGCAATTCTCCTGGCTAAGCCTCTCTAGTAGCTGGGATTACAGGTGTGTGCTACCATGCCCAGCTAATTTTTGTATTTTTAGGAGAGACAGGGTTTTGCCAGGATAGCCAGGCTGGTCTCAAACTCCTGATCTCAGGTAATCCGCCTGCCTTTGCCTCTCAAAGTGCTGGGATTACAGGTGTGAGCTACTGCCCAGACATGAATTTTGAGGGATACATTCAAACCACAGCTTTAGGGAAAGTATTTTTGCTATTCCAGATAATTTTTTTTTTTTTTTTTTGAGACGGAGTTTCGTTCTTGTTACCCAGGCTAGAGTGCAGTGGCGCGATCTCGGCTCACCGCAACCTCTGCCTCCTGGGCTCTGGCAATTCTCCTGCCTCAGCCACCTAAGTAGCTGGGATTACAGGCACGCGCCACCACGCCCAGCTAGTTTTTTGTATTTTTAGTAGAGACGGGGTTTCACCATGTTGACCAGGATGGTCTCGATCTCTTGACCTCGTGATCCACCCGCCTCGGCCTCCCAAAGTGCTGGGATTACAGGCTTGAGCCACCGCGCCCGGCCCCAGATAATTTTTAAAAGGGAAAAAAATTTTTTTATTTTATTTTTTTTCTTTTCTTGAGACGGAGTTTCATTCTCGTTACCCAGGCTGGAGTGCAATGGCGCGATCTTGGCTCACCGCAACCTCCACCTCCTGGGTTAAGGCACTTCTCCTGCCTCAGCCTCCTGAGTAGCTGGGTTTACAGGCACGCGCCACCATGCCCAGCTGATTTTTTGTATTTTTAGTAGAGACGGGGTTTCACCATGTTGACCAGGATGGTCTCGATCTCTTGACCTCGTGATCCACCCGCCTCGGCCTCCCAAAGTGCTGGGATTACAGGCTTGAGCCACCGCGCCCGGCCCCAGATAATTTTTAAAAGGGAAAAAAAATTTTTTTTTTTTTTTTTTTTCTTTTCTTGAGACGGAGTTTCATTCTCGTTACCCAGGCTGGAGTGCAATGGCGCGATCTTGGCTCACCGCAACCTCCACCTCCTGGGTTAAGGCACTTCTCCTGCCTCAGCCTCCTGAGTAGCTGGGTTTACAGGCACGCGCCACCATGCCCAGCTGATTTTTTGTATTTTTAGTAGAGACGGGGTTTCACCATGTTGACCAGGATGGTCTCGATCTTTTGACCTCGTGATCCACCTGCCTCGGCCTCTCAAAGTGTTGGGATTACAGGCTTGAGCCGCCACGCCCAGCCTAAAAGGGAAATTTTTAACTTGGAATTTGAACATCCCTTTAAAATTCCAAGAGAATCAGGATAACCAAAATAGTAAGCAGAATAGTTCATTTACTGTAAACAAACTATTAGAATTTTCAGTAACAATACTCAGGGACTATTTTGATAATGATTTTTGTGCCATGTAAGTCTTAACTATGTAGCAAGATTTTTGTGCCATGTAGATAGATAGCAATAACTTTGAACCTGTAGAAATGTCAGTGATTAATTATAATCAAATGTTTTATAAGAGTACCATGTAGAAGAAATGAACTCATTTTTCAAATGTTTTAGGTTATGGCCAGGCACCTAGTAAGCTTTTATCTTGAGTAATACGATAGGCTAAGATGGAAATGAATTCGTACACCCATTTCCCATGATCATTTTCACTTGGAAAATTTTTTTTAAAACCTGAAAAATTATTCTTTTAGGAAATAAGGACTGTTAAGAACTGTAGGAGACACATTTGGTTTGTGAAGTGAATTATTTCCATATTAAAGGTTTTTTAAGTAATTATATCAATGTGTAAATCTGATAGTATTTTTAAAAATGTACATAGTTGTAATTATGGGATGCTTTTTAAAATTTTTGTTTTTATATGCTGGCCACTTTCGGAGAGCATTCATTTGTGAATACTTTGAACTTGCTTGGATCACAGAAATTTTCTGCTATAAACTGTTAATTAGCTCATTTATAAAATGATAGTCAAACAGACTCTAAGAACCTCTGGTATAATTAGAATTGTAGAATATAATTGCTGGAAAGAACTCTAGGGAGCAAGTCTACTTTATTGGGAAACTTAGTTTTAGTGAGATTGTATTCAACAGAAGTCACTAATGCTTGTTCAGTTACAGTTAGGATTTTCTGTCCCAACAGTGTTTCATGTTAGAATGAACTTTAGAAACTGCCAATAAGCATTTTTCTTTTGTTTGGATAGATTGAAATAGTAATATCTCAAGATATTTTTTTGTAGGCCATTTGATGACCAGTCTGCAGGTACAACTGGGGTTGACCTTGTCAATGGCAGCTCTGCACACCATCAGGAAGGAGTACCTAATGGTACAGGACAAAAGAACTCCAAAGATTCTACTGGGAAAAAACGAGAAGACCCCAAACCAGGTCCTAAAAAACCCAAAGAGAAAGTGGATGCTCTATCACAGTTTGATCTCAACAATTATGCAAGTATGTCTTAGGTTTCTTTCGTTTCATTTGTTTATTTGTTACATTTTAAAATGTAGATGCCACAATTAAAGAAGTCTTCTAAGAAGGAAAGAGTTGGATGCTCAAGGTACACATAGTGGCTGATTATGAAACACTAACCTTATGAACTTAAACTAAAATAACTCCAGCTTTTAGTGTAGCCTTGAACGCTTAATAAAATTTTTGTTAAAAATAGGCCGGGTGCGGTGGCTCAAACCTATAATCCCAGCACTTTGGGAGGCCGAGGCGGGTGGATCACGGGGTCAAGAGATCGAGACCATCCTGGTCAACATGGTGAAACCCCGTCTCTACTAAAAATACAAAAAATCAGCTGGGCATGGTGGCATGTGCCTGTAATCCCAGCTACTCAGGAGGCTGAGGCAGGAGAATTGCCTGAACTCAGGAGGCGGAGGTTGCGGTGAGCCGAGATCGCGCCATTGCACTCCAGCCTGGGTAACAAGAGCGAAACTCCGTCTCCAAAAATAATAATAATAATAATAATCAATCCAACAGCATTGCACTACTCTTCAAAATAAAGGGCAAGAAAAGTAAACACTCTACTTTGCCAGATTTGAGAACACACAGAAATCCAATTTAAGATTCTTCGTTATATCAGCATAGATGTTGTATTATTGAAAACAATAGAAAAGAAATGTTAAATTCAGTGAGTTACGACCTTGGTAAAATTGGTGTCCAAGATAAGGCAAATAGAGAATAAATAGTAGGACAAGGGGCATTGTCACTGTGGATAAATATTTTAGGAAAGCCATGAAGTAATAGAGGATCAAATGTGAAGGATAACATAAGCAACAAGAAAATTTTGGATGAGGAAACAGACATGGAATATCTGTGTATAGACATTTGTACATGTAAAATGTGCTACTTGCCATTCATTTGGATGAAACTGGAGATACTGAATAAAATTGAGAGATTTCCTAAGTTTAGACCAGATAGTTGTAATTAATAGTAGCATGGGGAAAGTTGGGTTAGTTGCCATTATTCCATTTTAGAGATATAAATGAAGTTTTTCTTTCTTTTGCCCAGTGGTTATTTGTGCATATTAAGCCCTGATTTGAGCCCAACTCATGGACATTATTTTTAACCAGTGGTTCTCAAAGTGTGGTCCAGATCATAAGTATCACCTGGAAATTTGTGAGCAATGCAAATTCTTCGTTTGTTTGTTTGTTTGTTTTGAGACAGAGTCTTACTCTGTTGCCTGGGCCGGTGTGCAATGGCAGTCTTGGCTCATTGCAACATCTGCTTCCTGGACTCAAGCAATTCCCCAGCCTCAGCTTCCCGAGTAGTTGGGACTAGAAGCATGAGCCACCATGCCTGGCTCTTTTTTTTTTTTTTTTTTTTTTTTTTTTTGGGTAGAAATGGGTTTTTGCCATGTTGTCCAGGATGGTCTCAAACTCCAGAGCTTAAGCCATCTGCCCGCCTTGGCCTTCCAAAGTTCTGGGATTACAGACATGAGCTACCACGCCCAGTCATAATGTTGCTATGTTAAGACTCTATGTATTTCTGAAGTGGTGATAGAAATTAAGCTCTTCATTTCAACTCATTCCAGTTATCTTTTAAGAGTTAATCATCTTTAGTTCTTTTTCCTGGTTTAAACATTGTTTAAGTAATATCTGTAATCTAAAATGTTAAAAAGAAGAGGGCATTGGAAACTGAAAGTCGTGTTCAAATTTCCATAAATGCTACATGCAATTGGGTGCACTAAGGAAGTTGAAATAATCAGATAGGCTTTACACACACATTTTAACGTAAGTGAAAAACCGAGGTGAATTTAGAATTATGATGAGGTTTTTCCACATGAAATAAGGTGTGCATGACATCCTTTGAAAAGACTTTTCATTGAAATGAGAATATGCTTCATTTTACAGAGTTAATGAGTTTTTTTTTTTTTTTTTTTTTTTTTTTGAGACGGAGTTACCCAGGCTCTCGTTACCCAGGCTGGAGTGCAATGGCGCGATCTCGGCTCACCGCAACCTCCGCCTCCTGGGTTCAGGCAGTTCTCCTGCCTCAGCCTCCTGAGTAGCTGGGATTACAGGCAGGCGCCACCACGCCCAGCTAATTTTTTGTATTTTTAGTAGAGACGGGGTTTCACCATCTTGACCAGGATGGTCTCGATCTTTTGACCTCGTGATCCACCTGCCTCGGCCTCCCAAAGTGCTGGGATTACAGGCTTGAGCCACCGCGCCCGGCCGAGTTAATGAGTTTTAAAAGGATTCTAAAAAAGAGATATAAGTGTCTTAGATAAATTGGAATCAACTGGATTTTTTTCTTCTGAAATCAAGTTTCTCTCTTTTTTTTCAAGACAGTCTTGCGCTGTCATCAGGCTGGAGTGCAGTGTGTGATCTCAGCTCACTGCAACCTCCACCTCCTGGGTTCAAGTGATTCTCCTGCTTCAGCTTCCTGAATAGCTAAGATTGCAGGCGCGTGCCACCATGCCCAGCTAATTTTTTGTATTTTATTAGAGACTTTAGTGGAGGTTTACATGTTGGTGAGGCTGCTCTCAAACTCCTAACCTCAAGGGATCTGCCTGCCTCTGCTTCTCCAAGTGCTGGGATTACAGGTGTGAGCCATTGCACCTGGCCAAAATCAGGTTTCTATTAGAAAAATGGAATAACAGTAATAAGGTTTTTTTTTTTTTTTGTTTGTTTGTTTGTTTGTTTGTTTGTTTGTTGTTGTTGTTGTTGTTTTGGGTGAGACAGCATCTCTCTTTGTCACCCAGGCTGGAATACAATGGCGTGATCTCGGCTCACTGCAACCTCTGCCTCCCAGGTTCAAGCAGTTCTACCTCAGCCTTCTGAATAGCTGGGACTACAGGCATGTGCCACTATGCCCAGCTAGTTTTTTTTTGTGTGTGTGTATTTTTAGTTGAGAGAGGGTTTCATTGTGTTGGCTAGGCCAGTCTTAAACTCCTGACTTCATGTGGTCTGCCTGCTTTGACCTCCCAAAGTGCTGGGATTACAGGTGTGAGCCACCATGCCCAGCCAGTTTCTAAAAAGTGTCCACTTCATTTTTCATTTATTCTCTCAGTCTTTATGTTAATGCTAAGTTTTAGCTATTTTAGAAGAATTGTTTATAGATAGTTTTCCTGTGGCCCCTTCCTAGATCATATACCTATGTTGCCATACCTAACAAGTATCACCTTCCCCTGTTGCTGTACCTAACAAGTTGTCACCATCCTGAATTGTATACTTGTTTCCAAGAAAAATATTTTTCTTGTATGTGTAATTTCCAATTAAAGCATATTTTGTGTTTTTGAAAATTAAAATTATTTAAATTGCTTTACTCTTTCTTGATAGTTATAATTGTTCAGACATTATACCTGTAATAAAAAATTACATCACCTTAACTAATTTTTCTTAGAAATATTATTTGATGGATTTATATTTCACATACTCACTGGGATATAGAATAATTTTAAGATAGCCAAAATAATGAATGGTTAGTTGGAAAACAAGTTGAAAAATGATCTTGAGTTATTCATCCCCTCAGTAATTCTGGTATGTGTTCACCTATTCTACCTTATATTCACACACAGCTTACCTACTTATTTTAATTTATTAGCTTATTTATTTATTGAGACAGGGTCTCTCTCTCCCAGGGTGGAGTGCAGTGTCATGATGGCAGCTCACTACAGTCTCAACCTCCCCAGCTGAAATGATCCTCCTACCTTAGCCTCCCGAGAAACTGGGATCACAGACGTGCACCCAGCTAATTTTTGCATTTTTTTGTAGAGACAGGGTTTCACTGCATTGCCATATATTTATTTTTAATGACCCACACTGTAGACAAGGGTCTACATAAAACAGAGCCATTAAGAGTCATAAGACCAGCTAGGCCAGCCATCTTACCTTAAACAAATCAACTTATTTCATTTTTTAACAAAAATATTTATATATTTGTGTGTGTGTTTTTAAAGTAGAGACAGGGTCTCCCCATGTTCCCCATGCTGGTATTAAACTGCTGGCCTCAAATGATCCTCCCACTTCAACCTCCCATCATGCTGAGATTACAAGCATGTATCACAGCACTAACCCAGTTTACTTCATTTTTTGAAAAAGATAAATAATAGTAGCAGCCACCTCTTAGAATGGTTAGATGCAAATGAGGTAGAATGCTATATACATCTTTTAAAGCACTATACAGATCTGAGGCTCACAGATAGAGGTTAAGTCATAGGATAATTTTGTTTCTTGTTTTTGTTCTTTTTTAAAGTCATTACCTCTGTGTTATTACTTAAAGAAAAGAAAGACCTGTGTCATTCAAAACAAGTATTTTTAGGATTTTTCAGACAGAGTCTTACTCTGTCACCGGGGCCACAGTGCTGTGGCACGGTCTCTGCTCGTTGCAACCTCCACCTCCCAAGTTCAGGCTATTCTTACGCTTCAGCCTCCTGAGTATCTGGGACTACAGATGTACACCACCACACCCATCTAATTTTTATATTTTTAGTAGAGACAGGGTTTTGCCATGTTGGCCAGGCTGGGCTGAAACTCAGCCATCTCAGCTTCCAAAAGTGCTGGGATTACAGACGTGAGCCACTGCACCTGGCCAATTTTAGGATTTTTATTTAAAACTTGAAGTCTGTGAAATCGTTTTCAAATCTTTACAATGAATGGCCATGGTATAGGGTGGGAAATAGGTTATATACAGTATAAGTTATAGGAACTAGACCTTTGACTAGTTTTTTAAAAAGTACTACTGTACTAAACATTTTTATTAACCTTTTCATTTGCAACAAAATATTTGAAATTCTTTTTACACCCAAAGGTGTTGTTATAATTGATGATCATCCTGAAGTAACAGTAATTGAAGATCCCCAATCAAATTTGAATGATGATGGTTTTACCGAAGTGGTATCCAAAAAACAACAAAAACGTTTACAGGATGAGGAACGCCGAAAGAAAGAAGAACAAGTCATACAGGTTTAAATCTTGTTTCAGCTCGTTGCTAGTTATTTAGATTTGTTGCCCAAAGTATATTAGCAAATGGTCAAGGTTTCTGCCTACTTGTAAAGTCAATGCTATATTCGTTTTTCAAGTGTTAAGATTGTCATCATCTTCCCAACTTATAACCATTTTGACTAGAATCAAAGAAAATTTTAAATAAAATATAAGGACTGTAGCTCCTTATATTTTGACTTATAGCAAAGACTATCTTTACTTTAACAACATATTGTATACTGGGGACACCTTGTTTGCCCTAAGGCAGAGTTGAGTTAATCTTTTTTTTTTTTTTTTTTTTTTTTTTTGAGATGGAGTTTCGCTCTTGTTACCCAGGCTGGAGTGCAATGGCGCGATCTCGGCTCACCGCAACCTCCGCCTCCTGGGCTCAGGCAATTCTCCTGCCTCAGCCTCCTAAGTAGCTGGGATTACAGGCATGCGCCACCATGCCCAGCTAGTTTTTTTTTGTATTTTTAGTAGAGACGGGGTTTCACCATGTTGACCAGGATGGTCTCGATCTTTCGACCTCATGATCCACCCGCCTCGGCCTCCCAAAGTGCTGGGATTACAGGCTTGAGCCACCGCGCCCGGCCGAGTTAATCTTAAATTATCTTGGGAAGCTTAATGAACACAAATGTCATGAACTAGTAAATTTTGGATTTCTGACTTACTGAAGTATTTATTGTAATCTATATTAGTTCACTTAAATATGCAGTACAAATCAAGATAAATTATTCAGTTTAATTTCATATAACATTTGGAACCAAATTTTTAGAAGTCATTTATTTAGGAAGGTAAAATAGTAGTATATCTACCCTGTATCATAACATACCAGCCACACTGCCCAAATTAATGTCTGTGGCAAACATATGAGTTAAGATTAAATAGCATTTTTGTTAGCTCGGGTAAGGTTTGCTGCCAAATGAATTTATTGCAAACTTTCTTAGTTCTTGAATTTCAGAATTGTGTACCTGTATGTCACAAATGTGTAATACCTGTTTGTCTTTTGTCTCTATATCATCTTGGCTTCTTATCATTTAAAATCTTACTAGCAACCCTGACATTTTTGCTGTATGAGTACCTATTCTGAAAAGTAAACAAGCCAAGTTAGTGGGAATTAGTTTTGTTAAGAATTGCATTTATGAACTGTTGCTTTCGGCTGCATTATTGACAAAAACGATCCCTATTAATTTTTTAAGGTCTGGAACAAAAAGAATGCAAACGAAAAAGGAAGAAGTCAGACTTCTAAGCTTCCTCCAAGATTTGCCAAAAAACAGGCTACAGGGATCCAGCAAGCACAGTCTTCACCCTCAGTTCCACCCCTAGCTTCAGCTCCACTTCCACCTTCAACCTTAGCTTCAGTTTCAGCCTCAACCTCAGCTCCAGTTCCAGCAACCTTAACTCCAGTTCCAGCCTCAACCTCAACTCCAGTTACTGCCTCAACTTTAGCTCCAGTTCTGGCCTCAACCTCTGCTCCAGTTCAAGCCTTACCCTTAGCTCCAGTTTCAGCCTCAGCCTCAGTCTCAGCTTCAGTTCCAGCTTCTACGTCAGCTGCAGCTATAACCTCTTCTTCAGCTCCAGCCTCAGCCCCAGCTCCAACCCCCATCCTTGCCTCAGTTTCAACCCCAGCTTCTGTCCCCATTCTTGCCTCAGCCTCTATTCCCATTCTTGCTTCAGCCCTAGCACCAACTTCAGCTCCAACGCCAGCCCCGGCAGCCTCTTCCCCAGCTGCCCCAATCATCACAGCACCAACTGTCCCAGCCTCAGCCCCAGCTGCCTCAGTCCCACTTGTTCCTGCCTCAGCTTCCACCCCAGCTCCAGCCCCTACCCCAGTCTCAGCCTCAGCTCCCGCCCCCACTGCCCCAGCCCAGACTCAAGCACAGACCCACAAACCAGTCCAGAATCCACTACAGACTATATCACAGTCTTCAAAACAGCCACCACCATCAATTAGGCTGCCTTCAGCTCAAACACCTAATGGTACAGATTATGTAGCCACAGGAAAATCCATCCAGACCCCACAGTCACATGGCACTCTGACAGCTGAATTATGGGATAACAAGGTGGCCCCACCAGCTGTGCTGAATGATATCTCTAAGAAATGTAAGTGTGCAGAAGAGAACTGAGGGGTGGGGAATGGCGTGGGAATACTGAGGGTTCTTTTCAATTTTATTTGTACACCCATTAGGTGTTTTCTAGCCATCTCATTTTTTATTGTAGGAAAAAGTAGTAATCCTCTCTTAACTTTCTTTCTTAAAATTTTTGTTTTAAGCATGTTTAACAAGCATTTTATTTAAATAATTTTGTGTTGAGAATATAGGCAATGTTTGAGGGGGACTTGTGCATGCATACCTCATTTGATTACACTTTGTGGACACTGCATTTTTAACAAATTAAAAGTTCATGGTAACTGTGTCAAGCAAGTCTTTTGTTATTTTTCCAATAGCATGTGCTCATTTCATGTTACGTGTCACATTTTGGTCATTGTTGCAATATGTCAAATTTCTCATCATTTGTCTGTTAGGGTTGTCAGTTATCTTTGATATTGTAATAGTTTCAAGGTACCATGAACACCCAAATAAGATGGTGAACTTAACTGATAAATGTTTTATGTGTTCTGACCGCTCCATTGATCAGCTGTTCCCTGATCTCTACCTCTTCTTGACCTCTCTATTCTCTAAGAACACAATAATGCTGAAATTAAGCCAATTAATAACCCTCTAGTGGCCTCTAAGTATTCAAGTGGATGGAAGACTAACATACGTCTCACTTTAAATGCTGGAAATAATTAAGCTTAGTGAAGAAGGCATGGTGAAAGTCAAGACAAGTCAAAAGTTGAGTGCTGCTTCAGTAGTCAGCACTAATGATAAGGAAGTAAAACAGCCTTTTTGCAGATACAAAATTTTAGTGGTCTGGAGAGCAGGTCAATCCAGCCACACCATTCCCTTAACCCACAGCCTAATCCAAAGCAAGGCCGGTATCTCTCTTCAATGCTGTGATACCTGAGAGAGGTGAGGAAGCTGCCAAAGAAAAGTTTGAAGCTAGCAGAGGTTGGTTCATGAGGTTTAAGGAAAGCAGCATCTCTATCACATTAAAGTGCAAGGTAAAGCTGCAAGTTATCCAGAATATCCAAAGCTGAGATAATTGATGAAGGAGGCTACATTAAATAACAAATTTTTAATGTAGACAAACAGCCTTGTAGTAGAAGAAGATGCCATCTTAGGCCTTTCATGGCTATGTAGGAGAAGTCGACACCTGACTTAAAAGGACAGGCTGGCTCTCTTGTTAGGCGCTAATGTATCTGGTGACTTGAACCTGAAGCCAGTACTCATTTACCATGTTTAAAATCCTAGAGCCCTTAGAAAAGTATGCTAAATCTACTCTGCCTGTACTCTAGAAATGGAACAACAAAGCCTAGATGACATCACATCTGTTTACAATATGGCATATCTAATTTTTTTTTTTTTTTTTTTTTTTTGAGACAGAGTTTCACTCTTGTTGCCCAGGCTGGAGTGTGGTGGCACAATCTCAGCTCACTGCAACCTCTGCCTTCAGGTTGCAAGTAATTCTCCTGCCTCAGCCTCCTGAGTAGCTGGGACTATAGGCATGCACCACCACGCCTGGCTAATTTTGTATTTTTAGTAGAGACAAGCAGGGTTTTGCCATGTTGGCCAGGCAGATCTCAAACTCGGTCCACTGTGCCTGGCCCATACATACTGTTTTTAAGCCCACTGTTGAGACCTACTGCTCGGGGAAAAATACTCAAAAGCTTTCCTTCAAAATAGGATGTTTGTGGACAGTGTACCTCGTCACCCTAGAGCTGTGATGAAGATACACAGGAAGGTTTATGTTTTCATGCCTTCCAACATGGCATCCATTCTGCAGCCCATGGATCAAGAAGTATTTTGACTTTCAAGTCTTATTATTTAAGAAATACATTTTGCTACAGTTTCCATAGACGGTGATTCCTCTGATGGATTTGGTGAAAGAAATTTGAAAACCATATGGGAATGATTCACCATTCTAGATTCCTTTAGGAACATTCGTGATTCATGGGAGGATGTCAGAATATCAACACTAATAGGAATTTGGAAGAAGTTGATTGTAACCCTCATAGATGACTTGGAGGAATTCAAGACAATCAGTGGAGGAAATAACTCTGATGCAAAGAAGGTTGTTCCTTGTCATGGAATCTACTCCTGGTGAAGAAGATGCTTAGTTGATTAAACAGCAATGGGATTTGAGACTATTCACTCCAGTTTTAAAAGAAGTTCTACTGTATGGGTAAACAGCATCACGTGCTACAGAGAAATGATTCATGAAAGAAAGAGTCAGTCGATGTTACAGATTTTATTGTTGTCTTATTTTAAGTAACTGCCACAACCATGCTAGCTTTCAGCAAACCCCATCCTGGTCAGTTAGCAGCCGTCAACATTTCTATCAGCAAGACCACCAGCAAAAAAATTATGATTCAAAGACTAAGATGATGATTAGCTTCTTTTTTAGCAATAGTTTTTTTAAAAAAAGTATGTAACTTTTTAATGACATGATGGTATTACATATTAGACTGTAGTCTAATGCAAACATAACTTTGTTATGCACTAGGTAAACCAGAAAATTAGTATGACTTGTTTTATTGCAATACTTGCTTTATTGCAGTGGTCTGGAACTGAACCCACAATATCCTGAGGTATGCCTGTATGTTGGAACATGAGAATCTTTTTAATTGAAAAGTGATTATAGTAGGAGATTAAGGAAAGGGTTAAATGGTTAGAGGTTAATAGACTCTAAATCGTAATGGTCATGTTTTTTTATGGCTTCTTCTTTTCAGTAGGTCCCATTAGTCCACCACAGCCACCTTCAGTCAGTGCATGGAATAAGCCCTTAACATCGTTTGGATCAGCTGCTTCATCAGAGGTAGGAATAGGCTTTTAACAGCATTGATGGGGTCAATGTGCTGGGTTTTCCCTAAAACTTCAGTGTGACTGGGTGTGGTGGCTTACACTTACATACCTAGCATGATGGGAGGATTGCTTGAGTCCAAGAGTTCGAGACCTGAGTAGTAGGTGGATCCTGTAGGGCCTTTGGAAGAGGTAGGAAGACATTGGAGGGTTTTGAGGAAGGAGTGATAGGATCCGACTTTTAAAATTATTCTGGGTGGCCCGTGAAAAATAATCTATAGGCAGCAAGAGTAGAAGTTAGGATATTTCAATAATCGAATGATGTTAGTTTAAAACCTGGGAAGTGGCCTGAAAGGTCATAAGAAATAGTTGGTTCAGATTGAGCTAACAAGATTTACTGAAGTGTTAAACGTGGGGTATGAGAAGAGACAGAGGAGTCCAAGTTAGCGCCAGAGTTTTTGGGTTGAGCAGTAGGAAGTACTAGAATTTTCAGTAACTTGAGATTGAAAACGCTGTACATGGATCAGGTTCAGGGGGAAGATAAGGAGTTCAGTTTCTGATACGTTAGATTTAATATGCTTATTATACCTCTGAGTGGAAATGTCAAATAGGTAGTTGGATGTGAGCCTGTAGTTCAGAAGAGTTCATCTAGTTTGAAGATACAAATTTGAATCATTAGCATATAGATGACGTTTAAAGTGATGGAATTGTATAAGGTTACCAAGGGAGAATGAATTATTAGAGTAGTTGGGAAAGGGAATCAAAAATTAAGTCTTGGAACTTTCTAACTCTAGGAAATGTAGGAATTGGAGAAGCTAAGTGATTAGAGAAGTATCCTAAAAGGAAAGTGAAAGATAAGTTCAAAGGAGGGGTAGATTATGTATGTCAGATGGGTGCTGGTAGGTCAAGTAATATAGGTGTTCAGTTGATAGTTGGAGTTACATGATGGTCACTGATGACTTTGATATGAATATTATTGGTGGAGTAGTAGGGATGAAAGCCTGGATGAAAGAGTGAGTTTAATAGAAAATGAAACATGAGTACCATTGTTTCTCCATATCTGTGGAGATTGGTTCTCACCACCATAGAAACCAAAACCCAGGGATGCTCACGTCTCACATAAAATGAAGCAGTATTTGTAGATAACCTATGCGCATCCTCCCTATGTACTTTAAATCATCTCTAGATTAATTATACACCTAACACAATGTAAATGCTATGTAAGTTGTTGATACACCATATTATTTAGGGAATAATGACAAGAAAGAACAATCTGTTCTTGTATACTACTGACACACCATTTATTATTATTTTTCTATTTTCCATCCATGTTGGGTTGAATCCACAGATGTAGAACCCACAAATAAGGAGAGCCAACTGTATATAGAAAGAACTTGAGCCGGGCGCGGTGGCTCAAGCCTGTAATCCTAGCACTTTGGGAGGCTGAGGCGGGTGGATCACAAGGTCAAGAGATCGAGACCATCCCGGTCAACATGGTGAAACACCGTCTCTACTAAAAATACAAAAAATTAGCTGGGCATGGTGGCGCGTGCCTCTAATCCCAGCTACTCAGGAGGCTGAGACAGGAGAATTGCCTGAACCCAGGAGGCGGAGGTTGCGGTGAGCCGAGATCGCGCCATTGCACTCCAGCCTGGGTAACAAGAGCCAAACTCCGTCTCAAAAAAAAAAAAAAAAAAAAAAAAAAAAAGAACTTGAATGTCATTTTGCTAATAAAGGAATACAGAAAAAATGGGGCAGTATAAGAAGAAACAATTGAGATTTTAATTTTTGTATAGCCTATAGCTGCTAAAAGATTTTTATTTTTTTTTTAAAGAAATCATCCTGGTACTTGTATCTCCACTCCAGTTTTCTGACTTAGTAGGTCTAGAGTAGGCCTCATAGCTGTTTTGATGCTACAGATTCTTCAGAGAACTCTGTACACCTCAAGGGTCACTGCATTCAATATTTGAGAGTCTCAGTTTAATGCTTTGTCTTCTGCTTGTTGGTATTAGCATTATGATTAGCCACAGAGGGCATTTCAAGATTTTTCATACTGGTATGAAGGACAGAATGAAAGTTTCTTTCAAACGACAGGATTTTTCTTGCAACTATTCTACAAGTTTGTAGTTATAAATGGGTGTTTGCACTTGCCTCCAGTCGGTGGAGCAAGATATTTTAGTGGTGTCTCCTTTTTCTGTCATACTTTTTACTTTGTTTTCTTTATGTTCTTTATATTTTCTGGATAGAAGATGATTTTTTGTGAATGTCATGCATGATTTTGAAGTTTCTCCTCATGATGAAATTTTTTATTAGCAAAGTTGACATTTCATAGGATGGAAAGAATTCCCTAATGGAGTTTTTCTTAGATTATTCCAGTGAAATAGAGATCTTAATGGTTAAAGTTATCAATGCTAGTTACACAACCAGCCTTACAAACACTTGATATTATAATATTTTCTAAGCTTTTGTCATTCTTTTTATTATGTATATTTCATAAACACTTTTGTTTTGAAGGATATAACATTCTCTAATAGTCATTAACTTGACAGTTTTCTATTAAATACATACTTAACTTTTTTTTTTTTTTTTTTGAGACGGAGTTTCGCTCTTGTTTCCCAGGCTGGAGTGCAATGGCGCCATCTCGGCTCACCGCAACCTCCACCTCCTGGGTTCAGGCAATTCTCCTGCCTCAGCCTCCTGAGGAGCTGGGATTACAGGCACGCACCACCATGCCCAGCTAATTTTTATATTTTTAGTAGACGGGTTTTCACTATGTTGACCAGGATGGTCTCGATCTCTTGACCTCGTGATCCACCCGCCTCGGCCTCCCAAAGTGCTGGGATTACAGGCTTGAGCCACCGTTCCCAGCTATACGTAACATTTTTGTATATACAGTTAATAGCCTTCACGGTCTACTTACTGCATCATTTTCTTTTCTAGTACTAACTGTACACTTAACTGACTGTAGAATTTCAACATTGACTAAAGCAAAGAAATTTGTATTCCAATTTACATCAGTATTTGCCCATACATCCATGTGTTGCCTAATATCAGAGACGTATCCTGAGAAATGGGTCATTGTGTAAACATTATAGAGTTTACTTACACAAACCTAAATGGTATTGTCTACTGTATCCCAAGGCTATAGAGTATAGCCTGTGGCTCCTAGGCTACAAACCTATACAGTATATTACTATACTGAATACTGTAGGCAGTTGTAACACAATTTTAAGTGTTTGTATGTCTAAGCATAGAAAAGGTATGGTAAAAATAACAGTATTAAAATCTTACGGAACCACCCTTGTATATGTGACCCGTCATTGGCTAAACATCACCATTTTATGGCACATGACTGTATTTGAAGGTGACTATTTCGATATTAGAAATAAATCTGAATTACATGCCTTGTTCATACTCCTGACATTACATCCTGGTAGATAAAACATTAACCTTATGTAGTAATTGACCATGCTAGGTTTAGGAGTGCCGAAAATGACATGGAGTAGTGATTCAATTCCTCTTCTTTTTTTTTTTTTTTTTTTTTTTTTGAGACGGAGTTTCGCTCTTGTTACCCAGGCTGGAGTGCAATGGCGCGATCTCGGCTCACCGCAACCTCCGCCTCCTGGGTTCAGGCAATTCTCCTGCCTCAGCCTCCTGAGTAGCTGGGATTATAGGCACACACCACCATGCCCAGCTAATTTTTTGTATTTTTAGTAGAGACAGGGTTTCACCATGTTGACCAGGTTGGTCTCGATCTCTCGACCTCGTGATCCACCCGCCTTGGCCTCCCAAAGTGCTGGGATTACAGGCTTGAGCCACCGCGCCCGGCCCTTCTTTTTTTTTTTTAAATTTTTATTTTTTTATTTGTATTTTTGTTTTGTATTTTGTGATTCAATTATTAAACCAAGCTGTAGTTGAATTTTGATCCTTATTTTGTTTTTTATGTTTGTCTTTTCATGAAAAGATTAATTGTTATAACAAAGCCCTAGGTCACCTAACCTCCTGCTTGTCTTCTACCACTGTTCTCCATACCTGCTATGCTTCAGCCTCACTGACCTTTTTTGTTCTTGACCTTTACCCTAGGTATGTGGTCTCCCTAAACTCTTTCCACTCATCTTGTCTTTTAGATTCAGTGTCAGTGTGTCCTCCTCAGGGGCTTTCTCTGTCTAGCAGTCTAAAGTAACTGGTCTTTTAACCCTATTTTGTTTTTGCATATTTCTTCTCTGACCTTTTAGTTCCTTATTTGCTTTACCTGCTAGAATGCAAATTGTGCAGTTATACTAATGCTACCATCTGATTAGCACAGAGAAGGTGCTCAACAAATTAGCTTGGTTTTTGGATGGTTTTTTTTTTTTTTTTTGGTGGGGGAGACTTGCCCTGTCCCCCAGGCTGGAGTGCAGTGGCTTGATTTTGGCTCACTGCAACTTCCGCCTTCTGGGTTCAAGCAATTCTCCTTCCTCAGCCTCCCGAGTAGCTGGGATTACAGGTGCACGCCACCACGCCTGGCTAATTTTTGTGTTTTGATACATATGGGGTTTCACCATGTTGGTCAGGCTGGTCTTGAACTCTTGACCTCATGATTCGCCGGCTTTGGACTCCCAAAGTTCTGGGATTACAGCGATGAGCCACTGTGCCCGGCCCAAATTAGCCGTTTCTGGATTGATTGCCTAGATGTGTGCTCTACATTATCAATCACAAAGTTCTTTATTATGTATTTCTTTAATTTTATTTTCAAAGCAGATTTCTGAGAAGTAGGTGACACTGTTATTACTGTCTTTTATTTTGAGTTCATTAATCTGTTTGTTGGTAGTGGTGTCTTTTTGTGTTGCTTTTACGTTTTAAATGAGGAAACAACTTGAAGTTGTGCTTTGCCCATGATCACATTCATGAGAGCCAGGACTTTAAAAACTCAAGTCTTGTCTTTGTTTCATTTTATCGGTTGTTTTCTAGTACAGATAAACAGCAGTTAAGAGAAAATTATCATCCTAAAATATAATTAATGCCAGTCTCAGTTGGCATGTAGATTGCTTTAAACCTTCTATTGTACTTAAACTATATGGTGCTTCATAAATCAGTCACCTCTGAACTATGCTTGGCAAGCAAGTGTTCAAATATTTTTCTAGGGAGCGAAGAATGGTCAAGAAAGTGGACTCGAAATTGGAACTGACACAATTCAGTTTGGTGCTCCAGCTTCAAATGGAAATGAAAATGAAGTTGTTCCTGTGCTTTTGGAAAAATCTACTGACAAGATCCCTGAACCTAAAGAACAGCGACAGAAGCAGCCACGGGCAGGACCTATCAAAGCCCAGAAGGTAAATATACTTTATAATCCAGATAAAATTTTATGAAGGCCACTGACACGAAGAGTAAATAATAGTTTTAAAATTGAACTTAGTTTTAATGAATATCATTGATAGTGATGCAATGATGAAAGATATTTATTATGAACATTGTTTTATCATAAACATTTGACTTTAGCTTCCAGATTTGAGTCCGGTAGAAAACAAAGAACATAAGCCTGGTCCCATTGGAAAGGAACGTTCATTAAAAAATAGAAAAGTAAAAGATGCCCAACAGGTGGAGCCAGAAGGACAAGAGAAAGCAAGTCCTGCTGCAGTCAGAAGCACAGATCCTGTCACGACAAAGGAAACTAAAGCAGTCTCAGAAATGTCTACTGAAATAGGAACAATGATCTCGGTATCATCTGCAGAATATGGTACCAATTCAAAGGTAAGCCACATGTAAGGACTGCCAGTTCAATAGATGCAAACCATTTCTAAAATGAATGGGAAGAACAGCAATGTATACTTTTTTAAAAAAAATTCCTGCTGAGGCATATAACTCTAGGTTATTTCTACAGAGATTTAATTCATGGTTTGCATGTGTAATCTAAAGAAATTCTTCATAGCAAATTTTATTTTTTTTTTTTAGGAAATTTACTCTAAATTCTGGACTATTTGAGTAGCTTAAAGTGAAAAATGTCTACACAAATCAGAATACTTTGAAAAATGGCTCAATATGACTTTTAATATATTAATAGAATTACAGTGGAACTTTATCTTGCCCACTGGTGACATTCTAACACCAGGAAATAAGGCAGACTTTTAGTAACTCCAGTATAGCCAGTTTTCTTTCATAGCTGGAACAGATTACTGTTTCTTTGGTTGAGCACTGTAGGATATTGACTCACATTTAGGGGCCACATTGAATGAAATGTGTATCTAAAAATACTTAATTAAGACAAGATGTTGGTTGACTATGGGAACTGACACTTGTGGGAATAGCAAACATATCTGCCATCTTATGTTGACTCTGGGACATAAACTCAACTGAGAAAAAAGTTTCATGTAATTTTTTATATTATTCCCTTTTTAATTGCTGTAGGATTGAATTCATAAAAGTAATAGCTTATGTGGTCCTACTCTACCATATTTCAAAATGAGATCTGTGACAATAAACAAGGAGTGTACCCTAAACCTAATTAATTGCAACAACTAAGGTTGTGGTAATTGATAGTAAGCTATAGAATGAATGTGGGAAACACATAAAAGGTTCTTTTAAAAACCTAACTTATTTAAGATAACCCACAGAAATAAATATTTGGTACTATTGATAGTCACCTAATACTAAATGCACAAGAATGCAGGAGTAGTTGAAATTATCCCTTTGTTAGTTGATTAATAGAGTGAGTTGAGCCTTAAAGTCTGCTCTTTTCTCCTGCTTTCTTCCAAAACAACTTTACAACTCTTAGACTATCATTAGAAAGTGAGCAATTTGGCCAGGCGTGGTGGCTCATGCCTGTAATCTCAGCACTTTGGGGGACTGAGGCAGGCAGATCACTTGAGGCCAGGAGTTCGAGACCAGCCTGGCCAACATGGCAAGACCCCATCTCTACTAAAAATACAAAAATTAGCTGGGCCTAGTGGCGCACACCTGTAATCCCAGCTGCTTCTGTGACTGAGGTACAAGAATCAGTTGACCCTGGCAGGCAGAGGTTGCAGTGAGGCTGAGATTGTGCCACTGCACTCCAGCCTGTGTGGCAGCAAGACTGAAAAAAAAAAAAAAGTGAGCAATTAATTCAGTTTCAAATGTATTTTTTTTCTATTACTGCTTCACAGGAGTCTGTAACAGACTATACTACACCTTCTTCTTCTCTGCCTAACACTGTGGCTACTAATAATACAAAGATGGAAGATACTTTGGTTAATAATGTAAGTAATCAGTTTGAGATATGGCAAGTTTGGATAGGAACCTGGCTATTGTTATCTAGTATATTATTTCATGTTTTATTTACTGTAGTGGTCAGTATTTAACTCAGAGAAAGTTTTTAGTAAGTTTGTTTTTAGGAGCACTGTAATATAATAAGCAAAAGTAGTCAAGGCTGAGTTTTTTATTTTTCCTCTGAAGCCATCTGCTTTCCATTTATGATGAAGGCTTGTGGTGGGTAGGCTTTTTTTCATAAATATTAATCTTATTAACCTGGTATTGGTAAGAATTTTTTTTTTAGTTCTCACATTTTACAAACTCAACATGAATGGTTGGTGATTTTGTTCTTATACAAAACCTTTTTGTAATTCAGTGAAACCTAACTTACTTAAGATGACTAAAAATTAAAACCACAACTATAGAATAAATCAAGTATGTCTTTAAAAAAGCACAACGTGTTAACAACATTCTTGCTGTATAGATTGAGCTATAATGGATTGTATACATAAGTACGCCACTCACTCTGAGATGCTCTAATTTAAGGTGATGTTAAGTCATGTTGTAACTTAGGACCTAGTTTTCCAGAGCAACCATGTTACTAATATAATTCAAGGTTGTGTTAAAAAATCTGTACAGTTCATCATTTTGCTTAGCTCACCGACTGACAGATGAAAAATTGTCAGCCCAGAAACATTAGGTAGCTTGCCATAGTTATACAGTGTCATTTATTGAGAAGAACATTTTAGAAGTTACTTGTATGGTCCTTATTTTGGAGGTCAGGTGTGATGGAAATGTGGTTAGCGTTCTCTGTTTTAAATATAGCCTGCTATAATAAGAAAAGGCTATCAGACTAAAATGTTGATCATCCTTTTTAAAAGAAAATCCTTTACAGATAAATATTTAAAGGTCTGTCACAAAGAGCTTTAACTATCATTTTAAGTATAAAAATCTTTATTATCTTCTTACTTTTTTTCTATGCTTTCTATTCTTCCCTCTAGCATCAAGTATATGGAATTTTAGAAAGGTGAGCTACATTAGGAGTCACTTAATCCAATTTTTGTAGTTCAGCTGAAGGACTGTACTAAATATGAGAAAAAGAATAGAAAGGAATGAGTCACACATTTTTTCTTGGTGTTGAGAGCTCTCTAGGAGCTGATTAATGTGATTTGTTCAACTTTCCTCCCCATTCCCTCCCACCACCACCTTTATGAGAGTGGTTTAAATATAAATATATATATTTTTTTCTTTTTTGAGCTTCTTATACCTCCTTGTGGAAAATAATGGAAGACTTGGGAAGGAGAAAGACTTCCTTTCAGTTTAAGTGCTGTGATGTCACTGTCTAGATGATCAAATATTCAATCAGTAAGGTCTCAGTAAAGATTAATTATACTTTGTGTCTTTTCTCATTTAAAAAAATATATAGAATATTTCTATGATAGTAATTTTTAAAGAAAGTATTTGATGCTTTTTCCCAGCTACCCTCTGAAAATATGATTTATAAAATATGAATAGGAAGAAAAAATTATTATTCTCAGAACTCTTAAAAATTCATTGAAAATATCCAGATGACCATTTTGATGGTTTCTGTGTGATCTATAAGGCTAATAATGGAGCGACTTATATACTGATAACCACTGAGCGCAAGAGACCGAGCCTCGTGTATAGGTGAAAAGTCTGCATGCTGATGTTAGCAGTGTAGCCAGGGTATATTTGAAAGCAGAAAGATCAGTTTGGGTCAGGGAGCTTTATAAATGGTCATCAGTTTAGAAGGATTTCACAGTCTTGCTTACTTGTGCCAAGTGTGTTGGTGATTATGAACTCAATGTAGTGTTAAAAACAAATATCTTACATGGAAAAACATTTAGGACCTCTTGGGATGTCCTTTTTTGTTTCATTCATCTGTTTGGGGGTTTCATTTTATTTAATTAATTAATTAATTTATTTATTTATAGATAGGGTTTCACCATATTGGCCAGGTTGGTCTTGAACTCCTGACCTCAGGTGATCTGCCCGCCTCGGCTTCCCAAAGTGCTGGGGTTACAGGCATGAGCCACCGTGCCCAGCCCAGGGGTTTCATTTTATACATAGAACTTTTCTCTTTTTTCTTTTTTTCTCTTGAGGTGGAGTCTTGCTCTGTCGCCCAAGATGGAGTGCAGTGGCATGATCTCGGCTCACTGTAACCTCTACTTCCCAGGTTCAAGTGATTCTCTTGTCTCAGCCTCCTGAGTAGCTGAGATTACAGGCGCCCACCACCACACCTGGCTAATTTTTTTGCATTTTTAGTAGAGACAGGGTTTTGCCATGTTGGCCAGACTAGTCTTGAACTCCTGACCTCAGTTGATCTGCCTCCCTCAGCCTCCAGAAGTGCCGGGATTATAGGCATAAGTCTCTGCGCCTGGTCAGAACTTTTGTCTTTTTTTTTAAAAAAAATCATATTTGAAAATAGCTTATTTCTTTTACTGAGGCTTAATACACTTTTTTTTTTTTTGCAGTCTTAACTGATGTATGTTGGTTAGTATTACTCAATAGTACAATCATCTTGTATCTTGAATGTCTTGAAGATTAAATGCTGGTGGCATTTTTAATTATCATAGCCCAGCTGCTTTCAACATTTATGAAAGAATCTCCATTAGGTAGTCCGTAATGTCACAAAGTGATTATCTTAAAGCAATAACTAAAGCATCCCAGTTATTTTTCCTGAATTACTGAATGAACCATCCAAAACAAACATGTAGTAATACATTATAAAGTCCCAAGATCCAGAGATAAAGGCAGTGAGTTTCTAACATCTTCAGGTTTCTAACAAGATTTGCCATGGTAATTTTATTACTATAGCAGAACAGTTTTATTGTAATGAGGTAGTGCTGATAGTCCATATTTTGTTCCCAGGATTACTTTTGTTCTTAAATCTAGTCGTAAAAAATTTGCTATATTGCAGGAAAGAGATTAATTTTTTATAATTTTACTGTCATGTTAAAATATGACATGACAGTAAAAATGTCATATTTTAACATTAGGTATGATGTTAAAATAGATGCCCCATATATGGTGAAGGCTTTATTCTTTAGAGCTTTGCTACACAATATGCAGCCTATAGAACAGCAGCATCAGCATCACCCAGCAACTTGTTTGAAACACAGCATTTCAGGCCTTAACCTAGACCAATTGAATCAGAATCTGCATTTTATCAGCATCTTCAGTTGATTTATGTGCAAATTAAAGTATGAGAAGCACTGCCTTCTGAGTGTACACCTTAACATCTGGGGCAGATTCTTTCTGCCAATTTATTTATAAAAAGGCAGATGATAATTTCTCTTCAGAAGTTTTATCTTAGATATCCTTAATTACAAACTATCATAAACACAATGTGACTCTTAAGTAATCACATATTTCTGTTAGCTCTGATGAAAAATAAACACTACCCTTAGAGCACCTTAGCATTGTCTTTAATGGGGCTTTCATAGTAGACATGGTTAGATTGTGATATGTGTTGCCTACCTTTTCAGGTGCCCCTGCCCAACACCCTTCCCCTCCCTAAGAGGGAGACTATACAACAGAGCTCCAGCCTAACTTCAGTTCCTCCCACTACATTCAGCCTCACCTTCAAGGTATGTACAACATCCATCTCTAAGAGTCCTTAATTGTTGCAAGCAAGGAGACATGAGTTAACAATATTCGTGTGGTATTTTTACTAGATTTATGTGGTCAGCAACAATACTAAACTGAGGAAATGGAGTTCTGTCAAATTATACCTTCAAGTTTTATTAGCTTCTGATACCACTAAGTGGTTATGTGATATCCTCATATTTAAAGTGAGGCCTATTATGCTTGTGAAGTTTGTCTTAAAAATACAGGAGACGCCGGGCACCCGGTGGCTCAAGCCTGTAATCCCAGAACTTTGGGAGGCTGAGGCGGGTGGATCACGAGGTCAAGAGATTGAGACCATCCTGGTCAACATGGTGAAACCCCGTCTCTACTAAAGATACAAAAAAATTAGCTGGGCATGGTGGCACGTGCCTGTAATCCCAGCTACTCAGGAGGCTGAGGCAGGAGAATTGCTTGAACCCAGGAGGCGGAGGTTGCGGTGAGCCGAGATCGCGCCATTGCACTCCAACCTGGGTAACAAGAGCAAAACTCCGTCTCCAAAAAAAAAAAAAAAAAAAAAAAAATACAGGAGAGTATTTTTCCGTGTTTGTGTTAAGTTCCTCCCGGAGATCTTAATAATTTTTTGATATATTGGTTTGTATACAAAAAATACAATCTTGCTATTCCATATTTTTATGATTTGTTACCAAGATAATAAGTATTGATAAAAGTAAGAATGTTAGTTGTTTGTCTTTCCTATAAGTTATGTGTGTATTTAATGAATATAGTATGATCATTTTATGGGAATATACTTGACAAGTATGCTTTATAAATGATATCAGAAGATTTTCAGTTTTTTTTTTTTTTTTTTTTTTGGGGATAATTATTTAATAAGAGGACAAAAGAGATTTAGTGCTTTTTGATATCAAAAAGTTTTGGCTTTTTATATCTCCTATTGTAATTTTGAGCTATGTTAATGGTTTTTTACAGTTGTTTGAGAGCATTTTAAATCAGTTCAGTAGTTTAAAAAGTACGAACATGGAATTAAGGGAGGATTTTTTTTTTTTAATTAAAAAAATTTATTTTTTAAATAGAGATGGGGTTTCACCAGTTGTTCTTGACCTCTGGGCTCCAGCGATCCACCTGCCTTGGCCTCCCAAAATATTGGGATTACAAGTGAACTACCGCACCTGACCAAGGGAAGATTTTTTTTTTTTTTTTTTTGGAGACGGAGTTTCGCTCTTGTTACCCAGGCTGGAGTGCAATGGTGTGATCTCGGCTCATCGCAACCTCTGCCTCCTAGATTCAGGCAATTCTCCTGCCTCAGCCTCCTGAGTAGCTGGGATTACAGGCACATGCCACCATGCCCAGCTAATTTTTTGTATTTTTAGTAGAGACGGGGTTTCACCATGTTGACCAGGATGGTCTCAATCTCTCGACCTCGTGATCCACCCGCCTCGGCCTCCCAAAGTGCTGGGATTACAAGCTTGAGCCACCGCGCCCGGCCGAAGCTGCAGCTTTAAGCAAAACAGTATATGGTGGATCCATAGAATAGCGTCATTTGGTTCAGTGCCACTTTTTTCTAAAGTTTATGAGAAAAAATACTGATTATACATTGTTGTGCTTAAAGTCACAGTTTCCAAGAACCTGCTGACAGCATTAAGTTTACTCTGGACATCATTGACAACATATGAAAAAATGAGCGTAGTTAAATAATTTGTACTTTTAGTTTCACTGAATTTCCAAAAATAAAAACTTTACGTATCTGCTTAAGGAATGGAATCAAGTCAAACTTGGGGCCTGTATATATATGTGTGGCCTATGTATTATGTAAATTTGATTAGCTATAACTTAATAATTTCTATGTTCTCAATAAAACTGAATTGGCATGAAAGACATTGTAGTCTGTCAACTTGTCCTAAACCACAAAATCTCAGATGGTACAGGTAAATTAGATTATAACTTGCTTCCTAAATCCACCCCCAAGACTTTTATCTTAAAATAAAACACACTTGGCCGGGCGCGGTGGCTCAAGCCTGTAATCCCAGCACTTTGGGAGGCCGAGGTGGGTGGATCACGAGGTCAAGAGATCGAGACCATCCTGGTCAACATAGTGAAACTCCGTCTCTACTAAAAATACAAAAAATTAGCTGGGCATGGTGGCACGTGCCTGTAATCCCAGCTACTCAGGAGGCTGAGGCAGGAGAATTGCCTGAACCCAGGGGGCGGAGGTTGCGGTGAGCCGAGATCGCGCCATTGCACTCCAGCCTGGGTAACAGGAGTGAAACTCCGTCTCAAAAAAAAAAAAAATAAAATAAAAAATTTAAAAAAATAAAACACACTTGAAATCAACCAGGTGATTTTGAGGAAAAGGAAAGATTTTAAATTTTTCTCAAATATAAAAGTGTTCTAGGGCCGGGCGTGGTGGCTCACACCTGTAATCCCAGCACTTTGGGAGGCCGAAGCGGGTGGATCACGAGGTCAAGAGATCGAGACCATCCTGGTCAACATGGTGAAACCCCGTCTCTACTAAAAATACAAAAAATTAGCTGGGCATGGTGGCGCGTGTCTGTAATCCCAGCTACTCGGGAGGCTGAGGCAGGAGAATTGCCTGAACCCAGGAGGCGGAGATGGCGGTGAGCCGAGATCGCGCCATTGCACTCCAGCCTGGGTAACAAGAGCAAAACTCTTGTCTCAAAAAAAAAAAAAAAAAGTGTTCTATATTGTAAATATACAATGATAACAATAGTCTTAAGAAAAGGCTAAATTATGAATAGTGTGCTTTTAAAGGAAGGCAGGGAAAATATGTAGTATTTCATAAATTCTTCTAACCAAAATAAAATTTTAGAAATTGATACTTTAAGGACTCACAAAGTTCCTCCTAACAGTGATATTAAAATTGCACTCCAGTCTGGGTAACAAGAGCGAAACTCCGTCTCAAAAAAAAAAAAAAAAGTTCTCTCACATAAGTCATTTCAACCGTGGATTTTATAGATTATGTTGGATTTTCAGCTCAGTGTTTCGATTTATAGTGTTAAAAACTTCAAAACGTATGTATGCATCTGTTCCCTTCTTGTTAAAGTAGCCTTAAGATATCTGAGGATCTACATGTAGCTCTTGAGCACTTGAAATGTGGCTAATCCAAATTAAGGTATACTTCAAGTGTAAAATAAAATATATACTGCATCTGAAATTTAAAACATTTATAAAATCTCAATTTTATGTTGATTAGTGTTTTAGTTACAATATTGTAAATATTGGGTTGAATTAAATGTTATTAAATATGTAATCTCTTTGTTTTTACTTTCTAAAATGTGGCTACTAGAAAATTTAAAATTACATATTTGATTTGCATTTACATATATGTCTGTTGAAAACTACTGAATAGTGCTGCTGTAGATTGAAATAAGGCCAATTTCTGCCACATGAGAAAGTAGAAGAAGAAAATACAGCTAAAATCAGGGGTCATAAATGCAAATGGCTATGTGTGGTACATGAACTACTTGAGATCCGGATGTGAAACAAAAAGTGTTTCTACAGCACTCAAGCCTAAAACCTATCTTGTTAACATTGCCTTTTAAAACACTGAGCATAAAGCAGCCAACCAAAAGATGCCTGCCATTTGCCATTTAAGAAGCATTGGAGGGCCAGGCAAAGTGGCTCATGCCTGTAATCCAAGCACTTTGGAGGCCAAGGCGGGTGGATCACCTGAGGTCGGGAGTTCATGACCAGCCTGACCAACATGGCTATTAAGGAATAGGTTCTTTTTCCTATGAAGGAAAAAAAAAAAAAAGAAGCAACATTGGAGTACAAAGGAAGAATGGAGAGAATGAATATTTACTTAGGAGGGCCTTTTCTTATTCACTAATGATACAGGAGCTGTGACTTTAAAGTACACATGACTTATTTTCCGAAACCATCAACAAGTTCTCTCTAGAAACATAATTAAGCCCCATTCTCACACTCCCAATTTGAGTAATGGAACAAAGATAAGAGGCAAACAGGAAGTCGGAAATCCCTAGGGTCTTAAATATTCTTTAAATATTTTTCGTGTGTGCAGTTTTTGAAAGGTTATATTTGGCACTTAAATACATGTATATACGTATGTATATTCTGTATTAACATTATTTGTTTTGCTATAAAAATGTCTGTTTTCTGGCAGATGGAGTCTGCACGCAAGGCATGGGAGAATTCTCCAAATGTAAGGGAAAAGGGGTCTCCAGTAACTTCCACAGCACCTCCTATTGCAACTGGAGTCAGCAGTAGTACCAGTGGACCAAGCACTGCTAATTACAATTCGTTCTCAAGTGCATCCATGCCCCAAATTCCTGTTGCTTCAGTCACTCCCACAACATCATTATCAGGTAGAACTTTTTTGTATTGTTTCTTTAAACATCTTACATTATTTAAAATGTTTTATGATCTCTTGTTTACTATCCCCAACCCTCCCAAAAAAAAGTTGTCTTCAGTCTTTCCACCTCACCCTCCCAAAATGCTGGGATTATAGGCATGAGCCACCATGCCTAGCCAGTAATTGCTTTTTAAAATGTCATTTTCCTCTAAGTTTTTCTAGGAAGTTCACCTTTTGATTGTCATGTTTTATGTATATACAACTAACTAAATCAACTCAAAAATAACACAGACTCACACCTCTTTTAATGTTTTGCAATCAGTATCTATTTTGAGGGTGCTATTGGCCTAAACATATTGAGGTAACATATTTTCTGGTGAAGAGTTAGGGATTTTCAGCCTATGCTATTTGAGTAATGTAATCCATTGGATTTGGCTTTAGTTTGTTTTGTTTTGTTTTATTTTGTTTTTTAGGACATTTCATTGGTGCCCAAAGTTAGAAGGTGCTTTTCTTGCTCTTCTTCCTTAGATTTTCTTATATTTTTACTAGTGTGCAGTCTTGTTATTCAACTGTCTCATTACTTGGAGGCTTTACAGTTCTTAAAGAAACACAGATGTTTCCAAAATGCTTGACTCTAGAAAAATGCACTGTTTTCCTTTTACCATATGTAGAACCAAGTCTCTTCTGCAAAAAAAATAAAATTTCATTTCAAGCTTTCTCAGTACTATCTGTTTCCAAAGCAGTACGAAGCTCCTTTCCAGAGATGTAAATTACTTTGTTTGACTGGCTCTCATTCAATATTGCTTTTCAGTATTCCAGCCCACCATGCTATTTTTAGGTACTAAAAAGCTGGTCTTTGGGTTATACTACAGTTATTTTGATAATGTCTGTAATCAGAAGTATGTATTAACACAAACTCGAGACTCTACACTGCATTAAAATTTTAAATCAGACTGTATTCCAACTATATTTCTTTTCTCTTTAAAACCCTAGCATTCGCCGGGCGCGGTGGCTCAAGCCTGTAATCCCAGCACTTTGGGAGGCTGAGGCGGGTGGATCACATGGTCAAGAGATCGAGACCATCCTGGTCAACATGATGAAACCCCGTCTCTACTAAAAATACAAAACATTAGCTGGGCATGGTGGCGCATGCCTGTAATCCCAGCTACTCAGGAGGTTGAGGCAGGAGAATTGCCTGAACCCAGGAGGCGGAGGTTGCAGTGAGCTGCGATCGCGCCGTTGCACTCCAGCCTGGGTAACAAGAATGAAACTCCGTCTCAAAAAAAAAAAAAAACACCTAGCATTCCTCTACCACTCATTTGCCAAGGCATCTTCACTTATGCTTCCTAGAGTAGCTTGAGACCTAGTCTAATTTGGGATGGGGGCAGTTAGTGAAGGTGGTATAAAGGAAACGGGAGAGTGGTAGGAAGATCTGGAAATAATGATTTCCAGTTCTTTCTTTGGAACCCAACTAACCTGTTTCCCTAGGTCTAGATTTCCTCCACTGTGCTTGACTAGGTTAATTTTTTTTAACAGGGCGCTATTGCCTAGTCATCCAACTGGTAGATAATTAACTAGAAGGATAGAAGCACTTGAATTTTGGTCCACTCTCAGGTAGAACATCATCTAAAGATAAGGATAACTATATATTACTTTTTAATCAAATGCTAGTATTGACATTTTGGGCCAATGATATAATCATTATAGCCCACTAATCAATAAAACTAATTGACCCTAACACCTAAGTTTTATAATTCTATTTACCTATTAAGTAGTTTATTTCATTTGTTTTAAAGTTATTACTGTATGCCAAGTGGTTGTGTTTTGGTTTTGGTTTTTTGGTTAGTTGTTTTTGGGGTTGTGTTTTCTTGTTTTTTGTTTTAAGAGATAGCATCTTGCTCTGTCACTCAGGCTGGAGTGCAGTGATGTCATCACGGTTCTCTGCAGCCTCAAACAGCCTCATACTGCTCAAGCAGTCTTCCCAGCTCAGCCTCCGAAGTAGCTGGGACTACAGGCACCACTGCCCAGCTAATTTTTAAACTCTGTGTAGAGACAGGATCTTACAATGTTGCCCAGGCTGGTCTTGTACTTCTGGCCTCAACATGTGCCAGTTTTTTCAGGAGAGAGAAATCTAACCTTAGGTTGATGTGACATTTTAGGACCAATTGAGATCTCTCAAGGTCCATGTATATTCATAATTATTCCTAAGGTTTAGCACTTTTTCCTTTTGTGTTCTTATATTGGTGGTCATAAATGAATGAAGCTCTTGATTATATATCCTATTATTCTTTGTAATGATAAAACCCAGATCGTTTCTGGCTAAATTGTAACAGCCATGAAGGCTCTCAGCTTCATTTTATGAATTTTGTGTTTTGTTTCTTTCTAGTTTTAATTTTCTGTTGTTAATATTATTTTATATTTCCTAGTCATATTTGCATTTGGTGATAATTATTCTTTTATAAGCCACCTCATCTACTTTTGGGCTAAAGCAGTATATAAGTACGTGATGGGTATAAACAAAACATTAATTTTGCAGTTTCTGCTTGATACTGTGAGCAATAGCAACACTTTTAAATATGTTCTATTTTCCCCTTTATTTGCTTCCCCAAATGTAGGAGCTGGTACATACACTACCTCTTCTTTGAGTACAAAATCTACAACCACATCGGACCCTCCAAATATTTGTAAAGTGAAACCTCAGCAGTTACAGACAAGCAGCCTGCCTTCTGCAAGTCATTTTTCACAGTTAAGCTGTATGCCTTCCCTTATTGCCCAGCAACAACAGAGTCCACAAGTTTATGTGTCTCAGTCTGCAGCAGGTAATGTTTTTAGTCTTGAATATAAGGAATTTAGAAAATGAAGACTTGACTAAAATGCTTATTTTTGTCTCTTCTTACCCTTTCAACTAAGCATAAGGCTTTCAAAGTACATTGCTATAAAATTTAAATTGGCTTTTTTTTTTTTTTTTTTTTTTTTTTTTGAGATGGAGTTTCGCTCTTGTTACCCAGGCTGGAGTGCAGTGGCGCGATCTGGGCTCACCGCAACCTCCGCCTCCTGGGTTCAGGCAGTTCTCCTGCCTCAGCCTCCTGAGTAGCTGGGATTACAGGCACAAGCCACCATGCCCAGCTGATGTTTTGTATTTTTAGTAGAGACGGGGTTTCATCATGTTGACCAGGATGGTGTTGATCTCTCAACCTCGTGATCCACCTGCCTCGGCCTCCCAAAGTGCTGGGATTACAGGCTTGAGCCACCGCGCCCGGTGCTTTTTTTTTTTTTTTTTAAAGATGGTGTCTGGCTCTGTTGCCCAGGCTGGATTGCAGTGGCGCAGTCTCAGCTCACTGCAACCTCTACCTCCTGGGCTCAAGCAGTCCCCTCACCTCAGCCTCCCAAGTAGCTGGGACCACAGGAGCATGGCACCACACCTGGCTTTTTTTTTTTTTTTTTTTTTGCATTTTTGGTAGAGACAGGATTTAACCATGTTGCCCAGGCTGGTCTCAAACTCCTGAGCTCAAGTGATCCTCTTGCCTGAGCCTCCCAAAGTACTGGAATTACATGAGCCACCTCATCCAGCCTAAATTGGCATAATTCTTTTTAAAAGTATCTTGGAAAATGTAAGTATACATACTCACTGTAGTAACAGTTTCATAGCTAGGAATTTCATATGGATACACTTAACCTATTAGAGATTAAGTGAGGGTATTCATTGCAGTATTGTTTCTAGTAGTGACAAGTTAAAAAAACAATCTATAGACTGGGCATGGTGGCTCACACCTATAATCCCAGCACTTTGAGAGGCCAAGGCAGAAGGATTGCTTCAGCCTAGGAGTTCAAGACCAACCTGAGCAACATAGTGAGACTCCATCTCTACAAAAAATTTAAAAAATTAGATGGATGTGGTCGTGCATGCCTGTGGTCCCAGCTGCTTGGGAGGCTGAGGTGAGAGAATCATTTGAGCCCAGGTGGTGATTTGTAATCATGCCACCGTACTCCAGCCTGGTAGAGCAAGGCCCTATTTCATCATAATATGTGATATCCTGCAGAACATAATACTATATGAAAACAGCAAGTGAGCCAGGCACAGTGGCTCATGCCTGTAATCCCAGCACTTCGGGAGGCTGAAGCAGACAGATCACTTGAAGCCAGCATTTCAAGGCTCACCTGGCCAACATGGTGAAACCACATCACTGCTAAAAATACAAAAAAAAGTTGGATATGGTGGCACACACCCAACTGCTCAGGTGGCTGAGGCACAAGAATCACTAGAACCTGGGAGGCAGAGGTTGCAGTGAGCCGAGATCAATCGTGCTACTGCACTGTAGCCTGGATGATAGAATGAGACTGTCTCCAAAAAAAAACAAACAAACAAACAAACCAGCAAGTCACAAAATAGTATGTATCATACTTAGAAATGTGTTTAGAATTTATATCAAACTTCTAAAATGATTAAATGCCAATTCTCTAAATATTTTGCTAGATTCTAGTAGATAGGTTTAAAATTGGAGTAGAATTGCTGGTTCAATGGGTAGATTCATTTTTAATTTTAGTAGATGATGTGAAATTTTGCCACTGGCAAAATCTGAGTGTCTGTACCCCATTGGCAGTATATGAAAGTGTTTTTTTTTTTTGGTTTGTTTGTTTAATTTTTATTTTCATGGCCTCTCAAGTATTAGTGATGTTTGTGTATGCCTGTCTATTAGAAGTTTTCCATCTTTTCATATTTGCCTCTTTTAGTTTTTCCATGGTTGTATCAATTTTCAGGGGTTGCACTTAATTTGGAAACTGCTACCAAACTTGGTTTTTATTTACTATTTGGAAAATTCTGAAATTAGGACACTTATTACTGCTTGTTTTTCCTGATGGTCTGCAGCTCAAATCCCAGCCTTCTATATGGACACAAGTCACTTATTCAATACCCAACATGCACGATTGGCTCCACCATCCTTGGCTCAACAACAGGGTTTCCAGCCAGGTCTCTCTCAGGTAGTATCAAAGACTTCTTTCATCCTGTATTTGTTCCTTCACATTTCTGTGATTGTAATAGTTGTCTGGGAAGATAAATAATAGACTCTGAAATTACAAGCTACACATAATTACCTTGATACTCTATAAGCAAAATTTAAAACTTTTCCCAAATTTACCAAAGCCTAATATTAATAATGTAGAATAAGTTACTGGGTTGAAAGAGAAATTAAGATGTTTACGTTCAGTTTTGTTTTGTAATGGAGCTGATATATAGTATTAATCTTACTCTTTGCGTGTCTCAAATTTTTATATTCCAAAGTTAATTATTTATCTGTATGATGATATATAATAACGTTTATATACTTTTTGATTGCATTGCAGCCAACTTCAGTTCAGCAGATTCCAATCCCTATTTATGCACCACTGCAAGGGCAGCATCAAGCCCAACTGAGTTTGGGGGCTGGACCTGCTGTTTCCCAGGCTCAGGAATTGTTCAGCTCTTCACTTCAACCATATAGGTAAATGCTTTAAAAGTTATGTTTATAATGATATTGAAAACATTGTAACTGCTGATCCTCGTTGCCCTAATTTGTACTGTTCCTTCCCCAACAAAACTAGGATGACTCTGCTATAAACTACATTGGCTAATTAAGCATGTTGATTATATGTCATGATCCTCAGCCTTTGGTAATTTCAGCCGGACCTTATTAAAGAAAGTCAGGCTTCAAAAACTCTTGAAGTAGCGGACAACAGCAACCCTGGAACTGTTAGAAATCATAGAAAAATGCTGCTAAAGAACCTAAAAGTCTATGTGCCATCTGGCTACCAACAGCTATAAATCTGAATCTCCTCTGTCTAAGAGCTGAGGCATGGCAGTCAACTACATTATGTTAAGGGATGCAGGGCAGGGTGGAATATAACAGAATGGAGAGAAGCAGAATATCAAAGCATGGATATAATGGTGATGAACATGTTCGTGTAGTGAAGAAAGCATTTTTTTCCAAGAATTCACTCAGATGTACTGTAAGCTATCTTGCAATTAGGGAAATAATGAAAACTGATTTTTTATTGAGCTTTCCGTATATAGGATAGCTATTCAGCCTTTCACATACATTAACTAAATTTAGTATTCACACAGCCACCTAAGACATATGTGGATGTTAGGACTTGAAGAGGATGAATTGTTTGTTTGCCCTGAGGTTTTTACAGTAAGTGGCAGAACCCAGATGCAACCCTCAGTGTTTCTGATTTAATGAGGGAAGAAGAGTGAGAGTAACAGTCAAATAATAGGAGCAGTGCATCATGGCATAGCTGTCATCCATACTCATGATGGTGGCCTTAAATCATCAGAAAGAAAAACAAGTTACATTCAGGACACTTAGTTTAGTAGCTAGCCTGTGCATTTGCTTTTAGGAATTTGTTTTCAGGTGTGGGTTCAGATAGAATTTCCATACTTTATAGATTAAACTTGTCATCAGTTAATATAGTATGTTTTATATTACCATAATGATACTCCTAGAGAAGCCAGGTTCAGCTAATGAAACTTTCTTAACAGAGAGCTGCGTCATTAGTATACCTCATAAATGTGGTTTTCATTTTTACCTTTTGATTAAAGATTCTTTTTTTGAGACAGAGTTTCACTCTTACTGCCCAGACTCGAGTGTAACGGCACGATCTCTGCTCACTGCAACCTCTACCTCCGGATTCAAGCGATTCTCCTGCGTCAGCCTCCCAAGTAGCTGGGATTACAGGCATGCACCACCATGCCTGGCAATTTTTGTATTTTTAGTAGAGATAGGGTTTCTCCATGTTGGTCAGGCTGGTCTCAAACTCCCGACCTCAGGTGATCTGCCCACCTCGGCCTCCCAAAGTGCTGGGATTATAGGCGTGAACCACTGAGCCCAGCCTAATTAAAGATTCTTTAGTAAAATGTAATACATCTGTATCATTACCTATATAGCCGTTGTAGGTCTTGCCTCCTCATCTTACTCTGTCATTTAGTTTTTTTATTTTCTCCCATTAGAAGTAAAACTATTTGCCCAACTAGAAGCTGAAGGAAGTCTTGTATTGAATGTGGGATTATCCAAGACCAGACTTGCTTAATAGAAATGTAATGTAAAACACATACATAATTGTGGCTAGTGGCTAGCACATTGGAAGGTACAGGTTTAGATTTTGAAAGCAGTTATTTTACCCCTAAGCATTCCTTGCCTGTTCTTTAACCTAATCAGCATGGTGTTTATTTGGGAATTTCTGAATTGGTTGCTATTAAGACAGGATAGTTTATAGCAGTATATTCATGTTTTCTCACCTTGTGCTTGAAACATAAATTATAAGTAGATATTGTAAAGATTGTTAAGATCCTGGACTAGCATTCTTAGTGACTTTTGTTCCTGCCACATAGGTCAGTTTTAACAAAGCAACAAAGCATAATGTTATCTTATCTACCTACTGCTTTTGATGTAGTTATTTATCTTTGCATCTTAAAAGTATAGACTGGAGGCATCCATCTCAGAGATGATAGGGAAGTCTGAGTTAGATTCTGGCATTATGGTTTTGGTTTGGGGAGTATATTTTGGCTTGGTTTGGTTTTGGTTTATGTTCTTATTTGTTTGTTTGCTTGATCTTTGTGGATAATTCTGACGTGAGCTACTATTATACTTTATTCCATAGAGATCTTGAGGCTAGGCCGTTTATATGAAAAATATATGTGGGGAAGTAGTGAAATACAAGTAAAAAAAAGTTGGGGCTATTGGTGCTATAAATTAGAATGTTGCCAAAGAGAAAAAGAGATTGGGTTCTGAACTTTGTAGTGAACACAAAAAGAGAATTATACTCACTGTTCAAAAGGAAAAAGCAATGTGCTTCTCACGGAGAACAGGCCTTTTTGCAGAACTTTTACATGTGAAGCTTCCTTGTATACAAGACGCTCCATCTTGAAACAAGTTGCTTTAGACACAGTGTATATTCTCTGCCTCTTTTCTTGACTTCTGAGCTAGAGTGCAGCCAGGTATCAGTGATGGGAAGGCATTCTGATATATCTATTCTTGTATAAACATAGAATGTACTTACAGGAATCTAGGTGGTATAGCCTGCTACTACACACCTAGGCTATAGAGTATAGCCTATTACAACTAGTAGGCTATAAACCTGTGCAGCATTTTACTGTACGTAATACTGTAGGCAGTTGTAACACAGTGGTAAATGTTTGTATCTAAATATAGAAATCTAAATAAACATAGAAAAGGTACAGTAAAAATACATCATATAAGATTAAAAATGGTGCTTACCATTTATGCAGCACCTACCATGAATGGAGCTTGCAGGATTGGAAGTTGCTCTAGGTGAGTCAGTGAGTGAGTGGTGAGTGAATGTGAGGGCCTAGGGCTTTGTTGTACACTCCTGTGGACTCTGTAAACACTGTACACTGTGAGTACACTAAATTTGTAAAGACAAATTTTTCTTCAATAATAGATTAACCTCAACTTACTGTAACTTTTTGACTCTTGTAGTAACATTTAGCTTACAACACAAATTGTACAGTTGCACAGAAATTCCTTCCCTCCTTTCCTTCTTTCCCTCCCTCCCTCCCTCCCTTCTTTTCTTCTTTCCCTTCCTCCCTCCCTCCCTCCCTCCATTCCTCCCTTCCTCCTTTCCTCCTTTCCTTCCCTCCTTCCCTCCCTTCCTCCCTCCCTTCCTTCTTTCTTTTTCTTTTCTGTCTCTGTCACCCAGGCTGGAGTGCAGTGGCACACACAACTCACTACCTCGAACTCCTGAACTCAAGCCATTGTCCAGCCTCAGCTTCTTAAGTAGCTCGGTCTGCAGGCACTTGATACCATGCCCAGCTTTTTTCATTTTTTTGGTAGAGGTGGGATCTTCTCTTGCCCGGGCTGGTCTCCAACTCCTGACCTCAAGCAATCCTTTCACCTCCCAAAATGCTGGGTTTATGAGCATGAACCACCATGTCTCACCTTTTCTTTCTGTTAACATTCTTCTGGGGTTTTGTTTGTTTGTTTGTTTTAAAGATGGAGTCTCCCACTGTCGCCAGGCTGGAGTACAATGGCACGATCATGGCTTAACTGCAACCTCTGCCTCCAGGTTCATGTGATTCTCCTGCCTCAGCCTCCCGAGTAGCTGGGATTACAGGCACACACTACCCACACCTGGCTAATTTTTTTGTATTTTTTGTAGAGATGGGGTTTCCCTATGTTGGTCAGACTGTTCTCAAACTCTTGACCTTGTGATCTGCCCACCTCGGCCTCCCAACGTGCTGGGATTACAGGCATGAGCCACAGCACCTGGCCTACATTTTTTTGTTTTTTAATTTTTGTTTTTAACTTTTTAAACTTTTTTGTTAAAAACTAAGATACAAACACACATTAGGCTAGGCCTACACAGGGCTAGAATCATCAATATACTCTCATCTACCTCCACATCCTGTCCCACCAGGAGGTCTTCAGGGGCAGTAACACATGTGGAGCTGTCATGTCGTATGATAACAATGTCTTCTTCTGGAATACCTGCTAAAGGATCTGCCTGGGGCTGTTTTGTAGTTTTTTGTTTTAAGTAGAAAGAGTACACTCTAACATAACAATAAAATGTATAGTAAATATATAAACCAGTAACATCCTTTTTATCAATATCAAATACTATGTACTGTATGTAATTGTATGTGCTGGACTGTTATATGACTGTCAGTGCAGTAGGTTGTTTAATATTAGCACCACCAAAAACACTTGAGTCATATTTTGTTCTTTGATGTTAGTTAGAACAGCTATGATGTCCCTAGGTGATAGGAATTTTTCAGTTCCCTTATAATCTTATGGGACCATCCATATTTATGTGGTCTGTTGTTGACTGAAATGTAGGGTCATTTGGGATTTGCATTCTTAAGATTTTCAGATTCCAGATGAAATTAACTTCTAACAGTATTTTCTCTTTAATCCTTATGTAGATCTCAGCCAGCTTTTATGCAAAGCAGTTTATCCCAGCCATCTGTGGTCCTTTCTGGTACTGCTATTCACAACTTTCCAACTGTCCAACACCAGGAACTTGCCAAGGCACAATCTGGGCTTGCCTTTCAGCAAACATCAAATACTCAGCCTATTCCTATATTGTATGAACATCAACTGGGGCAGGCATCAGGACTAGGAGGTTCCCAGCTGATTGACACACATCTTCTCCAGGTAAGTCGGGACTAGAGCAATGCACAATCATTGTATTCCTATGCCACAGATCATTTTAAGGAAACATTTTTAAAAGAAAACATGTTAAAAGACCCAATGATAAAACGAAGTTCTTTCATTTTATCTAATACTAAAAATTGCTAGACATGTGAAGTCATAATCTCCATCTCTGAATGTGAAATGTTTTTCAGTCTTACTCATGTTTTCTTAACAAAATTCTTTCTAGGCTAGAGCAAATCTTACCCAGGCTTCAAATCTTTATTCTGGACAAGTACAACAGCCTGGTCAGACAAACTTTTATAACACTGCCCAGTCACCAAGTGCTCTCCAGCAGGTAAACTATGGCATGGTAAATTTCCTCAATTTTCTTTATTATTATTTTTATTGCTTTTGTTATTGTTTGGGAATTTAAAGTGAACCAACATGGAAAGATAGAGGAGTGGTTTTTAAACTGTTTACTGAGATGTCCTGAAGAATTCCATTGGGTCCACATAGAAGGCATTTCAGGCTCATGACACCCCACTTTCTACTTCAGTCATTTCTGATTTTTTTTTTTTTTTTTTTTTTTTTGAGACGGAGTTTTGCTCTTGTTACCCCAGCTGGAGTGCAATGGCACGATCTCGGCTCACCACAACCTCTGCCTCCTGGGTTCAGGCAATTCTCCTGCCTCAGCCTCCTGAGTAGCTGGGATTACAGACACGTGCCACCATGCCCAGCTAATTTGTTGTATTTTTAGTAGAGATGGGGTTTCACCATGTTGACCAGGATGGTCTCGATCTTTTGACCTCGTGATCCACCTGTCTTGGCCTCCCAAAGTGCTGGGATTACAGGCTTGAGCCACCGCGCCCGGCCTCTGGTTTTTTACATCTAGGGTTTTTTTGTTGTTGTTGGTTTTTAGGGTTTTTTTTTGGTCGGGGGAGAGCAGGGTTTTCACTCTGTCACCCAGGCCAGAGTACAGCAGTGTATCATGGCTCATTGCAGCCCAATCTCCCAGGTTCAAGCAATCCTCGCTCCTCAGCCTCATGAGTAGCTGGAACTACAGGCTGTTGCCACTATGCCTGGCTAATTTTTCTTCATGTTTTTGTGGAGACAGGGTTTTGCCATGTTGCCCAGGCTGGTCTTGAACTCCTGAGCTCAAACTGTCTGCCCGCCTCAGCCTCCCAAAGTGTTGGGATTACAGGCTTGAGCATCTGGTTGCTTGTTTTTTTTAACAAAACAACAACAAAAACTAGGTTTCTGTGTAATTATTTATTCTGTTTTAACAAATGATTCAGTGAATATAAAAGTTTGAAAACCATTGTCCAGAATATAGTTACATGTAAGTGTGTTAGGTGGTTTACTCATTAGTGGTAGGGAAAGTCTCCCAAAGACCATCTGGCAGTTTAGTATACATGCAACAGTATGGCAGAGTGTGATAGAGTAAAATGACAAACATTCTTCTTAAATGTATGAATGCAATAGCAATTTTCAGTGAAAAGTGTATGTTGTATTTAAAATGATCTCCTCTAATAATTCATTAGTTTATTCTTTAAAAGTGGTGGAAGGCTGGTGGGGACAAGTTATTAGTCATTTTCTTATAACTGTTTTTGTTTGCTATTTTAGGAAGTGATAATTCATGAATATCTTATTGACATTCAAATTAAATACAGTGTTTATGTGAAAACTGAGAGATTCTTGTTCTTCTCATAGCTCATTTTGACCAGCCTTGAAAATATTATGTAAAATATCTGTTTGGAAACTTGTGACACTACTTATATTGTGTCCCTATGTACTTTGTGATTATTTGACATAACCTGTGGATAAATTCAAAGATAGTGCTAATTCTTTCCGTTTCTGTTTTCTTCAATACAAGTAGCATTAACTAAACTATGTTGTAGCTTTAATAGAAGAATGGAGATATGATTGAGTGTCTCTTACTGAAATGCTTGGGACCAGAAGTGCCTTGGATTTCAGATTGGCCTTTTTTTTTTTTTTTTTTTTTTTTTTGAGACGGAGTCTCACTCTGTCACCCAGCCTGGAGTGCAATGGCGCCATCTCGGCTCACTGCAACCTCCACCTCCCAGGTTCAAACAATTCTCCTGCCTCAGCCTCCTGAGTAGCTGGGATAATAGGCACGTGCCACCGCACCCAGCTAATTTTTGTATTTTTAGTAGAGACAGGGTTTCAACATTTTGGGCAGGCTGGTCTTGAAGTCCTGACCTTGTGATCCACCCACCTCGGCCTCCCAATGTGCTGGGGTTACAGGCGTGAGCGTGCCCGGTGGCTTTTTTTTTTTTTTTTTTAATGTTTTCGTATATATAATGAGGTGTCTTGGGGCGTGGGGCCTGTCTAAACATGAAATTCCTTTGTTACATGTATTCCTTATACATATAACCTGAAGGTAATGCAACATTTTTTTTTTTTTTTTTTTTTTTGAGACGGAGTTTCGCTCTTGTTACCCAGGCTGGAGTGCAATGGCGCGATCTCGGCTCACTGCAACCTCCGCCTCCTGGGCTCAGGCAATTCTCCTGCCTCAGCCTCCTGAGTAGCTGGGATTACAGGCACGTGCCACCATGCCCAGCTGGTAATGCAACATTTTTAATAACTTTGTGCATGAAACAAAGTTCTGACCACTCTTTGATTGATCTGTCACGAATTCTTTTCTTTTTCTTTTTCTTTCTTTCTTTTTTTTTTTTTTTTTGGAGACAGAGTCTCTCTTACCCAGGCTGGAGTGCAGTGGCACGATCTCAGCTCACTGCAACCTCCACCTCAAGCGATTATCTTGCCTCGGCCTCCCAAGTAGCTGAGATTACAGGAATCCACCACCACACCCAGCTAATTTTGTTTGTTTGTTTAGTAAACACAGGGTTTCCCCATGTTGGCCGGGCTGGTCTCAAACTCCTGACCTCGCCTGCCTCAGCCTCTCAAAGTGCTTTACAGGCGTGAGCCACCACTCCTGGCCTTGGTTTCGAATTCTCTACTTGTGGTGTCTTATCAGCCTCTCAGAAAGCTTTGGAGCATTTTGGATTTTGATTTTCAGATTAGAGTTACTCAACTTGTAGTCATTAAGCAAAATAAATATGTGAAATATATTAGATTGATGTGTTCTGTTTTAAATCTCACTCAAAAGTATTTAAATTATATAGATATAATTATATAGATAGGTCTGTAGTAAATAGAAACAAATTGCTGCAGTTTCTCTTTACTTATTTTCTAGGTTACAGTACCTTTACCAGCATCCCAACTCTCCTTGCCTAATTTTGGATCTACAGGGCAACCTCTAATTGCTTTGCCTCAGACTCTTCAGCCCCCGTTACAGCATACCACTCCCCAAGCACAACCTCAGAGTCTGAGCCGTCCCGCACAAGTAAGCCAGCCTTTCAGAGGATTAATTCCTGCCGGAACACAGCATAGCATGATTGCAACAGCAGGAAAAGTAAGTAAAGAGACATTTGCACAGGTTATTTGAGAATTTAATGTAGTGTGTTCAGATATATGCATCTGTGTTATCTAAAAAACTAAACTGCGTCAGTTTTTACCAACCTGCAGAAAATCTCAAACCCCACTGTATTTACATTTTATCTATTTACTTTTAATGTGTTTGGCCCCATCCAGTTTTTACCTAGTACAAAGAATTCACAGATTTATTGAAATAATTGGATTTATAGTATCTGTTAGGCTTATTTAATTATAAGTCTGTTTGGTCTGATAATTCCATAATTCTTGAATCATAACTATAGGAGTTTTGTGCTAAGGTCCTTTCCCCTTTCCTAGATTATGTCTTCATATATAGGACATGTAAATATAGCACTTAGCTTATAGAATTAAAGAAATGTTAAGTTTATTTTATGCTTTTCCTCAGATGTCTGAAATGGAACTAAAAGCCTTTGGAAGTGGCATTGATATGAAACCAGGCACACCTCCAATCGCTGGTAGAAGCACCACACCAACATCTAGTCCCTTCAGGTAAAATGGGCATTTAAATTTGCTTATGAAATTCCAAAATAGTCACTATTTATTAAATACTTAATATAGCATCAGTCTTGTTGGACATAATCCCTTTTCCAAGCAGAAAAGGATTATTAAGACATTCTTTTTGATAGTTTTGTCTAAAATGTTAAGCTTTTAAATTATTTAAAATGTGTTTGTTGTACTATATTTTAAGTAAATCACTTTGATACAAAACAAAACTTTTTTTATTTTTTTGAGACAGTCTCACTCTGTTACCCAGGCTAGTGTGCAGTGGCATGATCATAGCTCATTGCAACCTCAAATACCTGGGCTCAAGTGATCCTCCTGCCTCAGCCTCCTTAATAGCTGGGACTACATACACGTCCCACCACACCTGGCTAATTTAAAAAAAAAATATTGTCCAAGCTGGTCTAAACTGGCCAAAATAGCTGGTATCCTTTCTTACCTCTGCTCCTCCAATGTGTCTCTTCTACCAGAATGTTTTGGTAACTCATCATAGTAAATTTTTACCAACTACCAAGTATGACAAAAATACCAAGAATGGTGTTTGCAAAAATCTAACAGCATTATTTACTTGGTATTACTGTACTGACTAGTAATAACTTCTTCCCAAGGGCTACTTCTACAAGTCCGAACAGCCAGTCCGGCAAAATGAACAGCATTGTCTACCAGAAGCAGTTCCAATCAGCCCCTGCCTCTGTGAGAATGACACAACCATTTCCTACACAGTTTGCACCTCAGGTGGGCAGACATAATTGAGAAATGAGTATATTTACTTACAGATAGTTGCTAATCTGGATAAATTATGATCTTGTTTTATGTTAACCAGTTAAGAAGTACAGTTTTTAATAAAAATTAGTTTCTGAATTTAAAAGTAAATTTATGATACATAGTCTGCAATTTATAGCCAGACATAGAAATTGTTTAGTTCTAAAGCAGACAGGAGAAATAGTTAAGAGATTCCCCACACAGCTCTGGTAATTTGAGTCCTTTTCCTTTTAACTTTTTTTAAGGAGTTGACTTTTCAGAGAAGGGTCCCAGTGCTTGAAGTTTTCTAGGTTTAAAGTTGATTTTTAATTTTTTTTTAAAGATATCTATGTACAATTGAGAGAAAATTTCCAAAAAGATGTTTTAATATATGTATAAGAACGTTGGCTTCTCTTCCCCTTGCTGATGATATAAAAGGACTAAGAACTCTCACAAACTAGAATTAGTTCACAAACTAGAACTGGTTCCTGAGAAATTCACATTTGTTGAATTAGTCTTGATTTTATTTACCTTCAGATTATGTTTGTTATAGGTGTGTGACTTTTCTGTAACTATACCTTTTAAAAAGATAGCCTAATTAAAAGTCTTTCTATCCTGCCTTCAGAATTTACAGCTGAGATGCTAGGAGCAACTGAAGTGCCATACATAGCATGCCTTACCTAATTTTTCTGTTAAACTCTCCAAGCATGGCTTGTTTATTCTTTGTCCTTGCTAATGGAATGGCACAATCCATACACTTCTGTTCACTGGTAGGATGGGCACATTTACTCTGGGATAAGCCAACCTGGTCTAGTTGGCATTTTTTTTTTTTTTTAACAGTTCAATGTTGTATGTTTTGTTTTTTTCACTCAGATTCTCTCTCAGCCTAACCTGGTCCCTCCATTGGTAAGAGCCCCACATACTAACACCTTCCCAGCGCCTGTTCAGAGGCCACCAATGGCACTGGCCAGTCAGATGCCTCCTCCGCTGACCACAGGCCTCATGAGCCATGCTCGTTTGCCACATGTAGCCAGGGGTCCTTGTGGATCACTATCTGGAGTCAGAGGTAATCAGGCCCAGGCTGCGTTGAAGGCTGAACAAGACATGAAGGTTAGTACAGTGTTAACAGCCAACAGATCAAGAATCTGTCTCTGAACCATGTCTTAAAATGCCTCTGGACCCATAACTGTATATCCAGGCATTCATTGTCTTAGCAGACTTAACCAAGCTAACTACTTTTATTCATTCCCTTTTTTTTTCCCCCATTCCCACTCCCTCCATCTTTTTTTTTCTTTTTGTTTCTTTTTTCTTTTTCTTTTTTTTTTCTTTTTTTTTTTTTTTTTTTTTTTTTGCAACTGTAGTCAGGAAATGAATTAATGTATTAAACTGTGGCCAAATGAATTGTTATAAAATAAATATTTGAGGGAGATCTGAGTTTAGATGCAATTTTTTTAAATAGCAAAGAAGTAATATGAATTATTATAGACTTCCCTGTTTGCTTTTTCTTTTCTTTTTTTTTTTTAAATTTTCTTCCCCCCTTTCCCCTAACTCTCCTCCTCCCAGCAGCTTATAATATAAATCATGGTTATATGAAAACTCTGGAATGGGTAAGATGTGTTACCTCTCTTGGTGTTTTTCCATTATGAGTCATCAAAGTACAGTTTTCTTCTCAAACTGTTTTCATACCCTTTTTGTCCTACCACATGAGGTGGTTGTATTCCACAGTGGATTGTGCAGTTTTAGATGAAGAACTCAGAAAAGCACTTTGGGATCCTTCATGATGAAAGGCACTGATAAACATGAGGTTTGCTAATGCAGAAAGAGTGCCTTTAGGAGTCTGTGTGGGGACAGTTTTGTAGCATAAACCTTACATGTCTGCCAGTACAGCCAGTTGAATCAGTTTATTTCTATATTTACTTAGGCTTGACTTTCAAGGTTCTTAGTAATTTTTGCCTGTTTTGTCACTACATATGTCATCAGATCAGACTAGAACAAAGAAAAGCTTACTGCTTTCAAATGGGGAAATGTGCATAGTAATGCTTTACTCTGAATTAGAAACATGTTTATGATAATCCTATTAGAAAATTTGACTGAATGATTAAAATTTCTTTGTGAGGCAACGTCCCTAGTGTTTCTGATCCTGAGTAATCAAATATAAAGACTACCCAGCAGTAAAACTTTTATTAAATAATTATCTACTTTCATTAAGGCTGTATGCCCAGGATTTCCATCTGTTTGTTACAATTAAAAATACCAGTGTGAGTGAAACTCTTTGGAAGTTATTTGGCCTTGGTTTCCAGTTCTGCTCCTGGCTCCTTGGCTCTCGATTTTCACATATTCCCATGTTGGAAATAATGTTCGAGCTTAATAATCTTAATGGGGTGGGAGAGGGTACAAGTTTCTTGAAAATTGCTTCAGATGTTTGGATAGTACAGGTTACCTGTAGAACATGAAGCAGTTTTTATTATATACAAGAAGGATGGAAACAAGTTTTAATTGTGAATGTTACAGTGGTAAAATTTACAGATTGACGTAAGTATTTTTTTGGGGGCACATAGCCAAAACTAAGAAATTATTTTACCAGCTCAGAATGTGGTAGGAGCTATCAGAACTTAGTGATCAAGTGAAGTCGTAGTTACTAATTTCTGATGCTCTTCCCCTGCAGAAGAGAGCTGTGGGAAGAGGACTCAGCCACAAGACATTTGGTCCTAGGTGTTGGTAATGCCACAATATAAGTGCTTCCTTTTCATTTTATTGTAGACCACATATTGATAACTAGAAGTTTTAAGTGTTACATGTATGTTTTCAGATTTGCAAGCAGGTTCCCTAACTAAAATTTAATATCAATAAGCTTTGTTCCAGAAAAGACACAAATCAGCAGCAATTTATATTTTATTATTTTATCAGAGGGCAGACCTTGAAAAGGTGGTGGGAGGTGGTCCTGTGGTTTCCTTTCTTTTTTGTTGTTTTTTTGTTTTTCTGTTTTTGTTTTAATTACATGGAATATTTTTGAAAATAGGAAGAAATCTATGCATTTAAAACTCAAAGATCAATGAGGTACTTTTGGCTTGTGCCAAACCAGTGTGGGGAAAACTGATTTGTGATTGGTAAAATAATTTGAACCAACATTGATTTGACAGGCTTTGGTAATGCTGCAGTATTTTCAGTTGTTCTTTCTCATTTTTTAAGGCAAAGCAGAGAGCAGAGGTTCTTCAGTCCACACAACGGTTCTTCTCTGAACAGCAACAGAGCAAACAGATAGGAGGCAAAGCCCAGAAAGTGGACAGTGATTCAAGTAAATCTGCTGAAACACTGACCGACCCTCCTGGTGTCTGTCAGGAAAAAGTAGAAGAAAAACCACCCCCTGCACCCTCCATAGCCACCAAACCTGTTAGAACTGGACCAATCAAACCTCAGGCGATCAAAACCGAAGAAACAAAATCTTAAAGGCCATGGTTTATTGCGGGAGATTTGCTGGGGGGAGGGAAAACACAGAGAAATAAGTCAGATAATGCCAGCAGCCAAAGGGGCAAGATGGTCTGTGACATCCTGTGCAGAGCTTGGAGATGTACAAGGGACATAGGCTTAATACACACAGCTGCTGTACCAGTAAAAACGAGGCTTTGCAAGCTTGCACCTACTATATAACATGCGCTGGGTTGATGGCCATGCATCTTCAGTCAGAATTTATACATAAATGTATGTACCCATTGTTTTGAGTGCATATAATTTAGACCTAAAAATCTTTTTGATTAGATGAAACACCAGAAATATAAGGAAAATAACACAGCAGAGGAATAGCCAGCCTGAACGGTGCGGTGGTCCCAGCTAATTACATGAGGTGCAGTTTTTTTGCTCCCTTCCGTTCTTTGGATATAGTTATGGCGTTTGTAGGCTTGGAGCTAAAGAACTGAAGATAACTGGTGCTGGATAGAGGAGCCTTTATTATGGCAGCTTGCTTATTTTTATAACATGGTCATTGAGTTGAAAACAATCAAAGTACAGTAGCAACTGATCTTCCCTTTTTCCTGGATGAGTGAGCAGATGATTAAATACTGATGTCAGCATCCCTGAACCATATAAAAGTGAGCAGTGTTTGGCTCCGCTTCTGTTTGAAATAATACTGTGTTTTGGTTGTAGTCCGAAGCTTTGAAGTGCTACTTAGCATCTCCTTTCTTCCATGGAGCTCTCACCATTCAAACATGACAGATTTGGTAAAATACTAGTTAGGTTGAGTCTTCCTTGCCCCCACTCAGTCATCTTTGTATGAATCCCATAATTTGGGATTTTTTTCTTTTCTTTTCTTTTCTTTTTTTTTTTCCTTTTTTTTTAAATGCAGTTTTTAGCTGGTGTTCATGAAGAACAGTGAGTACCTAGAACTGTGCCACTAATTAAAGGAAATCCTAAGAAGGTGCATTTCTTTACAGAGCTGTGTCATGCCATCCTTTGGGCCCTCTGCTGGAAAAGTAGAATCAAGTCTCAAATAATGCCTTTTTAATTGTATCCTCTAGTATTATAGATATAGGACAGTACTGTATCATACCTCTGTGAATGTAAAATATCTTGTACCTGCTTTATGATATGTAGTAGTGACCGTGCTTTATCAGAGCTGTTTTTTAATGATGTTATTCTAGAATGTTTTCTTTCCAGATGATGATTCAGAAGCTAATTTTAAAAAATGGTGCCAGGTACCACAACAGTAACAGAACTTTGCAATTTTGGGGGGTTTTGTTTTTTACCTTTGTTTTTCCCTTTTTTTTAAATGGAGTGTGCTGGATGTCTCTATAGTTTTGTTCAGATGACTGCAGAACCTGGAAAAGCTGTTGCTGCTATTGATGCATAACATACTGCTATTATTGGTCTTTTTATATAAATATATATATATATACATATATATATATAATTTGAATTTTTGGAAACTTTAGCTGTGCTGTCAACTTCGGAAAAAGTATCCCAGTTTACTGTGTTGAGTTGGCATTGTACAGAAATTAACAGCCATATTGGTCTAGAAACGTTAAACTTAATTTTTTTCCATTTGTACAGGGGTAACACACTGTATTAAATATGTAAGGTCTTATCTACATGGGTTTGATTACAGAAACTAATAAAGTATTCTCTAAATAATGATTCTTGGAGCTTCTAATCATTTCCTAAACCCTGAAGCAAGACGGTTTGCCATGTATTAAAGATAGTGAAAAGGACTGGCCCGTCGCGGTGGCTCATGCCTCTAATCCTAGCACTTTGGTAGGCAGAGGTGGGTGGATTGCCTGAGCTCAGGAGTTTGAGACCAGCCTGGGCAACATAACAAAACCCTGTCTGTACTAAAAATGCAAAACTTAGCCGGGCATGGTGGCAAGTGCCTATAATTGCAGCTGCTTGGGAAGCTGAGGCAGGAGAATCACTTGAACCCGGGTTGGGGAGGTGTGGGGAGGTGGAGGTTGCAGTGAGCCAAGATTGCGCCACTTCACTCCAGCCTGGGCAAAAGAGCAAAATTCCATCTCAAAAAAACAAAAACAAACAGGACATTATACTGTAGAAAAGGATTATCATCTAAAGCCTTGACTTCTCACTTTGAAGAACTCTGAAGAATATTGATTTAAAGCAGATAATCATGTCCCCTGTTCTGAAGTAGCCAAACTCATATTAAAAGTAAATCTGTCCGCCAGGTGCAGTGGATCACGCCTATAATCCCAGTACTTTGGGACGCCAAGGCGGGCGGACCACCTGAGCTTAGGAGTTTTGAGACCAGCCTGGCCAACATGGTGAAACCCCCATCTCTACTAAAAACACAAAAATTAGCTGGGCGTAGTGGTGCATCCTTGTAGTCTCAGCTTCTCGGGAGGCTGGGGCAGAGAATCACTGAACCTCAGAAGCAGACTCCGTCTCAAAAAAAAAAAAAAAAAAATCTGTTGAGGAGTTCTCTTGATGCACACTGCCTGATGTAGAAAGGAGTTTCACCGTCTTTTGGGCAGAAGCTGAAGAATTTTTCATAGCTTTGTTAGCTTGTTCATGAACATCCATCACCTGCCCTAAAAGGTTATATAGGGCATTTGTTCATTCATTTACTCAATTAATAAAATGATGTACTGAGGGATTGTAATTATCCTAAAATCCCGTGTTTGGAACGTATGGCTCCCAGACCCAGCTTTAAGAAAACTAGTCATTCAGTCACTAATGACATGTGCCTTCTTAACTCATGGGCACTGTGATTCTTAAGGTACGTTTTGGTGGTTTTGTTTTGCTAGAGAGGGTTTCTCCATGTTGCCCAGGCTGGTCTTGAACTCCTGAGTTCAAGTAACCCACCTGCCTTAGCCTCCCTAAGTGCTGGGATTACAGGCATGAGCCACCACACCAGGTCCGATACTCAAGTATTAATAGGCCTTGGCTTGATCCAAGCTTTTCAGTCTAGGGTTTTTCTCAAAATACGTTCTAAATTAAAAGTGCTTTTTGAAGGGGATTGAGGGAAGAGGTATGATGGGTAAGAATGGGAATGCAAACATGCACCCAAGAATTCCAGTCACCACTTCAAATACTTGCCTTTTTACCAAGGCACTGCCATTGTCAGTATTTTTCATGTTCTAAAGTTTAATCCTCCTAAATTTTGAGACCTAATGGGTGGCCAGCTATACAGCTTGCATTATCCCCACTTGCAAACCAACTGACATGTGGTACTTGTTATATTAACTGTTGAATATCACTAGTACTTTGGGTCCTTTGCTAGAATACAGTGGGAAAATGGCACCAAAAGCGTATCCAGTGAAAGTAAGATAATGTACGTAAGTGTTTCTCTGCAGTTTGGCCATGCAGGTTTGTCTCTGGCTTCTCTAACATGTCAGTATAACCCAAAAGGTATTGCATTTAATAGTTGACTGTAGGTGGGGAGGTGGGAAGAGATAGCATGGGGAGAAATGACAGATACAGGTGAGGGGACGGAAGACAGCAAACCACACTGCCATGTGTGTACCTATGCAACAATCTTGCATGTTCTTCACATGTACCCCAAAACCTAAAATGCAATTAAAAAAAAAAAAGAAAAGAAAAGAAAAACAAACAAAAAAAAATAGTTGACTGTAGATTTGGTTACATGAGCTTCTGAACATTCTCTGTCCCTTGAGCTGCCCTCGTAGAAGGTAAGGGGAGTCCAGATCTTTACCCCTGTTTAATAGCAAACAGTGCTCATGATAGAAGAGTGACTTGGGGAGGAAGGTTGGGGAATGAGAGGAGGGTATAGTTTATAAAGTTCAAATAAACTCCGTGGCCAGGGGCAAGATAGAGAAGGTAGAATGAGTCCGAAGCTATTTAAGTGTCTTTTCTAACAAGTTACCAGTGATTTTTCATGTTTCCATTGCAGCATATTTCATAGATGCTTAGCATTTTCGGTACTGACTGAACATTTTCCTGCAACTTTTTTCCACCCTATGGGTAAGTACAAAACTACATCATAGGCCAGGCACAGTGGCAAACGCCTGTAATCCCAGCTACTAAGGAGGCTGAGACAGGAGAATTGCCTGAGCCCAGGAGGCGGAGGTTGCGGTGAGCCGAGATTGCACCATTGCACTCCAGCCTGGGTAACAAGAGCGAAACTCCGTCTCAAAAAAAATAAATAAATAAAGTTCAGTGGAAAATAGAAGGAGGGAACTTCAATACGCAGAGCCTGTGGTGAATAAGTCTCAAGTTGAAGGATAGTGCAGAGGGACAGAGAGATGCATTCTGGGCCTCCAAGGTTAGATTTGCCAAGAGGCGAAATAGTTCATTTCAGACATTTATGTGGAACCGATGATAATCCGGTTTACTTAGGGCAGTGGTTTTCAGATTGGAAGTACACACTATTAAACAGAAACAATTTCACTTTAAAGTTTTGTTTGGCTAAAGGATTCAATGGCTTAAAAAAAAAAATGTGAATAAGTTTTATTGGTTCCAGTGAGGAGACACCCTCTCTAGTATGAGAAGCTGAAAAGAAGGTTGTACTTAAAGTAAAAACCACACGCTTTACAGAAGCTGATAGTGATACCCATTGAAGAGACTGGGCCTTAGTTTTCTATAACCTGGGAATATAAATGGGTATTAATAGAGTTTTCTGTTACAAGACTCAGTTATCAGAATTGTATCTCCAGCTTAGAACCTCACAGGGAAAAACTGGGAATTACACATAAATACCACCCACTTGCCCCCTTAACCCCCCACCTTTATAAGGTAGGTAATTTTCTTTAAACACGCAGAGAGTGAGGTATGGTAACTTGCCCAAGGATACACAGTAAGCAGAGGACGCAGGAGTTTTTTATCCAAGCAGTCTAATTCTTTCTTTCTTTCTTTTTTTTTGAGACAGAGTTTCGCTCTTGTTACCCAGGCTGGAGTGCAATGGCGCCATCTCGGCTCACCGCAACCTCCGCCTCCTGGGTTCAGGCAATTCTCCTGCCTCAGCCTCCTGAGTAGCTGGAATTACAGGCACGTGCCACCATGCCCAGCTAATTTTTTCTATTTTTAGTAGAGACGGGGTTTCACCATGCTGACCAGGATGGTCTCGATCTCTCGACCTCATGATCCATCCGCCTCGGCCTCCCAAAGTGCTGGGATTACAGGCTTGAGCCACCGCGCCCGGCCGTATTTTTTTTTTCTTTTTAAGTAGAGACAGGGTTTCACCATGTTGACCAGGATGGTCTCGATATCCTGACCTCATGATCCACCTGCCTCGGCCTCCAAACGTGCTGGGATTACAGGTGTGAGCCACCGCGCTCAGCCTGGCAGTCTAATTCTTAAGTGCAAGCTCTTAACTACTAAGCTACACTGTTACGAAAGCACTGTACTTGAAGTTACAGGCATGCCTCGTTTTACTATACTTTGCAGGTATTGCAAGTTTTGTTCTTTTTTTGAGGAGGAGGAGTTTCGCTCTTGTTACCCAGGCTGGAGTGCAATGGCACGATCTTGGCTCACCGCAACCTCCACCTTCTGGGTTCAGGCAATTCTCCTGCCTCAGCCTCCTGAGTAGCTGGGATTACAGGCACACACCACCATGCCCAGCTAATTTTTTGTATTTTTAGTAGAGACAGGGTTTCACCATGTTGACCAGGATGGTCTTGATCTCTCGACCTCGTGATCCACCCGCCTCGGCCTCCCAAAGTGCTGGGATTACAGGCTTGAGCCACCGCGCCCGGGGGTGCTGTTTTTCTAACAATGAGTGCTCATTGCCTGTCTGTGTCACATTTGGTAACTCTCAAAATTATTTCAGACTTAAATTATATGATGATGAGGGATCTTGACTGTTACTAGTGTCATTGTTCTGGGGCCTCATGAACTACACCCATAAGATGGTGAATGTAAATGCATGTGTTCCCATTGCTCCACAAACAGGCTGTTCCCTCTGTCCCTCTCCTCAGGCTTCTCTATTCCCTGAGACACAACATCGAAATTAGGCCAGTTAATAGCTCTGCAGTGACTTGTAAGTGTTCAAGTAAAAGGAAGAGTCACACATCTCATTTTAAATCAAAAGCTGAAAATGAGTAAGCTTAGTGAGGAAGGCATGGCAAAATCTGAGATGGACCAGAAAGCCAGGCCTCCTGGGCCCATTAGACAAGTTGTGAATGCAAAAGACAAATCTTGAAGGAAATTAAAGTGCTACTCCAGTGAACACACAAGGATAAGAAAACAACAATCCTCAAAATGTGTGGGTGTCCTCTGTCTCCAGTGTACAGTTCCTTGTCTAAATGTCCCTAGATTTCTGTGGGGAATCATTACTATGCACTTGCCATGGTATTATAAGGTCTTTCTTCCTGAAGACCCACCCGATTTTTCTTTTTGTCAGTGGGTTCTGAGTCCAGAAACGAACAAGGGATGGTGACCCTAGATATTCATCTGGTTGCACAAAGGGAGGTCCCAAGAAAAACGTGTTGCCTTACAAGTTAGAAGCCTCTGCAGTATCTTCAAGATGAGTGCTAGTCTCCAACAGAGAGGACCAAAGCATTTCTGCAGGCCTGGAGGGTCCAGGGGCATCTGGGTTTCAAGGTTTCCAAATATATTAGCCCATGAGTCTTCATTTCAGTTTCAGGATCCCACTTTTTCTCGGCTTGCTGGGACTGAGAATTCAACATTCTCTGTGATGCTACTTTTTTTTTTCTTTTTTCTTTTTCTGGTGAGACAGGGTCTTGCTCTGTCACCCAGGTTGGAGTGCAGTGGTGCGATCATAGTTCACTGCAACCTTGAACTCCTGGGCTCAAATGATCCTCCCGTCTCAGCTTCCTGAGTAGCTGGGACTACAGGCACATGCCATCATACCTGGCTAACTTTTTTATTTTTCATAGAGCTAGGGGCTCACTATGTTGCCCAGATTGGTCTTGAACTGGGTTCAAGCAATCCTCCTGCCTTGGCCTCCCAAAGTGCTAGGATTACAGGTGTGAGACAGCACGCCTAACTTCTCAGCCTTATCCCCAGCTTTTACTGCCCTTTGCCTATGGGAAATGAAAGCCTCTTTATATGCTACCGAAGAGGCCTGACTTTTTTTGAGACAGTTTTGCTCTTGGTGTCCAGGCTGGAGTACAATGGCACAATCTCGGCTCACTGTAACCTCCGCCTCCCAAGTAGCTGGGATTACAGGTGCCTGCCATCACACCCAGCTAATTTTTGTATTTTTAGAAGAGATGAGGCCTCTGACTTTATCACTTCACCTGCAATAGCTGATTGGCCAGCCCAGTCTTTCGTGTCTTTCTCAAACTCATCAATAGCACCCAGCAAGAGGCATTGTCCTTATAATTAGTACTTCTTCTGAATCTCTCAAAAGCTTGAAATAATAATGCACCTGCCAGTTCATTCCCTTCCAACAGTATTCCCTCCCAGTTCACCACCAGGGAAAATTTTAACAGTTGTGCCATTACAGTTTGCCAAGGGATATTAATGCTCCATTACTGCCAGTTATGAGGTCCACAGCACCTGAGAATCCAGTGCCAAAAGTCTTTTAGAGTTCACTTCTACTATCCCCTACTGATACAAATGGTGTTAGGTCAAGTTTGTAGCAGAATACTGGGAACAGACACTGAAATCAAGATTTATGTGCAGAACGTTTGTTGAGGGAGTGCCCTCTGCATCAGTATCTGTGGGAGAATTAAGTAAGTAGGACTGGGCGGTTGAACTGTGGTGCCGTTACTATAAAGGCCTCAGCTGATCCTACTGGCAGCTCGGGAGCTGGGGATGAACCTTTAGAGTCATCCCAGGTTGAGGCAAGGGGGCTGAGCCTTCACATCCCCAGGTGTGGGCGAGTTATTTGTTGCAGGCTAGATTTTCTCTCTAGGAGAGGAGGCAGAAAAGTGGCTAAGGCAGCTCTCTTCAGCTGAGAACAATGGGTGGAGAGGCGCTCAGCGGAGAGTCATCACCACCAGCACTCCCAGCAGCAGGAGCACGGGTGCCTCAGCTGGAAAGGAGATGTGGACGGGAGCAGCACAGCATCTGCTGCAACATGCCAGGCGTTGCTTTAGCTGTTGAGATGCGGCAGTGAACGCAGTAGACAAAAATTCATGCTTTTTTCTGTATTTTAGATGGAGTAGTCAAGGAAGGCCTCACTGTGTAGACAACACTGAGCAAAGACTTGAAGGGAGAGAAGTAAATAAAGATATTTGGGGAAAGAATATTCCAGGCAGAGGTCTGAGCAAATGCAAATACTTGACCTGAAGGAGAATGTCTCTGGGTGTTCAAGGAGCAGTCAGGAGGCGGAATGGCTGAAGCAGAATGAGAAAAGGGAGAGTAATAGGAGTTGACAGATCAACGAAATTGGGGTTGGGGGAAGAAGGCAGATTGTATCAGACCTTGAAGGCCATTGTAAGGTTTTGGCTTTTACGCTGTGAAATAAAAAGCCATGGAGAGTTTGGAGGAGAGTAGTAATGTGGCATATTTTTAAAAGATTGCTCTGGCTGCATGTTGCAAATAGATTGAAGGAGTTACAAGGTTGAAAGCAGCAGACCAGACAGGAAGCTTAATCTATGCCAAAGATAATGGTGAGTCAGACCAGGATGGAAACAGTGGAGGTAATTAAGAAGTGGCTGGATTTTGAGTATAATTTGAAGAGTAGAGCTGAAAATCCATCTACTGATGCATGGAATGTTGGTTTGAGGGTTTGAGAGAGAGAGAGAGAGAGAGAGAGAGAGAGATGACAAAGATGACTTCTAGATTTGGAGCTCATGCTGCTAAAAGGATGGGGTTGCCATTAACAGAAACGAGAGGCTGGGTGTAGTGGCTCATGCTTGTAATCCCAGCAGTTTGGGAGGCCTAGGTAGGTGGATCACTTGAGGTCAGGAGTTTAAGACCAGCCTGGCCGATGTGGCGAAACCCAGTCTCTACTGAAAATACAAAAATTAGCCGAGCATGGTGGTGCACACTTGTAATCCTAGCTACTGGGGAGGCTGAGGCAGGAGAATCGCTTGAACCCAGGAGGCAGAGGTTGCAGTGAGCTGAGATCATGCCACTGCACTCCAGCCTGGGTGACAAGAGTGAAACTCTTAAAAAAAAAAAAAAAAGAAAAATCAGTCGTGGTGGCTCTCACCTGTAATCCCAGCACTTTGGGAGGCCAAGGTGGTTGGATCACATGTGGTCAGGAGTTTGAGACCAGCCTGGTGAACATGGTGAAACCCTGTCTCCACTAAAAATAGAAAAATTACCTGGGCGTGGTAGTGCATGCCTGTAGTCCCAGCTACTGGGGAGGCTGAGACAGGAGAATCACTTGAACCTGAGAAGGCAGGGGTTTCAGTGAGCCAAGTACAGCATTGCACTTCAGCTTGGGTGACAGGGCAAGACTCTGTCTCAAATAAATAACAAAAAAACAAAACACAGAAATGAAAATGTTCCAGCTGCTGGAACAGGTTTGAAGGAGGTGAGTCTTGGACATGTTGAGTTTATATGTTTATTGGTTAAATTGAGATGTCGTCAGCAGCTGATATATTAGATGAGTTCAGGAGAGAGATCTGGGCTGGAAAGACAGATTGATGGATGTCATCTCCTATAGATGGCATTGCAAAGAACATGGCTGTGCTCTGGTCAAGGATAGGCCAAGGTAGACATCCAGAGTGACTCAGTGAGTTTAGAGCACAGGCATCTAACTCCACTTGTCATCACAGCCATGTAGCCATAACAGGGGAAGGCTCATCATTTACCTCTAAGCCACTATTGTCTGTAAAAGATATAATTGCCCTGCTGACACTGTACAGGTCTGCTAGTGCCCAGAGAGAGAGAACCAAAGCTGTCTATTTTGCAGACGAACAGCAGGGAGCCAGGGCACAGCATGGCTCGGCTCCTGCCTAGAGAGAGAAAGAGTTAAGCTGCTGATCCTGAGGCAGGGGAGAGCTGGCCGTGCAACTGTGTGTGGGAGCTGCTGGACTAAGCAGCCTAGACAGGGTGGGCAGTGTGAGAAGGCTGTTGATGGCCGGGCGTGGTGGCTCACGCCTGTAATCCCAGCACTTTGGGAGGCCGAGGCGGGTGGATCACGAGGTCAAGAGATCGAGACCATCCTTGTCAACATGGTGAAACCCCCGTCTCTACTAAAAATACAAAAAAATTAGCTGGGCATGGTGGCACATGCCTGTAATCCGAGCTACTCAGGAGGCTGAGGCAGGAGAATTGCCTGAACCCAGGAGGCAGAGATTGCAGTGAGCTGAGATCGTGCCATTGCACTCCAGCTGGGTAACAAGAGTGAAACTCTGTCTCAAAAAATAAAAAAAAATAAAAAATAAAATAAAATAAAAAATCAATAAATAAAAAAGAGAAGGCTGTTGATGAGAGCTGTTGCTGAATAAAATCATCTTCTACCTGCCTACAGCCTCCCGAGTATTCTTTCTGCTCATCTACCCGCTCTCTTCGGACCTCAGCATGGGCTGGAACCTAACCCTAAGCATGACAGTTGGCGGTCATGAACCTGACAGGCAACTAAGTGATCAGGCTAGAAGAGATCAACAGGGAAATGAGTGTACAGAATAGAAGAGATTCAAGGACTGAGGCTTGGATGCTCTGCTGTCATGAGTGTAGGAAAATAAGAGGAAACAAGCAGAGGACGGAGAAAGGGTTGCCAGGGACGTTGGACCAGGCGAGAGGGTGGTGTCCTGGAAGGCAAGACAATGCTTCAAGGAAGAGCGAGTTATTTTACTATTTCAGGTAGTGCTGGAGACTGAGATGAGAAATGTTTTCTGAAGTGGATTTGACAGAGAATTGAAGGAAAGGAATTGGAGGCAGTGAACATAGACAACTCTTTGACAAGCAATTTTTGTTTCTTTGTTTCGTGGTGGGGAAAAGTGGGAACAAAGAAGAGAAGGTTTTAAGATGGGAGAAATAACATGTTTGTTCACTGATGAGGAAGATCCGACAGAGAGGGCAAATTTGATCAACAAGAGAGGGGAGAATTGTTCGAATGAAGACCTGGAGTAGATGAGAGGCAATGGAATCTAGTGCCAGAGTAGAAGGGTTGGCCCTGAAAAGAGTGCCAATTGTTCATCCAGAGCACTGTGAGAGGAGACGGAGAACATGGGCACGGAGGCTGGAAGGTGGGTAGGCATGGTGAGTGTGGATTCTCTTATGATTGCTTCCATTTTCCTCAGCTAAGAATGAGAATTGGGAAGATGTGTTGGAGGTTTGAGGATAGAAGAGAAAGTATTGAGGCCTAGGATGAGCACCCTCTTACAGCTGCGGTCAGCATTTAAAGTAAGGCTGGCCACAGGTGGTTTTCCACTAGCCACATGCCCCTGCACAGGTGCAGATGCTGAGTGGGTAGAGAAGTGAATGTCACCTGGTTTGGCACTCAGCCAACCAAATTCAGAGATTCAAGAGCTGGTCAAGGGAGCTGACAGCACACTTGATGGACACATAACTGCACCTTAGTGCTAACTGTCCTTTATCTCAGGTATGCATATATGTCTAGAAAAAAATTATATTGGCCTTAGACATTTCGCAGAGATTGAGGATAACTGAGCCACATCTGTGATAGCTAGCTAGCCCCATAGCCTTCGCTGTTGTGGGGATGACAAGGAAATCTAGCGCCTACCTGTGCCTTTGGGTTTCCAGTTCAATTCTTTCCAAGGGCCCATGAGGGTCACCCATCCTGTTCTTTCAAGAAGATCACTATCTCCTTTTTGTTTGTTTTTTGTTTTTTGAGATGGTGTCTTGCTCTGTCACCCAGGCTGGAGTGCAGTGGCATGATTTTGGCTCACTGCAACCTCTGTCTCCTGGGTTCAAGTGATTCTCCTATCTCAGTCTCCCGAGTAGCTGGAATTACAGGTGCACACCACCACACCCAGCTAATTTTTGTACTTGTAGTAGAGATTGGGTTTTGCCATATTGGCCTGGTTGGTCTTAAACTCCTGACCTCAGGCGATCCGCCCGCCTCAGCGTCCCAAAGTGCTGTGGCGTGAGCCGCCACACCCGGCTGCACAATCTCCTTTTTTGACATGAGTATCCTCACAACCAGCCCCTACCATTTGAGGTAGTTTCAATCTATTTTTCAAGCAACTAAGAATCTAAGAGAGCTTTTGCTTTAAAATTAGTAACAATATCTTGTAGTTGTATACTTCTCTATTGCTTCTAAAGTATGCATTTTCTTGCTTTATTTTACCTATATATGTATTTGCTGAGTGGAAAATGTGGTTTTTAATTGTGTGGACTTTGGCATCAAGCAGATCTTGTTTTGAATACTAGCTTCATTACATCTTATCCTGCCAAATAGCAAATTTCTTCTATTGTGATTTCATTATCATCAATATAAAGAAATAGACTCTCTTATTGTTCAACTGCTTTATTACAAGGACCTCTCCTTGTATGAAATGTAAACTTCTTGTTTAGACGTCAGGATTCAGGAACATGTTTCAGCTAAGTATGACACATCCTAAAGGATGGCTAGTGTAGGAAAGAGTGATTTTTCTGTATTCTACCGTTGTCAATCACTTTAGATGTATCTGAACTATCACAGACTCCCTGAGCATTCCTAGTTAATGCTCAGACTTTGTTCCATAACAGCTAATTTGGGCTGGGCGTGGTGGCTCACACTTGTAATCTCAGCACTTTGGGAGGCTGAGGTGGGTGGATCTTGAGGTCAGGAGTTCGAGACCAGCCTGGCTAACATGGCGAAACCCCATCTCAACTAAAAATAAAATAGCTAGGCATGGTGGCACATGCCTGTAATTCCAGCTACTCAGGAGGCTGAGGCAAGAGAATCATGTGAATCGGGGAGGTGGAGGTTGCAGTGAGCTGAGATCATGCCATTGCAGTCCAGCCTGGGTGACAGAGTAGATTTCAGCCTGGAAATGCAGCCCAGTAGATTTGAGCCTTATTTTCCCCAGCTCCTATTTAAGATGGAGTTGCTCTGGTTCACATGCCTCTGACAATCACACCTCCCAAGCCCAATTATATTACAGGTGTGAGCCACTGCACCCAGCCCCTTCTTTCAAAAAGTATATAATTTCCTGTAATGTGATGGTTAATACTGAGTGTCAGCTTGATTGGATTGAAGGGTACAAAGCATTGATCCTGGGTGTGTCTGTGAGGGTGTTGCCAAAGGAGATTAACATTTGAGTCAGTGGGCTGGGAAAGGCAGATCCAGCCTTAATCTGGGTGGGCACAACCTAAGAAGCTGCCGGCAAATATAAAGCAGGCAGAAAAATGTGAAGAGGTGAGACTGGCTAGTCTCCCAGCCTACATCTATCTCTCCTAATAGAATATATATATCCTATTAGTGCTGTTCCTCTACAGAACCCTAACTAATACAGTAGGACAGGCCTTACCTTCATGCCATTATATGAAGGTGAGGACTAAACTCTGATTTTTATCTTGCCCAAATTCCTATCTAAAGGGTCTGGGGAGTCATGCCCTACAAATCATAAATTCTCATCAGATGGGTTTTATTTAACCCTAATTGTGACTTACTTTCCAACTTGACCCTGGCATAACATTATGAGATAAGAAAGAAAATCAAAGTATTTTATCCCAAAACATGTTTCTTTTCCATATTTTGAAATGGTCATACAAAGCTGTTCTTTGTGGCAGAAAATTTGCATCTGTCAAGAATCTCTGTTAACCTAGCTAGATCTTTTTCTTCCAGATCCTCCCAATCCTAAAAAGATGAACTAAGATCTGAATAGGAAACATTAGTCATCTATTGTGTTTAAGGGCAGCCACTATAAGACTTTGAAAGAACTTTGGCCTCCAACATCTTTTATCTTAACCTTTTATCTGAATATTTCCTTTCTAACAATCCAGGTGTTTAGAAAACTCAGCCAGGCCAGGCGCGGTGGCTCAAGCCTGTAATCCCAGCACTTTGGGAGGCCGAGGTGGGTGGATCACGAGGTCAAGAGATTGAGACCATCCTGGTCAACATGGTGAAACCCCGTCTCTACTAAAAATGCAAAAAAATTAGCTGGGCATGGTGGTGTGTGCCTGTAATCCCAGCTACTCAGGAGGTTGAGGCAGGAGAATTGCCTGAACCCAGGAGGCGGAGGTTGTGGTGAGCCGAGACCACACCATTGCACTCCAGCCTGGGTAACAAGAGCGAAACTCCATCTCAAAAAAAAAAAAAAAAGAAAAAAAGAAAAAGAGGCTGGGCGCGGTGGCTCAAGCCTGTAATCCCAGCGCTTTGGGAGGCCGAGGCGGGTGGATCACGAGGTCAAGAGATTGAGACCATCCTGGTCAACACGGTGAAACCCCGTCTCTACTAAAAATACAAAAAATTAGCTGGGCATGGTGGCGCGTGCCTATAATCCCAGCTACTCAGGAGGCTGAGGCAGGAGAATTGCCTGAACTCAGGAGGCGGAGGTTGCAGTGAGCCGAGATCGTGCCATTGCACTCCAGCCTGGGTAACAAGAGCGAAACTCCGTCTCAAAAAAAAAAAAAAAAAAAAAAAAAAAGAAAAAGAAAACTCAACCAATTGTCAACCAGAAAATGTTTAAATTGTTTTAATTCATCTATAGCCTGGAAGCACCTCCCCCCCCAGCCCCCACCTTTTAGTTGTTCTGCCTTTCAGGACCAAACCAATATGTGTTTCTTAAATGTATTTGATTGACGTCTGGTGCCTCTCTAAAATGTATGAAACCAAGCTGCACCCTGACTACCTTGGGCACATGTTCTCCGGACCTCATGAAGGCTGTATCACAGGTCATGGCCACTCATATTTGGCTCAGAATCCCTTCAAATATTTTACAGAGTTTGACTCTTTTTGTTGACAAAGGGAAATAGCTATCTCTATCTATGCATACACAGACCTTTTGTAGTTCTTGTTTTGAATCCCAGCTTCATTACATCTTGTCCTCCCAGATAGCACATTCCTTCTATTGTGGTTTTATCATCAATATAAAGAAATAGACTGCAGCCTTGAACTGGCTGACATTACTTGAGATGGCCTCAGGTGATCCTCCCACCAGGCTGGATCCAGGATGTTATGAGTAGAATTTTTGATGCCGCCAAAGAAGTAGCACTCGAATATAAATTTCCTCAGCAAGGCAATTTACTTCTATAGGAGGGTGCAGCTCACATTTGGAACAAAGGCAAGTGCACACCTGCACAAGGAGGGGAAGAGGTACTTATGCCCTGAATGAGGGTGCCCCTACTGCTGTGTTGTTCCCCTATTGGCTAGTGTCAGATTGCACAGTCTAGTCTAATTTCGATTGGCTATTTTAAAGGGGGCAGGGATATGAGCTGGAGTGGCGGGGTGTGTAGCTTGGCAGGAAGGACGGTTACAGGCAGGTCAGAGCAGATAAGCAGGGGTCAAAGCAGGTGACTGGAGCAGGTGACCAGGATGAGTCAGGACGGGGCAGAGGACCAGGTGAACAGATGTAAACTACTGATTAGAACTGGTGGACAAGGTTGTTTACTGAAACTACAAGGAAGTTAAACTTTAGAGAATTAAAGAATAAGAGAGCTGAACATATTGATTCTTTGAAGAGAAACTTGGTGTTCACTCTATCTAACAAGGAGTTCAAGGCAGCAGTGAGCTATAATCTCACCACTGCACTTCAGCCTGGGTGGCAGAGACCCTGCCTCAATAATCATAATACATTTTAAAAATTTAAAAAAATGCAGGAAAGGCAAATTAGGGATTTTTGCAAATATCTTCTGAACCCTCGTAACTGCCCTAGAAGGTAGTATTATTCCTCTTTTACAAGTAAGAAAACTAAGGCTTCTAGAGCTTGAATGACTTGCCCAAGATCACTCAGATAAAAAGTGGGAGTTGCACAATCAACTCATTTAATTTCAGAGCTGAAAAACCTGCCAGTGTAGCAGAGTGCTGTGAATTATCAGGAACAGGTGAGATCAGTGATTATGATGGCGCTGGGAGAAGGGGTGTACGTGAATTTGCTTTTTAAAAAGCAGTCAATAAAGAGGCTAGGTCACAATGTCGTATTTACCAGCATCTAAGATAGTGCTTCCCCATTGCCCACGTGGCAGAAAGCTCTTCCCTTGCTCTGCCCGCAGGACCCATCCTCTCCCTGCAAGGTCTGTGGGGATTTCTCAAGGACAAGGTTGCAGGGATAAATTGTGTCAGCTGTTGCTTTTTAAGGGTGCAAATTGATCTGATTAACCCAAGTTCCTGAGAGAGACTGACTACACGAGGATAAAAGGGGAGGATGTTAACGCTGGTGGTTCATTTTTGGCCTTTTCTCTTTCCAAAAAGGTGGAGTAGCTGGTATGTGGGTACAGAGCATGTCATGAGGACTTTTTTTTTTTTTTTTTTTTAGCAAATCCATGAGTTGACACGTAAAAGCTGACCTGGGATTAAAAGGTAAGTCAGTTGGGCATCCCTATAAGAACAAACCTTTCTGGCCAAAAGATCAGGCTGGCAAACTCCTGCTGTTGCGATTCATGCTCTAGAATGACAGAGTGTGACCTGGTGTCTAGGAATGGGAATTAATCTAATTTATCTCCTGTTTCTTTGGAGATGGCTTAGCTCCGTAGTGGAGAGAATATAGCCTTTGAAGCCAGACAGACCTGGGTTCAAATTCTAGCTCTGTGGCTCCTGAAAATCTACATAATTTCTCTGCTGCTCAGTTTTCCCATTTGTTGAATGAGGATCATAATATTTACCATGTAGGGCTACTGTGGTTATCAAACAAGGTGAAGTAAAAGGGCCAGTCGTGGTGGCTCACGCCTGTAATCCCAGTACTTTGGAAGGCCAAGGAGGGCAGATTTCTTGAGCTTAGGAGTTTGAGGCCAGCTTGAGCAACCTGGTGAAACTCCGTTGATTAAAAAAATACAGTAATTAGCCGGGCATGGTGGGATGCACCTGTAGTCCCAGCTGGGGATGCAGTGAACTGAGATTGCTCTGCTACACTCTAGCCTGGGTGACAGGGCCAGACCCTGTCATACACACACAAAAAGGGATAAAGTAAAAGGACATCCCAAGGTGACTGGCAGTAAATGGGTGGCTGCTACCTCTGTTACCAAAATCAAGCCTCCAATCTCTATGCCATGTACATATCTGGACAAGCAGCTTGGTTCCAGCTGCAGCCTTGTGTCCCTTTCCTGCACTTTAGAAGGTAACTGTTTCAGGAAGAAAGCTCTGCACATGTCAGCAATGCCAAGCAGCCCCCTGAGGAAAGGGCTGCAACTGGAGTGGTACCATTAGAGGGGAACCGGCATGGGGCAGGCTGCTGTGCAGCCTGGGGAGAGTCAGTTCACCTCTCCGGGCCTCCAGCTTTTCAGTGTTGTCTGGGGATAATGATAGCTGCCCATTGCATGATTGGAATAATCACATTTATCCTATGTAAACAACTGACAAGGACTTGGCTCTTACCTGCCCAGTTCGTGCAATAGGGATTTGAGGAACTATCTGCCTCTTGAACTGGGTGGGTGTGGATGAAGGCCAGACTGTAGGGAGGACCCACTGAGAGTGAGGCAGTGAATGTCCTCTGCAAACTGTGCCATGCTGGACCTACCTGGAACGTTCCTGACCCATGAAGAATATGTGCCAGAGCTTGTGTTTTTCATTCACAGCTGCAGTGACCCGAAATTCCTCAAATCCCCTGAGTGCAAGGCCATGGCTCAGAAAAGCCCTGTGGACAACACCATTAATCTCCCCTACAAGGATCTGACCTCTGAGGTGACCAGGCGCAGAGTCATCATGACCACCAGGTACCCAAAATCTTTCCTGTGGATTGCTTGTGGGGTTGGGATGGAGCATCACACTGAGCCTCAGCAAGTACCTGAAACTGTAGCTGTCACTGGTCCATTTAAATGTATTCAGTTGCTGCTGCAAGACACATTTCTCAGAAGAGGAAACTGCTTTGTCATCCATTGCGAAAAACAGACTTTTCTCACATGGCCCTTCAAGGGGCGATGGCACCCATTTGTGTATGTTTACTGCGTGGGTGCTGGCGGGATAAACTTCACATTGGCATAGAGGGTGAGGAGTAGGGATCACTTTATTTTGTTTTTTGTTTTTTTGAGACAGGGTCTCACTCTGTCACCCAGGCTGGAATTTAGTGGCACAATCACAGCTCACTGTAGTCTCAGCCTCAACCTCCTGGGGCTTAAGCAATCCTCCCACCTCACCCACCTGAGTAGCTGGGGCTACAGCCATGTACCACCATGTCTGGTTAGCTTTTTGTATTTTTAATAGAAACAGGGTTTTGCCGTGTTGCCCATGTGGGTCTCAAACTCCTGGGCTTCAAGTGATCTACCTGCCTCAGCCTCCCAAATTGCTGGGATTATGGACCAGAGCCACTGTAACTGCCCAAGCTGACACCTCTAGCTTGAGCTCTTTGTGGGGTATATTATGAGATTAAAAATAATCTTACTAACTCTGATTAAGAAGTTGGTCAAAAAATCAAAATTATTGATTCAAAATAGAAAATACAGACTTCCATATAATATTGTTTACAATGCCCTTTGATCTTAGAGTTTATTAGGATGTAAGATATTAGCAGATTGATAGGAATTAGATACCGTTTCTTAGTTACCATACATGAGAATGTCAAATCTTTGTTGTTAGCGGTGCATGGCGAATTTGACACCACGGGTTTAGCCATGAGAGTGGCCATTGTCTGCAGAAAGCTGTGCTCCCAATGCTCTGAAGTCCATCCAAGAAAAAAGAGATGGCATAATTCTGGGCCTGCCCTAGGCACCAAACAATTCTCTTGCCAGTATCCCACATCCTCGCAGCAACATCAGGATCAGCTTTGATTGGGAGATGGCAGCAGTGAACTTGTGGCCAGATTAAAATTTAAATTGGGATCCCAGTTCTGCCTTTTACTGGTCACATGATCTGGGTAAATCACCTTCTGTCTCAGCTTTCTCAGCTCAAAGGTTTAATGTGGGATATGGCTGAGATTCTACATGTGGTTGATTTCTAGGTAATTTCCAGTCCCTGGAACATAGTAAGTGTTCAGGGAACAGTTAAATCTGAACCTGTAAAAGCTTGACAGGCTAGTCCTGTGCCCTTGAAGGCAGGGTTTGCCCAGCCCTGAGGAGGATGGGAAGACCCTGGTATGCCTCAGCAGAAGGGGAGGTGAACCCTGCAGCCTGTGGATGAGGGCAAGTTAGGCCAAAGGGAGCTGTGAAGTGAACGTGAGGCTGAACTGGCCCTACGAAGAGCTGGAATGCAAATGAAACGTTTAGACACAGCCTGCTGCATGCTGAATTGTACAGAGAGCTGCCCATTTGATGGGTAGAACTCCTGCTCTAATCCTAAGAGAGCTTGGAGGATGGCGGTGGAGGAGCGAGGGAGTAGAGTCCAACTCTATTCATGCCAGGACACCAATGGAGATAGCTGAGCTTACTCTGAGAAGAGCTGACTGACAATTAAAATGTACATAGAATATATCTCATATCTGCAGAGTAAGTGTGGGTGGAAGAGCTTGGAAGGAAGTCCTCCAAAATGTTAACTATTCTCTTTAGATGCTGGCATCTGGGATGTTTCTTTTGTGCCCTCTTTTTTGTTGTTTTGAGACAGGGTCTTACTCACCCAGGCTGGAGTGCAGTGGTGCAATCACAGCTCACTGTAACCTTGGTCTCCTGGGCTCAAGCAATCCTCCCACCCCGGCCTCCCGAATAGCTGGGACTACAGGCACATGCCACCATGCCCGGCTAATTTTTAGTCTTTTTTTGTAGAGACGGGGTCTCCCTATGTTGTCCAGGTTGGTCTTGAACTCCTGGGCTCAAGTGATCGTCTCACCTCAGCCTCACAAAGTGCTGGCATTACCCAAGCTAATTGATGGGTGGAACTCCTGCTCTAATCCTGAGTCTGTTCTATTTTTTTAAAAAGCTTATCTTTATCAAATGACATTCAATGTCCCTTTCTTTCTAGAAAAGAGATAATCACCCAGAAAAGTGATGAAGCTAAGATGCTCTCCCACTTGGATTGGGAACAAGCCCCTCCCCCTCACAGGACCCACCTCAGAGTACCTCCTGCCCCACCTCCTTCTCCAGCTGAGGATGCCACGGACTCCTAAGATAAAAACCTTAAGTTATTTTGAAATGAATTCTTACACAGAACTCCAGAAAATAGTTTCAGTGGTGTTCTTGAGGTTTGTCTTAGAAGACTCTTAAAGATCTTTGTTCTTTCCTATTTTTCTTCATCACCTAGAACATGGTACAGCGTGGTTTACCCTTGTGAATATACTTAGTCATTTTGATTTTTCAAGCCAAGTCTCTGATACAATATGCATAGACTTTGATCTTTAATTTACGTCATGTTATAGAACTATTGCTGTAGTCAGTTATATTTAAATTAATAAAGAATTATCAGGCCTTGTTGTTTATTACTAAATCTGAATCCGTGAAAAGGCCATGGCTTTAAAGTCCAGAATTTAAAGATCTTAGGTAGTGGGAACCCCAAGGTAGCTGGATTTTCAAAACGCAACCCAAGACACTACAGTTGTGTGGCCCTGTAACTAACTAGCTTAATGGAGCTGCATTTCCATGCTGTGGCCAGGGTGGGGCTGGGGATAAGGTGGTTGAGTTTTATGTTTATTGACAATGTTTTTAAAGTTTGCTTCTGGGAGATTTCAAGTGATTTTCAAACTCTGTAATGGAAAACTCTACCCTGAAAATCAGCCAAGTGCAGGTGGCTCTGCTGGGGAGAAGTCTGTTGCTTGAGTCCCTCCAAGCTCCTAGACCTCAGTGTGCCTCTAAGGGCTCCCAGAGCTCTTCTGAATTGTTTGAAGGCATCAAAAATGTGATAATTCTGGCATATATACACATGTAAGAAAGACGACATGCCATCCTTTATTTCATCTGCTTCTTCCTAGAGTCCTTGCAGGTGTTCTCTCTCCAGGCCTGCCCTTATAAATGTGCTCTGGCTCCCCTATAAAAAAGGGAGCTAAGCTTCTGTACCCCATTGTGGGGTTGGGGTAATCACTCTGTGCTCTCCCCCGCCCCTAACCCCCATTTAATGAAACCAGTGTGCCTTTGTTAAAAATATAAAGTGCTCCAGTTCTTCTACTCCCAGAGTAGCGGGTTGTGCCATTGGTGTGGAAGTCGGGCTCCTTACCTGTGGCCTTCAGCGGTGTGAGGCAGGGGAGGAGCATGCACTGAGTGTCTGTCATTGCCAGCTGGATGCTAGATGCACAAGCTCCCTCTCCTCCGTCTGGGGAGGAAACGGGCCTGCACTGTCCAATAGGACAACCACTAGCCACTTGTGACTACCTCAATTTAAATTCATCAAAATCAAATCAATTCAGTTCTTCAGTCATACTAGTTACATTTCAAGTGCTTAGTAGCTTTGTGCAGCCAGTGGCTACCCTATAGGATGTTGCAGATAGAGAATGTGATTGCCATTAAAGAGAGTTCTATACAGCCAGGTGTGGTGTCTCACCTCTGTAATCCCAGTACTCTGGGAGGCAGAGACAGGTGGATCACCTGAAATCAGGAGTTCAAGACCAGCCTGGCCAACATGGTGAAAGTGTGTCTCTGCCAAAAATACAAAAATTAGTTGGATGTGGTGGCGTATGCCTGTAATCCCAGCTACTTGGGAGGTTGAGGCAGGAGAATCGCTTGAACTCGGGAGGTAGAGGTTGCGGTGAGCCAAGATTGTACCACTGTGCTTTAGCCTAGGCAACAGAGCAAGAATGTCTCAAAAAAAAAAAAAAAAAAAAGTCCTATTAAACAGTGATGTGGCAGAGGTTAACATGTCCAAGGACACACAACCAGTTAGAAATAGAATCGAGGAGATGTCAGGGTGGGAATGACCAATTCTTGTGTTAGTTTTATTTCCATTTGGTTTCTGAACACATTCTAGGAGGTTCTCTCTTCATTTGTTCAACAAATATTGCATACCTACTATGTGAGCAAGGCGCTGTTCTAGGTATATGTCATTGTACAAAACAATCCTTAGCCTGCTGAGTTTATATTCTAATGGAGAAAGGTTAATAAAAAACATACACAATGTAAGGCCAGGTGCTGTGACTTACACCTCTAGTCCCAGCACTTCGGGAGGCCAAGGTGGGCAGATTGCTTGACCTCAGTTTGAGACCAGCCTGGATAACATAGCAACCTCATATCTACAAAAACATACAAAAAAAATTTAGCTGGGCATGGTGGTGGGCACCTGGAGTCCCAGCTACTTGGGAGGTTGAGGTGCAAGGATCACTTGAGCCTGGGAGGTGGAGGTTGCAATGAGCTGAGTTTATGCCACTACACTTCAGCCTGGGAGACAGAGTGAGACTCTCTCTCAAAAATAAAACAAATATACAAGGTAAAAACAGTGAATTATACATCAGGAGGTGATGAGTATAATGGAAAACGTGTTAAAGCAGTGAAACATGGTAAGGGAGATTAGAAGTGCAGGTTAGATGCAGCATTAAACAGGTGGTCTGTAGGTGTATGAGTCCATTTTCACACTACTGATAAGGCATACCCAAGACTGGGGGAAAAAAAAGAGGTTTAATTGGACTTACAGTTCCACATGGGTGGGCCTCAGAATCATGGCGGAGGGTGAACAGCACCTCTTACTGGTGGCAGCAAGAGAAAATGAGGAAGATGCAAAAGCAGAAACTCCTGATAAAACCGTCAGATCTTGTGAGACGTATTTGCCACCACAAGAAATTTATGGGGAAACCGCCCCCATGATTCAAATTATCTCTCACCGTGTTCCTCCCACAACATGTGGGAATTATGGGAATACAATTCAAGATGATATTTGGGTGGGGACACAGCCAAACCATATCATTCTGCTGCTGGTCCCTCAGAATTTCATGTCCTTACATTTCAAAACTAAAAATACCTTCCCAACAGTTCCCCAAAGTCTTATTTCAGCGTTAACCCAAAAGTCTACACTCCAAAATCTCATCTGAGACAAGGCAAGTCCCTTCCACCTATGAGCCTGTAAAATCAAAAGCAAGCGAGTTACTTCCTAGATACAGAGGGGTACAGGTATTGGGTAAATACAGCCGTTCCAAATGGAAGAAATTGGCCAAAACAAAGGGGTAAAGGGCCCACACAAATCCAAAATCCAGTGGGGCAGTCAAATTTTAAAGCTTCAAAATGATCTCCTTTGACTCCAGAGGTCTGCAGACCTCTTTAGGAAGATGGCATTTGAGCAAAGACTTCAAGCCAGTGATGGAGTTAGGTGTGTAGACATTTGGGACAGAAGGAAGACCTAGTACAGAGGTGTGAAGGTAGAAGTATGCCTGGTGCATTCAAGGAGAGAAAGGAAGCTTGAGTAGGATGAATCAGGGACATTTGCGGGATGAAGGCACAGTGGTGCAGGAAGGAGGCAGATCATGTGGGCCTTTGTAAAAACTCTGACTTTGACTTTGAGATGTGAAGCCATGAGGGTTTTCAGAAAATGAGGCATGATCTGGCTTGTGTTTTAATAGGATTGTTCTGGTTGCGGTGTTGAGGGAACAGAAGGAGGTCAGTTGCTATTGTAGTAATCCAGGAACAAGACGATGGTCATTTAGACCCGACATGTACGGAGGGAAGATAATGTGAAGATACAGGGAACAGACGGCCATCTATAGTTGGGGCGATGAGAAATATGGGCAGATTCGGGATCTGTGTGTTTCAAGATGACACCTACAAAAGCTGCTGATGGATTGGATATGAGGTATGAGAGAGAGAGGTGGGTAAAGGATAACTCCAAGACTTTTGACCCAAGCAGCCAGAGGAGTGGAGTTTCCATCAGCCACAAGAAGAGCAGATTTACCTGGGTGCACTGGCTTATGCTTTTAAGCCCAGCACTCTGGAAGGCTGAGGAAGGAGGATTGTATGAGGCCAGGAGTTTGAGAACAATCTGGTTAACATAAGGAGACCCTGTCTCTACAAATAACAACAACAACAACAATAATAATAATAATAATAATTAGCCAAGCACAGTTGCTCATACCTGTAGACCAACCTACTTGGGAGGCTCAAGCTACTTCTTGCTCGAGCTTAGGAGTTTGAGGCTGCAGTGAGCTGTAGTTGTGCCACTGCCCTCCAGCCAGGGTGATAGAGTGAGACCTTGTCTTAAGAAAATCAAATAAAAATAAAAAGATTAGATTTGGTGTGTCTGATGCAAAAATAGAGGAGAAAGTCAGATGTTTAATATGTGCTAATTTGATATGCCTAATAGACATCTAAATGGAGATACCAAGTGGGTAGGTGATATATGAATCTGGAGTTCAGGAGTAATGACTAGGCTAGAGATATAACCATGGGGGTTCATTAGCATATGTGAGATGGAATTTAAAGCTCTAATATTAGATGAGATGTCCATAGGAATGAGTAGATAAGAGAACCTAAAATGAGCACTGGGGGGCTTCAATCTTAAGAGGTCAAGGCTAAAGGGAGGAACCAGCAAAAGAAACAAAGAAGGAAGAATCAAAGATGGAGGAGGAGTCTAACATTCTGGAAGCTTCATGAAGAAAAAGTTTTTCTTCCCTTTGTTTCTTCTTCCTCCACCCTCTTCTTCCATCCCAAAGCCGGACACAGTAGATTATGGAGAGAAAGAACAGGAGCCATGGGCAGGGCTGTGCAAACAGGATTGGCTCATCTCAGCATCTCGGTGTCTTTTCACCTTCCACTTTTATTCGAACACCTGGCAGGTAGAGGTGCTTAGTGGGATGAATGAGCTCATGCATTCTGATTTCTGGGCTTTTCAGTTTTAACAGTCTGCTTTCAGTTGGGGAGAGTAGTAACACCCAGATGTTATAGGCTGAATGGTGTCCCCACCCCAAATTCATATCTGAAAGTCCTAATTAAAGTCCTTAAAACTTTATTTAGTTTTAATTTTTTTTTTTGAGTCAGTCTTGCTCTGTTGCCCAGGCTGGAGTGTAGTGGTGTGACCTTGGCTCACTGCAGCCTTAACCCTCCGGGTTCAAGCGATTCTCCTGTCCCAGTCTCCCAAGTAGCTGGGATTGCAGGTACGCACCATGACATCCAGCTAATTTTTGTATTTTTAGTAGTGACGGGGTTTCATTATGTTGGCCAGGCTGGTCTTAAATTCATGACCTCAAGTGATCCTCCTGCCTTGGCTCCCCAAAGTGCTGGGACTACAGGTGTGAGCCACCACATCTGGCCCTAATCCTAATACTTTAGAATGTGACTGTCTTCGGAGATAGGGCCTTCAAAGAGGTGACTGAGCTAAGTTTAGTTCATTAGGGTGAAAAAGAGGAGATTGGGACACAGATATGTACAGAGGGAAGATAATGTGAAGATGTAGGGAACAGACAGCCATCTACAAGCCAAGGAGAGAGGCCTCAGAAGAAACCAACCCTGCTGACACCTCGGTCTTGGAATTCCAGCCTCCAGAATTGTGAAAAAATTAATTTCTGTTGCTTAAGCTGTGATAGGAAAATAAGTCTTGGGGCCCCAAAATCACTAAGCTAAAGGGAAAAGTCAAGGTGGGAACTGCTTAAGGCAGACCTGCCTCCCATTCTATTCAAAGTCATCCCTCTGTTCACTGAGATAAATGCGTATCTGACTGGTCTTTTGGAAAGACTAATGAGAAACTCAAAAGAATGCAACCATTTGTCTCTCACTTACCTGTGACCTGGAAGCCCCCTCCCTGCTTGAGTGGTCCCACCTTTTGGACAGAACCAATGTACATCATACATATATTGATTGGTGTCTCATGTCTCCCCAAAATGTATAAAACCAAGCTGTGCCCTGACCACCTTGGGCACAGGTCATCAGGACCTCCTGAGGCTGTGTCATGGTGCCCTCAACCTTGGCAATATAAACTTTCTAAATGGACTGAGACTTGTCTCAGATATTCTGGGTTCACAAAGCCACCCTGGTGGTTCAAGTGTACTAATATACCCGTGGAGAGGCATTTTGAGATCTCATCCTCTCCCTACTCACTCATGGCATGTGTAACCTTAATGAGAATAAAGTCCCAGGGGAAAAGAAAAGTCAGGCCTGGTGTGGTGGCTCTTGCCTGTAATCCCAGCACTTTGGGAAGCCAAGGCCAGCAGATTACTCGAGGTCAGGAGTTCAAGACCATCCTGGCCAACCTGGTGAAGCCCTATCTCTACTAAAAATACAAAAATTAGCCAGACATGGTGGCAGGCACCTGTAATCCCAGCTACTCAGGAGGCTGAGGCAGGAGAATCATTTGAACCCAGGAGGCAGAGGTTGCAGTGAGCTGAGCCGCTACACTCCAGCCTGAGTGACAGAGCGAGACTGTCTCCGAAAAAAAAAAAAAAAAAAAAAAGACCGAGAGAGAAAGACAGCTTAGATTCTGGAGGTTTCCTGATAGAACTTCATGTCCTAGATAGGTTGGGGCAAGAGAAAGCAGAAGAGACTTGTACTCATTTCCAGGTGAAGCCTGTGGGGTGGCAGACGTCTAGGAGAAGTTGCTCTGTACCAGCAGGAGCGCAGCAGGAGAGCAAAAGGGAACTTGTGGTCCTACCATGGAGGCCAGCTCCTGCAATGTCCCCATATCCTTGGTGGCACACACAACAGACTAGAAAAAAGCTGCCCCTTGGGTCTGGCCATTGGAACTCAGGGGATGCCAAATCTGGAACTGGATACATAGATGTGGATGCCAGCAGCCAAGCTGGAATCTGCTTGATGGCTAAAATCAGGTATGTGACACCCTTCCTGGGTTCTTCCCCCTGAGTGCCAGTGTGCCCTCACCCTCACTTGTCTCAAGCATAGATGCCACCTCAAAGACGTGGGGAAAGGAAAAGCCTGAATTGGCTGACAACATCCTGCTGCGATGGAATCCAAGCTGAACTGGCAAATGAAGTGTTCTCCCATTAGGTATGATGGCAACTGAAGAGATAAACTAAGTTTGTTATTAAAAAATAATATAGCCAGGTGTGGTGGCTCATACCTGTAATACCAGCACTTTGGAGGCCAAAATGGGAGGATTACTTGAGGCCAGGAGACAAGGTGGGCAACATAGTTCCTGTCTCTACAAAAAAAATTTAGAAAATAATAATATTGCTATAGGGGCTGGGAGGATAATGGCATTACTAATGGGTGTAGAGTTTCAGTTTTACAAAATAAAAAATGTTTTAGAGATATATCGTAATGATTGCACAATAATATGAATGTGTTTAATACCACTGAGCTGTGCCCTTATAAATGGCTGCAGTGGTAAATTTTGTTATGTTTTACCACAGTTTTAAGAGTTGGAAGAACAAAACAATGCTGTAAGTTTCTCCACCTGAGGTTGTGGCTTATAAAATTCATACCCCTGATGACGGATAAAAACTGAAGTGGAGCTAGGGTGAATAGAGGGTGGGTTCAGGGGAGAGATGGAAAGATTGCTCAGGTAGTGCCGAGAGCACCAGGAGATGGAGGTGGGAAGGTGTGGATGCTACTGTTTGCTTGGCGTCATCCTGGGCAACACCTCAAAACCAGGCACAACCCTCTCAGTCACACACACACACCGCCTTTAACATCCTGCAATCCCATCTCCCAACCTGAAGGAATTATCTGATGGTTGGAATTTATACTCTTCTCTTAAGCAAAGATTCCCACAAAGTTCAAGGAAGAGAACGTTGGGTAAGATAATTTTATTTCGCAAGGCAAGGGGTTATGTGAGACCCAACTGTATTCTATCTGAAGCATGAAAAGCCAATTGTAGTAAATGCATCTTACTTATGTTCAATGCTGGCCAGAGGAGCTATTCAGCTTCCTTTAGAAAAGTTATGTTTTTTATTGTGGCTTGTGGTAACCATGTAACATGCAAGAGCAATGGTTTTCAGGAAGAATCTATGCCTTTTAGCTTTTACCTCAAATCACCAGAAAACTCGAACTGTCTCATTAAACATCCCATAAATGCTGACAGAAAAAAGTGTATTTATTATCATATGAAATTGTCTATGCCTTCAGACTGCAATTCCTGTATGGTCAGATGGTGACCATGCACATCCTTCTGGATGAATGAAAACTTGGAAAGCAGAGAAAGCTGCTTAGGTCCTGGCTGGCTGGCTCTCCCTTCAGCTTGCTCCCCCCCGGGAGCCCTTGGCATCTCCTTCTGCATTTTCTGGTATGTGTTGGAGGCTTCTCACATCTTGGAGAGCCTGATGTCATAAGTAACCATGTTCAAGTTGTCCCAGGCGAAGAGCTTCTTCTCCAGGGGGTTGTAGTCAATCATGCTGCTGTATTTGTAGCGGTTTTTGAATGGGATGGTCAGGGTCTTGCTAATACCTGTGCCTGTGTCATAAGCAAAGTTGACAGTAGCATCTGCTGAGGAGTAGCTGCTGACGGTGTACAAGGTGCCACAGATGATGAAGGCATTGGCGACTGACTGCTTACGGATGTTTGTCTCCCAGGTTTGTTCGAGTTCCAGATTCTCTGGATTCAGTTTGGAGAGGACAATGGCACCTTTTGCTTCATCTGTGCTGTAAATGACCCAGAGGCCTGACTCATCCACAGCCATGTCAATGTCTGTGTAGCCACCCCAAGAATACGGGAACTGTCCATGGTAGCCAGCTCCAGGGATTTCCTTCTCAGCCTTCAATGTCTCGGTATTCAGCTCATATCTTATGACAGTTCTGGACTCAGCGCCCTGGAAATAGAGGCTCCCTGCATACACTACAGCGCCTGTGCTTTCCAGTGGCCTGGGCAGTACATGAATCTTGGAAGGGTAGCCCTGCATAAACTGGCTGATGAGGTCATACTCAAAAACCTGACGGACGTCTGTGCCAACTGTGTCGATTCGCCACGTGGTCTCCTGGGTGTAGGGGTAGGTGGGCTTGGGGTCTCGCATCCACACACCATACTTGCCAGTAATTGTTTCTGCTGTTCTCAGTGTGAGAGGCTCTCCTACCCAAACTAGTTCTCCGCATCCTGGTGAATTCAGAAAAGAATACAAAGCACCACTTACGCATAATCTTTCCAAACACAGACAGTGACCATTAGGAAGCTTGGCAGAGCCGGTAGACATGAGAGCCCTGGAGACAGATCGTCTGGGTTTAAAGCCAGGCTCTGCCACCCACTGGCTGTATGACTTTCAGTAAGTTACTTAGCTCTCTATACCTCAGGTATCCCATTTGTAAAAAGGGGATACTAATAGTGTTTTGGGTAGTAGGGCTGTTGTAAATTTTATATGTAATTCTATATGTTAAGTGCTGGTATAGAGTGAATATATGGTAAATGGTATGTGACAAATCTGTAATTCATGTTATTGACAGTTATTGCTAGCACTGAGGGCCATGCTTGGGAGTGGGAGCTATAAAATATTTAAAGTACGATTCACTCAGTATCAGTTATAAAGATGAAAGTTGCACAGAGGGCCTCAATTGCATTTGTAATATTCTACTTAAGCTGGGCAGGGACTCATGGGTGTTCATTGGATTACTTATTGTGACTTTCATGCCTGGTTTCTTTCATTACTATAATATAGGAGAGAGAAAAATCAACTCATAAGAATAATCTCCATACAACAAAGTTTCTCAAGCCCTATCTGATGAGTCACATGTTTCATCCCTCATTTTAATATCATAAACATGAAAATAATTATTCTTTGAGACAGAGTCTTGCCCTGTTACCTAGGCTGGAGTACAGTGGTGTAATCGCAGTGCACTGCAGCCTCAACCTCCCAGGCTCAAGCAATCCTCCCACCTCAGCCTCCTGAGTTGCTGGGACTACAGGCGCCTGCCACCATGCCTGGCTAATTTGGTTTAGAAAATATTTTTTTAAATGTAGTGAAGAGACAGTTGAAAATTTAGTTAGCATAATCACAACAGATTCCTGTCCTTTTTTTTTTTTTTTTTTTTTTTTTTTTTTTTGAGACAGAGTCTCACTCTGTCACCCAAGCTAGAGGGCAGTGGTGTGATCTTGGCTCACTGCAACCTCTGCCTCCTGGGTTCAAGCAATTCTCCTGCCTCAGCCTCCCAAGTAGCTGAGATTACAGGTGTGTGCCACCACATCCAGCTAATTTTTGTATTTTTAGTGGAGATTTTTCTCTACTAAACGTTTTTCACTGTGTTGGCCAGGCTGGTCTCGAACTCCTGACTTCAGGTTATCCTCCCACCTCAGCCTCCCAGAGTGCATAATTTACAGTGGCTTACAGCCTTGAGCCACTGTGCCTGGCCCAGATTTCTGTACTTTAATGGGCACATTCGGTTTCCTCATAGAAAGCAGAAACACTTTGCTGCTCATATCTGAGAGAACCATGTTTTAAATATTTTATAACCCCTACCTGCATGCATGCCCTTCAGTGCTAGTAATAATTGTCAATAACATGGAAAGTAAAAGTTTCTGGAAACTATAGTATTAGTTATAAAGTTGGTATTTCAGGGAACTCTTTGGAGAGAGCCAAACTGTGCTTTTCCTAAGTGGCCAAATTTCAGAAAACATACTGTTAGTAACAGACTGTGACTGAGACAGTGCTTGGTGTACAGCTGTCCTTAAAATAAAGATATGAAGGTGCCACTGAAAATGTAATTTCTCAGGTGCACTTAATTCTACATGATCATCAAGTGGGTGAAATCAACACATCTCTTATCTTCTCCTGTGCAGCCCAGCCAACTCAGCCCAGCCCAGCCCAGCCTTCCAAGTGCGGGTGATAGGATATAGGGCTTTGCTAGGGAAAGGCTGACTCCTGCAGACGTGCTCTGACAAGGCAGCAGAGAGACAGAATTCTGTTCTTCTCCTCCTCTCCTCCCTCTGCTCCCAGGGAAGTTACTTGTTTCCCCTTGGGTGAGCATTTACCCTGTACTGATTCTCTGAACACAGCACTAGATATGAATGTGGGCACCAAGGGGAAGAAACCTAACTTCATACCGTTGGCTCCCTCTCCACTCCTGAGATGGCCAGATGGGCTCTCCTTCAAAATTCGGGAAGCAGGAACCTCAGTTAGCTCAGACTTCAGTTCCTGGAAGGCCAAAGTGTCCAAATTCCATGTAGAAACTGCATAAAAAGAGAGACAAAATTTTACTGTAAGAAAAAATGGCCCAAAGATGGACTATGTTGAGGATGATACTTAAATAGACTTCCGGCCGGGCACGGTGGCTCATGTCTGTAATCCCAACATTTTGGGAGGCCGAGGTGGGCAGATCACCTGAGGTCAGGAGTTTGAGATCAGCCTGGCAAACATGGTGAAACCCTGTCTCTACTAACAATACAAAAAAATTAGCTGGGCGTGGTGGTGGGCGCCGGCAATCCTGGCTTCTTGGGAGGCTGAGGCAGGAGAATTGCTTGAAGCCGAGGGGCAGAGGTTGCAGTGAGCTGAGACTGCACCATTGTACTTCAACCTGGGCAACAAGAACAAAACTTTGTCTCAAAAACAAATAAATGGGTTGGGCACAGTGACTCACACCTGTAATCCCAGCACTTTGGGGGGCCGAGGTGGGCAGGTCACCTGAGGTCAGGAGTTTGAGACCAGCCCGACCAACATGGAGAAACCCCGTCTCTACTAAAAATACAAAATTAGCCCGTGTGTTGGTGCATGCCTGTAGTCCCAGCTACTTGGGAGGCTGAGGCAGGAGAATTGTTTGAACTCAGTAGGTGGAGGTTGCGGTGAGCCAAGATCGCACCATTGCACTCCAGCCTGGGCAACAAGAGTGAAACTCCATTACAAAATAAATAAACCAAATAAATAGGCTCCCAAATATACAGTGTTTGAGATTTGATTTTAAATAAGGACTGGGGGTAGAGTGGAGGTCAGTGAAGGGACGGTAAAACCTGACTGACTGTGCTGATAACGGTTGGGCCTGAGTGACAGCTACATTGGGGTTCACTGTAGTCTCTCTATGTTTGTGAATATTTGAACAATTCCATAAGTTAAAACCTCATAAATAATAAATTGTATAGCAATGTGCCTACCTTAGAGTAGGGTATTCAAAATCAAATAAGATTTTAATTAATTTCCACTAGAAGGGCTGACTTGTAAATAGGTAGGTTGTAATTTCAGGAATTTTGAGACAGTCCTCAGCATCTTCTTAGATGTCTGAATTTTAACAACTAAAATTTCCTGAGGAATGATCTGGGCATGGTGGTACTTGGGAGGCTGATATAGGAGGATTGCCTGAGCCCAGGAGTTCCATGCTGCAGTGAGCTATGATCCTGCTACTGCACTCCAGCTTGGGTGACACAGCAAGGCCCGATCCTGGTCCCTCCACCCCACAAAAAAAAAGGCCAGGGGCAGTATCTTATGCCTGTAACCCCAGCACTTTGGAAAGCCGAGGTGGGTGGATCACTTGGCCAGGCTTGTCTTGAGGCCAGGAGTTCAAGACAAGCCTGGCCAACATGGTGAAACCCCTATCTCTATTAAAAATACAAAAATTAGCCAGGTGTGGTGGCACATGCCTGTAGTCCCAGATACTCAGGAGGCTGAAGATCGCTTGAACCGAGGAGGCAGAGGTTGCAGTGAGCAGGGATCATGCAACTTCACTCCAGTCTGGGTGACAGAGTGAGAGACTGTTTCAAAAAAAAGGAAAGAATTTAACTGTGGCCAGCCACAGTGGCTCATGTCTGTAATTCCAGCACTTTGGGAGGCCGAGACAGGAGGAGTACTTGAGCCCAGGAGTTCAAGACCAGCTTGAGCAACATAGGGAGACCCCTTCTCTTAAAAAAAAAAAAAAAGATAAAAATTTACCGAATGACTTATTCCCTTGTTAGATGTAAATATTGTAAGAATTAACATATTAAGTTTACATTTTAAGTAGAAATATTCTGCCTGACTGCTTTCTGAGACCAGTTTTGCATAACAGAGAGGGTGTGTGCAGAGTTTCTTTCAGAGTTTCTTTCAGAGTTTACGGGAGTGGGTGACCCATACAGAAGGGAAGCGGGTGGACAGCACTGGTTAGACAGTAAGTGATCACAGTGTGCCACGCGTCTCTACTCTTGCTTAGGATTACAATCTTTTTTTTTTTTTTTTTGAGACGGAGTTTCGCTCTTGTTACCCAGGCTGGAGTGCAGTGGCGCGATCTCGGCTCACCGCAACCTCCGCCTCCTGGGTTCAGGCAATTCTCCTGCCTCAGCCTCCTGAGTAGCTGGGATTACAGGCACGTGCCACCATGCCCAGCTAATTTTTTGTATTTTTAGTAGAGACGGGGTTTCACCATGTTGACCAGGATGGTCTCGATCTCTTGACCTCGTGATCCACCCGCCTCGGCCTCCCAAAGTGCTGGGATTACAGGCTTGAGCCACCGCGCCCGGCAGGATTACAGTCTTACAGCAGCTCTTGAACACAAGGACAAAGAGCCACAAGGAACAGGCTTGGTTGTTTTAAAATGCAGTATAGTCAGGCGCCGTGGCTCACACCTGTAATCCCAGCACTTTGGGGGGCCAAGGTAGGCAGATCGTTGGAGCCCAATAGTTCAAGACAAGCCTGGACAACATGGTAAAACCCCATCTCTAAAAAACACAAAAAGTTAGCCAGGTATGGTGATATGCACCTGCAGTCCCAGCTACTTGGGAGGCTGAGGGGGGAGGATCACTGAACCCGGGAGGTCAAGGCTGTGGTAAGCAGTGATCGCACCACTGCACTCCAGCCCTGGTATAGAGTGAGACCCTGTCCACCCCTCCAACCCCACAAAAACCCATCACACACACACACAAATAAAATGCAGGTTAGATGATTATTCAGGTATGGCCAGGCCAGCATCCCAGGAGGCAATTGTCACTGAAAAGCAAGTTAAAGCAAAACTAAGGAGACAGTAAAAAGATCAGCTGTTGTTGGGGTGAGGAAGGGATGACTAGGTGAGGCACAGAGGATTTTCAGGGCAATGAATACTGTATATGATACTACAATGGTGGACACATGCCACTATGCATTTGCCCAAACCCGTAGAATGCGTAACACCCAAAATGAACCCTAACTAAAACTGTGGACCGTGGGTGATATGCCTGCTGATGCAGGATCATCAGCTGTAACAAATGTACCACTCTGGCGGGTGGGAGATGATGTAATGGGGACGGCCGTGCGTGTGTGGGGACCAGTAGTATCTGGGAACTTACTGTACTTTCTCTCAGTTGTGCTGTGAAGATAAAACTGCTCTAAAATCATTTTTCCAAGTTGTCATACTCACAGATCCCAAGAGGCAGGGGGCACACTAATGCCAGGCGGTCACCTGGGCAAGCACCAGGGTTCCTCCAGAGGAAGAGGGAGCCAGAGAAAAATGTGGGAAAGAGCCCTTATTCTTTCCATGGGAAGGGAAGGGGAGGCAGGGTAAGCAGGTTTAGGATTGGGGAGTGTGAATAATTTCAGCAGGCTCTGGGGCCATAGGAGTTCTCTCTAATTGTCTGGTACCAGGCCCTGGGGTGATTAGGTTAGGGGAGTAGTGGCCTTGAGTTTGAGCGTGATGGAGGAGGTGGCTGGGTGTGAGCTCTGGATTGGCTGGTTTGCATCTGAAAGCTGTGCTCCTAGTAGAGAGTCCTTTGCTCTCTGCAGGAACGGGCTATCCCTGGGAGGAACAGTCCCTCCAGTGTTTGTTTGCAAGGCCCAGAGAGCAAAGCACCAGAATAAAAAGACGTGCTTAATACACTGGGCTTTTCTCTTGCTGAACCTCTGAGTCCCTTCTCTGCTCTTTGAACAACTTGGTTCCCTGCTCAGGATTCTCAGGTGTTCAGGACGGCGGGAGGAAAATCCCACCACCTGAGGCCCGGGCGCCTACACAGCTGAGAGAAGCAGGAAGACATGTTCTGCCTTTTATCATTTGTTTGCTCAACTCTAAAATCTAAATTTAGATTTCAGGCAGAGAGAATCACCACAGAACTCTTAACCCTCTGGTTGTACCACATTTCATCGAAGCCACACATTCGTTTACATGTTCACATCTCTACAATCAGGCTGCCTTGTCTGAGTTGCTGGGGTTCAGCTTCAACAAATTATAGTACCAGAAAAAATTTCTCCCTGGAAGGAGCTGAAGAGAATGCTCAGTTAGCTCTCAGGTGCAGGCTGGGCCGGACCGCCCTGCTGCCCACACGGAGCCAGCTCGGCAGCGGCAGTTCTCTCCTCCTCTCCGCCCCTGCCTGTGTGTGGCTACAGTTGTTCAACAGCCTCCCTAAGTGCAATGCCCTGGATGTGAGTGGGTCCTCCATCTCTGGGATATCCTTCAGTCTAGAGTGGACCATGTGAGTAGTTAAAACCTGTAGGCTGGCCAGGAGCAGTGGCTCATGCCTGTAAACCCAGCACTTTGGGAGGCCGAGGTTGGAGGATTGCTTGAGGCCAGGAGTTTGGGACCAGCCTGGGCAACATAGTGAGACCTCATCTCTACAGAAAATTAAAAAGTCAGCTGGGTGTGGTGGTGCAGCCTGTGGTCTCAGCTACTTGGGAGGCTGAGGCAGGAGGATGGCTCTTGAGCCCAAGAGGGCGAGGCTGCTGTGAGCCATGGTCATGTCACTGCACTCCAGCCTGGGTGACAGAGGGACACCCTGTCTTTTAAAAAAATTTTTCAAAGGGAAGACTCATAAGCCAAAATGTATAGGCAACTGAAGACATCCTCAGCGTGCGTTCCAAACCTCAGAGGCAATTGGGAGAACCCCCCGGGACATGGCAGGCCTTCCTGATCCACAGCCTCAAATCCACAGAGCTATTTATCCATCCTTTCAGTCAGCATCGCTGGAGCACCTACTGAGTGCGAGGCTGTGCTAGGTGCTCAAGATAAAAGGTGACTAATAGGCTTTGTCTAATAGGCTATTCTATGTTTAAAAAAGAAAAAAAAAAAGACAGCACTTTGGGAGGCTGAGGTGGGTGGATCACGAGGGCTCAGGAGATCGAGACCAACCCTGCTAACACAGTGAAACCCCGTCTCTACTAAAAATACAAAATATTAGCCAGGCATGGTGGCAGGCATCTGTAGTCCCAGCTACTCAGGAGGCTGAGGCAGGAGAATCGCCTGAACCCGGGAGGCAGAGGTTACAGTGAGCTGAGATCATACGGCTGCACTCCAGCCTGGGTGACAGAGTGAGACTCCATCGCAAAAAAAAAAAAAAAAAAAAAAAAAAAACAAAACCAAATTTGTCCACGCCCTTAAGGAAATCCTAATATGGCAACGTCCTCATAGCTCAGAAGGAAAATGGGTTTATTCCAGGTTGCTGCGGAAACCAGTCTCTTTGACACTCTGAATGGCTCCTGGAGAGTCATGGAAACTTTATTTTGTTCCTTGCCTCTCCTTCTCCCTATCTGAGGTTCTGTGAGGGGCGAGGAAACTCCTTTGTTCTTCATTCTAACGGTTCCATTGGCCTAGGAGGGTATCTGGGGGACAGACTGATTCACTAGGTCAAATGGAGGTTCCCTAGACCCGCGTGAGACCGGCACCAGCTGTTTCCCTTGTCCCCCGTGCAGGCAACCACACACCTCTGGCAGGGACTTGGTGCTACCCACGGGGCAGAGGGACAGGGTGCCCGAGGTTCCCTGCCCTTCTGTGCTGCCAGGGAGAGGTAAGAGAGAGTGACCCCCTTCCTGTACACAGGGTGGCAGAACCATCTGTAACCTCCCTCTCTGCTGCCGCCTCGTCCATTGCCATGGCTTCTCTCTTAGGCCCAAAACACACACTCAGGCTGTCAGGAGCAGCCCACTGCTGCCTGGCCTCCCCAGCCTCCTGCAGTGTGCAGAGGCTCACACGGTGTGGCAAACTCTTACTGGGACAATTTTTCAAAATCAGGACATTAAGCAGGTTCCTTGAATTGAGCTGCTTTCCTTTCATCTGTACCTTTTCTTGGATCACTGCAGACTCTGCCTCAGGACAATTCCAATTTCTTTTCTTTGATTGACTCAACTCTCAGAATATAAGAGTTGGTTTCAGGCGATGTGGGATGAGAGAAATACCTGCATGACATCCGTACAGAAAGTCTGGAGGATTCCCCCACCCTTGTCCCTGCGCTTCGGCTATGCGACCCACAATTGCCATGTGATGGTCTCTTAATAAATGTGTCAACACTAAAATTTCTCTGGAATGTTTCAAAATCACTAACATTTCATTCTGAACTTGGAAGAAAACCAAAAAGAGATTATTAGGAAAAATTTTTTTTTTTTTTTTCTTAGATGAAATAGGAACGCTGAATGGAACTGGAGTGGGAAGAATGTCCTCCCTGAACTAAGATAAGACTGTGGAAAAACCTTTGTACCCTGGAGAGTAGGCCTTTATCATGAAGAATGCTCCAGGAATATTTCATAATGATTATTCTTCCTCACTAGCTACCTAAGCCATGAGGGGCTCTTTCTCAGATCATTACTACGAGAACCTGATAAGGTTCTTGGAGGCAAACTCATAAAACCATGGGGCTCCCTGAGACTGCAGACCTCAGAGTTTTCTCACTCGCAAGCTAGTCCAGCTCAGCCTCCAGCAATTCCTCCAAATTACCATGTTTATGTTCCTATCACTGTATGTTTCCAGTGGCTTTTGCTCTAGGCAAGCAGATTTCAGCTGTGGCTCTATGGGTGTACCTGTGTCTACAAATTTTTTTTTTTTTATTAAAAAGAAGAATAAAGAAGAGGAAGAAAGAGAAAGAGGAAGAAGGAGAGAGGATGGGGGTATTGCTTTATTGCCCGAGCTAGAATGCAGTCTAAATATGGGTATGCCTATAATTGTCCTTAATAATGGAGACATGAAAGAAAATGAGGGAAGAGAATAGCAAACAAGGAGCCAACCAAGATTTCTTTTAAACTTCTAAGTTGATATGATGTGGTACTGATAAGAGTGTATATTTTCTATATTTAAAGTGCAGAGTTCTATAAATGTTAATTACATTTACTTGTTCCAGATCAGAGTTCAAGTCCTGAATATCGTTGCTAATTTTCTGTCTCACTGATCTGTCTAATATTAATGTTGAAGTCTCCCACTATTATTATCTGGGAGTCTAAGTCTCTTTATAAGTCTTGTATGTCTGCGTATTCCTGTATTGGGTGCGTATATATTTAGGATCTTTAGCTCTTCTTGTTGTTGCATTGATCCTTTTATCATTATATAATGTCCTTCTTTGCTTCTTTTGATCTTTGTTGCTTAATTGTAACTTCTGCTTTTTATTTATTTATTTTAGCTCTCTGTTTGGTTGGTAAATCTTTCTCCATCCCTTGTTTGGAGTCTTTGTGTATCCTCGAATGTGAGATGGATCTGGATGCAGCATACTGATGGGTTTTAGTTTTTTATTCAAATTGCCTGTCTTTGGATTGGGGGATTTAGTCAATTTAAATTTAGAATTAATAATAATATATGTGAGTTTAATACTGTCATTAGCTGGCTATTTTGTCCATTAGTTGATGTAAATTCTTCATTATATTGATGCTCTTTTTGATAATTTTTTTAGAAAGGCTGATACTGTTTGTTCCTTTCATATATGTAGTGGTTCTTTCAGAAGCTCTTGTAAAGCAGGCCTGGTGGTGATGAAATCTCTGAGTGCTTGCTTATTCACAAAAAACTTTATTTTTCCTTCACATGTGAAGCTTAGTTTGGCTGGATGTGAAATTCTGGGTTGAAAGTTCTTTTCTTTAAGGATGTTGAATATTGGCCCCCACTCTCTTCTGGCTTGTAGGGTTTCTGCTGAGAGATCTGCTGTAAGTCTGATAGGCTTCCCTTTGTGGGTAACCTGACCTTTCTCTCTGGCTGCCCTTAGTATTTTCTCCTTCATTTCAACCCTGGTGAATCTGACGATTATGTGCCTTGGAGTTGCTCTTCTTGAGGAATATCTCTGTGGTGTTCTCTGTATTACCTGGAGTTGAATATTATCCTGCCTTACTAGGCTGGGAAAATTTTCCCGAATAATGTCCTGAAGAGTATTTTCCAGCTTGGATTCATTCTCTTCGTCACATTCAGGTACACCTATCAAGCGTAGATTAGGTCTTTTCACATAGTCCCATATTTCTTGGAGACTTTGCTCGTTCCTTTGTATCCTTTTTTCTCTAATCTTGTCTTCTTGTTTTATTTCATTGAGTTGGTCTTCGACCTCTGATATCCTTTCTTCTGCTTGATCAATTCGGCTGTTAAAACTTGCGCATACTTCACGAAGTTCTCCTATTGTGTTTTTCAGCTCCATCAATTCACTTATATTCCTCTCTAAATTGTGTATTCTTGTTAACATTTCGTCAAATCTTTTTTCAAAGTTCTTAGTTGCTTTAGATTGGGTTAAAACAAGTTCTTTTAATTCACAGAAGTTTCTCATTATCCACATTTTGAAGCCTGCTTCTGTAATTGGAACACACTCGTTCTCCATCAAGCCTTGTTCCGTTGCTGATGAGGAACTGTGATCCCCCGCTGAGGGAGAGGCGTTCTGATCTTGGGCATTCTCAGCCTTTTTTGGCCGTTTTCCTCCCTTCGTTATAAATTTATCCATCTGTGGTCTTTGAATTCACCGTCTTTGTAATTAGGTTTCTGAGTGGACGTCCAGCTTACTGATTCTCAGCGCCGAAATCTGAGCAACCCACTGCACCGACCAAATCAGCGGCGTTAAGATTAATGGTGCTTTTCCGACTCTGCACCAAGAACCGTCGCTCCAAGGCGACGGTTAGGTTAATATTAGGTTAATATTAGGAAAATATTAAGGGCTATATTGTGACAGATTGTTAACATTTTTAGGGGCTTTTATTTTTTAGGTTTTTAAAAAATATTAAATTCAGGTGAGCCACCCCTCCCTTGCATCTGGCTCCTCTAAACATACAAAATTAAGTATTTTATGCTGGTTATTTGATTTAGCAACTTACTGAGAAGAGACGTATACTAAGAAAAGTAGGGGGACATACCTGCCAGTCCATGGGAAGAAAATTAAGAAGCCCCTTTTGCTAAAGAGGAAAGGAAGAAAGTGAAAATAAACACAAAAATGTCAGGCATTTTCACAGGTGACTTCCCTGTGGATAGCTAACGTAGGTACTGGCTCTGGAACTCTAAAAAACAGCTTTTTTTTTTTTTTTTGTGAAACAAGATGTCTTGTTGGCATTTATAGCTCTTTATCCATTTCAAGTAATTTTTATATAATTTTAAAATGTGATCTGGTGCCTTCAGTGTTTCAGAGAAATAGAGAAAGGCTTTAGGACTGCAGACCGCGTTTGATAAAGTTTAACTATTGCCACTACTTAGTGAGTGTCTATTATGAGCCAGTACAGTGCTGGGTACTTGCTACACCCTACTTTCAAATAATAGTCCTGAAAGTGAACATTAATATTCCCTTTTGCAAATGAGGAAAGGTTCAGAGAGGTTAAGTAATGTGCCCAAGGTCACGCAGCTAAGTGGTGTGGCTGGGTCTTGAACCCATGTCTTCCAAGGCCATGGGCGCTGTGAACTCTTCTATCCTGTGCTGAGGAGGTGTGTGAGTTATAAATGTATTGCCTCTCAGAGCTGAATGCACCCTTTCACGTATGCTGTCTGAACAAGAACTTTAAAGTGAGCACCATGTTGAACTATCCCAGTAGAGGGCGCTGGAGGGCCATCATGGGAGGAAGAAGGTCTGTAGTTTCCCTGTCCTGCGTCCATAGGCCACCGGTGTGACTGGGAGGACATTTGGTGGAGAGTACGGCTCCAGCCATGGACCCAGAGCAAAGTTCTTCCATGGCCTCACAGCCACAGCCTGGCCATAACCTTTGCATAGCCCTCTCAACAAGGAACCCAGAGTCCCTGCATAGGGCCCCCAGTGCTCTGGAGGCTGCCTCCGCCTGTGCCTGCCCTGACTCCCACCATGCCCCTGCCACACGTTGCTGGTTGCCCTCCTCACCTGCACTGGGAGGTGGCCGACGGCAGCTGCAGGCCAGCTCAGGCCTGTGCACATCAGCTGCCTTCTCTGCTAGCTGATGTGCTGAACCTCACCTTCCCCTTCCAAGCTTGTCCTGGGTCCAGCACCTTCCCGGCACCCTCCCTCAGCCCTAGGTGCCTGTGACGCTCACTTCTATCTATAGTTGCTCTTTTGTCATAGTAATTCTTTTTCTTTTCTTTTCTTTTTTTTTCCCCTTCCTTCCCTCCTTCCTTCCTTCCTTTCCTTTTTCTTTCTTTCTTTCCTTTTCTTTCCTTCCTTCCTTCTTTTCTTTCTTTCCTTCCTTCTTTCTTTTCTTTTTTTTTCTTTCTTTCTCTCTCTCTCTCTCTCTCTCTCTCTCTCTCTTTCTTTCTTTCTTCTTTCTTGGCAGAGTTTCCCTCTTGTGGCCCAGGCTGGAATGCAACGGCATGATCTCAGCTCACTGCAACCTCCACCTTCCAGGTTCAGGCAATTCTCCTGCTTCAGCCTCCCGAGTAGCTGGGATTACAGGCATGTGCCACCATGCCCAGCTAATTTTGTATTTTTAGTAGAGACGGGGTTTCTCCACATTGGTCAGGCTGGTCTCGAACTCCCGACCTCAGGTGATCCACCTGCCTCGGCCTCCCGAAGTGCTAGGATTATAGGCATGAGCCATTGTGTCCAGCCCTCATAATGGTAATTCTTTAAAGTAAACTTCCCCGGTTTGACCCACTGTATGGTTTCTATTTCCAAACTGGACCCAGATTGCTCCTGGAGGCTTTAAAAGAGCTTCAAAGATGCTGCTCAGCACTTTGGGGGGCAACCCACTCCTGGGGCTGAGCTCAGGTCCTAGTGAGTTGCCCTGTGAACTCTCAGCTCCTGGGCTGTGCACTCAATCCTCTTATTAGTTCTTCCACCCTCACTGGCAAAGAAGAGGCAGCAAAGGTTGCCTGGCTGGTACCAAGTTCCCTGCCAGGTCCCATCACAGCCCTTATGGCTCTGAGCAAGGAGCCCTTCAGCTTGTGCTTTGCAGGAGCCACTCCTCATTGCATTAGCTGGAATAAACATGAACCACAATAAAACATAATGTCAGGAAATGGATTCCAGGATGACTGCAAGGCCAGTTCCCCGTTGGCAGGAGGGGATGGTTAAATTATGAGCCTGCTGGCTGCTTCTAGGTCATGTCAGCCAGTAGCATCTGGCGATGGTCAGCCTCCAGGAATAGAGCCATCTGGCATGAAGATGGAAGCCCAGAATAGAGGATGCAAGACCCAAAGGCAGGGAAGCAGTCTCGTGAAGGGGCCTGGACTATGCCAGGAGTCATAGCTCCTAGTTCAGCTCTGCCATGTCCTAGCTGTGTGACTTTGGGCAAATGACTCTACCTCTCTGAGCCTCAGTATCCTGAGCCAAGTTATTTGGATGATTACATAAGTAACCAAAAATGAAATGGTCCTCAATAAAGATGTGTCAACACTAAAATTTCTCTGGAATGTTTCAAAATCACTAACATTTTATTGTGAATGTGGAGGAAAATCAAAAAGAGATTGTGAAAATACTAAGGACTGTATTGTTTCAGATAGTTAGCATTTTTAGACTTTTATTTTTTTAGGTTTTTTTTTTTTTCTTTTCTTTTCTTTATTTTTGATATGGAGTCTCACTCTGTCACCTGGGCTGGAGTGCAGTGGCTCAATCTGGGCTCACTGCAGCCTCCACCTCCTAGGTTCAAGCGATTCTTCTGCCTCAGCCTCCCAGGTAGCTGGGACTACAGGCACACGCCACCACGCCCAGCTAATTTTTGTATTTTTAGTAGAGGTGGGGTTTCATCATATTGGCCGGGCTGATCTCAAACTCCTGACCTTGTTATCTATCTGCCTTGGCCTCCCAAAGTACTGGGATTACAGGCGTGAGCCACCATGCCCAGCAGATTTTTTAAAAGTTTTAAAAAATATTAAATTCAGTCCTTCTGTGGTTTAAAGGTTCATGTCTCTAATAAAATTCTGGAAATGTTCTGTATTCTCTGCTCTCACTTCTTTATAGACTTGCATTTTAGAGACCTCAACCTGGAAACTGAATTTATTAAGTCATTTGCCTAAGTCTATAGGCATATTTTCATAGATGATTTATGACTAAATGCCATAATTTTCTTTTCTTTTTTTTTTTTTTGAGACGGAGTTTTTGCTCTTGTTACCCAGGCTGGAGTGCAATGGCGCGATCTCGGCTCACCGCAACCTCCGCCTCCTGGGCTCAGGCAATTCTCCTGCCTCAGCCTCCTGAGTAGCTGGGATTACAGGCACGCGCCACCACGCCCAGCTAGTTTTTTGTATTTTTAGTAGAGACGGGGTTTCACCATGTTGACCAGGATGGTCTCGATCTCTTGACCTCGTGATCCACCCGCCTCGGCCTCCCAAAGTGCTGGGATTACAGGCGTGAGCCACGGCGCCCGGCTAATGCCATAATTTTCATAGATATTTTCTATCACTGAAAAGTTCAGTCCATATTACATAAATGAAGGGAATGAAGAAAAACAAGCTATGCCTACATATCTACAGGTTGTGAGAAACATATTAGGAAAATGAAGACTAGCTAATAGACTACTGTCCTGAGTACTGCTCTAACTTGTACTATCTCTAGAATCAATGCGTGGTATTAAAATGTTATGTACATGTTGATGTATTGATTATTGAATGATGCTTTAAAACAATTGTGGAACTCAAGTAAAAGAAGCCTTTGTAGTTATATTTTATTCACTGGGTTGTCACTGCTCAGTTCTGCACTGGGTGCTTCCCTGTGTTACTGCTAATTTGTATGATGACCCCCATGAGGGATTATCATCTCTATCCTATTCTAGGTGAGGAAATGGAACACACACAGCACTTGTGTTGAACACCTCTGGTTTCTTCTCTCCACCTTCCACTCACACCCTTCCCACCTTTTTGCATTCATTGCTGAGGCAACCTGCCTCTTGCAAGTATCACCTGCAGGGACCTCACCTCAGCTACCCTGCCCCAGCTTCTCTGATTTTCTGCATAGAAAGTCTACAAGAATGGGCCAGGCATGGTGGCTCGTGCCTGTAATCCCAGCACTTTGGGAGGTCAAGGTGGGTGGATACTTGAGGTCAGGAGTTCAAGACCAGCCTGGTCAACATGATGAAACCCTGTCTCTACTGAAAAAAAAAAAAAAAAAAAATCAAAAGTTAGCTGGGCGTGGTAGTGTGCACCTGTAATCCCAGCTTACTTGAGAGGCCAAGGCAGGAGAATCACTTGAACCCAGGAGGTGGAGGCTGCAGCAAGCCAAGATCATGCCACTACACTCCAGCCTGGGCAACAAGAGCAAAAAAAAAAAAAAAAAACCAAAACAAGTCTGCAAGAACAAACCTTGTCCCCACGTCTGAGTATCATGGAAGTGCAATATACTCCATGGGATAGACCTTTGCCAACAGGGTATCAGATCCATGGGTAAACACTCCCCTCTCCTCTGAAGGGCTTGGTGGGCTCGAGCTCCATTGCCCACTGTGGTGATCAGCGTGAGAAGACCCCCGCTTCGTGGCTTTCCTTCCTTCCCTGCCTCACTTCACACTCTCCCCTGTCTCCACATCTCTTCCCCAGGATCATGGTCCATGTACACGAACTGCACACAAGCCCTCTTCCTGGCTCTGTCCAACGGGAGACCAGTCCCTGTTATTTAGCAGGGGCTAAGTCACAAAGCAGGCCTTCTCTTGTTACAGAAATAACGAACTCTAATTAATCTTCTGGTAAATGTGTGTGTGTGTGTGTGTGTGTGTGTGTGTGTGTGTGTATGTGTGTTTATATATATGCATATATATATATATATACTTTTTTTTTTTTTTTGAGATGGAGTCTCACTCTGTTACCCAGGCTGGAGTGCAGTGGCATGATGATCTTGGCTCACTGCAATCTCTGCCTTCCAGGTTCAAGCAATTCTCCTGCTTCAGCCTCTGGAGTAGCTGGATTACAGGTGCCCGCCACCACACCCAGTTAATTTTTGTATTTTTAGTAGAGACTAAGTTTTACCACGTTGACCAGGCTGTTCTCAAACTCCTCACCTCCGCCCACCTTGGCCTCCCAAAGTGCTGGGGTTACAGGTGTGAGCCACCACACCTGGCCAATTATACTTTTTTCTACTTTTCAAAAACTATTATATATACATAAAATTTATATATGTATATATATGAAACTTTTATATAAGCCAGAGTAGAAAAAGTTATATATAACATTGTAGTAATAGTTATGTAGTAAAATATGTCACATTATATGTATGTATAATCAATGATTTCCATGATTATAAAATTTTTTTTTTCTATATAACAACTATTAATACATGATCAAGGAAGTGGTGGTAGCAATTTGAGCCGCAGGTGGAATACAGAAAGGCTGCCTTCTCAGGCCTTACGTTTGTCCACTCAGCCTCACTAAGCCTCTCTATCCAAACCTCTACACCTAGTTCTTGCCACTCCTGCAAAGCACACCTAGACTTACATTCCAGCCTCCAGAATGCCCCCTTTTCCCTAGATCTGGAACCTTGAAGCAGATCTTTTGTTCCAAGCATTCCTGTACCTTTCTGTCTTTCACCTTTAGGGTCTGTAAACTGGAGGTCAGCTGAAGGTCCTGAATGTCACTGAAACTCATGGCTGGGTGTGGTGGCTCATACCTGTAATCCTAGTACTTTGGGAGACCAAGGCAGGCAGATAACCTGAGGTCAGGAGTTTGAGACCAGCCTGACTAAAATGGTGAAACCCTGTCTCTACTAAAAATACAGAATTAACCAGGTGTGCTGGCACGTGCCTGTAATCCCAGCTACTTGGGGAGTTGAGGTAGGAGAATTGCTTGAACCCAGGAGGTGGAGATTGCAGTGAGCCAAGATCACGCCATTGCACTCCAGCCTAGGCAACGAGAGCAAAACTCAAAAGAAAGAAAAAGAAAGAAAGTCACTGAACCTCAGAGGGAGAGGCCAGAATTCTAGCTTTGCCACTAACTGGTAGTAGCCATGGACTAGCTGAATAACCTCTTTAGACCTCAGTTTCCATAGCTACAAAAATGAGCCAGTGACACTGGATGCTTGTTAGGTCCCTTTCCAGTTCCACATTCTTGTACTAGTGTAATTTCCTGCTCATGAAAACCATTTACTACTAGAAAACAACTTCTATATCTGGTGTTCATTATAATGGGGTGTTGCCCTTATTTCAAAAGTGGAGTAGATGGAAAGATCAAGAAGAAATATGAAATTAGGAAACACATCTAATAAATCCCCAAAGACTTGTTAAATGACCACAAAAGGAAAAAAAAAGCCAAAATATTGCCTCTATTTTTGTACACACACACTGCACCCACATACGCACATGCAGGAGTTTTTATTGTAAATGTAACTCCATTCAGTTAACAGTCTGAAGTAAGTACTAAGGCCTAATCACACTGATAGTAATGATGATTCTTTCAATTGTCTTCACAGATTCAAGTTCAAGTCTCAAGGTCTACCACTGACCAGCTGGGCAACCTTATTCCCTTAGCACCTTAGGACTTCACTTTCCTTGGCTGTAAAATTCAGAATTGAATCTCTTTCAATTCTAACAATCTAGGATTAAAAAAAAAAATTCTTTACATCTCATAGGTATTTCATGTGAACTGCATAAAAATTATGATTCACAGCAGGAATTTTCTTTGTCATATTATGGGCAAGAAATGAAGTTGCAGAGGGTTCAATAATTTGCCCAAGGTCACCCCCAGGCCCTGGCTCTTAGGTTTTCTAGCCCCATCCCTATGAAGAACTTGCCTTTCATGTAGAAGGCTTTTTTAGCAAATATTTTCTTATAATTTTAAAGGTTTTCAAGCCTGTAGAAAAACTAAAAGAATAGTACAATAAGCTCCCCATATAGTTAGATTCACCAGTTTGTAATTCACCAGTTACTAGTATTTTGCCACAGTTGTCTTACCCTTCTTTTTCTCGTTCTTTGTATATTTGCAGTCTTTCTTTAACCATTTGAAAGCAAATTGCAGAATTCCTGATGCCTCACCTCTGGGTACTTAAGCATGTCTCTCCTTAGAACAGGGATTTTCTCCTTCACAACCACAGTATCATTATCACACTAAGACACTGAACATGAATACAGTAACATAATATAAGAAGTCTATATTCAAATTGCCATTATCCCAAACCTGTCTCTCATAGCCTTTTTTCTCCCTTGATAAAGACACCATTCAAGACTCATGCACTACATTTGGTTAACATATTTCTTTAGTCTCTTTAATACACAACAAGCCCCCCACTCCTTTTTTCTTTCTTCTTTGACACTGGCATCTTTGACCAGTCCAAACTAATTGTCCAACAACTGAATTTGCTTATTTCCTCATGATTAGAAAACTTCCTCAACAGTGAATATTTAGGAGCACACTTTCACAAAAAGTGACACAAATATTATCTTCCCAGCTAATGAGAACAGTATTCCTCCTTCCCCCAACACACACACACACACACACACACACACACACACACACACACAGACTTCCCTTCAGGCAAGCAGGGACCAGGATGAACAGAAGAGCCTCTTAGTGGAAAAAAAAGCCACCTCAAGGATTTGTCTGGTGACTAAAAGCAGAGGTTCTCAGATTGGACTGAGTAAGGAAACAACTTATTCAGGGAACTGAGAGAGGTGCCACCTCTTTATTTTGCCAAGGAAGAACATTTAAAAATAAACAAAAACTTATCACTTATTATCATTTCCTAAATCTACTGTCACTTCATAAATAAAGGGCATTTTAACACCTAAAGGTAAGAAAAACAATCTCTGAGCAAAGGTTCAAAAAAGGGGGGTTTTTCAAAAAGGACAGTGGGCAACTTGCTACTGCTTATAGGCATATACATCTCATCTCGTCCTTTCATTTCTCCTTTTGTATGGACTGTGAAAACTTTGTCATGGAGGGGCACAAGAACTCAGAACCACTAATTTAAGTGAAGTTCTCAGTAGCTAAATTACCAGTAATACCTGAAAGTAACTGCTGTGCCTGCCTTAATTCACCTACCTTGTGCTAGATGTGCAGTCTCTGGGAGAAAGGGCAGGAAGGGAGGCCTGGAGCGCCTGGAGCAGGTCGCTATGAGCCATATCACCCGCTGAACTGAGAGTCCCTCCACCCCACATTCTTACCTTCTCTGGAGCCTAATGGCACATCCCGAGCAGTGTCTCGAGTCTGGGGACACTGGCCCCTTCTCAGCCTTGCTACCTCCTGGCTGCTGCTTTCCAACCTTCTGGCCAGATGCTCATTCTCTTGCCTCAGCCGCTTCTTCTCTTCCTCCAGAACTGACTTGTCTTGGAGGAGGTTGCTATAGGCGGTCTCCAACTCTCTGGTTTGGGCTTCCAGCTGGTCCCGCTCCTGCTTCAGGGTGCCCAGCTCCTTCTGCAGCCCGTCCTGGGTCTCTTGGGGCTTGGCAGCCTGGTCCAAGGACAGCTGGTGAATGAGGTTCTCCAGGGAGCTGAGCCGAGCTTTGGTGGCCTCCAGGTCTAAGCGCTGGGTGCTGCTGTCTCTCTGTAGGTTATGAATGACTGACATGGCCTGGCCCTGCTCTGGGCAGCTGGATTCATTGGGACTGGCCACACTGAAAGTATACTGGCATCGGCCATTCCGGTCATTGGCTTTCCGGAGCTGAGCTGTCCTGGCCCCCACATCCCACACCAGGCAGGCCAGAAGCAGCAGCTGGACAGCTGGCATCTCGGGGCCAAAGCTGTAGCAACGTGCACAGAAGAACCTCAGTGCCGAGGCTGGGTGAGGCTTCCTCTGGAAAGCTCTCCTGTGCTGAGAGGTGTCCAGATGGGTGGCCTTGCTGGCTCGTGCCTGAGCTCCAGAGAGGTTTATATATACTGGGGAGCCAGCCCTTTGTAGGGGGAGAGAGAGAGGTGGCCACGTGAGGCTGGGTGGGGCTGTGCACAGGGGGGTTGCCTTCACATTGCCAGCAAGATTCTTAGAAAATAACCTTCCAGAAGTCTGTTTGGAGTTTCTTTTAACAAAGAATATCCCAATTTATTCACCCACACCCCAATAATAGTCCCTCTATCCCCACCTGGTTTTGCGTGCACACACACACACACACACACACACACACACACACACTTGATACATGTCCCCTTTGTTTAACAGGACTACTGGTGTGCTGATTTGAACAAGGATATATTTCTAGTTTATATTTCCATTCACTCTGCAAAGTCACTGAGAACCTGCACTGTGCCAGGCACTATGCTAGGAACTCAGGATCCAGACAAGTCCTTTAGACATGTAACAGGGTCAGAGACAAATAACAGGCAGCCAGAATACAAGGACAGCACCCTACCAGGCTCCAGGGAGAGCATTCCTATAGAAGTGGCAGATTTCCTCCCTCACCCCTAGCTTTAAAACGACTGTGTATCTTTGGGAGAACTTTCTAATTTCAGTCTTTCATCTCAGGCACCAATGTCAATATTAGCCTCTAAATCAGTTCTTACTCTGTGTGTGTGCATGTGTCTGTGTGTCTGTGTCTGTGTGTGTCTGTGCGTCTGTGCATGCCATGAACCTCACTGGTGAAACTGGTGGAAACCTTCTCAGAAAGATGCTTTGAAATCTATAAAATATGAATTACAAAGGAAACAAATGGTATTGAAATATAATTATCAAAATATTAAAAATTTAAAATAAATGCTTTATTAACACATTAAAAACAAGATCCGGGAGGAGGTCTAATTTCAAAGTAGTTCTGAGTGTAAGTGACATTTCACTTACAACATATCTCCAACAACTGCAATGTAGTATGGAATGTCTGTGATTGCTATTGGTGATGACAAAACCACAGGGACTGTTATTACAACTTTGAGTTTATGGCTCTATTCACAATGGAATAAAGAATTAAATTTTGTTAGAAGGCAGTAAAAATAGAAATGTAATTGTTTCCTCATTCAGATGGACAGGCTTTCCGGACTGTAGGTTAATAATCCCTGCTTTACAGTAATAAAGTCAAAGAGAAAAAACTAAAAGCAAATGGCAGTAGCCAATAAATATACCCAAACGGTGGGAAGTAACTTGAAGCTACTTGAAAGAATGCTTGCATTTGAGCAACACTGGTTATGTTGTTAATACCAATAATGTTGTCAATGCTTGTGAAGTAAATATTTCCGATCCGCCCTGGCAGACTCACCTCCATAGTGGAGAAACACAGTTTGCTCTAAAGATTCTATTCTTATTTGATTGGCTCTGGAGTTAAGCCTGAACTTGAGACATTTACAAATGGGTGTCTGTTTACAGCTGACCAAAGGGTATGGTTCTCACTTTCTGAATCAGATGATAAACATCGCCGAAACAATGTTTCAAAAAACCAGTCATGTAGTCAGCAAGAACTAGGCTTGAATCTGGCTTTACTCTTAGGAATGTTTTGTTTCTGTTAAACGGGATTGTCCTTGTGCTGCTAACTCCACGGAGGAAAGGGGTTCCCAGTGAGGAGAAGCCTAAGTATCTTCCAGCCTCCAGTTACTACCTTGTGACTTGCTCAGAATTACTCTGCTTGTACAGGAAGAATATAGTGTTAGAAATTGGGTTTCTTGGCTTCCCTTGAATTGATTTCTTTTTCCCCACGATATAGCCCTGCCTCCTAGAACCCAGTATCACGCGGCCTATAATCCCTGTGGTCAGTTCCCACTGCCCTTGAATGAATCTTTGTATTTTTTTTACCCATACTCTATTCCTCTTTTTCTCCTCCCCTGCGCTGCAGGTCACTCCGTGCCGTCAGCAGTCACTGCTGAGCTGTGTGGGTGGTGGTCAGGGTGAAAAGTTTAACAGTCTCTGGCATTTTCCACTTGCTCTGGCCCAGTTTCTGAATGCCAGGCAAAAGCTACCACCCGTTGGTCTCTGCATTTTTTTGGTTCTTGGCAAATGCCATTGTCTATGCATAGGAAAAGAAAATGTGGCTGTTGGGTTCATTGAGCTTTCCTGAAGTATAGTGGCTCTCGGTCCTGGAGTCTGATGTGATTATGAGGACTGACGGAGTGTCCGTGTTCTGCCTGCCTTCCTGCCCCTCCCTCTCCACTGCGGCTCAGCGGCTCCAGCTCTGCCTCCTTCCTCTCTCAGCATCCCCCCTCTCACAAAGAATCACAGGGAAATGTTCACAGAACACCAGAGCTGCAAGGGTCTTTACTGCTGAGAAGACCATGGCCAGGGAAGGGTCGCATAGCCAACAAATGGCAGAACCAGAAGGAAAACCGATTCTTCTGATTCCAAGGTTTTCAACCACCTTGCATAAACCAAATCCACCGAAGGACTGAGTAGTTGCCCAGAAGACATAAAAGAAGACTCCAGTCACTTCTCCCATGACTTAATGGCCTACGAAATGAGATTGCTTCTGATATTCCCATTAATTAAAGGCATTGCATGAAGGAAAACCCATGCACAACCCTGGAGTTTTAACAGCTGACTTTATAAAACTGCATTCCCTTCATGAAATAGACTTACTCTCCTCCAGGCAGAAAAAAGAGAAAAAGGCTCACAGGAAGCAACAGAAAAATCCCAGCCCCGTGAACAGCACTGAACATCTGGGCAGCTTCAGCCTTGCCCTTTTCACCTTCCTGCCTTTCAGCACCCGCTCAGCCCGTGTCCCACTCCCTGCAGTCCCCACCTCCTGGAATTCTCCTGGACGTGGAGGCCACTTTTCCTCTGAGGAAACACTGTCCCCTCCAGATTCTCCGTTAGACTAGTTTCCATCTCCATTTCCTTTCTGGAGCCAGGAGCCAAGGAGTCTCCAGCTCAGATGAGCCAGGGCAACTCACAGGACGCGAGGCAGGCCAGTGCAGCGCCAAAGCTGATGTTGGAGGCGGAGGCTTGGAAAGCTCCGGCCTCGGGGCCTCCGGACACGATGGAGGCAGCAGGAGGCGCTAGGAAGGCGGCATTGCTAAGGGGCACTGCACGATTATTCAAGGTGGTGGTAATTTCTCTCCTTTCAGCACTGGGTTTAAGTTGGGTGGCTATTAATTTTCCTCTGTACGTCTTCCATGAGAAACTGTCACCTCCACGAAGGTAGGGCAGTGACTGCTTTGCTCACCGTTTTGTCTCTGGTGTCAAAATTTATTTGCTCGATTAATTTTCAGTGAATGTCTGGATGAATGAATGAGCCCCACAAAAACAGAAAGTAACAGGGCCCTAAAGAGTGAGGCCAAAACAACCAGTGGCACAGGCTGGCAGGTTGCTCAGGACACTCAGGACACTCAGGACTCTGGGTTCCTGCAGGGCTCTCCCAGCTGGAGAGGAAACGTTTACTGGGGGGCTTCAAGGAGTCTCTGGGGTACGCCCTCCTCCCCTACACACACATACACACACACACACACACACACACACACACACACACACAGAGAGAGAGAGAGAGAGAGAGTGAGTGAGAGAGAGAGAGAGAGCCCCAAATGGAATTAGTTTATGTATACTTCCATTTCAGTAATAATGTGAAGGCTTACCACAAAAGCATGGTGAACAAAATGGTAACTTAGCTTGAAAATGAATATGAGGGAAGAAAGTGATGAGGACGAGTGGCCTGGGACTGGGCAGGCAGCTTATAGCACCATTCCCCATACTGGAAATCCCTGAAATTATCACAGCTTTTGTCTGTTTCCCTGTTGCTTTAGTAAATCATTCAAGTTCTTTGTTATTAAACACCCACCCTTGGCAGGGCCCAGTGGCTCACACCAGTAATCCCAGCACTTTGGGAGGCTGAGGTGGATGGATCACCTGAGGTCAGGAGTTTGAGACCAGTCTGACCAATATGGTGCAACCCCCATCTCTACTAACAATATAAAAATTTGCCTGGCATATGGCGTGCGCCTGTATTCCCAGCTACCTGGGAGGCTGAGACAGGAGAATTGCTTGAACCTGGGAGACAGAGGTTGCAGTGAGCTGAGATGTAGCGCGTACAGGTGTGTGTAAGACACAGACCCCATCCCTACAGAGCTTCTGGCTGTAACATTGTGATGCAGAACTCAACAGTGGAGAGTCTTCCTGCCGAGCAGGATAGGCTGCACAGAGGAGGTGGCATTTGTAATGGGACCTACTGAGATGACATGTTAACAGTGGTTCAGGCACTTAGGTTGTAGACTTGGTTATAGGTCAGACGCATCGGGCCCGTGTATGAGGGCCATGACAGATCAGTCTGAAGAAGTTAGGGTGGGGAGATGGTGATTTCTAATGATTTCTAACCTATCTGAAGCTGGGACACAGTACCCTTGTATGCCTGACTTTACAAAGTTGTTACCTATGTCTAAACTGGTTATGCATCGCATATTTGTTTCATACTTAAAATGGTTAAAAGTCATGATCTTTCAAGAATTTCTTAAGGTTCCTCAAGAAAACTGGACTTCCTAAAGGCAAACGCCACCTGGTCCCTGCAGACAGGCACTGCTGCTTTGAAGACTCACAATGTTCTAGTTGCCTTTTAACCATGTCTTTTTTTTTTTTTTTTCTCAGTTTTCCATCTTTCCCTTAAAAATCCAGGCTTAGTCCAGTCAATTTTTGTGCTCCCTGGTATGGACGGGGAGATGTTATGAACATGCTCAACTGCCTAATCACCCTGTTATTGAAGCTTTCTCAGTCCCCATTTGCCTCCTGCATTTGGGGAATTTTGATTTTGCTGTTATTGTTATGTCCTTTGCTAGCTTGACCTTTCTGAACTTGCCTCCCCAGAGCTATGCCATCTGGTTTTTAAAATAATAATCCACTTTGGGATCTGATCAGATCATGCTTTTGATGTTTTTCCCATTTTTCCATCAAGCTCACATGGAAGTCTCTTCCCAAGGAACAAATATTTAATTACCAATTTGGAAACATCTTTTTTTCTGAGCTGTTTTTCTTATTCATTGACTTTGTTTCTCATCATTTTTTCCTGAAATTAAAAACAAAGGGAAAAGTTTATTTTTCATCATTATTTGCTCTCCTGACATTTTTCCCTTGGACAAGTGCCCATCTCATTCCCGTTTCTTAGCCCCAGTTGGGTGGATTTACCATATTGGATGTGATGTTTCCTGAGAATAGCTTCTGAAAGGAGTGACATCTGTCACTAAAACAAGAGCAGATGCAGTCTGGACACTTTGCTAACATGGATACTCCTTCTTCCTGATTCTTTATTGTCCTGCTGCAGACATACATCCAAATGGAGGCTATACAGTTTATAGGACATTTTCATATTGCTTATCTCATTTAATTTCACAATAGTTCTGAGGTAAACTGAACCAAGATCAGAATTCTTCCTTTACAAATGGAGAAACTGGATCAGAATGATTCACTGATTTATATAAGGTCACATAGATCATCCACGTAGCTACATAGCTATGTGTGTGTGTGTGTGTGTGTGTGTGTGTGTGTAGGTATATACACAACTATATATATGTGTATCTATACACACACATATACTATATATATGACTATACATATACATACATATATATATATATATATATGGAGAGAGAGAGAGAGAGAGAGAGAGAGTCAACCTAAAATGAGCTACAGAGTGACTAACCAACTCCCCAAAACAAAGTGTTTACTCAGGCATAGCAAGCAATTACGTCAGGATATGTGTGCTATGACAAATCCCAGGTGCATCTGAGGGGTTTGGGCAAGGGGAAGCTTTTAAGGCAAAAAGGAGAAGTTAATATAAACTGTTTGAAACAAATACCATAGGTTACAGGGACTTATTGCAGGTGGTGGCGCTTGTTCCTTGGTGGTAGTGGATGAGAGGGTCTTCACGGAAGTGGCTTAACAGGAGAGTTCAGTTGGAAAATTCTTTTGTCGCAGTCCTGTTATAGGGTATATGTGTGTGAGGAACCTTTCTTCCCGGCCTCTTGGCTCTATTTTTTTAGGGTTTGATATAAGTTACTCCATTTTGGTACTGACAATTGTCCCAGTAACGATATACATAGCTGATCATATAGCTGAAGTATAGCCTTCTAATGCCATCTAATTTCTAAATGTTATGTTGTTGCAGGAAAGGAGAACTTTAGGCCAGGGTGGTGACTCACGCCTGTAATCCCAGCACTTTGGGAGGCTGAGGTGGGCAGATTACCTGAGGTCAGGAGTTTGAGAGCAGCCTGGCCAACATGGCAAAACCCCATATTAAAAATACAAAAATTAGCCAGGCATGGTGGCACACACCTGTAATCCCAGCTACTCAGGAGGCTGAGGCAGAAGAATCACTTGAACCCTTGAGGCGGAGGTTACAGTGAGCCTAGATCACACCACTGCACTCCTGCCTGGGTGACAGAGTGAGACTCTGAGCTAAAAAAAAAAAAAGAGGCTCTTCAGATTTTTTCTTTCATCCAATCTATTGATTAGCAACTTGAGGACTAGATTTGCCCAAACATACACAGGACCTCTGCTTTGGGCTTGACCTGTGGTGTGGGATTATGTGTCCTATGCTGTACAGGACCAGAGTAGAAACCATCAGCAGCTGTGGGGAGACCTGGTGCTGGTGGAGTCTTGGGCCAACCTCGAGGGCAGCTGCAGACTCATCTGAGTCCTTGTGAAAGCTGCAGGCACTCATCTCTTTTAGGTGTAGCACAGAACGTCTCCTTTCTTAGTTCCAAGATACAGAGTCTCATTCAAGTTTCTTTAGAAAAATGGGAGACAGTGTGTGTGTGTGTGTGTGTGTGTGTGTGTGTGTGTGTGTCGGGGCGGGGCGGCTAGTCCATTCTTGCATTCCCATAATGAAATGCCTGAGGCTGGATAATTTATAAAGAAAAGAGATTTAAATTGGCTCATGGTTCTGTAGGCTGCACCAGCATTTGTTTCTGGGAAGGCCTTACGGGGCTTACACTCACAGCAGAAGGCAAAGCAGGAGCAGGAAGAAGTGAAGAAAGGGTGAGGTGGGGGGAGGTGCCACACACTTTTAAATGACCAAATCAAGAGAGAATGCACTATCCCTAAGATGTTTACCAAGCCATGAGGGATCCACACCCATGAGCCAAACACCTCCTTGTGTAATGTAGTAAGTATTCTCCAAAACCAAAACAGAAACTGGCCTTTCAAAAAAGGTCAAGTCCACTATTCTCCCTGTCTCTTAGGAGCTACACAGTCTCACTCATCATAGCTCTTGTTGACAAGAAAATCCATACTCTATAAAATATTTGAAGAGATTTATTCTGACCCAAATGTGAGGACCATGACCCATGACACAGCCTCAAGAGGTTGAGAAACTTTGCCCAAGGTGGTTGGGCAACAGCTTGGTTTTATGCATTTTAGGGAGATACAAGACATCAATCAATACATATGAGGTACACACTGGGTTGGCACAGACCCAATGGGTTAAGGACTTTCAGGTCTAGGTGGAGTTAAAAGATTTCCTGATTAGCAATTAGTTAAGAGTCAAGCTTTCCCTAAAGTTGAAGTCAGCAGAAAGAAATACTTGAGTTAAGACAAGGTGGGTTGTGGAAGTCAAGGTTCTTGTTACATGGATGAAGACTACAGGTAGCAGGTTTCAGAGAGAATAGACAATAAATGTCTCTTTTCAGACCTTAAAGGTGCCAGACTCTCTTAGTTTACCTCTTTGGGGTTGGGAGGGCCTGGAAGAAGAAATACCTGGTTACATTAATTGAGATTCTTTACAGATGCAAATAGTCATTTCAAAACATGGCAAATAAACATATTTTGGGATAAAATATTTTGTTTCCTTATCTGCTATGTGATACTATGCTAGAGTCAGGTTGGATTTTTGGTATCTCATTGCTAAAGAAAGAGTTCATTTGGTTGGTCTCAAGATCTGTGTTTTAATGTTAATACTGGTCACCTCCGAAGAAAGGAGGGTATAATGAAGCATGTCTGACTCCTCCTTCCTGTGGTCCTACCTAGTTTTTCAGGTTTCTTTGCAATCCCCATGGTCCCATTCAGCCAATTGTGGGGCTTAGAATTTTATTTTTGGTTTACAGAATGTTTCTCGGCATCAGCTCCATTCTCTGCTTTACCAGTATCTAGCTGCTGACTTCAGCTTTAGTCCCTGATGGCCATCTCTGCCCTGAGCCTACCTCCCCACATGCGACCTTTTGGCTTATTTCCTCTGTAACTGACCCAACCTCTGTGTTTCCCAAACCCCTTCTTAGAAGAGAGTTGATTGGCTGAGCTCCTTTCAAGTGATGGCATCAGCAGGAGGCTGTCTAGTATGCAAGTGAAGCACTGCTCTGGGACAGAAATTCAACTTCGATGCATGAAATTATGTTTTATGGAGGAGGATGAGGGCCTGTTTGGAGTAGAAAGATCTATGGGCAAAGAAGAATCCCTCAGAAGGAGATGTGGGTTGGGAAAGGATAATCAGCAACTATAGTTCAGTCCCCAAAAGTAATCTCTTCCTCATCATGTTTAGGCAGTATGTTTCTTACCATGGAGGTAAAAAGTGTGGGACATTCAATAACATATTTGGGCCTTCTGTGCTAGGCATGGAAGATATGTCCAAGGTTGTCGGTAAAAGTTGTGGGGTGAAAAGAGAATGGAAGCGAAGAGGGAGACAACTTCCTGATGACTTGGGCTTCCTTTCTCATCCACATATAGGAAAAATAGCAGTGTGCATGGTGGCCATTTAGCAACAGCATAGGTAAAATAGGCTTTTATGGTTTTTTCCTGGGGGTCTCCTCAACATTTGCACTTTTCTATGGGAAATTCTTCTTTTGGCTTGCGTCAAAAAAGAAAAACCATACTTCTTTCTGATCTGTAGTCAGACGCATTCTCCATTGTGCCACTGGCCCCTCAAAAAACATACTTCTTTCTTAAATGCACTCAAAGACTGTTTTTGCGGGGGTCAGTGGGAGAAAAAAAGATAAACAGTCATTCTCTTTGGGCAGCTGTTAGAGCTTGGAGCCTTTATAGCCCAGGAGGTCATGGATGAATGTAAATTTTTTCTTTTTCTTTCTTTTTTTTTTTGTTTTTGAGACGAAGTTTTGCTCTTGTTGCCCAGGCTGAAGTGCAATGGTGCTGAAGCGGGAGGAGCCGCAAGAAACAGACCTCTCGAACACCAAACTGGGAAGGAAGAGCTGTTTATTATTACTGTCCAGGAGCGAGGCTTTATGTTTTGTCTAAATGGCCAAGCTCGCCTGACAAAGAGAAACTCTGCCTTTATATAGGTTTACACTCTATATATTACATGTGAAAGGATCTAAGGTTTACAGCCTTAGAAATTACATGTGAAAGGGTCTTGGCCTTACAGTTTTAGAAATCACATATGACGCCGAGCGCGGTGGCTCACGCTTGTAATCCCAGCACTTTGGTAGGCTGAGACTGTTGGATTACGAGGTCAAGAGATCGAGACCATCCTGGTCAACATGGTGAAACCCCGTCTCTACTAAAAATACAAAAAAAAAAAAAAATTAGCTGGGCATGGTGGCGCATGCCTGTAATCCCAGCTACTCAGGAGGCTGAGGCAGGAGAATTGCCTGAACCCAGGAGGCGGAGGTTGCGGTGAGCCAAGATTGCGCCATTGCACTCCAGCCTGGGTAACAAGAGTGAAACTCCATCTCAAAAAAAAAAAAAAAAAAAAGAAATCACATATGAAAGGGTCTTGGTTGGTGGAGGAGTGGGGTGGGAGTTTGATCTTGTTTAAGTAAAAACAGTGTCTTCGGACAGATTCCCCTATACCATGCCTGCTATTTACAGAAGTTGATTTAGGAGGTGCCAGTCGGCCAGCCTTTTCTTCTATTGAAATGCAGTTTGGAAGTCAAGGGGGAGGTAGTCCTAGATGCCTGGGTCTCCTTCCTCAGCGCAATTTCAGCTCACTGTAACCTCCGCCTCCCGGGTTCAAGTGATTCTCCTGCCTCAGCCTCTCAAGTAGCTGGAATTACAGGTGTGAGCCACCACACCCAGCTGATTTTGTATTTTTATTAGAGACGGGGTTTTGCCATGTTGACCAGGCTGGTTTTGAACCCCTGACCTCAGGTGATCCACCCACCTTGGCATCCCAAGGTGCTGAGATTACAGGCATGAGCCACCACATCCAGCCGTAAATTTTTTTATTCAATACATATTAAAAGCCTAACAGGTATTCAAGTGGGGATCTGTAAAATGTTTTGATGTTTACAATAGCTTCTCATACATTAAAAGTTTATAAATTACAGATTAAGCATAATCCATTTGCTATCGTTGGTATGGAATCAAGACTGTTTTCAATCTATCATTATTTAAGTGGTCAGTATTCAGTGGAGGGGTGGTTAGAGGCTCAGAGAGTGCCGTGTTGAAGAGTAACACGTGGGAAAGTATGCCTAGCCAGAAATCTGGACTGATTTGGGGGGCGTGAAGACATACAAGCAAAACCTCTGACTTTTGGGAAAGTTTACGAATAGATAAAATATTTCTTTACCTCTTTGAATAGTCCATTGTCCCTAAAACATACGTTCACATGTGAAGACACATATAGTATCTATCATTCTTTCAACCACCCAAATAGATGGTTCATATTTCTCCACGTTACTGCTGAGGAAATTCAGTTTCTACATCTCAAAGAGAAACAGTGGTAACTATAGGAGTTGGGTATGAACCCAACTTTTTCCCAAGGCCTGGGCTCACTGATCGACTGGTTAGTTCTTCTGATTCGACTGAAGTTAAGTAAACTTACCAGTAGGTAATACTTCATCGTGACACATCTTATTAAAGGGAGGGATTTCATGACTGGAACATTTTCATCTATTCATTTCCTTTCTGAGTTTTTTAATTCCACAGAGAACAGAAAATCTCTTCCCTGCAGATCAGTTAAATCCATGTAACAGATTTCAGTAAGCATGACTCAAAGGGTTTTTGATTAAGAAAGCATTACAATATAATTTGTTTTTGAAGATGGAGCTGTGATCTCCCACTAGCAAAATTAAGTGATGAGAGACAGCCAAGTGGCAGATACAAGCACGCACACTCACTCTAAATCAGCAATTTGGCTCTATGTGAGAACGGTGTGTCCTTTAAAAAATCCAGTTCTCGGGGCAGGGGAGGGGGATTATCTCAACAGAAAGACCTATCTTCTTTGGGGTTCTTGGGCCTATGTAAAAGTGGAATAACATCCAATGTGGAAAATCAGGAGATGTCTTCATGTCGGCAGCCCCTGAGCGTCCTTCTGGGAACTGTGTGCATTGCAGATGATCTGTGGATATAGTTCCCGTCCAGCTAGCCCCTACTGAGCTCCTCGTCTCTCAGAATCTAGGCAGCTTGTGCTTGGGAAATTCAGAATGATTTTTGTTATTAGCACCAGTAAGACTGAATTGAAAATGTAAACCTGTTAAAAATCATAACAAACAATCAAATAAAATCCAAGAATATAATAGGACCCAAGTTAAATATAACTTTGGATTAAATTTTTTAAAATAGTTTATATGCTTTTCTCTCACTATAGCGTTTAGTGTTGATTCCACACTCTTTCAGAAATCTTGCTTCACTCTTGTTGCAGACAGTGTCATTTCTGGGTCTCCAGTCACCCCTCGGATTGCTCATCCTCTGTCTTAGCTGACTTCCTTCCCTCCCTTCCTCCCTCCCTCCTTTTCTTTTCTTTCTTGAGATGGAGTCTTGCTCTATCAGCTGGGCTGGAGTGCAGTGGCACGACCTCGGCTCACTGCAACCTCTGCCTCCAGGTTCAAGCGATTCTCCTACCTCAGCCTCTTGAGTGGCTGGGATTACAGGCGCAAGCCATCACACCTGGCTAATTTTTGCACATTTAGTAGAGACGGAGTTTCACCATGTTGGTCAGGCTGGTCTCAAACTCCTGACCTCGTGATCCGCCCACCTTGGCCTCCCAAAGTGCTGGGATTACAAGTGTGAGCCACAGCACCCAGCTTCTCTTTTTTTTTTAATCTACATCTGTGGGTGCCTTAGTGCTCTTTCTGCAGATCCTTCCTCTTCTCACAATGTATGCAATTGCTTGAGAGCTCATCTGTAGTATCCAGTTTCCAAGTTGGCTCTCAGAGATCCCACGCCCTGTCACTCACACTCTTTTGTGAGTCTCTTCCAACATCACACTAGGGTTGGCCTGTATAACCAATGGCATTGGCAGAAGTGACAGCATATCACTTCTGGGATTAGATTAGAAAAGACTGTAGCTTCCTTCTTGGGCTGCTCAGGCTTTTCTCATTGTGGTGAATCACTCACGGGAAGGGAAGCCACGTTGTAAACAGCCCGTGGAAAGGCCTTCCTGGTAAGAAACCGAGGCTTCCTGCCAACAGCAGCACAAGTGAGCTCGGAAGTGGCCCCTGTAGCCCAGGTACCTTGACTGTAACTTCATGAGAGACCCTGGGCCAGAACCACCAGCTATGCTGCTGCAGGACTCCTGACCTGTGGACATTGTGAGGTAGTGAATGCTTATTTTTTTAACCTGCTAAGTTTTTTGTGTAATCTGTTATGTAGGAATAGATAAAACACATCTATTTTCATGTCATCCACTACAACCACTAAATTTAATTTTCTGGCTTTGGATTCTACACTTGCATTCCAATCCCAGATTCACCACTGTCTGAATGTCCTGCTCAACACAAAGCTTAATTTTTTTCAGTGAAGTCAAAGGCTTTAACACACACTCCCTCTTTGTTCTTAAAGACAGTGGCAGATACATCTCAATTTGCTCTTGAATCATTTTTCATGCCTCAGTCCTACCACCTCAACAAGATTGGCAAGTTGCAATGAACTTTCCATGTTGGGTGATAATTATTTCCTACCATGCATTGCATTGTGCTGTGTACTTTATGTGTATTATGCGTTTTAACCTCACTGCAGTCTTGCAAGGCAGATGTTTTCATCTCTAGCTTATTGGTGAGAAAGCTGAGGTTCAGAAATGGTAAGAAATGTGCTAAGGTCACACACCTAGAAAGCCATGGAGCCAAAATTTGAACAGATGACATCCTGGCTCACAGCCTCCTGCGCGTCTTCTCTGCCACGTGCTTTCCTGGCCCCTCCACCTTGGTCAGGTGGATCTTATTGAATCCTTAGGCGCTGACATTAGCTATGTGTATGTGGCCAAAGGCAAGTGGAGGATATGACCAGAGAAAAATAAATTGTAGGAGAAAAGAAATAAAAGGTAATATCTAGGGGATATTATTTATTTTCGATGGAAAAAACTTAAGGTGTTTATATGCTAGAGGGAAAGAGCCAACGGAGCAGAAGTGGTGCAAGTTATGACACTAATAATAGCTGACATTAGGCATATCCATGTGCCAGGAGCCATGCTGAGCACTTTACCAGGATTACTTCGCTAATCTTTCATAACACTCTTATGAAATAGGAACTATTATTATGATAATATTTTACAGACGAGGAAGTGACGCTTTCTCCAAGCTCACACAATGGGTGGTAATTTTAAAATGGGGGTCTGACGGCTGTGCCTAGGAATGAAGAGGTAGATGGCTTTCTGGTGTGGAAGCCAGGCTTTTCTGTGACCAGCATCCAGTAAATACAATACCCAAGTGCTTTATGGACATTAATTATAATGTTTATAGTATCCTTTCAGGTAAGTCTGTATACATCCCCTTTTTAAAAGTAAGAAAACTAAGATTCAGGGGCCAGCGACTTGCTCTTTTTCATGTTTAACGTGAATTATAATACATGTGGGGTCTGTATCCTAAAAACATTATCAGCCTTTGTTTCCAACACTTCTCATCTAGTGAATTGGAATGAGAATTCCTAGCTCAGGAAAGTGATGCACTTGAGAACAGTCCCTTGGGATATCTGACTCTTCTCAAGAGGCTTGACTATTCTTGTGGATCTGGCAACTATACCTTTGCTTTCAACAGTGGAAGGGTTAGTCCTGCTTTAATGATACAGGCATGGCACTGTTCACAACACACTCACTGAATAAGGCAACTTAATTTTTGTATTTTTAAAAAATGTGCACAGAATATTTTGGTTTAATTATATACATTTAAAAAATAATCAGTAGTATACAATTGAAAATAATGTTGAAAGAGTATAGGAAAGGTAATATAAACTCTAGATGAATGAGAACCTTGGAGAGAGAAAAATAGATCACAAGTAGAAAGATAGCATTTTTAAAAAATTATTTTTTTAATTTATAGAGTCAGGGTTTCACTATGTTGCCCAGGCTGGTCTCAAATTCCTGGGCTCAAATGAATCTCCTGCCTCAGCCTCCCAAAGTGCTGGAATTATAGGTGTGAGCCACCGTGCCCAGCCAGTCAGCATGCTATTAATTTTATATGTAATTGATCAGCAATGTATATGTTGGTTCCCATTTTACAAAAGCACCGTCTTGTATATAACTCATTTGCCTTTACAACAATTGGTATACTAACTGGAAATGCTTTCATCTACAAGTGACAGAAAACCTGGTTTAAACAGATGGAGGTTGTTTTCCTGATTCGAAAGAGGCCCTGGAGGTGGCATTCTGGGACTGGCGTGGGAGGCCCAACGGTGTCTTCAAGGATCCAGGCCTCTTGGACCTTCCACGTCACCACCCTTACCATGTTAGCCATTTAGCCTCATGAGCGTCACCTCGTGGTTGCAGGACAGCTGCTCCAGGTGTTACGCTTGTATTCACGACTAGAAGGAGGAGGAAGGGAAGCAGCAGGCACCAGGGTGTCTTTGCTTTTGTTAGAAGGCAAAAGCTTTCCCAACAGACTTTGTTTTTTAAAATTATTTATATTTATTTATTTATTTATTTATTTATTTATTTATTTATTTATTTATTTATTTTTGAGAGGCAGGGTTTCACTCTGTAACCCAGGCTGGTGTGGAGTGGTGTGATCATAGCTCACTGCAGCCTTGAACTTCTGAGCTTAAGTGATCCTCCTACCTTAGCCTCCTGAGTAGCTAGGACTTTAGAAACATGCCACTATGCCCAGCTTTAAAAAAAATTGTAGAAATGGGTCTTGCTATATTGCCAAGGCTAGTCTCAAACTCCTGGGCTCAAGCAGTCCTCCTGCCTTGGCTTCCCAAAGCGCTGGGATTATAGGCATGAGCCACCACACCTGGCCCTCTCAATAGACCTTTCATTGGCCAGAGCTGTGCCACCTGGCCATCCTTACTGCAAAGGAGAGAAAGTAATATTTAGCATTTACAGCCTGTCTGTAGTGGAGGCAGGCAAGAGAGAAGCTCAGCAGTTTACAGCTGAGAAGACTAGTGGACTTTCTAATGACCAATTTATTCCCCCTAGTCACTGGCCCTTGGCAACCACTGATATTATTTTAGTCTTGACAGTTTTGCCTTTTCTGGAATGTGATGTAAATAAAAACATGCAGACTGTAGCCTTTTGTTTCTGGCTACAAAGTCCCATGATTCCAGCACCTATGTTATTTCACTATACTACTCGGCCTCTCTCAATTCTGCCACAGGAAAGTATATGTCAAAAACAGAACAACTCTCAGAAACATATCGTAATGGGGGCTGGGTGTGGTGGTTCATGTGTCTGTAGTTCCAGCTACAAGGAAGGCTGAGGCAGGAGGATTGTTTGAGCCCAAGACTTCAAGTTTGTTGCTGCAGTGAGCTATGATCTGGCTGCTGCACTCTAACCTGGGTTACAGAGTAAGTCCCTGATGCTGGGAAAAGAAAAAAATATAGCAATGGGATATATTCTATTAAGAAATGGGTCACTTTTTAATATTAATAATTTTATATTAATATATGATATTGCTGTTAACAAAAATCATTCCATTTTAATAGATTAACAACTAAGCTTTAAAGAGATTGATTGAAGCATTATTATTGCAAAACACTGCAGGGAAACCCACAGGTTGTTTTTTTATTTGAGACAGAGTCTCACTCTGTTGCCCAGGCTGGAGTACGGTGGTGTGATCATGGCTCATTGCAGCCCCCACATCCTGAGCTCAAGTGATCCTCCCACCTTAGCCTCCCAAGTAGTTGGGAGTACAGGTGTGTGCCACCATGCCCACTGATTTTGTTTTCTTAATTTTTAGTAGAGACAAGGTCTCTGTATGTCTTGAACTCCTGAACTGGTCTTGAACTCCTGAACTCAAGCAGTCCTTCCACCTCTGCCTCCCAAAGAGCTGGGTTTACAGATGTGATCCACTGCACCCAGCAAACCACAGTTTTCAACAACAGGGCACTGGTAGAAGAAACTGTAGCATACCCATATCCCATGACATAGTCAGAAGTAAAATTTCAGAATAATATTGATATTTACAATATTTTGTTAAATGAAATAAGTAAATTATAAAACTATATATACAATGTCACCCTACACTTTAAAATATATATTCTCTATATAAAAACTAGATACTAATATAGCAAAATGTTCATAGTAATTATATTTAGGTGATGAGAATATATGATATTTTGGTTTCCATCTTGGTATTTTTTGTAATATAATTTTTAGGAGTCAGGTTTATTGAATGGTTATTTACATGCAGTAAAATTCACCCTTTTTAGGTGTATGTTTTGACCAACGTCTATGATAATATATCCACTACCCTAATCAAAATACAGAATATTTCCTTTTCCCCTAAAAGTCCCTTTGTGCCTTTTTGTACCCAATTTATTCCCCCTGGTCACTGGCCCTTGGCAACCATTGATTATTTGAGTCTTGACAGTTTTGGCTTTTCTGGAATGTGAAGTAAATAAAAACATACAGATGGTAGCCTTTTGTTTCTGGCTTGTATCAATTGGCATGAGTGATTTTGAGATGTTGTTGCATTTACAAGTACTTAGTTTCTTTGTGTTAATGAGCTGTATCTCACAGCATGGATGTACCATACTATGTTATCCTTTCATCTGTTAGTGGACATTTGGGTTGTCTTCAATTTTGGACTAATTATATCAGCTTACTAGTGCTGCCGTAACTAAGTACCACAAACGGTGTGGCTTAATATACTGTCCAACAGTTCTAAAGTCTGCAAGTCCAAAATCAATGTTCCAACAAGGTTTGTTCCGTGTGTGTGTATGTAGAACCTTTTTTATTCAGGAAAAACAAAACAAAACAAAACAAGTTTTACAACCACACACAGGAGAGGATGGGTAGGGGGAGGTGTCCGACCATCCAGCCCTGTCCCTCAGCCCATGTGGTTTTGGCAGCAATAAGGGGTGTGGGGTAATGGCCCCCAGAATAAAATAGTGTATGTGTATACCGGGAGTAAGGGGGTACAAGGATGTGGGGAGTGGTGAAGGGCAAGGGACAGACGAGGTCAGTACTGGGAACATCGAAGGTGGGAGGCCATTTCATCACATTTCTTGTTGATCAAACCGCCGTGGACACCTTCTTTGCCCATCAGCAGGACTAGCGTCTTGTCGGTCTTGGTGACAGTGACACTGAAGGTGGGGGCTCCACCTGTACTCTTGGTATGAAGATCCTTGCTAAATTCCTCATCCTGCAGCAGTGAGTCCCGGATCACCAAACGTTTCTGGCCCCCGAGCGTCAGCCCATTCACGAAAAAACTTGACTGGTCTATGCCAACCAGGACAGCCATCTCAGCTGGCATGATGTTGATGAAGGTTTTCTTGGGGACTGCGGCCCAGACGGAGGGCGAGTCCTTCTAGGCCACTATGGGTCCCGTCCGCCATGAGGTTGTCGATGGCGGCGTCCACCCGGCCACGGCGCTGCAGCTGGGGCCAGGGGCTGCCCTCGGCCTGGGCTCGGGCTGGGCTCGGGCTGGGCTCGGGCTGCCCTCGGCCTGGGCTCGGGCTGGGCTCGGGCTGGGCTCGCGCTGGGCTCGGGCTGCCCTCGGGCTGGGCTCGGGCTGCCTCGGCTGGGCTCGGGCTGGCGAAGGCGGGAGGCGGAAAGCTGGGGCTCGTGCTGCGGTCCAGACCAAGCTCGGCTCGTTGTGAGCAGCCCTCCCACCACCACTGGTTTGTTCCTTCTGAGGGTCACCAGTTCTCTCTTTGGCTTGTGAATGGCCGTCTTTATGTTTACATGGCACGCTCCCTGTATCTGTGCCCGTGTTCAAATGTCTCCTTTTAAAAAGACTCCAGTCATAAGGGATTAAAGGCCCACTCTACTCTGGTATGATTTCACGTTAATTAACTGTATCTGCAACCAGCCTGTTTCCAAATAAGGTTACATTCTGAGGTACTGGGGTTAGGACTTCAGCACAGGAATTGGGACAGTGGGCAATTCAACCCATAGCAAATAGTAAAGCTATTACAAGCATTTGTGTATAAGTCTTTGTATAGTCATATATTTTCATTTCTTTTGGGTAAATACTAGGAATAGGATTGCTGGATCATATGGTAATTGTATGTTTATAAGAAACTGCGAAACTGTTTTCCAGGATGTCTGTATTGTTTCATACGGAGGTGTATAAGAATTCCTGTCACCCTACATTCTTGTCAACATTTGGTATTGTCAGGCTTTAAAAAATTCTGTTCATTCTAGCAAGTGTGTGGTGGTATCTCGTGGTTTTAATTTCACATCCCTAAAGACCGATGATGTTATTTGTCATCCATATATTTTCACTGACAAAGTGAAACTTTGAACAAAGTGAACTGTATGCATCTTTTGCCCATTTTAAAAATTAGATTTTTTTAAGTGAGTCATGAGACTACATATATAGGTCATATATATATATTATATTCTCGGTATGAGTCTTTTGACAAACATGGTTTGTAAATATTTTCACTCAGTCTTCAGTTTGTCTTTTCATTTTCTTTCTAAGAAAAATAGTCTTTTCATTTTCTTTTCTTTTCTTTCTTTTTTTTTTTTTTTTTGAGACGGAGTTTCGCTCTCGTTACCCAGGCTGGAGTGCAATGGCGTGATCTCGGCTCACCGCAACCTCCGCCTCCTGGGTTCAGGCAATTCTCCTGCCTCAGCCTCCTGAGTAGCTGGGATTACAGGCACGCACCACCATGCCCAGCTACTTTTTTGTATTTTTAGTAGAGACGGGGTTTCACCATGTTGGCCAGGATGGTCTCGATCTCTTGACCTCGTGATCCACCCGCCTCGGCCTCCCAAAGTGCTGGGGATTACAGGCTTAAGCCACCGTGCCCGGCACTCATTTTCTTAAGAATGTCTTGAAAAGTAGAACATTTAAATTTAGATAAAGTCTAGTTTATCTTTTTTCTAATTTTTTGTTCATGCTTTTTGTGTCTTATCTAAGAAATTTGCCTAAGTCAACATCACAGAGATTTTTCTCCTGTCTTCTTCTTAAAATTTTGTGATTTCATGTTTCACATTTAGACCTATGGTTCATTTTGTGTTAATTTTTATATGCGGTATGGAGTATTTTTTCTTAAAATTTCAACAATATAACATTTTCTGTTTTGGAAAGATGACATGTTATTTATCATCTCTATCTTTTCTTTGATAAAGTATGTGTACACGTCTTTTGTACATGCAGTACCAGATATACTAGATAAAAACTACTTTTAATGCAAAGCTTGGTTTGTAAGAAAAACAAGGAAATTTCATGGTGCAAAAAATGAGAAGGGATCTGAAAACAGAGTGCTGAGTATATGGACCAATACAGGTAGCTGCCTGTATTTTTTCATGCAAGCAAGGATTGGGGTGTAAAGTTTCTACTGACCTAGGGATTTGGGGAAAACAACCACGTGAGCACAGGAGACGGAGTCTTGGGTTCGCTTATGGTTGCCTATTGTGGCTGAGACTCAGTATAAAGTAGGAACCCTTGAGGGGGCATGCTTTCGGTGAAAGAATGGCAAAAGGAAAAAAATCATTTCCAACTTAAGAAAATAAAAAGGAAGCTTGAGTCTCTCCTGAGAAGTCTCTTGAAAAACTGAAATTGCCTCATACCTTGCACAGATTTGAGGATTGAGTTGATAACACCTTCGGGGTCCAGAAACTTCCATTGTTTAAAAGAAATAATCATTTAAAAATTGATACCTGATAATCTCCTTTGAATGCTTGGCAGAATTTATGTAAAACAGGAGGGCAATTTCTATGAGATTCCCACAGGAAAAAATATTCCTATTAAAGATAAGTTACTGGCCGGGCGCGGTGGCTCAAGCCTGTAATCCCAGCACTTTGAGAGGCCGAGGCGGGTGGATCACAAGGTCAAGAGATCGAGACCATCCTGGTCAACATGGTGAAACCCTGTCTCTACTAAAAAAAAAATCAAAAAAAAAAAAAAAGTTACTGATAAAAACGTATACATCAAAACAGAACCCATTAGACACACCACAGATGTCTTCTTAGCTTGTGTGTTGCACACAGCAAGAGCACACGCAGGATGATGTGAACAAATCCCCCGCAGTGTGTATGTGTTGTGGTGGACCCTGGAACCATTTACCATCAGCAAGAACCAGCAGGCATTGCAACAGGGGGATTATATCCCAAGAACTTTATATTATTGCTGCAACAATGGTATCAAAGAACACAAAACAGCCATTTGAAAATAATTAAAGACTTGACATAGTACTTATAATCCTAAGAAAATAATATGACATTATAAAAAAAAGAACAGGCAGATTTGAAATTTTTGAAAATGATAAAATATGTTGTCAAGATTGCACCACAGAGAACTAAAGAGAGGAAATATGACAGGAAAGAAGGTTCTTGGGGGGGGATTGACACGCTGTTTTAAGATGTGCCTCGTTAGCAGTTTATTCGATAGACAGAGACTATTATAGGGCAAGAAGTTTTTTAGTTTTCTTCATTTTCTGAGCTGAAAAAGAAAATTGCATAAAGAAAAATCTTAAGAAGGGATCGGTCTTTAGATATTATATATCAAGATAAAACTCCAAGAAAGGATATTTAATTAGAGAATTAGAATTGATAGCAAGGTGACTACAGAATATAATTGCTATGAAGGCAGACATGGTTGGAACAGAGAACTGTTTAGGCATCTGATACACAAACTCCAAGTGGAAGAAGTTTTTCAGCATCTTTATGGAAAAATGGGAGAAATAGGAATTAGATGGTGATACTTAATGCTTGAGTTTCATGGAAGAAGACAGCATAGATTGTATCTGGGATAAATATATTTGTCTGTCTAAAAGTGTTTGTTTATATTAAGCAAAGTAGTTGTGGGGAATGGTACATTCATAATTAAACTTTTCATTGTTAGGTCATACTTCAGATTATTTCAACCACATCTGGAGTAAGTTTACAATTGGGAGCTATTGCCAAATGCAGGGATCCAATATTTACTTGGTCATATCATCTATAATCACAAGCAGAATGCCAAGAAGGAAATCATCAGAGTCTTCAGAGATGACTTACACTTTGAATTAACACAGTACAGCAAATATCTCATCAAAATTTCCTTTCAAAAATAATATGAACTCCTGATGAATGGACAAAGGCAGGAAGCACTAAAGACTAGAGAGAAGATGAAGGCCTTCAGCGAGAGACAACGTGTATACAAAAACAGGCCTGGACTGCGTTAGAAAGTCATCAACAATGGCTTTCAACCAGGCTTGCTTATAATAAAGTAAGGAAGGAAGAAATCATTTCAAATTTTAAAAGTAGATTAGTTAGAATTTTAGCTGCATACTTCTGGGAAAGTGATTTTCTCTCCTTCTAACCTCTCCCATTAAGTAGGGCATACTGTTCAGAATTCAAAACCTGCTGGCCAAGTTTCTGGGGTAAACAAGACTTTGTGGCTCTAGAATGAGCCCTGTTTTGAAAGCTGAATGATTTTTTGGTAGAAGAGAGAGGAAGAGGAGTTCTTAAATAAAAGGAATATGGACTTTAAAAATAAACAGTGAAGTTTGAAATGCCTGAAGTTTGTTCCTGGCACCAGCATGTCTCCAGGCAACTTTAGGCACATGTAATACTGAGCCAACTTGGCTGAGCCCAGAGCTGGCATCGACCTGAAAACAGCTCAGTGTGAAAGCCATCAAGAACTGGGATTTGGGCTGTGTTTACAGAGAATGGTCTTAGAAGACAACATAAGCTTTTTGGGAAAGCAGCATAACAAACTTTTGGGGACAGCATAAGCTTTTCAGGAACACTAGGAAACAGTGGACACTATTTGAAGGAAAGATATGTATGGGGAAAATGCTCCATTGAATAAATTAGATGGAATAGGGTTCAGTATCAGACATGAAAGAAAACTAAGTAAACAGTTGGCTTTTCATTGTTGTTGGCTGATCTTTGTCTGGAATAGAGGATGTTAAAGTTTTGTTTTAAATCTACCTTGACAATGCTGAAGAAACCCCTTGACTCAAGGAAAGTAAGATGGGAAATAAAAGTTTCACCTTACAGGATAATGAGCAGGTTTAGTTTAAGGATCGCCAGCAAGACCTGAAAACAGCTCAGTGTGAAAGCCATCAAAAGAACTGGGATTTGGGCTGTATTTACAGAGAATGGTCTTAGAAGACAACATAAGCTTTTTGGGAAAGCAGCATAACATAAATTTTGGGGACAACATAAGCTTTTTAGGAACACTAGGAAACAGTGGACACTGTTTGAAGGAAAGATATGTATGGGGAAAATGCTCTAACCTCTCCCATTAAGTAGGGCATAATGGGAGGCTAAAGGGAAAAAGTTGCAAAACAATGATATTTTCCCAGTTTCCTTATAAAAGAAGCCATTGTTCACTGAGCTAGTAACATTTTTTTCATTAAGAATTATGTTTTTATAAGGCTAACAGTCCTACATTTTTGCTCTTTACTTTATGGAGATAAAAAGTACTTTGACTTGCAGTTGTTTTATGGTTTTGTTTTGAGACAGAGTTTCGTTCTTTCTCCCAGGCTGGAGTGAAGTGGCAGGATCTCAGCTCACTGCAACCTCTGTCCCCTGGTTTCAAGTGATTCTCCTGCCTCAGCTTCTCAAGTAGTTGGGATTATAGGCGCCTGCCACCACGCCTCACACCTGTAATCCCAGCACTCTGGGAGGCTGAGGCTGGCAGATCACTGGAGATCAGGAGCTCAAGACCAGCCTGGCCAACATGGTGAAACCCAGTCTCTAAAACTACAAGCATTAGCTGGGCATGGTGGTGCATGCTTGTGATCCCAGCTACTGGGGAGGCAGAGGTAGGAGAATTGCTTGAACCTGGGAGGTGGAGGCTGCAGTGAGTTGAGATTGCCACTGCACCACAGCCTGGGCAACAGAGTGAGACTCCATCTCAAAAAAAAAAAAAAAAAAAAAGAAAGAAAAAGAAAAGAAAGAAAAAAAGAAACATAGTTCTCATGACTGCAGCAAGGTGTGAAATTGTTTTAAAAATTGTATAATTTGATGTAAAAGATATAATGGCAACTTAAGTTTTTCTTAGTGGTGCATTTTTTTTCTAATCTCTATAAACATTTGTTTATCTCAGGGTTTATCACTCTCAGAACTGTTAACATTTTAGGCTAGATAATTCTTTGAAGTGGGATGCTGTTCTGTGCATTGAAGGATGTATAGGGCCTCCCCAACTAGAGCATCCGCTATGGCTAAGAGAACCAGAAATGTCTCCAGAGGGTGACAGATGTTCTCTAAAGGGCAACATCATCTCCAGTTGTGAATAAAACACTCATTTATTTTAATAGTGTAACATATGCTACTTAAGATTCACTTTCTTTTCTTTTCTTTTTTTTTTTTTTTTTGAGGCCGAGTTTCGCTCTTGTTACCCAGGCTGGAGTGCAATGGCACGATCTCGGCTCACCACAACCTCTGCCTCCTGGGTTCAGGCAATTCTCCTGCCTCAGCCTCCTGAGTAGCTGGGATTACAGGCATGTGCCACCATGCCCAGCTCATTTTTTGGATTTTTAGTAGAAACGTTGTTTCACCATGTTGACCAGGATGGTCTCGATCTCTTGATCTCGTGATCCACCCACCTCGGCCTCCCAAAGTGCTGGGATTACAGGCTTGAGCCACCGCACCCGGCCAAGATTCACTTTCTAATTGCAGTAGAAATAAAGTAAGCTTGTTTGTTTAGTTAATATCCTCTACAACAGTGGGTTTGTGACAAAGTAAATGGAGTTGAGATAATGCATAGGAAGCACCTAGACTGTATCTGGAACCACTTCAGTACTTAAAAATATTAGTGATGATAATGATGACTCTGAAGGTGATGGGAAGCGGGAAGGAAAGAGAGGAGGCTGAGAGAAGAGGAGGAGAAAGGAAATGAATGAGAGGATGAGGACAGGCATATATTATACTCTCTTTGCTTGGAAATGTGTAGAATCGGCTGATTCTGATTCTCACTTGGTACCAGGTCAGACCTGGTGAGCAGGGAGGAGGCAGAGGAGAGGGCAGCAGTCAGGTGGGGGGTAAAAGAAGTTGATGGGTTTTTCCATTCAAAATATTGTTTTTTCTTGTTATTATTATCTCTAGGGCTTAACTTCCTTACACACAGGGCATTTTCTGATACAAATTAATATCGACTTGGCTTTGGATAAATACACACCCATCAGACAAGTAGGATTTACTTCTAGGGCAGATTAGAGAAAGCAGATGTTACCTTACTTGATTCATTAAGGCTTTAAACTTCCTCGTATTACATTTATATTTACTGAAGTTTACATTCATTTTGTGTATAGATTCCATAAATATTTAATGCATGTGATGCACTAATAAATGCTAATTGCATGCACTTGTGTTAACTTCACTGAATACTAGCAAAGGTCTTGGGAATTAGATGTCGTACACATTTAAAGTGAGGATGCGAGACTCAGAAAAGATAAGTGGTTGCCCAGGATGACTAGAGTTACTGACTCGTGAGCACAGGTCTTCCCTCAGGCCATGGCCCTTTCTTCTACCCCATGGCTGCTCTTCATGAAGCGTATGCCTGCAGCTGAACACGGTAGACCATGCTGCTTCTGAGAAATGGCAGATGGCCTATTTTATCCTCATACTTTTCTTCTATTTCTTGTCTCCTTTCCTCCATTTCCCTCTTCCATTCCTTAGGCCTGTCAGTAACACCCTGCTGCTTGCTTATACTGCTAAAGGGAGCCAGAGTTAAAGACGTTGTTTTGGATGGCATTTCACTTGGGATCTGGCTGCTGCATGAAGAAGGACAACCATTAAGGTAGTTTTTGTTTGTTTGTTTGTTTTTGAGACAGAGTTTTGCTCTTGTCGCCCAGGCTGGAGTGCAATGGCACAATCTCAGCCCACTACAACCTGCGCCTCCTGGGTTCAAGAGAGTCTCTTGTCTCAGCCTCCCAAGTAGCTGGGATTACAGGCACCCACAACCACATCCAGCTAATTTTTGTATATGTATTTTTTAATAGAGACAGGGTTTCACCATGTTGGCCAGGCTCATCTCAAACTCCTGACCTCTGGTGATCCATCTGCCTCAGCCTCCCAAAGTGCTGAGATTACAGGCATGAGCCATCGTGCCTGGCCAAATAGTTCTAATAAAGGAGATTTCTTACTGGTTTTGTACCATCGCAGAGAGCAAGAGGAACTCTCAGGGGTGTCAATAGAAGCCTACTGTAGGGCTTGCCTGATATCAGCCATTGAATATATGTGAGTGCAGCTATACTAGTTTTGTTTGTTTGTTTGTTGAGACAAGGTCTTGCTCTATTTCCCAGGCTGGAATGCAGTGGTGTGATCATGACTCACTGAAGCCTTGACCTTCTGTGCTCAAGCGATTCTCCTGCCTCAGCCTCCTGAGTAGTAGGGACTACAGGTGGGCACCACCAGGCCCAGCTAATTATTTTTTGTACAGACAGGTCTCACTATGTTACCCAGGCTGGTCTTGACTCCTGACTTCAAGTGATCCTCCTGCCTCAGCTTCTCAGAATTCTGGGATTACAGGCATGAGTCACCATGCCTGCTCAGCTATACTAGTTATAAATTGTTGAACTGCTTCTTTCTCTTTGATAAACAGTGGCTTTCCTGAGCCCCCGAGTGCTCCCTCCCTGGGCCCTGGGCCCAGTCCCCCAATTCCTTGCTGTGCAGTACTGATTTTAAAAGACTTTGACTATCACCCTGCTTTGGGCTAGTGCTTTTAATGCTTTTAGCTAATAACTGAGTTCTATAAAAATATATTTTATGAAGATTGCAGGTCACACTAAGGAGGGTAGAACATTAAGAGGACAAATTTGCCAATCATAAGGAGTATATGACTAGTAAAAATGGGAATAGATTTAAGAGAAGTGGGGTGAAAATAAAACAGTAATCTCTCTGCATCTTGATGTTGATGAAAATAATCACCATTCTTCATCTTTGATCTAAAGAGAAAAGTGCGAGAAATGAGAAAGAGGCCTGAAAGGGGAGGGGAGAGTGCCTGGCATGGCGTAGATGTACCAGAAATATTTGTAGCTGAATAAATAATTGGATACATGACTGAATGACAAGTAGAAGTGGCACCACAGAGTGTTTGTTTCCGAGCACTGAATAAGATAATCAATGCAACAACTGCAAAGCGCCTGCTCTGTGTTAGGTTTGGGCTAGGATACAAAGTGGAATCAAACATGGTCTTACCAAAGACTATTAATTAATTTAGAAGGAAAATACAAGCTTGAAAAATGAGAAATGTATGCAGCAAGGAATTGATGGGCCAGAGAAAGTTCTGATATTAAAAAGAAAAAGAAGTTAACATAATACTGGTATTTACAGAAGTAAAACCACCGAGCTTTATGAGATCCTTCTCCCAACCTTAATAAATGGGCACTCAGCATGGGTCCCACCTTTTAAGACAATATTGAGAAGGTGTAAATGCTCCGAGAGGGTAGCCATCCACGGGGCTGACTTCATGGGCGTGTGATGAGGCAGTCCCAGCGGGCCGCTCTCAGAAGGACACTGCTTGGTGGTTAAAAGCTCTGTCATCTTGAAATTCTTAATATTTTATCTTTGAACTTGTGTTCTGTGAGTGAGTGCAGTGCAACAGCGGAGCACGTGTGTGAGCAGAGGAGAAACGTGCGTGCTTGTTTCTCTCATGCCTTGCGGTCCATTTGCACATAACATTCATGGTTGCTACCCTGTTTCCATGACACACACTAAGTGTGTCTACTTGCTTGAACTTGCTTTGAGTTTTGCCCAACTCCTGTGTATATGGGTCCCCCAGAATTCTGTGCTCATGTCTACACACCTTATATCAGCAGATGCTCATATCAGCAGGTGCTCATATCACATGTATCAATATGTGCCCATATCAACATGTCTGCAACAGCAGAGGTGCTGATAGCCGCAAGAGGCCACCCTTTCCATTAGAACCAAAACTTGTTTCCAATGCAGAAAGAAGATAATAGTATTCAGAGAAGTAAGAATGACCTAGGAACCCTATCATATATATATATTTTTGAAGACAGAATCTCACTCTGTCACCCAGGCTGGAGTGTAGTGGCACAATCACAGCTCACTGCAACCTCTGCCTGCCTTGTTTAAGTGATTCTCCTGCCTTTCCCTCCTGAGTAGCTGAGATTACAGGCATGTGCCACTACACCCAGCTAATTTTTGTATTTTTTAGTAGAGATGGGGTTTTGCTCTGTTGGCCAGGCTTGTCTCGAACTCCTTACCTCAGGTGATTGCCCACCCCAGCCTCCCAAAGTGCTGGGATTACAGGTGTGAGCCACTGAGCCCGGCCCCTATCATATACATTTTTATTTGCATTATTTCCTTACAACCCAATCACTTATGTTAAAAATGTTGACATAGAAGAAAAGGGGAAAATAGGTCCATCCATAGTTGCCATATTATAAGGATTAAGTTCTTCATTTCTTTTCTTTTTTTGACAGAGTCTCTCTCTGTTGATCAGGCTGGAGTGCAGTGGTATGTTCTTGGTCACTGCAACCTCTGTCTCCCAGGTTCAAGAATCTCCCACATTCTTCTGCCTCAGCCTTATGAGTAGCTGGGACTCCAGGCGTGTGCCACCAGGCCCAGATAATTTTTGTATTTTTTGTAGAGATAGGGTTTTGCCATGTTGGCCAGGCTGATCTTGAACTCCTGATCTCAGGTGATCTGCCTGCCTTGACCTCTCAAAAGTGCTGGGATTACTGGTGGGAGACCCTGTGCCTGTCCAGGAATAAGTTATTTCTTATTCATCAGTGAGCCAGAGGTAGAGAGTGTTGGTAGAATGTGAACATATCAAGAAATAAAAAGTTTTGTGGAGTATTATCATTGTTCTGATAAGGAAAAACGTTTATACTTTTGAGTTATAAAACACAAATTGTGAAATTTTGGTGATTTCACATATAAGATTAAAACTTTTGTAAGTTTTATTTAAAACTGGCATTACATAAAATAAGATGAATGGTAAAATTCATTTGAATAATTAAATTTACATTTTAAAATTTAGAATACTTCTATTACACTTAAAAACATTATTTTTAAATGTGGTAAAATACATATAAAATTTACTCTCTTAACCATTTCTAAGCGTACAGTCTGGTGACATTAAGTACATCACATTGTTGGGCAATGATCACCACCGTCCAACTCCAGAACTTTTTTATCTTGCAAAACTGAAATTCTGTACCCATTAAATATTAACTCCTCATTTTCCCCTCTCTCCAGCCCTTGACAACTACCATTCAACTTTGACTACTGAATTTGACTACTCTAGATACCTCATAGAAGTGGAATCCTCAAAATTCATCCATCTTGTATCATGTGTCGGAATTCCCTTCCTTCTTAAGGCTGAATAATATTCTATTGTGTTTATATTCCACATTTTGCTGTCATTCATCTGTCAGTGGGCACTGGGGTTGCTTTTACTCCTTGGTTATTGTGAATGGTGCTGCTATGAACATGAGTATACAAGTATCTGTTGGAACCTCTGCTTTCAGTTATTTTGGGTGTATACCCGGCAGTGGAATTATGGGGTCATATGGTACTTCTAGTTTTAGTTTTTTGAGGAACTGGCACTGTTTTCCCTAAAGTCTATACCAACAACAGTGCACAGGGTTTCCAGTTTTCCCACATCCTTGCCAACACTTACATTCTGTTTTTATTATTATTATAGTGTCCTTCCTAAAAAGAGTGAGGTGGTCTCTCTCTCTCTCTTTCTTGAGATGGAGATATATATATTACATTTTAGGTTCTGGGGTACATGTAAAGAACATGCAGAATTGTTGCATAGGTACACATATGGCAATGTGGTTTGCTGCCTCCATCCCCACCACCTATATCTGGCATTTCTCCCTATGTTATCCCTCCCCAAGTCCCCCCAACTGTCCCTCCCCGAGTCCCCTCACACAGACTTCAGTGTGTGATGCTCCCCTCCCTGTGTCCATGTGTTCTCATTGTTCAACACCCACCTACAAGTGAGAACAGGCTGTGCTTGATTCTTTGTTCCTGTGTCAGTTTGCTGAGAATGAGGGTTTCCAGGTTCATCCATGTCCCTACAAAGGACACGAAGTCATCATTTTTTATGGTTGCATAGTATTCCATGATGTATATGTGCCACATTTTCCTTGCCCAGTCTATCATCAGTGGGCAGTTGGGTTGGTTCCAGGTCTTTGCTATTGTAAACTGTGCTGCAATGAACATACATGTGCATGTGTCCTTATACCAGAACGATTTATAATCCTTTGGGTATATACCCAGTAATGGAATTTCTGGGTCAAATGGAATTACTATTTCTAGGTCCTTGAGGAATCACCACACTGTCTTCCATAATGGTTGAACTAATCTACACTCCCACCAACAGTGTAAAAGTGTTCCTATTTCTTCACATCCTCTCCAGCATCTGTTGTCTCCAGATTTTGTAATGATCACCATTCTAACTGGTGTGAGATGGCATCTCAATATAGTTTTGATTTGCATTTCTCTAATGACTGGGGATGATGAGCATTTTTTATATGTTTGTTGGCCTCATATATATCTTTTGAAAAGTGTCTGTTCGTATCCTATACCTACTTTTGAATGGGTTTGTTTGTTTTTTTTTTTTCTTGTAAATCTGTTTTAGTTCTTTGTAGATTTTGGATATAAGTCCTTTGTCAGATGGGTAGATTGCAAAATTTTTTTCCCATTCTGTTGGTTGCCAGTTCACGCTAATGATTGTTTCTTTTGCTGTGCAGAAGCTCTTAAGATTAATTAGATCCTATTTGTCTATTTTGGCTTTCGTTGCCAATGCTTTTGGTGTTTTAGTCATGAAGTCCTTGCCTATGACTATGTCCTGAATGGTTTTGCCTAGGTTTTCTTCTAAGGCTTTTATGGTGTTAGGTCTTATGTTTAAGTCTTTAATCCATCTGGAGTTAATTTTGGTGTAAGGTGTCAGGAAGAGGTCCAGTTTCTGTTTTCTGCACATGGCTAGCCAGTTTTCCCAACACCATTTATTAAACAGGGAATCCTTTCCCATTGCTTGTTTTTGTCAGGTTTGTCAAAGATCAGGTGGTTGTAGATGTGTGGCATTGCCTCTGAGGCCTCTATTCCGTTCCATTGGTCTAGATATCTCTGTTTTGGTACCAGTACCTTGCTGTTTTGATTACTGTAGCCATGTAGTAATGTTTGAAGTCAGGTAGCATGATGCCTCCAGTTTGTTCTTTTTGCTGAGAATTGACTTGGCTATGTGGGCTCTCTTTTGGTTCCATATGAAGTTTAAGGTATTTTTTCCAGTTCTGTGAAGAAGGTCATTGGTAGCTTGATGGGGATAGTGTTGAATCTATAAATTACTTGGGGCAGTATGGCCATTTTCACAATTTGGTTCTTCCTAACCATGAGCATGGAATGTTGTCCCATCTGTTTGTTTCCTCTCTTATTTCCTTGAGCAGTGGTTTGTAGTTCTCCTTGAAGAGGTCCTTTACATCCTTTGTTAGTTGTATTGCTGGGTATTTTATTCTCTTTGTAGCAATTGTGAATGGCAGTTCATTCTTGATTTGGCTCTCTTTAAGTCTGTTATTGATATATAGGAATGCTTGTGATTTTTGCACATTGATTTTGTATCCTGAGACTTTGCTGAAGTTGTTTATCAGTTTCAGGAGATTTTGGGCTGAGAAGATGGAGTCTTCTAAATATACAATTATGTCATCTGCAAATAGAGACAATTTGACTTCCTCCTTTCCTAATTGAATACCCTTTACTTCTTTTTCTTGCCTGATTGCTCTGGCTAGAACTTCCACTACTATATTGAATAGGATTGGTGAGAGAGGGTATGCTTGTCTAGTGCCAGATTTCAAAGAGAATGCTTCCAGTTTTTGCCCATTCAGTATTATATTGGCTGTGGGTTTGTCATAAATAGCTTTTATTATTTTGAGATATGTTCCATTGATAGCTAGTTTATTGAGAGGTTTTTTTTTTTTTTTTTTTTTTTTTTAGCATAAAGGGCTGTTGAATTTTGTCAAAGGCCTTCTCTACATCTATTGAGATAATCATGTGGTTTTTGTCTTTGGTTCTGTTTATGTGGTGAATTACGTTTGTAGACTTGTGTATGTTGAACCAGCCTTGCATCCCTGGGATGAAGCCTACTAGATTGTGATGGATGAGCTTTTTGATGTGTGGTTGCAGTTGGTTTGCCAGTATTTTATTGAAGATTTTTGCATCTGTGTTCATCATGGATATTGGCCTAAAACTTTATTTTCTTGTTGAGTCTCTGCTGGGTTTTGGTATCAGGATGTTTTTGGTCTCATAAAAAGAACTGGGGAGGATTCCCTCTTTTTGGATTGTTCAGAATAGTTTCAGAAGGAGTGGTACCAGCTCCTCTTTGTATGTCTGGTAGAATTCGGCTGTGAACCCATCTGGACCTGGCTTTTTTTGGTTGGTAAGCTATTAATTGCTGCTTCAACTTCAGCCCTTGTTATTGGTCTATTCAGGGTTTCAACTTCTTCCTGGTTTAGGCTTGGGAGGGTGCAAGTGTCCAGGATTTTATCCATTTTTTCCAGGTTTACTGATTTATGTGCATAGAGTTGTTTTTAGTTATCTCTGATGGTGGTTTGTATTTCTGTGGAATCTGTGGTGATATCCCTTTATCATTTCTTATTGCATCTATTTTATTCTTCTCTCTTCTCTTTTTTATTAATCTGGCTAGAGGTTTATTTTGTTGATTTTTTCAAAAAAGCAGCTCCTTTTGATTTTGGAAGGGTTTTTTGATTTATTGATTTTTGGAAGGGTTTTTTTTGTGTCTCTATCTCCTTCAGTTCTGCTCTGATCTCAGTTATTTCTTGTCTTCTGCTAGCTTTTGAGTTTGTTTGATCTTGCTCCTCTAGCTCTTTAAATTGTGATGATAGGGTGCCACTTTGAGATCTTTCCTTACTGCTTATGTGGGCATTTATTGCTATAAATTTTCATCTAGACACTGCTTTAAATGTGTCCCAGACATTCTGGTATGTTGTGTCTTCATTCCTGTTGGTTTCGAGGAACATCTTTATTTCTGCCTTCATTTCATTGTTTATCCAATCAACATTCAAGAGCCAGTTGTTCAATTTCCATGAAATTGTGCGGTTCTGAGTTAGTTTCTGAATTTGGAGTTCTAATTTGATTGCCCTGTGGTCTGAGAGACTGTTATGATTTCCGTTCTTTTGCATTTGCTGAGGAGTGATTTACTTCCAATTATGTGGTCAGTTTTAGAGTAGGTGTGATGTAGTGCTGAGAAGAATGTATATTTTGTGGATTTGGGGCAGAGAGTTCTGTAAATGTCTATTACGTTTCCTTGGTCCAGGTCTGAGTTCAAGTCCTGGATATCCTTGTTAATAATCTGTCTCATTGATCTGTCTAATATTGACAGTGGAGTGTTAAAGTCTCCCACTATTATTGTGTGTGAGTCTAAGTCTCTTTGTAGGTCATTAAGAACTTGCTTTATGTATCTGGTTGCTTCTGTATTGGGCATATCTATCTATCTATCTATCTATCTATCTATCTATCTATCTGCTATTTCAATTATATATTTTATTGCATTTTAGGTTTTGGGGTACATGTGAAGAACATGCAAGATTGTTGCATAGGTACATACATGGCAGTGTGGTTTGCTGCCTTCCTCCCCATCACCTGTATGTGGCATTTCTCCCCATGTTATCCCTCCCCAACTTCCCACCCCCTGCTGTCCCTCCACTAGTTGGGTGTGTATATATTTAGGATCGTTAGCTCTTCTTGTTGCATTGATCCTTTTACCATTACATAATGCCCTTCTTTGTCTCTTTTGATCTTTGTTGGTTTAAAGTCTATTTTATCAGAGACTAGGATTGCAACTCCTGCTTTTTTTTGCTCTTCATTTGCTTGATTGATCTTCCTCCATCCCTTTATTTTGAGCCTATGTGTATCCTTGCATGTGAGATGGGTTTCCTGGATACAGCACACCAATGAGTCTTGACTTTTTATCCAACTTGCCAGTCTGTGTCTTTTGATTGGGGCATTTAACCAATTTACATTTAAGGTTAATATTGTTAGGTGTGAATTTGATCCTGCCATTTTGATGCTAGCTGGTTGTTTTGCCCGTTAGTTGACACAGTTTCTTCATTGTGTTGATGCTCTTTACTATTTGGTATGTTTTTGGAGTGGCTGGTACTGGTTGTTCCTTTGCATGTTTAGTGCTTCTTTCAGGAGCTCTTGTAAAGCAGGCCTGGTGGTGATGAAATCTCTGAGCAATTGCTTGTTCATAAAGGATTTTCTTTCTCCTTCGCTTATGAAAGATATGAAATGGCTGGATATGAAATTAAAAGTTCTTTTCTTTAAAGATGTTGAATATCGGCCCCCACTCTCTTCTGGCTTGTAGGGTTTCTGTGGAGAGATCTGTTGTGAGTCTGATGGGCTTCCCTTTGAGGGTAACCCGACCTTTTCTCTGGCTGTCCTTAGCATTTTTTCCTTCATTTCAACCCTGGTGAATCTGATGATTGTATGCCTTGGGGTTGCTCTTCTTGAGGAATATCTTTTTGGTGTTCTCTGTGTTCCCTGGACTTGAATGTTGGCCTGCCTTGTTAGGTCAGGTAAGTTCTCCTGGATAATATTCTGAAGAGTGTTTTCCAGCTTGGATTCATTCTCCCTGTCACATTCAGGTACACCTATCAAACGTAGATTAGGTCTTTTCACATAATCCCATATTTCTTGGAGGCTTTGTTCATTTCTTTTTACACTTTTTTCTCTAATCTTTCCTTCTCGTTTTATTTCATTGAGTTGATCTTCAATCTCTGATACTCTTTCTTCTGCTTGGTTGATTCAGCTACTGAAACTTGTGTATGCTTCACAAAGTTCTCGTGCTGTGTTTTTCATCAATTCATTTATATTCCTCTCTAAGCTGTTTATGCTAGTTAGCATCTCATCTAACCTTTTTTCAGTGTTCTTAGTTTCTTTGCATTGGGTTAGGACATGATCTTTTAGCTCAGAGAAGTTTGTTATTATTCACCTTCTGAAGCCTGTTTCTGTCAATTCATCAGACTCATTCTCCATCCAGCCTTGTTCCCTTTTTGATGAGGAGTTGTGATCCCTTGGACGAGGAGAGGCATTCTGGTTTTGGCTATTTTCATCCTTTTTGCACTGGTTTCTTCCCATCTTTGTGGATTTATCTATCCATGGTCTTTGTGGTTGGTGACTTTCAGATGGGGTCTCTGAGTGGATGTCCTTTTTGTTGCTGATGAAGTTATTTCTATTTCTTAGTTTTCTTTCTATCAGTCAGGCCCCTTGCTGTAGGACTGCTGGAGGACCACTCCAGACCCTGCTTGCCTGGGGATCACCCATGGGGGCTGCAGAACAGTAAGGGTTGATGCCAGTTTATTCTTCTGTTATCAGTGTCCCAGAAGGATACCTGCCAGATGTCATCCTGAACTCTCCTTTATGAGGTGTGTGTTTGGTTATATGGGGGTTGGGGAGCTGTCTGTCCCTTACAGTATCACAAGTGCTGAGCTGTGAGCTCTGTTGTTCTGTTCAGAGCTGCTAGGCAAGTATGTTTAAGTCTGATGCAGTGGAACTCATAACCACCTTTTTTCCCCAGGTGCTCTGTCCCAGGAAGGCTGGGCTTTATTTATAAGTTCCTGTCATTCTGCTGCCTTTTTTCAGAGATGCCCTGCCCAGTGAGGAGGTAGCCTAGTTACAGTCTGCCAGTAGAGGCATTGCTGAGCTTCTGTATGCTCTGCCCAGCTGCCATGTGAACTTCCTTGCAGTTTTGTATGTAGGGGTATAGTTAGAACTGCCTTGGTAATGGCAGACTGCCTCAGTAGTGGTAGACTGCCTTGGTAATGGTGGACACCCTTCCCCCCACAGAGCTGGACCGTCCTGAGTCCAGCTGTGCTTGCTGTGAAACTCTCAATCCAGAGCATTTCAGATTGCTGGTGTTTGTGGGGATGGGACCAGCCGAGCCAGATCACCTGGCTCCCTGTTTCAGCCCTCTTTTTTATAGTTGAACAGGTGACACTGCTTCCCAGGCATTCCAGTTGCCAGTTGAAATGGTGCCAGGATTTGTGTGAGTTTTTGTGCGGAGACCTCTTCACTGGCTGAAGCAGCCGTGCTGGAGACTCGTGGTGCTTTTCCGCCTGGGAATCTCCTGGTCTGCGGGCAATAAAAATTCGTTTGGAAATGCGGTGATCACTCACCCTATGTGTTTTTGCTGAGAACTGCAATCCAGAGCTGTTCCTATTCTGCCATCTTGGATCCTCAAGATGGAGTCTTGCTCTGTCACTCAGGCTAGAGTGCAGTGGTATGATCTCAGCTCACTGCAACCTCTGCCTCCTGAGTTCAAGCGATTCTTCTGCCTCAGTCTCATGAGTAGCTGGGACTACAGGTGCACACCCCTACACTCAGCTAATTTTTGTATTTTTAGTAGGGATGGGGTTTCACCATGTTGGCCAGGCTGGTCTTGAACTCCTGACTTCAGGTGATCCACCTACCTCAGCCTCGCAAAATGCTGGGATTACATGCATGAGCCACCGTGTCCAGCCTGAGGTGGTATTTCATTGTGATTTTGATTTCTCTAACAATTATTGATATTCATCCTATTATGCTTTGTATTAATAAAAATATTTTTCAAGGAAAAAGTCTTATATATTGGTACTTTAACATCATTTTCTCTGTTCTTTTTTTTTTTTTTTTTTCCCCTCATTGCCTCTTTGATCAGGTCTTTATTCAAAAGAAGCTGTCCAGAATGATTTGACCTTTATGGAATAATCAAATCTAAGAGTTTATGCAGCAGGCTTCTTTTCCCCTGTAGTAGGCTTCTTTTTCTCTGTAGTAGGTTTCTTTTCTGCTGACTTCTTTTCAGCTGCTGGTTTCTTGGTAGCTGCTGCATTTCTTTTCCCAACAGAGGCTTCTTCTGCTTCTTAACACCAACAATTGCTTTCTCTCCTTTCTTACCAACCACTGGCTTCTTGCCTGCAACCCTCTTCTTAACTGGTTTGGCTTCTAGTGCTGCTGCTGCCACTGCTGCCTTATCCACCCAGAGCTTGTGATTCCTGGCCTGGTGAAGATTGGCATTCTGGTGCATGGTCTTTGAGTATGGGTTAGCTTCAACATGATTCTCAGATTTTTCAGTGGGTTCTTCTTTGGGACTCTGTGATGGATCTTCTTGCATGGTGCTTGTGAGGCTCTCTGGATCTCTGGGCTTTTTAAGATTCTGCTAAGATCTGTATTGATCATCTTGTACATGGGAAGATTGTAGTTACTCTTTTTTTTTTTTTCTTTTGACATGGAGTCTTGCTTTGTTGCCCAGGCTGGAGTGCATTGAGGGAGGCAGCTTTACACCAAGTGCCATGCAATTCATCTAACTTCTGGAAAGCACTTTTGGTCCAAATGCAGAAATGTCCACATGCCTACCAGGAACAAGTTTCACAATGTTCAGTTTGCTTATATTAAGCAATTCCAGGGATGTTTCTGAAGGCCTTGATGATACCATTATCCTGATTATAGATAATGCAGGGGCTTGTGCTCTGGATACAGCAACAGTTTCTCATTTTGCCTTTGTCAGCTGTCACTCACTGACAGCCATAGACCTTTTTGTTAACATTTCAAGATTTAAGTTTCTTAAGAAGCAAAACAGCCTCCTTGGCTTTCTTGTAGCCTTCAACTTTATCTTTGACTACCAAAGGAAGTCCAGGAACTTCCTCAATACCCTGACCTTTAGACATGACCAGTGCTGGTAAGGCTGAGGTGGCCAGAGCAGAACAGATGGCATATTGTTTTGGGGTTGTGTTTTGGTTGGTGCAAACATTCAGCCTCCACAACACATTTCCAAAAGCATCCTGGCCAGAACCATGAGTCCCACCACTTCGAACTCTGGGAATTCAAGCCACAGCTCTGCCAGTTCCCCAAGACTCAGCACTGGTCTGATGACCTGCTAATTCACTTAGGGCTGTCTGTTGTTTTTTGTGCAAGTTGGTGAGAACAAAGTTCACAATATCTGGTCAAATAGGAGCCTTGACTACAGCAGGCAAAGTGACATTTTCGTCAGATGACTCCCCATTTTCGAAGTACACTGATATTAGTGGGTGAGCACACACCATGGCAGAGAGGAGAGAGCCACACTCATTTCACCCAGGCTGCTGCCACAGGAAAAGTTCTCTGTGCTTTTAAAAATGTGCACCACATTTTAATTTTGCATTGGGTCCTGGAAATTATGTAGCCAGCCTTGCATATGGGAAAGTAGGTTAATGAGAAAAAAAATGGACTGAGTAGTAACTTAATAATCTCAGTGTGTGATACTTGTTTATAGGGAGATATTGATAATCACCTGTTTCCCATCTCTATTGACTCAGTGAAAGTTTGAGAGATTTATTTAGAAAACTACCTTAGTGCCTGCAGCTTGCTGTAAAAGATCTGATCACTAGTTCCACTTTTAATTACAGCCTTGCTTCTGTCACACATCACCCATGTGAGTGTGGGCAAATCATTAAACTTCTCTCTTGAGCCTTGATTCCAGAGGGGTTATGGGTCTGGTGGCCAGGTAGGTAGGAAGGGGCAGATCCTGAGATGGGCCAGCATCCTCTTCTAAGTTACTTGCCTTGTTTTGAGGCTACTGAATAGCTTTCAAGCAAGCAAGAGTGAAGCGGGAAATGAGGTTTTACCTTTTAACAAAGGCGACTGGGCCACTTCTTCAGGGAGTTCTGGGGAATCTGAGTATTCAAGATCCTCAAGTGGGCTGAGTGCAGTGAGTCATGTCTGTCATCCCAGGACTTTGGAAAGCTGAGGTGGGAGGATTGTTTGAGCCTAGGAGTTTGAGATCAGCCTGAGTAACATAGACCTCATTTCTTTTCTTTTCTTTTCTTTCTTTTTTTTTTTTTGAGACAGTTTCACTCTTGTTACCCAGGCTGGAGTACAATGGCGCGATCTCGGCTCACCGCAACCTCCGCCTCCTGGGTTCAGGCAATTCTCCTGCCTCAGCCTCCTGAGTAGCTGGGATTACAGGCACGCGCCACCATGCCCAGCTAATTTTTTTGTATTTTTAGTAGAGACGGGGTTTCACTATGTTGACCAGGATGGTCTCGATTTCTTGACCTCGTGATCTACCCGCCTCGGCCTCCCAAAATGCTGGGATTACAGGCTTGAGCCACCGCGCCCAGCCTACATAGACCTCATTTCAACAGAAAACAAAACAATTAGCCGGGCATGGTGGCATGTTCCTGTAGACCGAATGATTCAGGAGGCTGAGGTAGGAGGATTGCTTGAGCCCAAGATGAGGCTATAGTGAGCTGAGAACATGCCACTGCATTCCAGCCTGGGCAACAGAGTGAAAACCTATCTCAAAAAAAAAAAAAAAAAAAAAAAAAAAAAAAAAAAAAAGACCCTCAGGGGCATCTACCCAGTTATCCCATCCCAAGTCTCTAGGCCCTGTTCCTCCCTAACAAGACCCTGACTTTGGCATAGGAAACTTGCTGAGGCTGAAAATTCATCCTTCTTTGAAATTCTGCCACCTTAAAATTAATTCTGGACCTCGTCTTCAACTCTCTCTGCTCTTCAACTTCAGGAAGTAAAGGTCTCTTTAAATAATTTCAATTCAAGAATTAGAGACTCTGATTCTCATATTTTGCTTTACATTCATGATTGATTGCCCTGCATCTGTCACATCTGTCATTTCCCTTTTTTCCAAGCTATGAATAGTGTTTAGCAGCCGCTCCATTTAAAAATCCTTAAAATGACTGTCTCCTGTTCCTCTCAAATGCCAGATATGGCATGACTTTCATATTCCCTTCTACTTGTATCCCTCTCACTTCACCAGAGGTGAACATTTTAGCAATGGTACTGCTACTGCATGTCAGAGACTACTGATATCAGTACTTATAAACAATCCTCCCTACCACCAGTGACATGATCTTTATTGCTGTCTTCAGTGGGTGATCTAATTCCAGAATCTCATCCTTAGAACCTGTTTTCTGGGACCACTATTGGTACTAACCTTCTTCGGTTGGGCTCTTTAGAAACAGCTGGATACAGGGATTCAGGTGCATGTGATTTGTTGAAGAAGTGAACTCTAAGAGACTAAGAGATGCAAGATAATGAAGGGAAAAGGCTAAGAAATGGTCTCGGGTAAAGTCTAGCCTTGGCCAGATTCAAGGGTGTGTGTGGCATCTGAAGCATATATCACAATATGGAGTTGTCCTGCCTTCAAATAAGGGGTTGATCCTTTTGGATCCCAGTTATCAGTCTACCATTGGCTCCAAGGTACCCTCACAGATGGGACTTAATTCAGAGGTGAAGTTGCTCCCATTGGCTGATGGTCATCCTCCAGAGAAGAGGGCAACTGTGAGCCACTGGCAGCCAATGTTCACAACATCCACAATAGCTGGAGGATGGAATCTGGGCATCAGATGCACTTTCTACCCTCCATTTAGGATGGTGACTGGTGTGGCTTACATCGCTGGGATTCCTTGCCCTTTAAGTTGAGTTAAAAAATAGGAGAGTCTGGCCGGGCATGGTGGCTCTCAACTGTAATCCCAGCACGTGGGGAGGCTTAGGTGGGTGGATCACTTGAGGTCAAGAGTTCAAGACTAGCCTGGCCAGCCAATATGGTACAACCCATCCCTACTAAAAATACAAAAATTAGCTGGGTGTGGTGGTGCATGCCTGTAATCCCAGCTACACGGGAGGCTGAGGCAGGAGAATAGCTTGAACCTGGGAGGGGGAAATTGCAGTGAGCCAAGATTGTGCCACTGCACTCCAGCCTGGGTGACAGTGAGACTTTGTCCTCCAGTCCCCACTCCTCCAACAAAAAAAGGGAGTCCTAGCACCAGATCACAGGGAATAAAACAAGTAGGCCAGGATATTTATTCCCCTGGCATTCTTCCTGTAAGATCACCTTAGGCTGGCTGCATCCCTTGGCCAAAAGTCAAGGTAGCCCTCTCCATGTGACTTTGTCCTTCCAGGTTTTGATAACCTCTGTCTTCCCTCAACCCTTCAAGCCGTCCTATCCTTCGTAGTTTCTTTAAGCCCTACCACCTTTATAAATTTACCTTTATTAAATTCTCCTTGAATTATTTTGAGTGTGCTCTGATGTAAAACACAATGCTACCTTGGCAGCACTTGATGAGATCAAGGAAGGTAAGCAGTTCAGTTTTCACTGTAAGTGTAAGGAGATGCCATCAAAGGGGTTTAAGTGAAGAATTACCTGTTTTTGAACTCTCAATTTTGATTTCTCTCAGCTGCCTGTATTAACATAAAATTTCCAGTAATTTTTATTAAGAAAAAAAAAAGGATGTTTTCTGAACTCTCATATTTTTAAGAATATTGTGTTTGTGGCTTTCATTTTTTTTTTTTTTTGAGACAGGGTCTTGCTCTGTCTGTCACCCAGGCTAGAATGCAGTGGTGCTATCATGGCTCACTGCAGCCTTGACCTCCAGGGCTCAGATGATTCTCCCACCTCTGCCTCCTGGGTATCTAGGACTCCAGACATGCACTACAATGCTCAGCTAAATTTTTTTTTAATTTTTGTAGAGACAAGGTCTCACTCTGTTGCCCAGGCAGGTCTCAAACTCCTGGGCTCAAGTGATCCTCCTGCTTCAGCCTCCCAAAGTGTTAGAATTACAGGTGTGAGCCACTGAGCCCAGCCTGGTTTGCATTCCTTTTTTTAAAAATTTCCAATGGTCCACAGAATCCTCAATGGTTTTCATTCTTAAGTGACAACAATTTGGTATAAAAATTCTTCAGTTACAGCTGTATCTTCTCAAAAATGTACAGATGCTGTTCTAGTATTTCTATAATTTAGTGGTAGAAAACACTGAGACAAGCTTAATTTTTGCTTCCTTGTAGGTAACACATTTTTCAGGTCTCAATGCTTATCAAATTTACCTCTTTAATCTTGTAATCATATACTCTACCACAATGTAACTTACTGTGTCTTTTGACAAATTCTTTTTCTCCCGAAGGACTTTATTAAAGCTTAAGTTTTCATCAAAGAATACATGAAAAATAATGTTTTTGATGATTGCTCTGTTCCACTTTTTAGATTTCTTCCACAGGAACACTATGTAATTCTTAGTAGTCTTTTTTTTTTTTGTTTTGGTCTCTGAGGTCTAACATCACCCTGTCCATTTACAGTCTTGATCTTTTTCCTCTGTGTGCCATGGCAGCTTCTCGAACCTCTCTTCCGCATCACTGACTTTTTTCAACCAATTCTACTCCCCACTGCTTCGGTGATGGGCTTGATGTTTGTGATGCAATTTGTTTCCTGGCAAATTATTTTAACTTGCTCCCCTTTTGGTTGACCTAATTGTCTACATAACACATTTAATTGTACTTTTTGCCTCACCTTTTCTCTCTTCATGACTTTCTAAATTCTGAAAGCATGGGTTTCATCCTGCTGCAGATGCTGAGGTACTCAAAATCAATTTAGTTCTTCTGGTGCATATTTTCAAAACTGCCATCTTGCTTTGCATCTTCAAGATATACATTCAACCATTATTTGACCAGTCATTGTGACACTTGCTGTTGTACTGAGTGGTTTGGGATACATCAGAGAAAATTCTGGAATGTTAGAATGTTCTGGAAAAAGAGAGGGTAAGGGGGTTGGATGGTGTACTTGAGGAGATTTTGAGAAAGTCATTCAAGAGAACTGTTCATGCAGCAGTTGAGGAGGAAGGGCTTTTCTGGCAGGCGACACAGCAGGTCCAAGGCCTATGGCAGGAACACACCTGGTGTGTCTGAGGAAAAGCAAAGAGGCTGGTGTGGCTGCAGCACAGGAAGGCAGGCAAAGATGGGGCAGAGGTCAGCAAGGTGACTTGGGGATGCATCATGAGACCCTGTGGGCCACTGAAAGAATTTTGGCTTTCACTCTGAGGAAGACGGGAAGCCACTGAAGAGTTTTGAGGAAAGAAATGGCATGATTTGATTATATTTTGAAAGAATTATTTTCACCATTCAGTTGAGAACAGACTCTGGGGAGAGGGGGAAGGTAGAAGCCTGAGACCAATTAGAAAGCTACTGCAGTATTTCAGGCGAGAGATGACGACAGCAGAGGACCAGGTGGTCACGATGGAGGCAATGCGAACTGGTCAGATTCTAAAGATATTTTAATGGTAGCACCAGAGGTTTTCCTGATGAATTAGAGATGGGTTGTGAGAGAAATTACAGAGTCACTATGACTCCATGGTTTTTGGCCTAAGTAATTGGAAGGATTCAGTTGCCATCAACTGAGATGGGACAGAATGCATTAGGGGACGTCTGTGAAAGCAGACTGGAATTCCTTAGGGACATGCTAAACTTGAAATAATGAATATGTCAAGAGTACTGGATGACTCCAAATTCAAGGAAGTCAAGTGGGAGACAACAAATTGAGATCTGTGAGCACTTAGATGCAATTTTAAATTATAACATTAGTTAAGTTTTCTTCTTCTTTTTTTTTAATTGGGGACAGAGTCTTGCCCTGTCAACCAGGCTAGAGTGTAGTGGCACAATCTCGGTTCACTGAGACCTCCACCTTCCCAGGTTCAAGGAATTCTGCCTCAGCTCCCAAGTAGCTGGGACTACAGGCACATGCCACCATGCCCAGCTAATTTTTTTTTGTATTTTTAGTAGAGACAGGGTTTTACTGTGTTAGCCAGAATGGTCACCATCTCCTGACCTTGTGATCTGCCCACCTTGGCCTCCTAAAAGTGTTGGGATTACAGGGGAGAGCCACCATGCCTGGCCAAGTAAGATTTCTAAGAGAATGTCTGTAAAGACTGGACCAAGAGCTGAATCCTGGACACTCCAATATTAAGAGCTGAGGAGAACAGGAGGAACAACCATGAGGGCAAGAAGAAATAAAGCCCTGGAAGCATGTATGAAGAAGATGGGACAGAATGCATGCGGAGGGCTTCCTCAGATGAGATCTGGCCCAATTACTCAATAAATAGGAAGTACACCATCACTGACTGCTCAGTTGTAGCTTCACTTACTAGTCAGAATCCCTTCTTACACTGACAGCTGAAAAGCACAGCAGTTTTTAGTGTGTGATAGGCACGCACTCTGAAGTATGATTCTGTTGGATTTAGGTAGGATCTGATCTTCCTGCCCGGTTCTCTCATCTGTCGAATGGTGGATTGTATCATCAATTCCATCAAATGCTGCTGCTGCACAGAGATCAGGGCTGAGAATAGACCACTGGATCTAACAATGCAGAGGTCACTGGTCACCTTCCCAAGAGTAAGTCTGGTGGTATGTGGAGGCAAAATCTTTTTTTTTTTTTTTTTTTTTGAGACGGAGTTTCGCTCTTGTTACCCAGGCTGGAGGGCAATGGTGTGATCTCGGCTCACTGCAACCTCCGCCTCCTGGGTTCAGGCAATTCTCCTGCCTCAGCCTCCTGAGTAGCTGGGATTACAGGCACGCGCCACCATGCCCAGCTGATTTTTTGTATTTTTAGTAGAGACGGGGTTTCATCATGTTGACCAGGATGGTCTCGATCACTTGACCTCGTGATCCACCCGCCTCGGCCTCCCAAAGTGCTGGGATTACAGGCTTGAGCCACTGCACCCGGCCTGACGCAAAATCTTGACTGAAGTGCTTAAGAGAATAAAAAAGAACTGGAGATACCAAGTATAGCTAAATCTTTCAAGGATTATTACTAAAAAGAGGAGTAAAGATACGGAGTGGAGCCAGCCAGGCATGGTGGCACGCACCTGTAATCCTAGCTACAAGTGAAACTGAGGCAGGAGGACTGTCTGTGCCCAGGAGTTCAAGGCTGCAGTGAGCTATGATTGTGCCACTGTACTCCAGCTTGGGTGACAGAGATACCCTGTTTCAAAAATAAAACAAAAAATTCCCTGTACCCAGGCATGGTAGTTTACTCCTGTAATTCCAGCACTTTGGGAGGCCAAGGTGGGAGGACCACATCAGCTCAGGAGTTCAAGACCAGCCTGGGCAAAATGGTGAGAACCTGTCTCTAGAAACAAAACAACCCAGAGCCCATGATTTCAGCACCCATGTTATTTCTACTACACTATTCATATATTCTTCAGCCTCTCTAAATTCTGCCACAGGAAAGTATATGTCAGGAAGAGGACAATGATCAAAAATATATAGCAGTGAGGCCTGATCATGTTGGCTCATGCCTGTGATCCCATCTACTGAGGAGGCTGAGGCAGGAGGATCACTTGGGAGTTCAAGGCTGCAGTCGGCTATGATTGCACCACTGCACTCCAGCTTACATGACAGAGACCTTGTCTCTTTAAAAAGTATGGAAGTGTAGATGTGTGTGTATACATATAGTAGAAGTTGGCAAAGGGGCTGGGGGCAAGTGGAGAGAAGAGATGGTTGGAGTTTTTTGAGGAAGACAGTGTTGCTGGGAATGATCAGGAGGATGTTCTTTTCCGTTTTTACAGTGTTACTCATAGATCCATGTGTATCCTTTTAGACATCTTCAGATGAGACCTGGCCCAATTACTCAATAAATAGGGTAACTACACCACCACTGACTGCTCAGTTGTAGCTTTGCTTACTAGTCAGAATCCCTTCTTATACTGACAGCTGAAAAGTAGGCTCATAGTTACTGCTCCACAGCAGTTTTTAGTGTGTGACAGGTGCGCACTAAAGTACGACTCTCTTGGATTTAGGTAGGATCTGATCTTCCTGCCGGTTCTCTTATCTGTTGAATGGTGGATTGTATTAAACACTGTCATTTTCAGAGTGCACTTACTGGGCTGCTTCTCGTCTCCATTTCTGACTATAACACTTTATTGGTGAAGACTATCTCAGGGTACAGTGTGCCCCCAATATCATCTCCCCTCCTGCATCTTTTTGTAGTGTTAAGACGATAAAGACCTGATGTGGTGGCTCACACCTGTAATCCTGGCACTTTGGGACACTGAGGCAGAAGGATGGCATGAATCTAGGAATTTGAGACCCGCCTGGGCAATAGTGAGACTCCATCTATACAAAAATTTTAAAAAATTAGCTGGGCCGGGCGCAGTGGCTCAAGCCTGTAATCCCAGCACTTTGGGAGGCCGAGGAGGGTGGATCACAAGGTCAAGAGATCGAGACCATCCTGGTCAACATGGTGAAACCCCATCTCTACTAAAAATACAAAAAATTAGCTGGGCATGGTGGCGTGTGCCTGTAATCCCAGCTACTCAGGAGGCTGAGGCAGGAGAATTGTCTGAACCCAGGAGGCGGAGGTTGCGGTGAACCGAGATCGCACCATTGCACTCCAGCCTGGGTAACAAGCGAAACTCTTAAAAAAAAAAAAAAAATTAGCTGGGCATGGTGGTGCATGCCTATAGTCCCAGCCACTTGGGAGAACTGAGGGGAGGATTGCTTGAGCCCCGGAGTTGGAGGCTGCAGTGAGTTGTGATCACACCACTGCACTTCAGCCTGGGAGACAGAACAAGATCCTGTCTCAAAAACAAAAAACAGCTTGGTGTGTGGGTGGAGTGAGGCTAGAGGGAATGAACATTACTCTGGTTGCCTAAAACACCAGGCAGTTGAGGGACAGGATCAGGTTTTCCGACTGGGGCATGTAAGTTTAAGAGAAAATTGCCTGCCTTCCTCTCCTGCCGACACTACTGAATGAGGGAAAGACATTGCTTTATTGAGTTAAAATCACTGAGAAATTCCTCGCAGATTTCATCAGGATCAGGCATAATTTTTGGTGAATGAATACCTTTTCTTTTTCTTATTTTTCTTCCACACATTTTATTGGGAAAGTAGGATAGATTAAATCAGGAGTGATTATCTAGATGTTACTGTTTAATAAGCTATGCTTTTAAGCTAAGGCAACAGGTAACACATATTGAATAAGCCAAAGTGCTTAATTTTTGTTTTCTATTAAATAGTTTATTTCACTGTTCACTGTGGAGGGGCTACAAATACATTTCTGATATTAACACAAAGGACTAAACTTTGCAACACTGGTAAAAATGGTTATGAGGAATTGAGAAGCTAGGGAATAGGGCACATGACATTTACATTTGCTCGTCTCCCACTATACATCTCAAAACATCAAAGGCACTTATCAAAGTGATTAAATAAGGGAGTGAGGAATTTAAAATGACATATACCCAAGACACAAAATAAAGAGCTTGAATTTTCTTATAGTTTGATACCTTAACATTTTACTAAAATCTCTGCTAATTATGTAACCTTTGTTGCTTTAAAATATTTGATATTTTGATTTTAAAATTACTTCAAATGAAAAGAACCTAATGGGATACCATAAAGCCAGAGTTTTTCGATACCCACTTAGAGTAGAAGAGCACCCCTATATCCAGGCAAAGGCGAAAGGCCCCACTCTTCAGTCACTCATGTTGCTTCTCCAAGGGGCACTGTGGAGTCAGCTCTCACTGATATACTAACATGTGGCATCTTTGTGACTTCATGGGCACATTCATTCAACACACATTTATCCAGCATCTACCAAGGTACACAGCACTGTGCTAGGGAGACAGAAACATGGTGTGGTGCTTGCTTTCACAAGCTTACATTTATACTCTGTAATTGGGTTGGCCATGCTTTCCTTTCAATTCCTATTGATTTGTTCCAAGAAGCTTCTTGGAAAAAAACAAAAACAGGAGCCAGAATAAAAGCATTTGTGTTCCCATCCCTAATTCTACTTGGTTTCCAGGAGAAAAAAAAAAAAAAAAAAAAAATCAGAGTTAGCCTAACATCAAAGTTAAAAAGAGGGCCTAAATCCTACATCAGTCTAAGGCATGTTATTTGTCTACAACATGGGAAACACAGCCAAAAAGTAGAACACCTTTCAGCCCTTAGAATCCAGTGTCTTTTCATTGCTTTGTGCCAATTTCCTTCACAAATATAAGCACTACACTACATTCTAAAACAAACTTGTAAATGCTTTCAAACTGACTTATGCTCTTACTCTCAAGTCACAGAAAAATGGAGTCCAATTCCAATCACATTTCCATGTGAAAACACAAAATTAGGTTAATAGAACAGTCACCCTTGACTTAGTAGTACTCTGACAATACAATTAAGGGGACATCTAATAGCATTTGTTCTTAACATGGAAAAACAATTTCTTGCATATTTTCTAATCATAGTGTATATACAGATATAAATACAGAGTCAATGTGGGTAATGATGCTGACAAGGCATCAAGCATGTTTTAGAGTATACCGGCAATGAGAGATTTCAATTTCTTTACATTATATTCCTGCCTTCACAGTCTGTACATGTATTATCACATACTATACAGAATTGAAAGATGCCAATTTTTGCTATCAAAAGTGCTGAAGTTATAATTTTCTAATACAGAGTATTGAAATGCACAGAAAGACTACAATAGGCAATCTAAAGGAGGGCTAACAAAGTATTTCTGTATCTCATGGGTATTACCCTGCCTATACTTATATAATATTCCATCTTCAATAGTGAACTTTCATCTAATTAAGAAATCCCCAGTTTATAAAATCTGAGGGCAATTTCCAGTGAACTTTGTCAGGATAGAGGAGCCAAACAACCACAGGTATTACTGAGTTACAATAAGGAGTAGTAACCAATTAATTAGTGTTACAATAACAAAATTGCTGCAAGGCAATAGGCTTCTGTAATTAAACATAAATCACAAGGGTATGGATTCAGGCATAAAAATAGTGATGTGATTTCACCGAGTATCAACTAGTATTTGCAAAGCTACTTGAATTTTTCTGTTGATCTTCACTTGTTAAATAATGATAGTTTTGATGGTGGTAAAACTTCATTTTTCAAGTGCAGGATGATCTGAGCTGAATGAGAAAAAAAGTGATTAAGGGAGGGAATAAAGGTAGGCCTGGCATCAGTTTGATCGATATATTTTTCTTCTGTTTTTGATCATAAGAGGGTTCACATCTCCAAGGTTACCACGGTAAAGTCATAACCATGCCAGCCATTTAAAGGGTTTTAGGATTAAGACCAAGAAAGATGAAATGATCAACTACAAACTAAGCCATCTCTACTACAAAGCTCTAAGAGTGATATGTCTGTTACCCATATCCCTGGCAGCAATATGTTTAAATTACAAAGACAGTGACATATATACAATATTGTCACATAAATATTAACTTTACTATGATTAAAATAAAAACAATTTTATAATTTTACTTTTTGTAATTATTTAAAAGTGACATACTTTGTTAAAAGAAACACTGGAAATATGAGTACTTTTTGAGAAGTAATCTTCATCTTCACTTGTAGATAGTTATGGAGGAACCAGATTTCTACATCAACTAATGAAAAATTAACCACTTCTGAGTCTAGTTCCAATTCAAAAAAGGACATATATACAAATGTTAGGACTGATTTTGTCCATTCAGTTAAAACAGTTCTATTCCTAAACTATTAGCTACTGAAATTCTAAAAATGCTCATTTTTCTGGGTATCTTAATTTGTTAAAAGATTTATTAGCAGTTCAGATGCTGTTTACACTAATTGACATTTAAAAAGAGTACAAAGACCAGAGACAACACTCTATAGTATGTAAGACCTTTATCATCTTCCTAATGCTCTAAGCAAACTATAAAATTTAGTAATTATATTTAGATATTCTTAGATAACTTGCAGGTGTCTTGAGTGTCTCTTAGTTTTCTCTCTTCAAATTTCTTTCCATTCTAAACATTTTTTTGACTCCTAGTAATAATCCTGTAGAATTTTAAAAACAGACCAAAAAAAAAAAAGAGAGAAAACCAAACACCAAACCCACATTCTATGTTTTATTAATTTTGCATTAAGATGACCAAAGAAATAAAACTTAAATAAACATAAAATCATTTTTCCCTATTTAAGTACTGGTAATTTCTATTAACGCTACTTTTAATTTAGGGAGTTTAGTATTCATATTCTCAAGATATCCAGTGTACAAGTTCCTGCAGAATCACTAATTTTATTATAAAGTTTCCTCTCCCCACACCTTAGGGGACAATGTATTTTAACTCTGACTTGTTTAAAAGACACAAGGAGGTTAGCATACTTTACAGTTAACACAATTTTTTCATTATAAAAACAGGCTCAGGTCAATGGTCACTCTCTAGTAGATGGTTACCAACTGATGGACTGTCCTGTTGGACTGTCCTGTATGTAGATACCTAGGTTCCTGACTTTCTACTACTCATTACTGTTGGCTGATGTAAAACTTGATTGTGTAACACGCATTTCCCCAAAAATGAACAGGGGATGCAAAGATATAAAATTCAAAGTATTAACAGATGGCTTTGCTACTTTTCATACTTTTGGGAAATGAGATAGTTGGAAGTTAGAGGCTATTAACTAAAATAAAATTAATGAGTAAATTACCTGTGAATTTCATTTACTCACATTAGGACTGACTGGTCTCTCTTTATTGAAGTTTAACTGAAAACAGAATGGACCATGACTGGCAGCTATATATTGGTCATTTCCAAACACTCCGATGACACTCTTCAATAACTTTATTATCTCCAGTTTTATGGTGCCATACTATGTTTTCCACCCTGTTTAAATTTTTCTTTTCCATAATCCAAATGCCAAAGAAATTACTACACATTCTCTTACACAGTCTAAAATATATTTACTGGAATGTTTTTAGTTATAGCTGAAGGCAACAACATTTACAACATTTAGCTTTTGTTACACCTATATATATGAAAATTGCTTGCAAAATAACTAATATGAAAAGATATTTTTGAAAATATTGACAGAATGGTTATGCATCTCTTTCAGCGTAATAATTTGGTACTCTACATAAGCTTCCTGGCCTCCAACATGACCCGCTCCCTAATGCAATAATGCAAGTCCTTATACCATTAAAATACTAGTATGAAACATTAGCATCAGTGTTTATATACACAAATAATGAACTGGCAAGTATCTAGTTTCAAATCAGATCTTTGAAATGTGGAAAAATAGAGGCTAGTTCTCTTTGCCTTAAACATAATTATTAAAAAAACATTTTGTTAGAAGGGGAGAAGATAATTGGACATTCTCAACGTTCCAATTTGAAGTGATACTTGCCTCTTATTTTCTTGAAAAAGAAGTTTTGAAAGTTATATACACATAGGTTTCATTTAAATTATGCAGCAATCTTTTATTACTGTCCCAGATCTTGTTTAAGGAAGATTTCTGTCATCAAATCAAGTATGGTATTTCACGACTATAAGAACTGTAAGAAAAAAAACAATATATTAACATGAGATTTATATGCTATGTTTGAAGCAATATTCCTTTCCCCCCCAACCCCTCCGGCCTGTTTGAGTATACGAAGCAATATTCCTAAATGTAGTTGTGTCTACTTTTAGAAATGGGTAATGAGGATTGAATTTTTATCTGAGGTAATAATAAATGAGAAAGGAGAAGCAAAAAATATCATAAAACAACCTAAATGTCTTGACACTGGCATCTTAAATAAATTATGGCATAGCCATAGCTTGTATCTGCTGTTAAAATATTACTAAAAATTTTGGTAACATGGGAAAATATTCACAACATATTAGAAAGTATATATAATATAGTCTTAGTTTTTTTTTTTAAACATGCTTGTATATTGGAAAAGTATATATCTCTATGGTAAGATTATAGTTTAATTTTGTTTTCTTCTTTATGTTAATAATATTTCACATTTTCCAGTTGCCCACCGTATATACATAATTGATTCTTGTTTTTTGAGGTAGTTATTTTCTGTAAGGTCACTACAAACACTACTCCTAGGAAAAATACAGGGTTAAGTTCCTGTGAGTCTCTGGCTACTACATTTTTGTCAATCAATCAGTATATAACCTTGTTTTATGTGCGTTTCTGCTTAAAGACATTTAATACATATTATTGATTCAGAACACTGAACTCAAGGCCAACAGCAGTAGAACTCATGCCTGAACAAAAGTTTGTTCGATGTGTATTTTCTCCATGAAGACACATCATAGCCTTCTTGTACTGAGCAACTCTAGAGAGCACTTCAGCACCATACACGGGGGCCATTTTAAATAATGAAATTACCAACGAAAAGCAGAAAACATGGTACTAACTAGACTACAAATAGAACATGTTTATGTTATGCGTGCTGAAATAAAAAGGCAGAAATGGCTTTGTTTAACCTCAGCTAGGAATGTGCAGGTTGGGGGACTTAAATTTTTTGTTACTCTAAACATGTATGTAAATAACTGAAAGTACCATGAGTATTCATTTTGGGGTTACAAATTTTACCTGGTAAGTGGATTTACAAACACAGAATCTATGAATAATGAGGACTGACTGTATTTCTTGGTAACAAAACATTTTTTCTGTTAAAGAAGATAAAACAGCGTAATTTTTCAAATGATTATTTTTAGATACTTTCCAAATCTTCATAAAATCTCTGTAAACGTAGGAAGAGAGGCCTTGAAGAAAAAGAAATATTTAAAATGATATGATTTTTAAAAGAACATTAAGGGAATAAGGAAGAAGGAGTCATGCTTTAATGGTGGAAATTATGCTCAAATGTAGAACAAAACAAAAACCAAACAAAAAAATCACCTTGAGAATGTTTTTGGATTTATCCTTCCAAGACAGTATTTATTACAAGATGCAAACTGCAATTCCTGAGAGTTAATGTTTTAGACCTTAGTGTAACAGGAACCAGATTTGGCCTTGAACAAATCACTTAGCCCTGGATTTGGGGGTGAGGGTTGGGGACAGAACAGGAGTTCCCTTTGAAAATCTGACAAAAGATATAGGCTCTCTCTCCATAAAAATGTAAATATGCATATGCATATAAAATTTTACATATAACTTAAGAGCATTTTCAGAAATCTATATATTCTAAGAGCTCCTGACACAAGTCAGAAGTCATTATTCAATCCTGGCTTCAGACATAATAGGTCAACTGAAAATAAATTTAAAAGGGTATTAAAATGAACTCAAAACAAATGATATCCTAAGAAGTACTAATCTGACAAATACTTACTGATAATCACTAGCAAAAGGATGGCAGCAACCAAAGCCATGATGGCTTTTATCTACAACACACAAAAGGGCATATAAAGATATTAATGTTTGACTTGTTAATAAAGTCAAGACTATTTGTTCTTCTATTTACTGCATCATACTAAATCATCTCAATAAATAGGCACATTTCTTGAAACGTCTTCAATTTTTTTCTCATATGAACTTGCTATTTTTCATTCTTTGGGAAATAATCAGAGTTCCCCAAACTTGAAGTACTTTGCTGGATTTTATTGTTCAAGGCTGTACTGAAGAGTAAACAGTAACAATTAAAGCGTTCATGGGCCTGTACCTCTATGATTTGCTGTACTTAGTACTAACGTGAGACCAGAGAAAATACATAATATTTTAGCAACTCTATTCAAGTGTCAAAATATGATGAATAACATAGGCCACCCAATTCAAATGGCTCAATACATAAAAGGTAGCACTTTATAGCAGTTTTTTTCAAAGTACATGAGAGTTCTGTTAGTTTTTTCCCCTTTACTTCTTGGCATTTTTATCTCCATTTTGAGGAATATATTTTAGATTCTTTATGAATAGCCTCATTTAATAAGCAACTTTGTCTAAGAACATTCTGTGTCAGTTTTGTAGTAGAGATAAGAAACCTTAAGGTCAGTTCTTGGTCAGCTCCTTAATATGTTATAACAAAGTGACCAAAAGAATATATGGAAGATTTATGATCTGGACACCAGTGCCTATTAAAATTATGATAACCAAAAAATGTAAAAAGAGATCAGAATGGATTGGAAATAGGAGCTATATTTTTAGTAGGTGTCTGGGTCCACATTATATGATACATTTAACTACTTTAATCCTTTATTAACCGGAAACATTTCTAAAATAATTTGTAATTTCTACAGTTTTTCAACCTTACCTAAAGTGTACATTAATTTGCCCTGTTAAATGTGTGTTTGGCTTTACTTAAGATTTGAATGAAAACATCAATATCAATTTTAAAACACCTCAATGAATAGTTTTCTTCCTTGGGTTTCTAACACTGGGCAGAAAATGTTTACAACTCCAAATGGCAATATTATATTCATGCAAGTCCAAAGTTCTCTTACGCCAAATAACATGAATAAAAATCTGTTGGTCACTAAACATATATGAGCTTCACAGCTCCCTAGATCTATTAGGAGAGGTGTTAGCGATTCTCTTTCCCCACCCATGGATAATTTTTTTAACTAATTTATTTTTAAAGCCAGGTATATTGAGATACACTTTACACAGAATAAAATTTATCCCCTTAAAGTATTTTTTATAGGTTCTGACAAATATATCCAGCTGTTAATAAACATGACCACAATCAAATATAGGACATTTCCACTATCACCCTCAACAAGCTCCCTCATGACCTGTTGTCAATCTCCAAACGCACCACATCCCCTTAGCCACTGGCAACTCCTCATCTGTGTTCTGTCCTTATATCCTTTCTCTTAAAACCCTTCCTAAGTTACCATTATAGAAGTCAATCTAGAAAATGGCAGGCACAGGGAGGCTGCTCCAGATGAAGTAGCACAAAGAAGTATTAATAGAGTACAGTAAAATTGAAGAAAGCTAAGCTTCATTTATTATTAGAAAGAAAGCTTCATATATTATTAGAGCATAATAAATTAAGAATACTGGCTACTATAAATGGTCTTTGTTACGTTATGGAACAATGTGTTCATTATATAGTCAATGCTATTCATAGTCCCCAGAGGTGATGACTGTTTAAAAATATTATTGTGTTTTTTCCTCCTTAAAAGCACACTATTCCTCTGACCCAAACCCCATAAAGTACAAAGCAAACATTTTTAGAAATAGTTAAAAAAAAAAAAAAAGGCTAGGCAAAATGTCCATTATGACCATCTTTTTGTGGACACATGAATGGAGTACATGAGTTTAGGGGAAGAGAACAGGTGAATGGCTCATGGACCTTTTGTTTTTCCAAATTAGCCCACAGAATAGAAAATGTTCTCACGCATAGGCGGGTGTTGAACAATGAGAACACATGGACACAGGGAGGGGAGCACTACACACTGGGGTCCGTTGCGGGGAAATGGGGGAGGGACAGGAGGGTGGAGAGGTAGGAAGAGATAGCATGGGGAGAAATGACAGATACAGGTGAGGGGAAGGAAGGCAGCAAACCACACTGCCATGTGTGTACCTATGCAACAATCTTGCAAGTTCTTCACATGTACCCCAAAACCTAAAATGCAATTAAAAAAAATAAAAAATTCCTATAGATATAGAAACTTTAGGCCAGGTGTGGTGCCTCATGCCTGTAATCCAGCACTTTGGGAGGCTCAGGTGGGCAGATTGCTTGAGGCCAGAAGTTCGAGACCAGCCTGACCAACACAGTGAAACCCTGTCTCTACTAAAAATATAAAAATTAGCCAGGTGTGGTGGCATATGCCTGTACTCCCAGCTACTTTGGAGGCTAAGGCAGGAGAATTGCTTGAACCCAGGAGACTGTGGAGGCTAATGCATGAGACTCACTTGAACCTGGGAGGCAGAGGTTGCAGTAAGACAACATCCCACCACTGCACTCCAGCCTGGGAGACACAGCAAGACACTGTCACAAAAAGAAAAAAAAAAAAAAAAAAAAAAAAAAAACCAAAACTTTAAAGAAATTAATTTTATTTAAAGAATAAATAATTTTTTTTTTTTTTTTTTTTTTGAGACAGAGTTTTGCTCTTGTTACCCAGGCTGGAGTGCAATGGCGCGATCTCGGCTCATCGCAACCTCCGCCTCCTGGGTTCAGGCAATTCTCCTGCCTCAGCCTCCTGAGTAGCTGGGATTACAGGCACGTGCCACCATGCCCAGCTAATTTTTTGTATTTTTAGTAGAGACGGGGTTTCACTATGTTGACCGGGGTGGTCTCGATCTCTTGACCTCGTGATCCACCCGCCTCGGCCTCCCAAAATGCTGGGATTACAGGCTTGAGCCACCGCGCCCGGCAAGAATAAATAATTTAAAATGGAATAGAAAATTTAAATTTAGAACAAGGGGAGAAATGAAACATGTTTCTTTCCTCAGTTCTACTTCTGGAAGTAGGATGATTCAAAAGATAGAGAAAAAGAAAGAAATCCAAGGTAACTCTTGAAAAAAAATCCTTAGCATATAGTTGAGTCAGGTTTAGAAAGTTACTGCTAAATTTGAAAACGAAAGACTAAAAACAGTAAGTTCATGTCTAAATTTTCATCAAAGCAAAAGATTATACCTAGAATCAGGAGAAAAAAATTTGCTCACATAACATGAAAACCATTTTCTGTTAATGACTAATTAGTAGCCGCACTTGATTAACAAGTAAATTTTATTTCTATAAAATGCTTTGCAGGAGTGTATTAGTATGTAGTGATTCTCAATGCTTGTTAAAAATTTATTGTTTTTCTGGAATAATGAGGGAAGTGGAGTTTTTTCTTAACTCTATTTGCCTCAACAGATTCTGAATATGTAAGCTGCTTTTATTTTTTCCCGCTTCAACCAAAAGTCATATTTTTCTCTAGCTTCCACTTTTTTTTTGATAGCTCTACATAATGCTATAGACGTTGTTCCAAAAAAGTACTAAGAGTAAATTATAAGGAAAAAATGTGTATTTGTTACAAGTTAGTAAGTCTAGTGGTAACCAAGTTATTAATAAAGGAGTACTTTCATGAAAAAAAATCTGTGAAAATATCCTTTTAGGCATACTTATTTAGTTATCCCTGTCCCCAAAGCAATTAAGTTAACAAGTATTAACTGAGTTTCCACCATGTTTCAGGACAGGTATAGGCCCTGTTCTCACAGAGGTTATGCTCTAGAGGCCCTTTTTGCTTCCTGTGTTGAATACCACTTCAGATGCCGACCAGTCTACCCAGTATCTTCTGATTTACTTACTTTGCATCCACGCCACCACATTTGCCTTCGAAGTTGTTTGGATCTGTTGCTAAAAGCTGTTGCATTATCCGATAAGCTTTCTATATCACATAGAGGATGGAGAGAAGGATTAAACGACATAACAGGATTCTTTTATCTAGTCACACAAAGATAAGAAAATATTAATTTCTACTTCTGCAAACTGATTCTCTTTTAAGCATGAAAACAACATTCTCCCTTTTTTTTCCACCCACAAACTCTGGCATTATACATTGTTTAAAAAAAAAAAAAAAAAAGCAATAAACAGCTTGCAGATCAGTTTGTGCAATCATTTTTTATTATAAAATTAAGAAAAGTCTTTTTAGGGCCTCAATGCTTACAAATAAACTTAGGAGTTCTAGTAAGAAAATACTCTTTAAAAATTCAAATACTTGGCACACCTCTGGAAAAAAAATACATGTGGAAAAGGTTAGGTTCTTAGATATCAACAGTGACTGATTTTAAAGGAAAACAAAATACATTTAAAAAGTGACTAAGTGATGTTTCTTTTTTTTTTTTTTTTAAAGTTAAGTCTGTAAAAGATTAACCAGCCATTCACCATTCAAACAATATTTGAGTGCCAAGTAGGTGCCAGGTATAGGTATAGGTTACAGGTGTAACTACTGAAAGTAAAGAAAGGTGACTAAGTTATCAAATAAAGCATATAATAAAAAGATCAGATAACTTAGAAACAAATGTTGAAAAGTGGTAAGTCTTTGGACCCTGAGATCATGAGAAACAAAAAGTACATCAACATTACAGGGCAAAAGAAAAAACAGCTCTACTCTTCACTCTTCAACAATGAAATTTTAAACTCTTCAAAGCAAAGGAGTTAAAATTAAACCAATCATACATTTAAGAACCAAATGCCAATTTCCTAAGCCAAGATTTGTAAACACTGGCTAGACAAGTAGAAGACATAAACTAGCAAACAGATTAATAATATCAAGAAATACATGAAGATCTGTACCTGATTTGTCCTGTAGTTCATCTAGTCTCTCCCCTCTCTCAATTACCTTTGTAATATTTTCTTGCATGACATCAATAACTTCATCCACCTGATTCTGAACACTAGGTTAAAAAAGATAATTATTTACCTTCTTGTGAGAATGCTTACAATTGTTTTCTTCCTATCACTTTGAGCAAAAAATTTTTGAAACTTTTATTAGACATAATAAAGAACAGCAAATTCTCAGAGAATTATTCAGTTACAGAATTTAAATCTAAGACTTTGTAGCAATGTTCTTCCATTTGTGGGCTTCAGTACTCAGATAATGAAAGACAATATGATATAAAGTAATATTTAAAGATAGCTTACTTTTAGCCCTACTTCTGACTTGTAATCCATAGCAAGTTAAATGTACTGTCAGCATGCTCATTAAGCACAGAATTTAGTTAAACAGCTTCACTAAAAAGGTTTCATTTTCTTTTCAACAGGCCATTCAGGCAGCACACACAGACATCGCTGTACTCTACTTTTGCTATATATTTCATACATGTAGGCTAACAAAGTAGGTATGTTAATGTACCTTTTGCTCAGGTATGGTAAAGGCTTATCATAAATATCCAGTTTCCAAAACGGAAATGTAGGGCATATTCTAAGAGATACTAATGCTCAATGGGTAGAATTCTTCACTACTCATCAGTTTTTTCTTAAACATAAACAGGGTATAAGACAACTGGGGACACCTGGGAATATTTTGAAGTACCCACCAGAAAGCAAAAAGGAAAAAAATTGTTTGCCGTTCTTCAATTGTTTGTTAATCCTTTATATTAGATGATATAACTACTATATCATATAACTATTGTATCATCTAATATAAAGGATTAACAAACAACTGAAGAACAACTGAGGCCTGTTTTAACCAAATTTCAGACTGTTCAACAAAGACTTAAAATTTTAATAACTATAACTGGTCCTCAGGTACCTACTTTCATTCAGGAGTTACCTCCAGAGTACACAAACATGGACATTTTAAATTATTTTAAGTGTCTTGTTCTCCTCTGTTGCTCTAACCATAAGACAAAAAATTATCTTAAATTTATGAAATAAGTCACAACAATGAAATATTTTAAAGGAGAAATAAAGCAAATCCATGGTCCTCTTAACTCAAAACTGTTTAAAGTGCATTGGATTACTAGGAACTACAGGCATGTGCTACATAACATTTTGGTCAATGATAAGCCACATTTACAATGGTGGTTCTGTAAGTTATAATACCATATTTTTACTGCATGTTTTCTATGTTTAGATATGTTTAAACACACAGTTACTTACCATTGTGTTATAATTACCTACAGTATTCAATATAGTCACATGCTGTAGGGGTTTGTAGCCTAGGTGTGTAGTAGGCTACACCATGTAGGTTTGTGTAAGTATGCTCTATAATGTTCACACAATGAAAATGCCTAATGATGCCATTCTCCAAACGTATCCTGTCATTAAGGATCCATGATGGTATATAAACATTTAAATATATAAACATTAAATGTATGTGTGTGTGTGTGTGTGTGTGTGTATATATATATATATATATATATATATATTAAATAAATGAAAATATGCAATTGTGTTTCTAGTTGAAAAAGAAGTGTGTGAGTTATCATCTAGGGGGCTTTAACAAGTTTTTACAGTATATAGATATGGTCTCTGTCCTCTACACCACACAAGCCCCCAAACTAATGTAGTAAGTCAGGGGTAAGCCATGGTCATGTTTAATTTTGAAAGAGGTCTATCCTTTACTATTATTGAGCTAGTTCTTCAAAAAGTTTGCTTAAAAACAAAATGAAGGCCCATTTAGACATAGACGGATTCAGAAATACTCTCAGATTCAAGTAGCAATTAAAAGCTTGATGAAAGTCACCTACCTCCCGTGTTAAAAGCATTACATACACCCATCGATTACTCACACATAAACTTCAAGATTTTTCACAGCATCCCAGAGTTCTGTGCTTCCCACATACTACTCCACTGGAGGATGTAAGACTGAAACTCAACCAAGTTGGGCATGCATAATTCTCTTCTGCCCAAACAGATCTGAAAGAACCCCTAAATCTCTAAGACATCTTTTTTAAACTCTCAGTCCCCTAAATAGAAAGTTAAATGCGTTCACACTATTTAAGAACAATGGCACAACACACAACTAATCAATTTATTCAACAAATAATGAGAAGCTACCATGTACTGTTTTAGGCACTGAGAAAATAACATTGAACAAAACAGACAATAATCCCAGCCCTTATAGAATGTATGCTCAAATGTAAGATGAATGCACTGTATTAAACTTATAGCTGTGAAACAGGGTGCTCTACCCCATTACTCTATTTTATTTATAGCATGTAAGCAAATATAAAGTAATAGTAATTGTACCGCTTTAGTTAATTACATGCTTATTTTCTGCCTCTTACCACTAGAAGACAGGCTCAATGAATGCAGTGACCTTGCCTATTTTGTTCACTTTTGTAAGCTCAGTACCCACAGTGGTGCATGGGCAGAGTGACCATTCAATAAATATTTGCTGAATAAATGAACAATTTGGGTATAAATCCTGTAAAGTATATCCAGCTACTTGAGGAGGAGATACAAAGCAGTGAGTGTAGAGCCCCCCATTTAATTACAAACAAAGCAGAGCTATTATTCATCAAGGAACAATTCTGAAATTCCCAGCTAGTTTTTTTTTTTTTTTTTGGTCATATGCAAGTGATAATAATTAATGGCTTAAAGTAGGATGCTACAGCAGGACAGGGATGGACAAAATGTACTAAGCCTTCTACATATGATCAGATTATAGCTATTATGGATATTAATATACATATACATAGTTTTAGACAAGATTGGGCGTGTTCAGGGTGGTATGGCCATAGACATTATACATACTTTTAAAACCAATGAAATAGTTATGGTCTCCATCTCTTTAAAGACCAGGCCTGGTGGTTCATGCCTGTAATCTCAATACTTTGGGAGGCCAAGGCAGGAGGATTCCCTAAACCCAGGAGTTTGAGACCAGGCTAGGCAACATATAGTTACCTCCTGTCTCTACACAAAAATTTTAAAATAAGCTGTTTATGGTGGCATGTGCCTGTAGTCCCAGCCACTTGGGAGGTTGAGGTGGGAGACTTCCTTAAGCCTAGGAGGTTGAGGTATGGTGACCTGTGATCACACCACTGCACTCCAGCCCAGGCAACACAGTGAGATCTATCTCAAAGGAAAAAAAAAAAAAAAAACCAAAACCCTTTAAGCATAAGATTCCATGGATATAGGCAAGATTAATTGGAATAGAACCCATTAAATTCCAGATTCTTACTAGATTATCATAAACCTACAAGTATTCTCTCAACACTATGGCACACATGTAATAAATCACGATTGATAATGGAAACTCCGCATATTTTCATTTTTCTGCTAAACGATTAGTGAATTATTGCTGCTTTGTTCTTCACATATTACTATCTACTGGTGTAACACTCTTAATCCAGCAACTGTGTAACCGTCACTCGACGATGAAAAATCTCATGATCGTATTCTATGTTTCAAGATGTTTCCTCACCCAGAACACAATGTTTGTAGAAGAAAGAAAATGATCTGCTTATTTAATATGGAGATAGTTTTGTTACATAGCAAGTGGTAACATACTTCCCCATGATCTTTTACATTTTCACAATAGTTACAGTCCTTTGATTTCTATTTGTATTTCACATTGCTCTTATCCCCATTATTACACTATAAATGCCTTAAAAACAGAGACTGACCCATTTATCCTTTTATTTCCCAGGTCATGTGAAATGTGGCTGATGCAGGGAGGATCCAAGATGGATGCTCCGGAGTGCAGTTCCCAGCAAGAACAACACAGAAGGCCAACATCTGGCAGGTACCCTTCTGGGACAAAGGTAACGGAAGAAGAAACCGGCAGCAACCCTTACTGTTCTGCAGCCCCCACGGGTGATCCCCAGGCAAGTAGGGTCTGGAGTGGACCTCCAGCAGTCCTGCAGCAGAGGGGCCTGACTGTTAGAAGGAAAACTAAGAAACAAGGAAATAACTTCATCATCAAAAAAAAATGACGTCCACTCAGAGACCCCATCCAAAAGTCACCAACTACAAAGACCACAGGTAGATAAAGCCACTAAGATGGGAAGAAACCAGCGCAAAAAGGATGAAAACACCAAAAACCAGAAAGCCTCTCCTCCTCCAAAGGATCACAACTCCTCACCAGCTAGGGATCAAAGATGGATGGAGAATGAATCTAATAAATATACAGAAACAGGCCTTCAGAAGGTGGGTAATAACAAACTTCTCATAGCTAAAAAAAAAATGTGCTAACCCAATGCAAAGAAATTAAGAACCCTGAAAAAAGGTTAGATGAGATGCTAACTAGCATAAACAGCTTAGAGAAGAATATAAATGACTTGATGGAGCTGAAAAACACAGCACGAGAACTTTGCGAAGCATACACAAGTTTCAATAGCTGTATCGACCGAGCAGAAGAAAGGATATCAGAGACTGAAGAGCAATTCAATGAAATAAATGAGAAGGGAAGAAAAGAGAAAAAAGAGTGAAAAGAAATGAATAAAACATCCAAGAAATGTGGGATTATGTGAAAAGACCTAATCTACGTTTGATAGGTGTACCTGAATGTGATGGAGACAAGGAATCAAAGCTGGAAAACATACTTAAGGATATTATCCAGGAAAACTTTCCCAACCTAGCAAGGCAGGCCAACATTCAAGTCCAGGAAATACAGAGAACACCATAAAGATATTCCTCAAGAAGAGCAACCCCAAGGCATATAATCATCAGATACACCAGGATTGAAATAAAGGAAAAAAATGCTAAGGGCAGCCAGAGAAAAAGGTCAGGTTACCCACAAAGGGAAGCCCATCAGACTCACAGTGGATCTCTCCACAGAAACCCTACAAGCCAGAAGAGAGTGGGGGCCAATATTCAACATCCTTAAAGAAATGAACTTTCAACCTAGAATTTGCTATCCAGCCAAACTAAGCTTCATAAGCAAAGGAGAAAGAAAATCCTTTATGGACAAGCAATTGTGGAGAGATTCTGTCACCACCAGGCCTGTCTTACAAGAGTTCCTGAAAGAAGCACTAAATAAGAAAAGGAACAACCAGTATCAGCCACTCCAACAACGTACCAAATGGTAAAGAGCATCGACACAATGAAAAAAAAACGTGTCAACTAATGGGCAAAACATCCAGCTAGCATCAAAATGGCAGGATCAAATTCACATGCAATTCTCTCTCTCTCTCTCTCTCTCTCTCTCTCTGTGTGTGTGTGTGTGTGTGTGTGTGTGTGTGTGTGTAGTTATTTTAAGTCTATAAAGAAATTGCTGCTTCTGAGTCACACAAACAATATTAACCTTAAATGTAAATGGGCTAAATGCCGCAATCAAAAGACACAGACTGGCAAATTGGATAAAAAGTAAAGACCCAGTGGTGTGCTGTATTCAGGAAACCCATCTCATGTGCAAGGACACACATAGGCTCAAAATAAAGGGATAGAGGAAGATTTATCAAGCAAATGAAGAGAGAGAGAGAAAAAAAAAGCAGGAGTTGCAATCCTAGTCTACGATAAAATAGACTTTAAGCCAACAAAAATCAAGAGAGACAAAGAAGGGCATTACATAATGGTTAAAGGATCAGTGCATCAAGAAGATCTAATGATCCTAAATATATACACACCCAATACAGGGGCACCCAGGTACATAAAGTTCTTAACAACCTACAAAGAGACTTAGATTCCCACACAATAACAGTGGGAGACTTTAACACTCCACTGTCAATATTAGATCAACGAGACAGAAAATTAACAAGGATATCCAGGACTTGAACTCAGATCTGGACCAAGCGGACCTAATAGACATCTACAGAAATCTCCACCCCAAATCCACAGAATATATATTCTTCTCAGCACTACATCACACCTACTCTAAAACTGGCTACATAATTGGAAGTAAATCATTCCTCAGCAAATGCAAAAGAACGGAAATCATAACAGTCTCTCAGACCACAGGGCAATCAAATCGGAACTCAGAATTCAGAAACTAACTCAGAACCGCACAACTTCATGGAAACTGAACAACTGGCTCCTGAATGGCGACTGGATAAACAATGAAATGAAGGCAGAAATAAAGATGTTCTTTGAAACCAATGAGAATGAAGACACAATGTACCAGAATCTCTGGGACACATTTAAAGCAGTGTCTAGAGGGAAATTTATAGCAATAAATGCCCACATGATAAGCGAAGAAAGATCTAAAATCAATACCCTATTGTCAAAATTGAAAGAGCTAGAGGAGCAAGATCAAAAAACTCAGAAGCTAGCAGAAGACAAACATTTAAGATCAGAGCAGAACTGGAGGAGATAAAGACATGAAAAATCCTTCAAAAAAAAAAAAAAATCAATGAATCCAGGAGCTGCTTTTTTGAAAAGATCAACAAAATAGACCACTGGCCAGAGTAATAAAAAAGAAGAGAGAAGAATATAAAGGATGCAATAAAAAACGATAAAGGGATATCACCACAAATTCCACAGAAATATAAACTACCATTAGAGATTACTATAAACAACTCCATGCACATAAACCAGTAAACCTGGAAGAAATGGATAAATTCCTGGACACTTGCACCCTCCCAAGCTTAAACCAGGAAGAAATTGAAACCTTGAACAGACCAATAACAAGGGCTGAAATTGAGGCAGCAATTAACAGCCTATCAACCAAAAAAAGTCCAGGTCCAGATGGGTTCACAGCTGAATTCTACCAGACATACAAAGAGGAGCTGGTACTATTCCTTCTGAAACTATTCCAGACAATACAAAAAGAGGGAATCCTTCCCAATTCTTTTTATGAGACCAACATCATCCTGATACCAAAACCCGGCAGAGACTCAACTAAAAAAGAAAACTTCGGGCCGGGTGCGGTGGCTCAAGCCTGTAATCCCAGCACTTTGGGAGGCCGAGGCGGGTGGATCACGAGGTCGAGAGATCGAGACCATCCTGGTCAACATGGTGAAACCCCGTCTCTACTAAAAATACAAAAAAGTAGCTGGGCGTGGTGGCACGTGCCTGTAATCCCAGCTACTCAGGAGGCTGAGGCAGGAGAATTGCCTGAACCCAGGAGATGGAGGTTGCGGTGAGCCGAGATCATGCCATTGCACTCCAGCCTGGGTAACAAGAGTGAAACTCTGTCTCAAAAAAAAAAAAAAAAAAAAAAAAAAAAAAAGAAAACTTCAGGCCAATATCCAAGATGAACATAGATGCAAAAATCTTCAATAAAACACTGGCAAACCGATTGCAACAGCACATCAAAAAGCTTATCCATCACAATCAAGTAGGCTTCACTTCAGGGATGCAAGGCTGGTTCAACATATGCAAGTCTATAAATATAATCCACCACATAAACAGAACCAAAGACAAAAACCACGATTATCTCAATAGATGCAGAGAAGGCCTTAGAGAAAATTCAATGGCCCTTTCTGCTAAAAACTCTCAATAAACTAGGTATCAAAGGAACATCTCAGAACCATAAAAGCTATTTATGACAAACCTACAGCCAATATCATACTGAATGGGCAAAAACTGGAAATATTCCCTTTGAAATCTGGCACTAGACAAGCTCTCTCACCACTCCTATTCAATATAGTATTGGAAGTTCTAGCCAGAGCCATCAGGTAAGAAAAAAAATAAAGGGTACTCAATTAGGAAAAGAGGAAGTTAAACTGTCTATTTGCAGACGACATGATTATATATTTAGAAGACCCTATCATCTCAGCCCAAAATCTCCTTAAACTGATAAGCAGCTTCAGCAAAGTCTCAGGATTCAAAAATCGATGTGCAAAAATCACAAGCATTCCTATATATCAATAACAGACTTGAGGAGAGCCAAATCAAGAACAAACTGCCATTCACAATTGCTACAAAACGAATAAAATACCCAGGAATACAACTCACAAAGGATGTAAAGGACCTCTTCAAGAACTACAAACCACTGCTCAAGGAAATAAGAGAGGACACAAACAGATGGAGAAACATTCTATGCTCATGGTTAGGAAGAACCAATATTGTGAAACTGGCCATACTGCCCAAAGTAATTTATAGATTCAACGCTATCCCCATCAAACTACCAATGACCTTCTTCACAGAACTGGAAAAAATACCTTAAACTTCATATGGAACCAAAAGAGAGCCTGCATAGCCAAGACAATTTTTTTTTTTTTTGAGATGGAGTTTCACTCTTGCTACCCAGGCTGGAATGCAATGGCGCCATCTCGGCTCACCGCAACCTCCGCCTCCTGGGTTCAGGCAATTCTCCTGCCTCAGCCTCCTGAGTAGCTGGGATTACAAGCACGCACCACCATGCCCAGCTAATTTTTTTCGGATTTTTTAGTAGAGACGGGGTTTCACCATGTTGACCAGGATGGTCTCGATCTCTTGACCTCATGATCCACCCGCCTCGGCCTCCCAAAGTGCTGGGATTACAAGCTTGAGTCACCACACCCGGCCTAGCCAAGACAATTCTAAGCAAAAAGAACAAAGCCGGAGGCATAACGCTACCTGATTTCAAACTATACTGCAAGGCTAAAGTAATCAAAACAGCAAGATACTGGTACCAAAACAGAGATATAGACCAATGGAACAGAACAGAGGCCTGAGAGGCAATGCCATACATCTACAATCACCTGATCTTTGACAAACCTGACAAAAACAAGCAATGGGGAAAGGATTCCCTGTTTAATAAATGGTGTGGGGAAAACTGGCTAGCCATGTGCAGAAAGCAGAAACTGGACCTCTTCCTGACACCTTACACTAAAATTAACTCCAGATGGATTAAAGACTTAAACATAAAACCTAGCACCATAAAAACCCTAGAAGAAAACCTAGGCAAAACCATTCAGGACGTAGGCACAGGCAAGGACTTCATGACTAAAACACCAAAAGCATTGGCAACAAGAGCCAAAATAGACAAATGTGATCTAATTAAACTCCAGAGCTTCTGTACAGTAAAAGAAACAATCATTACAGTTACTTGGCAACAGCAGAATGGGAAAAAATTTTTGCAATCTACCCATCTGACAAAGGACTTATATCCAAAATCTACAAAGAACTAAAACAGATTTACAAGAAACAAACAAACCCATCCAAAAGTGGGTGAAAGATATGAACAGACACTTTTCAAAAGAAGACATATATGACGCCAACAAACATATGAAAAAATGCTCATCATCAATGATTCTTATAGAAATGCATATCAAAACCACATACCACCTCACACCAGTTAGAATGGCAATCATTAAAAAAACTGGAGACAACAGATGCTGGAGAAGATGTGGAGAAATAGGAACACTTTTACACTGTTGGTGGAAGTGTAAACTAGTTCAACCATTGTGGAAGACAGTGTGGCAATTCCTCAAGGACCTAGAAACAGAAATTCCATTTGAACCAGCAATCTCATTACTGGGTATACACCCAAAGGATCATATATCATTCTATTATAAGTACACATGTACATGTATGTTCATAGCCTCACTGTTTACAATAGCAAAGACCTAGAAGCAACCCAAATGCCCATCGATGATAGACTGGACAAGGAAAATGTGGCATATACACATCATGGAATACTATGCAGTCATAAAAAATGATGAGTTTGTGTCCTTTGTAGGGACATGGATGAATCTGGAAACTATCATTCTCTGACGCAAGAACAGAAAATCAAACAACTCATGTTCTCACTCATAGGTGGGTGTTGAACAATGACAGCACATGGACACAGGGAGGGGAGCATCACACACTGGAGTCTGTTGGCGGGGAGACCAAGGGAGGGACAGTGGGGGTGGTGGGAGGTCAGGGAGGGATAACATGGGGAGAAATGCCAGATGTAGGTGACAGGGGGATGGAGGCGGGAAACCACATTGCCATGTGTGTACCTATGCAACAATCCTACATGATCTGCACATGTACGCCAGAACCTAAAGTACAATTAAAAAAAAAAAAGCCCTGCAGGTCAGCCCCCAAGGGCCATCTGGCCTCCAGCCCCTGATGTTAACTTCACCTCATGCCTTTCATGGCCAGGGGAAAAAGCTGGCATACCTTGAAGACTTAACAGGGTGCAGTGAAACCAAGCCTTTTCAAGACCTTACTGGTAAATCAATGTGTCCTTGTTCATCCCAAGCAAGTGTGTGGGATGTTCATCCCCAAGCAAATTGCAGGGGACTATTGCTGGGTACTCTGCCAAGTAATCAGAGCAGCACCCGTGCTCTAGCCCAATTGTCCATCCCTTTCACCCTAGCTTTCCATCAACATGATAAAAAAATAAAAACAAAAATAAAAAAAAAGAAGTGCCTCACATGGGTCCTTTAACCCCCATGTTTATATAAACACTATTGGAGTTACCAAATAAATTTATAGCCTGAGATTAAATAACTGCAGAATTTAAGTCACTATTTTCATAGGTGACAGTTAACAAAAATGTAAATAAATAAATGTGGCTAGTATAAAGTAAGCATTTAACAAACATTTTCAAATCTGAATTAAATATATCACTCATTCAAAAAACATTTATTAAAAAGTTATGGCTAGGTGTGGGGGCTCAGGGCTGTAATCCCAGCACTTTGAGAGGCTGAAGTGGGAGGATCGCTTGAGCCCAAGAGTTTCAGACCAGCCTGGCCAACATGGCAAAACCTCGTCTCTACAAAAAATACAAAAATTAGCCAAGCATGGTTGTTCGTGCCTATAGTCTCAGCTACTCAGGAAGCTGAGGTGGGAGGATCCTCCTGAGGTAGAAGATGCAGTGAGCTGAGATCGTACCACTGCACTCTAGCCTGGGTGACAGAGTGAGACTCTGTCTCTAAGAAAAAAAAAAGTTATTATTAGGCTATTCATCAAGGTTACCAATGTGAAGGTTATGAGCCTGATATTTAGAAAGATTATACTCCAGTAGGGAAAACTTATATTCATGATTATACTATCATGTGTTAAGGGATATCACAGAAGGAAGCCCATACTATCAGTCATGTAGCCTAGATGAATTCAGCCTGGACCAGAGATGGCATCAAGACTCCTGCGCTGAATTTTGAGGAGCCAAGAGTTAATCAGGCAGAGTAAAGTAGGTATTGAATGGTGAGGAAGTTCTAGGATAAGGAAATATATGTAAGAGGAGGTAATATTTTAAGAACTAGGAGATTAACTGGATGTGGGTGAAGGAATTGGGAAGAAAAAAGAGTAGATAATGCTTAGATTTATAATTTGAGCAACTAAGTGGTAGTAGATGATGGCTATTAACTAAAATAATAACTCAAAGGAAGAGCAAGTTTGTGAAGGGAGGGTGGAGATTTTATATCATGGCCAGTTAAAGGAGATTCACATGGGAGAATAAAAGACATGAGAAAGAACATAATGAGGAAAAGACATTTTCAATACTGTTTTAAATCTCTTAGAGTCTGACAGCACCTGTGTTCCTGAAATGGCTCTATTCCAATTACCAACAGAGAAGCTGTATGCTATAGTGTTGAGCCCCTGGGTCCTATATTCAGACAGACCTGGGTTTGCAATACAACTGTATCACTTACTAATTATATGACTTTGGAATTCACCTTGCAAGCCTGTTTTAGCCTCCTATTTTCTCACCTTTAAAATGAAGATGATAATTTCTACCTTATTTGTGATAATTAAATATGATAGTGTTTTTCAAACACTTATCATAGTGCTTAACACATAGCACATACTTGATAAATGTCAGTGCTCTTTGGTTAAGAAAAAAGTTCACGCTTTGCAATATACACTCCTTATTTTATAATGAAAACACTGGCCAGGTGCAGTGGCTCATGTCTGTAATCCTAGCACTTTGGGAGGCTGAGGTCGGAGGATCTCTTGAGCCCAGGAGTTTGAGACTGGTCTGGGCAACAGCGGGAAACCCTGTCTCTATAAAAAATTAGCTGAGCATGGTGGTGCATGCCTGAAGTTTCCAGTACTCAGGAGCTGAGGTGGAAGATCACTTGAGCCCAGGAGTTTGAGGCTGCAGTAAGCTGTTACTGTACCACTGCACTCCAGCCTGGGTGACAGAGCAAGGCTTCTTTCAAAAACAAAAAAAACTCCTAAAAGAAAATATTGATTTTCATAGTTAATATCCCCATCTTCTGGTCTTTTAAGGTACTGCTTACAAAAGAAGTTTTAAAGTTGGGCTGAATTTTTGCAACTATATATATATATATATATATATATATATTGCTGTTATACTGTGGAACATTCCCTGGGGTGGGAGTTGGGGGAGGGAATCTTATAGAAGTTAAGCTGGTCTGACCAAGGCTATAGTTAGGAGATTCCCTACCGCTAACACAGAATGTCTACAATTCACTAGAGTGGCATTTATAATGCTGTTATGTGATTTAAAAGCAAAAGAAATGTAATCCTGCTAAAAATTTCTGTCTGCTTATATAAATTAAATCTTCCCTACTTTGGAACACAGACTTCATTCCTTTGGAGCTGGTATTTCCAGGTGGTCCGTCCTTATACTTTATGCTTGAATAAACTCTCCTTATAAACAAAACAAAATTTGAAAAGCAAAGGAAACATTCCAAAGAGAAGCATAAATTTTATGTAGGCATGTGAATATTTAAAAATTTTCCTCAAGAAAATTCTTTAAGAAGTGATGTCAAGTATTTTTTTGTAGAATTAATCTGTTATCAACATTAATAACTGTGGTCAATCAAGTTCAAAGAAAGCAACGATGTTACTAATCTATGCAGTAGGAAATACTCTGTATAGAAATGTTATAAATTAAGTTATAATTACAGCTTAACTAAAGAAACTGACCAGTGTTAGCAGTTTTGGGTACCAAAGTAATGCCAGAGATTTGTCTTTGGGTAAGTTCTGTGGCAAGTTGTGCTCCTCCATCTTGGGCACGCTGGGTTGTCATGCCCTGCTTAGATAAGCATTCGTCAAGGTTTAATTTGCATGCTTGATCAATGACCTTCTTCTAACTAAATCCAGCAAGCTTTCAGCTCTAGAGCAAGAAACACTATACTTAACAATCCCTTACTATTCTAAAATTCTGTGATCACCAAAGTTACTATATTAATAGTTTAATGCATAAGTATACACGTACAAATTCATGTGTGTTTCGCATTTACTAACATAGACATATATTCTTTAATGCCTATTCTGTAAAACTGGTAATGGTTTGGGGATTCAGCTGGAAAATCAAAAGACCCCAATCGGCAACAATCCTTATTAAGTTCACTCTTCAGAAGGATATCAGACAGGTAAGAAAGCATACTGGCAGGACAAAAAATAGGTGTGTCATCAATGGAGCCCTCTTCTCTAGTGGCAGCTTAGGTATGAGAGAACATGTGAGTGGATACAAAAGTCACTCTGGCTCAGTACAGGAGAATGGCTCAGACATTACACACTGGCATACACATATGCCATATAGGCTTGAACTACAGCTAATTTAAGTATTTGTAGAATGCTTGTGATCTCCCTGAGAATATGAGAGAATGAGTGGCTCATGAGGCCTTCTTCCATCCACCTCCCTGTTTCCCTTATGAGACTATCATAAGATAGTTTCTTATCACCTCCCAGGTTCTGAAGAGGTATAAACTTTCTGCAGGCTACATCTGAAGACTATAAAAACCACAGTCTAGAAATAGCTCCTTTGCTTGCAATAGGGTATCCCCACAATTTGTATTGCAGCCATTGGTGCCCCTGCCTCCTTTTTTTTTTTTTTTTTTCCTCCAAGAGAAAGGGGTCTCACTTTGTTGCTTAGGCTGGTCTCAAAACTTTTGGCTTCAAGCAATCCTCATTTAAAGGAGAATCCCAGAGTAATAAGATTACAGATGTCAAACACTGCACCCAGCTGTATCATTATTTTTGGTATGCAGGACAATGACCCTGAGAGCTACTAACTTTGGCTACTCTTCCTTTTACTATGCAAGTGATAACGTGCATCTAAAAGTGGCTTGTTATATCTCTAGTCAAAAGAGACTTGAAACAGTACAGATTCTCTCTTCTACTGGCCTTGAAGAAGCAAGCATCATGAAATCTATAGCTGCAGAAAATAAATTCTGTTAACTACCTGAATTGGTCATACCTGGTGAAACACTGATTGCCATCTTGTTAGACCTGAGTAAAAGACCCACCTAAGAAATGCTTGAACTCCTGACCCAAGGAAACTGTGAGATGAGGAATGTGTGTTAAGCTGCCAAATTCATGGTAATTCGTTATACAGCAATAGAAAACGAATACACCCAGTCTAGTACTTGTAATCATTTGTTGGTTCTTTGGTTCCGTATCTCAAAATCCATTAGTTAGAATTAGGCTAAGTATGGAAATATTTCTTCACACCAACAGCTACCTAAATAAAGCACAAGTATCTCACCAATAACTAGATACTCCATTATAGAACCCTTCCCACAGTGTGCCATCTATACCCAGGATTAGGGTAGTGACTATTATCCCTCCTTAGGTCTTGAACCTGAGCCATGCAATTCACCTTCCACAGTTGGTATTCATAGCTTGGTCAGTTCCAGAGCCTTCCTCAAATGACTCACTGCTCTGTCCATTCCTTATCCTCTCCTGTCAGTACTCATATCTTTTCAACATTAGACACATTCACTATAGCATCGTATCCCTATCATTTATCACCAAATAGTATACATAGCAAAGGTTTTAAGCCACAAATTAATTAGCCATAAAACTTAGATCAATATATGGGCTATGATAAACAAGAGATGAAAAAAATTCTGGAAGTAGATAAAAACATGCTGTACATCAACAAATTGTATTACCTTGATTATCATTCTGAAAATAGGAATAATTTTAAAACAAAAATAGACCTTTATACTATGCTAAATAAATGGATTTGACATAAGGCAATCAAGTTATAAAAAAACCCAACAATCCTGTATTTCCTTAGCTGTAATTCTGAGAAAATAAAAAGAATTTGGATTTTATAAACCAGTAGTTATATTTAGTATATAAAGTAAGATGAATTAGGTTTTTACAACCCAGCAGTTGTATTTAGTCTTCATCAGGGGTCAACAACTTTTTTCTGTAAAGAACCAGACACTTAGCAGATATTTTAGATTTTGTGAGGCATAAAATCTGCCATAGCTTTGTCCCAAATACTCAACTTTGTTATTGTAGCTTGAAAGTACCTATCGATAATATGAAAACAAATGGGCATGGCTATGTCCAATAAAACTTTATTTACAAAAACAGGCTGCAGCCAGATTTGGCTCACAGGCTGCAGTTTACCAGTCTCTAGTCTACACAGAAACATGCTAATTATTTAAACAAATGAACAAAACTTACTGTTTAATTTTATCATTTCTAGGTCCAAATCTCGGTCCAGATGGTCCCCTTCTGAAAACAAGTACATACCAAGTACATATTAGTAGTGATAGCATTAAAACAAGGCAAACAAAAGAAAGTATATACAAATACAATCAAGCTGAACTCTAAACATGAGTCAGTCATTTATCATAAGGGACCACATTTTACTGATACTGGTGAAAGTGAGTAATAGGTAATCATGTCTTTACTTCACTGGTACTTACTTATAGCCATAATTAAGCTAATTCTTCTGAATGTTAAAACTTTCAGAGAAATTAGGGTTTATATTATCTTATATAACAAACTAATACAGAATTTGTTCTGATCATTAAACTCTGAAATACCCTAACTACTTAACTGCCAGTGAAAATTAATATCTTTATGGTCAATTGTAGAACTAAACGCGCAATTCACTTTGAATGTAGACTATAATGAAATAAGGAAACTACAAAGTGAAATGCTGATTGACAAAAATGGATAGAGAGAAAAATTCATTCAAAACACTAACAGTTTTTATTTTTGATTACTCATCTTAAACTTATCAACACAGCAAAAGGGAAATGCAAGAGATTTAAAAAATTAACATTACTCAAATTATTATCTCCTTATTGTAGCTGAGTGTATATCACATCTTAACCAATCCATTTTAATATTCTTGAAAACATTTGGATATTTAAAGTAATTATGACTTCTGGAGATAGAGTATAAGATATAAACTACAAAATAAAAAGAAACTAGGTTCTTAAATTTCAGGACATATAGCAATTTCTAAAGGAGGTGAAAAAAAAGAGTAATTGATAAAAAGTGTTTGGGAAAAAAAACTGTTTACCGAAACTTATTTAACATAATGTTTAAGTGTGAATATATCACCTTGCCTTAGTTCCTCTAAGCTTTTTCCTTAAAGTCTTTAAAGCTCCAACTAAGCCTCAAAATACTGGAACAGTATTCCATTCCAAGATGATGTTAATCATTGAATTTCATAGAGAAAACTAATATTCTGAACCAGGGACCATTCCTAAAAAGTAGGCAAGAGCTTACAAGAGCCGGTCAACTGAAAAACCAGGAAAAGCAGTCATTAAATGAGGTAGTTATCAAGTAAAACAGAATCTGAAAATTAATGAATAAAAATTATCTGCACTGTAGGTTTAAAAAAAAGCAGCAGCTATGTCTGTTTCATCTATCAAATAATGGGACTTCAAAATACTTATAGAAAAACACAAAATCAAAAGCTGGTTCTCTGAAAATTAATACTTGATAAACTTCTAGTTAGACTGATCAGGAAAAAAGAAAAGAATTGTAAATCCTATTTTACAATCCTATAAATTAGTAATAGGAATGGAAGAGGGAACATCACTACAGACAAATGTACCATGGTTATGTAAGATTTATTAACAGAAACTAAGTGAAGGATAAATAGGAACTCTCTATACTATCTATGCAACTCTTCTGTGGGTCAAAAATTATTTTAAAAAAAAATTCCCCCCCAAAAAATTCCAGGAGTAGATTTGTTCAATAGTGAATTCTACCAAACATTTAATAAAGAAAAAATAAGAATTGTATGCAAACTCTTCTGGAAAACTGAAAAAGACATAACTTTCCTAACTCATTATCTGGGGCCCATAAGAATCTACTGCAAAAACCAGGTAAAGACACAAGAAAAAGACATAACTATCAACTAACCAATGCCTCTAATGAACATAGATGTAAAAATTCTTAACAAACTGATTTCAAAAATGTTTTAAATGAATAATACATGATGACCAAGTACGGTTTATAACAGGAATGCAACGTTGGTTTAAAATTTCAAAATCAATCAATATAATTTACCACGTTCAAAGACAAAAAAAAGAAAAGCCATATGATCATCTCAACAGATATAAAATAAATGCTTGACAAAATCCAACATCAACTAATGATAAAAACTCTTCACAAACCAGGAATAGAAGGAAACTTCCTCAATCTGATAAATCTACAAACAACAACAACAACAACATGCAATGAAAATTAAACCTAGTATGAAAGAATGAATGCTTCCCCTAAGGGAGATCAGGAACAAAGCAAGGACATTCTCTCTTACCACCTGTACTCAATATTTTTCTGGATGTTCTCGTCAGACCAATAAGGCAAGAAAAAGAAATAAAAGGCAAACACATAGACAAGGAGGAAATAAAACTGTCTTTATTTGCAGAAAGCATAATTGTTCATGTAAAAAATCCAGTAGAATCTATAAAAACACTACCAAAACTACTAAGTGGGTTTAGCAAGATCGTAGAATACAAGGTTAATTTTAATTTACAAAAATAATATTTATACTAGCAATGAATATGACATTTTAAAATTGTGAAACACCTCTTGAAATGTCATTTTTAGTAGCATCAGAAATTATGAAATACTTAAGGATCAATTTGACAAAGAAAAAAATGCAACTACTAGGCATTGAAAACTACAAAATACTTTTGAGAGAAATTAAGTATCCAAATAAATAAAAAGATGCCATTAATGGGTCAGAAAACCAAATACTGTTAAGATGTTAATTATCTCCAAATCGATCTATAGGTTCAATATAATCCCAACCAAAATTCTAGCAGACTTTTTGTAGAAACTGACAAGATGATTCTACAATTTATATGAAAATGCTTAGAGCCTCCAATAGCCAAAAGAACTTTGAAAAGGTACTGCAAAGTTGAAGGATATACACTACACTACCTCACAACTTACTGTAAAGTTGCAGTACTCAAGATAGTGATTACTGTGGTATTGATGTAAGAAAGATACATAGAGTCCAGAAATAGAGCCGCACATATACGGTCAATAAATTTTTATTGTGGTAAATACATATAACATAAAATTTACTATTTTAAACATTTTTAAGCATACAGTTCTGTGTAATTCACTTAATGAACTATCATCACCATTCATCGCTAGAACTTTTTCATCTTGCAAAACTGAAACTGACTCACCATTCCCCTTCTTCTTGAAGGCCCTGGCAAACACTATTCTATTTTGTGTTTCTATGAATTTGACTACTCCAGGTACCTCGTGTAAGTGGAATCATGCAATATTTTTCCTTTTATGACTGGCTTCTTTCATTTAGCATGAAGTCCTTTTTTTTTTTTTTTTGTATTTTTAGTAGAGACGGGGTTTCACCCTGTTGACCAGGATGATCTCGATCTCTTGACCTCGTGATCCACCCACCTCGGACTCCCAAAGTGCTGGGATTAGAGGCTTGAGCCACCGCGCCCGGCCAGCATGAAGTCTTTAAGGTTCATCCATGTTTTAGAATATTTCAGAATTTCCTTCCAAACTTTGTAAGGCTGAATAAATTCCATTTATATATATTCCATATTTTATTCATTCTTCTGTTGATGAAAATTTGGGTTGTTTCTACCTTTTGGCTATTGTGAATACTGCTACTATGAACATGCATGTTAATTTTTAAAAATTATTTCAAGAACTTTACTTGGTGTCTCCCTTTAACACACAGCAGCACAGTGGCTAGAAGCTGCATTTTAAACAGGTGTGCTGGTTTGGTTGTCAGGCCCTTTGGAAGGTATACAGCATTATTTGGGAATTGACCTCTGGTGGTAAATTGTTGGTCCAAAGACTTAGTGTTTCTCACAAGGGTAACTACCTTACATTAAGGTACCCATTTATTTACCCAAAACATCTGGCCTTCTTTTCTTTTTTTTTTTTTTTTTTTTTTTGAGACGGAGTTTCGCTCTTGTTACCCAGGCTGGAGTGCAATGGCGCGATCTCGGCTCACCGCAACCTCCGCCTCCTGGGTTCAGGCAATTCTCCTGCCTCAGCCTCCTGAGTAGCTGGGATTACAGGCACACACCACCATGCCCAGCTAATGTTTTGTATTTTTAGTAGAGACGGGGTTTCACCATGTTGACCAGGATGGTCTCGGTCTCTCGACCTCGTGATCCACCTGTCTCGGCCTCCCAAAGTGCTGGGATTACAGGCTTGAGCCACCGCGCCCGGCCTGGCCTTCTTTTCAATATTGAGTTCCTTGGTGTAGAGGCTTGTGCTATTAATTTTAGCTACTCTGGTGGGGAGGTTGAAGCAGGAGAATTACTTGAGGTCAGGAGTTCAAGACCATCCTGGCCAACATAGTGGACCCTGTCTCAGTCAGTCAGTAAATCAATCAGCAAAAAATTAAAAAACCTGAGTTCCTTTCTGAGGGGTAGTTACTGCTCTAGTCTAAAGCTTTTCACTACAAGTAGCATTGTAGGCAATTTGTTTTGTGACTCTATGGAAATCTTATCACTCACAGAAAATTAGCTCCCCACATTATCTGGCATTCTGCCAAAAATGGTACTATTTTCTGTTACTGGATTTGCTGCTATCTATATTGTAAGCATTTTTTTTTCATTGTTTTAGATGAAGTCTTGCTCTGCTGTACAGGCTAAAGTGCAGTGGCGCGATCTCAGTTTACTGCAACCTCCGCCTCCCGGGTTCAAGTGATTCTCCTGCCTTAGCCTCCCGAGTAGCTGGGATTACAGGTGCACACCACCATGCCTGGGGAACTTTCACATTTTCAGTAGAGATGGTTCACTGTGTTGGCCAGGCTGGTCTCAAACTCCTGACCTCAGGTGATCCACCTGCCTCAGCCTCCCAAAGTGCTGGGATTACAGGCATGAGCCACTGTGCCTGGCCAGGTTTCCACTAACTTGTATAAAATGTTTTCATATGGAAAAAAAAAAATCCCAGCCTCTACAAGAAAAGCCATAATATTTTAACAAAGAGGTAAATGTTTTCTCTCAGGCATATATCCCTCTACGTCAATCCCCAGAGAAAACTCCCACAATAATGTTGTCCCTCCTGACTTTCCAAGAGAAATAAATCATATATCTAAACAAAAACCTGCACACAGGTTTACATATAAGAGCCAAAAAGTAAAAACAACCCAAAAATCCACACACAAGTGAATGCATAAACAAACTGCAGCATTCATACAGTGGAATACTACCCAGAAAATTTTAAAACCCAACTATTAACACATGGATGAATCTCAAACACTACACTGACTAAAGCCAGGTTTTTAAAATGGGGCATACTGCATGATTTCATTTATAAAAAAATTTTTAAAAATACAAAGTACAGTGACAGAAAGCAGATCACCACTGGTGGCCTAGGGACTGGGAGAGCAGTAGATTACCAAGGGTTACGAGGAAACTTTCAGGGCAATAGGTGGTTCATTATTTGATTCTGGCGATGATGTCACAGGTATACAGTTCAGTAAGTTCCCCCTCACCCCCAGTTTTGCTTTCCACAGTTTCAGTTACTCATGGTCAACTGTGGTCTGAAAATATTAAATGGAAAAATTCCAGAAATAAAAAATTCAATAAACAATTCAATTTAAAACAAGTTTTAATTGTGCACCATTCTGAGTAGCATGATGAAACCTCACGTTGCCCCACCTTGTCCCACTTGAAATGTGAATCATCCTCCCTTTGTTCTGCATATCCACGCTGTATATGCTACCCACCCCAGGAAGATGTAGTTATCATCTTCTTGGCTTCATGATCCAAGACCACCTAAAAATAGATTCTCCTTCTGACATATTGTCAGAGGTCAATAGTACCTAACGTTACGTTGCAGTGTCTACATCCTTCACCTCACTTCATCTCATCATGCAAGCATTTTATTATTTCACATCATCACAAGAAGGGTGAATATAGTATGATACTTTAAGAGACAGAGAGACCATATTCACAAAAGTTTTATTATAGTATATTGTTAAATGTGTTCTATTTTTGTTATTAGCTATTGCTGTTAATCTCTTACTGTGCCTAACTTATAAATCAAACTTTATGACAGGTATGTATGTATAGGAAAAAAACATAAAAGTATAAGGTTTGCTACTCTCTGTGGTTTCACACACCCACAGGGGGATCTTGGAATGCATCTCGCATGTATAAGGGGGAACTAAAGGGAGACTACTGTATGTCTGCCAAAATGCATACTGTATACTTTAGATATATGCATTTATTGTCAATTACACCCTAATAAAGATGTTAAAAAAAAAACTTACAGAAAAAAGTCCTCTTCTTCATCTGAATCATCTTCCAAAAGATTTCTCTGTCAAAAAAAGAAAAAGACTTGAGTTTTCAGATTCAGAGGGCTTATAAAATGTCACAGAGAAGTAATGAAATAAGTTCTATACTAGTGAAATTTCTTAATACCAAGTGTCCATAAAGAAGGGAAAGTAATTACATATCCTTCACTGGAAGCAAAAAGATGTGAGACAACATTTACAAACTTTGCAAAGAAAATGCTCCTAATTCTAGAATCCTGTAGCTGACTAAAAAAGGTAGAAAGGTCACTGAATCTGGTATTGGAGTGAGGAACTGCAGTAAACAGGAGGGAACAAGTCCCCTCTCCTTCCTTCTGACTTCCAGTGTCTGTCTATTGGCAGAACTTAACAGGGAGCCAGGTGGAAAGAAGAAATGTAGTTTGTGGATTCCAATTGCAGGATCAGAGAAGAGTATAGAGGGATAGTTTGGAGCTGAGGACAACGGCTTAAAAATTGGCATTTTCTACTTTCTAGCTACTCTATTCACAAACAGCCCCCTAAACAAATTTGAACTTTCAAACAAAAACAACTGTAGACTTTTACAACATACAACAATTTTCCTTAAAATGAGGACAGTCTCACCTTCTCCCCCAAAAGGGAAGACATAAAGCCCAAAAGGAGGCTAAAGAAGAGCAACAGCCAGACCTTTTCAGACACACAAGAACTCAAACACTATACAAGTTGAGAATCCTTTATCCCAAATGCTTGACACCAGAAGCATTTCAAATATTGGATTGTAGAATATTTGCATATATATAAGGAAACATCTTGGGTATGGGACCAAAGTCTCAACACAAAATTCATTGTGCTTCATAAAGACCTTGAGTTTCAAATATACCTTACATACACAGATAGCCTGAGGGTAATTTTGCACAATATTTTAAATACCTTTGTGCATGAAACAAAGTTTTGACTACAACCCATGACATGAGGTCAGGTGTGGAATTTTCCACTGTGGCATCATATTGGTACTTAACAAGTTTCAATTTGGGAGCATTTTGGATTTTCAGATTAGGGATGCTCAAATGGTACCACTTGTTGTAAGCAGAATAATGGCTTCCCAAAGATGTCCATGTTCTAATCATCAAAACCTTTTTGTTTTGTTTTGTTTGAGACAGAGTCTCTGTCGCCCAGGCTGAAGTGCAGTGGTAAGATCTCAGCTCACTGCAAGTCTGCCTCCTGGGTTCAAGACCTTCTCCTACCTTAGCCTCCCAAGTGGCTGGGAGTACAGGGCCTGCCACCATGCCTGGCTAATACAATCACCAAAACCTGTGACCGTGTTATCTTGCATGGTAAAAGGGACTTTGCAGATGGGATTACAGATCTTGAGAGGGAAAGATCATCGTGAATTATTCATATGAGCCCAATGCAGAGGTGGGGGGAAAGGGAGGGAGGGGGAGGGGGAGAAGGAAAAGGGAGAGGGAGAGGGAAAAAGAGGGAGAGGGATATTACATTGATGGTTTTTAAGACACAGGAAGCCTCTAGGAGCTAGGAAAAGCAAGAAAACAGTTTCTTCCCCAAGGCCTCCAGAAGGAACACAGCCCTACTGGCACCTTGATTTTAGCCCCATAAGCTCATTTTAGACTTCTGGTCTCCAGAACTATAAGACAATACACTTCTGTTGTTTTAAGTTTGTGGTAATTTGTAACAGCAGCAACGAGAAATTAATACACTACTCTTTCTGAGGAAATTCCTCAAGGAATTTCACTAGCCAAAAGAAACTCAAAGATTTTAAGACTGAGGTGGATACAATCAATAAATCTAACACAATGTATGGTCAAATCTAAATAGCTGACAATAATGTGACTGTAAATGATAAGTTAAACCTTTTGAAAAAAAGAATATATATTATCAAGAAAAGCTTAAAAAGAATCTAAAATTTCTCCAACAAAGCCCAGAAGCTGGGAGTGGGAGAGTGAAGTGAGGAAGTGAAAGCATTGCCAACATACTCATCTTGACGAAGTGGAATGGAGCAAGGGGAAACAGGACTAGAATTAAAAAGGAAAACAATGGAAGCGGCTTAGTTTTTGGTATGTTGACAGAGAACATAGATTTACATTACCATTAAAACATAAAGTTAATAACAAAAGAGGGAAGGAAGGAGGGAGGAAGGGAGTAAAATATCTGAATATTAAGGAGGGAGATGAGTAAAAATAATCAATCTAGCCTAAGAGAAGGCATAAGGAAGGAAAATATAAGAAATATAATGAATATCACTATATCTAATCAATGTATAATATATGACATATACTAAAGAGTAAAAACATGAAAGAAGGATGTATTCAATATTCATTTAACAAGTATTTTTGAACATCTTTTATGTGCTTCTATGTGCACTAAGTACTAAGCACCAGTTTTGAACAAAATAGGCAAAGTCTGAGCTCTCAGAAAAACAGGATTGTGACAAATGCTATGCAGAGAATTGAAACAGTAACGGGACAGAAAGCGATGAGGTGACTACCTGAGATTAGGCTGTCATAAAAATCACTCTGAAGGGGTGAAATTTAAGCTGAGATCCAAATAACAAAGAGCCAGCCAAAGATCAGGGTGAAGAGCATTCACTGCTGGCAGGACTAACTGGCTAGCACAAAGTCCAAGTGTATTAGTTATTCACAATAAATGTGACTGGTTGGTATGTCCCTATTTAATAACAAAAACCGTATGTGCTTAGGGTTCAAAAAAATTCTAGCCAATATCTGTTTACAAGAAATTCACCTAAAACAAATATCAAATAAAGGATAAAGAAAAAGGGGGTAGAAAAGATATCTCAGCAAATTCTAACAAAAAGAATGTTACAGTTAGCAATATAAAGAGGAATTTTAGGACAAAGCATTAAAAAAATCAAGTAAGTTGATTTTCCAATGATAAAATAAATGTACAATCCATCAAGAAGATTTAATAGCAATGAATGTTTATATACCTACTAATACAGATTAAAATATCTAAAACAAAAGCTGCTCAAATGATAAGAAACAGGTACATCAAAATCATAGGGAAGATTTAATATACCCTTCAGAGATGGAGAAACCAAATACAAAAAGTATCTAGAACTCTGAAACTAAACAACAAATTTTATTTTCCTTTATGGGTAAGCCATAAAGGAAATTTAATAAATTCCAAAAAATAGAAATGACACATCATGTTCTCTGACCATAATACAATGGAAATTAAAACAAATAACAAAAGCAAGTTTTAAAATATTCTTCTCAGCTGGGTGCAATGGCTCACACATGTAATCTCAGTGCTTTGGGAAGTCAAGGTTGGTAGATTGCTTGAGCCCAGGAGTTCAATTTCAGCCTGGGCAACATGGCAAGACCCTGTCTCTAAAAAAAAAAAAAAAAAAAAAAAAAAAAAATTAGCATGGTGTCTCATGCCCATAGTCTTAGCTGTTCAGGAGGCTGAGATGGGAGGATCTTTTGAGCCCAGGAATTTGAAATTACAGTGAGCTATGATCATGCCACTATACTTCAACCTGGGTGACAGAAGGAGACCCTGTCGCAAAAAAAAAAACCTCATAAAAAACAAGAACACTCTTCTTATGAACACTTAGGTAAATGTAAATAAAGGTGATTAAACTATTTTTAAATGAAAGACACTGAAGATCACAGGTCAAAAACTGCAGAGTATGGCCACAGCAGTATTAAAGGAAAACGGAACCTTAGATATATTTTGTTATGAAATCACAAAGATTGAAAATATAAAATAAATATTTAACTCTTAATAGTTAACTCTTAAGAGGGGTAAGTTATTCCTAAACAACACACAACTCTAGAAATCTGAAAGAAAAAGATTAGTGTATTTGATTATATAAAAATTTAAAACTTCAACATAAGACACCAAAAATAAGATGAAAAATCAAGCAAGAAACTAGGAAAAAAACATCTGCAATACACTTTAAGACAAAAGACCTGATGTCGGTATTATCGAAAGCTTTGAGGGAGAGAGATCCAAGATGGCTGCTCACTAGCAGCTCGGGATTGTAGTTCCCAGAGAAAGCACAAAGAACAAGAGGACGCCACACCTTCACATGAATTCTTGTTGCTCATGCACCAGGAGATTCCCAGCAGAGGAGCCCCACGGGTCGCCAGCACGACCGGCGATGCGGTTTTGCCGGCGCCTCGGGGCGTTGGTTCTTGGTGCAGAGTCAGAAAAGCACCATCAATCTTAACGCCACTGATTTAGTCAGTGCAGTGGGTTGCTCAGATTTCGGCGCTGAGGATCAATAAGTTGGATGTCCACTCGGAAATCCAATTACAAAGACGGTAATTATAAAGACCACAGATGGATAAATCTACAACAAAGGGAAGAAAACAGCCAAAAAAAGGCTGAGAATACCGAAGATCAGAATGCCTCTCCCTCAGCAGGGGATCACAGTTCCTCATCAGCAACGAAACAAGGCCTGATGGAGAACGAGTGTGTTCCAATTACAGAAGCAGGCTTCAAATGTGGGTAATGAGAAACTTCTGTGAATTAAAAGAACTTGTTCAAACCCAATCTAAAGAAACTAAGCACTTTGAAAAAAGGTTTGACGAAATGTTAACAAGAATACACAATTTAGAGAGGAATATAAGTGAATTGATGGAGCTGAAAAACACAATAGGAGAACTATGTGAAGTATGCACGAGTTTTAGCAGCCGAATTGATCAAGCAGAAGAAAGGATATCAGAGGTTGAAGACCAACTCAATGAAATAAAACAAGAAGACAAGATTAGAGAAAAAAGGATAAAAAGGAACGAGCAAAGTCTTCAAGAAATATGGGACTATGTGAAAAGACCTAATCTACGCTTGATAGGTGTACCTGGATGTGACGAAGAGAATGAATCCAAACTGGAAAATATGCTTCAGGATATTATTCAGGAAAATTTTCCCAACCTAGTAAGGCAGGATAATATTCAACTCTAGGTAATACAGAGAACACCACAAAGATATTCCTCAAGAAGAGCAACTCCAAGGCACATAATCGTCAGATTCACCAGGGTTGAAATGAAGGAGAAAATACTAAGGGCAGCCAGAGAGAAAGGTCAGGTTACCCACAAAGGGAAGCCTATCAGACTTGCAGCAGATCTCTCAGCAGAAACCCTACAAGCCAGAAGAGAGTGGGGACCAATATTTAACATCCTTAAAGAAAAGAACTTTCAACCAAGAATTTCACATCCAGCCAAACTAAGCTTCATAAGTGAAGGAAAAATAAAGTTTTTTGTGAACAAGCAAGCACTCAGAGATTTCATCACCACCAGGCCTGCTTTACAAGAGCTTCTGAAAGAACCACTACACATAGAAAGGAACAAACAGTATCAGCCTTTCTAAAAAATACCAAAAAGAGCATCAATATAATGAAGAATTTACATGAACTGATGGGCAAAATAGCCAGCTAATATTAAATGGCAGCATTAAACTCACATATATCATTATTAATTCTGAATTTAAATTGACTAAATCCCCCAATCCAAAGACAGACAGGCAATTTGAATAAAAAACTAAAACCCATCAGTATGCTGCATCCAGACCCATCTCATATTCAAGGATACACAAAGACTCAAAACAAGGGATGGAGAAAAGATTTACCAATCAAACAGAGAGCTAAAATATATAAATAAAAAGCAGAAGTTACAATTTTTGCCTCTGATAAAATAGTCGTTAAAGCAACAAAGATCAAAAGAAGCAAAGAAGGACATTATATAATGATAAAAGGATCAATGCAACAACAAGAAGAGCTAAAGATCCTAAATATATACGCGCCCAACACAGGACTACCCAGACATACAAGACTAATAAAGAGACTTAGACTACCACACAATAATAGTGGGAGACTTTAACATTAATATTAGACAGATCAATGAGATAGAAAATTAACAACGATATCCAGGACTTGAACTCAGATCTGGAACAAGTAAACGCAATTAACATTTATAGATCTCTCCACTTTAAATACACAAAATATACACTCTTATCAGTACCATATCATATCAACTTAGAAGTTTAAACGAAATGTTGGTTGGCTCCTTGTTTGTTATTCCCTTCCCTCATTTTCTTTTATGTCTCCATTATTAAGGACAATTATAGGCATACCCATATCTAGACTGCATTCTAGCCCGGGCAATAAAGCAATACCCCCATCCTCTCTCCCTCTTCCTCTCTTTCTTCCTCTTCTTTATTCTTTTTCTTATTATTAAAAATAAAATAAAATAAAATAAAAGCTTTGACAAACTAGTAACAAAAAAAGACATGATAGAAAAAGAATAGGAATACATATTTCCCAATAGAAGACATGGTCAATAACCACATGAAAATGTTAAAAACCAGTAATATTCAAGAAAATGCATTAGGTCATTTTTAAAATAAATATTTGTTGAGTGATATTTTAGCTAACAAGTAACAGACAAGCATTACATTTATAGTTTAGTTTACAGCTGGGCATAATGGCTCATGCCTGTAATCCCAGCACTTTGGGAAGATGAGGAGGGAGGATCACTTGAGTCCCAGAGTTCAAGACCAGGCTAGGCAACATGGCAAAACCCCGTTTCTACCAGTAATAATAATAATAATAATAGTAAGGCATGGTGGTGTATGCCTGTAGTACACGCTACTTGGGAGGCTGAGATGTGGGGACTGCTTGAGCCCAGGAGGAGGCTGCAGTAAGTCATGATCATGCCACTGCATTCCAGCCTGGGTGATGGAGCCAGATCCTGTCTCAAAATAATGATAATAGTAATAATTTATTTGGTTTAGAGGGTAATGATACTAAAAATAAGGTATGTTTACTATAATTGTACACTGAGAAACACACATGAAAACCAATGACTTTTCATACATTCATTGAATAATAGGGATGCAGTGTCAAAAAAGAATAACAGGACACAATGAGATAATAATTTCATACCCACTAGGCAGGTAAGTATTTGTGAGGATGTGGAGAAACTGAAGCCCTCATACATTGCTGGTGAGAATGCAAAAACTGTACAACCACTTTGGAAAACAGCTGGGCAGTTCTTCAGAAGGCTGAACATAGAGTTACTACAATACTCAGCAATTCTACCTTTAGATTATACCCGAGAGAAATAAAAGCATGTTCAAACAAAAACTTGTATGCTAATATTCATAGTAACAGTATTCAAAATAGCCAAAAGTAGAAAAAAATCCAAATATCTATGAACTGATAAATGGATAAACCAAATGTGTTATATCAATATAAGGGGATGTTATCTAGCAACAAAAAACAGTAAAGGCTGGGTGCGGTGGCTCATGCCTGTAATCCCAGCACTTTGGGAGGCTGTGGTAGGCGAATCACCTGATGTCAGGAGTTCAAGACTAGCCCGGCCAATATGGCGAAACCTTGTCTCTACTAAAAATACAAAAATTAGCTGGGTGTGGTGGCAGATGCCTGTAATCCCAGCTACTCAGAAGGCTGAGGCAGGAGAATCGCTTGAACCTGGGAGAGAGAGATTGCAGTGAGCCAAGACTGCGCCACTGCACTCCAGGCTGGGTGACAGAGTGAGACTTTGTCTCCTCTGGCCAAAAAAAACAAAAAAGGAATGAAGATAAAAGGCTATATGTTATATGACTCCATTTATATAAAATGTCCAGAACAGACATATCTATAGGTCTGCAGTTGCTTAGAGGCTGAGGGGATAAAGGCAAATGGAGGATGACTGCAAAAGTGTACAGCATTTCTTTTTGGGCTGATGAAAATGTCCTAAGATTGACTGTACTGATTGTTGCACAACTCTGTGAATATAATAAAACTCTCTGAATTGTACACTTTAAATGGATGAACTGTATGGTATGTGACTTGTATCTCAATAAAGCTATTACCAAAAAAGTATAATAGGAAAGAGGATCAAAACTTTTAAAAGGTTTTAAAAGTAACTTATATATTATTTGAACCAATCAGTTATCAAACGTCATAATATAATAAACATTGAAAAGTGGATCTCTATTTAAACAGTCAATTTTGTTCAGTTCTGGTGTCTAGTAAACTTTTTTTCTCAAATAAATTACAGTAATAATCAATGAAGAATATAAGGAAAAAGTGATAAAATTACAGTCTCAGCAGTGGAACTTACTGAAGAGTACATTTTAAATTTAAAAATATATTCATAAAGCTTATTTATTTGTATTACTTTTTAATTTAAGGTTTATTATTGTTTTTCTTGAAGTAATTGTTCCTGACCTTGTTAACAGGATAGGCTTTATGTACTATTTAACCTGATTTCCAGAAATATTATTAAACTGGTATTTAATATCTGAAAATAATAGTTGTGTCAATATTTTCTCAGGATTATGACCAATGTGCCATGAGACTGTGATACTGATATATCACGCCTGGCCTTGATTTTTAAAAAGCAATAGTATTCAAGTGACTATGTCCTTAGCAGTGATTCCATTAAGTGAACAACAAATTTATGTTTAGCAGTTACTGTGAGAAAGAAATATAGAACTTAAGAAATACGAATCGTTTAAGTTCAAAATAATGCAAAAATAAAACTTTAAAATTAATGAGATTTGTATCAATTTAAAATTATTAATTAATATTCTCTTGGCCGGGCGAGGTGGCTCACGCCTATAATCCCAGTACTTTGGGAGGCCGAGACGGGTGGATCATGAGGTCAAGAGATCGAGACCATCCTGGTCAACATGGTGAAACCCCAACTCTACTAAAAATACAAAAGTTAGCTGGGCATGGTGGCGCACGCCTGTAGTCCCAGCTACTTGGGAGGCTGAGGCAGGAGAATTGCTTGAACCCAGAAGGTGGAGGTTGCAGTGAGCCGAGATCGCGCCATTGCACTCCAGCCTGGGTAACAAGAGCGAAACTCGTCTCAAAAAATATATATATATATATTCTCTTGTATACTATACACTGAATTTGGCCACAACCTTCTCTGCTTTACATACATTTTTCAAAGTTAACATAAATTGTATGAATTACACACAAGTTCACAGAGGTAATTTTACTACATACATTTCCACACTTCAATCCTCATCTTACAAAAAGGCAGGTGTGACTTAGAGGCTCTCTGTCCAGGACTGAGGTATTTACCTCACATATCTCAGATATCAGTCAATCAACTGGGAGCATTTATTGATCAGCTTCCAGGATATTAATGCTTTGCAAGCATCTCTGGATAAGTGACTAAACATTTCCTTGGGGCAATGCGAAAGAGGCTCAGATTATTCTAACTGATGATTTAAAAAATATTTCAACATGCTCTGTGCACGCTGATCACTGAATATTCATCAGGAGTCTTTTCAGCTTGTACTGGATGCACATTAAGTCTGTGTTGTTTTACACTGAGTTCTTATATAGGCTCACAATTGCTATCATTTACTTTAACAAATTGACATTTATTCTCTGAACAGGTTTAGTATTTCTCCAAATCTTCTGCTTTGTAAAAACATGCTTTGTTTTTCTTTTTGAGAAGGAGTCTCACTCTGTCACCCAGGCTGGAGTGCAATGGTGCAATCTCAGCTCACTGCAACCTCTGCCTCCTGAGTTCAAGTGATTCTCCTGCCTCAGCCTCCCAAGTAGCTGGGATTACAGGCGTGTGCCACCACACCCGGCTAATTTTTGCATTTTTGATAGAGACGGGGTTTCACCATGTTGGCCAGGATGGTCTCAATCCTCTGACCTCAAGTGATCCACCCACTTTGGCCCAAAGTGTTACAGGCATTAGCTACCATGCCCAGCCAAGACATGCTTTTGATAGTCAACCTTCAGTGTATGGAATTCCAGCACAGATATGTCAAATTTTCTGAATCACTTTTGCTTGAAGGTTTATCTTGAAAGATATTAAAGAGAGTCCCCCGCCCCCCGAAAATAAAAGAGACCCTGGATTATCCCTGTGAGTGATTTCTCAATCCCTGATCATCCTCTGTCTTCTCTCTGCCAGAGCCTTCCCAGTTCAAACAGACTTGGTTTATTTCCTCAAGGCATTTCTCAATTCCTTACAGGGAGAAATAGCTCAAGCAGACACTAAGAGTTCACCATGGTGTGGAAGCAAAGATAGATAACCAAAATTGTTGAAACTGCACCAAATGCTGGTAAGCAGTTGAAATTATGGCAAAGAAGGAATAATTGGATTTGGCAACATGAAATCATTGGTGACTCCTTAAAGTTTATTTTTAAAAGTTTGCTAGGAATTAGTCTATTGGTGGATTCTAGTCCCCATTTAAAAAACAAACAGGCTGAGCACAGTGTCGAATGCCTGTAATCCCAGCACTTTGGGAGGCCAAGGCAGGTAGGTCACTTGAGCTCAGGAATTTGAGACCAGCAAAACCTCATCTCTGTAAGAAAAACAAAAACTAGTCAGGTGTGGTATCATGCACCTGTAGTCTTTGCTACTCGGGAGGCTGGGGTGAGAGGACAGCTTGAACCCAAAAGGTGGAGGCTGCAGTGAGCCATGATTGCACCACTGCACTCCAGCCTCAATGACAGAGCAAGATCTTGGTCTCAAAAAATAAAAACAAACCATCAAAAACACGCAAAACCCAAAAAGCTGTACAAAGGGTTAGAATCTGGGGAAGAAAAATGTTTTCTGCATTGTACTAAAAGAAACTTCTAAGTCATAAGATGGTGGATAGCATGGATAATATGAAGTTCTGAGGTTGTCCAAAAAGAGCATGTAAAATAAAGTAGACTAAAAGCTTTCCAAGGGCACAGACTGAGTCTTCCAATTTTTAGCCCAGTGCCTAGCACATAGTAGGTGGGCAATAAATATTTGCTGAATGAATCAAGACAAGAAGGGAAGGAAGGAAGGCTTCAGAATGGTGCATTAAAAAAGATAAGAATGCAAATTCTTCTCCCCAATAAATATGTATTGAGTACTTATTTTAAAAGTAATTGCCTACAACATTCATGTAAAATGTCTTTCAGAATGCTGCATAATTTCTAGATTTATATATATTTGCACAGAATGTTCTGGAATAAACTAGAAATTGAAGCATTATATGAAAGATACTCTGGAACCTAAGATAATTATAGGTCTCGAGACTTTTATTTGCAATTCCAAAACCTAAAAGCTTCTGAAAATCCAAAGGTTTTGGTGGAAAATCTGACCTGAATTGATGTTAGCTAGTTTATTTATACACTTTTATTTACATAGTTAGATATAACTAAATATAGACTTCAAGGAGAAATATTAATATTTTTGAAGGCACTGGTCCAGGCCCCAAAAATGCTGTTACATAATGTTCTTAACTTTCTAAAATCTGAAAAACTCCAAATATATTCAGCTTCAAAGTTCTTAGTAAGACATTGTGTATTCGTATAAAACTCCCTTTCAAAAACTAGAAAAAAGCTATGAGAATGATTTGAGCAATAATGAAAGTAGAATTCTGAATTCAGTTGTGTCACCAATCTAACATGTTTTTTAATACATTTACTATGAAGAAAACAAATATGATTATAATACAGTCATAAGCTTTAGATTTTTTTCTGTTATTAATTTTTGAGACAGGGTCTTATTTTGTTGCCTAGGTTGGATCACAGTCCACCACAGCCTTTACCTCCTAGGCTGAGGTGATCCTCCTGCCTTAGCCTCTCGAATAGCTGGAACCACAGGCACGTGCTACCATGCCCCACTAATTTTTAAAAAATTTTTATAGAGATGGTGTTTCCCTATGTTGTCCAAGATGGTCTCAAACTTCTGGACTCAAGCTATACTGCCTCAGCAACCCAAGTGCTGTGATTGTAAGCAAGAGCAACCACACCCAGCTGCTTTTCTTCTATTATTTACAAAGTGAATGAAAACATATTTTGAATCTTTTGTTTTTAAAGCTTAAGATTCTGAACTTACCCTTTCACTTTTCACAGAACCTGTGACATCATCATCATTGAGGTGGCGCTTAAACTTGGGAGGCATATTTTTCCCTTGTGAAATGCTTTTCACTTCTCAGCAGAATAGTCACCGCCTTAAAGGGAAAATAAATTTCATCAGACTTGAGACTTCGGGGTATAAGCTAAAGTACTTAAAACAGTATACAAGACCCTGTATGATGGGGACTCCCTCATTTTTCTGACTTTAATTTCTCCCTTCTTGCTTGTTTCACTTCAGTGACTGGGGGCTCCACGCTAGACCTCAATACGTAAGAAATAGTTAAAACTATGAGAAAATGGATGTAACTGCCCTAAGAGAACATGTGTAAGATATGAGACTTATAATTTTTATAAAATGAAAAAGCAGAGAATAGAAGGAAGATGTCTCAGTGAGCAATTTAAAGTTGGAATCAGAAGACAGGAGAACATGTCAGTTTCTCTCACTCTTAGTTGGTTGCCTAAGCAATGATTTGGTTCCCTCATGTGTAAAATAGTAATTTTCAGGCTTCTGCACAGAGTTGGGATGGTCAAATCAGATAATACATGCAAAAATATTCTGCAAACTATAATGTCCCATTGATGTTCCATTAAAAGGGGTAAGTTTGGTAATATTGTGATTTATAAAATATATATATTTGGTCTTAATCCCCATTTCCTGACATATCCTCGGAATCCCTGCAGTGATGTGTCCTGTGCATGCTAATAAGATGACTAGTAGCTTAGCCCCTAGATAGATTCAAGATGGAGGCTGGTCACAGAAAATCCTAGGCATGATTAGAAGACTGGGACTTTTCAGTCCCACCTGCTAGCCTCCTAGGAAGGGAGGAGGCCTCAAGGTTGAACTGATTTCCAATGGCCAATGATGTAATCGATCATGCCTACTACTGAAGACTCCATAAAACCCAAAAAGGACAGGGTTCAGAGGGTTTCCTGATAACTGAACAAGCAGAAGGTTCCTGGATGGTGGCACACTTGGAGGGGGCACGGAAGCTCTGGACCCCCTGCCCTATGCATCTCTTCCATCTGGCTGATCTCTATTTTTTGTAATATCCTTTATAATAAACCAGTAAATAAAGTGTTTCTCTGAATTCTGTGAGCCACTCTAGCAAATAAATTGAACACAAGGAAGGAATTTTCGGAACTCTGATTTATAGCCAGTCTGTTACTGGAAGCACAGGTAAAAACACCTGGAACTTGTGATTGGCACCTGAAGTAGGGAGGAATCTTGCAAGATTAAGCCCTCAACCTGCAGAATCTGATGCTATCTCTAAGTATATAGTACCAATTGAATTAGAGGACACCCAGCTGGAGAATCTGATGCAGAATTGCCTACTTGCTCGTGAGGAGAAATCTTTTTGGGGTCAGAGGAGTATTCTGTATTGAGAGAGAATAGGAGAAACTCAGTTTTTCTTTCATCAAAACAACTGGATTAAACAAAGCTAGTTTTCTTTACTACAGAATGACTCAAATCCTCTTACATGCTAATATGCATTGCGACTTTCTAGGAAAATGCTTGCATATGCAACATATTAAAAAATTTTTAAGAAAAAGTTGCTCTATGCAAATAATGAATTTTCAGTATTTTGTACTAGATGGTAGATGAATACTCAGCAATTAAGGATAGCCTAGAAATACTGAAGGTTTTACTATATGCTAGGCACTGTGCTCAGTGATACACGTGCATTTTCTTTCAGTCTTTATGATGCTTCTTTGAAGTAGGCATTAAGAAACCAGCAGAAAACTAAAGTTTAGTAATGATAATGTTAGTCACTACACTCATTGAAATGGCAGAGATACAGGCCTAAATCAATCAGAGGCAATGCATTATCAGTTTTCATCATTTGTTCAATTAGTTGGCCATCAGGTTTAGATAATTCTGTTCTAGAGCAACTCATTTCCCAGGAACAACCCAATAGTCCTGTTTCCTTCCCCACAAGAAGAAACATTTAGACCTTTAAATTACGTAAAATTAGACATCAGAAAGAATAATCCCAAAGTCTGGTTTCCTAAACCAAATAAAAGTAATTATTTTAAGTTAGCTGCTTGTCAAAACAAATGGCCACAAACACTTTTCTTTGATAAGAAATGCTTCCAAATCAGAAATTATTCACTTGTAACAAAAAACAAACTCTTGCTGCCTAACAGCTCTTGAGTTCTTGGTTCCAAAGTATTTCTGTCACATACATCTGGCCCTTTTATTCCTCATACTTTGATTTCAGAATAATTCATTTATGCAGAAATGTAACAGAATGCATGGAAAAAAAAGATGACAAAGCAAATTACTGAAGAATTTGTGCTTTTAACTGTATCTGTATTTAGATTTTAACCCCATGCAAAGAGGCTGCCTCAACATCCCAAAGCAAACAACAGGCAGACTTACATAATGCGTTTATGAGACACAGAGTAAAATTACAACCTTCAGGATGAGCAAACCCCATATTCAGGTCTCTTAATCCCAAGAAACCATGTCCAACAAATAGAAAACCCATCCACAAAGCAGTAGACAGATTAATTAGCTACCCTGATGAAATCTGATGTTATTTGCAACTGCTCATTATTTATTAGTATCTGATGATATGGGTATCCAACAACGAGCAGAAGTAAATCATGCTCAGAAAGGAGTCTAGGATATAGTCTGCTTAAGATTTCTCCTACAAAAAAGACGTGAATTCAGGTGTTTGTGACTAGGTATACACGTAAATAAGAGAGCCATCATGTACTTCCACATTGAGGATAGACCACCACTATACAATTCACTTAAACAGCCACATCATCGTATGCTTCTTATGCATCAGCATATACTTAAACGTTTATGTATGAATTTTTGTAAGCAGTACGTTATTTAGTCAACAGCTTTGAATCTGGGCAGAGGCTCTCCTTTTCCCAGCCTCCATTCCCTTTTAACTCCTCTTCCTTGTCTGTCATCAGCGTCTTGCTCGATGCAGTTTCTTAGAAATAAAGTGACTTGGATGGACACAGACCAGAGATGTTATTCGCAAAACCTGTCAAGTGTAACGATTCACCTCCACCTTCTGGTCATTATAAACACAGCAGGGTTGGCGCTCTTTCTCCTGAGCCCTTTAAATACACAATTCCAGGCAGCTCTGCTCACCCCCCAACACCCAATCTGTCGCACCAGGCCACGTCCCTCGAAGTATCTGCTCCTAACGTTGGCCCTTCCTGCCCCATGGTACTCCCTGGCACTCCTGACTGCCTCCCACTCTTAACAAACCTTCCCCATCCATGGCACTGTTCTCTTCCCATCGCCCGAGAGGACCCCTCAATTCCAATTTTTCTCCTCTCAACTACTCCCCGTCCGCACACCTCTGTCTTCGTCTTCCTTCCTCACCGTACCCCCGGCCCCAGCCTTTTCTCACTCTGGGGTCCCTGCTTAGATCCCCGAAGCCGGCTAACCAGCCCGACTCGGACGTCGGGGGGCGGCGAGGCAGGGGCGTCATGTTCATTTCCTCCCTTCTCACAGCAAGCCCTCCCGCTGGGAACAGGCCAGCGCCAGTACCTGAGGCTCCCGGGGAACTCCCGGCAGCTCTCCCGGGCGGGCGGTGCTGAACGGGCGGGGGAAGGAGTGGGAAGCTGAGGTAAAAAGCTGGGAGAAGGAGGGGACGGTGGGTGCGGATCCGGCGTCGGCCGCAGCGTCGCTGCAGCGCCTCCGCTCATCGAGCCGATCGGCACTCGGCGGCGTGGCGCCAGGCGGAGGGGGCGGGTCCAGGGCGCGGAGATAGTCGAGGAAGTCGATTCCGCCAGGCGCTCTTCAGTTGGAAGAGCCCTGACCCTCACGGGTTTTAGATGAAGCTCCTCCCTGTGCTTTAGGGGATGAGCGACCACTGGTTCTCCAAGTTCCAGTCGGGATCCGGCGTGCTTGGAGGGCGTTTATGGGAGGGGTGGGAAACTCAGAACTGCTCGGGTCGGGGTGGGTGGCTGGAGTGATAGGCGTTTACAAAGAAGGTAGCGCTTTGTGCCAGATCCGTCCCTCGGGCTGACTACGTTGTTGGGTGGCAAGAGGGGTGGCTCGCGGCTCGAGGACCTGCTTCTGTTTCGTCTGGGGCCTTTTCTGAAGAAAGAAGTTCTGTTTGATCCCCTGTTTACAGAATTAGAGCTGGACTTGGAAAGAGATGTTAATTGTTCCTAGGTCAGGCTCCTCCCTTTAGGTAGGAGAAATACCTGGTTCAGAGAGGAGATTGACTACACAGCTAGCTTAGATAGATAAGGGACGAGGGCTCCGTGTTCTTTTCCCGGTATCCGTTAGTTGTAACCTGAAAACCTTCAGGTTTCAGGGAAATCGCCCTTGCCTGGCCATTCTGCTGCTCTGCCCATGCTTCCCTCACTCCCTCCTCCTCCGCCCAATTTGGTATCATATTTAGATATCCAAGCCCACAGTAGCTGGCTACCAAAAACAATTCCTAATTTTGTTTTTCCGTTCTCTTATTTATTATCCATTCCTCCTACGCCCCAGCTGGATTATTTTATTCAATCGTATATTCACTATACATCTTTTAAAATTAATACAGCATTCATGAGTCCTTTGTTGATATAGTATTTTAACTGTCTGAAATACCGTGCCAGGCACTTTCTAAAGACATAAAAATCAGGGCGTGCGCAGGAACAAAAGTAGACAAGAAAACAGCAGAAGATCTGAGGACACCAAAGGAAAAAAATAGACACCCTCATAAAAAAAAGTTGCTCTTCTTTTGTTTGGTGTGTATTTTTATATAAAAATGCACTAACGAATTTGAAAGATGTCATGACTAGGGCAATGATACTCGATGCTAAGTGATTCACTTGGGGTTGAATCACTTGGAAAGCGTTTCCAACCACTGGAGGGTGGGGAACTACTGGAACACTTTTTAAATCACCTGGAAAGCTTTTGAAACTACTCAGGTGCCCACGTGCTACCTAGATTCTGATTTAAATGGTCTAAGACTTAGAAACAGCTGTCGGGTTGTCAGTTGAAGGTTCTAAAAACTTGATGTTAAACTCAGTTGCCTGTGTTTATTGCTCCAGGCAGGCGTCCCCAAACTTTTTACACAGGGAGCCAGTTCACTGTCCCTCAGACTGTTGGAGGGCCGCAGCTTACTGTGCTCCTCTCACTGACCATCAATGAAAGAGGTGCCCCTTCCTGAAGTGTGGTGGGGGCCGGATAAATGGCCTCAGGGGGTCGCATGTGGCCCACGGGCCGTAGTTTGGGGACACCTGCTCCAGAGCCTGGCTGACTTGGACTGAAACGGCCCACCTAGAATAGAAGCCTCTCATGGTTTGCATCTTTGTCTGGGCATGACAGTGGGACTACTCTCAGACTCCACAGGTGACCCAGACATTATTTTTTCTTCTACCGATGATTTTTTTTTTTTTTTTTTTTTTTTTTTTTGAGACGAGGTCTCACTTTTTTCCCTAGGCTGGATTGCAATGACACAATCATAGCTCACCGCAGCTCTGAACTCCTGGGCTAAAGTGATCTTCTTGCCTGTGCCTCCCAAGTAGCTGGGATTACAGCCACGAGCGGCTGTGCCCAGCACTTACAGTTGATTTTATATCTGCATATTTGCATGTTATAGAATACTTTCTGGCTTTAGTATCTTAGCCAATTAGCGCTTTAGCTAGTTATAACCTCATCTCTTATACATAGACAACTTAAGATGTGATCAGTGAGCTCTAATAGGCACATAGTTTTTATGAATAATCCATTATTTGTTGGTTTTTTTGTTGTTGTTTCGTTTTTTTAACCATGATTCTTTATTCCTCCCAATCATTTTGGAATGATTGCTTAAGAGAGGGGTAATGCAAGCCCCACCCTTTAATCACCTGAACAAAGTCCCTTTGACTATCCCCAATATTTGTGAAACTTAGAAAATGTCATTTTACAGTTAATATGAATCAAATATACCAGTAAGCCTAAAAGATTATAAATAGCACTGAGCTTGGAGTCAGAACTCTAAGCAGACTTGAGTTACTTATTTCCTCTTTTGTTTTCTTTTTTGTGAGCTTCAGTTATTCAGATTTTAGTCCTCTAATTTTTTCTTTTTCAACATGACACCTTCTTCCTTAAGAGGGCCTGCTGTCCTCCTAGCTCAAGATTTTGCGTTTTGCTATCTTCCAAGACTAAATCTCTCAGCTTTTGATGGGATAGCGAAGGGAATCTGAGAATTTGATTCATTCTTAAACAGTCTTTCTATCATTCCTCCTATTTCTAGCTTACTTCATGCTCTCTTCAGCTTTACCTGGTGCTTCTAATTCCTGAGCCTTATGAAGGGTTTTGCTGTGTATACCAGGTTGCTTCATGGCCTGCTTGGGATTCCTGCTTCTCAAGTCTACTAAGGTAATTGCCTCTTGATTCATCTGCCTTCTAGTTTTCAGTATTTTGTAGCTAAATGTTCAACGTTACTTAAAATGTAAAAGTAAGTAAGGAAATACCATTTTTCACCTATCAGTGACTGAGAAAGAAGGAGTTAAGCAGAAGATCTGCAATCCAGTCTCTCCCTTCGTAGGAAAGTACTCCCAGGAAAGCAAGCAAGCAAGCATGTGATTTTTATAAATACAGTATGGTAATTAGAGACCTCCTGGCAAATAAACCAATGGTATTTGCAGGCAGGAGAGTCCATATTATGGAATTATTCTAGCAAGATGTCCCAGGGCTGGGATTGTTTATGGTAGACACATTAAGAATCGAGGTGGTAATCGCAGCACTTTGAGAGACTGAGGCAGGCGGATCACTTGAGGTCAGGAGTTAACAGCCTGGCCAACATGGCAAGACCCCATCTCTACCAAAAATACAAAAATTAGCTGGGTGTGGTGGTGTACACATTTAATCCCAGCTATTCTGGAGGCTGAGGCAGGAGAATTGCTTGCACCAGACAGGCAGAGGTTGCAGTGAGCAGAGTGCGTGTCACTGCACTCCAGCCTGGGTGACAGAGCAAGACTCCCTCCCACAAAACAAAAAAGAATCGACGTGAATTTCAGGGATATGATTCACTGGAAAATACTGTGGAAGTTATGTAACTTAGCATAAAATGCAAGTGTTTCATAACTGAGTTGGCTCCTTCTGTGTAAGTGGGGTGACTATACACTTGATTTAGAAACCACATCTACTATCCTGGGCCAGGATGCATTTACTGGCATCCTCGAAATTATTAGTAAAGCTTGATACTGAGTAAAATCTCTGATTTGAGCCTGATTTGACAATTTGATCCTTTGTGTTAACTCAACAGCAAAAAAAAAAAAAAAAAAATTGATACTACAGTATTATGTGTGTGTGTGTGTGTGTGTGTGTGTGTGCGTGTGTATGTGTGGTATGGAAGCAGGGTGGGAGGAACAAGCATTCTTAAACACTGTAGGAGTATACAAATTGGTGTATTTTTAAAAAAGTTCATGGTAATTATATATATATATGTATATATATATCTCACAATTTTATATGAAGTTCTTTTTGATCTAACAATTTTACTTCTAAAATTTATCCCATGGCTATACAGGTTGTATATAAAAGTATTCTATAAAAATCTTTGTTACAGGATTCTTGTAATAGAGTTAAAAAAAAACTTTTAACTGTTCAGCGATAGGAAATTGCTGAAATAAGTCATATTGTAGCCATTCGATAGAACAGTATGCAGCCATTAAAATGAACTAGATAGATCTATATGTGCTGAATGAAATACCTCTGTGATGGTATAAGGTGAGAAAAGTAAGGTGCAAAATAGTGTGTCGAGTCTACTTCCATTTGCACATCACATACACGCCAAGATGACTGGGAGTCTGGCATGGAAAGTTTTGTGAGCTGAATTATGTCCCCTCAAAATTCATATGTTGAATTCCTAACTTCCAATGTGACTAGTTGGAGACAGGGCCTTTAGGACAATAATTAAGGTTAAATGAAGTCAAAAGGGCAAAACCAGCCAGGCACGGTGGCTCACACCTATAATCTCAGCACTTTGGGAGGCCGAGGCGGGTGGATCACCAGATCAAGAGATCGAGACCATCCTGGTCAACGTGGTGAAACCCTGTCTCTACAAAAAAGAAAAAAAAAAAAAAAAAAAGGGCAAAACCCTAATCCTGTAGAGCTGGTGTCTGAGTTACATGGGCAGAGAAGAGGCCATATGAGAACACAGAGGGAAGATGGCCATTCGCAGTCCAGGAAGAGAGGCCACACCATAAGCCAGGCGTCCCCAAACTACGGCCCACGGGCAGCATGCAGCCCCCCGAGGCCATTTATCCGGCCCCCCACCGCACTTCAGGAAGGGGCACCTCTTTCATTGGTGGTCAGTGAGAGGAGTACAGTATATGGCTGCCCTCCAACGGTCTGAGGGACAGTGAACTGGCCCCCTGTGCAAAAAGTTTGGGGACGCCTGCCATAAGCCAACCCTGATGGCCCCTTGATCCTGGACTTGCAGCCTCCAGGACTGTGAGAAAATAAATTTCTGTAGTTAAACCACCCGGTCCATGGTGTTTCATTATAGCAGCCCAAGAAGACTAATACAGAAGGGAAACTTTTTTCATATGTAGGGTTTTGAACTATTTGAATATTTTTACCATGTATATCACTTTTTCAATTAAAACAGTGGTAGAGGCCCTGTCTTCCCCTAAAATTGGGACCAGTTGATCAGTGAATTTAAAAAGTCATCTAAAGTGGTACATATTTAAAAATGGCAAATATATACTTTAGTCATTTTATTTTGACTCCAGTGCATAATTGTATGTTCACTCGCCAGTCTTGGTAGTAGGCCTAAAACCTTTTATCTGAGCATGAATTTGCTGTTTGGTGTACCTGCCTTGTCTTTGTTATAAGTTGCATTGTTTACAGTTTACAGTTTCATTTTCTTTAAAGTGGAGTAAGCAGTTAAAGATAGCTTTCAAGCAATTTAAATGCCCAGACAGTCTAGATTTTTATAGTTTTTTTCCTCCAAAGTTTTATAGATTTGTCTTACTTGTGCCTAGTTCTAATAATAATTTTTGTTTGTTATTCATCTTTATCAATTTAGTTTTCATAGAAAATAACTTTGTATTTCATTGGTTTACATATTTAAATAGATTTTATAAGTATAATAGGCATACATTCTTTAGGGTACAAATATAAATAGACTCTTGTAAGCATATAACTCAGTTAGTTTGGAGAGGAAGTATACAGGTATCATATAGTTAACCATTAGCTTCTCACGCTTAGCGTGCCTTTGTGTTACGTAACTATGGTGTTAGTTTATTTTAGTTTTGATTTTGAAAAAAATCTCAGACTTACCAAAGAATGAATAGAAAGAATGCTTTTAAATCTCTTATCCAGCTTCACTAATTAGTAACACTTTTCTAATGCTGACCTCAACTCCTAAATGAGTTCCATGACGGTGTGAATGAAACCAAAATAGTTCAGCCCTCTTTTTGTCTCTAAGCAGATGAAGAAACAAAATTCCAGAAAGTTTATATGGTTTGTTAACATTTTGTTAAGTTTGCTTTATTACTTCTCTCTAAATATATAACTCCCCCAGTAGGCATTATTTGAGAATTAATTATAGATGTCATGCCTCTTTGCCCCTAAATATTTCAGTAGTTATCTCCTGAGAACAAGAACATTCTCTTCTTAACTATAATTCACTTGTCAAATTCAGAAAATTTAACATTAATACAATATTATTTTCTATTAAAACATTCATATCAGAGTTGGCCAGCGTTCTCAGCGTTCTCAGTTATGTCCTTTGTGATGTAAGTATAGTCCACAGAGAGAATGGAGAGTAATGAGTGACAAAGCAAATGGAGTTTAGTTTCTAAACATAAGTTCAACTAGAGTTATTTTTATTTTTAATATATATAATAATATGGGACTGTCTTGATGCCTTCCTCATGAAAGTTTAGATGTGACATTATACGATGGACTCAGAGAGATGCTTTGTTTGTCTCCTAAGTATTCTTGTTTATTGATGTGGTGACATATTACAAGAATTTTATCTCAGAAATTACCTCTCACCAAGATGGCGACATTAGAAGAACCTGCATAATAATATGCTTTAATTGTGTTATGAAGTTACTTTACTACTTCTCTGAAAGTTCAAAATTGTTACCATTTATTTTCTTGGTTACCTGCCTGTTTTCTTAAGAACCATGCTTAATGATTAGCATATGTTTCTGCACAACTCTTCTCTGATATCAAGTGTCATTTTCTTCATTTTATCGTTTGGACCTCAAGGTTCTGAGATGACATGTGATTTGTCCAGCGTTAGAGAATGGTACAATTGTGAACACTAGAAAATATTGCAAAGCAATAAGCTTAAATTGAGATAAATACTTTCTCTAAATGAATCACATGCTTTGACCTTAAAATAAAGATTAGGTAGTTTTTTCTTAAAGCTTCACATAGGTAGAATCCGTCAAGCATAATATCTTGTTTTCGAGAGGCTTTAGTCTGCTCAAGGTAAAATACAACTTTAATTTCTTGCTGAAGATGGTAATATTAATCTTGGGTGAAGACTATACTTTCAGGGATAATTTCTATAGTTTGTAAATCTTGGGTGCTATATCAAAGTGAATCAGTTTGTCCACCAGATAAGTGTGGCGGGTGTTCTGTTAGAGTCTGGGGATACAAAAATGGTAAACAGTGTTTATTGTCATCTAAAAACAATCTTGCAAAGAAAAGCAAGACTAAGGGCCGGGCGCGATGGCTCATGCCTGTAATCCCAGCACTTTGGGAGGCCGAGGCGGGTGGATCACAAGGTCAAGAGATCGAGACCATCCTGGTCAACATGGTGAAACCCCGTCTCTACTAAAAATACAAAAAATCAGCTGGGTGTGGTGGCGCATGCCTGTAATCCCAGCTACTCAGGAGGCTGAGGCAGGAGAATTGCCTGAACCCAGGAGGCGGAGGTTGCAGTGAGCCCAGATCGCCCCATTGCACTCCAGCCTGGGTAACAAGAGCGAAACTCCGTCTCAAAAAAAAAAAAAAAAAATTAGTGGTGGTGGTGCGTGCCTGTACTCCCAGCTACTCAGGAGGCAGAGGCATGATAATTACTTGAACCTGGAGGCTGAGGTTGCAGTGAGCTGAGATCACATCACTGCACTCCAGCCTGAGTGACACAGTGAGACTCCATCTCAAAAAAAAAAAAAAAAAGAAAGAAATGATAACTGAGGTGATGGATATGCTAATATCCTGATTTGATTTGTTGATTTTTACACAATGTATACATATATTGAAACATCACACTGTGCCCCTAAATATGTAAAATCGTGTATCAATTGAAAACATTTTTAAATGTCTGCCCTTTATTTTTTAATTATAATACATACATATATGTATATATAATAATATATATGTAAAACTATATATCACATATGTATATTTCAGTAGCTTTTGGGATACAAGTGGTTTTTCATTACGTGGATGAATTATATAGTGGTGAAATCTGAGATTTTAATGCATCTGTCACTAGAGTAGTATACATTGTACCCAATATGTAGTTTTTTCATTCCTCACTTCCCTTTCACCCTCCCTGCTTCTGAGTCTCCAATGTCCGTTATACCACTCTGTATGCCTTTGCTTACCCATAGCTTAGTTCTCACTTAAGTGAGAATATACTGCCCTTTTCTTTATATATACTTTTTTTGGAGAGATTGTTGGAATTCTCAGAGGATGAGAATCCTCAGCTTCTGTTATCATCTCTATGAAGAGGAATCAAAGAAAGAGTATATATAAGGAAAAAGGCAAAAACTAGAGGAATGTCTGTATTTAGTGGTGGGAAGATGAAGAACAGTCAGTGGTAAATGATCAGAGTGGTAGAGAGAAAAACAATGCAGATAAGGCAGTACAAAAAAAGATGAGGAAAGAGTAGTCATTGCATCAAAAACTTCAGAGAAACCGGGAAGGCTGAGAACAAAGACTAGAAAAAGTCATTGGATTTATTGACTCACATGCTTTTATTTTATTTGTTTCTCTTCACGAAGTATTTCAGTAACATTATGGAAGCAAAAGCCGTATTATAAAAGTTTAATTATTAGCGGAATTACAGGTTGCAGATTCCTTTTGGAATAAATTTAATTGTAAGGGAAAAGACGCGGTACATTGTAGCTTGAAGTGGTAGTGGGGGCAGGTACCATCAGAAATAACCAATTTATATTTACTAATGGAGAAGAGGCGGCAAGTGGGAGAGCAGGATTGAAATGCAAATCAAAGAAAAAAATAATGGTGTGGTGATACCCCTGCAAATGTGGGATAATCAAAGTTTCACACTACAGAAGATGAGTTCTAGCAAGACGATGAGAGGATCCTTTCTTGGGGGAAAGAGGGAAGGAAGTAAAAGAGATTTTGAAAAGAGAGAAGAAGATTCCTAAGGTAGCTTCAAAATATTCAGTAAAAAAGGCAAGCAAGGTTAAGAGTCAAAAGAGCAGTGTTGAAGTTGGGAGCTTTAAGGAAAAGGAATTTTGGAACAGTTATCTTAGCAGATAAATATGCATAGTAAATGATAAACAAAAGGATGGCTGAGCAGCTGTGAGAATCCAGGCTAGTATAGTGATTGTTCACTGCTCCTTTAAATCAAGGACTGTCTTAAATTCCTTTTTGTCCTCCATGATACTTTGTATAGAACAAGCACACACTAAATATTATTGACTTGATTCTAGTTTTTTTTTAAGTTTGCTTTTGAATGAAAGGAAAAGACAAGAGAAAAAAAGAAAACAAGGAAGTGAAAGCAAGAGAGTATTTCAGCTTTCCCAGGGCATAGGACTCTCAGAAGCACTTTGCTTGCTTAATGACCTTTACCAAGTCACCTTTTCAATACTGGCTTCATTTCCCAGGCAGCAAAACAGGGGAAATAATCTCTGCCTCCTTATTATCTTCCAAGAATATCATAAGCTCTTAGTAAAATAATATTTGCATACTCTTTTAGTTGCCTTATAGACAAGATAATATTTAATTTCCTCATTTTTATAGGTTTGCTTCTCTTCTCTTGGCTGTTTATTATTACAGATTGGTTAGCAAGAGTTTGGCCTGTTGACACTGATTTCAAGACAATAAAAGGGGAAATAAGAATATGAGCAACGAAAATTTGTGACAAAAATAAAATGGAGAAATGAAAGGAGAGGATGTTTGATTACTTTCAACCTCATCAGTCATTATTATTGTCTTTAAATATCTCTTGGAACTTCATGCAATTATTCTGCCTCATCAGTATACTTGAAGTTACATTTTAATTTCATGATCAATTTTCGGGAGACAGTTTCTTTTTGTATTTTACTCATAAAGTATAAATAAGCAAAATGATTCTTTTTAAAAGTTAACTGGACAATAAGTTTCTAAATATCATCCATGGCTTGCCAAGTCACCTATCCAAGTTTCCCTGTGCTGAGGTAGATCACATGTCTGTTTTTTATCATTAATAATAAGCCACCCCTTTTCTCCTCAGCCAAGGCTGGAGGCCGCAATCAGCCCTCAGGGATCATTATCAGGACTGCCATGAGCTGAGTCACCTTGTTTTCCTGTCTCAAACATGTGAAATGAAAGAAAAAAGAAAATAAATAATAATAATAACAAAGCGGTTTTCTTTCTGGCTCTAGGTTTGTTGTTATTTTGTGTAAGACCAAACCCTCCCCACTTTTAAAGGGAATTATTTAATCAAAAAATTCCCTACCATCTTTTCTGTGACTCTGAATTCATAATACTGGTTATAATATATGCTTTAATGTTAGGTAGGTCCAAGTCTGAAATACGGATTATAAAATTAACTGTAGGAAATCTGTCTGGCCGCAGCCCCAGTGATAGCCACTGTATTATCCTGTTCTCACATTGCTATAAAGAACTTCCCAAGACTGGGTAATTTATAAAGAAAAGAGGTTTAATTGGCTCATGGTTCCACAGGCTGTATAGAAACCATAGCTGGGGAGGCCTCAGGAAACTTACAATCATGGCAGAAGGGCAAAGGGAAAGCAAGCATGTCTTCAGGAGAAAAAGAGTGAAGGCGGGAGTACTACACACTTTTAAACCATCAGATCCCATGAGAACCCACTGTCATGAGAACAGCAAGGGGAAGATATATCTGCCCCCGTGATCCAATCACCTTCCACCAGGTCCCTCCCCCAACATTGGGAATTACAGTTCACCATGGAATTTGGATGGGACCCAGAGCCAAACTGTATCAGCCATCCTTATGCAATAATTTTAAAGAAAGCTTCTTGGCAATTGCTGTGCCATCATTTTTTCCCTAATCCTTTATAAACAGATCAATGGCTAATTGTCCAGCTATTTTTTTTAAATGTCATGATAGAAAATTTTTAAATATACTTGGGTTTAGAATCATTTTGACAATTTTTTTTTTTTTGATCGGGGACTGGATCTCACTCTCACCCAGGCTGGAATGCAGTGGCGTGATCATGGCTCACTGTAGCCTCATACCCCTGAGCTCAGGGCATCCTCCCATCTCATTCTGCTGAGCAGCTGAGACTACAGGCATGTGCTTCTTGAAGAATTGCTTTTGACAGAGAACTTTATGTTTTGGTACCTGTTTACTGCAATATAGTACTAGGAGGATGCTCTTGAACATAAATGTCAGAGTTTACATTTTTAAAGTTTTCTTTTTTTAAATGGGTACACAGTGTTTTGAGTCTGCATTGGATTTCAGGGTTCCAGCCTGACACAGGACTCCAGAGATGCAGCTGAAGCATGTGCTGAGTCAGCATCAGCATCAATGTACATAGCGACATTTCCCCATCTGCTCCGTGGTTGCTGCTGCCATATGCCCTTGATTTTCCTGGCTTCTCTTAATTTCAGTTATCATAAATTTTTTTGGTTCCATAATTTATGTTAAAAAATAGATTATAATTCTCTGGTGAACTTCTATATCTTTTTGTCTATTTTCTTGAACACCTTAGTCAAAGTCCTTGTTTGCTAATCTAATACCAGGATTACCTGTGGGTTACTTTCTATTGTCTATTTTTTGTTGGGTTTTGATCATATGACTCTGTCTTTTAGCATGCCTAGTAAGTTTAGGTATTTATTCAGTATTAAAATACTGAATATAAAATATTTAGTACAAAATAATTCAGCATTAGTTTGAGTGTTTGGCGTTGCAGTTTCCCTTTATTAGAGTTGAGAATGTTTTTGTTTTCAATTTTTATCCTTTTATAAGCAAAGGAGATTCTACATCCTCTGTTGACATTCATTTGAAATATTAAGACAAAACTCATGAAAAGTTGGTTTCAGAGTCATAGTTATACTTCATTGATTTAAAATGGCATCACAAATCACAAGGGCTCCATTATAGTTTCTTGCCTTAAGTGTTATAGTCACAAGTAGTATATGAGCAGTTATTTAGAAGGAATGGAATGATGTCAGCCAAATAGCTTAAATAGATACATTTCAGACTTTCTTCACATGATGAAAAATTGAAGAGAAACAATAAACCCTTTGATAAGACTTTTTAAAAAACGTCGTCCAATTTTCCCTAAGAGCCAAACTGGCCTTTCTGCTTTGTTGTTTACATAATTACAGAGTCAAGGTAGAACCCAAAGTATGGGAATATAAATTCTTAAGACCATGAAGAATCATTCATGGAACTGCTGTTGTGTGACAGGAATTGTGTAATGTGATGGGTCCTCAGATATTTTGTTGTTTTTGTTTTTGAGTTGGAGTCTTGCTCGTTTGCCCAGGCTGGAGTGCATGATCTTGGCTCACTGCAACCTTTGCCTCACAGATTCAAATGATTCTGTTACCTGAGCCTCCCACGTAGCTGGGACTACAGGCATGAGCCATCACACCCAGCTAATTTTTGTATTTTAAGTAGAGATGGAGTTTCACTATGTTGGCCTGGCTGGTCTTGAACTCCTAATCTCAAGTGATCTGTGTGCCTTGGCCTCCTAAAGTGTTGGGATTACAGGCATGAGCCACTGTGCCCTGCCAGGTTCTCAGGTTATTTAAGGGTATAAGTCTACTCTCTGAACCCTGAAGCTTGGGTGGCGAATCAACAGCTATGGTGCCCAGCCAAAGAGCAGGTGTCCCTGAGAACCTACCAAGAAAAAGTCTCATCACTCAAATGCAGTAGGCAAAACACCAGAAAATTAGCTTAGAAGGAGCTTAAAGATAGCTGGTAATTGCAAATCTCTAGAGCTCTCCTGCAGCCATCCAGGAGTGACCTGCATGTAAGTCCTAATAAACTCTTATACTTGTCAAGCTGGACTTGTCTGAGTCATTCTTTCGTCTCTCAGCACCTTCCTAATTTGAACGGGGAGTGGGGAGGGATCATTATAGTCCTTTGTTTTTCTCATGATAGGCTCTGTGCATCATTAACACATAAATGTACCAAGAACCCTTTTGGCCCTCTGGTGATGTCAATGGACCACTTAGAATGTTTCCAGATATATCAAAATAAAATACACAGAATTACAGAGTAACCCTGTGATATTAAAATAATGTTATCACACATTTTAAAGGTAAAATTTGTGAAATGTTAATATCTATGCTTTTTAACTTATTAAATAACAAAATCTAATGGCAGGCCTCAAGTTTGTCATAATTTTGAATTAGTAATGAGCATAAACAATATTTCGAGTTATGATTGTAATGTAGAACAATCTTAGTGATTTGTATTGGTAACAAAATCACAGGTACAGCTAGTATTACTGAGGGTTTTGATTTTTTCAGGAGGGCAACATTTATAATAAAAGAAATGCTGACTTTCTGTTAGAGATCAATGGAAATAAAGATGTCATCTGTTCCCTCATCCAAGTTCACAGACCTTCTGAATTCTCTCCATGGTTCCTCAAGTTTCTCTAGGTTTGGAACTCCTACTTTAAGTATTTCATCCTTTTCCACAAGGTAGGGAGAACTTTGAGAATACTGGGAAGTTCTGAGCAAAGAATAATGACTCTAGGGCCCAGGCATGAAAGATCTTACTTGTTGGCAGAGTTGCACTTCCTGACTAGAATGCAGGTGTTCTGCTTGTTAGCCTGCATATAGCCCTGCCTTGCTTAGTGCCCTTGCACCATTCCTGAGAACCTTGGAGTTGGATTATCATTTAAAAATAATCTGGTACAATCAACATATCCTTCCCTGAAAAAAAAGTGGTTGAGTTCTTACCATGAGGGAGGCCCTGAGTTATACATGTTACTGCACCTGACTGTCAGAGCAACTCCATGAGCTAGATGTTATTCTTCCCAGTTTACATAGACTCATTTGTTCATTCAGAAAAATATATTAGATACCTATTGTGTATCCATTATTGTGTGTCAAAGGCAGGTATGTGGCTTAAAATTCAGATATAGGACAGGCATAATGGCTCAAACCTGTAATCCTAGCACTTTGAGAGGCTGAGGTGGGTGGATCGCTTGAGCCCAAGAGTTTGAGACCAGCATGGGCAACATGGTGAAACCCTATTTTTATTTAAAAAAAAAAATTAGCCAGGTATGGACCTGCAGTCCTGGCTACTTGGAAGGCTGTAGTGGAAGGATCACTGGAGCCTGAGAGATCAAGGCTACAGGTGAACTGAGACCACAACACTGCACTCCAGCCCCGCTGATCGAGTGAGAGCCTATCTCAATAATAGTAATAGTAATGGTAAAGAATAAAATACAGACATAGTTGCTGTCTTGGTAGACTTTATATTCTAGTAGGAAAGACAGACATAAATATATAAATTATATAATTACAAATTGTGATAAGTCTTTTAAAAAGAACAAACAAGTTGTTGAGACTGAGACTCATGGGGGGCCTATTTAAAAGAATGGCATTATCAAGGGAGATATCTGTGACGGAGTAACATTTAAGCTGAAACTAAAAGTAAGAAAAGAAACCAATCATGCAAAAAGTAGCAGTGTCACAGGCAGAAAGGACAGTAAGAGCAAAGGCTGTTAGGCAGGAAAGAGTTTGGTATTAAAAAAAATGTATTATTTTTTAGTGTGGTAAAAAAATTACAATTTGCCATCTTAAGCTGGGCACAGTGGTGCACACCTGTAATCTCAGCACTTTGGGAGGCAGAGGAGAGATGATCACTTGAAGCCAGGAGTTCAAGACCTGGCCAACATGGTGAAAACCTGTCTTTACCAAAACAATACAAAAAATTAGCTGGGCGTGGTGGCATACCCCTTTAATCCCAGCTACTTGGGAGGCTGAGGCGTGAGAACTGCTTGAACCTAGGAGGTGGAGGTTGCATTGAGCCAAGATTGTGCCACCATACTCTAGCCTGGGCAACAGAGTGAGACTCCATCTCAAAAAAAAAAAAAAAAAAAAATTGACCATCTTAACCATTTTTAAGTGTACAGTTCGGTGGTGTTAACTACATTCAAATTGTTGTACAGTAGATGTCTAGAACTTCCTCATTTTACAAAACTGAAATCTCTACCTATTGAAAAACCACCTCATTCCCGGTCCCTGAGCCCTTGGCAGCCACACCTCTACTTTCTGCTTCTATCATTTGACTCCTTTAGATACCTCATGGGAGTGGAATCATTCAGTATTTATCTTTTCTGTGACTGGTTTGTGTCACTTAGCATAATGTCCTCAAGGTTTACCCATAGTGTATTACATGACAAGACTTCTCTCTTTTTTAGGCAGAATATATTCTACTACATGTATATACCACATTGTTTATCCATTCATCCATCAATGGACATTTAGGTTGCTTCCAAGTCTTGGCTATTGTAAATAATGGTGCAGTGAACATGGGTATGCAAATATCTGTTCAAGAGTCTGCTTTAAATTACTTTGAATATATATCCAGTGGTGAGTTTGCTGGATCAGGTGGTAATTCTCTTTTCAATTTTTGAGGAACCTCCAAACTCTTTCACAGTGATTTTACTATTTTACATTCCTACCAATAGTTCACAAGGGTTCCAGTTTCTCTACATCCTCAATGCTTATTTTCTGGGTTTTCTTTGATGGCCATCATAATGGCTGTGAGATGATATCTCATTTTTTAAAAATTTGCATTTCTTTAATGATTAGTGATGTTGAACACCTTTTCATATACTGTTGGCCATTTGTATATCTTCACTGGAGAAATGTCAAATCCTTTGCCCTTTTTAAAAATTTGCTGTTGTTGTTGCTGTTCGTATATTCTAGATATTAACATCTTATCAGATACGTGATCTGTAAGTATTTTCTTCCATCCCATGGGTTGCCTTTTCACTCTGCTGATTGTTTCCTTTGATGCATAGGAGATTTTAAGTTTAATGTAGTCCCGTTTGTCTATTTTTGCTTTTGTTACCTATGCTTTTCATGTCATAGCCAAAAAAATCACTGCCAAATCTAATGTTTTGAAGCTTTCCCCCTAAGTTTTCCTCTAGAAGTTTTACAGTGTCAACCATTTTTTGTTAGTTCTTGTATATGGTGTAGGATAAGGGTCCAAATTCATCCTTTTGCATACAGATATCCAATTTTCCCAACACCGAGGAAATTGGCATTTTTGAGAAGGAAAGGGCAGTCAGTGTATCTGGAGCTTGGTGAACAAGGATGATAGAAGACGAGGTTGGATCATGTAAGGGTATAGTAAGATTCTAGATTTAATCGTTAATGCATTGGGAAGCCAATGGAGAGTGACATGGACAGATTTATACTTTTATAAAAGTATGATCATTGTGTTTCTCAAAAAGTTAAACATGAAATTACCACGTGATCCAGCAATTCTATATATTCTAAATAACTAAAAACACGTTTTTCATTACAAATTCTTGCACATTAATGTTCATAGAAGCATTATTCATAATAGCCAAAAAAATGGAAACAACCCAAAGTCCCTCTATTGGTAAATAGATATGGCACATTTATTTACACAATGGAGTATTATCTATCATAAAATGGAATAAAGTACTGTTATATGCTATGACAAAGATGAACCTTGAAAACATTATAGTAAGTGGAAGAAGTCAGACACAAAAGACCACATAATATATAATTCTGTTTATGTGAAACGTCCAGAATAGGCACATCTATTAAAGACAGAAGATAGGTAAGTGGTTTCAAGGGGGAGAAGGGGAAAATAGGACTAATTGCTAATAGGTAGGGATGATGGAAATGTTCTGGAATTAGACAGTGGTAATGATTGCACAGCATTGTGAATGTACTAAAAATCATGGAAATGTATATTTTTTTGAGATAGGGTCTCACTCTGTCACCCAGGCTGGACTGCAGTGGTGTAGTCACAGTTCATTGCAGTCTTGACCCACTTCCACTCCACACCTCGCCAGCCCCAGGCTCACGTAATCACTCCCAGCTCAGCCTCCCAAGTAGCTGGGATCATACACATACACCATCATGCCCTGCTAATTTTTAAATTGTTTTACAGAGACAAGGGCCTCCCTATGTTGCCCAGGCTAGTCTTGAACTCTTGGCCTCAAGTGATCCTCCTGCCTCAACCTCCCAAAGTTCTGAGATTACAGGTGTGAGTCACCTGCCTGTTCAGTGCACACTTTTGAATGGTGAATTTCATGTGACATATATCTCAGTTTGAAAAGTGCTATTTAAAAAAAATCAGCCCAGCATGGTGGCTCATGTCTAGATCATTCTGATTACAAATCCCTTGCTTACTTCTGTGCTATATCGTTTCTAGCTAAGGGTTCCTTCTGTCAGCTGTCTTCAGAAATATACCATATTCTCTGAGAATGTTTCTCTTTTGAGTCTTCAAACACCAGAGCTGACATGACAAACTGTTTAACATTTTAAAAAAAATTTAAAAATTAAAAGCATCGGAGCTGCTGCTTAGATGAAATTTTGAAATATTTGGAAATTTTTTTTCTACTGTGTGTTAGCAGTGATGATGAAGATATACCATTGAAAGATGAGATGGATTAAGAACAGTAAAATATTTTGGCACCATAATTTGAGATTCTTCTTAGGAAAAGGTCATTGTTGCAGCCCCACGGCAAGCAAACAGTTTTAGTTTTAAAGGAGTATTACATATAACTATAACTTTTTTGTTGGACTAAAGGGAAGTTTGTTCTTCTGGTTTCTTTGAGGACTCTGGATCTGCATGCTAAAAAATACTCTGGGTGGAGTACTCAAGTGAATTTTATTTATTAAATGCTGTTTTTAAATCCATTCCCTTAGTGGTGGAAAAATATTGTTATGGGCTGAGGACAGAGCTCCTCTATAAAAATAGGATATATGAGATGGTCATGGGTTAGGCACCCAAGTGCCAGAGTGTAGGAGAAAAACAAAATGTTTTTCAAGTTTTTCTATTCCTGCAAAGAAACTGAAGTTTAGAATAAAATTATGAAGAAAACAGTCTAATAGCTTACCCTTGTAGTTTTTTCCAGTATCCAGGCTGTAGAAAACAAAGATGGTCAAAAGGATGCCTTGTGAGGCCCCTCATGTAGGGATCAAATGTATTCAGGCACAGCCTGTTAACCTTAGCATCATTCCTTCATCTTCCCAGCCTTCCAGCTTTCAAAATGTTACTGCCTACTGGCCCTAAAGGCAAACAACTTGCCATGTATAATATGCCCCATATTAATGTCATGCAGTCCATGCATATGAGGAAACCCATCCATCACCAGATGCCCTTAGTGACAAAGTGGGAAACTACTGCACAAAGAAAAACCTGGGAATCAAATATGATACCCAGAGGCAGTCATGGCTGAATTCACTCAGTCATATATAACTATTTTCACTTATTTTTAGTCAATTGGAATTTTGCCTCAGTTACATATGTATAGGTATATATATGTTTACATATATAAGAAAGCAGTGTGGGCCGGGCACGGTAGCTCACGCCTGTAATCCCAGCACTTTGGGAGGCCAAAGTGGGTGGATCACGAGGTCAAGAGATCGAGACCATCCTGGTCAACATGGTGAAACTCCGTCTCTACTAAAAATACAAAAAAAAATTAGTGGGGCATGGTGGCGCATGCCTGTAATCCCAGCTACTCAGGAGGCTGAGGCAGGAGAATTGCCTGAACCCAGGAGGCGGAGGTTGCGGTGAGCCAAGATCGCGCCATTGCACTCCAGCCTGGGTAACAAGAGCGAAACTCTGCCTCAAAAAAAAAAAAAAAAAAAAAAAAAAACCCAAAAAATAGCAGTGTATAATCATCTACGTTGATACTAATTTGTTAATCTCATATAAGGCTGGCACATTCTCCCAAAGAGATTCTCTGCCAGTGTGAAAATTAACTCTGCAGCTCTTAACCTCCTTCCCATGAATTCAAAGTAATGTATGAGAAAAGTTCTTGGTCAATCACAAGTGCTATACAAACTAAAGAATACTATTATGGGCTGGGCATGGTGTTTCACACCTGTAATCCTAGCACTTTGGGATGCTGAGGTGGGAGGATCCCTTGAAGCCAGGAGTTTGAAACCAGCCTGGGAAACATACACAAACCCTGTGTCTCTACAAAAAAAAAATTTTTTTTTAAATTAGCCAGGCATGGAGGCTCGTATCTGTAGTCCCAGCTACTCAGGAGGCTGAGGCGGAAGGATTGTTTGAGCCTGGGAAGTCAAGGCTGCAGTAAGCTATGATTGCACCACTGTACTCCAGCCTGGGTGACAAAGGAAGATCCTGTCTTAAATAAATAAATAAGTAGTATTATGATCATCCCAATATTAGGAATCCAGTATCAGCTTGAGAGTCACTTTTTAGGTCAACAGTATTGTCAATAAAACTATTAACACTCAGCTAATAAAATGGCATAATGTTACCCTGGTATGTTATTATGCCTGCCTTCCATTATCCCAAGACACAGGAGAACATTCATTTTTAAAATTCTCAAATGTGGAAAACCCATTTCCTAAGATGATTTCCAGTATGAAATAGTTTCCAGCATTATATGAGCCACTCCTTGTATACCAAAGAGAGATTCCCTTTACTCAATTTCATATCCCACTCATGAAACATTTTAATGTCTTGGACCTAGTAACTCCAGTTTGGATACCACTGACAGGAAGTGAGAAGGGTATGAGCCATGGGATAGGCATGCAGGGTGGGGAGACTGGCTTTTAGTTCTGGCTCCGGTTTTTACTGGAGTGATAACCTCTAAATTCTTTTCAAGTAACAATTGCACAAATAATACTCCTTTCTCCTTCCTCCTTTCTTTCTACAGACTATTTCTTCAGTCATCCAGAGGTCAGTGTGGGAGCCATTTATGAGTCCCTCAGTCTTTTATTCCCCCTATTCAATCAGTCATCAAGCACCTCAGTCTTTCCTGAGAACATCTCTCAGATCAGGTCTTTCTGTCATGACCCTGGTTCTCTGTTGACTTCCTGTGCCCTGACAGCCTGAAGCTAAATATGTGGAATTGAAGACTCCTCAAAAACCTCAACTACACATTCTCTCTCTCTCTCTCTCTCTCCTCTCTCTCTCTCTCTCGCTCTCTCTCTCCTGTTTATGCTCTGTATTAGTTTCCTGTCATTACTGTAACAAATTACCAAAAATTGGTGCCATATGCAATACAAATTTATTTTCTTTTTTTTTTTTTTTGAGACGGAGTTTCGCTCTTGTTACCCAGGCTGGAGTGCAATGGCGCGATCTCGGCTCACCGCAACCTCCACCTCCCGGGTTCAGGCAATTCTCCTCCTCAGCCTCCTGAGTAGCTGGGATTACAGGCACGCACCACCATGCTCAGCTAATTTTTTTTTGTATTTTTGGTAGAGACGGGGTTTCACCATGTTGACCAGGATGGTCTCAATCTCTTGACCTCGTGATCCACCCGCCTTGGCCTCCTAAAGTGCTGGGATTACAGGCTTGAGCCACCGCGCCCAGCCTCCAAATTTATTTTCTTACAGTTGGGTCAGTCAGAAGTCTGACAAGTCTTAATAAATTAAAATAAACGTGTCAACAGGGCTGTGTTTCTTCTGGAGCCTCTACAGGAGAATCCATTTCTTTTCCTTTTCCAGCTTCTAGAGGCCAACCCCTTTCCTTGGTTCATGGCTGCCTTCCTTCATCTTCAAAGCCAGAAACATTGGGCCAAGCCCTCCTGTCTCTCCCTCTTCCACTTTAAAGGACCCTTGTGGCCCAGCCTGGCCAACACGGTGAGACCCCATCTCTACTAAAAATACAAAAGTAAGCTGGGCATGCACACGCTTGTAATCCCAGCTACTCAGGAGGCTGAGGCAGCAGAATTGCTTGAACCTGGGAGGCAGAGATTGCAGTGAGCCAAGATCGTGCCACTGCACTCCAGACAGTCCAGACTGCACTCTAGACTGTGAGAGAGTCTTACTCTCTTAATAAGAGAGTAAGACTGTTTCAAAAAAAAAAAAAAAAAAAAAAAAAAAAAAAAGGCGGGTGGGGGACCCTTGTGATTATATTGAGCTTAGCTGGATAATCTCACTACTTCAGCTGAGTAGCATCCTTAATTGCATCTACAACCTTCACTCTCCTTTTCCTTGTAACCTGACACATTTACAGTTTCGGTTCTGGGGGTTAGGAGGTAGTCATCTTTGGTGGGGAGAGCATTATTTTGCCTCTCTCATCCTCTGCCTCCCAAATTGTCAGAGATGCTTTTTATTTCCTATTTCTTATTTTGCAATTAATCACAGCAATAATCAGTTGAATATTGTTACCAAAATTATGAGTATGTTTCAGTTAAGTAAGTCTGACTGCAAATTATATATCCAGAGGTCTGGATTTATATTTTTTAGAAAAACAAACTCCACAATACTGAAAGCCTTTATCTAAATTTAGCTTGCATTTTAAATCATAATGGTAACTGCTTGGGATCCTAATAAAACATGAAAGCATTTTATCATCTAATTGGCTTAAATTAACTAAGTATACTAACGATAACACATACCTAAAAATTATATTTCATAGTTAAACATTGAGAGAAATAAGCTTCAAATAAGTATTTTAAAAGATTAATGCTAGGGTCTAATGTTACAATATATCTAAAATATTTCTGTGTTATTCTTACAATCTTAGAAAATCTCTAGTATTTTTAGCTTAAAATGTTGTGGTTGTTACTGCTTTGTTATGCTCACAGAAGGGAGGCAGGCACAGATGGAAAAAGTAAGTTACTTGCCCTCTTGGTCTGAAAAATACTGCCAAAACAGTAATCATACTTTTAGAGCATCAAATAAGGGGCTAGAGCCTGGGCTGTGATAGCAATAACTTTGTCTTTTCTAGTAACATGCCCTTAACAGAATAAACAATGGAGACAGATGGAAAAGCAGCAGCCAAAAGTTCTTGTAAAGGTTCCAGAGGGTGAACCATGCTTCTTGTGTGTGTGTTTTTTTTAACCTATGTCTTGCTGATATTAAGCAGTCAGATTATATAATATTTTTGTTCTTTCCTCAGAGAAGCCTTCTCTGGTCATCCCCTAGATCGGTAGAGGTCACAAAGATATATCCTATCATGGAATGGTATGGTTCTCCTTCACAGCACTTATAACCCCCATTACAAATTATTTTTGTAATTGTTTAATGTGCCTTTCTATGTGATTACCATGCTTACCACTGCATCCTTAGCTTCTACCACAGTGATTGGCTCTTATTAAACCATTAACATATTTGTTGAATTGAATTGAATAAAGCTTTGGGGGTGCACAGAGCAGCTACTGTGGTTTTTGTTTGTTTTTGTTTTTGAGACGGAGTCTCCCTCTGTTGCCTAGTCTGGAGTGTGGTGGTGCGATTTCTTGGCTCACTGCAACCTTCACCTCCTGAGTTCAAGCTATTCTCCTGCCTCAGCCTCCTGGGTAGCTGGGACTACAGGCACACACAACCATGCCCAACTAATTTTTGTATTTTTATTAGAGACAGGGTTTCACCATGTTGGCCAGGCTAATCTCGAACTCCTGATTTCAAGTGATCCGCCTGCCTAAGCGTCCCAAAGTACTAGGATTACAGGTGTGAGCCATCGTGTCCAGCTGCTATGGTGTTTTGCTTCTTTGGTATTGTGTAGCACATTCCGCACAAGTGATGTCCTCAGTTCTCAATAAGTGCTTCTTAAAGAATCCACATTTCACCCATTTGGAACCTTGCATGATGTAGCAGCTGAAGCTACTTCAAGGACTCCTCTTTATCTTGAGTAGAGAGGAACAATGTGAACTCAGCAAGGGGAGCATGGAAACAGATTTTCTTTTATGTTACTTGTGGAAAGCTTTTAGATTAACCATTGAAAATTGCGAATTTGGAACCATACCCATTTTGACTTATCTCTTAATTGTATTTTAAAACAGTGGTTCTCAAAGTGTGGTTCCGGGACCAACATCAGCGGCATTTTGGGAACTTTTGTAAGAAACACAAATCCACTGAACCAACGACTCAGAACTGTGGTGGGGGTCTCGGAAAATTCTGTGTTTTAACAAGTCCTCCAGGTGATTCTGATGCATGCCAGTTTAAGAATCACTCTTTTAAACCAACGTTTAAATCCAATCTAACCTACTTAACAATTAACAGTCTACCTGGCTATCTACCTGTGCTAATGTGGTATGTATATAACAGCCCATAGTACACATGCTCCATTCTAAGCCTATCTGCTCGCCTCAATCTGTATATTCCTCCTGCAATTTATCATGGTGTGAAAGGCCCAACGATACACAGGTTTGGTCATTTTCAAATAGTGCCTGCCGGCATTGTGGCTCAAGCCAGTCATCCCAACACTTTGGTAGGCTGAGGTGAGATAATCACTTGAGCTCAGGAGTTTTAGACCAGCCTGGACAACATGGCAAACCCCATTTATAAAAAAAAATAATAATAGCTGGGTGTGGCAGCATGCACCTGCAGTCCTCGCTACTTGGGAGGCCGAGGCGGGAAGATTCCCTGACCCCTGAGAGGTGGAGACTGCAGTGAGCCATTATTGCACCACTGCACTCCAGTCTGGGCGACAGAGTGAGACCCTGTCTGAAGAAGAAGAAAAAAAAAAAAAAAAAAAAAAAAAAAAAAGCACCCTTCACAGAAGCTTCCTCAGGGTATTAGCATCAGCATCTGAAAGTACAGTATGTTTATCAAACATACAAAATAAAGTTATAGATAACGTCAGAATAACAAGGAGGCCAATTAGCAAAACGAAAGGCTAATGTTTTGCATACTGTGCTTTGAAGGGACAAGAAGGAGAGGAGGCACCTCTGAATGCCTAGCTCTTACTATTTCCTCCTGAATTTTCACATTATTACATTTTGGTAACAGAATCCTGTATTTTGGTGCAGAGGGGGCAAAATAAGGCGGGGGGATGCAGCACAGAAGCGAACATGGTTACAATGTGCAGCGTTTTTACGACGGACTGGCTTTACTCATTTCCTGCCTCACTTCCCTCCCATCTGTACGGGTTTTTCTTTTTGGGGCCTCCTATACCAGTGCGCTCCCCGCCTGCCATGCTCCGCCCCTGTACGGCGCACGATCTGAGCGGGTGATTAAGCAGGCTACAAGACCCGGCGGACGCCGAACCCGGGAAGCCCGAGGGCGTAGCCCCATCACAGCCTCCCTCACACGGACCCGGATGTGACCTTGTTCTCACTGAGGCCCGGCCTCTTCCGCCCCAACTGTGGCCCGCGGTCCCGCCCCATCCCGCCCCGTGATTGGTCGGCCGGCCTCACGTAAAAAAAATCTTTTTTTGTGCCTGCTACGGAGTCTTCGGCGAAAAGCGTACACGTAGCAGCCAATGAGGTGATAGAAACGCAAAGCAACGACCAATGACTAGCTGGGATGGGATGGACCGGCCGACCAATCACGAGGCCTCGTACCCGGATCTGGTTGCTGGGCTGGGAAATCTAGCTCGGAGGAAGTGTGAGGGTCTCTTCACGTGGGGCAGGGACAGCAGACGCGGAGGAGAGGGCGAGCGTCTGTGAGATTCAGTGGCCCGCGCGTGCGTTTGTCGTGTAAGGGTCATCTGTGGGGTTTGGAGTGGGGGAACAAATCAATGTGATTGTTTTTCCGTGGAAAGAATTCCCACTGCAGTATCCCGGAGCCTGCGTGTGGTGGGCAAGCTCCTCAGATGGTACCTCACAGGGAGTAGGGGAGTCTTGAAGACGCAGCTCCGGCAGTAGGAACATGAACCTCTTACCTAAAAGTGCCAAGGAGTTTGGCTCCGTTGACTATTGGGAGAAGTTCTTCCAGCAGCGAGGAAAGAAAGCTTTCGAGTGGTATGGAACCTACCTGGAACTGTGCGGGGTGCTACACAAATATATCAAGCCCAGAGAAAAGGTGAGGAGCGCGGCCTCGCAGCCCTTCGTACGTGCTCCCGAAGGTGGGAACTAGTAACAGGAATCTTGCAGTTGGTGGACAGCGACAGGCGGGGAAACGGGACGCTAGTTGGACGCATATTTCAGCATTTCCTGCATCATTCCTGCTGAAAGATAAGCTGAAATATTCTTTCAGGCCGGGCGCGGTGGCTCATACCTATAATCCCAGCACTTTGGGAGACCCAGGTGGGAGAATCGCTTGAGCTCAGGAGTTAGTGACCAGCCTAGGGAACGTAATGAGATCTTGTCTCTACAAAAAGCGAAAAAATTAGCTGGGCTTGATGGCACGCGTTTGTGGTTCCAGCTACTCGGGAGGATCGCTTGAGTCGAGGAGGTCAAGGCTGCAGTGAGCCATGATCATGCCACTGCACTCCAGGTTGGGTGGCAGAGTGAGACACTGTTACAAAAAAAGAAAAAAAAAATTAAAGGTTTTCAGCTAATAGACCTCCCATTCCAGCTCATTCTTGGATTAATTAACCCTACTTGAAGAGTGACTTCCTTAGTAGTTCAACCCAGATGTGGCTTCCTGAAAGTGTGTTCTTCTCTCACTGTGCATTCCTGTGTAACCTGCAGCAGGTGTGACTTCGTGTATGAATTTATCAAATAGTTTTTTAGTTCTTCTTGAGTTTCAGGCACTGTGCTCAGTCAGTCGTTAAGCTGTAAGAGCATTAAGACATAAACCCTATACGTGTTCCACAGGTGAAACGTGATTAAGTACGATAACGAGTTTGGTATAGGTGAGATTGTACTGGAGGTAGGGAAGGTGGAAAGGTAGAAAACTAACATTTGTGGGAAAGCTTTATGTGCCAGGCTTTATGTTGGGTGCTGTGTATGTGCAGTCTGAATTCTCATGGTAAACTCAGGTGAGTGGCCATACATGCATTTTACAGTTGAGGAGACTGAGACCCTGAGAGCCTTTTTTTCCCCCCCAAGATCATACATGTAATAAGTGGTCATGTGGGGATTTAAACTCAGGTCTGTCTGGCTCCAAAGCATGTTCACATCTCTTTGTACCATGCTTTTCCAGAGATGGTAAATCAGAATTTCTGAGGATGAATGGAGAAGGCGACAACATTCTGAATTTTAAGTTTGGCTTCAGAAAATAGCCAGGTATCATGAGGTGGAATCTGTGATGCAAGTAAGGCTTGAATCATCACAAAGTGTACTTTATTGTCTAGTGGAGCCAAAGGCCTGAGTGGATTGAGGAAATAGGGTTATTCCAGCTCCGGGATTTCAACTGTAACTCTGTATTTGGATTCTCTGACTTCCTATTAATTCCCAAGTAATAAGCGCATGTTTTAGAGAAAAGAACAACCATCATTAATTTGTTTCTACAAAACAAAGCCCGTTTTCATATAAGCTGTATTGTGGCTGAATGTGGTTTTCCATAGCAAATATGTGTGGTGTTTCAAGATAGAGTCTAGAATCAACTCTACAATGTTGCTCTTTATCATCTCCACCTTCTGAAAATGTGCATCAGCCAAGGTGAGAGTTGATTCCTTGAAGTACCTGAAGCACAGTCCTTTGCTTTGATTACCTCCCTCTTGTGAATTTTTTCTCCAGGTGCTGGTTATTGGGTGTGGCAACTCAGAACTGAGTGAGCAACTGTATGATGTGGGCTATCAAGATATAGTGAACATCGACATCAGTGAGGTTGTAATCAAGCAAATGAAGGAATGCAATGCCACCCGACGGCCCCAGATGAGATTCTTGAAGATGGACATGACGCAGATGGAGTTTCCTGATGCCTCGTTCCAGGTGGTGTTGGACAAGGGCACCCTGGATGCTGTCCTGACAGATGAGGAAGAGAAGACCCTGCAACAGGTGGACAGGATGCTGGCCGAGGTTGGCCGTGTCCTGCAGGTGGGCGGTCGCTACCTCTGCATCTCCCTGGCTCAGGCTCACATCCTGAAGAAAGCAGTGGGTCACTTCTCCCGGGAGGGGTGGATGGTGAGGGTGCACCAAGTGGCCAACAGCCAGGACCAGGTGTTGGAAGCAGAGTCTCAGTTCTCCTTGCCTGTCTTTGCCTTCATCATGACCAAGTTCAGGCCAGTCCCTGGCTCTGCCCTTCAGATCTTTGAGCTGTGTGCTCAGGAGCAGGGCAAGCCTGTGCGGCTGGAGAGTGCCGAGCGGCTGGCTGAAGCGGTGCGGGAACGGCAGCAGTATGCCTGGCTGTGCAGCCAGCTGCGCCGCAAGGCCAAGCTGGGGAGTGTGTCTCTGGACTTGTGCGATGGGGACACGGGGGAGCCACGCTACACCCTCCACGTGGTGGACAGCCCCACTGTGAAACCATCGCGGGACAATCATTTTGCGATTTTCATCAGTGAGTTGGGATTGCTCCCTCTTTTTCCTGGAGGGGCTGGCTTACAGGGGCTGGGGGCTGGGGCTGGGACTGGGCTGGGGCTTTGGTGGGATTCTTGACTGTTTTTATCTTGCAGGGGTTTGTACTTCCAGAGGATTAGACTACCTCAGGCATGATGAAAGGGGAGTAATAGCTCTCCAGCAACCTACTTCGAGTTGAAACCTATTTCTTCTCATCTTCCATTGCAAAGACTTGATGAAGTGTGAGAATGGGGTTGGTAGGAAAGAAAATAGAAATAAATTTTGGAGGCCACATATGACATAGAGATGCTAATTGACTTTGTAGCATGGAGTAATGGAAGTAATGCTGGATTAGCTAGCCTAAGACGTAGGTTCTAGTCCCACCTGTAGCCTGTGAGCTGCAGGACCTGGGGAAGTTGCTGGGCTTTTTTGCAAAATTTACAGAGGCAGTATAGGGCAGCAGCTAAAAAAAAGTGAGCTCTAGAACCAGACTATTTGGGTTTCAGTTTTAGCTCAGTCACTTCATGATGGTGGGACATTAGACAGGTTACGTTTCTTTATCTGCCTTGATTTTCTCATCTATAAAGTGGGATTGTAACTCTGGTGTAGTTGTGAGAAGTATAAAAGCTCTTAGAAATGGTACTTGACCTTGGAAGTGCTGTGTAAATGTTAGTCATTATTATTTAAAGCAGTAAGGGATATCAGATTTACCTTAATAAGGATGAAAAAGATAGTATGAGGAAATGCTTTCAAAAGTAGAACATTCTAGACAAATGCAAAGTGTTTATGGTCATGGTATTATAGTAATTTTTTTCCTGGTGACTAAGCCAGTTTTTCAAGTAGTCTATAATTCTATCTGTCCACGTGTAGAAATAAATAGTGCAGTGAATACAAGCATGGGTAGAGAGTCTGGGGCTAGACTGCCTGGGTTTGAGTCCCAGCTTTGCCATTTACTTATGGTTTGAACTTGGGCAAATTGTGTAACTTCTGTTTCTCAATTTCCTTGTTTGTAAAAATGGGAATAATAGTACTACTTACATCTTGGGCTGTTGGAGGATTCCATTAATTTATGTTTGTCAACTGCTTGGAGTCATGCCTGGCATGACTTCTTAGTATTGGCATTATTGCTGTTTTTGTTGTGGTAGGTGCCTACCTCCTTCCCCTCCAGACATGCCCACACTTCTTCTTTACCCTTGGTCCTGCCTCATGTCTGATGGGCTGCTTTGCCCTAGGTGTTGTGAACTAGAGAATTGATAGTTCCTCAGTGAGTCACAGTTGGGGAAGGTGCTGGTCTTGGACAGGGACTGGCTTTTGGCCTTTGGGGCCATATTGGTTGTGGGCTTGAACACTATTTCCAGGATTCTCTGTAACAAGGTTCCTTTTTCTAGTCCCTCAGGGCCGGGAGACTGAGTGGCTCTTTGGCATGGATGAGGGCCGGAAACAGCTGGCGGCCAGTGCTGGCTTTAGGAGGCTGATTACAGTGGCCCTTCACCGAGGTCAGCAGTATGAAAGCATGGACCACATCCAAGCTGAGCTGTCGGCTAGAGTCATGGAGTTAGCACCAGCTGGGATGCCTCTCCAGCAGCAGGTAACAAAGCTTTTGTAGCAGCTTTCATGGGTCTCTGAAGTCATGTTAGCAGCCAGGGAGTCAGAGGGAGCCTTGGCATGAGCTAGGACTAGAGTCTGTGATCCTTACCTAATTCTGGAGGTGTATCAGCAGCTAAGGGTTAAATGGCAGGGAAGCACTGTCCTTTGCCCCAGGCAATGAGAGGAAAGTGAGCACAGTAGCCTGAGTGTCTGGGGACCTCTCATACTCCATAGATATGACAGGAAAGAAATGCTGTACACATGGTGGTCTCTAGCGCTTTCTAATTTGAGTTGCTCTGATTGTGGATTTCTCCTTCCACACTTTTTGAACTGGACTTCCTTGGTCATTTTGCTTCTTAGAACTATCATTATCTGAGGATATACACGGGAAAGGGCCAAAACAGCTCAGCACAGTTATCCAGGTATTCGCATTGCTGGTCAGATGTTTTACTGGGAAGGAAACTGAAGGTTTTTACCTAAATGATGATATGGCATTATCAGTTAACACTAACTATCTTGTGCTATCCTGGTCACCATGGGTAATGGACAAGTGATTTTATTGCAAGAACTTCATGATGAGGAGTTGATCCTTTTTTTTTCTTTTTTGAGATAGGGTCTTGCTCTGTTGCCTGGGCTAGAATGGGGTTCAGTGGTGTGATCATGATTTACTGCAGCCTCAGCCTCAAACTCCTGCGTTCAAACCATCCTCCCACCTTAGCCTCCAGTATTAGCTGGGACTGTAGGTGTTAGCCACCTTACCTGGCTAGATTTTTTTACATATTTTGTAGGGACAGGGTCTCCCTGTGTTGCCCAAATTTTGATCCTTTGTGATAGTTGGGAAGGCAACAGTGTCTAGAGGCTTGGTGCAAATAGTAACAGATCTGAAAAAAAGAACCCAGGCTCCTGGGTTCCTGGCCTGTGGTTCTGCCCACTAGGCTGACTTATATTTACAGACGAATGTGTGTTTGATTTTTCCTGGCCAATTTTGGGGTTGATGACCCCTGTTTCAGGGAATCCCAGATCGTCTGGGGAGCTTCATTTGTGACCTCTCATCAGTGCCTGAGTCTGCAGGGTCAGGAGATTCTGGTGATTATGAAATAGTCTTACAGCTCTTTTAAAAAAGCAAATAGATATAAAGATAGGGGGAAGGAGTGGGAAAGTTTAGGGGGAACATGTGTTTTTCTCCTAAGGTTTAGAAAAATGGGGGAAAAATAGATGAGAGTAACTAGGGGCAAGGAAAATTTATCTGGATTTGGAGTGGTTGTTTCCCTCATGAATTTTGTTATCTTTATTCTTGTATAGATTCCTTCTCATAATCCCAGCCCCTTCCTGAGGGTTCTCTCTAGCTTTTGTTATCCTGGATTATTGAGAGTTCTTTTAGGGATTACTGATGAGAAACCCCTAAAAGAACTTAGAGAGAACCAACTTTGGGAGATCTTTATGTGTTCAGTTGATTTTCAAAAGATGAGTTAAACCTTTGAGATCTGTTCAAAGGCCCCAGAAAAGTACTTTAATAGAATGGCACATCTTTGGAGTAGTTGTTGTCTAGAACCATGGTATGGGGATATATACATACAAAGGGAAGAGGTTATAATTTCTCTTCTTAAATGAGCTGCTGTTTTGACCACATCTCTGGTTGTACCTTCAGGTGCCCTTTCTGTCTGTGGTGGGGGACATTGGGGTCCGGACCATTCAGCACCAAGACTGTAGCCCCTTGAGCGGTGACTATGTCATCGAGGACGTGCAAGGTGATGACAAGCGATTCTTCCGGCGACTGATCTTCCTCAGCAACAGGAATGTGGTGCAGTCAGAAGCCAGGTTGCTGAAGGATGTGTCTCACAGAGGTGAGGTGTCGTAGGGCACGGTAGTGGGACCCAAGTGGCCGTGGCATGGACTAGATTTCCTGGGAGCTTGGCCAAGATGTAGGATGGACCTGGGTGTCTGTGGGTTCTTAACCTTCTGGAATCTTCAGGTGTGAGTAGTGATAAGCAGAGTACATTATGCTCTTGAGCAGAGCCTGGTTCTGAAGTGATAAGGGGCATGGATAGTGAAACCAAATACATGTGATAATCACATTAATGTCTTCAGTTTAAAGGCATCTGTTTTGTTGGTGCTCCATGTACCTCTCTGTACTGTTTCAGTAGGCCTCAGAGGTGAGCCAGAACTATGGAAGTTGCAGGTGAGCCCTGCAACACCATAGTGTGACTCACCTGTTTCAGAGGGTTTTGGTGTTTGTGAGTAACTTAGAGACCATCTAATGAACACAGCACTGTTCATTAGACCTGTCTGTGATGAAGGAGACATTTGGTACTGGAGTTTCCAATGTGTTTGCAACTAGCCATATGTAGTGCTGAGCGTTTGGAATGTGACTGGTATAACTGAGGAACTGAATTTTAATTTTCTTTAATTCTGATTAATTTACATTTAGCCACAGGGGCTAGTGGCTGGTATTGGATAGTATATAGATATAGACCATCTCCTCTAGAATCCCTTTAAGTGGTCTCCCAGCTGATACTCAGAAACTTCCCCTGATGGGGACTCAACAGTTTGTTTTACCTGTGTTTTTTACAAGCTGTGTCAGTTTGTATTTAAAAAGCAATACTTGCTCATTGAAATCACTTCAAAAGTCAAATGTAGAGAGTGAAAAGTGAACGCCCCTCCCCTCTCTGGCTCCAGTGCATCTTCCCCGTGAGGCACAGAGATTCAAGGATGGAAGCTGAAATGGCTCTTCTGATTCCCAGTTGTTCCCTTTGCCTTACTGGGCTGTTCTCATAGCAAGGCTATCTGGGAGGAGGGTGGAGAGAAAGAATTCAGACGCTTGAGGTCATGGATTTGTGTCTAGGATCAAGTTACCTGTGAAATGTTTTTTTTTTTTTAACTTTAGGGGTTTCCCCTGGCCAAAGCACCCAAGATTGTTGGGTTTCTGCCATATTGTGTGATCACTCTGGCTGTAGGTTGGTTCAGTTTCATCACAATAAAACCTTAGTAAAATTGCTTAAAAGAATATTTTGCCGCTTTCAGTTTGAGTTTCAGGTTTTTTCACCATTGTCACGTTCCTTGACTTCTTGTTAGCACTTTGATCTCATGGAAAGAATGATCTCCCTCAGGAAAGTATTGGTGAGCAAGAAGGACAGCATATTAAAAAGTGATTTAACATCTCTGAAAAGCACCCTGACCCCAGTCATCATTACCTTTTACTGCTCGGAAATGCAGCTGATCCCTATGAAGACACAGCCATCCATTTAGTATGATACCCTGGAACAGTGGAGGGAGTGGGGAGAGGGAAAATGGAGTGACTTTTTAGGATTTCTTTCCTTTTTTGAATACTTGTGATTTCCTTGTTCAACAGAGGTCAGTAGTGCTACCTGTGTGGCACAACAGAAAGTTGATAGGTGATAGAGACAGGCAGTCTGAGTTTCGAATCCTGTCTGCACCATCTGCTAATTCTCTATTTACCTAACACTTCAGTGGCTCAGTGTGTTCATTTGCCAAGAACAAGAATGATAAGGTTGTTAGAAGAGCTTAAAGAATAAAAGTTCTGGTACAGTAATTGGCACATAGGGAGTGATTAGTAACTTTATCGTTCTTTAAAAGACTGTAAGTAATCTTTTCTTTTGTTAGTGGGCTTACATTTCTCAGAGGGGAGGTACCAGGGCTCCTCAATTGAGTTTTCCCAGGTTTTTGAGTGTGCATTTGCCATTTCCTTTTCCAACTTCCTTGTATCTAGTGTATATGTTAAATGTTTAATAACTATCTCTTTGTGATGTGGGCTTGGGGGGCAAATCCTGATTTATAGTGTTTATCAGTTGTCTAGTGTAAGTACCACCACTGTGTTTGTTTTACGTTGCTATAAAGGAATGCCTGAGGCTGGGCAATTTGTAAACAAAAGCAGTTTATTTGGCTTATGGTTCTGCAGACTGTACAAGAAGCATGGCACCAACATCTGCTTCTGGTGAGGCTTCAGGAAGCTTAAAATTGTCACAGAAGGTGAAGAGAGAGCTGGCACATCACATTGCAAGAGAGGGAGCAAGAGAGATGCCAGGCTCTTTTAAACAACAGCTCTAGAGGGAGAACTTGCTCATTACCGTGGGGAAGGCACCCAGCCATTCATGAGAGATCTGCCCCCATGACCATCATGGTGGCTCCGACATTGGGGACCACATTTCAACGTGAGATTTCTAGGGGACAAACATCCAAACTGTTTTACTACAAGCCAGTTTCAAGATATCAACATGATATCGGCCAGTTTGCAAAATTTTAACAATTGGGTCTTTTGAGTGTGTTCAAGTCATCTGGAGCACACTGATGCTGGTAACCCTTGCTTCCTGAGGTCTAGTGTGCTAAGCATAGGACTTCATATCTCTTGTTTAGCCCAGAAGAAGCGGAAAAAGGACAGGAAGAAGCAGCGGCCTGCTGAAGTGGAGGACCTCCCTGCAGCCCCAGAGCAGTCCATTGATAAGAGTTACCTATGTTGTGAACACCACAAAGCCATGATTGCCGGCCTTGCCCTGCTGAGAAACCCAGAGCAACTCCCAGGTGAGAGAGATGCCACTGCCTTCCATAGAAGGGAGGATAAAGATTACAGACCTTAAAAAAAAAAAAAAGAAAAAGAAAAACCAAAAAACAAAACAAAACAAAAGATTACAGACCTAAACAATTGGTGTCACCTGCATTGTAGTTGAAGAACAGTGATTACAAACTGACAACGTTATCTTTGGTCATCTCAGCCATCTTACAAGTTAATGAGCATTCTAAGTAACTATTGCCTCAAACTCAGCTTGTTATATTGAAATTGTATGGAAATATGTTGGGTCTAAATTGTATTTTTTCCATTCATTTCTTTTTAAAATTAAGGTATATAGTGTATTCAATGAGATATGTAAAATACACAGATTTTAATTGTTCAGATTCTCTGTAATGCATTATTTGAACAAAAGATGTAATTCTATCTTGAATTTCTACTTTAAAAAGATTCATATTATGTTAATGCAGTCATAGCCTTATCACTAATAGCAGGTTTGGAGCTGACTGCGTTGGTAAAAATGTTCATGTTTCTGTCTGTGATTGTAACCGTTTTCACCTGAAGTCCCTGAATGTGCCTTCTTGGAACACCCTATTCTTTTGTCCTATCTTAGTGTTGATGTATGTCACTACAATCTCAGTTCTTAGATTTAATCCTCAGGGTCTGTCACCCAGCTAATTTGGGTGATTTTTTTGTTTGTTGTCTTCCCTTGATCCCACTGTGGTGGCTGTGCTCTGTGCTTAGGGGTAGGATTTGGGCCATTGTTTTCCTGTGATTTGTGGAACTTGAATGCCTTACCCTTACTTGGTGAGGGTGTCTGAGAAGACAGTGTGGCCTTTTGAGTCAAGGGCAAGGAGCATTGCGCCTCTGCTGCCTTGTAATCATGAGCAAGATTGCTTGGCCACTCTTCTTCTCTCTTCTCTTTCCTAGAGAGGTCTAATAACTCTTTTTTTTTTTAACCCCCCAGTCCCCCAAGAGGTCTAATAACTCTTATAGTGAGGACTCTTGAGATCATGTCAGCTGAATGCTTTGAGGTTTTTTTTTTTTTTTTTGAGACACGGATTCACTTTTTCTCAGGCCTAGAGTGCAGTGGTGGATCACAGCCCACTGCAGCCTTGACCTCCTCAGGCTCCCACCTCCGCCTTCCATGTAGCCAGTACCACAGGTATGTGCCACCATGCCAAGCTAATTTTTCTACTTTTTGTAGACAGGATTTCACCATGTTGCTGAGGCTGATCTCAAACTCTTGGGCTCAAGTAATCTGCTCACCTAGGCTTCCCAAAGTGCTGGGATTACAGGTGTGAGCCACCACCCCTGGCTGCTTTGAGATCTTTAAGAGACAATAATAATAACACACTGGTTCATCTTCTGGATCTAGTCATCATGAATCCAGGATTGAGTTTTCAGATGTCAAATTGACTCCTAGATTTCTGGACTGACATAGGGAGACCTCTAAATCTTGTATCCCCTGAATGGAGACAATAAGCTGACTTTCCCTTTTGCCTCCTGAGGCTGGTACAGAATTTTTCAGTGAACAGGTGGCAATGTGATGCTCTATTCTTTTCTTACAGAGATCTCACTGGCATTGTTGGTGGTAGGCCTGGGTGGGGGCAGCCTCCCCCTCTTTGTCCACGATCATTTCCCAAAGTCCTGCATTGATGCTGTAGAAATCGACCCCACCATGTTGGAAGTGGCCACTCGGTGGTTCGGCTTCTCCCAGAGTGACCGAATGAAGGTCCACATTGCAGACGGCCTGGACTATATTGCCAGCCTGGCAGAAGGAGAAGAAGGTACTACTGCTCTTGGAGCATTGGAAGGGGTGTTGAGGGATGATTGATCCAACATTGTCAGGCCTGCAAGGGTGTCTACAGTTTATCTCTAAGAAAGTGACATGAGTATCATTCCAGTCTTCAGCTTGCTCATTTGTTGATAGGCTTATTCACTAGAGTACCAGCTATATGCTTAGCACTGTGTTAGGTGTGAATGAACAGCAATAAGTAAAACAGGCCATTCCTGCCCTTACGTTGCTAACAGACCAGTGGGCTTTTTTCTGACCTGTAACTTTGTCATTTCCTCACTATCTTAAGAAACCTGAAGTCTGGTCGGGTGAAGAAATGGAAAAGAAAAGGTGGAATGTATGTTGGGAGGTGTTTCTGGTAAATATCTCAACTGGAGGTGAAGCCAGAAATAAAGCAAAACAGTATTCATGTAGGATCAGTGGTTTACAACCTCAGGGTCTTGGATTTGGTAACGTTTTCAGACAGTTTTTGGTTGTCACAAATCAGGGTAGGGGATGTTGCTACTGGCGTCTAACCAGTAAAGGTCTAGGATCCTAGTAAACATCTTACAGTGTGCAGGACAGGCACTGATGACAGACTTATCTGGCCCAGAATTTCCACTGTTCTGAGATGGAGAAAGCTTGATGCAGATGCTACTTTGTGGGAATTTTGATAGGCCTTCTGCAACTAGAATTAAGGTTCCATGTACTCTAGTAATTTGCATCCCAGATTTAGGACAAAAACCACAAGTATAACAGTTTTCTGCAAACTACTAGAGACAATAAGTCTGCTCATTATATAGATAGGCCACCGGTGACTGTAGTACTTTCTGGAGCTCGAGTCCTTGGGGGAGAAGGCAGTTAGGTTGGTGTAGTTGTACTGGGGAGCTCAGGCCACCCTTCCTGGTCTGCTCATTTCATAACAGATACTCTGCTCTCACTGGATTAGACTATCTTCCAGTAAGGGTGTGGCAAACTAGGATGCCTGGGAGGAGTATTGAACAGATGCTATCTTAATTTCAATTGCAAACTGAATTGTATCTTAACAGTTTCATAGATTTCTTCTCTGAGGCTAGGGTTAGTTGAGGTACCCAAACCCCCAGATACTAATATGGTCAAGTATTTACAACAGTGCCATGCACAAGGTAAGTACTTAATGCATGATGTTACTGCTGTTGCTATCTGTAGATCAGTTTTCAATGGCTTCCCCCATCTTCTGTAACCACCAAAACCTTTTAGATTAGTGGGCTCAAGTCTGCAAATGAAGGCTATTGTTTTCCTTGGACTTTGATGAGCCAACATGTTCTCTTTGTAAGAAACTAAAATCACATCTTGTGCTATGAACAGTGATAAGCGTGCAGCAGTCCTAATTACTTAATTATATTGAATAATTACTATCACAGTTTCAAAATTTTCTAAAAATATGTCAGTGGCATTGCAGATCTACCCATTATAAAAAACAATTTAACATTATAATAAGGAGCACATCCATTTCATCATCAGTTCTTTCTCAGCCGTTTAGCAAAATCATTTCTTTCTTGAGTCAGCTCTTGTTTATGGAACTGCAAAGATAACACTAACTCAAATTTCAGAACATTTTCTCTTATAAGGCAAAATGTGCTGTTTTTAGAGTTAAAAGTTACTGTTTACTGGGTCAGTTCTTAAAGGCTTAACTGCTTTGTCTAGATCAGTGGTTCTCAACTCTGTATTTAGAATTACCTGGGAAGCTCAAGAAAAATACCAGAGGCTTCCCATCTCTCCTCCCATTGGCTGCCCCCCGCCGTCCCCCACCACCACCCCAGGATATTTTATTCTGTTGGTCAGGAGTGTAGTCCACATTAGAAGCTTCCCAAGATGATTGTAATGTTCTGCTGGAGTCAAAAGCCACTGGTCTTGATACACTCTTAACCAAGAAATATTAATGCTAAAATGGACCCCATTAATGTTTTTGCCTTTGGAAGGTGATTTTAAATGTGGAAGAAGGTTCCGTCTTTACTATGAGACACTCTGAACCCTGATGACAAGGACCCCCAGGGCCATGACATCAGTGCCCTTACAGGCAAACCACATCCTCCGTGACATCCTTCTGACTTAGTCACCCTGCCCATCACTGGTAAAGAGGAAGTATAGTGTAGGAATGTACATGGTATTATTTGATCCAGCAAAGACAAGGACTCTTTTCTTTCTTTTTTCCAGCACAGCCTCGCTACGATGTCATAATGTTTGACGTTGACAGTAAGGACCCAACACTGGGAATGAGTTGTCCACCCCCAGCATTTGTGGAGCAATCTTTTCTACAGAAGGTCAAAAGCATTTTGATTCCTGAAGGTAGGGAGAGGGAGAAGGGAAGGGACCATTAAAAAAAATTTATCTTTTTAATGAAAAATGCACAGAAGTGCAAGCTCGATCAGTATTTCCGAACTGAATACAACCATTTACTAGCCCCAGAAAATTTCCAGCTCACCTGAAGTCTCTTATCCCCTTTTGGTAACTTGTCCTCCCAAGAGTAATCACTATTTTAACTTCTGTCCACCCAGCTTAATTTTGCCTGTTCTTGTTCTTTATATAAATGAATCACAGAATGTTGGAATGTTCTCTCTTTTTTTTTTTTTTCAAGACAGGGTTTCGCTTTGTTTCCCTGGCTGGAGTGCAGTGGCATCATGAAGGCTTACTGTAGCCTCAAACTCCTAATCTCAAGGAATCCTCTCAACTCAGTCACCTGAGTAGCTGGGACTATAGGTGCATGCCACCATGCCTGGCTAATTTTTTTATTTTTATTTTTTGTAGAAACAGGATCTCACTATGTGCCCAGTCTAGTCTCAATCTCTAGCCTCTGGCAGTCCTCCTACCTTGGACTACTAAAGTGCTGGGATTACAGGCATGAGCCACTGCACTTGGCTGAATGTACTTTTTAAGTTTCCATTTTTTTCTTTAACTCAACGTGATGTTTGTGAGATTCATTCACAGTGTTGTGCTTACATGGCTTATTTTTATTGCTGTGTTGTATCATGTGACTTACAACAATTCATGTATCCGTTCTACTGTTGGTATTTGGGTTGTTTCCTGTGTGGGTCTATTATAGTAGTGCCGCCATTAACATTCTGATAGGTGCCTTTTGATGAATTATGTTTTCAGCTCTCTTGAATATATACACAGAGTTGTAATTGCTGGATCATAGGTTACGTGTATCTTTAGCTTTCGTAGATGCTAACACAGTTTTACAAAGTGGTTGTAGCAGTTCACCCTCCCACCAACATGGTGATTCTAGCTACTACATGATGCTTCCTAAACGTGCTCTACTAGGCAGTGCGTTATTTAATCTTCGGCAGTGAATCTTCATAGCCCTTAATCCCTATGTTAACAGCCCTCTAGGTGTTTTTGATTTGGCATAAGGCATTGTGGTGACTGGCTTGATTTGGAATCTTAATTGTCAGAAGTCAAGGTAACCTTGGCCCTCTCACTGGTTATGTCAGGAATGTAATATCCCTGTGGAGTTGGTAAATTTTACTTTCGTAGGGAATCACTTTCTATTGATTGATTGATTGGTTGAGACAGAGTCTCACTCTGTCGTCCAGTCTGGATTTTGGCTCACTACAACCTCTGCCTCCTAGGTTCAAAAGATTCGCCTGCCTCAGCCTCCCTAGCAGCTGGGATTACAGATGTCCACCATCATGCCCAGCTAATTTTTGTATTTTTAGTAGAGCCAGGGTTTCACCATTTTGGCTAGGCTGGTCTCAAACTCCTGACTTAGGGTGATCCGCCTGCCTTGGCCTCCCAAAGTATGTGATTACAGGCATGAGCTACCGTGCCCAGCTGGGAATCACTTCTTTCTCAGAGCAATTCTTCGGGAAACTGAGGTGTGGAGAATGGTAAAATAATGTGTGAGCGGCACAGAAGAGCAAAAAATAAGGCCGAAGTTTGTTTATGGCTCACATGCTCCCCATGCTTTTTTCCATCTGCCTTTGTATGCTGTGTATTCTCTGCAAACTCACCACAAGTGCAGTTTAGTCCACCAGTGTCCCTGGAACAGGAATTGCTATTTTCCTCAAAGCTGATCCTTGTCTTTGATATGTGTCTTGATGTGAGGTCATTCTGACTTTTCTTCCTACCCTATAGGTGTTTTTATTCTCAACCTCGTGTGCCGAGACTTGGGGCTAAAGGACTCAGTGCTGGCTGGGCTCAAGGCAGTGTTCCCCCTCCTGTATGTCCGGCGAATTGAGGGTGAAGTGAATGAGATCCTGTTCTGTCAGCTGCACCCTGAGCAAAAACTTGCCACACCAGAGCTCCTGGAAACAGCCCAGGCTTTGGAGCGGACCCTGAGGAAGCCCGGGAGGGGTTGGGATGACACGTATGTCCTGTCAGATATGCTTAAGACAGTGAAAATTATGTGATTGCTTAGGCCTAGCAGCCCTCCTGCCTAGACTGACCTTGGACTCCCAGCTTGCCAGAGATTGAAGAAATACAATGCACAGTACTCTTAAGTTTCATGTTTTTCTTGGTTTCATACTTAGCTACGTGTGACCTCCAGCTTGGTGAGGTTGCCTGAAGATTAGGGAAAATTAAAATGTCCTTCCCATCTTGTCCTCTTCAGTACCACTTGGGTTGGTTCATCTTTGCTTCCTACAGCATATCTTTGAGGAGAACTCCCTGCTGAAGCCCTTAGCACACACTGCATGCCTTAACAAGTATGCACCAAGCCCTTCAGGACTCAAGACAGCCAAATTTTATTGCATCTCTACTTACAGTGGTTTGCTTTTGATTTATTCCTCTCTTAGTTCTATAGTAGTAATCTCAAGTGAGATTGCGGAGCAAGATGCCAAAAGACTATAAACAGAGTAGAGTTTCTATAGATGTGAGACATCCACAGAGTTTCTCCCTGTGGACGAAACTGCTGCTGAAATGGTTCCAATTTTTAGGAATCTGCTAACCCACTTCATTATTTGACAGCTTTCCTTGATGATGCAAACCTTATAGTCTAAGCCATTTGTCTTTTTCTCAGTGGAGGGAGCGTATGGACCTGGCCTCATGGCTTCGCATGTCAGAGACCTGGCAGACTAAAATCACTGGTGTTTGTTTACTGACATTCGTTGAGTGACAGCTATGTGCCAGATTCTGCGTAAAGAGTGGTGGTAGAAGTGAAAATGTCTTAAGAATGACCAAAAACTTTAGTAATAAAACTTAATGTGTTCCAGGCATTTTTCTAAGTGGTTTAAAGCACTGTCTCATTTAATCTGAGATAAAGGATTGTTAAGCCCAAACTATATCTAAACCCAAATTTCACTTGGCTGGAAACATCAATCTTAACCATTTATTGAGAACCATTAAACCAGTGATTCCAAGACTGGCTTGAATTTTGTCTTTCCTAATTATACCAAGGTTGACTTAATGAACTGTACCATGGAAAATAGGCATTGTCACCATTCATCACCTGGCTTATCTTTCTACAGGCCCTTTAAAAATGGACCCTAACCTTTCAGGTGAAGCATACATACTCTTCAGCTTAGGATGGGGTTATATCCTGATAAATCCATCATAAGTAGAAAATGCATTTAATATCCTGATAACCCATTGTAAACTTGAAAAACTGTAAGTCAGGGACTGTCTGTATTTCAGTCAGGTTGTCATCCTTAGAAAATAGTGTCAGTTCATTAAGGAGATGATGGAGTGCAGAGAAGTGTTTTTGGATCTTATCCATTGGAAATAATTGGTGTTCTTTCTTTAGGAGAGGGTCTTCCCCTGGAACTCTATAAAGGAAAGATTATCCCTTACAGCAGGTCTGTGTACCTCAAAGGACCTTACTTGGCAAATCCTCTTTTTTCATCTTTTTTTTTTTTTGGAAACGGTCTCTCTGTCACTCAGGCTGGAGTGCAGTGGCACCATCACGGCTCACTGCAGCCTTGACTTTTTGGGCTCAGATGATCCTCCCAACTCAGCCTCCCAGATAGCTGGAACTATAGTGTGTACCACTACACCTGGCTAATTTTTTGTAGAGGCAATTTCACCACATTGCCCAGGCTGGTCTCTGACGCCTGGGCTCAAGTCATCCACCTGCCTTGGCCTCCCATAGTGTTGGGATTACAGGCATGAGCCACTGTGACTGACCACTGTTTTCTTATCTGTGAGCTTGCACAGTGTTAGGATGGGTTATAGAGGCCCAGGGTCTGAGTCAGAGGAACTCGTCTGCCTGTCCTTGGTCAGATCACTCATGCTGTGCAGATTTTGGAGCAGCACATTTGAGTGGCACAGCCAAGCTCTAGGCGTTATCAGAATGATAAGGTCTCAGTTACATCTTAGGGGGAATGGTCCACGGAGTTAGGCATGGATTTACATTCTGCATCCACATTTGGAGATGGGAAGAGGCACTCATGGGTGATAATTATTAAGACTTAAATATAAAAGAAGAAGGAAATTGGTTATGTGCCAAAGGCTGGAGAAAGACCAAGTGACAGAAGTGAGGCAGTTTTTGGCTTAACTTTCTGCAAAGGAAATTTGTACCGATAGAGACCAGTATGTTCACCAGAACACTTGGTGGCTGCATGCTGCTTACTCAAACCCTAGTCTGACTCCCCTCTGGAGCTTGCTATGTTGTGAGAAAAGTTTTGTATGTACAGACAGCCGTTGGCCTGAATCCCATCTTTTCCACTGGAGAGCTCTTCACTTTTGCATTAATGACAGGCAAATGGTTCCTTATGGGAATTTTGCCTAACTTTAGGCAAGAGCTCTAGAGGAGCGGGGAGGGTTGTAAGCTTCAATGCCAAGCCTCAGATCAAGCAAGTAACAAATACGTGGAGTGAGTGAGCCAGGTACAAAACAAAAAGGCTAGGATGAGACCTGTGGCAAACCAGAGAATAAATGTCCCCTCTCAAGGCAGTGGCTGTCCCAGCCAAGTTGTCCTGCAGAAGCACTGTCTCAGCTTAACTAGGTCTTTAAGAGAAGCCAGAAATCTCATGTGTGTGTGTGTGTGTTGACATTAAAGTGTTGGCCGATCATTACACATCTTCAAGCTATATTTAATCTGTTTTGCAGAGAGGCAGATTATAGGGGAGACAGCCTACAGAATGCCTGAGAATCTGGCATGTACCCAGGCTTTGAGTACAAAACAAGGAGCAAGCTGATAGCAATGAGTTACAAAAGTCTGGAAAAGTCTTATCTTGTATTATGACCTCAATTTTCTTTAATGGCTACAGCTAAGTGGGGGATGGTCCTATTATCCTTGGGAAAGTGTGCAATTTAGCTTCCCAGGGCTATCAAAGAACTGAATGAGAATAAACCACATGACAGTTTGCACCTCCCCTCCCCCATCCTAAAGAAGTTCTGTGACAATGTAAAATTTGTAAGGCTGACTATTGCCCTTCCCTGCCTTTTTGCCCTTGTCCCCCACCAACTTTTCAGTGTATGCCTCCAGTCTTCTGTCATGGCTGCCTGCTAACTGGCCCTCTGCTCTAAGTCTGCCATCTTATGGGTTGCGTAGGCCAGTAGTTATTCTTTTTTTTTTGAGACAGTGTCTCACTCTGTTGCCCAGACTGGAATGAAGTGGCGTGATTTTGGCTCACTGCCACCTCTGCCTCCCAGGCTCAAGCAATCCTCTTGCCTTAGCCTCATGAGTAGCTGGGACTACAGGTGCACACAACTGTGTTCAACTAATTTTTGTATTTTTGGTAGAGACAAGGTTTCACCATGTTGTCCAGGCTGGTCTTGAATTCCTGGGCTCCCAAAGTGCCTGCCTTGGCCTCCCAAAGTGCTAGGATTACAGATGTTAGCCATGGTGCCTGGCACAACCAGTAGTTATTCTCAGCTGCACATTGGAGTCATCGGATATGGTAAGCAGAATAATGTTTTCATAAAGATGTCCATGTCCTAATCCTGGCAACCTATGAATGTTACATTACACTACACAGCAAAGGAAGATTAATGTAGCAGATGGATTTGGTGTTGCTAATGAACTGTCTTTAAAATAGATTTTTTGAATAATCAAATATAGACATTGGGTAGACTCAACATAATCTCAAGGGTCTTAAAATGTGGAAGAGGGAGGTAAAAGAGTCAGTGTCAGAGTGAAGCAATGTAAGGAAGACTCACCAGTCATTGCTGGCTTTGAAGACCAGAAGCCAGTAGCTAAGGAACACAGGCAGCTTCTAGAATAGGCGTCCCCAAACATGCGGCCCCCTGAGGCCATTTATCCGGCCTCCTGCCGCACTTCAGGATGGGGCACCTCTTTCATTGGTGGTCAGTGAGAGGAGCACAGTATGTGGCGGCCCTCCAACGGTCTGAGGGACAGTGAACTGGCCCCCTGTGTAAAAAGTTTGGGGACGCCTGCTCTAGAAGCTGGAGAAGGTAAGAAAACCAGTTCTTCTAGATTTTCCAGTAGGGAGGGCAATTCTACTAACACCTTGAGTTTAGCTCAGTGAGACCCCTTTTGAACTTCTGATATGGAACTATAAGATAGTGAATTTGTGTTGTTTTAAGATCCTGAATTTGTAGTAACTTCTTACAGCAGCCATAGAAATTGAATATACCTGGAAGCTTTAAAAAATGCTTAGGCCTGGCCCCACCCCCACAGACTCTGATTTAATTGGTCTGGGGTGCAGCCTGTGCATCAGAATTTTTAAAAAGCTTTCTAGGTGATGGATGCTGTTTTGCAGGCAAAATTGAGGACCCCTGTGGTAGAGGTTCTGTGGATGGATATGTTACAAGGTGAGGAAGGAATTGCTACACTCGTTAACGACTGCTGGCTTAGCGCTGAAATGCAAACAGCAGTCACCTGGTAATTGGAATGTATTTCCTTCCCACCTTCACTCTAGCTCACACCTTAGCTCTTTGCCCTCTTAGAGAATGGCAGTAGTGTGAGGAGTCAGCTTGTTGCATCGGACGATTTCCTCCATGGGGCACAGCTGCTTCACTCCCTGGTATAACTGGCCCCGAGTGTACCTCCCAAGTACTGCTTCATAAAGCTCAAAGTCTAGTAAATTATAAGTCATCCAGTTTCCGTCTTGTGGCTTGTCTTGCCATTTGGTTCCTGCAGATTTGTTAACAGCTAAATGGTTGATAATAAAAATAATCATTAAGTTGGATTTTTCTTTTTTTATACTCAACTGGCATTTTTTTTGGAGAGGTTGTTCTGTGCCAGACACTGTGCTTGTGCTGATACAGAGAGGAAAAAGACACAGCTTCTGTTCACCAACTAGCTGAGGACAACAAATTACACAGCACGTGCATGAGTCAGCAACCACATGTGCATTAAGTGGTGTAAGAGCAGCACAGAAGATAGTCAGATGTTTGCTAAGAGTCTTCGTAGATCCTCTCCTTTGGACAAAAAAATCCAGCCTCAGTAAAAACTGCCCCCTTAAAGTGACTGAAGTATGGACTCATGGTTTTATTTTTCTAGCGCAGGTCTCACTTGGCTCCTATGCTTCCCAGTAGATGGCACTAGAAATCACATTTAAGTGCTGAGGTGTCTGTAAAAAATTTTTGAGAACATGGCACTTCCAGGGGCTGTTTCACCTGAGCCATATTTCCTGTGTCTTTCTCTGGTCAATGAAGATAGACTTTTACTTTACCTATTGTTCTCTTGCTTCACCCAGTACCCTATGCCCTCTGCTTCCACCATCCCCTGATATCCTGCCTATGCACATGCAGACAGCACCATTTTCTCCAATCAAGGACATTTTCAATGTTGGGACCCTGTGTAAGGCAGAGATCCTTTTACCCCTACATCGTTGATTTTAGAAGTAATGGCAGGAAATACAGCAATGGAATAACACTAGTAACATATAAAACTAGAAGCATATAAGAAAAAAAAAATGTAACGACATGCATCTGGGCCTGAGCTGGCATGTCTTCAAGTTTCTGCCAAGATGTAAGTCATTTTCATCATAGAAGTAAATAGATAAATGCTGGTAGAAGTAAAATTTGATTGAAATAATGGAATTTTTATGCAAACCTACCTGTAGTGGGTTGAATAGTGGCTCTAAAAAGAAGTATCCAAGTCTTAAACCCCAGAACCTATACATGTGGGCTTATTTGGAAAAAGGGCCTTTGCAAGTGTATTTAAGTTAAGAATCTCAAGCTGAGATCATGTTGGATTGGAATGGACCTTAAATCCAATGATAAGGATTTAGAATAGAGGGGGAAACGAGACAAAGGAGACAGGGGAGAAGGCCTTATGAAGACGGAGGCCGATTGGTGAGACATCCCCACAAGCCAAAGAGCGGCAAGGACATCCCCGCAAGCCAAAGAACGGAAGCAGGATTGCTAGCAGCTACCAGAAGCTAGGAAAGAGGCAAGGAGTGATTCTCCCTCAGAGCCTCCAGAGGGACCCACCTGCAGATTTTGGAGTCAACACTTTGCGGACTTCTGGCCTTTACAGTTGTGAGAGAATAAATGTCAGTTGTCGTATACCATCAAGTTTGTGGTAAATTTGTTTCAGCAGCCTTCGGGAATGAATATATAGCCTAAAAGGGCTTTGTTTGTGCCATCCCACAGGACCAGAGACTGCATGGGCTCTGGGCCACATGCTACCCCAGATGTGTTTAGCCTTCACCAGATATTTTAAATAAAAAGATTGGAATATCATTTTATACAAAATCTAGAAAATTTCTGGATTCTTTTGAGAATTTAGAAGCTCCTGCGATGACAGGCCCATTTTCATACTTGGCTGGAACTGGTAAGCATCTGTGCCTTGTGGATGGGTGGTGTTTGCCACAGTCCCCACTGCTCTCTGTCTGCATCTTTCCTGCATTTATGTTACATGCCTGGTCCAGCAGGCATTTGAGTTTGTAGCTCCTACATATGTAGGAGGATAGGTGGGCTGGGAAACAATCCCTTCCTTAGAATAAGGGGAAAGAAGTCCCTTGTTTATAGTCAGTAGTTCTGGGTGTTTTTAATATACATACGTGTATATCTATCTATCTATCATCTATCTATCTATCTATCTATCTATCTATCTATCTATCTATCTATCAGCACAGCTTAGAAGGTGGTTCCAAAATCTGGTTGCACAACAAAACCATCTGGGGTCCATTTCCTATATACTGATTCTGGACCATATCCCTGACCTATGATGTAGGGGTGTGTGGAGGGGAGAGGCGGGGATGATGGAGTAGGACAGTGTACAGCCAAGGAATCTGCATTTTTTAAAAAGCTTTAAACAATTCTGTTAATAAACAGACCTAGAAATAGCTGCTATAGGATGTTATTTTTCAGCACTGAAAAGGGAAGCAGTTTGGATTTTCTATTTCACTGGAAAACTTTGAGGCATGTTGTTTTAAAACAAAGTCTTTTCCACTTTGGGAGGCCGAGATGGGTGGATTACGAGGTCAGGAGTTCTAGATCAACCTGGCTAAGATGGTGAAACCCTGTCTCTACTAAAAATACAAAAAATTAGCCGGGCATGGTAGCAAGCACCTGTAATCTCATGTGTGTGTGCCTCCCCACAGAACCAGAGATTGCATGGGCTCTGGGCCACATGCTACCCCAGGAGGTTCTCAGAAGGCTGAGACTTGAACCTGGGAGGCAGAGGTTTCAGTGAGCTGAGATCACGCCACTGCACTCCAGCCTGGGTGACAGAGTGAGACGTCGTCTAAAAAAAAGAAAAAACCAAAACAAAACAAAAAAATCTTTTCTGCTTTTCCAAGAAACCAGCAAGATGACAGAAGTGGAGCAGAAAAAGCAGGGAAGCAGAATAAGCGGACCTTCCGCAAGTTCATCTCTTGTGGTGTGCACCTAACCCGCTGCTGGACGTGTCATGCGAGCAGTGAATGAAGCTGTACCATGGCCTGTGGTGGAAGCAGTACTCACTGCTGAAGCACTTGCACAAGGCCAAGAAAGGGGCACCACCTATGCAGAAGCCAGAGGTGGTGAACACGCACCTGCAGGACATGAATATCTTGCCCGAGATGGGGAGTGAGATGGTGGGTACATGGTGGGCGTCTACAACAGCAAGGCCTTCAACCAAGTGGAGGGCAAGCCGGAGAGGAGTGACCAGTATCTCAATCACCTACAAGCTTGTGAAGCACTGCCCCACCAGGCACCATTCTTCCCACTTCATCACCCTCAAGGAGTCTGCTCAGTCAATAAAGGCACACACATTTCGTAAATAAATAAATGTCTTTTCTCATGAAAATTTGAATGATTGCAATATTTTGTGGAACTGAGGGTTTGAATTAGATTTGTTCTATTTATGAAACCAAGAAACTTAGTTTCTGTCTACAAACCAAGAGTGGCAAAACAAGATTGGTTATTTAATGAAAGCACAAAACAAACACCTAATCAATATAGTGATATATTTTATTTATTTAGGCAAGATGGTACAATATTCTGCAGGGCCCCTTCAGCACATCAACAGGTCCTACAGATCATCTTCTCTGTTTATTCTCATAAAAGCTGGAAATGGTTATTTCAGGGTTGTAGAGTAAATCTCAGCCAAACCCAGTACTATGCCTACAAGATGGTACAGTACTCTGCAGGGCCCCTTCAGCAGGTCAACAAGTCCTATAGCCCATCTGGGTTCTGCTGAGATTTAATCTATGACTCTGGAAAAAGCTGGAAATAATGATTTCCAGCTTTTATTCTTGAAAATAAGGCTTGGATCTCTACCAGTCTTCTGAGGATGCTAATAGACTACCCAGGAGGGAAGAAGGAAATTCTGAGGGTATTTAAAGAAAGTTGTTAGGGGAAATGAAATTGCTGTTATTTTGGTCAAGGAAGGTTACAATACATATAATACTTACTACAAAGACTTGCATACAGATTCAACTCATAAGGACTTTATTAAATGATTCTTAAATATTTATTGGAGTGCCTGTTATGTATCAGGCATTTTTCTATTGCACTAGGAATACTGTAATGAATAAAAGTAATAAACATCCTTGTTCATGAGCCTTATATTTAATGAAGAAAAATGAAAGGATAGCTTCTTTAATATGTGGCAGGTGCTTTTCACAGGAAGTATGACTGTTATGTGGACTATATTAATTTATGAATTTTTAAGGCACCTATATTATTAGCGTGTCCTGCAGAGAAAAAAGGCTGAGCCCCCACTGAATGCTATTAATTTGTAGAAGCCATTAGGTGCAATTTTCAAGTTAAATTTCAGGGGTACTGCCAACCGAATGTTTGCATACCTAGCTCTCTCCTTACCAGAAGAGCTATTTTCTCATGACCACCACAGTATCTACTTCCCCATAGGATAATGAATAAGCCTCAGGCCATTTGAAAAATGGACCACAGAAAAATTTTCTACAAAGGGCCCTCTGGATGGGCTATGCCACTCAACCCATTTTCTAGTTATTACGTGGCAGATCTAGGTCTTACCAGCAACCCAAGGCTAGTGATGTGACTCTTAAAAATTTTGCCTCCCCGAGAAAATCACTTGAACCCAGGATATAGAGATTGCAGTGAGCTGAGATGCACCACTGCACTCCAGCCTGGTGAAAGAGTGAGACTCCATCTCAAAAAAAAAAAAAAAAAAAAAAAATTGCCTCCCCTGGAATAGCAAGTTATGGTAAGGATGGCTGGGCAATGAGTTACAAGGCTAGGCTGGGCTGATTTCAGGTCATTCACTGATGAGAAGGCAAAGCCAGGACTAGAACCCTTGTCTTTAGGTTTCCAGTTCAGTGCTTGCCACTATGATAACCATCTTGTTTCTTTGAACGCAAGAGTTGAGAACCCTAGCAACATGAAGCGGTTAAAATGTAATCTACTTTGCTATCCAATCAAGGTAGATGGGCCAAGAATGGTTGTGATGCCCTAGCAGAGTGCTCTGTAGGCCCAGTGAGTGAAGTCATTGTGGAAAGGCATTGGTGTGAAAGCTGTGTTATCAAGACCTAGAGCTGCAGTGGTCTGGTGCTGCAGTCAGAGCAGAGAATTTCCTTTATTGAGACTTAGCTGAGACCTGCACTGCAGGAGACCTGGAGGTCACCATGCAGGCACACAGGCACAGGGAAGGAATATTTACTCTTTTCCTTCAATCCTCTCTTTGAACCTTTGTTAAGCTCTAGCCACATGCCAAACACTATGCTGGGGCAATGGAGATACAAACGTCAAGAACCTTGATAAGCCATCAAATTGAGTTAGGTTGCCAAGGTGATGGCCCTGAGTGATGAGGGTGGAGAGGAGCAAAGCTAGGTTGGCCTCACTCACTTTGTCTGGCTCTTTGGGAGTGTTGCTGATACAGAGAGCTGCCAGCCTTAGGAAAACTGAAAGCAAAGATGACCAAGCAGTTCAGTCTTTCAAAAATAGTTCTTACATTTTTCTGGTGAGAAAAAGAGTTCTAGTCAGGAATTATGATCCTATTAGTTCCTAGTTGTAAAACATAGTTGTTAAGAGAAAGAGAACTAACGTTTACTGAGGACTTACTATGAGGTACCATAGAAATACAGGAAATTTTAAAAGCAGCTTTATTGAAGTGTGATTTACATACAACAAATTGCACTTGTTTAAATCATACCACTTCATAAGCTTTCACATTTGTGTATGCCTATGAAACCATCACTACAGTCATGATAATGATTAGCCAGTCATGGTGGCATGTGCCTGTAGTCCCAGCTGCTTGGGAAGCTGAGGTAGGAGGATCGTTTGAGCCACAGGAGTTTGAGGCTGCAGTGAGCCATGATCGTGCCACCGCATTCCAGCCTGGGTGACAGAGACTCTGCCTTTAAAATATATATATATATATATTATATATATATATATATATATATATTTAATATATATATAATATTAAATAAACATATCCATCACTCCACAAAGTTACATTATGCTCCTTGTAATCCCTTCATCCCACTTTTCCCATCCCAAGTCTTGTCCTTAGATGACCAGTGGTCTGCTTCCTGTCATTACAAACTAGTTTACATTTTCTAGAATTATACATTGATGATTGACTACTTTCTCTCTTTCTTTCCTTTCTTTCTTTCTCTATCTTTCTTCCTTTTCCTTCCTTCCTTCCTCCCTCCTCTCTCTCTCTTTCTCTCTCTCTTTCCTTCCTTCCTTCCTTCTTTCATCTCTTTCTAGTAAAAGCAGAACTTGGTTGATCTCTCAGGACTTTCAGCTGTATCTTTAAAACTCGTGGAGTCGACTAGGTTGCATGTCACTTTCCACTCTCTGGGCCATGATCTGGAAACTCTCTTAAGGCAGTAAATTGTCTCAATCATAGGGCTCATCTCATTCATTTGTTTCCCTTCTCTCAGGGATTATTATTATTATTATTATTACTATTATTATTATTTGCCTGATGTCCAGTGTCTCGAAAGCCGTTGTTTCAGGCCGGACACACTGGCTCACGCCTGTACCAGCACTTTGGGAAACTGAGGCAGGTAGATCACCTGAGGTCAGGAGTTCAAGACTAGCCTAGCCAACATGGTGAAAACCTGTCTCTACTTAAATACAAAAATTAGCTGGGCATGGTGGCACATGTCTGTAATCCCAGCTACTTGGGAGGCTGAGAAAAAAAATCACTTGACTCTGGAAGGCAGAGGTTACAGTGAGCAGAGATGGTGCCACTGCACTCCAGCCTCGGAGACAGAGTGAGACTCTGTCTCAGAAAAAAAACAAAAACAAAAACAAAAAAAGGAAACCATTGTTTTGTCATGTATTTTGTCTTGTATCAACTGGGAAAGAAAATCTGGACTCTACTACTCCATCTTTCTTGTAGAAATCACAGCATGTACTTCAATCCTATAGTAACCTCATTTTACAATGAGTATTTTTTAATCACAATTTTTTACATGAAATACTATAGCTCAGAGAGGTTTATTTCTAAAGTAACTGAAGGTGAAACAGGGTAGAAATCAAGATGTTTTTCTTTCCGAGGTCTGAATTCTTTTTACTTTTCAGTTTTCATGGGGGTCATCTGAAAGGCACTCAGGCTGGATTTTAGGCCAGTCCCTGACTTCAAAGATCTGTATGATCTTAGATAAGTCCTGTAACTTTTCTAAGCCACAGAACCCAAGAGAACGTTCAATTTTTCTGTCCCAATGCTACTTGTTAGGCCATGGCTGTCTTTTCTTCCTCTTTCTACAGGCCCCATAATTTCAGCCTAGTTTCCTGTTCTCTTTAAAAAGATAACTCTATTCTATAAAGTTGTTCTTTAAAACTTTTTTCTTAGTGCAGTGCCAGGCACGCAAAAAAGGTTCTCAATAAATGATAGGTGAATGAATAAATAAATGAGTACATACATAATTGACTATAGAGTAAGTTGAAAATCCCCTTCCTTGCCCTCTCCCAACAACTACAGAAGGAGATCTTAGGCCTCTGCAATCCCTGGATGCCAGTGAAATCCCATTAACATCAGTGGTCCATTGTCTGGCTCCACTAGCTCAACCGGGATCTCTAGCTTTCTTGAGACTCCCTCCCCTATGCTCCAACAATATTTCTGATACTGTAAGAATTCACAAAAGAACTACCCAGTACGTTGAAAAACTGGCGGGGGGAAAAGGCACTAATTATACCTATGTGAGTTGAAGTTGTTAATTTCTTTGTTCTTTTCCTCAGGTCAGAAACCTAAGCCTGAAATTCAGATTGTACTTGTTTTGGACTGTAAATGTTAGCAAGAAAGCTATGAAATTAAGAAAAGGACACTTTTCTTTCTAAGCCACTTTTGGCATAAATAGCTCCTGCTGACCAGGTGATGAGATGATTCAAGGCTTCTCTTTCTGGCATGGCCAGCCATTGCAAAGAAAGCTGAGCACTTTCTTCCTAGGAGATCCTTTGTAGCTCAGTGGGCTATAGAACAAAGGAGAGGGACCAGATTGAAAAGTTCTGTCTCAATCCCACAGACGTGTCTGGGTCTTATAGGCATGGCCACATCTCCATCCATTGCTTGATTCCACAGAACAATAAGTCTTAGAGTCTGCTGTTTAGGAAATCCAGGGCCTTTGGGAATCCAGTTCAATTTACCCTCTGCTTATGAAGCATATGCTATGCACTCAGCTTGATGCCCTTCTGGAAGTGGTCTTTGGCTTCCTGTTGGGTAAAGTTCTCACTCCTTAACTCCTCAGTCTGAGGCCAGAACACTCAGAGCAAATACGTGGGAGCCTAGAAGGGTCAGCTTTGGAGGGAGATTGATAACCCTTGATAATGTTAACAGCCCCTGTTGTTTTAGAAGTGCCCAAAAGATAATCTAACCTTTTTTTTTTTTTTTTTTTTTTTTTGAGACAGAGTCTCACTCTGTCACCAGGTTGGAGTGCAGTGGCACAATCTCAGCTCACTGCAACCTTTGCCTCCTCGGTTCAAGTGATTCTCCTGCCTCAGCCTCCCAAGTAGCTGGGACTGCAGGTGTCTACTATCATGCCTGGCTAATTTTTGTATTTTTGGTAGAGATGAGATCTCCATCTCTTGACCTTGTGATTTCTTGTGATCCACCCACCTTGGCCTCCCAAAGTGCTGGCATTACAGGCATGAGCCATCACACCTGGCCATAATCTAACCTTTCTAACTAACACCTACCTAGATCTTGAAGATGCTATGGTGGTTATTTAATAGAAATGTGATCAGGTAATCCAGTGAAATATATAAGTACTTTAATTTGTATTTTTATTGCTTATTAAGATTCACATGTAAAAGTGGGTGTTTAATGTTTTAGTTATAGCTATATGTTTATCATTTAATCTTTATTATAGTTACTTGAAAGAGATGTTAGCATTTTCTCCATTTACCTCAGATAAGGTAAATGAAAGTTAAGGCAGGACTTATCAAATACATTAGAAATGAAAACTTCACTACAAATTTGGCCCACTGATTCTAGTTCCGATGTTCTCAGTATACCCCTTTCTCTCAACAGGCTCTTTATGAGCCAATAACATTTGTTTTAGCTCTTGGATTTGCCTGTCAGTTGTAAGCAGCAAGGTCGCAGAAAAAGCACCAATTTTAACCTTAGATAAAGCTTACTTTGAATCCTGGATTTATCACTTAAAAGACTTGTGACTTTGTGTAAACTACTTAACCTCTCTGACCTTCAATTTTTTTACCTATAAAGTGAGGACTCCTGGGTTGTTGCTTTGGGGATTCTGAGTGATTTTGAGTAAATGTGCCTGGTACGCTAAATACACGGGGGGATCTATGAGTAGCCATATGGTCCTCATTTCTTTCATGATGCATCCTCTCATTTTAGTTGAAGCTTTTCCTCCATAAAATCTCTCTTTATTATTTCAGACCTCATGAATCTACTTTTTCTCTGAACTAATTCAGCAGCTACAATCTCTTCTGTCCAATTTAAAATTAATTATCTATTATTTTATATTCTTAGGCTTAGTCCCTGACTAGGTTGGAAGGTTTTGGGGGCCATTAGACAGGTTTTAGAACACAGTATATTCTGTGGTGTTGAATACATTCTAGGTATACAATAAATATTTGATGGAGTGAGGTGGCTTAGATTCTTTTGGAGGTAATTCTAGTAGTCATAGTAGACAGCAGAAGCCAGGTTATTCCAGTGCTAGCATGTCGTTTTGTACCAGTATGTCTAGCCCCTATCGTAGAGACAGTGAGAGGATAGAAGGCAGCCTTCCTTGTGTCCCAGCACACCTGTATCTAGAGTGACAGGAAATTTTGGTAATGTATCTCCTCCCGTAGTAAACAAATAGTGACCCATATGCTAAGTCAAGGTGGCAGAGACGAAACCACAAATTTCAGAGCATCAGAAATGGAGTCTCAGATTCATTCTAACTCCCTTTGGGTCCTTGAGAAGGTGTTGTCAGCTCTTTGAATCTGTTTCCTCATCTTCAAAATGGGAACAGTAGTCCTTCACAAGGCTATTGCAAAGTTAAAATGAGGTGTATTAAGTGGGAGTGTTTAATAAATAATTGTGTTATAAAATATTTTTTAAATTCTTTTTTATTAAAAAATATTTGGGGAACTGGGGGTGGTGGTGCTTGCCTATAGTCCCAGCTGCTTGAGAGGCTGAGGTGAGATGATCTCTTGAGTTCAGGAATATGAAGCTATAGTGTGTGCCATGATTATCTCTGTGAATAGTTACTACCCTCCATCCTGGGCAACAAAACAAGACCCCATCTCTTAAAAAAAAAAAGAAGGATAGACGAATTTAGGATCTGGGTGCTTGTTATTACTATTTAAAAAAGGCAGAGTAAAGGGAAGGAAATTAAAAGAGAGCTAACTCAGAGACATCCAAATTGTGCTGGTACATCATCAAAGAAGAAAGGTGGATGAGACAATTTCTGGGAAGGGAACCTGGGAATTACTAGCAAGTCTATGGGTCAGGTGCAAAGAAGAAGCCCAGTCAGAAAAAATGTTTCTTTTTCCATAGGTCTGTAGTACTGAGGGAGCTATATATGGCTTGGACATGTAGGGTGAAGAGCAAGAAACAGGTGTGATTTTTTTTTTTGAGACTTGGTCTTACTGTTATTCAGGCTGGAGTGCAGAGGTGTAATCATAGCTCAATGCAGCCTCAACCTTCTGGGTTCAAGGAATCCTCCATCCCCAGCCTACTGGGTAGCTGAGTCTATAGACATGTACCAGCACACCCAGCTATTTAGAATTTTTTTTTAATAGAGACAGAATCTTGTTATGTTATTCAGGCTGGTCTCAAACTCCTGGCCTCAAGTGATTCTCTGGACTTCGCCTCTCAAAGTGCCATGCCACCGCACCTGGCCTAGGAATTATCTTGAAGGTCAGGGTTAGGGAAAGAGCCTGCAAAAGGAGAAGAACCTGCCAGACTCATGGGCCAAGTAGAATGATGTTGACAATGATTGGCTGATACTTACCAAGCACTATATGTACCAGGCATTGTGGTAAGTGTTTTACAGGCTGTATCTCATTTAATCTGCACAACAACATTTGAGGTGGTGATGTTGCTATTCCCACTTCACTGATGAGAAATGAGAAGCTTAGAGAAGATAAGTCATCATAAGATCAGATCTTGTCCTGTCTAGCTGGAGATCTTAGTTTCCAAGCACTTGAACCTTGTGAACTTACATCTCCACTTAGAAAGTTTGTTTCCTCCATTTACTTTGGGGTAAAAATTACTTATGCGTCTGAGCACACCAGAGGATGCAGTGATCGTGGTCTTGGAAGAGAAAGTATAGGAAGGGCCACAATCCCAGAGGGAAGATTGTTTGAAAACACACACACACACACACACGTGTGCATCTTTTCCCTTGATTGTCTGTGTTGTAGTGGCAAAAATTACCAAAGCAGTGTTGGAAACCCAGATTGGTAGAGACCAGGAACAGAGTGGTGAATTTTGGGTTGGGGTCTGCCCTGCAGGAGCCCCATTTCTTCTCAGTGGTGTGTGGGTCCAGATCACAAGTTGTTCTCTAAAGCACATTCACTTCTTCCTGATAAGAGCTTATTTCCAGAACTCTGCAGGGCCTCTTATACATCCTAGCCAGCTCCTGGGATGTGACCCTAATATATCACTCTTCATATTGCTTATTAACTGAACATGACAGTGCAGTTAAATGGAATGGGCCTGGCAGAGAAAAAAGAGTTTTTTTTTTTTTTTTTAAAGTGGTTTGAAGAATCATTTAATCTCAATATAAAAAGAGATTTCTCCATTTATTCCTTGAATCTTTTCTTGAGTCACCTCTTTATGACAACTGTACCAGGTACAGAGATGAATAAGTAACAGCCCCCAGTCCTAAGATGCCAGTGTAAAAATGTAAATGTGATACATTGTGATTTTTACTGGAATAGAAATTCTAACAATTAAAGCCTCTCATGAGTAGAATAGATTTCAAAATAAAGTTGTGAGCTTTCCTTTCCCATCCTAGGAGTTTCAAGCAGATGCTGGATCATCTCTTGGTCATGATAGAGTAGACTGGATTCTAGCACTAGATGGAGATATGGACTACATGAGTTAAAAAGATTCTCCTTATGTAGTAGCTACAATGTTGTGGTAGTTCTTGGTTTAAGATACAAGTAATGTGGCAGATATTCCTGGTTGCATCCATTAAATCCAATCTCTACTTCTTAATTTTTTCCCAACTATGCCCAGTCTAAAGTATATAGCTTGCAGCTACAGGTGGCTTTGTGGCACAGTTGTGGCCAATGAGATTCAAGATCAAGTTACCAGGTGGGGCTCCTGGGAAAGCTTATTAAATGGGGCTGAGTAAAGGCCTTTTTTATCTTTTGTCTTTTGTCCTTTCTCCCATTTCTATTTTCTTGTCTGAATATAGCTGTGATGCCTGGATATAGGAATAGCCATTTTGTGACAAAAACTACTTACTAAAGATGGCAAAACAGAAAGAGAGAAGAAACCTGTGTCCCTCGTGACATCATAGAACCTCTTTACCAGCCTGGGTTCCATACATGGGAACTTTTATTACAGAAAAAAAAAAAACACCACTATCTAGTTAAATCATTGTAATTGAATTTCTGTTTCCTTGCAGCCAAATACACTCTTACCTGACATATATACATAATATTGTGAAAAACATTAGAAACCTGGATTCAAATTCCTTGTTTTCATTATTTGTTATCTATGAGACATTCAGCAACCTACATGGGCCTCATTGAATTTTGTAATTGTTATTAATAGTACTTATCTTTCAGGGTTACTAGGTGGATTAAATGAAATAATATGGGGTGAAATGGTCTAGCACAGTGCCTGGTACACAGAAGAACCTCGATAGATTAAAAAAATTGTATAGTTGGATATGTCCTTAAATGAGGCCCTTGAAACCATTAAAATAGATGCTGATTTTATTGAGGGGCAGCCTTGCTCTTGGGATGCACATTGATACATACTTGGATGATCTATTGATGGGTGGAAAGATTAATATTGGAAATTCTATTTAGATTTACTTTCATTTTATCTTTTAAATATTTTAATTCTGAGTATGTTCTATGTATAGGTGCAGAAACAGAGTACAATTTATGATTAAAAAATTAAATATATGGGTGTATAATTAAAAAAAAAAAAAGCTTTGGAGACCACTTTAAGCATTGTCTACATTATTATCACTTGGGTTGCTTATTGGAAAAAACACTTCCAGGCCTCCCTGAATCAGTGGCTCTATCATGGGACCTTGAAAACTTAAAAACCTGCTGAGATAATTCTTAAATTAACCCAAGTTTTAGAACCAATTATCAGAGGAATTTCTTTTTCTATTCCCAAGAGTCATGGAGCTAATTTTTATAGAATTCTGAACCCTTAATACTTAGTTTCTTTCCTAGCTGCATGTACTAGTATAACACTGGTAAACTCATGATTAATATTCAAGGTTATTAAGCCTGAACTTCAGACACATCTGCCTGACTCTAGACCTGCCAAAAGTAAAATTAGAAAGTAGGTAAGATTTATCTTTTTGACTTTTCCCCCCCTAGTTTTAGGGTCACCTCCTGCAGGCTTACCATGCCTTCAAAGTAACTCAGGGTTCTACAAGACCCTTCACTCCTACTACTGCTCTCTATAGAGACTGGTTCACGTACCCATAATCCAAGAGATTTTCTTCAATCTGTGTACTGGGTAAAACTACCCCTGTGGTAATAATGAACTACTTAGGGAGACAGCCTGGATGATGAATGAAAAGAGCCTGGGTTTGGGAATTATTCATATAATAAACACTTCAAAGTATACACTGAAACCTTTTCATGTGGCAGGCACCATCCTAGGCACTGTGACTCTAAAATTGTAAGTGGCTGGTGCAGGCCAGGCGTGGTGGCTTATGGCCGTAATCCCAACACTTTGGGAGGTAAAGGCGGGAGGATTGCTTGAGGTCAGGAGTTTGAGACCAGCCTGGCCAACATGCTGAAACCCTGTCTCTATTGAAAATATAAAAATTAGTAATGGTGGGGCGGGGAGGGGGGGAGCCTGTAATCCCAGCTACTTGAGAGGCTGAGGCAGGAGAATCGCTCCCCTCCCCTCCCCTCCCCTTCCATCCCCTCCCCTCCTCTCCCCTCCTCTTCCCTCCCCTCCCTTTTCCTTCCCTTCCCTTCCTCCCTCCTTTCCTCTCTTTGTTTTTCTTTCTTTTTCCTTTCTACCTTTTTCCAAAATACACACAGAGGTGATCATCTATGTTGGTCTTAATTGTAGTTGCTGTGTAAGAAGTAGAAATCTTTCAGCAATGATGTTGACACAAACAAAAGCAAAAATTTATTTTTATATAATCCCAGAGCTGAAGGGAAACCAGGGGACTTAAAAAATTTAGAAGCTTGGCCAGGCGCGGGGGCACATGCCTGTAATCCCAGCACTTTGGGAGGCCAAGGCTGGCAGATCACAAGGTTAAGAGATTGAGACCATCCTGGCTAACATAATGAAACCTCATCTCTACTAAAATACAAAAATTAGCTGGGCATGGTGGTGTGTGCCTGTAGTTCCAGGTACTTGGGAGGCTGAGGCAGGAGAATTGCATGAACCCGTGAGGTGGAGGTTGCGGTGAGCTGAGATCTCACCACTGCACTCCAGCCTGGTACCTGGCAACAGAGCAAGACTCTGTCTAAAAAAAAAAAAAAAAAAAAAAAAAAATTTAGAAGCTGTGTTTCTACTTAGACTGTGAGTTCTTTCAAAGCAGAGATGACTTCTTTTCCACCTTTGTGCCCCTGGTACATTGCACATGGCCTGGTATATAGTATGTGCTCAATAAATGAGTGCTAAACTTAATTACAAAAATTAACATGGCATATTTGCTTTCTCTTGAGAATTTTTGTCTGAAGTTGAAGAACTCTGTATTTTGAAAATGAAATTAAATATATATACAGAAGTAGGAAAATGGTAATTGAGGGATAGATAGATCTGGATTCAAATTCACATTCCTTTTTCATCATTAACTGCATGGCCATAACTAAATCACTTAACTCATCGGAGCCTGTCCTCATTTATAACACACACACACACACACACACACACACACACACACAGTCTCCCATGGTTATTAAATGATTAAATGGGATAACCTAAGTAAAGGTGTTAGCACATGCTGAGCACTTGGTACTTGCTTATTGTTATTTCATTGAACATGTCATGCTCAACATGTTATCTAGTTATTATAAGCAAAGTTTTGCAAGGCCATGCCAAAGGCACAGGTCTTAAAATTATAAAAGCTGAAGGAACTTCAACTAAGAGAGGAAGTAATTAGGGAAGAGAGATTGGATCAGAAGCCAGTTAGCTAAGGGTACTTGCTTTTCAAATTGTGTTTTTTTGTTCACACTAAAATTGGAAGAAAGAGGAGAAGCAGGGCTTTGGAGTTGTGGATACCAAGCACCACTAAATGATTAAAGCAAAGTGCAGTGCTGCCTTGTAGCCGTGTGCTTGTTACCTTGAAGTGCAGCCCTTGTGTACCTCTATCTGATTCATTTTCAACAAATCCTTTTTTTTTTGCGGGTGGGGAAGAAAGTGGAGGGATGACAGAGAAATATTGGAAGATACACAGGAGAGCTATCTAAGAGGAGGACCGAATAGGCTAATATTCTCAGTGCTTTTTAATTCATTCATTGCCAAGACCCTGGATGAGGCAAAGCATTGGTTTATTCAGCTTTTATTCAGCTCAGCGCCCTGTTGACAACACAATGTGTCTGAGTCACAGGGGGTCAAGTGACTGCAGCTTCTCTGATGAGTCACTGCCCTGCTTCCACTAATGTCTCCGTGGCTGGGGCCAATTTGTTTACTGAGGGAAAGCTACAGTTGTCTGCAGGTACAGATGTTTGTACTTCAGAACTTACCAACTGAGCTGAGGAGGCTGGATGTGAGGAGCTTTTGCACTCCTGGAAGGTCCTCATGGGTAACAGGCAGTGGGGGCTGCTTGATGTGATGTGATGACGCTCTTTCCTTTGATTTGGTCTCAAGAGAAGCAGTTGTTTAGAATTGGAGCCCAGATGATTGAACAAAAGTTAGAAGGTTGGAATAGGACTAACATATATCACCTGGGAACCCAGTAAGATATATGGCATATTCACAGTGGGCAACTAAAGAGTGCTGGGTAGAAAGACTATTATAAGGGTGTGAGCAGGGTTCAGGGAAACCAAAAAGGATGGTGTAAGGTCTCAGAGAAAGCAAGTGTGGGGAGCCATTACTTGGATGAAGAAGTAAGAGTAGGGAGAATAGCTACTGGAGCTAAGAGCGAGTAGAAGTTGGAGAAAGTCACCTGAGAGGAGCAGTGGCCATCATTTCAAGGCCACAGTCAACTTAGAGTGAACCAATAGGGATGGAGTCAGGGTTATACATTCCCACTTTACTCTCCTCCCACTCTCCCATCGGGAACCCTTCCATTGATCACATCTTACTGAAAGCCAGAGAGAAGGGAGTTGTTGACGCTGGCCACACAGGCCATCTCCTGGGGAAGAGAGTGGGGTGGAGTAGCTGGAGAGTGGCTTTGCATGGAAGCAGAAAATATCTAGCACAAGTCACTAGCTGGACAAGCCTCTTACCTCATGTGGGTCTCAGTTTTATTCATAGGTGAAATGGGAAAGTCACTCTACCTTCTTGGCAGTGTTGTGAGAGTGGGGTTAGATAAAAGGATTTGAAAGGCCCTGAAGGGCTCTGCAAATGTTGAGTATGAAGTTGCTATACAGCTGCTGCTTTTCACAGAGAAAAGAAATACTATGTTAGTCAACTAAATTCCTTTCCTCCTGATTGGTTCACCACCCCTTTTTGAGACCTTACTTTGCATGTAGCTCACACCTGATGCCGGGAGTGAGCATGGGGAACAAAAATGGGTGGGCTATAAAAAAATGTGATGGCAGTTACAAGACACAGCCAATGATCCCTTAAAAGCATATAATATAGTTACAAAGAAAGATATAAATAGGTGTGTCATGTGTGTATGTGTGTATTCCTATATTAATGTATGAAATGCATGGAAAGATATGAGGTAATTATCAATGTATGTAATCATCCATCTATCCATCCATCCTTCCATCCACCCATCTACACAAAGTAATGCAACCACGTATGCAAAATGAAACAATACATATAGAAATAATTAGAACTGGATAGGAGCAATAAAAAAGGTTGTCCGGAAGAATAGAGTTTTGCATTGGAAACTAGGTCTTGAGGTGCCAAACTACTGACCTGTTGGGGATGTTATTGTCTGTCCAGGTTTAGAATTAAACTTTTAAAGAAAGAGAATAAAATATTTAAATTCTTTCAGTTTATATCTTTGTTTATATCTTTATATCTTTGTTAAATCTTTGATTCAAAGTCATTAATGAAAAATGATCCCTACCAGCATGCATATTAGTCCATTCTCACATTGCTAGGAAGAAATATCTGAGATAGGGTAATTTATAAAGAAAAGAGGTTTAATTGATGCACAGTTCCACATAGTTGGGGAGGCCTCAGAAAACTTGGTGGAAGGCACTTCTTTGCAGGGTGGGAGGAGAGAGAATGAGTGCAAGCAGGGAAAAATTTCCAGATGCTTATAAAACCATCAGATCTCATGAGACTTACTCATTATCATGAGAACAGCATGAGGGAAACTGCCCCCATGATCCAATTACTTTCACCTGGTCCCACCCTTGACACATGGGGATTATGGGGATTACAATGCAAGGTGAGATTGGGGTGGGGAACAGAGCCAAATTATATCATTCTGCCCCTGGCCTCTCCCAAATCTCATGTTCTCACATTTCAAAATACAATCATGCCCTTCCAACAGTCCCCCAAAGTCTTAACTCATTCCAGCATTAACCTAAAAGTCCAAGTCCAAAGTCTCATCTGAGACAAGGCAAGTCCCTTTCATCTATGAGCTCATAAAATCAAAAGCAAGTTAGTTACTTCCTAGATACAATGAGGGTACAGGCATTGGGTAAATGCACGCATTCCAAATCAAATAAATTGGCCAAAACAAAGGGGCTATAGGCCCTATGCAAGTCGAAAATCTAATAAATCAGTCATTAAACCTTAAAGTTCTAAAATGATCTCCTTTGACTCTAATGTCTCACATCCAGATTGCAAGAGGTGGGTTCCCATGGCCTTAAGCAGCTCTGCCCCGGTGGCTTTGCAGGATACAGCCTCCCTAGAGGCTGTTTCCATAGGCTGGTGTTGAGTGTCTATGGCCTTTCCAGGCATACAGTGCAAGTTGTTGGTGGATCTACCATTCTGGTGTCTGGAAAATGGTGGTTCTCTTCTCACAGCTTCAGTAGGCAATGCCCCAGTGGGTACTCCATAATAGAGGTTATCCATGAGAGCTATTCCCCTGCAGCAAACTTCTGCCTGTACATCCAGGCATTTCTGTATTTCTTCTGAAATCTAGGTGGAAGTTCCCAAATCTCGGTTCTTGCCTTCTGTGCATCCATAGGCTTGACACCACATAGAAGCCACCAAGTCTTGGGGCTTGCATCCTCTGAAGCAGTGACCTGAGCTGTACATTGGCCCCATTTAACCATGGCAGGAGCTGAAGCAGTTGGGACACTGGGCACCGTGTCCTGAGGTTGGACAGAGCAGGGGTCCCTTGGGCCTGGCCCATTAAAGCATTTTTTCCTCCTAGGCCTCCTGGTCTGTGTTGGGAGGGGAGGCCATGAAGGTCTCTGACATGTCCTGAAGATGTTTTCCCCATTGTCTTGGTGATGAACATTTTGACTCCCCATTACTTATGTAAATTTCTGTAGCAGACTTGAATTTCTCCCATAGAAAATAGGTTTTTCTATTTGATCCCATCATCAGGCTGCAAATTTATGTTCTGCTTCCTATTGAACACTTTGTCACTTAGGAATGTCTTCTGTCAAATACCCTAAATTATCTCTCTCAAGTTCAAAGTTCCACAGATCTCTAGGGCCAGGGGGCATCAATCTCTTTGCTAAAGCGTAGCAAGAGTCACCTTTACTCCATTCCCAATAAGTTCCTCATCTCCATCTGAGACAACCTCAGCCTGAACTTCACTGTCCATATCACTATCAGCATTTTGGTCAAAGCCATTGCACAAGTCTCTAGGAAGTTCTGAACATTCCTATATCTTTCTGTGTTCTTCTGAGCCCTCCATACTGATTGAACCTCTGCCTGTTACCCATTTCCAAAGTCACTTCCACATTTTTGGTAATCTTTACAGCAGTACTCCACCACTCTCCGTACCAATTTACTATATTAGTCTGTTCTCGTGATGCTGTGAAAAAATACTGGAGACTGGGTAATTTATAAAGAAAAGAAAATTTATTAACTCACAGTTCCACATTGCTGGAGAGGCCTTTGGAAACTTACAAGCATGGTGGAAGGCATGTCTTCATGAGGCGGCAGGAGAGAGAATGAGTGCAAGCAGGGGAGATGTCAGGCACTTACAAAACCGTCAGATCTTGTCAGACTCACTCACTAACACGAGAACAGCATGGGGGAAACCGCTGCCATAATCCGATTACTTCCACCTGGACTGACCTTGACAACTGGGGATTGTGGGGATTACAATTCAAGGTAAGATTTGGGGGGGCACACAGAGCCAAATCATATTAACATGGTAGTGCATTTTTCTGTGGCCTTATTCAGCTACATGGGTGCAGCAGGCACACAGTAGGAGAAGAATTGTATTTTCCCAGACCTAAAGTTTTCTAAGCAAGTATAATAAACAGAGAGAAGCAAGAGGGTGGAGAGTGCAGGGAGAGAAGCAAGAGAATTTTCATAATGATACAGTATAGCATTTAAACAGGATCAAGGAAGTGAGGAAATGAAGTGGGGAGGGACACTGAACAGATGGCACAATTAATGGATTGTATTCCCTAGAGGGGCTGAAGGCTTATTGCAGAGTGAACTGGAAAGAGAGTGAGGTCTGAGTGGAGTATTCAAATTTGCTACAATGGGTGGTTGAAGATTTTGGTAGTAACAAGGACTAGGGATTGACCCTTGGAAGATTGGTAGAGGTAGAGTAAAGAATAAAATCACTGGAGAAGAGAAGATCAAAGAGCAATGAGGGCAGTTACATTCAACTCTCTAGCCAACTGCCCTGAAACAGAACTCTCTGATTTTCTCCCTCTGGATGGAGGTACTGGGGTACTTTTGGAGTAGGAAAGAAAAATATTTGACAGGCCCATTTCAACTGCAGGAGACTTGGCATTGAAAAACTGTTCCATCTTCACTGCAGTGTTAGCCCATTTGGGTAGTGAGAGAAATTGTGGCAGTGGATTGAGGGTCGTCACCAACACTCCAGTCAGACCCTTCTCTAACCAGCTATCTGTGAAGATTGGTTTTAAAAAGAAAACAAAAAAGAAAGAAAATGAATTTCTACTAGGAAAGATGATAAATGGCTCTTCTGAAACTTGTGCATACTCAAAGAAAACATAATTGTTTTCTGACTGCAGTCATGGCCGCCTTAGTGGAGCTGTCACTTTGCCAGTGTTAATGGCTTGCAGGGGACTCTCTCAGTGCTTGTGTGTGTGTGTGTGTGTGACAAATTCTCATTCTGTAGCAGGGAGTAAGCAGTGCATGGCCTAATGGAATCAGAGACATATCCACTGGAGTTGGAGCTCAGTCTTCTCAGTTCAATTTTTGTTTTTCAGAATATATTTCTTCAGCAATAACCTGTTTCCTGGCAACTTTAACCAATTAAAAAAATGTGTAAGAGGAAGATGGCTTCAAGCCTGCCTATTACTATTTATTTGAATTTTCTCTTTCCATTCTCTCAGCATGTATCTGCCAACATTTACCCTCCTAAAATCAAGTTATGTTGTGACAGAAGAAAAAGAGAAAAGAAAATTTCCTCATGCTGCTGGAGAATGAGGCATCTTTGAGGGTCTTCTAGAAAAGCATGGAGACCTTTATCAGGGTAACTAGTTCATGACTAGTGTAGGGTCTGTAGTTTTGACTTTTTTCCAGGTTCAGCTATTGGGCTTTGGGATATTGACTTCTCACAAAGAGTTGCTCTTTGACAGACTTGATAAAGGACTAATTTTCAAATCTGCAAATTCTTTTCAAAGGCAAATGGGAAAGATAGCCAGGAGGAGGTTCAGCAGGCTGAGGACACAGGATAGGAGCTCTGCTGAGACAGACACTAAGGAAAGTCTAAACCAGATGCCTCTGCAGGAAGGGGGAGTTTTGGGGGACACTTGGTCGCAAAAATTGGGTTCCTTTGCATAGTTTTGCTTGAGAATCTGGAAATTAGACTTGTCACTGGCTACTGTGATCCTATTTTAAGCCCTTTTCAGCAGTACAAGAAGAACAACAAAAGTTATAAAGGAATTAAGCTTAATAGAATTTTCTCCATCAATGCAAATCATAGCCCATTTTTGCCTCTTCTTAGCTTCCTGCTTCCTGGATGTTACCATATATTTGTGAAAACTTATCTTGCTTTTCATTACTGTATCATGTTTGATTTCTGCTGAATTGTTACTTTCAATGGCACTCTCTGGTTATTTCTGGGCTTTTCCTGAGAGCAAAATATTTTACAATCTTAATTTACCAGATAAAAGGAATCCTAAAATTGATTATATACATGAATAGTAAGTAATCTGAAAATATTTTTATTACCTAGATTTTTATTACATAATTCATTTTAAAATTATAATTAATCTAGAAATCACCTTTTGGTAATTAACAAAATGCATTTACAATCTCTGTTTGGGTTTGGATAGTTATAAATAAAGCATCTAATAGTCATTCAGTGCTATGCAGTTCATAGAATATTTTAGTATTCATTATTTATTTGATTCCACAAAAGGCCTACGAATAAGAACAGACATTAATTTTGCTGATGAAATTAAGGCCTAGGATGATGAATTTTACAGCCAGTAGGAACTTGAATCCCAGTCTGGTGATTCTAAGCCATGGCAATTGAAGTAATTTATGTAAAGATAAAACTTGCTTTTGTTCATCAGCATATTCAGGGCAATAATTTACCATGCATTTCCCAATCTTCACATTAGGTTGGCAAAGGTTCATAGTATATGTTACCGGGTTCAAGGTTTTGTGAGGATGATCCAAATACAGCCTACTGAAGCACATTAGGAAGCGTTTCTGGTAGCTCTTATCTGTGGGGCATTGGTTAAGCCCACTAATCGCTCTGATTTCTCTGTTTTCTTAACTGTAGAACAGGAATGCTACTGCTGTCTACCTCTTAGTTATTAACTCAACAGTAGTTGAATTGCTCTAATGAAATGACTGATGTGAAAATAGTTTATAGATGGAAAGAAGTATTCAGGAGCCATGGATGTTGCTCATCACCACCATCTTGGGAAGAAGGTCTAGGAAGGGGGAAAGTGGGGTTCAACTGGGCCTCAAATGCATACTTAGGGGATATGCTTTTCTAAGGTTTGTATTTCTCCTGTAAAATGATTATATTTCTCCTGTAAAAAGGAGGCAAACTATAAATGCCTATTTAAAATCATGTTTATGGGCCAGGCACAGTGGCACATGCCTGTAATCCCAGCACTTTGGGAGGCCAAGGCGAGTGGATCACAAGGTCAGGAGTTCAAGACCAGCCTGACCACCATAGTTAAACCCCGTCTCTACTGAAAATACAAACACTAGCCAGGCATGGTGGCAGGCGCCTGTAATCCCAGCTACTCAGGAAGCTGAGGCAGGAGAATAGCTTGAATCTGGGAGATGGAGGTTGCAGTGAGTTTAGACTGTGCCACTGCACTCCAGCCTGGGTGACAGAGCAGGACTTTGTCTCAAAAAAAAAAAAAAAAAAAAGTTTATGAAGTTTTCGATGACACAGAAATGAAATGAGTAAAATAGTAAATGAGAAAAGAGTACAAAACTGTATATATAGTATTATCATAATTGTATAAAAAACTGTCTAGAAAAAAGAACTCTCAAAACTAGCATGATTATGGCTGCCTATTACCAAGATTGTCCCCAGAGTGAGACTGTCATACTCTGTATTATCATTACATGCCATGTAAGAGTGTATCATAAATCCCAAAGGTTATTTTTATTAAAGTATAATTTACATAATATAAAATGCATGATTTAAAACAAAGTACAGTTTGGTGAGTTTGAACAAACATATGCAACCATGTAACCAGTACCCCAGACAAGATGTAGTTTCCATATGCCTCCTTACAGTCAATCCCATGTCCACACCCTCTGCCAACTGCTTTCTGTCATTATAGATTAGTTCTGCTTTCTCTAGAATGTCATATAGATGGGTTCATGCAATTTGTAGTATTTTGTGTCTTGGTTATTGTGCCATAGATTATTACACAGGCTTTAAGCAAACAAAACTCATCTCATGTACTTACTCCCTGTATGAACTATACATTTTTGGAGAATCTGCAGTTTAGTATACTGAATGCATTCTTGGCTAATGGTAGCCTGGGTGTGTGGCATTCTGCTCTTCAAATCAGAAAGAAATGTTGCTGATTAAAAAATCTTGGTTATCTTTTTTTTTCTTTTGTTTGAGATGGCGTCTCGGTTTGTCACTCATGCTGGAGTGCAGTGGTGTGATCTCAGCTCACTGCAGCCTCAGATTCCTGGATTCAAGTGATTCTCATGTCTCAGCCTCCCAAGGAGCTGGGACTACAGGCACGTACTACCAGGCCCGGCTAATATGTGTGTGTGTGTGTGTGTGTGTGTGTGTGTGTGTGTGTGTGTGTGTTTATTGTACTTTATGTTCTGGGGTATATGTGCAGATCTTGCAGGATTGTTGCATAGGTACACACATGCCATGGTGGTTTGCTGTCTCCACCCCCCCGTCACCTACATCAGGCATTTCTCCCAGGGTTATCCCTCCCCAACCTCTCTGGCACCCGCTCTCTCTCCCCTAGCCTCCCACCCCACCAACAGACCCCAGTGTATGATGTTCCCCTCCCTGTGCTCATGTGTTCTCATTGTTCAACACCCACCTATGAGTGAGAATATGTGGTGTTTGGTTTTCTGTTCTTGTGTCAGTTTGCTGAGAATGATGGTTTCCAGATTCATCCATGTCCCTACAAAGGACATGAACTCATCTTTTTATGGCTGCATAGTATTCCATGGTGTATATGTGCCACATTTTCTTTGTCCAGTCTATTGTTGATGGGCATTTGGGTCGGTTCCAGTTCTTTGCTATTGTAAATAGTGCCACAGTGAACATACGTGTGCATGTGTCTTTATAATAGAATGATTTATAATCTTTTGGGTACATGCCCAGTAATGGGATTACTGGGCCAAATGGAATTTCTATTTCTAGATCCTTGAGGAATTGCCACACTGTCTTCTACAATGGTTGAACTAACTTACACTCCCACCAACAGTGTAAAAGTGTTCCTATTTCTCCGCATCCTCTCCAGCACCTGTTGTCTCCAGATTTTTTGATGATCACCATTCTAACTGCCATGAGATGGTATCTCAATGTGGTTTTGATTTGCATTTCTCTAATGACCAGTGATGATGAGCATTTTTTCATATGTTTGTTAGCCTCATAAATGTCTTCTTTTGAAAAGTGTCTATTCATATTCTTTACCCACTTTTGAATGGGTTTGTTTGTTTTTTTCTTGTAAATCTGTTTTAGTTCTTTTTAGATTCTGGATATTAGCCCTTTGTCAGATAGGTAGATTGCAAATTTTTTTTCTCATTTTGTTGGTTGCCAGTTCACTCTAATGATTGTTTCTTTTGCTATGCAGAAACTCTTAAGTTTAATTAGATCCCATCTGTCTATTTTGCCTTTTGTTACCATTGCTTTTAGTGTTTTAATCATGAAGTCCTTGCCTATGCTTATGTCCTGAATGGTATTGCCTAGGTTTTCTTCTCGGGTTTTTATGTTGTTAAGTCTTATGTTTAAATCTTTAATCCATCTGGAGTTAATTTCAGTGTAAGGTGTTAGTAAGGGGTCCAGTTTCAGCTTTCTGCTTGTGGCTAGCCAGTTTTCCCAACACTATTTTTTAAACAGGGAATCCTTTCCCATTGCTTGTTTTTGTCAGGTTTGTCAAAGATCAGATGGTTGTAGACGTGTGGCATTGCTTCTGAGGCCTCTGTTCTGTTCCACTGCTCTGTATCTCTGTTTTGGTACCAGTACTATGCTGTTTTGATAACTGTAGCCTTGTAGTATAGTTTGAAGTCAGGTGACATGACCTCCAGCAGTCCTACAGCAATTTTTGTGTTTTTAGTAAAGATGGGGTTACATCATTGGCCAGGCTGGTCTTAAACTCTTGATGTCAAGTGATCCACCTAAGCCTCCCAAAATGCTGGGATTACAGGCCTGAGCCACTGAACCTGGCCAAATCTTGGTTATCTTTAGACAATTATCAGCTACTAGTTAGTGGCAAAAGTTTAGGGACAGGGGAGTTTGTAGGCTCCTCAGTTTCTATTTGCAAAGTTATTTCAACCTTATATTACATAACACTTTTGTTGCTGATAAGCTGGTATGTATGTAAACCAATTTGATTCAATCAAATGGCATTTATTTAATTTTTAAATTATAGAAATAATACACGCTTATTGTAGAAAGTTGAGAAATAAAAGGAAAATCCTAAAAAATCTTTTCCCATACTATCTCATAGAGAATAACATTGAATTTCTCGGTGCAGTCATTTCTAGTTTTTTTTTTTTTTTCTAGACACAGTTTTTTATATAACTCTGATAATATATATGCAATTTTGTACTCTTTTCTCATTTACTATTTTGCTCATTTCATTTTTCCATCATTGGAAACTTCATAAACATAATTTTAAATGGGCATTTATAGTTTACCTAATGTAGATATAGAGACATAGATTGATATATAGAGAGGGTTTCATTATTCAAAAAATAAGATTTAAAAAGCACTAGAGATGTTTCCTTTAAAGGGGACCCTGTGTGATTCTTGTTTTCCATCAGTGTGTATGGATTATGCTTACAGCAGAACACAGCTATATCTGCTTGATAGAAAAAAGCACAAATTGTCTGCTAAATCAGATGTATGTGTTGGAGAGAGTTCTTTCTAACCCTTTTTTCTTAACACCTTAAGCCTACTGGAATTTTCTACTCTGCATGTGTGCTGATTTATCCATGCTTCAGTGCGGTTACTGGTGAGTTTCCATCTGTCGAATGTCAAATGGACAGAAGTGATAAGATAGGAGACCAGAGTTATGTTACTTCCTGATGGTAGCTGATAAAGAATATGGGCAATAAAGTTTGGAGTCTTTGCCTTCTGAAAGAGAGTAGCACTGAGAGATGTGTCAATCATAATGGCTACAGTATTGAAAGTCTGTGTGTCTGCATTGGATGTTCACTGAGCTTAAAGGAACTCAAAAGACACCTGCAGATAGGCTGATTTGCAGTAAGATCTCAAATACATCCAAGAGAAAACCTTTGGAGAAAGAATTGAAGGGCCTGAATGGGTCCTAAATTGTATATGGAGTAACACTATTACTTTTCCAGTGATACAATGAGCATGAAGAATGCTTAAAAATTTGGTTCAGTTCTGCTTCATAAATATTTATGGATCTGGCCCCTGTGTGAAATATATGAGATGTGACTCTGCAGTAATGTGATTGATTTTTTTAAAAACATGAATTCCTAAATTCACATATTTGATTATGTGCTCTTCTTTGAGAATTTAAATATTTTTCCAGGGATATTTTTACTACTCAGAAATTTTCTAAGGCTGGGCATGATGGCTTATGCCTATAATTGCAGCACTTTGCCGAGATGTGCGGATCACACAAGGCTAGGAGTTAGAGATCAGCCTGGCAAACATGGTGAAACCCTTTCTCTACTAGAAATATTAAAATTAGCTGGGTGTGGTGGTGTGTGCCTGTAATCCCAGCTACTTGGGAGGCTGTGCCATGAGAATCACTTGAACCCAGGAGGCGGAGGCCGCGGTAAGCCAAGATCATGCCACTGCACTCCAGCCTGGGCGACAGAGTGAGACTCTGTCTCAAAAGCAAAACAAAACAAAAGTTCTAACTCCTCTCTTAGAGCTTGTCTTCAAACTGCAGTGTATTTAAAAATTTGTGTACATAATATATATCTATGTGTGTATGTGTGTGTGTGTATATATATATAATATATAGTATAGATTTAGTTTTTATAACTAGTAGATGTTATTTAGTGCTAAGTCTTATGAATGAGGTAGGAAATCAAGATGGGTAATACTATATCTAAAATGAAGTATGACTGTGGATTACTGAGTCTGATTTTTTTCAGACTTGGTAAGGCTTTTCACTTTCAAAGGAGGAGTTCCGCTTGTATTGTATGAAAAAGCAGCATCATTACAATTAAGTTTGTCACTTTTCAAAATGACCCTGAAAGAAAATACTCATTAAGATATGTGTTTTGATGTGTTTACTAAAAATTCTAAAGAGCCATACCTGGAAAAGGCTGTGAACTTTTTCCTTGCTAGGAAAGTGGTGTGAAAACAAACATGAGAGCTAGAGAGCAGGAGCTGGCATTGATGACATGGTGCTGACATAGGGCTGTGGTGATTGTATGGTAGGTCAGAAAGCCAGGTGGCTGACTGGGCTCCCCTCTTCGGCCTTTACACACACCATCCGTATTAGTCTGTTTTCACGCTGCTGATAGGGACATACAAGAGACCGGGCAATTTATAAAGAAAAAGAGGTTTAATGGACTCATGGTTCCAGATGGGTAAGGAGGCCTCACAATCATGGCAGAAGGCAAAAGGCACATCTTACCTGGCAGCCAACAAGAGAGAAATGAGAACCAAGTGAAAGGGGTTTCCCCTTATAAAACCATCATATATTGTGAAACTTATTCACCACCATGAGAACAGAATGGGGGAAACTGCCCCCATAATTCAGTTATCTCCCACTGGGTCCCTCCCACAACATGTGAGAATGATGGGAGCTACAAATTCAAGATGAGTTTTAGGTGGGGACACAGCCAAACCATATCACCCTCAAAGGTGAAAGTTTGTTTTTATCAAAATTTTCCCTCTACTTTTCCCCTTCAGGTTTTCTTTTGCTATTTCTTTTATCCATATTAACATAAGAAAAGGTCTACATCACTGAAAGACCTTGAGTTGAGTGTTTTTGTGTGTGTTAGATTTCTGCTAGTTCTATATTATCACAGGACTGATTCTAGAAATGGGAAGTAAAGAAGGAAAGCAATTGGCAGGAGGAGTTTAGGAAGGTTTCTTAAAGTAGGTAGGTGAAACTGATTTGAACTAAGTTCTGGAGGATAGAGATAACATGCTTTGCTTCAGCACACAAGAACTCTAAATTTGTATAATGTCTACACATCTTCTGGTAGCATTGTCTTCTACATTAGAATGCAAAATACTTAGGGCAAGGGCTAGTGCTCCTGGTCCTTTGTACCTTACAGCATGTAGCAGAGTGCAGGATGTGTTCATCAAGGTCCAAGTCAATCGTCAGCTCCTCTCTGAAGCATTCTATAACCCTCTGACAGTTGTTACTCTGGTTTTCATCACGTTTCTCTAAGCAAACTCTGGTCTTGGTCAGCATGGACTGCTACAACAAAATGCCACAAACTGGGTGGCTTAAACAACAGACATTTATTTTTCATAGTTCTGGAGTGGAAGGGGGAAGAGAGAGAGAGAGAGAGAGAGAGAGAGAGAGAGGGAGGGAGGGAGGGAGGGAGGGAGGGAGGGAGAGAGAGAGGAAGAAGGAGGAGGAGGAGAAGAAGAAGAGGAGGAGGAGAAGAAGAGAAGAAGAAAAAGAAGGGGAGGAGGAGAGGGGGAAGGGAGGCAGGAGGGGGAGGAGGGAGGGAGAGGGGAGGGAGACGGGAGGGAGAGGGAGAGGGAGAGGTGGAGGGAGAGGGAGAAGGAGACAGGAGGGAGAGGAGAGCTCGCAGGAGAGAGCTCTGATGTCTCCTCTTAAAAGGCCACTAATCCTGTTGAATCAGGGTTTCATCCTATGGCTTCAATTAACCTTAATTGCTGATATAGTTTGGCTATGTCCTAACCCAAACTCTCATCTTGAATTGTAATCACCATAATCCCCATGTGTCAATAGTTGGACCAGGTGGAGGTGATTCAGTCATGGGGGTGGTTTCCCCAATGCTGTTCTCGTGATAGTAAGTGAGTTCTCATGAGATCTGATGGTTTTATAAGTGTCTGGCATTTCCCCTGGTTGCACTCACTCAGTCCTGCTACCATGTGGAAAGGTGCCTTTCACCAGGATTCTAAGTTTCCTGAGGAATGTGGAACTGTGAGTCAATTAAAATTCTTCTTTTATAAATTACCCAGTCTCAGATATTTCTTCATAGCAGTGTGAGAATGGACTAATACAATTACTTTCTAACTCCAAGTATAGCCACACTGGGGTTTAGGGTATCAACATATTAATTTGGGGGAGGCGCAGTTCGGTCTGTTGTACCCTGGAACATATTATTTGTGTTCTAACGATTTGTTTATGTGTGCTGCTAGTGGACTGTGGTCTTCTCAGGTGCTATGCATTGTGCTGGACACTGAGAATCACAAAAATGGATTCTGCCCTCAAGGAGCTGAATTAATTTTCTATTGCTGCTATAACAAGTTACCACAAACTTAGTGTTTTAAAACAACACAGATTTATTATCTTATGGTACCGTTAATTAGAAATCTGATGCAGGGCCGGGCGCGGTTGCTCATGTCTGTAATTCCAGCACTTTGGGAGGCCGAGGCGGGTGGATCACTTGAGGTCAGTAGTACCAGCCTGGCCAACATGGTGAAACCCCATCTCTACTAAAAATACAAAAAAATTTAGCTAGATGTGGTGGTGTGCACCTGCAGCCTGGGTGACAGAGCGACTGCGTCTTTAAAAAAAAAAGTCTGATGCAGGTTTCTCAGGACTAAAATCAACATGTCATCAGGACTGTGTTCTTTTTGGAGGCTCTGAGTGAGAATGTGTTTCCTGCCTTTCCCACTTTCTAGAGTCCCCTTTCTTCATGTGTCTCTGGGACTCTTCCCCAGTTCTGTCTCCCTCTGGTGCTGATTGGAAAGGGTATCTGCTCTTAAAAAATCATGTGAGTAGACTGCATCCGCTTGGATAACCTAGAATAATCTTCTCATCCGAAGATCCTTAATTTTATCTATAAAATCCCATTCTCCAGTTCAGGTAACATTCACAGGTTCCAGGGATTAAAATGTGGGCATCTCTGGGGTGGGCATTATAGTGAAAGAGAGGGACATGTAAATTAGTGACTTAATGCAATGTGCCAAGTACAATAACGAAAATCTATTCAGGGTACATATGTACGAGAAGTATAGAGGAAGATGGTTGTTTTAGAAATGACAGTTATGACTGAGGCACTGGCAGCAAAGACGGAGAAAAAAATATGTTATAGGAAGTTAGAATGGGTATTATTTGGGTACCAATTTGATGTAGGGGATGAAAGAGAGAGAAGGAGGAACGAAGTGAGAATGACTTCCAGATTCTGGATTGGGATTGAGCAGGCTTCCTCCTGACATAGGGAGCACACTATCTCTATTGTAAGAACGTATTTATAGGATTCTTTGATTGCGAGTAAGAAAAATCTGAGTTGAATTAGGTTAGGCAAAGAGGAGAATTTATTATAAGTTTACAGAGGACAGGGAGGTTGTGCAAGGAACTCAGATCAGGATTATAGCTGGATAGCAGACATGAACAAGAATGAAGATACAAATACCATCTGGATCTTCTGTCTTTTTTTCCTTCTGCTCCTCTCCTTGTGTCTTTTTACTTTTCTCTTTTTGTGAAGATGAGCACTTTCCTTCTATTGGTGAAATCTTACTAACCATAGTTGCCAGTGTTATTTCTCATTTATGGTTCAGTCACTCAGACAAAGGCCAGTCTCTCTCTCTCTCTCAATTCCATATTCCTGGGAAAGAGCTTTGATTGGTACAGCTCGAGTCAAGTGCCCAATTTGGTGCACACAGCTATGGCCAGGGCTCAGTTTTTCTTCATGCCTTTCTATCTTCATGACTGCTCTGGCTACAACCATGCACTGGGTGGAGTGTTTCTTAGAAAAGGTGTCCAAGGCAGACATTCCAACAGAGATCCACTGCAGTGGAGATGCATTCAGTTTTATTTGTCTTTTTCTGCTGCTTAAAAAAAAAAGTTGATATGTAATTTACAGTGAAATGCACATCACTTAAAAGTTTAGTTTGAGGAGTTTTGACAAATGTATACTCACATCCCAGTCAAGACACGGGACATTTCCACCACTCCAGAAAGATTCCTCATGCCTCCTACAGTCAATCTCCACTCCTCAAAGACAACCACAGTTTTGATTTCTATCACCATAGAATAGCTTTGTTGGTTGTAGAACTTCACATACATGAAATCAAACAATATGTGCTCTTTGGCCTTTTTCATTCTACAGAACGTATCTGAGATTGAACCACGTTGTTGCTATATCAGAAGTGTGGAGAATAGTTCACTGTATACACGTACCACATTTGTTTATTCATTCACCTGTTGATAGACATTTGGGTTGTTTTCAGGTTTTTTTTGTTATTATGAACATTTTAATACAAGTCTTTTTAGAATTAGAAGGAACTGTACATTAAATGTCGAGATGACAAAAGATGACTTTAGTTTTGAATACATTCAGTCTGTGGTACTTGTAGGACACTCAGGTAGTGGTCTGGGCCTCTCTTGGAGTATAGTCTAAGTTGCAGAAGAGAGACAGGGCCTAGCAATGTAAATTTCTGTAGTCGCCAGCCTTTAAGCAGAGTTAAAGCTGTGGGAAGTCCTCAGGCAGAGCATAAACGTGAGACAAGAAAATGCCCAGATATTAAACCCTGAGAAGCATCAATATAGGAGCAGACAAAAAAGGAACGCTCTGTGGAGGCTAACAGAAGCATTTATCTTTGTCCCCATCATCAGGCACAGGACCTCACACACAGTCACTTCTCAATGTGCTAAATTTCATAGAATGCGTCCAGAGTATCCGGTTCTGGATAGACCCTGTAGAAGGAGATAGACCAGGAGGGCAAGTGGCATGAAGAGTCTCACAGGCCAGAGTGATTGAAGGGGTGTCTGGGGTCAGATAGACCCTACAGACACTACCTGTGCTTATGTGGGGCTCGGGAGGACAAGTCATTACAGATGAAGAATTAGGTAAGGTCAGACCACTCAGGGTCTTAGATGTCAGATTGAAGAATTTAGACTCCAACAGGCCTGCCACCCTGGGAGGAGTCCTCGCGGGTTCTGGAGAAGGGCGTGACTGAGGAGATTTCCTTTTTGGAAGTGTACCCTGGCAGCGGTGCCCCGGTGGTGGTGGCGGCGGTGCTGCTCTTGCTGGTGACCGTGTTGTGTTATTAGCCGCGATACTGCTTTGGCTTGGTAGCCGCTGAAAGAGAACAACGCTGCCGGCTGCTGCTGATTTCATGCCATTCCTTGACCCGGCGCTGTAACTTGGCCTCTGAGCCTTGGCCACAGAAGGCTGAGGTGGTGTCTTCTGGCCGCAGCTGGGAGGCCGTGCGCGCGGGGCTGGGTGGTGGGCTGGGAAGCCCGGGGCTGGGTAGCCACGGGGCGGGGCGGGGCGTCGCGGAGCCAGGCCACGCCCCTGAACGCCCGCGCAGGCGCGCTGCGGGCCGTTGGCTGTCAGAGCCGAGCGGCGGGCTGGCGGCGGGCTCCGACGTCTGCGCCAGGACCCGGCGGGTTGAGCTCGGCGCACCAGCAGCAGCCAGGGCAGCGCGGCCCCGACTCCCGGCCGGGCCGTAGAGGCAAGCAGGGACCAGCTGGCCGCCGGCCGCTCGGGCAAGATGGGGAACCGGGAGATGGAGGAGCTGATCCCGCTGGTGAACCGTCTGCAGGACGCCTTTTCGGCACTGGGACAGAGCTGCCTGCTGGAGCTGCCTCAGATCGCTGTGGTGGGCGGCCAGAGCGCCGGCAAGAGCTCCGTGCTCGAGAACTTCGTGGGCAGGTGAGCGCGCAGGGCGTTGAGTAGGGATGCGGCGGGGGCGACCCCGCTCCGGGCAGTTGGAACATGGACTGGCAGCGGGAGCCAGAGGGTGGATTAGGCGCTGCGGTGGAATGAGGGGAAGAGTGACGGTGTCCGTGGGGCGGGTGGGGTCCTCCAGCTCTGGGCATCCTCCGTCTCCTGTCACCCCTCCTTCCCCCGGCTGGTGGCCCTCCTGCCTGCCTTTCTTCCTGCTATACAAAGCCATTTCCTCCAGGTCCTCCAGTCTGGGAGTCGGGGGAGGGGTCCGCCCCGGGATGGACCCCCACCCCCTCGGTGCGCGCCAGCCCCGGGCATAGCGTGCCAACGCTTCCCAGTCCCCTCTCCTGTTTTCCCGGCTCAACACTCCCCTCCTTTTCCTGTCGCCCTCCGCGAGGCTTGCTGTGAGGCTGTGGGGCTTTATCCCCCGAGCCCCCTCCCCTAGGTGGAGATGCTTTCCTTCTCGCCTGGGCTCTTGTTCCTCTCAGCTGTCTACTGTTAGAGACGGTCTTCGCCTGCCCCTAGCTGGGGAGGCGGGGTGCGAGGAGAAAGACGTCGTTTGTTGTGGTGAAGCTTTTTCCACAGACGCTTCCCCACCATTCTCCTCCCGGAGAGTCGAAGAATAAAAGGTGGTGTGTGTGCGTGTGCACCTAGTCGCAGCTCCAGGCGACTGTGAGAGAGCCCGAGGCACAGACTTGGCAGGGGGTGGACGTGGACTTGTGTTGTCCAGGTGCCATGTCATTCCTGCATCATCTCGGAACGGACCAGCATCTTTCTCGCACTCTCTCCGCGCCCCCTCCCCCAGCATCATTTTCCGTTCTCTAAGCTCTTATTTGTCTTGCTAGCCTTCGAGATAACATTCTGAATCTAAATTGTAGCTGTGGTTTTCCTCATGACTCTTAAGACAGAAACAGCTAAGGAATTAAATTTTGAATTGGGAATCAGCATTTCTTCGACTGAGCAATTCATGAGGGATTAAGTTACCTTAATGGCCTTGCCTGAAGAGTGAAGACATTTGCTCAGAAAAGCCCATTTGAAAGCGTTATGAAAGGTGAAATCTGTTTCCTAGTAGTAGAAAATCAGGTAGAAATGTACAGTAGCCAGGAAAAATTGCTGGCGAGATTTTACTTTATTCTTTTTATTTGGCTCATTTGTGACTTGGAATGCAGAAGGTTCCTGTTCCTGTTCCTTTTTTCTTTTTTTTTGTTAGTGCTTGGTGATGTGTAAAATTTAGAGCTGGATATTCCCACATTTCCTTTGGAAATGTTAGTGTTCATAAAGTACATATTCTTTTCTCTCAAATGGTGTTCCATCTCTCAGATGATACTCTCTATTTTTCCTGTATGAACTAGAAAGATAAGCAACCCAATAAAGTAAAATTGCTGACAATTGGCTTGTACCCTTGAGTAATTCACTTAATCACTAAACCTCATTTTTATCATTTTTTTGATTAATGAGCAAAGTGAAGGTAAACCATTTTGCCTACGTCATCTTAGACTTGTGGTGAAGTGATGGATAAATGTGGTATTTCAAACATACAACAGTTACTTTTTTTGTTGCCAATTAAATTTACTAAATTTAAAGGGGCATCCAAAGAGTGAGTTTGGATAATATATTTTCGGTTTTCCAAATGCCAGGGCATTTTGTCATGACACCTTAAAAGTTATTGAACTGTTTTTGTTTTTTTGAACAAAATACTTAAAGATTAAAGTTGTAGATATTTCAAATGAAATTACCATATTTTTATACATCTTCCATATATTTACTTGGATGAGCCTATATTATACATAAATGCATTGTTTGTGGTCAGAGCCTTTAACGCCAATTGTATGCACATATCATAATTCTATTTTCTAGGTTTTGAAATTCTAACATTTTTCCTAATGTTATAATAAAATTGTACACATTTCCCCTACTAGCTATGTTCTTTTGAAATGATAATTTGAAAAAAGAAATATAGAAGAGTAAAATATTTAAGCTTGGATATTTTTCAAGATGGAATAACAAATAGGGACATTACAAGTATAAAAATCAGACACGAGAATATATTAGTAATTTGTTGTACATTAAAAAGTTTTACCACTAATTAACTGCTAGAATGTCAAATCAAAGGATGAACATAGAGGAGAAAGGTCATTTAAGCCATATGTAAAGTCTGTATTATAAGTAGAGATGACACCTGCCTAGCAGAGCTTATATATTAAGGAGAAAATTTAATTAGAAAGGTCATTTGACTTTAATAAAAAATTCGGTCATTGAATTATTGAGGAATCTAATTTCTAATTATAAACCAACCTTAGGGAAAATGGAGTTTTCTATTTTGATAAGATATTCAGCCAAAGTGGAAAAAATTGTATCCATTTTCCACTGTAACATCTTAGTGTTTTCTTGTTATTATCTAGGAATTATGCAAAAAAGATAAGATTCTTTCCTAAGGATGCACTTTCCTCTTTTACATGGAACTGTTTTTATTTTAAGACTCTGATCTAATGTGCAGTTATCGAATGCAGCCATAAAAACCAAGGGTCATTACTTGTGTAAATTCATTGTGTTTGCTCTTGACTTAAGCTTCTTCTTTTCAAAATAATAATGCATTTTCTCAGCAATCCTCATTTGGTGGGCTAACCATATTTTCTCTCAGATAGTTTGTTTATATTGAGGTCTTTTTTTTGATACCAGTGAATGAATTTGGATGTGAGTATGTTTACTTCATTTAACCGTAGTTATAAAAACTGATTTTTGGGTGACAGGTTTGAGATTGTTATGAATAAAATGAGTCATGAATGAACCACTTGTTTGTGATTTTCCTGCTGAAGTGATGAACTTGCATATTAATGTGATATAGCATGAGTAACCAGATTGTTCTTTTGGTTGTGCAGGATGAGATATATGCTGGCAATGAGAGGCAGCTTAAGATCTAATGAATAGACACTGAGACCTATAATCTGAACATAGGGGTTTACTAGCTGGCTTGGGTCTGCCTATTGGTCTGGTTTGTACACAGAAGAATTAAATTTATTTAAGTATTTTCATTATACACATACATATATTCATAGCGCAGTGGTGATGATAATAATGGTTAACATTTGTGTTAGGTACTATTCTGGATGCTTTTATATGGATAATCTCATTTAATCCTCATAAACCCCCGAAGAGGTAGGTACTCTTATGATTTCCATTTTATGGAAGAGAAAATTAAGATTTAGAGAGTTTGAGTAACTCACTCAAGGAAAATATAATTTCATATAAAAACAGTAGAGCTGAGATTCAACTAGAGGTGTTGATCACCATAACCCATGCTCTAGAACCTCTCTGCCATATTGCATCCTCCATATTGAGGTTTATGATTTCCTCTGATAAATATTTTTAACTTCTTTCTTGCTCTCTATATAAATGCTACCTATATTAATAAGAAGCTGGGTAGGCACAGTGCTCAGTATTTTGGGAGGCCAAGGCAGGGAGATTGCTTGAGTCCAGGAGTTTGAGACCAGTCTGGGCAACATAGTGAGATCTTGTCTCTACGAAAAAACAACAACAACAAAAATTAGCCAGGTGTGGTGGAGCATGCCTGTAGTACCAACTACTTGGGAGGCTGAGGTAGGCAGATCACTTGAGTCCAGGAGTTCAAGGCTGCAGAGAGCTGTGATTGTACCACTGCACTCCAGCATCGCTGACAGAGCAAGACTCTGTCTCAAGTAATAATAATAAAATTAAATAAATGAGAAGCTAATATGTTAATGATTTTATTAATATTTATTTCTATATGTTTACCTCACCTCATTTCACACAAAAATTGAGGTGATCCCTTAGGCAGAAGCAACATTTATTAAAAGTTAAGTATTTTTCTTTGCTATATTAGACATTCTTGAAGAGAGTTTTTTTTTTTTTTTTTTTTTTTGAGATGGAGTTTCGCTCTTGTTAACCCAGGCTGGAGTGCAATGGCACGATCTTGGCTCACTGCAACCTCCGCCTCCTGGGTTCAGGCAATTCTCCTGCCTCAGCCTCCTGAGTAGCTGGGATTACAGGCACACGCCACCATGCCCAGCTAATTTTTTGTATTTTTAGTAGAGACGGGGTTTCACCATGTTGACCAGGCTGGTCTCGATCTCTTGACCTCGTGATCCACCCGCCTCGGCCTCCCAAAGTGCTGGGATTACAGGCTTGAGCCACCGCGCCCGGCCGAGAGTTTTAAAATGTAATTGAATTGTCTATTTATTTAGTTTTTAGAGTGCATGTAAGTCGTTTATAGAGGTGTTAAGTGAAAACTGTACTAGTTGCTAATACACAGATGTTTTAAAATGACACGCTTGTTAGAAACATTAGTTTTTCAGTGCTTATTATATAGGCAGAAGAACCCACATTATTTTATTCTAGGCTGAGTAGTAAATAGACTTTCAATTCTGTACAAATAGAAAAAGTTTTGTGTTAAATGGGGACCAAATAAAAGATTTTTAAAAAGTGATTATGCTGATATTTTTCAAGAAATTGCTTCTAAGTATTATAGTTATTAGATAAATAGTGCTAACAAAATGTCATCATTATTGAGAATCATACTCTAAGTGCCAAAAACATGAACTTTTCTTCATCCAACAATGAATTGGTTGAACTTAAAATCTCAGAAATATTTTTGCTGAATTAACATTATATAATATACTTTTAGGTTATCACAAATTCACAGTTGCTGGTACTTAATTACCACCATCAAATGAATTCTTTTTTATTAATAATGTTGAGAAGCAATACAACTAAGAGAACTGAACTGGATAGGATATTTCTGTTTTGGAACTTACTTATGATTAACAGTTATCCAAAAATGCACTTGATTTAACTTCTTTAAGAATGAAGTTGTTGGGCAGTTACCCAGAACTTTGGAGGAATGGAAACTTAATATTCAGCTGGGTTAGAGAGTATGCTATTGGGTTCTCTATCAATGGAACGTACATTTAGTGTGTTAGGTATTCTTTTTTTAGTAGTACCTTTTGCTATGGCTAATAAGTGAAGTTAAATTATAATGTTTTATTTATTTTTGTGATTTGTTTTAGAGGGACTTCAAGAATCTAGAAAGAGATTTTTTTTTTTCTCTGCTATGAGAGCCAAGTCAAGAGAGTCCCAGGCTAATAATTTTATAGAATGATCCAATTTAACTTTCTGTATGGCCAAAGTTTTGCAATTTATCTAAGTCCAAGTTTGCATTGCAATTTCTCACATTCTCTGCATTGATTTAAAAATTCTTATGGATTGTGTTATACTAAACACATTTTATAAAGTAGAGGGAAGAAAGGGGCCAACATTTGCTTAGCCACTGTAGGGTGGCAGACATGGATTCTGCTCTACACCTTTCATACCTTCTATTCCTTACCCTTTTCCATATCCCCATGTCAATAGGGGAGAAAATTCAGGGTTAGAGAGACAAGTCATTCATCCAGGATCATATGGCTAGTAAGTAGCCAAGCTGGGATTTAGTGTGACTCCTACTGGAACTCTTGAGAAATATGGCCACATAAAACCAATGAATATGTATTTATTGAGTTCTAATTATACTGGGTAAGAATATACAAGAAAATATGAATACATAGAAGCTGATCTAGGTATAAAAAGAGAACTGACAGGATAAAGTATGAGACAACTTTCAAATGAATAAGTAAAATGAAGGTAGTCAGATTTAATGCAAACTAATCAGGAAAAAAATTATAGTATGTCAATTTATTTTTACAAAAATTCCTAAAAAATTACAGTTCTGAAATTTTGAACGGAATATAAGTGGAAAGTGGCAATATGAGTTTCCAGTGTCATCTGGCAGCCAGTATCATTTTAGTTCAAGCCTGCATGTACTGAAGAATCTATGTCAAAGCAGGGAGGTGGTGATCTGTGTCTCAGTATCTGAGTTGACAACAAGACATTGAATTTAGACTGTGACTTTATCACAAAGAGATTTTGTATATTGGAGAGGGCCCTAGAGAAAAGCAGCAGGAAAAAGAAAAGAGGTTGGAGAGATTAAAAATATAACTGGATGCAGTGAAGGTTAATTGAGAGTGGGATGGATCAGATCAACTATTTTGTAAGGACCTCAAAGGCCCTAATACTTAAGGGAAGTCAATTCTATTTTCCTTTTGAAGAATAAGTCATTTAAGTTAAAGTAGTAGAGTAAGTTGAAGATACAAATGTCAGGGAAAATGTCCTAAAGGCAAACCTGAAAATGGAATTAATTATTTAGAACAGAGGAGGGTAAAGGAGTTGACACTAAATGATTTGTATTTCATGAATTAAAAATTATTTCTAACAAATTAGAGAGTTCATTAATACTATATTAATTACTGTGTGTGTGTGTGTGTGGTCATGAAGTAGCTTAGCTTTTCTTCCTTTATTAGTAGCAAGGACTGGCATTTGACATTACTATAAGAAGCTTTCCTCTGGCTTGTTTTTTTTCTATATCTTCCTGGAGCCACAGCAGGATACAGAGAATCCAAGAGATTTGTCCAAGGTCAGAAGAAGTCAGAGCTGGGTTTGGAACTTGGTGTTCAGAACTCGGAGGCCTGCGCCAGTTCATCATCTTCTCTTCCTCCTCTTATTGTTTTAGAGTGCCTCCCTCCAGCCCTCACCCTGCCTCCTCCTTTTCCCATCCCTTTGTATTGGGCCAGCCTTTTCTCTTCCATTACTATTCCTGATAATTGACCAGCAGTGACACTGCATTTTATTACTTTTTTCCCCTACAAAATAGTGGAGACAGGAAGCAGAATTTTTCTCAGACTTAGGCAAGTTAATTTGATTGAAATAGTATACTCATGAGTGAAGTGTGACTTTTAGGGAATAGATGGACCCAGGAAAAGACTAAATAAGACATTGGATGTTTTTACATGTTATTAATATTTATCTACCAGGTGGGCAGAAGCTTGAAAGATATGCCTAAGATGGTCGTCACTAGGCTTTGCTTAAACCAACACAACCTTCTGAAAAGTTGTATGTAAATAAATAACATAAATGGAAAGGTTAAACAAATAGGTGAGCTTTTAGGTAAAATAAAGATGTATTTGTGTAGCAAATCTGCATCCTTCGGCTTGCCTGTTTTCTATTCTTTTTGTGTGTGTATTTGCATTCTTAGAGTGCATTGAGTGACATTGAGGTCCATTAATGTTATAGAAATTATTTTAACAATTTTTCAACAAGCATTAATATTGCATTAAGTCTTTAGTGTTTATTGATAACAAAAACAGAGCACTTGTTGAGGAAAATGATGATATATTTAATTCCTGAATTACATGAATGATACAAGATTGCTTTAGATCTTGTTTTTCTCTAATATCCCTGCTGCAAGTCCTCTGTTTCCAAGGATTTGAAATGTGCCTCAGTACTCCTTTGTGGCCATGTGTCTTTTTATTTCCCACTACTTCAAGGTCATGATATACCCATGAATAGCATATACATGCATGATAGCAGTAGCTAGGGCTTCTGAAGGACCAAATTTTTTATCCTTTCAGTGACTTGGAATTGAAAGACTAATCTATTTAATAAGTAATTTGATGGGTGACTAAATTTGTTTATGGTGCTTGTTTTTTTAGATCCCCCAAAAGTGAATATTTGAAGAGGTGTCATTACAGTGTGGTGATGGAGTGCAGCCTTTGCTAGCTGCTCTTGAGTCCTGCCTTTTACTCTCACTGGTAGCATAGCTCCTCATTATGGAATCTAGTCTCACTTGGCCTTGGTTTCCTTATCTGCAAAATAGGGATTGCAGATTTCATCTTTAATCTGTGTGTGAGTTCTGAGTAAGATGGTATTAAGTGCCTGGCCCATAGTATCTATTCAGTAATTGATTCAATAAGTGATTGCTCTTAATTTAAATCTTTTATTTGGAGTAAACATTTTCTGAGTATTTTAAAAACAAAAGTAAGTTGAGGCAGATGGTAATGTGTATTTACAAATTCTTTTTTTTTTAAATTGTACTTTAGGTTCTGGGATACATGTGTAGATCAAGCAGGATTGTTGCATAGGTACATACATGACAAGGTGGTTTGCTGCCTTCATCCCCCCATCACCTATATCTGGTATTTCTCCCCACGTTATCCCTCCCTACCCCCTACTGTCTCTCCTCTCACCCCCACAACTGACCTCAGTATGTGATGTTCCCCTCCCTGTGTCCACACATTCTAATTGTTCAACACCTGCCTATGAGTGAGAACATGCGGTGTTTGGTTTTCTGTTCTTGTGTCAGTTTGCTGAGAATGATGATTTCCAGATTCATCCATGTCCCTATCGTTTTTTATGGCTGTGTAGTATTCCATGGTGTATATGTGCCACATTTTCTTTATCCAGTCTATCGTTGATGGACATTTTGGTTGGTTCCAGGTCTTTGCTATTGTAAACAGTGCCGCTATGAATATACGTGTGCATGTGTCTTTATAGTTGAATGTTTTATAATTCTTTGGGTATATACCCAGTAATGGGATTGCCAGGTCAAATGATATTTCTAGTTCTAGGTCATTGAGGAATTGCGACGCTGTCTTCCACAATGGTTGCACTAATTTGCACTCCTACCAACAGTGTAAAAGTGTTCTGATTTCTCTACATCCTCTCCAGCATCTGTTGTCTCCAGATTTTTTAATGATCTACCATTCTAACTGGCATGAGATGGTATCTCAATGTGGTTTTGATTTCCATTTCTCTAATGACCAGTGATGATGAGCATTTTTTCATATGTTTTTTGGCCTCATAAATGTCTTCTTTTGAAAAGTGTCTGTTCATACCTTTCACCCACTTTTGAATGGGTTTGTTTGTTTTTTTCTTGTAAATCTGTTTTAGTTCTTTTTAGATTCTGGATATTAGCCCTTTGTCAGATAGGTATATTGCAAAAATTTTTTCCCATTCTTTTGGTGCCAGTTTGCTCTAATGATTGTTTCCTTTGCTGTACAGAAGCTGTGGAGTTTGATTAGGTCCCATTTGTCTATTTTGGCTTTTGTTGCCATTGCTTTTGGTGTTTTAGCCACGAAGTGCTTGCCGATGCCTATGTTCTGAATGGTTTTGCCTAGGTTTTCTTCTAGGTTTTTTATGGTGTTAGGTCTTACGTTTAGATCTTTAATCCATCTGGAGTTAATTTTAGTGTAAGGTGTCAGGAAGGAATCCAGTTTTTGCTTTCTGAACATTGTGAGCCAGTTTTCCCAACGCCAGTTTTTAAACAGGGAATCCTTTCCCCATTGCTTGTTTTTGTCTGGTTTGTCAAAGATCAGATGATTATAGATGTTTGGTGTTGCTTCTGAGGCCTGTGTTCTGTTGCATTGGTCTATGTCTCTGTTTTGGTACCAGTACCATACTGTTTTGATTACTGTGGCCTTGTAGTATAGTTTGAAGTCAGGCAGCATGATGCCTCCAGCTTTGTTCTTTTTGCTTAGGATTGTTTTGGCTATGTGGGCTCTCTATTGGTTACATATAAAGTTTGAAGTGGTTTTTTCCAGTTCTGTGAAGAAGGTCATTGGTAGTTTGATGGAGATAGTGTTGAATCTGTAAATTACTTTGGGTCGTATGGCCATTTCATGATGTTGATTATTCCCAGCCATCAGCATGGAAAGTTTTTCCATCTGTTTGTGTCCTCTTTTATTTCCTTGAGCAGTGGTTTGTAGTTCTCCTTGAAGAGGTCCTTTACATCCTTTGTTAGTTGTATTACTAGGTATTTTATTTTCTTTGTAGCAATTGTGAATGGGAGTTCACTTCTCTGTTTGTGTGTTATTGGTGTATAGAAATGCTTGTGATTTCTGCACATTGATTTTGTATCCTGAGGCTTTGCTGAAGTTGCTTATCAGTTTAAGGAGATTTGGGGCTGAGATGACGGGGTTTTCTAAATATACAATCATGTTATCTGCAAATAGAGACACTTTGGCCTCCTCTTTTCCTAATTGAATACCCTTTACTTCTTTTTCTTGCCTGATTGCTTTGGCTAGAACTTCCAATACTATATTGAATAGGAGTGGTGAGAGAGGGCATCCTTGTCTAGTGCCAGATTTCAAAGGGAATGCTCCCAGTTTTTGCCCATTCAGTATATTGACTGTGGGTTTCTTGTAAATAGCTTTTATTATTTTGTGATATATTCCATCGATACCTAGTTTATTGAGGGTTTTTAGCATAAAGTGCTGTTGAATTTTATCGAAGGCCTTCTCTGCATCAATTGAGATCATCATGTGGTTTTTATCTTTGGTTCTGTTTATGTGATGGATTACATTTATAGACTTGTGTATGTTAAACCAGCCTTGCATCCCTGGGATGAAGCCTCCTTATCATGATGAATAAGCTTTTTGATTTGCTGTTGCATTCTGTTTGCTCATATTTTATTCAAGATTTTTGCATTGATGTTCATCATGGATATTGGCCTGAAGTTTTCTTTTTGTGTTGCGTCTCTGCTTGGTTTTGGTATTGGGATGATGTAGGGCTCATAAAATGAGTTGGGGAGGATTCCCTCTTTTTGTATTATTTCGAATAGTTTCAGAAGGAATGGTACCAGCTCCTCTTTGTATGTCTGGTAGAATTCAGCTGTAAACTCATCTGTACCTCGGCTTTTTTTAGTCGGTAGGCTATTAATTGCTGCCTCAGCTTCAGCCCTTGTTATTGGTCTATTCAGGGTTTCAACTTCTTCCTTGTTTAGTCTTGGGAGAATGCAAGTGTCCAGGAATTTATCAATTTCTTCCAGATTTACTGTTTTATGTGCATAGAGTTGTTTGTAGTAATCTCTGATGGTAGTTTGTATTTCTGTGGAATTGGTGGTGATGTCCCCTTTATTGTTTTTTATTGCATCTATTTGATTCTTCTCTCTTTTCTTTATTATTAGTCTGGCTAGCAGTCTTTCTATTTTGTTGATCTTTTCAAAATACCAGCTCCTGGATTTGTTGATTATTTGAAGGGTTTTTTGTGTCTCTATCTCCTTCGGTTCTGCTCTGATCTTAGTTATTTCTTGTCTTCTGCTAGGTTTTTAGTTTTTTCATCTTGCTTCTTTAACTCTTTCAATTTTGATGAAAGGGTGTCAATTTTAGATCTTTCCTTGCTCCTCATATGGGTATTTATTGCTATGAATTTCCCTCTAGACACTGCTTTGAATGTGTCCCAGAGATTCTGGTATGTCATTTCTTTGTTCTTTTTGGTTTCAAAGAACATCTTTATTTTTGTCTTCATTTCATTGTTTATCCAATTGACATTCAGGAGCCAGTTGTTCAGTTTCCATGATGTTGTGTGCTTTTGAGTTGGTTTCTTAATCCTGAGTTCTAATTTGATTGCACGGTGGTCTGAGAGACTGTTATGATTTCTGTTCTTTTGCACTTGCTGAGGAGTGATTTACTTCCAATTTTGTGGTCAATTTTAGGGTAAGTGCAATGTGGTGCTGAGAAGAATGCATATTCTGTGTATTTGGGGTGGAGATTTCTGTAGATGTCTATTAGGTCCACTTGGTCCAGATCTGTGTTCAAGTCCTGGATATCCTTGTTGACTTTCTGTCTCGTTGATCTGTCCAATATTGTCAGTGGAGTATTAAAGTCTCCCACTATTATTGTGTGGGAGTCTAAGTCTCTTTGTAGGTCGTTAAGGACTTGCTTTATGTACCTGGGTGCTCCTGTATTGGGTGCATATATATTTAGAATAGTTAGCTCTTCTTGTTGTATTGATCCTTTTACTATTATGTAATGCCCTTCTTTGTCTCTTTTGATTTTTGTTGGTTTAAAGTCCATTTTATCAGAGACTAGGATTGCCACCCCTGCTTTTTTTTTACTTGCCATTTGCTTGGTAAATCTTCTTCCATCCCTTTATTTTGAGTCTATGTGTGTCTTTGCATGTGAGATGGATCTCCTGAATACAGCACACCATTAGTTCTTGGCTTTTTATCCAATTTGCCAGTCTGTGTCTTTTGATTGGGGCATTTAGCCCATTTACATTTAAGGTTAATATTGTTATGTGTGAATTTGATCCTGCCATTTTATTACTGGTTGGTTGTTTTACCCTTTGGTTGGCGTAATTTCTTCATTGGGTTGTTGGTCTTTACCATTTGGTTCTTTTTTGCAGTGGCTGGTACTAGTTTTTCCTTTTTGTGTTTAGTGCTTCCTTCAGGAGCTCTTGTAGGGCAGGTCTGGTAGTGACAAAATCTCTCAGCAATTGCTTGTCTCTAAAAGATTTTATTTCTCCATCACTTATGAAGCTTAGTTTGGCTGGATATGAAATTCTGGGTTGAAAGTTCTTTTCTTTAAGGATGTTGAATATTGGCCCCCACTCTCTTCTGGATTGTAGGGTTTATAACAAGAGATCTGCTGTGAGTCTGATGTGCTTCCCTTTGTGGGTGACCCAACCTTTCTCTCTGGCTGCCCTTAGTATTTTTTCCTTTGTTTCAACTCTGGTGAATCTGACGATTATGTGACTTGGGGTTGCTCTTCTAGAAGAGTATTGTTGTGGTGTGACCTGTATTTCCTGCATTTGAATGTTGGCCTTCCTTACTGTGTTGGGGATGTTCTCCTGGATAATATCCTGAAGAGTGTTTTCTAGCTTGGATTCATTCTCCCCTTCATCTTCCAGTAGGCCGATCAAGCGTAGATTAGGTCTTTTCACATAATCCCATATTTCTTGAAGGGTTTGTTCATTTCTTTTCACTCTTTGTTCTCTTTTCTTGCCTTCTCGTTTTATTTCATTGAGTTGATCTTCAATCTCTGATATCCTTTCTTCTGTTTGATCTGTTTGGCTATTGAAACTTATGTATGCTTCACGAAGTTCTTGTGCTGTGTTTTTCAGCGCCATCAAGTCATTTATGTTCTTCTGTAAGCTGGTTATTCTAGTTAGCATTCTTTCTAACAGTTTTTCAAGGTTTTTAGTTTCTTTGCATTGGTATAGAACATGTTCCTTTAACTCAGAGAACTTTGTTATTACCCATCTTCTGAAGCCTTCTTCAGTCAGTTGGTCAAATTCGTTCTCCATCCAGCTTTGTTCCCTTGCTGGTGAGGAGTTGTGATCTCATTGTGAGGGAGAAGCGTTCTGGTTTTTGATGGTTTCATTCTTCTTGTGCTGGTTTCTTCCCATCTGCTTGGATTTATATGGTTTTGAGCTCAGGTAGCTGCTTGGGGAGGCGGCCTTTCCTTTGCTTGCAGAGGCTCTGCTGGGCTGCCATGGATTCAGTGGAGCTTCTGCATCTTTTATTTACTCAGGAAGATTAGGCCAGCTTCTGCAATGGTGGCTTCCCTTCCCCCTGCAAAGCTCAATCACTCCTGGCTGTTCTCTAACTGATGTTCTGGGTGTAAAACTCTGGAGTGAGAGTTTTTTAGCCTACTGGGCTTTGTGCAGGGGGGACCCATCCTGCTGTATGGGCTGTTTACCTGTTTTCAGTTCCCCTTCTTTCTGGGGGGGTGGGTGGCTCCATCCAGCCTGCTTTTTGGCTTTTGAATTAGCCAGTACTTCCACCTAGATCTATGCTGACAGCCCTGGTGCTGCCGAAGTTGCTGTTCTGCCCTGTTCAGGCAGCTTGCTGAGGCTTTTTAGCCCGGCAAAGATCTCCTGTTCTGTGGGTTGTAGAGGGCTTGGGTGGAGTGCTGTATCCAAATCCACGTCCCAGAGGGGGAGATCCCCTGATCCTCCAGTTGGTTGCATGCACCTCTTGGGTGGAGCAGTGCCCGCCTTGCCTCAACTTGCCCTATTTTGTTTATATCCACTGTCCAACCAGACTCACAAAATGAACCTGGCACCTCATTTGGAATTGTGGACACCACTTGGCTTCTGCGTCTCTCTCACTTTATTACAAATTCTTTTTGTGAATGTTGGAAAATTACAGTGGCAGCAAAATACTTACTTGTAGATCTGGCTAACAGAATATATTTGAGCCTTCTTTAAAGAAAGCATTGCCCACATTCATTAAATGCATTATCACAGTGTTTTGTGTTTTTTTTTTCTTAAACTGATATATACAAAGTGAACCCAGTTTGTGTACTCTTCCCTTCCAAGAGTTCCAAAGCAGTTTTTTATTTATAATTTCATTAATCTTTCAAATTTCTTTGAGAAGATAGAAAACGCATGTTTTGTTTACTTTAGTTTCAAAATAAAAAAAGATTAAGCTGGAAAAAAGTTAGGTGACATACTAGGGGTCACATGGTGAATACTAGAGATTAATGAACAAAATAGGATTAATAACAGAGGTAATAGAATTAAAACAATTTTTTCTGGCATTATTTTCAGCTTTCTCCTAGAGAATAGATTTTAAGGAAGATATTCAATTCTATGGTGTAAAGTAAACCATTCCTAGCATATCCTTTTTTTTTTTTTTTTTTTTTTTTGGACGTGTTAGATGAAATTGCAGGCAAAGATGGAATAAAAGGGGGAAACACAGTTGAGGAAGTCTAGTTGTCGAAGCAGGACTACTTAGCAAGAGTATGGTCTGAGCCCAAGGAAGACATCTACAGCCAAGGGTTCAGGAGGTAAGGTATAATGAGGCCTTAAAATATGTACCAACATTTTTGTAGTAGATGTTGAAATAATTCCCAATCACTTTTTTTCCAGTGGAAAGATTCATATTCTGATTTAATTGACATTCCCATAACTTGTTAATCATCAGTTTTAGCTCTGAGCTAGATAGCTAGTTCTATTTGGAATTATATTATTTTTAAGTTACTAGATATACCTCAAAAGCTTTTTGAAAGAATAACTTTAGGTTTCTTATCTAGTGGAGATTTGGAACCCTGAATATGTGTGTCTGTTTATGTTTTCTGGTTAATAAAACTGAGACCCATTCTCTTCTTATTTTGAAAAAAGGGCAAAGGCTTGCAATTATTTTTATAGATCCTAGCATTCATGGTTCTCTGAGTCCTACTACCAGGACAGCAACCATTGCCTGGTGAGATTTCTGCATTATCATCTAAATACCAGTAGAACGATCTGTATATTGAAATCCTTGTAAATTCAACTTAAGAAACTTTAGCCTGTTTATTTAATTCTAAAAACATATCATGTAAAATGTATGTGTGGGGCACTTGATTTGAATTATGTACTTTAAATGTTATATATTCTCTTAGGGCTTTTTTTCTCCAGAGTCAATTAAGAAAGGAAGTGGCAGAAGGATCATGAGTCCCTTGCTTGCAGAGCAAGCAGGGAGATGAGGAGGAAGCTATGCTTTTGTGAATGTCTCCTAGATTGTAGGGACATATGAAGAAAAAAAAAACATGTAAGGTTCTACTGCTGTGGGAATTAAGAGTATTTGTGAGTGAGTTAGTTTGGGGTGGATTTGGTTTCCCCCAACCCGCACCCTGTGGCAGGTGGTCTCTGCATATTTGTTGAAGGTGTGCCTCAGGTAAGGAAGGCAGCATGCCAAGAACAAGTGAGAGCTGGGTTTAGTCTGTTCTCTGCTGTCACCCGCTGGTCCTCCTCAGCTCTCTCTGATTTAGAGGCCCCTCCTTGGTGGCTCTTGTTAATACTTCACTGCTCAGGAATACTGAACAGTTGGTTGCCTCATCTGTCTTCTCAACTATTTGCAGCTTCCATGAAGCCAGGAGCTGTGTCTCCTTTATTATTTTCCATAGTGCAGTGCTGACCTACAGCAAGAGCTAACTGAATGAATCAGCTACGTGACTCTGTACCATTTATCTAAGCTGACTTACACCTTTGTCATCAATAAATTGGTTGAGGGTGGTGGAGTGGGCTTGGATTAGAATAGTGTTTTTTTTTGTTTTTCCTTTTTTTTTTTAAAGACAGAGTCTCACTCTGTTGCCCAGGCTGAAGTGCAGTGAGTGGTGTGACTTGACTCACTGCAACCTCTGCCACCCAGGTTGAAGTGATTCTTGTGCTTCAGCCTCCCAAGTAGCTGGGACTACATGTGTCCACCACTATGCCTGGGTATTTTTCATATTTTTAGTAGAGGCAGGATTCTGCTATGTTGGCCAGGCTGGTCTCGAACTCCTGACATCAGGTGATTTGCTCGCCTCCGCCTCCCAAAATGCTGGGATTATAGGCATGAGCCACCACACCTGGCCTGAACAGTATTTTTTAAACTGTAGATTGTGACCTAATAGTGGGCCATGATATCAATTTAGTAGGCTGGGTGTGACAGTGCTAAAATATCAGACTACATCCAAGGTAGTTATGACAAGTGTTGTTTTGTGAAAGTTTTGTATTAGTTGCATATTTGTATATGCATTCTAGGCTCCAATATAAAATATATTTCTTACTATGGGTTATTCTCAAAATTGTTGAATGCCTCTGGTCTATATTAAATCGAATATTACTTCTAGTTGTTTATTTGATTATTCTCTATTTAAATGGCAGGACATTTTTTTTTTTTTTTGAGACAGAGTTTCACTCTTTTACCCAGGCTGGAGTGCAATGGCGCGATCTCGGCTCACCGCAACCTCCGCCTCCTGGGTTCAGGCAATTCTCCTGCCTCAGCCTCCTGAGTAGCTGAGATTACAGGCACGTGCCACCATGCCCAGCTAATTTTTTGTATTTTTAGTAGAGACGGGGTTTCACCGTGTTGACCAGGATGGTCTCGATCTCTCAACCTCGTGATCCACCCACCTCAGCCTCCCAAAGTGCTGGGATTACAGGCTTGAGTCACCGCGCCGGGCGACAGGAGATTTTTTTTATTAGAGAAGACGCAATTGACACCTTGCCATTACTATTCTACTAGGATGAATTAAACTGGAAATAACTTTATTATTTTTAAAAATCTGTCTTTTAATTGAAAAAGTGATATGTATGTGTAATAAAAATTCAGACATTCCAAAATACATTATATTTATATCATATATAAATGCCTTTTCCCTATTGAGGTTTCTTAGTAAGATGTTTCATTTACCTGCCTATCTGCCAGAATGTTTCTGAATTTATATTTTCTTTATATGACATTTATTTGAGTTTTGAGGACAGAGAGAATTAATAAACTTGTTTGTAGGTAGATGATACAACCAATTAAGAAAAGATGTGTTTGAAAATTCTGTTAGCAGATGGATTTGTTCATTCACTGAGTCATTTACAAAGAATCATATGTTGAGAGTCCACTATATGCCAGGAATTGTGTGAAGCTCTAGTATGCAGCAGCTCCTTCAAAGAGCATGGTGACCCAGTACAGGGTACATGTGGGTACAAGGTTGGAACACACTGTGCTGTCAGGATACCCAGGCTAACAATTCTTCTGAGAGCCATTTGTCAGAGAATAGTTGGTGGGTTTATGATGCTGTCTCTAAATATTTGAGAAGCTGTTACTTGGAGAGGGATTAGACTGACCCAATATCTCCCCAGAAGACATAATTAGAACAAATGGTTGAATATTACAGGCAGCCAGACTTAAACTTAACGTAGGGGAGACTGTTCAATAGAACTGTGTAAAAAGTAGAGTGGATTGCCTGTGAAGCAGTAAGTATTGCATCCCCGTAAAGGAGGAGACTGGTGATTGATGACTTGCTGGCTGTTTGGCATGGGTAGTCGGGAGGAAGGTTGAGCAAAAGGACTTTGAAGGTTTCTTTTGTTGTTGTTGTTGTTTGTTTGTTTATTTTAAACAGTCTATGATTTGGCTTGATGGAAGTCAGAGAGAAACGTGGCTTTAAAAAATGTGTGTTTTCGGCCGGGTGCGGTGGCTCAAGCCTATAATCCCAGCACTTTGGGAGGCCGAGGCAGGTGGATCACGAGGTCAAGAGATCGAGACCATCCTGGTCAACATGGTGAAACCCTGTCTCTACTAAAAATACAAAAAATTAGCTGGGCATGGTGGCGTGTGCCTGTAATCCCAGCTACTCAGGAGGCTGAGGCAGGAGAATTGCCTGAACCCAGGAGGCGGAGGTTGCGGTGAGCCGAGATCGCGCCATTGCACTCTAGCCTGGGTAACAAGAGCGAAACAACTCCATCTCGAAAAAAAAAAAAAAAGTGTGTTTTCTATAGGCTATCTGTAGATAGATAAGAAATGACAGACTTATAAAAGAGTTAAAACTTCCCTGGGTCTAGCCTTTAAAAAAATCATCATGCCTGTCAGCCTATGGATGCAAAGAAGCTGGACTCTCTCCTGGAATGACTAATTCATAAAGCAGTTGTGGTTAAGGGTGTTTTAGAGGTAAATTGTAATGCATTCTTTTTTTTTTTTTTTTTTTTTGAGACAGTGTCTAGCTCTGTTACCCAGGCTGGAGGGCAAAGGCATAAAAACTGCTCACTGCAGCTTTGATCTCTGATTGAAGAGATCCTCCCACCTCAGCCTTCCAAGTAGCTGGGACCACAAGTGCACACCACATGCCCAGCTAATTAAAAAAAATTTTTTTGTAGACACATGGTCTCCCTATGTTGTTCTGGCTGGTCTTGAACTCCCGGGCTCAAATAATTCTCCTGCCTTAGCTTCCCAAACTGCTGGGATTACAGACATGAGCCACTGTCCCTGGTTTGTATTTATTTATTATTATTATTATTATTCAATCTCAATTTTAAAATCTGCTTTTCTAATTGACCCAACTTCTTTTAGTGGTGTACCAGTCTAGAAACTTTAAAAATAAACATCATTTAGTTTTCTTTTTTATTTTAAAAATCTTCCTATATCTAATACATGTCATAATTTCTTTATTCAAAATATCTTTTTGGTCCACCTTTTCCTCTTTAGTCTCATTCTGACCATCAGAGTCTCAGCTGTCCTCCTCTTGCACATAGGATAACTCTGATAGCATCCTGCCCTCTCACTCTGCATTTTTTATTCATCTATTCCATGTAAATATTGCTGCTCTCAGGTTGGTCTTCCAAAAGACAAGTTTAAGATCTCTGTCCTCAATAACCTGCAGTTCCCTCCCTCCCCTTTAAAAATCTCTACTTGGTTGTCAGAACTTTCTGCTCATTCAGCTTTTGTTTTCCATTCCTCCCAGAGGTTTTCATCTCATTTTTTTCATCTATTCTGTGTATGCAGTGGCCATTTCTGATTACTTAAGAGCATGCATAGCTTGAGTAGAGCATGATATTTTTTGACTAAAAGGGTTCAAACAATCAACCTGTACTTGAGTGAGTTCTACTTTGTGAAAGACACTGTTTTGGGCTGGAAATAAAAGTTTTTGCCCTTAACAGAGTCTAGTGTAGACTAGCATAGGATATAGTCCAGAACTTACATAGTGTTGAGGTAAAGAACATGTCTTCTGTGGAGGCTGACTCCCTGCCACTTAATAATTCTGTGATCTAAGGCAATCACTTAACCTGCCTGTGCTTCAGCTTCCTCACCTGTACAATGGGACAATAGTAGTACCCTCCTCATGTGGCAGTTGTAAAAATTAGTTAATACATGTAATGTACTTGGGAGAGTGTCACATGATAACATAGTTACCTGTTTATGATTATTATCATTGGGGATGGAAGTTTAGACAGAATTTGGGTGCCTTTAGAGGTGCAGAGTGTTCTTGATGATCAAAGAAACCTCCCGAGTAGCTGGGATTACAGGCACCCACTACTATGCCAGGCTAATTTATTTTTATTTTTAGTAGAGATCGGGTTTCACCATGTTGGCCAGGCTGATCTCGAACTTTTGACCTCATGTGATCTACCCACCTTGGCCTCCTGAAGTGCCGGGATTATAGGTGTAAGCCACCATACCTGGCCATAATTTTTTTAAAAGGAAAAATTGGGCTGGGCTCATGCCTGTAATCCCAGCATTTTGGAAGGCCAAGGGGGGGTGGATCACCTGAGGTCAGCAGTTTGAAACCAGCCTGGCCACGATGGCAAAACCCTGTCTCTACTAAAAATACAAAAATTAGCCAGGTATGGTGGCATGAGCCTGTAATCCCAGGTACTCTGGTGGCTGAGGCAGGATCACTTGAAACCTGGAGGCGGAGGTTGTAGTGAGCTGAGATTGCGCCACTGCACTCCAGCCTGGGTGACAGAATGAGACTCTGTCTCAAGAAAAAAAGAAAATAATAATAATTACTATTTTAGGTTCAGAGGTACATGTGCAGGTTTGTTATGTAGGTAAACTTGTGTCATGGTGGCTTGTTGTACAGATTGTTTTTTCACCCAGATACTAAATCTAGTACGTAATAGTTATTTTTTTCTGATCCTCTCTCTCCTCCCAACCTTCACCCTCAAGGAGGCCCCACTGTCTTTTGTTTTCTTTGTGTTTTTAAGTTCTCATCATTTAGCTCCCACTAATGAGTGAGAACAGGTAATATTTGGTTTTCTGTTTCTGCATTAGTTTGCTAAGCAAATGGTCTCCAGCTCCATCTATGTTTCCACAAAGGACATGATCTCATTGTTTTAAGGCTGCATAGTATTCCATGGTATATATGTAGCACATTTTCTTTATCCAATCTGTCAATGATGGGCATTTAGGTTGATTCCATGTCTTTGCTATTGTGAATAGTGCTACAGTGAACATTCACATGTATGTGTCTTTATGGTAAAATGATTTGTTATATTTCTCTGGGTATATACCTAGTAATGAGATTGTTGGATTGAATGGTACTTCTGCTTTTAGTTCTTTGAGGAATCGCCATACTGCTTTTTGCAATGGTTAAACTAATTTACACTCCCACAAACAGTATGTAAGTGTTACAATTTCTCCACGTCCTTGCCAGCATCTGTTATTTTTTGACTTCTATATAATAGCCATTCTGACTGGTGTGAGATGGTATCTTCATTGTGCTTTTGGCTTCCATTTTTCTGATGATCAGTGACGTTGCGCTTTTTTTTTTCATATGCCCGTTGGCTGTATGTATGTCTTCTTTTGAAAAATGTCTGTTCACATCCTTTATTCACTTTTTAATGCAGTTATTTAGTTTTCTTCCTTGTAAATTCATTTAAGTTACTTACATATGCTGGATATTAGACCTTTGTTGGATGCATAGTTTGCAAAAATTTTCTCCCATTCTGTAGGTTGTCTGTTTACTCTGTTGATAGTTTATTTTGCGGAAGCTGTTAAGTTTAATTAGAATCCCTTTTGCCAATTTTTGCTTTTGTTGGATTGCTTTTGGTGTCTTTGTTATGAAATCTTTGCCCATTCCTACTTCTAGGATGATATTACTTAGGTTGTCTTCCATGGTTTTTATATTTTTGGGTTTTACATTTAAGTCCTTAATTTATCTTGTTGATTTTTGTATATGGTGTAAGGAAGGGGTCCAGCTTCAATCTTCTGCATATGGCTGGCCAGTTATCCCAGCACTATTTATTGAATAGGTGGTTCTTTCCCCATTGCTTGTTTTTGTCAGCTTTGTTGAAGATCAGACAGTTGTAAGTGTATGGCCTTATTTCTGTGCTCTCCATTCTGTCCCATCAGTCTATGTGTTTGTTTTTGTACCAGTACCATGCTTTTTTGGTTACTGTAGCCCTGTAGTATAGTTTGAAGGCAGGTAGTGTAATTACTTTAGCTGTGTTCTTTTTGCTTAGCATTGCCTTGGCTATTTGGGCTCCTTTTTAGTTCCATTTGAATTTTAAAATAGTTTTTTTCTAGTTCTGTGAGGAATGCAATTGGTAGTTTGGTAGGAATAATATTCAGTCTATAGATTGCTTTGGAAGTATGGCTATTTTAATGATATAGAGTCTTCCTGTCCATGAGCATGGGATGTTTTTCCATTTGTTTGTGTCATCTCTGATTTCTTTGAGTAGTATTTTGTAATTCTCATTGTGGAGCTCTTTCACCTCCCTGGTTAGCTGTATTCCTAGGTATTTAATCTTTTTGTGGCAATTGTGAATGAGATTGTGTTCCTGATTTAGCTCTTGGCTTGAGTTTTTTTGGTGTATAGAAATGACAGTGATTTTTGTATATTGATTTTCTATCCTGAAACCTTGCTGAAGTTGTTTATCAGCCGGCTGACACTATGGGGTTTTCTAGATATCAAATCATGTCATCTCTGCAAACAGGGATAGTTTGACTTCCTTTCTTTCTATTTGGATGCTTTTTATTTCTTTCTCTTGCCTGAAGAAGAAGTCTTTCAATTTTTCTTTGGAGAGTCCAAGAAAGATTTCATGTAAACTAGTAGGATTTGAAATGAGCATTAAATAGTAAGAGTCTGATAGATTGAGATGAAGCCAGAGGCATAGAAATAAAGATGCATTTAGGGATCAGAGAATTTTCTATATACCTATGTGACTAGAAGTGGGGTGGTGGGAGATAGAGCTGGCAGAGTGAATTGGGGCCCTATGGAGGTTTGCTAAGATGAGGAATTGGTACTTAATTTGGGAAGCAATGAGGAGCTATTAATGATTTGTAAGATATACTACAGTGTGCCTGGAGTCAGGCTTTAGAAAGATTAAGTTGGCCACATATTAACTAGAGTATACATAGATGGAGGGAGATATCTGAGGTGCCAGTGGGGAATTAATGATTGAATGGTAATGGGGGCTTGAAATGGATATAGGGCATTTCAGAGATACAGGCTGTGATTACAAATGGTGAGTGTGGGAAAGGCAGAGAGGGAATAAAAATAATTCTAAACTTTGAGTGGATCTCTGGAGAAATGATAGTAAAATTCATAGAAATAAGTAAGTTTAGAGAGGGAAGGAATGTATCCTCTCTCTATTTGCAACTGCTCAGATCTTTTATTCTACCATCAAGCTCAGGGTCATCCATGGAACATTCCATATGAACATTCTGTCTATACTGATTTTGATCCTCTCAGATGTCCTGATGACTCATGGTTGGTTCAAAACTGTTTAAAACTTGAATATTTCAGACTGTTTGATTAAAATTAGTTTTTGCTTGTGAGACAGACTGCAAACCCTTAATTGGTATTCCCAACAGTATCTTGAATGATACTGTTTTAGGTACCATTATGGACTGAATGTGTGTATCTCCACAAATTCATGTTGAAGCCCCAACTCCCGGTGTAACTATATTTGGAGATAAGGCCGATCAGGAGATAATTAAAATTGAAGCGGTCATAAGGGTGAGGCCTTGATCCAATAGGATTAGTGTCCTTATAAAAAGAGGCACCGGAGAGCTCTCTCCCTCTCTTCCTCCATTTGCCCAAAAAGAAGAAGCCATGTGGACACAGAGAGAAGGCAACCATCTACAATCCAGGAAGACAGCCTACACCAGAAACTGAACCAGGTGAACCTTTATTTTGGAGTTCTAGTCTCCAGAACTTTAATAAATAAATCTATTTTAATTAAGTCACCTAGCACGTGGTATTTTGTTATGGCAGCCTGAACAGAATAATATAGGTATTTAACTATTATTGAGTTTTTGCTAATTAAATTGTTGACCTGACTTAGATGGGTTGGTACTGAGAGTGAGGGTCATGGGTTTAAGAGATTTAGTTTTACACTTATGAGAAAATATTGACTGATACACTAATGTTCTTAGCTTGATAAACTAATGTCCTTAGCTCATGTGTCTCAGTTTTTGAAGTATCCATTGTTTCACCTGTAATTCTCTCTTCATTTTCTTAGTGGTGTAAGCTACTTGTGATTCTCTCATCTTAACCTTTGCCCTCTTCAGCTGCTGACTTAGCTTTCTTTCCCTTCATAACCATCACATAACTCTCACTGTCTAAAGGCAGGATTCCAAATGGATTTGAAGAAAAAGATTATGATACTGAAGAGATTAGTCCATCCCAGCATCTCCCAAAGCAAGTATATGGATATCTGTATAAGATTTGCCTGAGGAACTTATAAAATAAAGGTTCCTGGGCTTCACTAATGGAGGCCCACTCAGTGGGTCTGGAGGTAAGCCAGGGTAATCAGTATTTTTCAGAAGCTCTCCTCATGCCCCTGATAAGCAGCCAGATATGGGAGCTATTAATCACTGCTTCCACAATTCCCATTATTTCTGCAGCTGAGGATAAGGAATTCAGTGTGTCTTCCTTCCCCATCAGTACACTGAAACTGCCCTTCCTAAGGTCACCAGTGATCTCTAGACAGATTAATTTACTTTCCAAATATGTCTGAAACTGATCATCTTTGCTTAGTTCCTATAACCTCTGACTAAGTTTAAGTTGTCATCATTCATCTTCTGGACTATAACAATAGACTCATAATACTTTCCCCATCTGTAACCCTCCAATCTGACTTTCACACAGCCATAGCATAATTGATAAGGAATTCAAATTAAATCACGTCACTGTCATAGTTGAGACTTTTCAGTTCCTAATGCCAACAACATAAAATCATCAAAGCTTTTTTGGCATGTCACACAAGGTCCTGTGTAGTCTCTCCAGGTTGTATGTTGTTATCATTTAACCTGGCTGCCTTGTGTGCCCTCTAGCCACCAACTACACTGTTTCATTGCATTTGTTCATTTTGTTACTGGTTTTCACTCCACTAACTCTTATTGTCTTGAATTTGGGTCTCATTTCCTCTGGCACACCCCAACTGCCTCCCACTTCCTCTTGTCTCCTAGGTTTCTTTTCCCTCTTCTAGGTACTCATAATTCTCTAAGCATTTCTTTCATGTTATACTTATCACATTGTGTTACATTATCTTATCTGCTTCTATAACTAAATTTTGAAGCTCTTGAGGATAGAGTCTCTTTTATTTATTTGTTTATCTGCACTTCTAGCTTCTGGTAATTTCTGAATAAATATTGAATGCATTACTCTACAAATATAGTGAAGAGCTTTTAGCCTTTTTCATACCTGATTGATCTACAACATGTGATGTCTTTTACTGAACATTCATGGTGTGCCAGGCACTGTCTTAAGCACCAGAAAGACAATAATAAGTGAAAAAGTACACCCCTTGTCATTGTGGAGCTTGCAGTCTAATGAAGAGACATGTAATAAACAAAAACATACAACTATAAATTAGTATGGATACCATGACAGGAATGATCAGGATAGTGACAGAACATGACAGAGAGGGACATATTTATCAGTTGGTCAGGGAAGCCAGTCTGATCAGATGACATTTCAGCTTAAGGACAAGGAATCAGGCCGGGTGAGGTGGCTCAAGCCTGTAATCCCAGCACTTTGGGAGGCCGAGGCAGGTGGATCACGAGGTCAAGAGATCGAGACCATCCTGGTCAACATGGTGAAACCCCGTCTCTACTAAAAAATACAAAAAATTAGCTGGGCATGGTGGCGCATGCCTGTAATCCCAGCTACTCAGGAGGCTGAGGCAGGAGAATTGCCTGAACCCAGGAGGTGGAGGTTGCGGTGAGCCAAGATTGTGCCATTGCACTCCAGCCTGGGTAACAAGAGCGAAACTCCGTCTCAGAAAAAAAAAAAAAAAAAAAAAAAAAAAGGACAAGGAATAAGTCATAAGAAGAGTTAGGAAAAAGCATTCCTTGCAGAAGGAACAGTATGTTTTAAGACTTTAAGGGGTCACAGAGTCTGTGTGTTGGAGGATCTTAAGCTAAGTCAGTGTCTCTAGAACTCAGTCGGGAGGGAGAAGTATAGCAAGGAAAGATGGCAGAGGGAAGTTTAGGTAGGCTCTGTTGGTGCCAAAAATAGATTTTATCCAGAGTGCTATGGTAAGCAACTGAAGGAAGGATTTTAATCAGGTTAGTTATATAATCTGATTTACATTAGAGAAAGATTACTCTAGGTCAGTGCTTTTCAAGACAATAGTTACTACCCCATGTAGCTTTTGTAACTAATGCTACTGAGAAACTGAATTTCCAATTTAATTTTAATTACTTTAAATCTACATTTGAAAACATAATGGATTCAGTTAAGTATGTTTTGGTACATGAAGCTACTTTTTCAACTATAAATTTTGTGAACTTTAAATGTGGATCAGGTATTTCTGATAAAAATTTAGCATCCAAGTTGAGATGTGCTGTAAGTGTAAAAGACACATGAAATTTCAACGATTTGCTATGAAAAATAATATAAACTACCTTATTAATGATTTTATAGTGATTATTAATATATACTGAAATGATTATAATTTGGAGAAATTGGGCTAAATAAAATATATTGTTAAATTTAATTTTACTTGCTTCTTTTTACTTTTTATAATGTGGCTACATGGCTTATCTTTCCATTAGAATTGCATTGCAGTAATGGATTGGAGGCAGGCAAAATAGCAGCAGAGAGATGGGTTAGCAATCTTTTGCTTTTATCTAGGTGGGGGATAATGGTATCTTTGATTAAGGAGTAGAAGTGGAAATGGAAAGAAGTATAAAAAGTCTACAAATGTTTTGAAAGTAGAGTCATCATGACTTGCTCAGGGACTAGATGGGGAAGGGAGGAATGAAAAATGACTCCCAAGTTTTTGACTTGTGCCTGGATTGCAGTGTTGCCATTTTCTATAATGAGAAGACTGAGAAGAAAGTTGGGAGTTGAACATCTAGGGTATGGATTTGGGCATGTTAGAGCCTGTAAGGTATGCAGGTGGTTGCATATAAGAGCCTGGGGCACAGAGGAGAGTTTAACTGAAGGTATTAATCAGTACTCGTCAATATATCATTGATATTTAAAACTTTAAGACTGTACACCAAAAGCCATAAAACATCATTGAAAAAAATTAAAGAAGGCTGACTAAAATGGAAAGATATTCTATGTTCACAAACTTGAAGACTTAAGTGTTAAGATGGCAGTATACCCCAAATCAATCTGGAGATTCAATGAAATTCCTAGCAAAATTCCAGATGCCATTTTTGCAGAAATTGACAAACTGATCTTAAAATTTTTATGGAGTTGCATGGGATTCAAAATGTCCAAAACAATGTTAAAAGAAAAAAAAAATTAAGTTGAAGGACTCACACTTCCCAGTTCTAAAACTTACTACAAATCAGTGTAATACTGGCATGATGATAGACATATTAAATGAATGGAATAGACGTGAGAATCCAGAAATAAACTGTTACATTTGGGGTCAATTGATTTTTAAGACGAGTACTAAGACAATTCAGTGGAGGAAAGGGCAGCCTTTTCAACAAATGGTACTGGGACAGCAGTATATCCACATGCAAAAGAATACATTTGGGCCCCTACCTCACATCATATATGCAGATTAACTGAAAATTGATCAAAGACATAAATGTAAGAGCTAAAGCTACAAAATTCTTAGAAGAAAACATAAGTATAAATCTTGGTGACTTTAGACAGTAGTTTCTTAGCTATCATACCCAAAGCACAAGTGACAAAAAATAGTTAAATTGAAAAACATCAAAGTTAAAAACTTTTGTGCTGCAAGGGGCACAAGTAATGACATGAAAAGATAACCCAGAGAATGGAGGGAAAATTTTGCAAATTATATATGTGATAAGGCACTAGTATCCTGAATATATAAGGAACTCTTATAACACAACAATAAAAAGATAACCCCATTTTAAAAATAGGCAGAAGACTTGATATTCTAAAGAATATATAAATAGCTAATATGCACATGAAAAGATGCTCAACATCATTAGTCAATAGGGAAACCAATTAAAATGCAGTGATATGCTGCCAGGTATCTCACTAGGATAGCTATGAGAAAAAGGATGGGTACTAACAGCTGCTGGTGAGGATGTAGAGAAATTGGAACACTCATACATTGCTGATGGGAGTGTCAAATTGTACAGACACTTTGGAAAACAGTTTGGCAAATTCCTCAAAAATTAAACATAGTTATCCTAATATTACACAAAGCAATTCAACTCCTAGATTAATACTGAAAGCAAATGAAAACATAAATATGTACAGCAAAAACTTGTGCATAAATGTTCATAGTAGCATTATCCATAATAGCCAAAAGGTGGAAACACCCACATGCCCATCAATTGATCAATGAATAATCAAAATATAACATACATTGAATACAATGGAGTATTATGACTATTAGAGTATTATTCAGCTATGAAAAGAAATTAAGTACTGATACATGCATGCTACAACATAGATAAATCTTGAAAACATTATACTAAGTGAAAGAAGTCAATGCAAAAGGCCACATAGTATATGATTCCATTTATATGAAATAATGTATAGAGTAGAGAGAGAAAGCAGATTGGTGGCTGCCAGGTACTAGGGAGAGGAAGGAATGGAGAATGACTGCTAATGGTATGGAGTTTTTCCTGGGTGATAAAAATGTTCTGGTATTAAATAGTGGAGGTGTTTTATAATATCATGAATATACTAAAAAAATTATACTTTCAAATGGTGACTTTTATGATATTTAAATTATATCTCAATTAAAAGCAAACCTTAAGACAGAGTTAAATCACTTTGGGGAGAATATGTTAAAAGAAGGGAAAGAGAAGCAGCAGCAGAAGGACACTGCAAAGGAGTCCAAGAAGGAGAGGCAAAAGAAGTAGAAAGAAAAACCAAAGACTCTTTAGAACTGAGAGAAAACAGTAGTTTTATTGGAGTGGTAGGAGTTGGGAAGCCTGATTGGAGTCGGCTGAGAAAATGCGAGGTGAGTAAATAGGGACAGAGTATGTAGATAACTCTTCTGCAAAGTTGGAAGAGAGTCTAGGGTAAAGGAGGGTGTGCCTTTTTTTTTTTTTTTAAAGTGCATCATAACATTCAAAGGGGATGCTATTTCTTGATGGGAGATATAAGAGCTTTTTTTTTTTTTTTTGTTTTTTTGCTAGTGGGAATGACCCAGAAGTAAGACCCAAGAAGTAAGGTAAGAGACTAAGGAGAAGATGTAGATGACAAAGTACAGAAAGGCAGGGGAGAGAGGCAGGACATTCTTGAGAAGGATGGTGAGATGGGCCTCCCACAGAGGAGGCGGGATAATATCTTATCCATTGTAACTGAAAGGTAAAGAAGCTGGTGCAGACAAGAAGGGTGTATAGATTTGGTGGGGAATATAGGTAAGTTCTAGTTTGATGAAGTGATAGCTCAGCTGATGGTAGGGTGGGAAGCAGAAGGAGAGACAGAAATACAGGAAAAAGTATACAAAGACTATCTGAGGAAATAAGCTCAGTAGAGAAATATATTCAAAATATTTATGACATTGCTCTTTTCATAAGTCAACAACAGTTATGTGAATTTTCTAAAATACACGTTTTGTAAGCCTCTCTGCTGTTAAAATCCCCATTACTCAGCTTCTTAGCATGCTGTAGCGTATCCTTCATGATCTGGCGTCTGCATTTATATCTGTTCTCTCCTTTTGCTCCTTCTATGCACTGGGGTGTGTTGTCTTGCTGAATGACTAAGGATCCTAGAATGCAGCAAGCCCTTCCATGTCTCGATAGCATTACACATGTTCCCCTCTACGTCGAAGGCTCTTTGGGTTCCCTTTTGCCAGGCTAACTCTTAATTACAAGAACTAGCTATCATCTCTTCTTGAAAGCCTTCACTAAGTCCACAGGTAGAAGGTAAATAAGTGTTGAAAGATTGGAGATATTTAGTATTAGCCTCATTGAATGAATGAGCTCTTTGAACACATAAGAATTATCCAGAGTCTGAGCTGTATGTGCAAAAAGCCAAGGACTTTAAAACTTATATGGCTTTCTTGGTTTATTTACTCATATGCAGAATGGAGTAATAAACATTATCTCAGTTCCCTTTGCAGAGTCTAAAAAGTGGGTTTTAAATGTCTAGTACATGCACTCATCAATAAATGATAGTTTAAAAAATAGTACTTAAGCAAAGATTTGCATGTAGCAAAACATGGCTGAGAGATTGCTTTCATTGCAGGGATTGCAAGGACACCTGCTGTATTTAAAATGCTACACTTTCTTGGCATAAGATTTAAGACAAATTATAAAAACCTATATCTGAAGCCTGTTTTTCCAAAAGGTAAATTTCCTGATTTGGACCTGTGGGTAGTGAGTGGAGGAACACATTTGGTGTAGAAGGAAAAAATATATTATTTGGATCTACTTCATATTTTCCATTAAGGTCTCCAGCTGCCTGAACATTAAGGAGCTGTGCCAGTGAGGAGGACAAGACCTGGTGACTGGTTAAAAGGAGCTAACAGAGCTCATGATAAGGCTTGCCAGCCTAGAGGACAAACTTCCTGTTGTCTATAGAACAGACAGGACTTGTGGAAGCATAGTGTGTTAAGTGGAGGCCCCTGAGCTTAGAAAAAGGGGCTTTCCTATTAGGCAGGAACCAAGAGAAGCACAAAGAGATCATAGTTTATGAATATGCAACAGATACCTCTGTTTGGAATGAGGCACAACACTTATTTGCTTTTTCAATAAATTCTCTCATTAATTTTTATATAGATTGAATATTTATAAATATTGTTTTATTATTGACTTACATTATTATGTTAGTAATCCTTTAATTTTCAGTTTTGCTTGCCAAAGTTTCTGATTCTTGCTTAAATTAAAAATAATAACTAATCATATGGCTTGGAGTTCTGAATTTAGAATGAGAATCTTTTTGTGAGACTAAATTGCTTTTTAATGAAGTTAATCATTCATTAATTTGCCTTTTAAAATACAGACTTATTTAAAATCTAGTGGGTTTTCTTAATTGAACAGAGACATTCTTGTAATTCATAAGTTATCTTCTCTGCAAATAAAATTATTTTAAAATTATTTATGTCTTGCTTTTCTGCAAAGGATTTGAAGAGGCTTCCTACAAACTATATTCATTTATTCATTCTTTTCTGTAATTATTTATAGAATTATTGAACATTTAAAATAATGAAGTAAAATAGAAGTGAAGAGGAAGGGCTGGTTATGGTAGCTTACACCTGTAACCCCAGCACTCTGGGAGGCTGAGGCAGGCAGATCACTTGAGCTCAGGAGTTCCAGACAGCCTAGGCTACACAGCGAAAACCCATCTCTTAAAAAAAAATACTAGGATTATCCAGGTATAGTGGTGTATGCCTGTAGTCCCAGGACTTGGGAAGCTGAGACTGGAGGATCTCTTGAGACTGGGAGGTTAAGCTACAGTGAGCCGTGATCATGCCACTGAACTCCAGCCTGGATGACAGAGAGAGACCCTGTCTCAAAAAAACAAAAAAAACAAAACAAAAAAAAACAAACGAAAAAACAATTGAAGAGGCAGGACCAAGAAAAAAGAAGCAAGACCAAGAAATAGAGAGTGGAAAATTCCGAAACCTAAATATTGACATAATAATGGGATTAAACATATTTAAGCATCCCATCAAGAGAGAAAGTGAAATATGATCACTTAGATATTTTTGTTATCTTCAAGGATTAAGAAACATTTTTATTCATACATATTCCTTTAGAGGTGAATAAAAAATTTCTCATATTTTATAACAGCAAATACAGTAGCTCCCTTTTTCTATGATCTCACTTCTTATCAGGGTTTAGCTGGGTGGGTGACTTTGGGATCTTGGGTCTGGATCCCTTTCCCACATTTTCAGATCCATGTTGAGATTTCAATGTAAATAATTATACTTTTACTAATAGATTTAGCATCTTCCCCAGAGAGGTCATTTCCTCTGTGTATTCTCTTAATCAATAAACCTTGAAGCTTTCATATTTTCTTCATTTTTCCTTTCCCCACATCTACTACATTTTGCACATTCTACCTGAGTGGTGCCTTTGCTGTCTGTTGGTGCCCTTCCATTTCTGCTGCTGTTGTCCCAGGTCAGAACTTACTTTCTTCTTGCCTGATTTATCCTAATAACTTATTTCATAGCATCGGTTCTTCCAGTGTCAACCCCTACCTTAATCATCCTAAATACTCTTGCCAGAGTTCTCTTAAAGCACTACTCTAATCACTCCCTTTCTTACATAATAAAATCCTAACTTCTTGGCATGACATTAAAAGCTTTTAATGATCTGGCCACCAACTACTTTCCAGCGTAATTTTCCATTTCTTTTATATATCATAGGTAACCATTCTCTGAAACAGTCCTTATACTTTCTCTCCTTTGTGTCATCACGCACACCATTCCCTCCATCTAGAATACTTTTGCTCTTCTATTCCTCCCATTTCAATTGAATTCATCAAATCTGTACTTTTTGCTACATGCCTAAGGATTGTGCCAACTACTATAGTTCCAAAGATGAAAATAATTACCCTTTCTCTCAAAGATCTCACAGACTCATGTAGAAGAATTGGTAAGTTGAAGTTGACATCTTGCTTCCTCTATGAAGCTTTTCTAATTTTCAAGTTTAAATTAATTTTTCTTTTGTTCATATGCTCTTTTTTATTTTTATTTTTAAAAAACCCCTACTCATACTTTTTAAATAGGATGTATGGACATTTTAAATATAAATTATTTCATATGCTCCATTTTATTATGAGCTTCTGTGGCATCAGGTTATCTGGGTCCTTAGGTCTTCAGGCATGCCACATTATAACTCTCACATAATGAATGCTCCATAAGTTTTTGCAAGGTTGTGTACATGGTCAGTGTGCTGAGATGACCCGTAGATCATGAGAGGCAGGCGTCACTGTCGAAACAGTCACACGCAGTTGTACTTTTGAGGTCTTGTTCTAAAAGCTGCTTTTAGGTAGTATTTTAAAAGTTTAGTTGCATGTAAGGTTCCAATGAAGGCTAAATGTTTTTAAACTTTTAAGTGATATGTGTAACCACACGTGGAGTGCAGCCTTTGAAGTCAGCAGACCTCTGCACAGCATGTAGAGAAGAGCCTGGAACACTTAGGGCAGGGATGGGAGTCAGACCTTTAGGGTAGGGCTCCCTAAGGGATAAAGGAGTTGAAGGTCAGGCTTTGAACTGATTTGAAGAAAACTTGTGTCCTTGTTAGAGGTGATTGCTTTTGAAATTTGATGTAATTCTGGCTAATCAATTGTGAAAATGGATACTGGTTAAGTAGATGAGGAATACTCTGCTACCTGCCCCTATGATTGCTTTATTTCACTAAAAAGTTGTATTTTAATATGGCCGTTCATGCTTCAAACCTCACGTATGTGGAGTATGAAGTCACATCTGCACTAGGCTCCAGTAGTCTGCACCCCTGATTTATCCAGTCCATGATTCTTTTGCTATAGCCAAGTGACATGCCATGGGGAGACGCAGGGCACATCGTTTTTCTTTTAGATATTAACCCAGTACTAAGGTTAGAGGCACCCAAACTGTTTTTTTTTATATATATATTTATGGTATTGTCACTCATAAATTTTTCCATACTTCCTTTGGATCTACTTTATTTAAATATAATCTCTTTGTTGAATAATCTATTCATCATATTTATTATCCACTTTGGAAATTTTTAATAGGTTAACATGACAGTGTCAAAGAATATCTCCATCATGCTAGTATTTGGCATTTGTGGGTGTTGCTTCAGTGGTACCTTTGGTCATATATCACATATGTAGGTTCTGTATTTACCATAACCTACCATAGTTGATCCATCAAAGATGCCACAAACTTCAGATGCAGCATTATTTTATATACAGCTAAGAAAGAAAAAGAGAATCATTGTTACTTAAACTAAGATACTTTCTTATCACTTAACAGTTTTGTTTTATAGTTACTGGAAAAGCTCTTGGGTTTTAGAAAGATTTTTATCATATGCCACTCTTATGCATACATAAACTATAAGATGTAAATGAAATAAATTGGTAAATTACTGTCAAAATTTCTTCACATTGAGTTCAACTCTTTATGGATCTTCCTTCAGCTCACAATTGTTATCTGTGTTTTTCCACCCACTGTCATCCACCATGCTACTTACTAAGAGTATTGGTGGTGAAGCATTTCTTAAAAGACTGCTTCTTGCTTGAGTGAGTGTTATTTCCTAAGAGACAGGATCTCTTAGGGCTGATCAGTTTTGGAATTCCTTGGTCAAGCCCTGGGTCCTACCCTCCCTGATGAAGGTGACAAGGTGTCCTCCACACAGCTCCTGGCATACCAGGCATTCATTTTCTCTGTGTTCTGCTCAAGGCAAGGGGCAGAAACTGAGCCGCCCTCAAATACTTGGTACCAAGCCAAGTGATTTTTCCTGTTTTCAACCTTGACACTGCAATCTGCGCATTGAGTGAATAAGTGGAAATTTTTGAGCAAGAAATAGCTTTATGCTAGATCTATTTGAAATGTTCAAACCACCTATTTAATGGCATCTTCACAGCCATGCATAATTGAGTTAGAGATGTCACAACTTAGAAAATTTTTCAGGCAGAAAGAAAGTAGAATTGGCTCTCTTCTCAGTTAGTACCTTCTGGCAACTCTGGCTTGTTTTATCAAGCAGGGATTAACCTCTCTCTATTGAAAAACTTAATTTTTGATGTACCCTCTTACACTGATTGAGCAGTTGTATGAGAAGGAACAAAAGATGCTTTCTGGTGTTCTTTGTATAATTTTTTAAACTGGAATTGCAGAGCTAATTATTCTTGCATATGCTTTTTTAAGGCTGTGTATCTAAATATCATGTGTTTGGTTTTTTTGGAGAAAACCATTTTGTGAATGTTTTAGGGCACAAATTGCTTTCCTCTCTGAATTAAGGTATGTGAAAACATCTGGCACAGAGCCCAAGTACTGTTTCCTTTGCCCTCCCTGTCTGGTGCTGCCCTCCCATGCCTGAGGAGCTGTGATCTGCTTGTTTACAGCTTAGCCACATAGGATCTTAGCAGAGTTCAAATTTCCCCAAGATCTGCAGTGTGTGATTTTCACTCTTGCTCGAGTGTGTCTCTCCAGAAGCATTTCCTCATAAGGGAAGAAGATAGTTATATCTGTCAGTTGCAGTTAACTATAGAATTGTGCTATTTTACCCTAGAATTCCTCTTCTCTAGTTATACTAACCATGTTTTTCCTGTACCCATATCCATATAGAAACTTAAGCTCTTGACCTAAATTTTTCTGGCTGCTCATTTCTCCTTTTTCCATTGACTTAATTACACATGGATTCATGTCATGAAGGGTAATCATTAGTTCTCATTGACATATGATGCTGGGTTATTGCTGCTAAAATATTTTCACTGCCCTGCCTTATTGTTATTGTTTGAAAATATAAAGTAATGCTGATAGGCAATCAATATCTCATGCTACATCAGGACAGAAATTGAATCCTGACTATTGACTTTCAGTTTAATTTAACCTTCATCTAGTTAAAAGTGGAGACTGGTAACTTTTACATGAACTCAAGATAATTTTTAGACTAGGGAAGTTCTGATGATTCCTATAATTTTAATTACAGTAGCTCATATCTGACACTCAGTTTTCTTCACTAATCATTTGGGTTGTAAAGCTATAGTTAGGCTCATTAGATGCAGTTACTAGAAGTGCAGATATATTGTCTAGGAGGACATAAGGGCCATTGAAGAACTAGTCGTGGAAGAACTATCCTTGCTCAGGGAAGAACTAGGTCTGATGGCTTGCTTCCGGACCTATTTAAATACTAGCACGTCTGCTAGTACATTTTCCATTACTCTGAAAAAATTATTAAATAACATTATCTGTTTGACATAAATTGCCTTTTATATTCCTTACCGATTTAAAGTAAAATTGAGGTAACATATAATTTTTATAGACTCTCACTCTATTCTCATTAAGAAGGCATTACTGAAGATACATTTTAGGTGGGACCAATTACAAACTAATGTGGTTATATAGTCATTGTGACCTAGCTGAAGACCAAGAGTCTTTTACTCAGTTAAGAACCCCTGAAGTCTCTCGTGCACTATTCTGTGTTCTGCAGATTGGCCCTAGTTCCCTGAAATAAAAAATGAGGAATTGATCTTCAGTAAGAGTCTTTTGAATGCTTATTATATGCCTATCACTTTGCAAATTAGATTATGTATCAAAAGGAGGTTTAGAGTGGTTCTTGAGCTCAAAATTATATTCTTCTGGGGAAAAATAAGACATGAAACAGTAAGTAAACAGCATAAGGCTAGAAAAATAAATGCTAAATTGAACACAATTAGGTACCCAAACTGCCTGGATTTGTAATGTGAAGTCCAAAGGGAAATAATCCATATTGAAAGGTGGTACCCAGGAAGAGTTTATGAAGGAAGTATCATTTGAGATGGGCTCCGGACTATGACGTAATTTGAGAAAACAAAGAAAAAGGTGGAAAGTGTGTCTGGAGAAAGAATGGTGTGAATAAACACTTGAAGACATGAGAAATTCTTGAATTTTCAGGGAATAGTTTGGGCAGAGGGTTGACTATATGCTTAAAGAGGCAAGATTCCAAATGATGTCAAATGGTAAAAATCAAAGATTTGCAATGGACATTGTTAGAATTATTGTGATAGAGAGATCAGGAAGGGATCAGTACACGTTGTCAAGAAATGAAGTGACATGTTGTGCAGTTATGTATGTACTCTCCACTTTATACTCAGTGCCCAGAGCCCCAGGATACAGCGGGTGTTATTTTGGCAACTCAGATTTCACAGAGAACATTGCTGTCATGGACCTGATTTTTCAAAACACTAAACAACTCTTCATAAAGTGCCCAACAAAACAAAATATAGTCTTCTCTCAATTTACATGATAGTTGTATTTCCAGAAAATTCAACGTATTGCCTAATCCTTGGTGTTTCTAGATAAAACAGGATTAGGCTCCAGCCCAGATAATTTCACCTACATGAACATGCAGCAAAAGACTGGAAAATTATGCAGGATGTCGGGTTATTGTTCAATGCATAGGATTCTCCCAAGAATTGAAGGATGTTTAACATTCCTGGTCCTATGAACACCATGAAACATCTTCACAAATTTTTTAATTTGTTACCCTCTCCCTAGTAACTACTGCCTTATTTCTATATTAGTGAGTATGTAAGTTACATACCCTACTTTGCCTTTCTTGGTTAAAATTATAGTTGTTGCTTTATATGTTTTTACTTGTTAAATAAAATATTTAAAATTTATTTTCTCTGGAAAGATAGATTCTGTGGGTTTAAGAGGCAGTAAATTATTTCTTTATTAGTGACTACATGAGTTACATACCCAAATTTCTCTTTTTTTGCTAAAATTTTGATTGTTGTCTTGTTTTTACTTGCTAAATAGAATATTTAAAGTGCATTTTCTCTAGAAAGATTCTGTGGGTGTATGAAGTAGTAAATTATTTGTGACTTTATGTTACATATCTTAATTTCTCTTTTTCTGTTAAAATTTTAGCGGTTGTATTTTTTATTTTTATTTGTTAAATTGAATATTCAAAATGTATTTTCTCTAGAAACATAGATTCAGTGGGTTTAAAAGGTAATAAATTATTTTTTTCAACTTAGCCAACAATTGCTAAGCCCCTACTGACTGCCAGGCTCCACGCAGACAATTTATGGCCATTGAGCTCACACAGTTGGGTGATAACCCATCAGGAAAGGAATGTGATAAGGCGTGTAGCGAGAATTTGAGAGATGACAACGTATTACAGAGGGTTGAGGGAAGGTCAGGAAAAATGACAGAGATCATCACATTTGAGTTAGAGCTTAAAGAATAATTTTAACAGAATTTAAGAGTGTGCTACTTTATAACAGAAAGTTGAATTTAAAATGACTCTCAAATCCTATTAATTATATAGCCTTTGCAATGAATTATTACCAAACGCCTAGTATATTTTGAGATGAAAAAGCTTCTTTTTATCTCCCACCCCAAAATAGTTTTTTCTTTTCTTCTTTTTTAGTTCTCTGTCATTTGTTTGTTCATATTTAGATCTGGTCTTCCTAAAGAGTTTATGAGGATAGAAACTATGCCACGTACTTCACTGCATCTCTGCAGTGTTAGGCATTTCGGACCTTAGATATTGTCAAAATAATGTATGTAGGAATGAATAAGCTATTCTTACGTGCAAATTGTTTGTTTATTCTTTTTCTATTAGCATTTCCTAGGAAAGTGAAGTGAGTATGTTAGTAATGAGGACACCAAGAGGATGTCCCCGCTAGTCTCCAGCATGCTGGCCAGACCCCAGTTTTGCTCTGTCTCAGCCCACAGAATCACATTGCTTTTCTCTTAGTCTCTATCTTTAGGTAACAGAAAATGTGGAAAGTTGATGTCTGCCCTGGAAGTTATAGAAATTTCCACTCAGAAGGTCCCTCTTTCTGAAGAACTTTTTTTTTTTTTTTTTTTTTTTTTTAAATTCAGGTCCAATTTGGACAAGATGTTCTTTTGCTTTTTTGAGTCAGTTGAAGAGCAAGAGTACAGATGTACTTTTTAAGAGTTTAGATAAAACCTGATAAAGTTTGTAAAAACATGTTTTGAACTGTAAAATATCACAAAAATTATTATTCTTTTTTGTTATTAAGATTGAAGGAAGCGTAGAATCATCCCATAATTACTCTTGGTGTCTGAGTCTTGTGTTTGATTAGCTTTAACTCACATTTTATTGTAGTTATCAGATGGATTTGGATATTTGGAAGATATAAAGATGTCTGTTCTTTAAGAAGTCAAGTTAGGCCAGGCGCGGTGGCTCAAGCTTGTAATCCCAGCACTTTGGGGGGCCGAGGCGGGTGGATCACGAGGTCGAGAGATCGAGACCATCCTGGTCAACATGGTGAAACCCCGTCTCTACTATAAATACAAAAAATTAGCTGGGCATGGTGGCACGTGCCTGTAATCCCAGCTACTCAGGAGGTTGAGGCAGGAGAATTGCCTGAACCCAGGAGGCGGAGGTTGCGGTGAGCCAAGATCGCGCCATTGCACTCCAGCCTGGGTAACAAGAGCGAAACTCCGTCTCAAAAAAAAAAAAAAAAAAAAAAAAAGAAGAAGTCAAGTTAAATCATGTAAGACAAAAAGATCTTGAAAGGAGCTGTGAAATTACCCAATCTCTATTAGTGACACATTTCTCATCAGAAAAATGATCTGTATTTCCCAGGGTTCCTTTTGTGGGTTTAGATGAGTTTAGTGGGTTTAGACAAGTTCCTTTAGTGGGTTTGAAAGGCACAGCATGGTGCCTGGCCTGTAGTAGGCACCTGTTAAATGTTAGCTATAAAGTATTACTATTATTTAAAAGGTTATTTAAAACCCTGAATCTAGCAGACATTTATTGAACACCTACTATGTGTCAGGTACTGTTTTAAGAGCTAGAAAAAAATGCCCATAAGGCAAATAAAGATTCCTGTGCTCCAGAATCTCACATTTTAACTGGGGAGATGGATGAACAATACTCAAAGTAACTAAGTAAATTACGTCGCAGATTACAAGAGGATTAGGGCCATGGACCAAAGGAAAGGCAAAGCAGGGTAAGGGGGATCAGGCATGTCCAGTAAGAAGAGGTGAGATTTAAGCAAGGACTAGAGGGAGGTGACAGCATTAATAGTGTCTTATCTCCTTAGTCAAGAGTTGGTGTTTCAATGGCAAGATATGTAATGACTGTAAAAATGCCTAATGTTCTTAATTATTAGACTTAAAACATATGAAAAAATGTGCACTTTTTCTTTTCTCTTTCTCCACAAAGTTAGAAAATACTGTCCCTTTAATTTTCCCCTCAATGACAATAAAATAAGTATCCCTAATTATATTATCAAATCTTGTTTCCTTTACTTCCTAATGGATTTAGCTCTAATCCAAACCAGAAATACCTTTTGAGTCTTTTCTGATATGACATTATTACAGTGAGTGGTTTCTATTTTTCTTTTGAGTGTCACTTGAACACAGGAAAGGAATGTGAGAAGACCTCTTGCCACAGCTGAAGCATGTATTAGAGTACATTATTTAGTAAATGGTAGACAGTTCTTTACTTGAAAGTAATTTGAACATTTATTGTAATTTTTTTCAATTCCTAATCAGAGATGGTAGTTTTTCTATATTTTAAAATTTGATATCACATCCATGTATGTATATACAAACACACATATATTTTTCAGATATTAAAATTGGATGTCACTAATATATGTATGTGCATATATGTATATGCATCTATATATACATATTTGGATGTATATAGATGTACACATATGCATAGTTTAGTTGATGAGGTTATTTCTTAATCTCTTAATTATTTGAAAAACTCGGGGAAACCAGCAATTTTTATAGTTAAATATTTCTTGAAATTAAATTAATTGTGGCATTGGTGCAAGTCAAAATAATTCAGTGTTTTGGTAGCAGTAGTATCTATGATAGTTCTTAGGCATAGATGTTACAGTGAGAAAGTATCCAGTGGTAGAACTGATGAAATTGAGTTTTATAGATGTACTTGAGACTACTATGCTTTTATCATCAAAATATAATATCATACAGTTCATTGCTTGGCAAATGCATGTGTACAATTAGCCTGGACTAGTAGCCTTGCTACTCTTGTATTTATTCAGCCACTTAAAAAATAATGTCAACTTCTATTTTGGATTCCAGGGGCACATATGCAGGTTTGTTACATGGGTAGATTGCATGATGCTGAGGAGTGTGAATGATCCTGTCACCCAAGTAGTGAGCATAGTACCCATAGTATCCAGTAGGTAGTTTTTCAGCCCTTCTCCCTTCCTTTATTCCCCATCTAGTAGTTCCCAGTGTCTACTGTCATCTTTATGTTCATGAGTACCCAATATTTAGCTCTCACTTATAAGTGAGAACATGCAGTATTTGGCTTTCTGTTCCTGTGTTAATTCACTTAGGATAATGGCCTCCATCTCTATCCATGTTGCTGCAAAGGGCATGATTTTGTTCTTTTTATGGCTGCATAGTATTCCATGGTGTAGAGCTACCATATTTTCTTTATTCAATCCACTGTTGATGGGCACCTGGGCTTTTTCCATGTCTTTGTTATTGTGAATGGCACTTCAATGAACATATAAGTGCATGTGTCTTTTTGGTAGAACAATTTATTTTCCTTTGGCTATATGCCCAGTAATGGGATTACTGGGCCGAATGGTAGTTCTGTTTTAAGTTCTTTGAGAAATATCCAAACTGCTTTATGCAGTAGCTGAACTAATTTACATTCCTACCAACAGTGTATAAGCCTTCCCTTTCCTCTGCAGCCTTGCCAGCATCTTATTTAACCACTTCTAGAGTTCATTATTACTTTGTCTGAATTGTTTGTACCAAAGCTACTTAAAAAGCCAGTATTGTTTCATTGAAATCACTGTGCTGTTATACCTTTTTTTTCTTAGCTGTCTTTTTAAGATGAGTTGGAATATAATATGTAAAAATTACACATAAGTTAGGTTTGGCATCTGAAGAAGTAAACCACATGTTTACCGGCAATAGAGCATGCCATAGTGCTTGAGAGCATTGAATGCGCCTGAATACCTAGATCCAAATCTTCCCTTGCCCCTTACTACCTGGACAACCTTGAGCAAGTTACTTAGTCTTCTAGGCTTTATTTTCCTCATCTGTGAAATTATAAACACAGTAGTACCTACCTTACTGGATTGTTTTAAGGATTAAATAAGTTGCTATTAGTAAAGCACTCAGTACAGTGTTTATTAAGTAGATATAAATAACTACCCCAGCAAGTCTAAAAAAAGACTTATCTTTTAAAGATACATACTTATATCTTTTTTTTTTTTTTTTTTTTTTTTTTGAGGTGAAGTTTTGTTGTTGTTGCCTAGGCTGGAGTGCAATGGCGTGATCTAGGCTCATTGCAACCTCTGCCTCCCGAGTTCAAGCAATTCTCCTGCCTCAGTCTCCTGAGTAGCTGGGATTACAGGGATGCACCACCATGCCCAGCTAATTTTTGTATTTTTAGTAGTGACAGGGTTTCACCATGTTGCTCAGGCTGGTCTTGAACTCCTGACCCTAGGTGATCTGCCCACCTCAGCCTCCTAAAATGCTGGGATTACAGGTGTGAGCCACCACGCCTGGCCCATACTTACATCTTTATTGATGACATGATGTGATCTCTTAGATTTGTTTGAAAGCAATCTGGTCAGAGAGTGGGACATGAAGTGGTCAGAGAGTAGATGGATCAAGATGGCCCATGGGCTGATAACTACTGAAGTTTAATATAGGATTTATTATACTACTAGCCTCCTTTAGATAAGCTTGAAACTTTCCAAATAAAAAGTCAAAACAAAAAAAAGGACAGTTCACGTCTTCCAATGTTCTTTTATTTATTTTTTTTCTTTTCTTTTTCTCCCCTAAAGCTGGTATATCATTCCTGTCTTTTTGGGTATAGTTTAAATGCTACCAGTTGTGAAGCCTCCTTGATAACCCCAGCCACATCTCATCTCTTCTCTTCTGACTCTTGCAGCCCCCTGGCCTCTTCTCGGGCATCTGTACACATTGTGGCTTTGTATTTATTCCTGAGTGCCTTTTCCTTCTTCCAGGCTAACCTCCAAGTGGGCTAAGATCATCTTTGTGAATTCCAGGGCAGAAACCTTGCACACAGTAGGTGCCCATCAAACATTTGTTGAACAAATGCCATTTATTGACTATAAACTAGAAGGAGCAAAAATAACTTTTTTTTGTATGTCACAGTTACTACTAATGTACCATGTTTTGAGATGAAAGGTTGTTATTCAAATATTTTAGTGGTAGTTTGAAATAGGAATACTTGTGACTTTGTATTAAAATGTCTTTGCTGTTTGGGGCATTTCTTTTTACTCTTTTCAAAGACTTCATTTAGAAAGTTAATGTTGTTCCAGGCTATTAGCAAAGTTACAGATATATCCTTCTTATTCCGTCATGTTGAGAATCTGAACATGTGAAATACTTGTGTTTTATTTTATGGTTATGGAAGTAAGATTTTTTTTTTTTCCAACTGTGGGCCCACATTTTTTCTATTTACTGACTTAAGAGTCTAGTTTGAAATTGGGAAAATTTACTTTTGAAAACCTAAATCACAGAACTTTGTTTCGCTTTAGGATACATCTAGAAACCAGGGGAATAAATTAACTATAATTTTAGCCACCCTCCCCTCCCTTATAACATAGGTAAGCTTTACTTTAGGCATGTTCTTGAAGCACCATGTGTAAAACACCTTTTGGTAAGTTAAAGAATATTTTAAACCCAAGGATTTTATATCTATTAAACATATTCTTAAATGAAATAAATTTATAAAGCAAAGACCATTTTAAAGCAAAGAATTCTCTTTAATCTCTCATTTAAAGGTTTTGCAAGTTGGCTTGTTTATAAGTTAAACTTATCTAAGGTGAGTACTCCATTCATTTTTTAGTCTCTTCTCCACAATAAATCATTTTTGTTGAACTTCAACAAAAATCAAGTAGTGAAATTGGGCTACCTTGAGTTTCACTTCGACCTCCTTTCTATTTCCATCCTCAGTGGAGGTGCTAATTATAAGTGAAATAGTTTAAAACTGATAACTAAGAGCAAAAAGTGCCAAAGGATATAGGGAATCTATAAACTAAGTAATCAAATTCCTCAAAACAAGAATGGGGTTATATTGCCTGAAGGCATTATTGCCATGACTTTCTCATTTGCAATGGAGAGTTAAAAAAAAAAAAAATCTCTGCTTTTGATTTTTCTCCACTTGCTGCTCCGTTACCACCCCAGTGGCATGTTCTCATTAACCCAATTCCTTGACCTTTAGCTATTACACTGAAGAATTCAAATTCACAAGATGTGAATTGCCTCATTCATATCTGCAAAGTTTGAATCATGATTAAGACTTAGGCCGGGTGTCTGGTTATGAACAGGCTGCAAGTGAGAGTGGGTGTTCCTTTGTGAGGATCTGTACTTGCTCAGTTGTATTGCTTCGTTGACTCATTTAAAGTTTCTGTAGTACTTAGGACAATGATTCTCAGCACAGTCATTGTGGTCTATCATGCTGTCTTTGGCTGACAGATGTGGTTCTGAGAGAATTTAAAAGTAAAGTAAAATTTTCATTTAAAAATAATAACACATGAAATTAAGAAAAACAAAAGAATAGGTATTAAAGATAAGACTTCCAACTCCCCAAAAGGAAAATTACTAACAGCTTGCAGAAGCTTTAATGAAATTATTTTTAACACAGATTGAAAAAAAAAAGATGTGAGATCATTTCTCCCTGTAGATCATAATTCCCTGGGGATAGGGACCTTGTTTCCTATTCTGTTGTATTGCTCCATGGCAATTAATAAGGTAATTTGTACGAATTGAAGCATCAGAAAATACTAACTTTTCTTTCTTTCTTTCTTTCTTTTTCTTTTCTTTCTTTTTTTTTTTTTTTTTTAGAAATTTGGAAAAACTCAAATCTGTTGGGAAATTGGCTCTTTGAAAATTTATTCATAAAAAATTATTGTAACTGAAGTTTACTTCTCTCAGATACCACACATGTTTCTGTAGAAGGATCTGCTGGACTACCTCTGTTTCCCCCATGAATTGGAGAGATTTGTGTTAAGTGACAGAGAGAAAACAAGCCCTAATCTATTCCCTTTTTCTTCTGCATGGACATGAACTCAGATTTGTTTGATTTACTACCCAGAGGAGAGCCAGGTGGCCATAATTTTATTTTCTTTTACATCATATTTTTACATGAAAAGGTATACCATTAGTCCCCTTAAGGAATAAGCATATCATTTTACTCCCTAGAGGTATTGGGTACTGTTGGGACCTTCATCAAGCAGAATACAGTTACCTCAGTGAATGTACTTCTGACTTCTCAGGTTCAAGCTTTCTTGTTTTTTTTTTTTTTTTTTAAAATATATAAAACAAAAATATATGAAAAAAATGGAAATAACCAGGGGGAATGAATGATCCATCTGATTATATCCTTTGTCATTGTGGGAAATTATTACATTATTCCAACCTGCAGAAATTTCCTAAAATCCCAACATGGAGTCCCCTATTTTTTCTGTCAGAGTGTACATAGTTGTATAATAAAATAAATGGATTTTATGCAAGTGCATTTAATTGTATGGAACATCCTCATGATTCAATCTGCTGCTCCCAAATCAAAACTAATATGCTTTTGGCTTATGTAGTGGTTTAAATCATTTATATTATTCTGCCCATACTCAGTAAAACTAACATGTATTCAGGGTCTGCCATAGGAAAGGTGCAGTTTTAGTTGTTCAAAGAAGCAAGGGTTGGAAGTAGCTAGAATATTCTTTCTTTGCTATCATTTTCAGATATCAAATCATCGCAAGTTTGTGTGAAAAATAATTTAATGTATTGAATAGCTATGTTTTAAAAATCTAGGGTTCTTTTTTGTTATTGCTCAGAGAAAAGAATTAAAAATTGTATGATGTACTTTGATCAGTGCTATCTACTGAAAATCTATACCACTTTAGATTATTTTGAATATTTGAAAGCATGAAAGTGTTCACAGTTGAATGTTTCCAAGTAATTGCCTTAATATTTTATCACTTAGAAGTCAGATACAGATAACGGAAATAGCTAGCTATTTGAGGAAAAAAAATAGAATAATAAAAATAAAAGCATTTACCATAAGGAATTAGGTGATTACTAACATAATCATTGGACTCTAGGCTAGGCCTCTGAGAATGGCTTCTAGAAAGTCATGATAGAACTGAATGCCAGGGGCATTGCTTCCATTGTTGCTCTTAGGAAGCTGGGAACTCAAAAAGTCTGTATGCCAACTGCTGATTTCAAATCATACCACCCTAGCCACAACCAGGAGTCATGAAGCAACTACTATCTTCTGGAATATTCTACTTTAGCTGTAATTCAGGTATCAGACTGCTGCCGCCGTTGCTAGCTTCAGAGCTATTTGCTGCCTGTTAGATCTGTACTAGCAAGATAACACTTTGGGTGCTTCTTCTCTTCCACTTAACTCTGAATTCAAGTTTTATGGAAGTACCTCCCAAGTTGGGATTCAGTTCTCATGGAAGTGCGTCTTAATGGTGAAACCTAAATTGTGTTGAGAATGCTAGTTACAAGGGAGTCTGGGAAATGAAATTTTAATGTTCTGGCCTCTGTAGCATGAGAAGGCAAATATGGCAATTGGAGCAGACGTTGAGCTGGCCAATGTGCTGTATCAGCCACAGATGCTTTTGAGTTATTTCCTGTGATGGCTAGAAAACAAACTTAGAATCTGGCTGAATGGGTAAGGAAACAATTTTCAGATGTAAACCTTGTATATTACAGTCTCCAAGTAGATTTCTAAAATATATATATATTTTGTTTGCATTATCTGAGTCTCCAGAAGACCTCCAGTAATCACATAGTCAGATGTGCCAGTTGGAATGATTCAGGTATCTCTCCTATATGATTTCTGTTTAGAACTTAGCCATCTTCTGAAATTAAGCTTTTTCCCCCCTGGTGATTATACTAGTGCATTTAATTGGGATTATTTTTTGGCACAGCGAACATTAATTAGAGCAAATGGAGCATAAGCAGCGTTAGTTGAATAAATAATGAATTTAAATAGTCTATAAAGGTTAAATAGCATACTCTGGAATGTTCTATGAAGTGATTTTTTTCTTTCCATGCTACATACTGTAAGGATAACTTGTCTAACCCAAGGTTAGATACATAACAATATGTAGAGTAGTTCCTGCAATATTTTCATGAAAAATATATGTATAAAAATGTCCAGGATGGTCAAAGATAAAATATTTACACTGACTATTATAAATTAGAATAGTTTTTTGGTTTATTTACATTAAAAATATTTAATCTTATGAGTATATCATCTTATAAGAAAATGGTTACTAAAAAGTTCTTCTGTAAATTTTATCGACCAGGAGTTCTATTCAAAATACATAGGCAGAATAAATAGTAAAGTAAAAAAAGTATGTGTCTTTTATTTCTCTGCTAAATTTGAATGGGTACATGTGATAGACTAATTATTTTGTGGCTAATTTATTGAAAAGTATTTTTTGGTTGGGAATAAAATGTCTTTTGTTGGTATCTACCCTAGTTTCAGGGTATAATCATAAATTATTTTATTGAAGGCAGTTATGATACCATCTTGTCACTTTTCCTGATAATCGTATAATAATAAGTTGCATTCACATTAATTTACCTGTTTACTTTTTCAGTTAATTCCATATGAAACATTTGTTTAGTCTACTAAGATGTCAAATCAACCACAAATTACCATTCATAGATGAAATTGAATTAATTCTTAATGATGTGGTTTTTCAGAACATAGATGGCCTTTTCAGGACATAGTTGAAATCCTTTAATTTTGTGATCGTGATATTTCATATAAATTAAGTATAATGTAGAGTATACTTACGATACTGGCCATTCTTTCAGGAAATTAAAACTTAAGGAAATGGGCAGTGTATGATGCTATATAATTATGAAAATTCTCCTGTGAAGTTTTGCCTTTTCATGTTAGTCCTAAGTAGAGGGCATAATGGGTGTGGTTGTCAGTTACGTTTGGGAAAATTTATAGGAATGGGAAATTCTCAGATGAGAAAATAGGAAACTCCAGGTAGAGGGCCAGGCTGAGCAGTAAGCAGCACCATAGAGCCAGGGTCAGGGAGCTGGAGAGTCAGGATGAAGGTCATGGATAAAATATAATTCTGGGCATTCTGCTGAAATGGCAGACCTCTCTGTACATTATGGATGTGCAAATGCTAGCACCCAAAGTGTCTGACTTTGATGTGCTGCAAAGCACCTTCGGCCTCCAATGGGTGCTGAGTTGGAGAGATTCCAGCCTCAGCAAAGACGTCTGTTAGCAGAGGAACAGGATTAATGAAGGGATTTGTCCCTCTCTTACCTCAGTTTACTCAAGGAGAGGGTTTTGTTAATTGGCATGAAAATGTTGCATAATATTTTAGAAACTACATCCTAGAATTTCCTTCAAAATAGTACAGTTACAATAATTATCAAAGATATTTTCTCTAAAATTATTTTTTCATATCTAGAATTATTATTTTTACTTTATTTTGAAATAATTTCAAACTTGTAGAAGAGTTCCAAGAGTATTAAAAAGCCCTCCTGCATAGCAACTATTAATGCTTTGCCACATTTGCTTTATTTATCTCACCTTGTCTCTCTGTCTGTCTCTCTACACACACACACACACACACAGATACACACGCACACACACACACGCACGCACCATTTGAGAGTTAATGGTCAATATCATATCCCTTTACTCCTACACATTTCAGCATGCATTTCTTAAGAACAAGGACATTCTTTTTTATAACCACACAAATATACAGCCCATATTCAAAATTTGCCTGTTATCCCAATAATATTTTTTAGAGCATGTTTCCTCTTGGCCAAATAAGTTGTGACCACATAGTATATTTAGTTGTCATGTCTTTTAAATCCTTAATCTGGAATAATCTCCTAGCTCCATTTTCTTTCATAACATTGATATTTTTGAAGCGTATATGCCACTCGTTGTATAGACCAGTCCTTTATTTTGATTTGGCTGATTCAATATTTTTAATTAATGGCTTTATACTTTAATTTGAAAAACATGGAAATACATAAGGAAGAAAACATTCACCCTTGATCCTGCTGCCCAAGGATACTGTTGACATTTAGTGATACTTCTATTTTTCCAATGACTATATTTTTTACATAGTTATATATGTGTGTGCATATATACAATGTATATTTTATAACTATGTATAAAAATATGGGATTATTCTGTGTATGCAATTTTTATAACTGATTTTATCATTCATATGGTTGGCTGGGGCTGGCTGATTGATGACTGGGACACCTCACTTATTCTCTTGTGGTTTCCCATCCTTCAACAGGCTAGTTCATACTTGTTCACATGATGTTGACAGAGTTCCCAAAAGCATCAAGAGAACAAATCCTTTAATGTACAAGAACTTTTCAATTTTCTATTTCTGATCTATTTGCTTCTGTCCCACTGTCCAGAGCAAGTCTTTTTTCCATGTTATTAAATGCTCTTTGAAAGCATATTTTCATAGCTCCCCTAATGTTCCTTATTATAGTTACACTATCATATATCTAAATATTCTCTCATTGTTGGACATTTAAATTGTTTCTATTTTTCTTATTACAAAAACACTGTGACTGCATGAAGTGGTTTGCCCCTATAATCCCAGGTACTCGGGAGGCTGAGGTGGCAGGATCATTTGATTAGGACAGGCGTCTCCAAACTTCAGCCCGCAGGCCACATGCGGCCCCCTGAGGCCATTTATCCGGCCCCCTGCCGCACTTCAGGAAGGGGCACCTCTTTCATTGGTGGTCAGTGAGAGGAGCACCGTATGTGGCAGCCCTCCAACGGTCTGAGGGACAGTGAACTGGCCCCCTGTGTAAAAAGTTTGGGGATGCCTGGATTAGGAGTTTGAGATTAGCCTGGACAACACAGTGAGACCTCATCTCTAAAAAAACAAAAAAGAACAACACACACACTCTGTCAGAATGAATATCATTAATCAGTAAACTACATTTGATTCCTCTTTTTCTTAAAGTTACTTAAGCACATGTATATTAAACAAATGACTTTTCATGGTGGACTTAAAACCAGTAAAGTCTTGATGTGTGCAGAAATGTGAAACATTTCCCAGTCTGATTTTTGGGGCCTCTCTCTGTTAAAGGTTTGCTTTCCCGTAATGTATCTGCCTGCTTAGTGTGCTTGCTACACCATCTGTGGTGACAATGTATTGTCATTCTCTCAGTCTGACTGCTAGGAGATCACAGGGAGCTGAATGCAGCTCAGTTAAACAGATGTTCAACGTGGTTGCATCTTCAAAGTCTTGTCTGGTTCCAGTCCTGACAAATCTTCTAGGGCTCTGGGAGAGAGAGAAAGCTTCTGGTTGAAGGAATATCCCGTAGTTTCCCAGTGGAAACAGAAGCTCATAGATTCTGATTTGGTTCCGGTGTTCTTTGGAAATTTGTATCAGTGATGAATAAAATGAAAGATTGGTTAAGTTGCCTCCTGAAGTGGTTCTTTTTTTTTTTTTTTCTTCAGAATAAAGACTAGGCATCATCTCCTCTATGACATTTTTCCTGATACTCCTGTTCATTTTCCATGCTGGACCCAGCAGGGTTAATCACCTTCTCCTTTGAGTTACCCATGTATGTTGTCTTTAGGTCTCTTACAGTCATCGCACTGTCTTACAAATAATTATATACAAAGTCTAGCTTCCCTATAAGGCACTGGGTTTTATATCCATTAGATACATTTGCCCTGCAATAAACCATCCCAAAACTTAGTGGCTTAGAACAATAGCTGTTAATTTAGCTCATGATTCTGTGGAATCAGCAGGTTGGTCTTAGCTCAGTAGGGCTCAGTTGCTTTCTGATGGGACTCACTCATATGGTCAGCTGGGGCTGGCTGATTGATGACAGGGACACTTCACTTATTCTCTTGTGGTCTCCCATCCTTCAACAAGCTAGTTCATACTTGTTCACATGATGTTGGCAGGATTCCCAAAAGCATCAAGAGAACAAATCCTTTAATGTACAAGAACTTTTCAAATTTCTGCTTCTGATATATTTGCTTCTGTCCCACTGTCCAGAGCAAGCCACATAGCTAAGCCCAGAGTAATTGTGTGAGAGCACTACAAAAGGGTGTGGATACAGGGATGTGTGAGCAAATGGAGCATTACTACAATCATTCCACTACATGTTCCTTGATGTCAGGGTTACATATCACCCACTTTTTTATCTCTAGATCATATCATGTTGCTTGGCACAAGGTAGATGCTTGGGAAATGTTGAATTGATCTATATAGTTTTCTGGCCCATTTAGCATCCCCCCAAACTTGGGTAATCTCCAGGGCACAGGGAGGGCATTAGGCAATGCTCTTGGATGCTGAGCTTTAAGGAATTTTTTGCAGCTGGCTTTTGATGAGGAAAGTCTATGGAGAGAAAATGGGTATGGCACTTGGTAAAACAAAGATCAGGAGATTGTTTAATGGAATGCTAATAACATTTTTAATCTCCTAAGCAAAACATATGTACTTATGTTGTGCTTTTATTTTTCTTTCAAAGGATGTTCCTCATGTTAATTTAATCTGGTTTTATTTTGTGAATAAATAGGGAGAGAGTACCTAGCATGTTTGACCTTGGCCCCATATCCTCAGAGTCAAGGCCTCTGAAGAATTTTTTGAAATTTTGAAAAACCAGGAATAGAATCATCCTTAAACCTATGTGATGCGGGCTGCTTTCTTAGGCCTAAAATTTTAGAGGGACTTACTTTTTCTGGCTTTGCCCATCCTTGCATTGCTACTATTGGGGGGGTTGAGAATGTGACAGGGGTTATGCCCACCTAGAGCCCTTTCTCCTTCTAACCCATGTTGCAGGAAACTGGGACTTTAAAATTATCTGCCTAAATGGGCTTAAGCTGCTTTCCGGACCTATGTGGGCTCCTTTGCTTTTCTCCCAAAGGCAGATTCTACCAGTGTGTACCCTTTCTAGGCCGAAGGGGTAGCCAAGGGTAGCTGTTTGCATGGTGAGGTTTAGTGGGTGGGTAGATATTACACTTTGGTTTGGGGTGTTTATAACCTTGCTTTGGAGACTCCTGAAGGTGTGGGATAGAACTGAGAGGATGAGATATTGGTAGGCCATAGGCTAGGGACCACTTTGACCTGACTGCAAAGATTGGGGGTGGCATGATCAGGAATCTCATAAGGCTATTGATAGTAGTGGAATCTTCCATGGGAGCAGTAGTTAGACTTGTCTCAACTTAAATTCTGGAAATTTTGCTAAAATAAGAATGGCTTCTGAGATATAATGAGTTAAACCTGAAATACTGGTTCTTGTAAATATACTGCTAAAGCATAACATTAGAATTTCTCTTTTAGGAAAACTGTCAAGTTGTTGAGCTCCTTTTTCTCTTTTATTTGTGGTCTAAGTGATTTGACTATACAGCCTCATAGAAAGTAGATCTAGCCACTACCAAGCACATGTGACTTTGGTGTTTGTCTATGAATCAGATGGCGATTTAATGGGTATAAATAGAGGGGATAGTAATAGAGGTTCATAATGAGGCATTTAAAATTGTTTTAAAAAGTGTCAGAGATAGAAAGTTTGAGGGCAAAGTGGACACAACAAACAATTAAGTGGGTACAGTATTTCTGTGGCTGGAACAAATTTTAATGATGCTTTTCTGTTTCCTACTCCCCAACCCATTTTTTTTTTTTTTTTTTTTTTTTAAAGAATCCCTATGGCCAGTCACTACTTGCCTGAAATATTGCCTTTGGCTTTGTTATTTACATTAGAATGGAATGTTATGAGAGGCTATAACAGAAGAGTGAGAGTAAAATCTTATTGTTTCTAGGCTTTGGCTTGATTTTGAAGTAAGAAAGGCAAAAATACAAGTCTTAGTCTTTCTAACTTGAAGATTAGGTTAAGAAGTCATGAGTAGTGAACAATTGTCTAGTAATTTCATTAAAAAGGCATTTGATTAATGACTACACTATAAACATTTCTTCAAATGCACACAGCTCTTTTAAAGCCAACTTTTTTTTTGTGAGTTGGCAATGTTTTCATCTTTTCTGGTTTAATGTTTCGAAAGATTCATTATACAATTCCATAGTAGAAAGTTATTTCCCTTTGGTTATAGTAAAATGGTATTTTAATGTGATGTGATTTGATAATAACATAAAATTATCAAATACAAGGGCAGGAAAAGGTAGTTTTATCAGGTAATTGAATTACTAGAGATGTTATTGCTGTGAGAGAAAACCCAATTACCTGTGGGCTGTGGACAAAGAGCTTCATATTTCCTGATGGAGATCTAAAATTGATTAGCTTCAGGTCAGTAGAAGTCTTCTGCTATTATTGGTAGACTTGAGGATTACAGAAAAAGAGTTTTAGAAATCATCTAATATAGTATCCTCACTTTTAAAGTGAGGATATTCAGGTGAAAAGTCCCATGTCCAAGGCCACACTGCAGTCAGTAGCCAGAACCCAAGACTATACCCCTGAACTAGGGACTGACAGTATCTGTTCTTGGCCCATAGAGTATATATTTTGGGGGCAGGTCTTTCTTAAAAAATGTCTTCCATATACTATTTAAAAGATTTTCCATAGTTTTCATGGATGCATAAACTATAAAGCCAATTCTTGTCCTGTTTATAAGTTCTCTGGTTTGACTTTGTTATTGCCAGGATATCTTAGGATAGCAAAATAACTCCATTCTTTATGGATTTTTTCTGATGATTTATGTGAAACTTAAAGTGAACATTTAATTTATTTTTGTTGTAATCCCAGCTACTCAGGAGGCTGAGGCAGGAGAATTGCCTGAACCCAGGAGGTGGAGGTTGCGGTGAGCCAAGATCACGCCGTTGCACTCCAGCCTGGGTAACAAGAGCGAAACTCCGTCTCAAAAAAAAAAAAAAAAAAAAAAAAAAAAAAAAAAAAAGAGGAGTTCAACCAGGGAGAGTACCCATTAATGGTATTTACTTTCAGTATTGGAACCTGAGCTTTTATCATTTGTAAAACCACTTTTTTAACCATGTTAATTATCCAGAAGCACGTTCGCTTGGAACCTCTGTTATTAAAGCTATACTGAATAAATGTGAGGAGAAACAAAAAATAAGAATAAGAATGATTTATTTTTGTTTACTTTGTTGAGTGGATAAAATTCACATGGTTTGAGAAAAATCTCTGCTGTATTTCAACATTTCTTTGATAATTTCTAAACAGTTTTGTGTAACTTCAATATGTATCAATGTATATGCATATCTATAGATTTGAGAAAATTTGAGGATTTATTTAATTCATTATTAATATAACCAAGTTGGTAAATTATTTTAGGGCATCATCTAATATTCTTTTTTCCACTGTCTCTTTTTCCCTCAATGGGGACAAATGGGATCTTCAGGATATATATGAAAAAATCCTTATGGGGAAAATCTAGTTGATTTTTGAAAGTCAAAAAGGATTTTGATTCTACTATGTTCTCTGAAACCCGTCTTGTATTTGAATACCCATATGAAAATGGTTCTTGGTTATATCCTTCTGAAGCTTTCTTCTTTTTTTCCCCTTAGTCTTCTTTTTTTTCTTTCTTTCTTATTCTCTTACTTACAGTTAGAAATCAGCATGTTTTGACAATTATGTATTAAGAATCTACAAGTTAAGTAACAGAAATTTTTCTTTATCATTAGAAAAGTCATTTGCTTGTGAGTGTGAAAAAAGGTAATGTATTTGTAGTAGAGTTTTGAAGCCAGATCTCAAGGCTATTTTGTTAAATGATAGTAGAGCTGGGAATAAAACCAAGGTCAAATGAAATTCATTCTCACTTAGAGTAGGGAGCAATATTGTCATTTCCCCAGAGAACAAACTATAGCTACTAGAAACATTTAAAAGAATTCTTAATATGGATTATAAAATTTGCATAGATTAAAAAATAATAGCATCCTAATGTCAGCTGGGATTCTAATTCTGCAGTATAGAGGAAAGTATACAAAAACACATACCAGTCTCCATTGACATGGCCTCCTGACCTTGAATAAATCATTCTGTTTTCAACCTTGGGATGATAATACCAGTTTTTCTAAACTTCTAAGGTTATTAAGAGGATCAAATATGCTAATACAACAGTGCTGTATGGATATGTTAGCATGAAGCCAGAACATCTGATGCATTCTTATTTTATCTTGCCAGCAGTGTTGTCATCTATTTGAAGGTGGACCAAGCAGTGGAGAGACTTGCAATTCTGTATCTTGTAATAACAAAGATATCTTGGTCATAAGATCTTAAAGAAATTCTGGGGAAAGGTGATCGTATTAGAGTTTATAATATCAAAGCAAGGCAGTATTGGGCATCATTTTTTAAAAGTAGATATTAAGAAACTTAGAAAAAAAGTAGATATTTTAGAAGGGATTGTGACTCATAAGGATGACACATGATAGGAAAATGAAATTCTGATGATTTACTTATGAACAATTTTTTGGTTTCTTATTGAGACAGGGCCTCTCTCTCACTCAGGCTGGAGTGCAGTGGTGCAATCACAACAAACTGTAGCCTCAACCTGCCTGGCTCAAGTGATCCTCTCACCTCAACCTCCTGAGTAGCTGGGACCACAGGCGTGCACCACCACGCCTGACTAATTTTTTTGTTTTTGTAGAGACAGGGTCTCACTATGTTGCCAGGGCTGGTCTGCAACTCCTAGGCTCAAACAATACTCCCACCTCAGCCTCCCAAAGTTCCGGGATTACACATGTGAGCCACTGTGCTTGGCCATGAATTTAAATAGGAGAGAGAGGTGTATGGACAAGGTGATTTATTTAAAAAAAGACACTATTCACTGTATTTATGTAGACAATTCTCTGGGCATAAAGTATGTGAATAATATTTTAAAAATAAAGGAAGGGGCATATACTAAGGAAAAATACAAAAGTGGCTTTTAATTAACATGGATTTGGTGACTTTCCAGTAGTAGAATTGGCTTTAATAAACTATGCATTTAACAGAACATACTTCAAAGTTAAAAGAATATCTGCTAGCGACTCCCTCACTCTATGACAGAAAGAATTCACATGAAGGTTAAGGTATGCTAGTGTCAGAGAGGCTAAAACTGAGAATTGGCCAACATTTTTGAAAAGGTTAAGGCAAAAAAACAAAAATGGGTTAAAGACAGGAGAAAGACTTTTCTTTTTTTTTTTTTTTAATTAATTAATTAATTTATTTTTAAATTGCATTTTAGGTTTTGGGGTACATGTGATGAACATGCAGGATTGTTGCATAGGTACACACATGGCAGTGTGCTTTGCTGCCTTCCGTCCCCTCACCTGTATCTGTCATTTCTCCCCATGCTATCTCTTCCCACCTCCCCACCCCCTGCCCCTCCCCCATTTCCCCCCAACGGACCCCAGTGTGTAGTGCTCCCCTCCCTGTGTCCATGTGTTCTCATTGTTCAACACCCGCATATGAGCGAGAATATATGGTGTTTGATTTTCTGCTCTTGTGTCAGTTTGCTGAGAATGATGGTTTCCAGGTTCATCCATGTCCCTACAAAGGACGTGAACTCATCGTTTTTGATGGCTGCATAATATTCCATGGTGTATATGTACCACATTTTCCCTATCCAGTCTATCATCGTTGGGCATTTGGGTTGGTTCCAGGTCTTTGCTATTGTAAACAGTGCTGCAATGAACATTCGTGTGCACGTGTCCTTGTAGTAGAATGATTTATAATCCTTTGGATATATACCCAGTAATGGGATTGCTGGGTCAAATGGGATTTCTATTTTTAGGTCCTTGAGGAATCGCCACACTGTCTTCCACAATGGTTGAATTAATTTACATTCCCACCAACAGTGTAAAAGTGTTCCTATTTCTCCACATCCTCTCCAGCATCTGTTGTTTCCCGATTTTTTAATGATCGCCATTCTAACTGGTATGAGATGGTATCTCAATGTGGTTTTGATTTGCATTTCTCTGATGACCAGTGATGATGAGCATTTTTTCATATGTTTGTTGGCCTCCTGTATGTCTTCTTTTGTAAAGTATCTGTTCATATCCTTCGCCCATTTTTGAATGGGCTTGTTTGTTTTTTTCTTGTAGATCTGCTTTAGTTCTTTGTAAATTCTGGATATCAGCCCCTTGTCAGATGGGTAGACTGCAAAAATTTTTTCCCATTCTGTTGGTTGCTGATTCACTCTACTGACTGTTTCTTTTGCCGTGCAGAAGCTGTGGAGTTTGATTAGGTCCCATTTGTCTATTTTGGCTTTTGTTGCCATTGCTTTTGGCGTTTTGGTCATGAAGTCCTTGCCTACACCTATGTCCTGAATGGTTTTGCCTAGATTTTCTTCTAAGGTTTTTATGGTATTAGGTCTGATGTTTAAGTCTTTAATCCATCTGGAGTTAATTTTGGTGTAAGGTGTCAGGAAGGGGTCCTGTTTCTGCTTTCTGCACATGGCTAGCCAGTTTTCCCAACACCATTTATTAAACAGGGAGTCCTTTCCCCATTGCTTGTTTTTGTCAGGTTTGTCGAAGATCAGATGGTTGTGGGTATGTTGTATTTCCTCTGAGGCCTCTGTTCTGTTCCATTGGTCTATATCTCTGTTTTGGTACCAGTACCATGCTGTTTTGATTACTGTAGCCTTGTAGTATAGTTTGAAGTCCGGTAGTGTGATGCCTCCTGCTTTGTTCTTTTTGCTTAGAATTGACTTGGCTATGCGGGCTCTCTTTTGGTTCCATATGAAGTTTAAGGTGTTTTTTTCCAGTTCTGTGAAGAAGGTCATTGGTAGCTTGATGGGAATAGCGTTGAATCTGTAAATTACTTTGGGCAGTATGGCCATTTTCACGATGTTGATTCTTCCTAACCATGAACATGGAATATTTCTCCATCTGTTTGTATCCTCTCTTATTTCGTTGAGCAATGGCTTGTAGTTCTCCTTGAAGAGGTCCTTTACGTTCCTTGTTAGTTGTATTCCTAGGTACTTTATTCTCTTTGTAGCAATTGTGAATGGCAGTTCGTTCTTGATTTGGCTCTCTTGAAGTCTATTACTGGTGTATAGGAATGCTTGTGATTTTTGCACGTTGATTTTGTATCCTGAGACTTTGCTGAAGTTGTTTATCAGTTTCAGGAGATTTTGGGCTGAGATGATGGGGTCTTCCAGATATACAATCATGTCATCTGCAAATAGAGACAATTTGATTTCCTCCTTTCCAATTTGGATACCCTTTATTTCTTTTTCTTGCCTGATTGCTCTGGCTAGAACTTCCAGTACTATATTGAATAGGAGTGGTGAGAGAGGGCATCCTTGTCTAGTGCCAGATTTCAAAGGGAATGCTTCCAGTTTTTGCTCATTCAGTATGATATTGGCTGTTGGTTTGTCGTAAATAGCTTTTATTGTTTTGAGATACATTCCATCAATACCTAGACTTTTCTTTTTTAAATTCATCTAGAAGTCAGAAGAGATAAAGCCATTGATTGTGAAAGATGGAAAAGCCCCCTTAAAGCTAGTCTTACTGGAAATGTATTAGAGAGACCAAATGAACAGTCATCTGGGATAATTGTAGAAGGTATAAGTTGGGCTTTAAGTGTCTTTGTTTCTCCCATTAATATTTAATACATTTAGTGTAGCTGAAATGCTTGCATGAACATCTAAGTGTGTTATAGCTGTCCTGATTTGAGTTTTAACTACGTTTCGTATTGCTCTTACGAGGATTTACCAGCCATATTTTACAGATTTTTAGTGATATCAAGTGCTGACAATTAGAATAAGAGGAAAATTCAAAGAGGAAAACTACAAGTGTATCTGCTTTTATTCTCCAAACCATTTCTAATTATTTGGAGTATGATGAATGAATCAGACAATGATCTTGGGTATAGTTTTTCAGATATCTTTTCTCAAACAGTGTGGGATCTACCAATTAGAATGCTAATTGGGTGCTAAAAATAATATTCATAGTAAATCTGCTTTCTGGTTTTATTTTAAGACTTGAGTTTTTAAAGTTTTCTCCATCCTTGTTTGGAAGTACTCATTCTGTGAATTTATATAGAAGTAGCATTTCTGGCCAAGTAGAAAAAACAACTAGTTGGTTATTTTCCTAGAAAACCGCCAGATGCTTTCCTAGAGATAAAGCATAATTGAGTTTATTTAAAATTGAGTTGGTGACTTCCCTGTGTAAAATTGACTTTAAAATATTCATTTAACAACCATATTTCAAAGTTCTAACTAGCTACTTTCTCCCTGACTCTCTGAATGAAAAAGCATTCATATAAAGTTTTAGATGTCAATTAAATTAACTTATAACCAACTTCCACTGGGAAAATATATCATTAAGTTTCTTGTTGTTGTTGTTGACACTGTTCCTGAAAAATGTATTTGAGAATTATAAAGGTGGCATAGTTCATGTTAGAACATTGCCAATAATAACCTTCAATTCTGTATGTTTGGGGGTAGGAAATATGTATACATCTATTTAGGAGGATTATTCTTGTCATGACTATTAGAGATGAATCACAACAGCAAAAACAAAAAAGACAGTTATGCATCCTGAATGGAAGGTAAAAATAACACTGGACACACTTTCTTGAACTCCTGGCCTCAAGTAATCTTCCCACATTGACCTCCCAAAGAGCTGGGATTGCAGATGTGAGCCACTGGCGCCCAGCTGGGACATAGTTTCTAAAAGTCATTCCACATGGCTATTGAAAAATCTTGTCTTAAAAATAGTTGGTTTCTGATAATTTGCCCGTATAACTGACTTTATATATATATATATATATATATATATATATATATATATATATATATATATATATTTTTTTTTTTTTTTTTGAGACAGAGTTTCGCTCTTGTTACCCAGGCTGGAGTGCAATGGCATGATCTTGGCTCACCGCAACCTCCGCCTCCTGGGTTCAGGCAATTCTCCTGCCTCAGCCTTCTGAGTAGCTGGGATTACAGGCACACACCACCATGCCCAGCTAATTTTTTTTGTATTTTTTTTTTTTAGCAGAGACAGGGTTTCACCATGTTGACCAGGGTGGTCTTGATCTCTTGACCTCGTGATCCACGCACCTCGGCCTCCCAAAGTGCTGGGATTACAGGCTTGAGCCACCACACCTGGCAGACTTTATATTGTTTTGCATCTAAGTTGTGCTAGAAGGACCCACTGTCTACCCAAGAGAGGAAGAGCATTGAAGCAAAAAGGCTACACTGATCAACACATCAGAGCTAAGAGTCTCCTATGTAAGGAAGGTGAAGAAGGCTGGTGATGCAAATTGTGGCATTAGAGGTGGGGCTGGAGGTATAGATTTGGCAGCCATCGTATACAGTAAACATCACAGCTCTTTTCAAATTATTTTTTTCAAATGAATATTTCTTTAGGAAGAGTTTTGAGTTAACAGAAAAATTTATGTGGGCAAGTGCTAAAAAAATAGAAAAATTACAGAGTCCCTATATATGCCACACCTGTTTTTGCATTTATTAATATCTTACATTAGTATGGTATTTTTTTTGCAATTAATAAACCAGTACTTTTACAATATTACTAATTAAAATCCATATTTTATTCAGATTTTTGTGGTTTTTAGCCTACTGACCTTTTTTCTATCCAGGATCATATCCAAGATACCACATTATATTTTATGGTCATATCTCTAGGCTCTTATTAGATGTGGCAGTTTCTGAGACTTTATTTTTTATGACCTTGACAGTTTTGAGGAGTACTCGTTACCAAAGTTACTTAGGTCAACTCCCCTCTCCCCTTACCCCTTCAGTGAGGTTGTTTCATACATTTGTAATAGAGTTAGATTGTTTTGTCACAATCTGCATTCTTTTCTGGGATCCTTTGATATTCTTCATTATTTTTTGTTTAAATTGCGTACATTAAGGTTTACTCTTTGTGCTGGAAAGTTTTATGCACTTTGACAATGCATTGTGCCATGTATTTGCTAATACATACTAAAATAGTTTGAGCTATTTTATATTATTATATTGTATTATTTTATTTTATTTACTAGTACAATGCATTGTCAAAACCCATAAAGTAGCATTTTGAAATATTCCAAACTATTATCAGTTATTTAATATTTGACCATTTTTTATTTTCTTACTTTTTGAGACAGGGTCTCACTCTTTCACCCAGGCTGGAGTGCAGTGTCTTGATCACAGCTCACTGCAGACTTGATTTCCTAGGCTCAAGTAATCCTTCCACCTCAGCCTCCTAAGTAATAGGACCACAAGATGCACACCAACCCACCCAGCTAATTAATTTTTTTCTTTTTTTTTTGGTAGAGGTGAAGTCTCACTATATCACCCAGGTTGCTGTAAAACTTCTGGGTTCAAGTGATCCTTCTGCCTTGGCCTCCCAAAGTGCTGGGATTACAGGCATGAGCCACTGTGCCCAGCTTTGACCATTTTTTGGACTGGAAATTTGAGTGGTTCAATTGAATATAACTTGAAATTTAAGCCAATCTATTATTTACATGCAGTTACATGAAATAGCTAAAACTTTTGAGTAAGTATTGTTAGTATAAAGATATCTCATAATCTTAACTACATAGTTATATTTTTATATAGTTAGTAAACACAATGACAAAACCCCTGCAATTTTTCTCTGATAAAACAGTCATGTTAAATGGTTATATTCTTTCATTCTCTCCAAATATGTACATTTTCAAAGAAGAATAGATACTAATTCAAATATATCCTACCCAGTGAGATGATTTTAGGCAGTGTTAACAATGAATTAAAAACTTGTAGGCAGTGTGGGGAGATTTTGCTTTCCAAAGGGCAAAATTTGCTCCCTTAATGTTCTTTATATACTACTGCTTCTCTCATTTCATTTTCTGAAGCCATTTAGGTCTTTTGGACCAACTTAAAGTGATCCTGAGCCACATCTTCTACATGAAACAGGGTTATATTTCTTCATTCAACACATTTTTGGATCATCTTCTTCATGTGTAACATTGTGTTACAGGCAGAATTCCAAATTGTAGATTAGCCACCTTCTGGGTAGCTAAAATGCACTTGGAGCCAGTGGCTCCCAGACTACTGAATTTCATGGATCAGTTTTAAAAAATGGCAATTAGTATAGAGTTGCCACCTTTTTATTTTTGTCAAATCAGGACATAACAAATGAACACCAAACAAAGTTTTCATTAGGTTGGATTTGTTTTGCTCCTTCCAAGTGTCTAATTTAAAATTTATACTATGTGCGCTTTTTTCTAATTAGAATATTTTACATATTTTTCCCTAATCCATTTTTATTTGAAGTGGATTATTCTTAAACACTTTAATTATTATCCTACTCCACAAATGTCAAGATTAGACCTTTAATGAGGAGAACAGATGTCAGGGATTTGACAGTAGTGAATAATCATGTCTATCTCTTGTCAATCTTTTGATTTTAAGTGAGGGAAATGCTGTGGAGAATTGTTTCTTTTGTTGAAAACCAAGATTAGTATATGCTATGCCATAGTGAATGCTTAATGAATACATGCCAAACAAATAAAAAAAATGAATCCCCCCAAATTCTCATTCACTAACATGAAGATATAAAATCTAGCATGTTGATAACATTGAACTTTCTTAAATAATTCTATAACAAGTTCTCTTCTTTTAGCTTCTTTCCATGGCTTGTCTCTTTGTATGAATTTTTCATACCATCTATGTTAACATTTGCTTGTGAAATCAATTAGATCAACTAGAAAAATACAGTTTAATGTTTAAATTACTTTTGATCAAATAGCTTTTGTTTGATAAATTCTATCAAAAAGGACTAATCAGGTTTCTAGGTTTGAAGTTCATTTTCTTTTAACTAATACTTATATTTGTATAGAACCTTTTCTTTGGAGTTTATTACTATTGTCTATAACATTTCAGATTTAATTAGGAGAGGGATTTTCCTATTTAGGATATGTAGAGGTCAGATTATGATGTTGTGGCATGTGGACCATACCTTAGAATTGTGTTGGGTTTGGCAAGAACTTCATTTACTTTTAACAATTGGCAATTTCTACATTTTATGGATGGAAATAATAAAAATGTGATCTTTGCCCTAATTGGCCAGTGGTAAAATTTAACCTTGGTTTTCATTGTCTTAGACTTTTTCTTAATAAGAAATTTGTTTAAAATTAGTACATTTCTTATTACCATTTTCATTTTGAATGTAAGTGCACAAGTAAGCATTTTTTTACTGAGAATTCAAGATGTCCCTTTGCTGACCTAGTGATTCTACAAGTCCTATACCATCTGTAAGAATCAACAAGACTGATACAATAAAATTTATTTTAGATCTTTAGGATACAAATAAAAGTGAATATATTTATGAAGACTTAGAGATTTATAGAGTTTAAGCAATAAATGATTATTTCATCTTTAAAACCTGTTTTTTCTTCTGATTAAAGAAATGCATGTTCATTAAAGAATGTTTTAAGAAAAAAAAGAAAATAAAAATTACCTATACTCTAGTTACTTGGAAATTAGCCACTTTTAACATTCAGCATAGATTCATCTTATGCTATATTATATTACACTGTTTTATGATTTAAAAGTATGGTGTATATACATATATATATAGAGAAAAAAATCATATTGTATATTTGGGGTTGTTAGCTTTCTTTTTCACTTAACAGTAGAGAGTAAATTTTTTATGTTTATTATTCTGTTACCTCATTCTTAGTGATTACTTAGTTTTACAGTGGTTGATCAATCCTCTTTTTGGATGTTTATATTATTTCCAATTAACAACTTCATTTTAACTGTCATTAGTTCAACAGGAGGTTATGTTTTTGACTTTTTATAAGAAAGGGATGATGAGTAGTTTTGAAGCTAATGCAAGTTTGTAGGGCAGTGCCTCTGGATGTTGAGAGCTATTGCTCTGGGGCATTGCTTCTCTCAGCCCCTCCAGATGCTTGCCTAGCTGGGCTTGAGGCAGGCTGAGGCCTGTTTGTTGTTAGCCAGCTGCGAGAGCAGTGGCCTCAGTAGCGTCAGCAGGAACAGAGCAGGCTTCATCTCTGCCCTTTGTCTGGATTTGGTGCTGGTGTGTTTTCCCCGCTGCTGCCATGTGATGGCTCGTAAGCAGCACTACACACTGGATCTGTAACTCCTTTTGAAAGCTCTATTGTGAGATGCTGCTGCGTTTCAGTGGAGGGGAGATTTTTGCTAGCCTGCTGCTTTTGGTTTCTTTCAAATGTGAATGTGCCTTCCTCTAAAAAGAATCCTGAGTAAGGAAAGCACTAGTTTTGAGGTGACTAAAAAAATGACTTGAATTAGCCTTTCCTCCATTCTCCAATGGTGGAACAGTAGTAAAACAGGAAAGTAAGTAACTCAGATTTCCTTGCCTACTTTGCATTATAATTAATCACCACCGGAGAGGTGGGAAGTGAGAGAGTGAGGATGGGAATCAGGGAAGATTTCCTAAAGGAAATAATCTTTGAATGAGATGATAAAGAATAGTAATGGATTGCAGGAAACACAGAAATATGGATAATGGAAGTGACCTAGGGTTTGTGTATTCATCCATTAAACATTAGTTGAGGGCCTAGGCTGTACCAGGAGTTATACTAGACTTTGGATACCCAATAATGAATTAGACATGGTTTCTGCTTTTTAGGAGTTGACAGTCTGGATGGGAAGATGGAAAATAGACAAAACATATATATTGGGTTCTATAGTAAAGGTTTCTACAAATAACATGGAAGCTCAGAGTAGGAGTATCATAGTCCAGACTAGGCAGGTTAAGAAAAGTCTTTTTGTAGAAGCTGACACCTGAGATGAGACTTGAAGGACAAGTGGGCAAGGGAGAAGGTACACCAGTTAGAAGAAACTGCATGTGCAAAGGCAAGGAAGCTGGATTATACAGGTATTGCAAAGAGTTTGATGTACAGCAAAAGAGAGAATGCACAGAGCGGGAGGACTGGCAAGAAGTAATTTATGAGGGCTTGAGTTAAGACAGTAAGAGATGCGAAGAAAATCAAGGACGATTTCCAGATTTTTACTTGGTTGGTAGTTCCATTCACACTGTATGTTTTCCTTGCAGAAAATAAACAACGAGGGACAGATTCAAAGAGGAAAATAGTATGTTCAAATCAGGACATGATGTGTTTGGGGTGCTTGTGATATATCAATATAAAAAGTAGAAATCTGAAGTTCAGAAGAAAGATTGGGGCTGCAGGTTCACAAGTGGTAGCCATTAGCAGGGGATGGATGAAACCACTTAGGGGGAGAACATGCAGAGTGAGAAGATGGCTGGAAGGCACTCCAAGAATGAGTGGACAACCAAAGACACTGAGAAGGAGGCAAGGAGTTGGAGGAAAAGCACAGAAGAGAGGAGAGGAGACCGCGATCATCAGTATCAAGTTTTTCTGAAAGAAGAAATAAGATAAATTGTTTCACCGCTTTTAGGAATAAGGCCACTGGTGATCTTGGTGAGGGTGGCTTCCGGATGAAATAGGAAACTGACCTGAATTTCAGCAGTCAGAGCAGACATTGGAGGTCAGGGTGGCATGGTTTAAGAATTTTCCTTTAAGAAGCTTGTCTGTGGAGGAAGGAGTGAGGTATGATAGCAGATCTGGGACTGTATGAAACAGGATAGAGAGAGATGGTGGTTTGCTTGTCTTTTTCCCCAAGGTTAAAAAGCTGGAACATTTTAATACTAATGTCAATAAAATATGCATATTATTGATGCTTAGAAATTTATGAAGTTCAGCACCTAGGACAGATGACACTCTTGTAGTCATACCTGGCTGGAATGAAGAAATCCCAAATGTATTGTTCTTTTGTAATTGTGACAAAAAAAATCATGTATGATGTCTTAGAAAGCATTTTCGCACTCTTGATTTTTCCATATAATCCTGAAAGAAGACAGCATGGAGAAACAAGAGGTGAATGAAATAGGCCCTGGGCAGCTGAGGTGGTGGAGCAAAGTTCCTCTAGATTACCCACCGATGGACAATTCAGGCCCTTGCACAGAGCCCACTCACTTCCACACAACTCTCACCATCCAGCTTGTCTGACATCTATACCCATTACAGAGGAGGAGCAAGGAGGAGCCACATCGGTGAGTGCAGGCACACTGATGCCCAGGAGAAGTGTTACCCAATATGCTGATGACAAAGGAGGGACAAACACATCAGAAAATACCTCCAAAAGCAATAATAGTGCTAATAAAAGCTCAAAACTTGTGTAGGGTTACCAGACCCCTCTGTAATATCAACTGAAGGTATCACTATGTTTTAGCACAGTACAATAATTGATATTTTAAATGAATGCTCCATCAAGAAATGTTTAAATACTAGGTATACTACGTTTTAAGAATGTGAACAAGAAAATGCCAACTGTGTTTTACAGTTTAATATTAAAATAAAATTTTGCAATTAAAGTGCTAGCTGAGAACTTTTCTAAAGGGTCTCAATCTGTTACTATTTTTAGGGCATCCAAAACGTAGTGCTTTTTGCATAAATTGATAAGAGATAGAGCTGTGATGTGTAGAAGATATAGAAAACCTGGTTGTTGATGAAAGGAATGCCCAGAAAGCTATATCAGTTCAAGTTTACATTTCTATAGCACATTTAAAAAATTATTTTCAATCTGTATTGCCCTATGAAATCATAAAAAGGTTAATAAATAGAATTTTTTGAGAATAAATAACCCCATTCTATTCTGAAACCTGGAAAACACATTAACTTTATTAGCTTTCCAGTAGCAAATATTCCTCTTTTAATTCTAAACTGTAGTATTGTCCTTTCAATACATTCAATTGAAATAGCAACTGATAGTAGAAATTGTTAAAAATCAATTTTGAAAATTCCATTAAATTTCTTTAACCAGTTACAAGATATTAGAATTTTAATTGTTCTTTGAGAACTGCCAATGAACAAAATCAGACTTTTGTAAAATGAAAGTAAAAATGCCCATGATTGAATAGTGGTAGCCCTGTTGATATTCAGGAAGGATAAGCCTTGAAACCTCTTAAGATCCAAAGTTTCTAACTTGAGAAATGTTTTTGTCTTTTATAAGCAAGAGTCTGAACTCCGGACAATGGCTTAAAATCAAAGTAGTGACCTGGAATGTTGTTGACTCTACAGAAATGTGTTGAGGAGTGATAATCTTTACCAAAAGGAGGGAGTATTTTTTTTAATTGATCAAAGGCTTAAATCTTCATTATTATTTTACTAACAGTTGGCTCAGTCAGTGTTTGCTACTGTCTTTTACATTGAAATTTACATGTGGGGCATTTGATAAGCCTGAGACAGTCACTATGTCAGAAGCAACATACTCGAGTGATTATCTACTGGTGATGACAGGTTGTGACATGTTGTTAGGTGTTTATCAAGGATTGAAAATTCCAGTTTGCCATGTAAAAGTACTGTTACTGGTTAAAAACTGCTTGTATTCTTTTGTGCTCTGAGTGAAAATTTTCTACAGCAGCTATGTTAAAAAAAATACTTTTTAAGGGGTTGAACTCTCATGCCTATAATCCCAGCACTTTGGGAGGCCCAGATGGAAAGATCGCTTTAGTCTGTGAGTTTAAGACCAGCCTGGGCAGCATAATGAGACCTTGTCTCTACAAAAAATAAACAAAATTATCCAGAAATGATGGTGCATACCTGTAGTCCCAGCTGTTTGGGAGGATGAGGTGGGAGGATCGCTTGAGCCCAGGAGGTCAAGGCTGAAGTGAGTTGAGGTCATGCCTCTGTACTTGAGCCTGGGTGTCAGGGCGAGACCCAGTCTCAAAAAATATATATAAATAAATTTAAAAAAATTAAAGGGTTGAACTAGGAGTTAAAATGAGGTAGGAATATAAGGCAAAATTCTAATTGAGGGACATAGGATAAAAAGATGTCATTTTTTTTTTTTTTTTTTTTTTTTTTGGAGACGGAGTTTCGCTCTTGTTACCCAGGCTGGAGTGCAATGGCGTGATCTCGGCTCACCGCAACCTCCGCCTCCTGGGTTCAGGCAATTCTCCTGCCTCAGCCTCCTGAGTAGCTGGGATTACAGGCACGTGCCACCATGCTCAGCTAATTTTTTTTGTATTTTTAGTAGAGACGGGGTTTCACCATGTTGACCAGGTTGGTCTCGATCTCTCGACCTTGTGATCCACCCGCCTTGGCCTCCCAGAGTGCTGGGATTACAGGCTTGAGCCACCGCTCCCGGCCAAAAAGGTGTCATTCTTAAAAAATGTTATATGTGTGGCCGGGTGCGGTGGCTCACCCCTGTAATCCCAGCACTTTGGGAGGCTGAGGCTCTTGTCACTAGGACAAGAGATCGAGACCATCCTGGTTAACATGGTGAAACCCCGTCTCTACTAAAAATACAAAAAATTAGCTGAGCATGGTGGCACGTGCCTGTAATCCCAGCTACTCAGGAGGCTGAGGCAGGAGAATTGCCTGAAACCTGGAGGCAGAGGTTGCGGTGAGCCGAGATCGTGCCATTGCACTCAGCTTGGGTAACAAGAGCGAAACTCCGTCTCAAAAAAAAAAAAAGTTGTGTGTGTATAGTTTGATGTTATAGAATAGACAGTGACAAATACTGTAACTTTATCATAGATCTTACCTTTGTACGTGGATACCATTTTGAGTTTTATTTTCCTGTATGTATTTTTTTTCATTTAAATTTATGCTCCAAGATGGAAGTAAACAATATCATCTTACTTTCGTTTTTCACATTACAGTTTTTAGAGACATTTCCCAAGGACTGTCTTATTTATTAATAAGCGATTCAAATATACTGGGGAAGACAAGTATACTATTGTTATTTTCCAAATGAAAGTACAGGTAAAAGAGAGTTCAGTAACTTGATTAAGATCTTATAGCTAGTGTCAGGACCAAACTCTTTCTTACTTATACTTCATTGTCTTTTAATCATAGCACATTATTAATGTGGAAATTGATTGATAAAGATTTTTGTTGGAAGTTTTAAGTGAACTTTTAACTTGAAAATTTAACTTGTAGACATGTTACTCTTGGAAAAGATGAGTTAAGTAATCTAAACAGAAAAGACGTAAGAGCTGGAAATTCTATATAAACCTTGAATATTTCAAAATTTTGCTTAAAAACTGCTTAAAATGTTCTATTATAGCCAAGATAATCACAGAGCTAGAATTCATTCTCTACTAGACATAGGCACTACATTCATTGTAACCAACTAGTGTTTAATGGAAGTATAATTGGGAAAGAAAGAAGACTTAAAGTTATTTATATGTGTAACAGGGCACTTACTAAGAATTTATTAGGCTGGGCACAGTGGCCCACGCTGTAATTAAAGCACTTTGGGAGGCCACGGTTGGGTGGATCTCTTGAGGCCAGGAGTTCAAGACCATCCTGGGCAAGATGGCAAAGCCCCATCTCTACAAAAAAATCCAAAAAAAGAGCGGGCATGGTGTCATGTGCCTGTAGTCCCAGCTACTCAGGAAGCTGAGGTGGATCACCTGAGCCGAGGAGATAGAGGTTGCAGTAAGCTGAGATTATGCCACTGCATTCCAGTCCAGGTGGCAGAGTGAGACCCTGTCTCAAAAGAAAAAAAAATTACCATAACTTGATAGGAAAATGAAATTGTATTGTTTTTTCTATAGCATTAAGAGAAGCATACAGTCCAAACTTGGGGTTGGGAAACTGTCCACTGCATTCCTAAATAATGAATCCTCCTTACTCCCAGGGAAGTTAAATAGGCTCTTGGATGGTCCTAGAATTCATGGCCCAGGCTTTTAGGACCATTCTGCACCCAAAGCCTTTGGGGGAACAACCAAACCCTACTGCTGTCGAAAGATATTAGGAAAGAAATGAGAGTTGTCTTTAGAAGATTGGCCAATCTCTCCCAGAAAAGAAAGAAATTTCCCAGAGAGAGGAAGTCAAGGATGGCCTGTTTTCTTTTGTGGGTAATTGAAGCTAGTACTCTACTGAAGCAGTGTCTTGGAGGTTCTGAGGGTAGGTATGGCTACATGGGTGTTTGTTAGGGAGGACTGAGCACTGAGACCATGATTTTGATATCCATGGCGAAGGTCCTTATCGATAACTTGGTACAGAGAATGGGGAAGGGTAGCATGGAGGGTAAGCAGTGGATGCTACCAGTGGAAAGAAGTCACCTTCAATAGGACCATGGGGTTTAGACAATGAATGTCATCTCTAGGGGGACTGCCATGGACAAGAGACTACAGGCCTTGCCTACTTTTTCTCCAATGCATCACGTTTGAGGTCCTCATACCACTCAAGGGGCAAGGGGAGAGCTCTTAGGCATGTCTGATATTTAGATTTCTTACTGATGTTGTTGACTCTTAGCTTTGAAGTCTGAACTGATTTGAATTTAAAAATTGAAAATATGTGACATTTTTTGTTGGTTGAGTCTGGTGGAACAGTTCATAGCTTTTTGTGCATACATTCATTCATATACACATGTATTTGTTACTGTATACTGTATACTTCCCTTTAATACCTCTGTGGTCTTTACATATCCACCCTGAAATGTCATCACCCACATCTGACAACCTAGAAAATGCTAACTCATCATTCAAAATTCATGTCAAATATTAGTCTTCCTTTTTGAGATGCAGGGAACAGGGAGTCTAAAAATAATTCTTGGCTTCTTAATTTGTGATATAGAGATATTGCTCGCCTTGCTTAAATCACAGCTGGATATGAGGATTGAATGAAATGACTAACCTTAAAGAGACAGAAAGTAGTTAAGGTTGGGAAAGTCACAGTGGCAAAAGGGTGGTGTGGAGAAATTTGATATGCATGGGGAGAAAACCTGAGGGAGATCTGTCTCAAAGAAGCTGAGGATTTTTCTTTTTTGATATATGGGGTGGAAAGGAAAATAGCTAAAAATATTTACTTCATGTGAGACTAGATTTAGGGGAGGATATTAACACTCAGGAAGAGGACTTTTAACATAATGAGGTGGTTAAAAGGAGACAACTTCTCAATAGACGAGGGAGATATTTTGAATGGATTTTTGGAAATGGTACACAAAATAAATTTTATTGAAGAATGAAAGAATTGGACAGACAGAAAAATCATCGTGGAGACTAGTAGTTTGTGATGGTGAAATCATGAGTAGGCTTAAAAGTATAGTCTCAAGACAGAAAAAAATGGGCCATTTTGGAAGTAGAGTTTTTAATTCCAGGAGGTAGCCCTCTACTGATATAAGCAGAGTGTGATTTAATATGTGAAGGATGGATGGATGGATGTACCAGACTCACTTCCCAGAGGGAAAGGGCTGTTACTAGATTGCTTAGCCTCTTCACATGCTGGTAACATTGCTGCTTTCAAAGCTTTGCTGAATGAAATAGCTTGTCAAGTATTAGTAAGATATATTTAGCTGGGGTCTCTTTCTGTTACCCAAGCTTGAGTGCAGTAGTGTGAACATGGCTCATGGTGGCCTCAACTTTCTGGGCTCAAGTGATTCTTCCATCTCAGCCTCCTGTATAATTAGGACCAAAGGCACGTGCCATCATACCTGGCTAATTTTTAACTTTTTTGTATAGTTGGGGTCTTACCATCTTGCCTAGGCTAGTCTTGAACTCCTGGACCCAAGGGATCCTCCTGTCTCAGCCTCCCAAACTCCTGAGATTACAGGCGTGAGCCACCATGCCCTGCTGATAAAACCTTTTTTTTTTTTTTTTTTTTTTCCTGATTCCCCAGCAACAAAACTTTTGATTCCTTCCTTATAATAGTTTGTTTTTAAATAACTTGGACAAGAAATGTTGGCACAGGATTTCATTGATAATGTGCTTTAACTTGAAGAGTATGAAATCATCTTGAGTCTACTATTTTTGTTTTTTAATGAAAATGAATAATCATTTATATTTTTTACAGATACCCAACTTATTTTGGAAGCTGTATGCTATTTTCATCAAAAATTCTTAGCTTACAGAATGTCCACTACTTAGAATTTCCTATTTTTAAGTATGTTTTAAATATGTCTCTAACAAATAATCATCACGAAAGAGGTTACATTTATTGCAGTCCTGCTATGTGCTTTATTATGCATGTTATTTAGCCCTTTCAAGAACCTTTCAAGTAAGTGATACTATTTTTATTTTATAGACCTGGATCACGAGATTTAGAGAGGTGATGTAAAATACAGCCAAGATAATATAGTCTCAGTGAGAAATGGAGCTCAGATTTGACCCCAAGTATTTCCAGAAACAAAGTTTGTCTGAGTTTCACCACATTTCATTCCAGTGAAAAAATAATTCCATCCTGGCTGTATTATTATTTATAGCCAGAAACTGACCACCTCTCACTGTCTCCACAGCTAATATTCTGGTCCAGGCTTCCCTGATGTTTTCTCTCTCTTACTCTAACATCCCCTAGCTATTTTGCCTGCCCTCTCTTTGATCCCTGCAGTTGATTTCTGATAGCTAATGTAATCCTTTAAAAATGTAAGTCAGGTCATGTTACTCCTCTGCTCAAAATTCTTCCATCACTCCCCATTTCACACGGAGAAAATACAGAGTTCCTACAATCTGGCCCCCATTTATTTCTCTTTGACCTAATCTCTGACTTCTTCCCCTTGCTCATTCCTCTCTAGCATGCCAGGCACATGTCTCTCTGGATCTGTATGGCTAATTCACTTACCCCTTCAAGTCATTACTAAACTCTCATTTTTACAATGAGGCTTACTTTGATCCACTCTTCAAAACTGCAACCCCAGTGGGACTTAAGATGTAATAATTTGGGATTTTCGGGACTTTGATTATATGCTTTAAATATCTAAAATTCTCTGCTTTTATGTTTACTGATAACTACTTTTTCACGTTGAAATATAGAATTAGAATATATCTAAAACACCAAAAATATATATTCGTAAGTAGAATAGTAAAGACACACGTTGTGTTTTCTAATCATTGACTGTATCTCATTGTAAGAAATAAATTTTATTGTGATCCCATGTATCTATATAAAATAGAAATAAAAGTTTTATAAAATACTTAGCATTTCTGTGTGTTATATATATATATATATATATATATATTTGAATTCTATTCCTTTCTTTTCCATTATGAAAATATGTTGGTCAAGTTCTACAAAATTTATTTCACAACTCGTTTATTGGTTACAACCTATAATTTAAAAATATTGGGCTATTGTGCTTCAAATTCCATTAATTCAGGAGGTAAGATATGATTTTTTTCCATTAACTTCTTGAAAACATACACTGCAAAGAGTGATGATAGAAAAGTCACTTATATTTTTCAGTTAATGGCATGTAACTATTAGTGCATTTTGCATATTCATGCTCAGATGAACAAGTAATATAGATTAGGTTGCATAAATATATAATTAAATAATTATAAGTGCTTATTTTGTTAGTACTATATGCTAGTGGTAGAACCCTTGTGTTAGAAGTGGTTTTTTCCATCCAGTGGATCAGGAGATTTCTTTTTCCCCCTACTTTCCAAATTTCAGTTTTTTAATTTTTGATTGATTGATGCTTATTTTCCTATCTTGATTAGATACTGAAAGTGAAGAAAAGTATTTAATAATAAAAAATTTATGCTTCATTGTTTTAAAATATCACAATAATATATAACCCTACATAGCTTATTGTACATTTGTTTATTAGTATCTTAATTTTTAGCACTGAAAACATTAATACATATCTCTATAATATTCTCTAATATCATGTTCTCTAAATTTGAAATTTTCTAATATAATTTTTCTTAAAAGTAGGAAGTATATATTTGAAGCTTATCTTTTACCATTGTCCTCTTACATGCAATGCTGTTGCCACATTAAATTTGGCCTGTCCCTCCCTCCTTCCCTACTTCCCTTCCTTCCATTCTTCCTTCCTCCTGCCTTTCTGCCTTCTTCCTCCCTCTTCCTTTTTCTCCCCTTTAACTACAGTACTATTTTTGAACACCTGCCATGTGCCATGTGTAGTAGTGGGAAAAAAATTAATGACATAGTCGTCGCTGTCATTGAACTTAAACTGGATACTAACAGTCCCAGTTATGAAAGTGAAAACAGAAATCTTTATGATTATTTGTAAAGTCAGAGGCAGTGGCTGGGCATTGTGGCTCATACATGTAATCTCAGCACTTTGGGAGGCTGAAGTGGGGTGGGTCACTTGAGGTCAGGAATTAAAGACCAGACTGGCCAACATAGTAAAACCTTGTCTTTCCTAAAAATACAAAAATTAGCTGGGTGTGGTGGTACACTCCTGTAATCCCAGCTACTTTGGAGGCTGAGGTGAGAGATTGCTTGAACCAAGGAGGCAGAGGTTGCAGTGAGCCAAGATTGTGCCACTGCACTCTAGGCTGGGCAACAGAGCGAGACATTGTCTTAAAAAAAAGTCAGAGGTGGAATCAGATTCTATGAAGAATTAGAAGAGGTGTCAGAAGACACTCTTTAGTCTTCATATTTTAAAGATGCAGAAACTGAGTCTCTTATAGATTAAATGATGTGGTGAGGTTACAGCTAAAACCCAAGCTGGTTTCTTGACTACTGCTCTCTTCTTTTTTGACTTAAATATTGCCTGCCCAGATCCCAGGTTGTCATATATTTTTACATGTGGTTTGTGCTGTCAAAGACCTCTTTTCAAAATGCACACACTCAGCCATAGACTTTTACCAGTATTGGTTTTGTTACTTGAAATTATAATTGGAACGGTTATAGATGTGTCAGTGGAAAGGCCATGAGAGAGGGCCATTAAGTGCTAATAAATGCCTTTCCTCATGGGAGTGGAGATCTTTTCTTTTCTAACTATTTGAGCTCTTTTCACTGGTACTTTTAAGTGGCTAGAAATAACACTTGCCACATGCTTGTGGAATACTCTGGATGCCAGGGGGTTCATTTTATTCTGTATTTGAATTGAGCACACTGCAGTTGGAATTTGTGTTGACTCTTTTGTTGATTTAAGCATTTATTCCTTGTTTTGCATTAACCTTTTCTCAAAGACAGAATAGTGAGAGCACTTAGAGAATGAGTTCTTTAGGTAGCTGATGACTTCCCAAGAAGCAGATGAAAAGGTTAAAATTTTAAGTGTTTATGTTGATATTATTTTCCTTTTCATAACACTCTAAAATCTAGATACAGTAGTCTTCCCTTATCTGAAGTTTTGCACTCTGCTGTTTCAGTTACCCATGGTCAATTGCGGTCTGAAAAGACTAAATGGAAAATTCCAGAAACACATGATTTATCTTTTAAATTGCATGTCATTCTTAGTAGTTAGTTAAATCTCTTACCATTCTCTTTTGTCCCACCTGGGATGTAAATTATCTCTTTGTCTAGCTTATCCACATGGTATACACTATCTGCTTGTTAGTATTGTAGAGTCAGGTACTATCTGGTTTCAGGTACCCACTGGGGGTCTTGGGACATGTCCCCTGCAGGTAAGGGGGAGCTACTGAACAATGTGACAAATTGGATATAGCCTACCCTATAGCTACGTGCTTATCTGTGGCTAGCAAGAGATAATTACTACTTGTTGATACAGGGATATATTAGCTTCAGAAACAAATTTAGGTAAATAATAAATGAGTTCCAGAATAGCTTTCCAATACTAAAAATGATAATAATGATAGCAATGCTGATAATGATAATAGCAGCTAATATATTTGACTGCTTATTATGTGCCTGTAAGGCTGTGCCTTACAGAAATGAGCAAGATGGTCCTGTCCTAAGAGAACTTACATAGGAGAGGATGTGACTTGGGCTCCTGGTACTTTTGGAATAAACAGGAAGGACATCTAAATATGCTGGCATATCAGGAAATGCTTCCCACAGGAGGCTGTGACAACATCTGTCTTTAAGAGTGAGTTGGGTAAAGAAAGAGGCATTACACAAAAGCTTCTGTGGTTGAGGGTCAACACAGAAGTGTGAAATTAGTGTGAAATCACTTGGGAACCAGCTGTTCGGGGAATAAAAAATTTGTATGGGGGAAACAGGGATGCAGCTTCTAGAGAGTTAGAGAGAAGCTGGATCCAAGAAGCCACTTAAATCCTTCCTGGTTAATTGGAAAATCTGATTCTATTCATTTTAAATAAACAAGATGTGACCATGGTGCTCTGTTCTGTTTTAGTGGAGAAACCAACCTACACTTTTTTTTGGCTTCTAATTAAATACCTCATTCCCCGCCCCCACTACATCTTCGTGTGTGTGTGTGTGTGTGTGTGTGTGTGTGTGTGTGTGTGGTGTGTGTGTGTGTGTGTGTGTATGTGTGTGTATGCACGTGTGTGTGTGTTTTGAGATGAAGTCTTGCTCTGTCACCCAGACTGGACTCCAGTGGCGCAATCTCGGCTCACTGCAACCTCCGCCTCTTGGGTTCAAGTGATTCTCCTGCCTCAGCCTCCTGAGTAGCTGGGATTACAGGTGTGTGCCACTATGCCTGGCTAATTTTTGTGTTTTTAGTAGAGACGGGGTTTTGCCATGTTGGCCAAGCTGGTCTCGAACTCCTGACCTCATGTGATCCACCTGCCTTGGCCTCCCAAAGTGCTAGGATTACAGGCATGAACGACCATGCCCAACCTATAACATCTTAAAATAGTGAAAACTAAAGAGTATGCTATTGGCTGGGGAAGCTCACTTCTACCCTATCCATGTTCTTCATTTCCAGCCTCCTGCCGAGGAGCTGATGTATATTCAGGACCAAGGACAGTAATTGGGTCCCATTTCTTTATCTGAAGCCTTAGTAGGGGAGGGGTTGAAGTGGGCTGCCCAGACAAGAACTGCCCTTGTCATCAGGTAAGTTTTCTCTTGCTGTTGCTTCTTCTCATTGGCTGGTTTGTCTTCTATAGGTTGATCTTTCTCAGTCACTGCAGTGTCAAAGTAAAGTCTGAGATTCATGTATGAGCTTCATGGAGAGAGGCAAGGGAGGCCTTTCAGCCTCTTTGGTACCAGGCCTTAGGGCTACCTCTTACCTCGGCCACATAAGGATTCCATGTGGTCCAGCCCGTGTTTCCAGGGTTGGAAAGGGAATACATTGAAGTTTGAAGCTAAACCAGCTCAGTTTGTCCTTGCCACATGCATTTCTTTTAGAAACTCTGCAGGAAGGGGTTTCTAACAGGACTGAATGTTTAGCATTCTGAGTTTTATTTTTTGTTGATCTATAATACATTTTCTCAATTTGGGTGATATTTTCCCTAAGGGGGCAAAAATTGGTTCTTGGGAACAAAAAGAGTCTTACTCTTTTTATGTTTAAAGCACAGATGTACGTAGAGCACATATGCCAATATATAGTATATCTATGATATTAAACTTAATAGGGGAAAATTTTATGGGGGAAAAAAATCAAATAAGTTTTATTAGGGGAACCATAATGAAAAGAAGGTTGGAAAACACTGGCTTAAAGCATTGTCTGTCTGTCTCTCTCTTTTTCTTTGTCTCCTTCCTAGGTAGTACAGGCTGGTTTCAGTGACCTATAATGTCATCACTATCCTAGGCTCTTTGTCCTTTTCTGATCTGCCGTTCTTAGCACATAGCTTCCATCTGTAAGATTGCCTTGTGGTATTAAGATGGTTGTTGCAGGGAGACAAAAGAAGAGGAAGGATAAAAGGTACACATTAACTAAATCAGATCCTTTGACAGGAACTATGCTGATGTCACTCAAAACTTCTAATTACATCTTACTGGCTAGAAGTTAGCCATGTGGACGCCCCATTTGCAAAGGAGGCTGGGAAATGCCGATTGATTTGTCTATTAAAGTTGAGCACATTGCCATTCCCAGCAAACAGGATTCTGTTAAAGAAAGGGAAAATAGGTATTAGGTAGGCAACCAACGATCTTTTTACTAGTGCTTTTTGCCATTCGTTTTTCTGGCAGGCAACCAGGATAAGATATAATCTGTGATTTGGAAAAAGTGAAAGCTAAGTGCCTTTATTTTATGCCAGGACTTTTTCATCTGGTGCTTTAAATTCTTGAACAAACTGACTTAGTGAATAAGCAAAAAAACAAAACAAACAAACAAAAAAAAGGATTAAATACTAAGGCATTAAGTTCTTGAGCATGTTTCCTGGTGGGGACAACACTTAGTATTTTAAAATGAGAACTGCATTCTTTGTTCAGTTTATAGATCTCTGACTCAGAAGTTTTGCATTCTAAATGTTTCAGCGGAAACCATTAATTATTGATTATTTAGATTGAATGAAAATATATTGTTTGGAAATTCTGAATTTTGTGAATAAAAGGAAAATATTGGGATTCTTGAAGATGTCAATAAAAAATAAGTAAAAGCATCACGCTTCCTGCAATTGAATTTGTGAATATGTTTTTCAAATAAAATTATGATGGTATTTACTTCATATTATAGAGTAGCTGACAACATCAAAATGTGATTCTTTGTAAATCTGTAAGTACTAATATTTTTAATATATGCCAGTAATTTAGAGAAAAAAGTAAGCTGCAGTAGAAAATTTTCAATTAAATCTGTAGATTTGGTAAAATCACTTCCTTTAGTGATTAAAATGGCATTGCAATGGTTGGCAAAGCTCCTGGATTTGGACACTAAAGTACAGAGCTATTTTAATAGCACCAGTGTGGTCAGGGTGTGGAATTGGATTCTTGATCTCAGCGCTTCTTGGAGCAGTGGGTGGGCAGTATTTGCGTGATTTATCTGTCTCTCTATCTCCTTTCTTGTCTCTCTTTCCCTTTTCTTTTGTTTCTTTTTTTGTTGGATTAGCACACTGAAATATTGTGAGCTAGTAGTCCTATAGGGATTATTTTGGTGCACTTTTTTTTTTTTTTTAAAGATAGGATCTCACTCTCTCACCCAGGCTAAAGTGCAGTGGCATGAATATAGCTCACTGCAGCCTCGACCTCCTGTGCTGGAACAATCCTCCTGCCTCAGGCTGGTGAGTAGCTGAGACTATGGGCTCAAGCCACCACGCCCAGCTAATTTTTAAAGTTTTTTTGTAGAGAGAGGAGTTTCGCCATGTTGCTGAGGCTGGTCTGGAACTCCTGTGCTCAAGTGATCCTCCTTCCTTGGCCTCTCAAAGTGTTGGGATTACAGATGTGAGCCACTGTGCCTGTCTGAAAAATGATAATAAATACTTTGAAAATTAAGTTTTAAAAGAGATTTCTCTGTTTCGAAGGAAAAAAATTTTAAAATATATTGGTTTTTGGATCTTTAAAAATTTTATTTTCTTCAAATTCCATTCCATGTCTTTAGACAGAGTCAATAATATTTGCCCACCTAATATTCTGTATTTTGTAATTTGGTGAATACATTTGGATCTTAAATCTTCATAATAAAAATATTAATTTAAATGACCCCAGCAAATTATTGGTTAATTGAGAGTCATCTTGCCTATTATTTTTGTTCATATAATGCCTTGTAGCTGTCTGCCAGTTTTGAATTAGATATAGGATTATTTACCCTCCATGTTAAGGAGCAATGCTGAATCTTCTTGAAAGGGTATGTAGGAAGTGTAAAAGATTTAGTGTGTAGGTACAGAAGGAGGCTCAAGGGAGCACACAGGGGTGAGGGAGCAGACAAACATGTGTTGAGAGCTTAGGTAGAGACGTGGGAGTGGAGGGTATCTCAAGAAGACTCCCAGAGAAGATGACATGGAGCTGAGTGTTGAAGATTAAGGGGAAATTGGCTTGGGGGACAGGGATGTGCCTGGACACCAAGTCTGAGAGCTCAGATGCACACAGATGTCTTCTAGAGACTTCCACTAGAGGACAAGGCTTTATTTCTGCTTTGTTTACTCTTCTATCTCCAGTGTCTAAGGCTTCTTTTAGCTTGTAGTAGACACATAATGCACATTTGTTGAAATAATAGGCCAAATTGATTATAAGGAGTTCTGTGTCTCTGATGTAGGGTTTCACTGGGGAGGTTTTCAGAAATAAAATATTTTGTGAGTGATGCTAAGATTTGGATTGCATGCTAAAGATAATGGGGAGTCATTCAGTCAGTTAAAGTCTGGAAATTATGTGATGGAACTTATGTCACTGTTAAAGTTGGATTGGAGGGTGCTCAAATTAGAGGCAGGGAAATTAGTTGTGAGATTAGGGTACCACTTTACATGAGAGTTGGTGGCAGTTGGAGTGATAATCAAAATAGACAAGAGACAGTGAATTTAAGAGATATTAAAGTAGAATCAGCAGGACATGGTGACCAACTTGGAGCATGAGGATAGCAGTAGATGGAGGATGGATGATTCCCTGGTGCGTGGTGTGATGTATATGGATGCTGATGATGTAGATTATGATTGGGAATGAAGGAAGAGAAATATTTGGATAGATTGTAATGAATTGAGTTGTAGAGATGTTTGGTTCTAGTCACCTAGTAGAGATGTTTAAGAGGTTAGTGTGACTTTTGAGTTCTAGCGTTTGTCTTACCTCTCTGGTGGCCCCTTCCTGTTCTCTCAGTTCCGCTTCTTTCAGGTACCCATTAAATGTTGATATTTCTGAGAGTCCATATTAATCACTTGTTTCCATTCTGTTCCTACTCATCTATTCTTTGGCTTCAACTTCCTCCTTCATTGCTTACTGTCAAATTATTGTCTCCAGACAAGACTTTTATTCTGGGTGCCAACTGTCCAGTCTAAGTGTCTACTTGTTGTTTCAATCTGGATATTCCCCAGGCATGTGAAGATCAATGTGTACAAATATGGACTGCTCATCTTCTTCCCCCATTTCTTTTACAACATAGAGAAAAATATCAAGAGCACAAATGCTAGAGTTAGAATCCCTAGATTTGAGTCCCATATGTCACTTACTAGTTTTGTGACCCCGTGCAAATTATCTGACTTTTTTGTGCCTCAGCTTTCTCATCTGTGAAGTAAGAATAACAATAGTACCTACCTCATAGGGTGTTATGAGATCAAACAAGTTAATGTATATAAAACAATCAGATTGGTGCTGGCACATGGTAAGCACTATATAAATATCACTTATAATCAGATCTTCCTTTATTTCCTGTCCTGGTTAGTGATACCATTGTTCGACCAGCTACCAAAACCAGAAATGTGACATTTGTCCTAACTCTTCCATATCACTACATCAGAAGGAGGGCCATGAGAAGGAGATTCCACATCAAAACCATCATTAAATCCTGCCATTTGTCATCTCTCCATCTCTACCATTACTGCCTTGGACTTGACCTTTATTATCTTCTTTCTGATTGACCTAGACTGGCTAGTGATTAGTGACTCATCATCCTGTCTTTGATCGTTCCCTTTTTTCAACATTTTCCATATAATCTCCAGTGATTATTCTGAAATGCAAATCTGACCACTTAAAACTCTACAGTGCCTTCCTGTTCTCACAGAAAATAGACAAACTATCAGTGAAGACCTCTGAGGTCTGTTCTGGCTTCCTTCTCTAGACTTTTCTCTCTTCTCTACTCTTCTCTCTTATTCTGATCTCTCTTTACTGTTTACAGTTCTGTAATGTTTTGTGTTACTCTGGTCTTTCATGTCTTTGAACATTCTGATTCTCTGTGTAATGCCTCCTACCTCATGTTTCTGAGGGAATGTGTTCTCTTTCCAGATCCATGAGGGGGCATAGTTTCTAGGGCAAGAACTTCCCAGTGCCATATTTTCTCCCCCTCCCATTCATCTTCATCAGGTAAATTTAACAGTTTATGTTTAAATTTCAAGGGCACAGGAAGAAACTAAGAGTCAGTCACCCCAGTGGAAGTTTAAAGGAACTCCTTTCATTGGTCCACGGTCTTAGAGAAGGTGGGAGTTCTTCCCAGGTTAAAAGTTCCTTTCTTCCACACCCCTTTGGATTCCATGTTTGGATCCCTTCCCACATAGTGGAAGCTCTCTTTCCCCTCCTGGATTTACCCTCTGGGGTCCCGCTTCCACACACTCTCTCTCGTGGAAGCTTTCTCTCTTCTTCTCCTGTTTCTCTCTCTCTGTTCCCTTCCACTCAGTCTGGAAGCTGCTTTCCTCTCCTGGATTCCATCTTTCTGGATTCTCTCACTCCGTGTGTGAGGAGCCTTCCTTCTCTGGTTTTCCCGCTCTGGGAACCCTTCTCACTCAGTGTGAGAGTGGCTTTTCTTTCTTTCACTCAGTGTGAGAGTTAGCTGTTTCTTTCTCCTTCTCCTTTTTCTCTCTGCTTTAAATAAATCACTTTCTACAAACACTTTTGAGTCTGGCATTTACTTTTACAAGCTCACTGCACTGTGGTCTCCTCTCTCATTCTTGAGAGGGCAATAGACCAAGAACCTGGAGAAACGTCCTCTCAGGGGAACTGAGGGCACCCCTGAACCCCAATATAATATTTCTTCTTAGATATTGTTTCTGGCAGCTCCTCCAAATAGGACAGATATTCTTTGCTATGTGTTGACACTGTACCTTGTGTGGATCTTAAGCATAGTACCTGTTATGCTTATTAGGGTTATTTGCATGTTGTCTTCCTCCAACGCTAAGCTTGTTTATTTTTGAATAAATTGGCCCTATGAATCAACTTCTAGGAAACTATGAGTTATGCCTCCCATCTTCGGTCAAGGGTAGATGTTAAACATTTATTTAATGTATAGATTATCTGGTTAACAATCATTTATATCTGTATTGAAGAAACCATCTCTGCAGTTACTTTATTTGCTGCCGGGGGGAATTTTTTTTTTTATTTTTATTTTTTAGCTTTGTTGCTACAGCTAGTATGCTCTCCTATTTCAGGCTTCCAAAGGTCATTCTTTTCCTAGTGGAACAATAACTATATTTCCTGGTAACTGAGTTACTGGAAGAGCCAATAAGAAATGTAATCAAGGTGGTTCTTAGACCATAGTGTGGGAATTGTATTCTATTTCTTGTCTAGGAGTCAGGAAGCCATGAAAGAGCATTGACTTAATGCCTGAAGACCAGCTGTTAACACTGCAGATTAACGCTTTATTGAGGTGGGTTGAGAGAGAAGAAAGGCATTTGATTTGTAGCTGTCATGTGGCATCCAGAGGAAAGCACTCTCCCCGACTAAAAATCTGTACAGTTCAACTACAAATAAGGCATTTGGGCAATATAACAGAGTCAATTTAGTAACACTGAGTCTTCAGGTTACTCTTTGAAGGTAAATTTTGCAGGAAAAATGGCACATACATATTTTCTTTTTATATAGATTTGTTAGAAAATAAATTTTAAAATATGAAGTCTTAAATCCAAAGCAATACTAAAGGGATAGTCATTATTTTTCCAGCATTAATTTAAAAAATGTTTTTCCATAAAACATGCTTACGGTTTTCCCATAACTTATGTTTACAGGAGAAAACCTATTGCACAGAAAATGATACAATTCAAGTGGATGATCGTGCTCAGTGGCTAATGAATCATGCAATAGTGTTTGTGCCAGTGCCTTGGTTTCCTGTTGCTCAAGGCAGGCATAAGGGCTTTCCAAACCCTTGCAGGTAGTCAACACCAAGAGGATAGTTTAAGTGGTGTCTGTGGCTCCTATTTCCAAATTCCATTAGCAAAATGTTAAAATATTGTATGTAGGGACTTAGTTTTTGAAGGTAAGAGAATACAACATTATCAGGGAAAACATACTGTGGCTGTTTAATAGCAAAAATATAGTAACATTTTTCCACGGGCTTTTAAAATTGTTGCCATATGTCGCATTTCATTTGACCCATACAACTTGGGCCATAGTTAGGATTATCTCAGTTTAGTAGTAAAAGAAACGGATCTGGAGAGAATTTTGCCCATTCATTGGCAGAGCTGATATTCAAAGCAAGGTTCTGTGTTTCTCATTCCAGGACCCATCTCGTTGGCTTACACAGCAAGTATGTGTCGGGCACATGGTTTTCATTTTGTTGGGCCATCAGAAGGAGACGTATCTTTAGAAAGGCTAGATTAGCTGCTCACTTTTCAGAAGAGGGAAACTTTTCTTTAGCACTTTGTTATATTTCAGAGATGTCCATGAAGCAGGAGAGACTTCTAGATAGGAAAATTTGGTTATCAAAATTTTTGGCTTTTGGTGAGAATACATCTATCAGAAGTAGGGCTGGTGAGAGCCATGAAGGGAACTAGTAACCGTGAGTGAATAAGAAGGGGGTTAGATACCGGAATCTATTTATTACTCTTAATGCAAAGTTCTGTTTGCTTAAGAAAAAAATTTAGAGAAAAATGTTAGATGTATGTGGATTTTTAGTCAATGTATAATTATTTGCTATTTATAATGTTGCATATCTTCTATTTTGCTTTGACAATGTTCACAGGGATTATTACTCAATCTACATATATAAATATATGGTCACAAGCATGAATTGAAACAGGTCTCAGCATGAAGATATAAAGTAACTAAACCTTTCTTTTTTCTTCTTCTCTCTGTCCTTTCTTCTTTGCCTTTTTTTCTTGAAGAAAATATTTTATGGACTTATTAAATGGTATTAGCCAAGCAATTCATCATTTTTCCTTGGCATTTTATACATCCTAAAATTTCACTCATGGTCCTCATGGCTCAAACAGATGCCCTCCAGCTCTTTACTCTGGAGTTTTGCTTTTTTTCCCTCCCTCCATTCATTTTAATTCTCAAATTAACCTCTTCCTTTTTTGGTTAAAAATAAAACAAACAAAACAAAGTAGATGCTTTGTTTATTTTGATTACATTTAAAATGACTGTCGGAGTCATCAAACTGCAGTTATTCTAATATAGTGCATGAAGAATATTAAAAGTATATTTAGTTATATGTATTTAAATATATTCCAAACATCATTATAAGGACAGTATTGGTCTTTCTGTTTTCTGAACTCCAGTGTAGTTTATCTTCCCTTCTTTAATGGTTTTTATGAATTGTGTTTTGTTCCCATTAGAGTCCAAATTCCTGGCATCTACCCAGCATGAGTTCATCCTCACAGCATCTCCCTAGCACTTTTAATTTCTCAATGAATTTTTTTGATGAATGAATGATGCTATTTACTTCAGATGGCATTTTCCAAAGCACATACAAATCTGTAATTGCACTATTTTCTGTTGTAGTCATATACACAGATATTCTAAATGAACTTTGGCCCTTGGAATCATTGAGAAGATTCATTAACTTAAGGTTGTTCATTATTATTTCCTCTGTCAGAACATATACTAGCACTCGCCAAATAAATTAGTTGTGGTAGGAGAAATTTTGCTTGATTCTATCTTTTTCACTCTCCATTCCAAATTATCAGTGCAGCTAAACGCTTGGGTTTTGGAGCATTCTCACTGTCCTTTGCCTATTTTATAAGCTGCTGTTTATTGAAATCCCATCTGTGTTGAAGCCCTGTTCTGCCAAACTTTCTAGCATACTCATAGAATGAATGCCACATGCCATTATTGCCCACTGAATTGGTGAGTAACATATCCAGACTCGAGGCCAGTGGTTTTCAAACCTTGATGAGCATCAGACACTTCTGGGAGCTTGCTAAGAGTACAAATGCTGCATGCCTTCCCCTGAATATGATGAATCTGTAGCTTCAGGAGGGGTCCTGCATATCTGTGGTTATAACACTTTCTGGTGGGCCTGGAACCATATTTTGAGAAACACTACCATTGAGTGAAAAGTTTATTTTGAATGGAATTCTGTGATGATTCCTCTAAAAGTTGCACGACATTCTAAGTGTGTTTAAAAACTGTGATATAGGTATGTTTATGAATGTTTGACATTGCAGAATCAGCAATAATTTATGTGGCCTTGCAGGTATAAGTTTATATAGTACTTTCTTTGCTGCAGCTTTATTGGCTTAGTGTGTATTAATCTGCCATTTAATATGTTCTTTATCAAAACCTCCATTTATCAGGAAAAAGAACAAATGGGGTAAGAACAAACAAAACTTAAATTGCAGTGTTTGTTTTCTACTGTTAATTTCTACAGACAAAATATTTATTTTTACTTAATCCCATGTTTTATGTGTTCTTTTTTTTTTTAGACAAGAGACTCACTCTGTTGCACAGGCTGGAGTGCAGTTGTGCAGTCTTGGCTCACTGCAACTCCGCCTCCCAGGCTCAAGTGATCCTCCCACCTCAGCCTTCCGAGTAGCTGGGACTAGAGGCCCACACCACCACACCCACCTGGCTAATTTTTGTATTTTTTTATAGAGCTGGGTTTTGCTATGTTTCTCAGGTTGGTCTTGAAATCCTGGACTCAAGTGATATACCAGCCTCGGCCTCCCAGAGTGCTGGGATTACAGGTGTGGACCACCTGTAATATGCCTGGCCTTATGTGCCCTTTTATTGGAAAAAAAAAAAAAGTCAGTATATTTAGAAAATGCAATCTAATATGCCTTTAGTAATGGTCAGTATATGATGGTGCTAATATTGATCTTGAGGCCAATGAGAGTACTGGGTTTTTTAATCATCAAAAAGAGTTTAAGAATTAATTTCAGTATCAATTTTTTTTAATGCTGATTCTCTGAAAATCAAAAATAATTAATAATACACAGAAAGTAAGTGCAAACTTTTATCAATTTCAGCCCGATGAATGAACAATATAGTCCAATGAAGTCGTTATAACAATGTACATGGATTTCTATATAACATAAAGTCCTCCTCCTTCTTTTTTTTAACTTTGAAAATGCTTCTTTTATTAAGATGGGCCTATCTGCTTTTGGATAATTGATACATTGAAAGGTTGAGAATTAGGAGAATTACTGTGGAAATTGGTTTATAAATGAATAGGTGATCAGAATTCCTTAATGCCTTAATCTATGTTTCTTACTTTTTTAGGGACTTTCTTCCCCGAGGGTCGGGCATTGTAACAAGACGACCTCTTGTGCTGCAGCTTGTTACTTCTAAAGCAGGTAATGAATGAAGATGTTTATCACACGGATGAGCACATCCTGTGGCACCTGTTGCCTTCATAGGTGTTGGGTTGTACCAATAGAAATGTTTTTGTGATCACCCCACTGTGGGCAGCTGCCCACATTTCTCTTCAGGCTGCCTGCTTCATTGCTCTTTTGAATTATTTGATTACATTAAAGGAGATATTTTCATATATATATTTATATTTTATTGCACTTTAGATTCTGGGGTACATGTGCAAAATATGCAGGATTGTTGCATAGGTACATACATGGCAGTGTGGTTTGCTGCCTCCATCCCCCTGTCACCTATTTCTGGCATTTTTCCCCCTGTTATCCCTCCCCAATCTCCATACCCCTCCGCTGTTCCTCCCCTATTCCCCAGCAATAGACCCCAGTGTGTGATGCTCCCTTTCCTGTGTCCATAAGTTCTCATTGTTCAACACCCACCTATGAGTGAGAAAATGCAGTGTTTGTTTTTCTGTTCTTGTGTCAGTTTGCTGATAATGATGGTTTCCAGGTTCATCCATGTCCCTACAAAGGACATGAACTCATTGTTTTTTATGGCTGCGTAGTATTCCGTGGTGTATATGTGCCACATTTTCCTTGTCCAGTCTATCATCAGTGGGCATTTGGGTTGGTTCCAGGTCTCTCCTATTGTAAACAGTGCTGCAATGAACATACGTGTACATGTGTCTTTATAATACAATGATTTATAATGCTTTGGATATATACCCAGTAATGGGATTGCTGGGTCAAATGGGATTTCTTTCTATTTCTAGGTCCCTGAGGAATCACCGCACTGTCTTCCACAATGGTTGAACTAATTTATACCCCCACCAACAGTGTAAAAGTGTTCCTATTTCTTCACATCCTCTCCAGCATCTGTTGTCTCTGGATTTTTTAATGATCGCCATTCTAACTGGCATGAGATGGTAGCTTAATGTGGTTTTGATTTACATTTCTCTAATGACCAGTGATCATGAGCATTTTTTCTTATGTTTGTTGGCCTCATGTATGTCTTCTTTTGATCTGTTCATGTCCTTCACCCACTTTTGAATAGGTTTGTTTTTTTCTTGTATATCTGTTTTTTTTTTAGATTTTGGATATTAGCCCTTTGTCAGATGAGTATATTGCAAAAATGTTTTCCTATTCTGTTGGTTGCTGGTTCACTCTAATGATTGTTTCTTTTGCTGTGCAGAAGCTCTGGAGTTTAATTAGATCCCATTTGTCTATTTTGCCTTTTGTTGCCAATGCTTTTGGTGTTTTAATCATGAAGTCCTTGCCTATGCCTATGTCCTAAATGGTTTTGCCTAGGTTTTCTTCTAGGGTTTTCATGGTGTTAGGTCTTATGTTTAAGTCTTTAATCCATCTGGAGTTAATTTTAGTGTAAGGTGTCAGAAAAGGCTCCAGTTTGTACTTTCTGCACATGGCTAGCCAGTTATTCCAACACCATTTATTAAACAGGGAATCCTTTCCCCATTGCTTGTTTTTGTCAGGTTTGTCAAAGATCAGATGGTTGTAGAGGTGTGGCATTGCCTCTGAGGCCTCTGTTCTGTTCCAATGCTCTATATCTCTGTTTTGGTACCAGTACCATGCTGTTTTGATTACTTTAGCCTTTGTATAGTTTGAAGTCAGGTAGCATGATGCCTCCAGCTTTGTTCTTTTTGCTTAGAATTGTCTTGGCTATGCAGGCTCTCTTCTGGTTCCATATGAAGAGTTTTAGGTGTTTTTTTCCAGTTCTGTGAAGAGGGTCTTTGGTAGCTTGATGGGGATAGTGTTGAATCTATAAATTACTTTGGGCAGTATGGCCATTTTCACAATTTGGTTCTTCCTAACCATGAGCACGGAATGTTTTCCCATCTGTGTCCTTTCTTATTTCTTTGAGCAGTGTTTTGTAGTTCTCCTTGAAGAGGTCCTTTACATCCTTTGTTAGTTGTATTCCTAGGTATTTTATTCTCATTGTAGCAATTGTGAATGGCAGTTCATTCTTGATCCTATTTTCTTTATCCAGTCAACTGTTGGTGGGCTTAGATTGATTCCAAGGTTTTGTTATTGTGAATAGTGCTGCAGTTAACATACAAGTATAGGCATATTTTTGATATAATAATTTCTTTTCCATTGGGTAGGGGTTGAACTAATTTACATTCACACCAATAGTTTGTAAGTGTTCCCTTTTCTTTGCAGCCCTGCCAACATCTGTTGTTTTTTAACTTTTTAATAATAGCTCTATTAGTCTGTTTTTATACTGCTCTAAAGAACTGCCCAAGACTGGGTAATTTATAAAAGAAAGGTTTAATCGACTCACAGTTCAGCATGGCTGGGGAGGCCTCAGGAAAGACACAGTCATGGTGGAAGGCAAAGGGGAAACAAGGCACTTTCTTCACAATGTGGCAGGAAGAAGAAGAGCCAAACAAAGGGGGAGGAGCCCCTTATAAAACTCTCAGATCTCATGAGAACTCACTATCATGAGAACAGCATGGGGGAAGTTGCCCCCCATGATTCAGTTACTTCCACCTGCTCTGTCTCGACACTTGGGGATTTTGAAGATTATGGGGATTATAATTCCAGATGAGATTTGGGTGGGGACACAAAACCTAACCATATCAATAGCCATTCTGACTGGTATGAGATGATATCTCATTGTAGTTTTGATCTGTATTTCTCTGATGATTAATGATGCTAAGCATTTTTTTCTTGGCTGCTTTTATGTCTTCTTTGAGAAGTGTCTGTTCCTGTCCTTTTCTTACTTTTTAATGGGATTATTGTTTTCTTCTTGTTGATTTGTTTTTAAAGTCCATGTAGATTGTGGATATTAGTCCATTATTGGATGCATAGTTTGCAAAAATTTACTCCCATCCTGTAGATTGTCTGTTTACTCTGTTGATAATTTCTTTTCAGTGTATAATGTCTTTAGTTTATTTAAGTCCCATTTGTCTATTTTTGTTTTTGTTGCATTTGCTTTTGGGATCTTAGTGAGAAATTCTTTTTGAAGACTGATGTCTGGAGAAGCTTTTCCTAGGTTTTCTTCTAGAATTTTTATAGTTTGAGGTCTTACATTTAAGTCTTTAATTCATCATGAGTTAATTTTTGTATATGGTGAGAGATAAGGGTCCAGTTATATTCTTCTGCATATGGTTAGGCAGTTTTTCCAGCACCATTTATTGAATAGGATGTTATTTCCTCATTGTTTTTGTTGACTTTGTGGAAGATGATTGGTTGAAAGTATGTGGCTTTACTTTTGAGTTATCTGTTTCTTACATTGATCTATGTGTCTATTTTATACAAGTACCATGATGTTTTGGTTACTATAGACTTGTATAGTTCAGTATAGTGTAGTTTGAAGTTGGGTAATGTGATGCCTCTGGTGTTGTTCTTTTTGCTTAGGATTGCTTTGGCTGTTTGGGCTCTCTTTTGGTTCCCTATGAGTTTTAGCATGTTTTTTTCTAATTCTGTGAAAGATGATGTTGGTAATTTGATAGGAATTGCATAAAATCTGTAGATTCCTTTGGGAAGTATAGTCATTTTTACCATATTGATTATTTCAGTTATAAGCATGGGATGTTTTTCCATTTGTTTGTGCTTTGATCCATTTTGAGTTCATTATTTTATGTAGTAAGTGTCCAACTTCATTTTCTGCCTGTGGATATCCAGTAGTCCCAGCACAATTTGTTGAAAAGACTAGTCTTTCTTCACTGTAGGATCTTGGCACCTTTGTTGAAAATCTGTTAACCATAGATACATACGTTTATTTTTGGACTTAGTTCTATTCGACTGATGTCCTTGTGCCAATAGCATACTCTCTTAATTACCCTTGTTTTGTAGTAAGTTTCAAAATTAGAATTTTGAGTCCTTCTACTTCATTCTTTTTCAGGATTGTTTTGTCTATCCTGGGTCCCTTGAAATTCAATAGGAATTTTAGAATCAGCTTGTTTTATCCCAGGAATGTAAGATTGGTTTAACATCTGAAAATCATATCAGTGGAATGAAAAAAAATCACAGGATTGCCTCAATAGATTCAGAAAAGGTATTTGACAAAATCCAACTTGCAGTCATGATAAAACTCTTAGTAAATAAAGGGGAACTTCCTCAACTTAATACAGGGCATATATGAAAAACACGTAGTAACATCATACTTAATGGTGAAAGACTGGATGCTTTCTGTCTAAAATCAGTAATAATACAAGGATGTCTGCTCTTGTCGCTCCCGTTCAACATTGTACTGTAGGTTCTAACCAGGACAGCTGGAGAAAGAAAGAAAAGCATCTACTTTGGAAAAGAAGATGTAAAATTATCTCTATTTGAAGATGATGTGATCACATCTGTAGAAAAACTTAGAGTCCACTAAAAACTATTAGAACTACTAAACAATGTTAGCAAGATTTGAGGATACAATATCGAGACACAACAATCAGTTGTATTTTTTTAAGTTTTAGGTTTGGGGGTGCACGTGAAGGTTTGTTGCATGGATAAACTTAGTCACAGGGGTTTGTTTTACAGATTATTTCATCACCCAGGTTTTAAGCCCAGTACTCAATGGTTATCATTTCTGTTCCTCTCCTTCTTCCTGCTCTACACCCTCAAGTTGACCCCAGTGTCTATTGTTTCCTTCTTTGTGTTCAAAAGTTATCATCATTTGGCTCCACTTATAAGTGAGAAAATGCAGCATTTGGTTTTCTCTTCCTGAGTTAGTTTGCTAAGGACAATATAGCCTCCAGCTCCCTCTGTGTTCCCACAAGACATTATCTTGTTCGTTTTAAAGGCTGTATAATATTCCATGGTGTATATGTACCACATTTTCTTTATCCAATCTCTCATTGATGGGCATTTAGGTAGATTTCATGTCTTTGCTATTGTGAATAGTGCTGCAGTGAGCATCCACACATGTGTATCTTTATGTTAGAATGATTTATATTCCTCTGGGTATATATCTAGTAGCACAGTTGGTGAGTTGAATAGCAGTTCTGCTTTTAGCTTTTTGAGGAATCATCATATTGCTTTCAACAATGGTTGAACTAACTTACATTCCTATCAACAGTGTGTAAGTGTTCCCTTTTCTCCACATCTTTGCCAGCATTTGTTATTTTTTTTTTTTTACTTTTTGGTAATAGCCATTCTGACTGGTGTGAGGTGGTATCTCATTGATTTGCATTTTTCTAATAATGTTGAGATTTTTTTCAGATGCCTGTTGGGCGCATGTATGTCTTCTTTTGAGAAGTGTCTGTTTATGTCCTTTGCCTACTTTTTAATGGTTTTTTTTTTCTGGTAAATTTGTTTAAGTTCCTTATAGATGCTAGATATTAGACCTTTTTCAGATTCATAGTTTGCAAATATTTTTTCCCATTCTGTAGGTTGTTTGTTTATCCTGTTGATTGTTTCTTTTGCAGAAGCTCTTAAGTTTAATTAGATCACATTTGTCAATTTTTGCTTTTGTTGTGATTGCTTTTGGTGCTTTGTTATGAAGTTTTTTTTTTTTTTGAGATGGAGTTTCACTCTTGTTACCCAGGCTGGAGTGCAATGGCGCGATCTCGGCTCACCGCAACCTCTGCCTCCTGGGTTCAGGCAATTCTCCTGCCTCAGCCTCCTGAGTAGCTGGGATTACAGGCACGTGCCACCATGCCCAGCTAATTTTTTGTATTTTTAGTAGAGATGGGGTTTCACCATGTTGACCAGGATGGTCTCGATCTTTTGACCTCGTGATCCACCCGCCTCGGCCTCCCAAAGTGCTGGGATTACAGGCTTGAGCCACCGTGCCCGGCCTGTTATGAAGTTTTTGCCCATTTGTATGTCCAGGGTAGTATTGCCTAGATTGTCTTCCAGAGTTATTATAGTTTTTGGTTTTTACATTTAAGTCTTTAATCCATCATGAGTTGATTTTTGTATATGGTGTAAGGAAGGGATCTAGCTTCAGTCTTCTGTGTATGGGTAGCCAGTTAACCTAGCACCATTTATTGAAAAAGTAGTCTTTCCCCACTGCTTGTTTTTGTCAGCTTGATCAAAGATCAGATTGTCATAGATGTCTGGCCTTATTTCTGGGCTATTCTGTTTGATTGGTCTGTCTGCCTGTTTTTGTACCAGTACCATGCTGTTTTGGTTACTGTAGACCTATAGCATAGCTTGAAGTTGAATAACATGATGCCTCCAGCTTTGTGTTTTGCTTAGGATTGCCTTGGCTGTTTGGGCTCTTTTTTGGTTCCATTTGAATTTTTAAATTTTTTTTTTTCTTCTAGTTCTGTGAAGAATGTCACTGGTATCTTGATAGAAATAGCATTGAATTTGTAAGTTTCTTTGGGCAGTATGGCCGTTTTAATGATATTGATTCCTCCTATCCATGAGCATGAAATATTTTTCCATTTGTTTATGTCATCTCTGATTTCTTTGAGCAGTGTTTTGTAATTCTCATTGTAGAGATCTTTTGCCTCTCTGATCAGCTGTATTCCTAGGTATTTTATTCTTTTTGTGGCAGTTGTGAATGAGATTGTGTTCCTGATTTGGTTCTTGGCTTGGTGTTGTAGGTGTATAGAAATGCTACTGATTTTTATACATTGATTTTTGTATCCTGAAATGTTGCTGAAGTTGCTTATCAGCTGAAGACTCTTTTAGGCTGAGACCATGGGGTTTTCTAGATATAGAATCATGTCTATATGTTTGACATGGTTTATGCAAACAGGAATAGTTTGACTTCCTTTCTTCCCATTTGGATGCCCTTTCTTTCTTTCTCTTTCCTGATTACTCTCTCTAGGACTTCCAATACTACATTGAACAGGAGTGGTGGACTTCCAGTACTACATTGAACAGGAGTGGTGAGACAGAGCATCATTGTCTTTTGCAGTTTTGAAGAGGACTGCTTCCAGCTTTTGCTCATTTAGTATGATGTTTGTCCTGGATGGCTCTTGTTGTTTTGAGCTATGCTTCTTCAATACCTAGTTTATTGAGAGGTTTTTTTTTTTTGTTTTGTTTTGTTTTTGAGACGGAGTTTTGCTCTTGTTACCCAGGCTGGAGTGCAATGGCGCGATCTTGGCTTACCACAACCTCTGCCTCCTGGGTTCAGGCAATTCTCCTGCCTCAGCCTCCTGAGTAGCTGGGATTACAGGCACGCACCACCATGCCCAGCTGATTTTTTTGTATTTTTAGTAGAGACGGGGTTTTGCCATGTTGACCAGGATGGTCTCGATCTCTTGACCTCGTGATCCACCTGCCTCGGCCTCCCAAAGTGCTGGGATTGCAGGCTTGAGCCACTGCGCCTGGCTATTGAGAGTTTTTAACATGAAAGGGTGTTGAATTTTATTTGCTGCATCTGTTGAGATAATCATGTGTTTTTTGTCTTTAGTTCTGTTTATGTGATGAATCATATTTATTGATTTGTATATGTTAAACAAACCTTATATCCCAGGAAGGAAGCCTACTCGATCATGGTGGATTAGCTTTTTAAGGTGCTGCTGGATTCAGTTTGCAAGTATTTCATTGAGGATTTTTGCAATGATGTTCATCAAGGATATTGGCCTGAATTTTCTTTCTTTTTCTTTTTTTTATTGTGTCTCTGCCATGTTTTGGTATCAGGATGATGCTGCTCTCATAGGATGAGTTAGGGAGGAGTCCCTCCTCCCCAGTTCTTTGGAATCATTTCTGGAGAAATGGTACCAGGCCTTCTTTGTACATTTGGTAGAATTTATCTGTGAATCCATCAAGTGCTGGACATTTTTTGGTTGGTAGGCTGTGTATTATTGAATCAATTTTAGAAGTCATTATTGGTCTGTTCAGAGAATCAGTTTCTTCCTGGTTCAGTCTTGGAAGGGTGTATGTGTCCAGGAATTTACCCATCTTTCCTAGGTTTTCTAGTTTGTGTGCATAGAGGTGTTCATAGTAGTTTCTGCTGGTTATTTTTATTTTTGTGGGGTCAGTGATAACATCCCCTTCACAATTTCTAATTGTGTTTATTTGGATCTCTTTTCTTCTCTATTAGTCTAGCTAGTGGCCTATCTTACTAAGTTTTTGAAAAAAACAGCTCATAGATTTGTTGATCTTTTGAATGGCCTTTCATGTCTTTATTTCCTTTAGTTCAGCTCTGATTTTGGTTATTTCTTATCTTTTGCTAGCTTCAGGGTTGATTTGTTCTTGCTTCTCTAATTCTTTTGGGTTGTGATGTTAGGTTGTTAATTAGAGATCTTCCTAGCTTTTTGGTATGAGCATTTAGTGATAAGAATTTCCCTCTTAACACTTCCTTAGCTGTGTCCCAGAGATTCTGGTATGTTGTATCTTTGTGCTCATTAGTTTCAACAAACTTCTTGATCTCTGTCTTACTTTGATTGTTTACTCAAAAGTAATTTAAGAGCATGTTGTTTAATTTCCATGTAATTGCTTGGTTTTGAGTGATTTTCTTAGTCTTGACTTCTATTTTTATTACCCTATGGTCTGAAAGTGGGTTTGGTATAATTTTTGTTCTTTTGCATTTGCTGAGGATTGTTTTATGTCTAAATATGTGGTTGATTTTAGAGTAATTGCCATGTGGCAATAAGAAGAATGTATATTCTGTTGTTTTTTGGTGGAGAGTTCTACAGAGGCCTATCAGATCCATTTGGTCCAGTGTTGAGTTCAGGTCTTGAATATCTTTGCTAATTGTCTGCCTCAGTGATCTGTCTAATACGTCAGTGGAGTGTTGTAGTCTCCCACTGTTATTGTGTAGGAGTCTATGTCTCTATATAGGTCTCAATGAACTTCCTTTATGAATCTTGGTGCTCCTATGTTGGGTGCATGTATATTTAGGACCGTTGAATCTTCTTGTTGAATTGAACCCTTTACCATTATGTAATGCCCTTCTTTTTCTTTTTATGATCTTTTTTGGTTTGAAGTCTGTTTTGTCTGAAATTAGGATTGCAATCCCTGCTTTCATCTGTTCAATTTGCTGGGTAGATTTTGCTCCATCCCTTTATTTTGAGTTTATGGGTATCATTACATGTGAGATGGGTTTCTTGAAGACAGCATACCATTGGGTCTTGTTTTTTTATCCAACTTTTTACTCTGTGCTTTTTAAGTGAAGCATTTGGACCATCTACATTCAAAGTTAGTATTGATATGTATGATATGATCCTGCCATTGTGCTGTTAGCTGGTTATTATGTTGGCTTGTTTGTGTGGTTGCTTTATGGTGGCACTAGTTTGTATTTAAGTATGCTTTTGTGTTAGCTAGTAGCCATCTTTCCTTTCTATATTTAGTGCTCCTTTCAAGATATCTTGTAAAGCAGGTCTGGTGGTAATGAACTTTCTCAACATTTCCTTATCTGAAAAGGATCTTATTTCTCCTTCACTTAGGAAGGTTAGTTTGGCTAAATATGAAATTCTTGGTTGAAGATTTTTTTCTTCAAGAATGTTGAATATAGGCCTCTAATCTCTGCTGGCTGGAAGAATTTCAGCTGAGAGGTCTGCTGTTAACCTGATGAAGTTCCATTTGTAGGTGACCTGCCCTTTCTCTCTAGCTGCCTTTAATATTCTTTCTTTCAACTTTGGAAAATATGATGATTATGTGTCTTGGGGATGATATTCTTGTATAGAATCTTGCAAGAGTTCTCTATATTTTCTGAATTTATCTGTTGGCTTCTCTAGCATGGTTGGGGAAATTTTCATGGCTGATATCCTGAAATATGTTTTCCAAGTTGTTTGCTTTTTCCCCTCCCTTTCAGGGATGCCAATTACCCTTTCATAGATTTGACCTTTTTACATAATCTCATACTTTTCAGAGGTTTTGTTCATTCTTTTCTATGCTTTTTTCTTTAGTTTTGTCTGGCTGTCTTATTTCAGAAAGCCAGCCTTCAAGTTTGTGATTCTTTTCTCAGCTTATTCTGCTGTTAATACTTGTAATTGCATTGTGAAATTCTTGTATTATGTTATTCAGCTCTGTCAGATTTGTTAGGTTCTTTTTATACTGGCTCCTTTAGCTTCTATATTGCTTTATTGTAATTCTTAGTTTCCTTGGATTGGGTTTTGCCATCCTCCTGAATCTCAGAGATTTTTGTTCCTGTCCATATGCCGAACTCTGTTTCTGTCATTTCAGCCAGCTTAGCCTGCTTACGAACTCTTGTTGGAGAACTGGTGGGATCATTTGGAGGACATATAATAGTCTGGCCATTTGAGTTACTGGAGTTCTTGCTTTGTTTTTTTCTCATTTCTGCATGTGGGCATTCCTTTAACTGCAGTGTAGATTGAGTACAGCTGATAGACTTATTTTATGGATGTTTTCACCAAGCCAAAGCTTTGTGGAGGGTCTTTTTATTTGAAGTGGATTTCTTATCTGTGGTTTCAGAGTAGGGTGTGTTAGTGAGGTATTTTTGGTGTTGAAGCTTTGGGGTGTGATCCAGTAGGTGGCACTTACACTTATTAAGAGTAGACTCTTACTCAGTTGTGTGTCTCCTCTGTTATTTCCTCACAGTTGTAGCTGTGTTTCTTCTCAACACTCTGAAAGTGCGGGTTCCTTTCCCTCTTGATTATTAGCTATAGATTGTGGCTTGGCACTCCTGAGCTGCCCACTGCCACTCTAATGTGATCTCAGTATTTGTGTTTCCTCCTCCACTTGGGGACAGTGGAAGAAGGGACCTTAGTAGTGATTGTGATCAAGGGCCTTTTGCTTGGCTCCTGGGGGCTCCACCCTGGAGAGATGCAGATCAGCAATCACTTAGTGCAATCAGCTCCAGATAGAGGGTGTGTACTATGGGCCCAAGCCAGGGGTTCTCTATCTGGTGATGAGCAGTGGAGGGTATGTGAAACAGCTTTGGGGATCCTCTTAAAAAAGTAGTCTGGCCACATTTTTGTAGAGGAGCCTTGCTGTGCTGAAGGATGACCTTTGCTCTCGGTTGGCATGGACTCTCCAAAGCCTGAAGTCTGGAATGCCTAAGTCACCCAAATAGCAAACATGGCAGCCCACCCCTCCCTCTGGGAGCTCTGTCCCAGTGAGGTTTCAAATCTTTATGGGCTGGAGAACACAGGTGTGGTGGCTACAGGCTCCATTTGGAAGGCTCCATCTGGTGAGGAAGAACAGGATCGGGCACCCACTTAGAAAAGCAATCTGGTCTTGTTTTTTTAGAATAGTTTTGCTGTGCTGGGGGATCCCTTCTGCTCCTGGTCAGTTTGAACTCTCCAAAGTCTGAAGGCTGGAATGGCTAAGTCACCCAAACAGCAAAGATGGTGGCCTGCCCCTCCCCAAGGAGTTCCATCCAGGAAGGTGCAATGCCGTTGCCAGTGGCTGGCTGGAATTCCAAGCCAGCGGGACTTATCCTGTGAGGTGCCATGGATGTGGGGCCTACAGATGGTCACTTCTCAGCTCCCTGGATTCAGCCTCTTTCCTAGGGATATGTATGGGGGGGTCTGACATTCTGCTTTGCCGTAGTTGCAGCTGCTTTTGCTGGGAAGCCTGGAAAGCCTGGATATCTAAGGCTCCTGGTCTCTGCACATGCCTGAGTGGCTGCTCTGCTGAGACTCCACATAGCTCCGTGTGTCAAAGTGAATGCCATCATGGAGTGGGTTCATGAGGGAATCTCCTGAACTGAGGGTTGTAAAGAACTGTGAGAGAAGCATGGACCCCTCCTGGGATCCCTTATTTACTCACCACTTCCCTGGGTGGGGGAGGTTTCCCTGGCTTTGTGTTGTTCTCTGGGTGAGCTGTTTCCCTGTCTTGCTTTTCTCCATTCTCCATGGGTCTTGTTGTTCCCTTGATTAGTCTCAATGCAAGTACCTGGATGTTTTAGTTGAAGGTGCTCTATTTACTTGCCCCTTCTGTTCCTCTCCATGAGAGCCACACGCTCACTGCTTCTAGTCAGCCATCTTGGCCACCTCTCATCAATTGTATTTCTATACATTTGTGATGAATAGTCCAAAAACAAAGTTGAGAAAATAATTCCATTTATAATAGCATCATAAAGAGTATACCAGGCTGGGCACAGTGGCTCACGCCTATAATACCAGCACTTTGGGAGGCTGAGATGGGTGAATCATGAGGTCAGGAGTTCAAGACCAGCCTGTCCAACATAGTGAAACCCCGTCTCTACTAAAAATAAAAAAATGAGCTGGATGTGGCATGCGTCTATAGTCCCAGCTACTTGGGAGACTGAGATGAGAGAATCGGTTGAACCCAGGAGGCGGAGGTTGCAGTGACCCGAGCCCACACCATTGCACTCCAGCCTGGGTGACATGACAGAGTGAGACTCTGTCTAAAAAAAAAAAAAAAAAAAAAAGAGTATACCACTTAGGGGGAGATGTGGTGGCTCAGGCCTGTTGTCCTAGTGCATAAGAAGGCAAGGCCAGGTGTTCGTGACCAGCCTGTGCAACATAGGAAGCCCTCACAAAAAAAAGTTGACCACTTAGGAATAAATTTAACAGAAGAAATGAAAAGCTTATTCTGTGAAAACTATAAATTATTGTTGAAAGAAACTAGAGAATATCTAAATATTTGGAAAAACATTCCATGCTCAATGATTGGAAGATGTAACAGTGTTAAGATGGCAATACCTTAAAAACTGATCTACAAATTCAATGCAATCCCTGTGAGAATCCTAGCTGACATCTGGAGAAATAATATTTTTAACCATTTTTATAGTGTTATAAAATCTGTATAAAGTTTAATTCAAAGGATAGATTCAAGTCCTGCCATTTGAAAAAAGTAAATCATTTCCAAATCTACAATGCAGCAGTCATTGTTTGTGACCCTGTGAACATAAAAGTGATTAAGACAAATTTTCTGTACTTCTGGTTGTTTACATTCTGGATTTGTTATTTCTAATATATAGAAGTTTTGCTCATTATGGTTGTGAAATCTGTACATTTAGATTTTTTAAAAGTAAATATTTAGCACAATGCTCTTCACTTTCATACTTAAAAAATTTTAAGGCCGGGCGCGGTGGCTCAAGCCTGTAATCCCAGCACTTTGGGAGGCCGAGGCAGGTGGATCATGAGGTCAAGAGATTGAGACCATCCTGGTCAACATGGTGAAACCCCGTCTCTACTAAAAATACAAAAAAATTAGCTGGGCATGGTGGTGCGTGCCTGTAATCCCAGCTATTCAGGAGGCTGAGGCAGGAGAATTGCCTGAACCCAGGAGGCGGAGGTTGCGGTAAGCTGAGATCGCACCATTGCACTCCAGCCTGGGTAACAAGAGCGAAACTCCTCCTCAAAAAAAAAAGAAAAATTTTTTTTAAACAGTTCTTTATCTGAAATTTGTTTTCATGTATGCTTAAACAATTTTTTTCTCAGTTTCCCCTTATCTTATATTACAGTGTGGTAACTACTACCATCTATTTCTGAATATCTTTCTGTTTTATTGTAACAATACCACAGTGTTTTACTTTTGTGGGTTTATAATTTGCTTTGACATCTCATCTGGCAGGGCTGTAGTCCTCTCCCATTACTTTTTTTTTTTTTTTTTAATTTAAGGTTCTATTCTATTTGTGTGGAAAAGTCTAGAAAAAGTTTGTAAAGATGAAATTAATGCCACTAGAATTATTTTAAAGCAATAGATTTACTAGGGAATAACTGATACCTTAAAAATATTTATTACTGTTTTCCATCCAAGGAGCATACTGTATCCTTTCCCTTCTCTCCCCTACCCTCCCGTCCCCTCTGTTCCCTCCTTCCCTCCTTCTCTCCCTCCCTCCCTTCCTTCCTTCCTTTCTTTTCTTTCTCTCTCTTTCTTTCTTTCTTTCATCTTTCTTTCTTTCCTTCCTTCCTTCCTTTCTCTCTTTCTTTCCTTCCTTCCTTCTTTCCTTCTCTTTCTCTTTCTCTTCCTCTCGCTCTCTCTTTTTCTTTCTCTTTCTCATAGTCTCACTCTGTCACTCAGACTGGAGTGCAGTGACACCATCATGGCTCACTGTAACCTTGATCTCCCATGCTCAACCTATTATCCCACCTCAGCCTCCAGAGTAGCTGGGACCACAAGCATATGCCACCACATTCAGCTAATTTTTGCAGTTTTTTGTACAGAGATAGGGTTTCACCATGTTGTCCAAACTGGCCTCAAACTCCTGGGCTTAAGCAGTCTTCCTGCTTCAATCTCAGTAAGCCTCCTAAAGTGCTGGGATTACAGGTATGAGCCTGGATCTACATTTTCAAGGACTAATGTCAGTTGCTTCTAAAGATCTTTGAATCACATTGTAAGAAACACTCTTAACGGTTTCATCAAATTCTCTTACTATTATTTTCTTTCTCTAGATACCTTTCCTTCTTCCTTTTAATAGCTTTTTTGTAATAAGCAATCACTCATTTTATAATTGTCTAAATGGTCTATATAGAAATGGCATCTGTATAGAAGTCTAAGCACAGTGCTTTGAACACAAGCAGGCACTCATTCCATGTTGAACTCTGTTCTCTTGCTACCTGGGCGTCTAGCTCAGACACTAGCACCTCTGGCTGTGGTGTTTCGAGAACCTGTCACTATCAGGAGTTGAAATTCTAATAACATCAAGGTTTTTTTTTTTTTTTTTTTTAAATTGTTGTTGTTGTTGTTACATAACCAACCTACTTTCCAGGCATGAACAAAGATAAAAAACCATCCCACTGAAATCCCTGTACAAACAGGTAGTGAATATACACTTGTCCCTTGTAGCTCAGCACCTCCTCCTTGATTTCTGATAAGCCAAGGAACACTGGCCCTATGGAATGCCAGACACTTCTTAAGCACATAATTTTAATTCTGGAAAATTTAACTATCAAAATAAGTTAAAATATATTTGGTGAAGGAGTTGGATAGTGGGAATGCTATATTTTCTAAAAAGTTTGAGGATCACCGGACTAGAAGGGTTCAAAGGTATTCATCTTTCAGGGGGTTGCTTTGTAATATTTTTCCTTGAATATTGGACACAATGCAATAAATAAATGAACCTCCAAAAATCTTAGTTGGGAAAACATGCTTATTAAATGGAGAAAGATGCAGATACATCATACATATATTAGGGTTGGGCTTGTTCCAAATATTCCCACATTTGTAACATATTTCATTGAGAGGTCAAAATGGTTCTCTTCAATCTTATAAACCTTGTTTTTGAGGTGGAAAAAAAGGGTAGTTGGTGCTACCTGGGACTGTCATTCAGACCTACTTTAAATCTTATTTGATTGTGTTTATCCAGGTCATTGCTCTTTTAATATTTGCATAGGTTAAGAAATTCAACTTCCCTTTATTTTACGCTTGGTTATTGGTATCCCATTGTGAATTACTGATTATGTTATTTTCTTTCTTCTTTTTTTTCCTTGCTGATAACACCCCAAAACTTATTTTTAACTCACTTTCTTTTGTTATTTTTTTGCCTTGACTTAAGCATTGGCTACACATTTATTAATAGACAAAAATTCTAGTAGTCAATTATGTACCTTTCAATATAAAGTTGAGAGCAATTTTTGCTCAACTCTTGAAATTTTGAGAAAAGCAATTGACCTAAATTTTATTTCTTCACAGTTAGATCACTGCCTTTTAATGCCACATACATTTCCATTTAGTAGGGAAATTACTAAAGGTATTATATTTCTCTTTAAAGTAAATGAAGAAATAATATATTTCAGTAGAAGTACCCCTCAGGATTGTGAAGTTAAAGTGATTTTTGAATTGGTGATAATTTGTTGTGTTTTAGGTCTATTTGTCTCTTGTCTATTTTTGAAGGTGATAATGAAGTTTGTAGCTGCCTTAAGTTTCCAAACCAAAAATTATAGTTCTCTGAACTTAGTTCCCTTTGGTCTATGTAACTTCTACTCCAGAATTAATGTCTGCTTAAAGAGATTAGAGGGAGGAAAGACAACTTCCTTAATTTTAGGGCTTTCTTTATTTCTTTCTTTTGTTCTGTTTGTCCGTCTGTCTTGCACTGGGTATGGGTCTGGAGTGCAATGGCGCAATCTTTGCTCACTGCAACATCTGTCTCCCAGGTTCACGTGATTCTCCTGCCTCAGCCTCCTGAGTAACTGGGATTACAGGCACACACCACCACACCCAGCTCATTTTTTATATTTTTGTAGAGATGGGGTTTCACTATGTTTCCCAGACTGGTCTTAAACTTCTGACCTTGTGATCTTCCCACCTCGGTCTCCCAAAGCGCTGGGGTTACAGGTGTGAGCCACTGTGCCTGGCCAGGACTTTTCTTTTTTCTATCCCCTTCCCCATTCCCATTTAGAAAAAAATAGATTGCCTTGAAATAATTGACATTGAAGAGAACTAAAAGACAAGCTATAGAGTTGTTAATATCTGTTTAAATCTGAGAGAAGAGGTGTGACTTTTTTAAAGTAAGAAAATGAATAGTTGTGTTTTACATCATGCCTGGGTCTGTAGTTAATAATAATTATTACTTACCTACCCATTATTACTCTTACTCCTTCCCCTTGGGGCTCTAACAACAGAAATCATAGATCACAGATGCCCCTTGTATTTGTGTCTGTCAGATGAGTTGGAGTAGTCTGGAAGACATTGTCTTTGTCTTCCCTTCCTCTGGGGGCATGCTTTATCCTTCCTACTGCTATAGTTTGTCTTCCTCTCCATGACACTCTTATTGATCAGTAGTCATTGACCAAGCAGGGAAAGAAAGGTTATTTCATTTACTGTTGAATGATATGGTCAGTGAATTTAAGAAGCTGGTTGTTAGGGTCTCTGAACAGCATAAGAACACATGATAATTGGGTTACTCTGCTGATTTTTAAGATGGTTTTCTACTCACTCTAGGTGTTTTATTTCTCAAAGTGAACTAAATTCTCATTAAGTACTTTTCAAATAATTGTGTTAATTTAATATTAACAGTCTCCTGCAAGCCTGGTGGAATTTTGTTCTCATTGTTTTCCCAAAGTGAATTTGTGTCATACATTTTTATCTTCAAGTTTTTGTATTCATTTATTCACTCATCTCTTCATTAGCAGATTTTGAATGCCTGCAGTGTGCTGCACAACAAAGAGGTTGCATGTCTTGCAGACCATGTTTCAGTTGTTTTGCTGTTACTCTCATCTTGGCTAATATTTACAAAAACCTGAGGGTTGTTTTTTTTTTTAACCTCTGCGTAATTAACACCCCGAATGGGATTGTCTCCTTCAGTTAGCTATGTTACATTACATAGCAATTTGGGGTTATGAAATTCTTTACAAGCACTATAAAAAGTTGGACTTAGAAAGAATGTATCTCTGTAAGGCATGTTGAAAGCAACTTGAGAGTCTCTGTATTTGGACGGATCTTTAATCTAAGGCATATCAACTACAATTTCCATTTTAAATGTCCATTTACCCTTGTTCCTCTCATTCCCCATGAAAACCCTTTTTCCTGACATGTATATGACTTTTCATCATTGTACTATTTTAACATTTTAATTTTTCTATGTACATGTCTGCCAATATTTATATTAGACACTATGTAGGCTTTTCATTGATCATGTACTAGTGTAGAATTCAGAATAAACCTAAACATTTAAATATGATACAGGCTTATTTTGATTTACAATGTAAGTGCAATCTTGAAAAATAGTCTCAATTGTTTATTATTGTCTAAATTGTTGTTTGATTTAAAATAAAATTTTAAATTATTTTGTGTCTATGCTATTGAGATTGTTAAAGTTGAGTATTTAAAAAAACTCATGAAGAACACATACTTAGCAAATGTTTATTGATTACCATTTCCTCCTGTGAAACCTATTTTTTAGGTTTCTGAAGGATAAACAAAGATAGACATAAAACAAAGTGCCTGCAGTAAGCAGGTTATACTATAGCATCCAACAAGCATGGTGAGCATATGTTCAAATCAAGGATGGCTAGATAAAAAATTTATAAGACAGAGAGTGAATTTAGCAAAGGTGGCTTAGGTATTTATTCTTACCTGTTGAAGACTACAGTATAACCCTTTTAGAGCTTAGCCAGATCCTTAAACACTTGGATACTGTAATAGCAGAGTTACCAGAGTTACCCACAGGAGTGATATGAAGAAATAGTATGACTGAGGAAGGTATACATACTGCAACTGTAAAGTGAGGAAGAATAGTGGAGGTGAATGTTTAAAAGTCGGACCTACAGAATACTCTCCCTCAGGAAAAATCAGCTATCTTCCTCTTTGTGCTGCCCCAGTTCTGAACTGAGATAACTACCATAGAATTCATCTTGATGTGCTGTTGACTGGTGTATCTGTGTTCATTCTAATAGGATGTTTGCCTCTCAAGGGCAAAGACCAGTGTGTAAAACTTAATATATTTGTCCATAGTATCCATACTCGATGAATTCGTTGATTTTCCCACATACTAATTAGGAAGGAAAGTGATTTTATTGAATGAATCCCTAACCAAGCTACACATATTTCCTGTTTCCATGTTAGTGCTATCATTTTCTAATTATGCCAAACAGCAGTGACTTGTAATATATATATATAATAAAATTGAGTTTCTGTGGTTAAAGGAAAGCATGCAGATATTAATACATATATACCCATATACATTTTTTGCATAAGGGGTTTATAATTAAGGATGACATACTAAGGGTTAAATTTTGCTTTTTTTTTATATTGGAGGATGGCTTCTTTGCATTTTTGGTTATAAAAATCTGTATTTTTTGTTCATATGTTTGAATTGAGGATGGCTAGGTAAATAATTTACAAAACGAGTACAGAGTGAACTTAGCCAAGGTGGCTTGGCTATTTACTGAGCAAGCTGTTGGGAAAGGTATTTGATGTCTTAGGTCCAGAATGTTTTTAAATGCTGCTTGCTTGATTTTGTTTTGTTTTAAATGGAATAAGGCATCTGGTACTAAGTTTCTGCTGGGAGTCTGCTCCCTGAGATACTGGCACAGAGTTGAGCCTATTCCAAGGAACCATATGTTAAGCCCTAGTTTTAAGTTGCTGAAATGAAAGTTGTAGAGATATACAGCAAATTTTATGTAAGGAAATAAGTGTTTGCAAAACTAATACATGAATTTAAATTAATACAACCTCAAAGAAATAAAATAATGTAAGTGGCACATCATTGCAAAGGAAAATAATAGGTAAATATGAGATGTTAATTGAAAATTTATTCATTTATTAATTCATTTCACAAATATATATTGGGAACTTCTATGTACCAGAAACATACTGAACAAAGTAGGCAATTTTGAATTTATGAAGCAAGACATACAATAAACAAAACCAAATAAGTAAATTATATAGTATTTTAGATCGTGGTAAGTGCTGTGGAACACAAAAATGTTAGGGTAAGGGAACTGGGAATACTGGATTGCAGTTTCACGGAGTTTTCATGTGTCACAAACTCTTCATGGAGTTGAAAGGGTGATTAAAGTGGTTATCTTTTTTTTTTTTTTTTTTTTTGAGACGGAGTTTCGCTCTTGTTACCCAGGCTGGAGTGCAATGGCACGATCTCGGCTCACCGCAACCTCCGCCTCCTGGGTTCAGGCAATTCTCCTGCCTCAGCCTCCGGAGTAGCTGGGATTACAGGCATGCGCCACCATGCTCAGCTAATTTTTTTGCACCATTAGTAGAGACGGGGTTTCACCATGTTGACCAGGATGGTCTTGATCTCTTGACCTCGTGATCCACCCGCCTCGGCCTCCCAAAGTGCTGGGATTACAGGCTTGAGCCACCGCGCCCGGCCTAAAGTGGTTATCTTGAGGAAGAACATTCTAGGCAGAAGGAAGAGCCAGTGCAAGGCTGGGCATAGTTTTCATGCCTGCAATCCCAGCACTTTGGGAAGCTGAGGCAGGAGGATTGCTTGTGTATAGTTGATTTGAGACCAGCCTGGGCAATATAGTAAGACTTCATCTCTACAAATAAAAATTAGCCAGGTTGAGGTAGCATGCATCTGTAGTTCCACCTACTCAGGAGGCTGAGGTCAGTGGATCACTTGAGTCTGGGTGGTCGAAGCTGCAGTGAGCTGTGATTGTGCCACTGTACTTAGCCTGAGTGACAGAGTGAAATGCTGTCTCAAAAAAAAAAAAAAAAAAAAAGTGCCAGTGCAAAGCCCTATGGTGGACATATGCCTGGCTTACTGAGGAAAAGCAGGGAATCTTGCATAGTTTTTTGCATAGGAAATTCTTGTTTTTGTCAACCAAAAACAAAATTCTAAGCCCCCCAACCATGGGAATGGACCCCTCTTCTTGGCCAAGGGCATACCAAAGTTAACGTGAAAAACTACTTCAGGCCATGGTAGGGAGGGGTAGGGTTGGACATGCCTCATTATACTACTCCCCTCTGTTTTGGAATTACCAATAGAAAAGACTTTAAATCTGATAAGTATTTACAATCTATTATCTAAAGCCTTCTACTTGGAGGCTTCATCTACAGGATAAAACCTTGGTCTCCACAACTCTTTTTTTTTTTTTTTTTTTGAGACGGAGTTTCACTCTTGTTACCCAGGCTGGAGTGCAATGGCGCGATCTCGGCTCACCGCAACCTCCGCCTCCTGGGTTCAGGCAATTCTCCTGCCTCAGCCTCCTGAGTAGCTGGGATTACAGGCACATGCCACCATGCCCAGCTAATTTTTTGTATTTTTGGTAGAGATGGGGTTTCACCATGTTGACCAGGATGGTCTCGATCTTTTGACCTCGTGATCCACCCGCCTCAGCCTCCCAAAGTGCTGGGATTACAGGCTTGAGCCACCGTGCCTGGCTCACAACTCTTACCTGAACCCTGACATTCCTTTCTATTGATTCTAATTATTTAGACAATAACTTAACTCTTTCAATCAATCACCAGTGGGAAAAATCTTTGAATCTGTCTATGACCTGAAAGCCCACTGGTTACAATTGTCTCATTTTCCTGTACCAAACCAATCTATATCTGATATATATAAACCAATGTCTTATGTCTCCCTAAATTGTATAAACCATGTGGTAGCCCGACCACCTTGGGCACATGTTTTCAGGATTTCCTAAAGGCTGTGTCATGGCCATTGCTCACTCATATTTGGCTCAGAATAAATCTCTTCAAACATTTTATAGTTTGACTCTTTTCATCGACATTTTTATATGTAATGGGTGAGAATTAGAGTGTCCCAGCTGATTACTATTCTGGCTAACAGGGAGTAATCATTTGCCCTAAGAATGTATTGTTGATTTTTGAAAGAATAAATTCAATAAAGTATATTTTAAGAAAAAAATATTGTTTAAAACAAGGGTCAACAATCTTTTTCTGTAAAGGGCCAGATATGTTAGGTTTTGCAGGACATACAGTCACTGTTGCAGCTACTCAACTCTGCTGTTTTACTGTGAAAGCAGCCAGAGACAATACATAAATGAATGAGTCTGGCTGTATTCCAATAAATTTAATGGTCTCTGATATTTGAATTTCATACAGTCTTCACATGCTAGGAAATACTATTCTTAAAATATTTTTTTCAGCCATTTAAAACAATAAAAACCGTTATTAGTTTAGAGACTATACAAAAACAGATGTCAGATTGTGTTGGATTTAGCTCAGAGGCCATATTTTGCCAACTTCTAAAAAATTTATTTATTGTTAATTATTTATTTATCTATAGATGGGGTCTCACTCTATCACCTGTTAAAATGCATGCTTTGAATGAAGAGACTCCCCCCAAACAGGCTTCGTGTGAGCAACATGGCTGTTTATTCACCTGGGTGCAGGTGGGCTAAGGATGAAAAGAGCGTTAGCGAAGGGCAGTGGGATAGGAGTGGTTTTATAGGTTTGGGGTAGGCAGTGGAAAGTTACAGAGTAAGATCAGTTACAGTGGTGGGGGTAGGGGCAAGTATATATTACCAGAAGTTTAGTTACAATGGCAGGTGGAATAAGAGTAGTTAAGATGGTAGGTTAGGGTGAGAAATAGTCACATTGTCATAATAACAGTTAAGATGGCAGAGTGGGGTGAGGGGCTTGTCCAGGGAAGCTTTGCTGGACGATTAGGGACAATGGCGAACACAGGCAGGGGGTGGGAGACCATCAGCCGAGGCAACCAGGACTTCAGACTTTCAGGCTCCAGGCTTGCATATGGAGACCTGACATCACCCAGGTTGAAGTATTACTCACTACAACCTCTGCTTCCCAGGCTCAAGCTATCATTTCACCAGTCTCCCAGTGGCTGGGACCACAAGCATGTGCCACCATGCCTGGCTAATTTTCTGTATTTTTGGTAGAGACAGGGTTTCACCATGCTGCACAGGCTGGTCTCAAACTTCTGAGTTCAAGCAATCCGCCTGCTTTGGCTTCCCAAAGTGCTGGGATTACAGGCTGAGCCACCATGCCCAGCCTTAACTCCTTATAAAAATAAAATTCAATTTTTGTTAATTTGCAAATGATATAGGATTCTACAGTGCCTAAAGAATATTGGTCCAAGAATCACTTATTATTGTACAATATTGGAAATAGGTTATTTTGGTATGAGTTTATATTAAAGTGTTTTTTCTTTTTTTTTAGGCAGGGTGTCTTTCTGTCACCCAGGTTGGAATGCAGTGGCACATTTACGTCTCACTGCAGCCTTGACCTTTTGGGCTTAGGTGATCCTCTTGCTTCCACCTCCCAAATAGCTGGGACCATGGGTGCACATCATTGTGCCTGATATTTTAAAAAACTATTATTTGCAAAAAGATCTTGCTTGTTGCCCAGGCTGGTCTAGACCTCTTGGCCTCAAGTAATCCTACTGCTTCAGCCTCACAAAGTATTGGAATTACAGGTATGAGCTACTGTGCCTGGCCTATATTAAAGTTTTAATTCTATATAAGAACATTATTTTTTTCCAAGAAAAGAATAATGGAAAATTGACAAAACCAATTATTCACACTTTTGGTTCATAGGGTTTCATTTAAGTAAGAGACTATTGTATAGATAATATATAGCACAGATACATAGATGCATGGATAGTAAAGAGTTCAGAAACAGAAGAATTAACCATTGGAAAAAGTGTTAAATCTGGTAAGATGACAAATTCACATGTTTCATAAAGAAGAATTTTAGAAAATGGATTTTTTGCAATTCACAGTTTGTTATTGAAGCCAACTTCTTAAAAATCTTGTTTAGCAAGTAATTATGAGATGTTATTTAAAAAATTTTAAATCCGTCGTATATTCTCATTCAACAACGAGGAAATGGGGAAATGGAGGAAGTTGACCGTAGAAGCAGAGGATGAATAGGTAGAAGTTGAACTGGTAGTCTAAGAAGATTTTTTTTTTAATGGTTTGAAAGTTACTAAAAAGTGTCTTCCTAAAATAATTTTAATTTTTATCTCATTCTGAAACAAGGGGCTAAGATTGGGAACAATGGGGATTGGCAGTGGAATGATAGATAACCTACCTCATATGAGGTGATCGAAAGTCCTTTCTAATGAGGTAGCATTTCAGGTCAGATTTTAAGGATTAGCAGTGATACATGTGGAAAATGGGAGAGAATCTTCTAAGCAAGAGGATTTGGCAAGTACAGGAATCTCATGATAAGGCAGTTTAGCATGCTGTAGGAAACTAAAGAAGACCAACATGGCTGGATCATAGTGAGAATGCAGGAGTGTGGTGCCTTGTGCAGCTGGAGAGACAGGGAGGGGAAGATCTTGCAAGATTTGCAGTTTTAATTTTATTCTAATTGCAATGGAAGTCTCTCAAGAGTTTTAAGACAAGGACCAACATATTCTGATTTACATTTTAAGATTTCTTTGTGTGTTTCAAAGACCGTATTTTTAGGAAGCATTTGTTAGAGAGGAAAAACTTTCTCTACTCTCTTAGTTCAGTTATCTGGGGTCTGCAAATTAAACTGACAAAAGACAGATTAGTGAGAGAAAAGATATTTTTATTCATGTATGTACTAGAATTAACAGAAAAATGTGACTCAAAGGGGTGGTTAGAATTTGGGACTTACACTATCTTAATAGGGAAAGGGGATGGAGAGAAGGGCACTTACTGGAAAACAATCAACTTTTTGGAAGAAAAGTGGGCCTTTGGGAGAACATGGGAGATATAATAGCTTTGTGACAATGTCTATTTTGGTGTGATGTGGTATTTGGGGAGACTGGGGAGTTGTGCTAAGCTAATGCTTATTGACAGTCAGCCTTTCTTTGCTTACTTGCTGTTGGCTAGACAATAAGTTAATTGTGAACTTGTAATAGGCATGTGCTTGAATACTCCTGTCTTAGTCCATTTGTGTTGCTGTAAAGAAATGCTGAGGCTGGGTAATATATAAAGGAAAGAGGTTTATTTGGCTCATGGTTCTGAATGCTGTACAAGAAGCATGGTGTCAGCATCTGCTTCTGATGAGAGCCTTAGAAAGCTTCCATTCATGGCAGAAAATGAAGGGGAGCCAGCATGTGCAGAGCATATGTCAAGACAGGAGGCGAAAGAGAAAGAGGAAAGAGGGACAAGGCTCTTTTTTTCTTTTTTGAGACAGACTCTTGGCTCTGTTGCCCAGGCTGGCGTGCAGTGGCGCAATCTCAGCTCACTGCAACCTCTACCTCCCATGGTCAAGCGATTCTCCTGCCTCAGCCTCCCCGGTAGCTGGGACTACCAGTGCGTGCCACCATGCCTGTCTAATTTTTTGTATTTTTATTAGATACGGGGTTTCACCATGTTAGCCAGGATGGCATCAATCTCCTGACCTCGTGATCCGTCCACCTTGGCCTCCCTTAGTACTGGGATTACAGGCGTGAGCCACTGCATCCAGCCAAGGACAACGTTCTTTTTATCAACCAGCTCTTGGGAGAACTCTGGCAGGAACTAATACAGTGAGAACTCACTCCTTACTGCCAGTATAGCACCAAGACATTCAGGAAGGATCTGCTTCATAACCCAAACACCTCCTACTAGGCCCCACCTCCAACACTGGGGATCAGGTTTTAACATGAGACTTTGTGGGGCCAAACAAACTGTATCCAAACCATAGCAATGCCCAGTGCTAGGCAGTTTGGCGAACTGTCCATTACATATTCATTTTAATTGGTGCAGTGGTGGGATTACCATGCAGTGACAGCTATCAGAAGTGACACAAGAGGAACAGGGAACAGATAGCTATTCCTTTGATGGTAGCATGTTGGAAGGCAGGTGGGGTTTGTGATTCCTGTGAGAGGGGGTTGGGGTCTGTCTTTGGACTGAGGCTTCATTTTTTCCCTTTATGTCTGTAGCCTTATCACTAGTTTCAAAACGGGTATAATGATAGGACTTGTGTCTGTATCTGCCGTGCTATTCTTATGTGAATTTCTTACAGCATGTATGTATGTTGGAGAAGAGGATGTGCATTATCTATCAAGGCTTCTAATTTGACTAGGCTTAGATATTTTTAAAAAATATTACTCATAGTTTATGTGTTTTAAATTTTATAACAGGCTGAGAAGAATCAGTATTTCTCAGCAAATACTGGAGCTATTACATTTGAATTTACTTTTCAAGAGCTTATTAATAATTTCAGGCATGTTAATAACAACTTCCCTTAATAGTTATGTAGAATTTCAGAATTTCTCTAAGTTAAGGTAATAAAGTAGCTAAACCAGGCATCCCCAAACTTTTTACACAGGGGGCCAGTTCACTGTCCTTCAGACCATTGGAGGGCCGCCACATACTGTGCTCCTCTCACTGACCACCAATGAAAGAGGTGCCCCTTCCTGAAGTGCGGTGGGGGCTGGATAAATGGCCTCAGGGGGCCGCATGCAGCCCGCGGGCCGTAGTTTGGGGATGCCTGAGCTAAACAAATTAAATTTGTTTGCTTTGGCCCCACCCTGCCATTTCTACATGTTTTTACTCTTGGCATATCTTCTGTCTCCCAGGCGCCTGGATTTTCCTGTCTTCCGAGCACCTTGAATGGCTTTGGAAGAGCATCTGATAAGTTCATTTACACTCAGATACAAGTAACTGATACATTTTAAAGTGTTTAATATTCCAAAGGTCTTTGCATTTTAGCAGAAAAAATGAGAAGCCTTATATGTTACAGAGATTAATCTCTGTTAGTGGAGTTTTCTGTTGGGAAGGTGAGGGGGCTTTGTTTTTGCTTTTCTTATTTTTGTTTGTTTTTAATCTGTAGGGGCTTTTTCAAGTTCTTAAAATCACATCACCTAGGTGGCTACAGCTCTGCTACTACCCAGGGTTAGCACCTAAAGGTAATTCCATCTTCAGTAAGCTCAGAGTGCTTTATAAATTATTTCTGTTCTTTTAAGCACTCTACTTGTAGTGAACAGACAGCAGTTCCATCTATTTGACAGCTGATGAGACAAATACAACATTTTAGAGAAGCAAAATAACATATTTGAAAGCACTTGGAAAGGTGTTAATGCAGTATTCAAATAAAAACCTTCATTGGTAAATTGTTTAAGACCTGACAATTTAAGTAGGCTCACTAAATTTTTAATAAAGATACTAATATATAATGGATAAGGAAAGTGGAAGGAGTTAATACTGAGATGTTTTAAGAATGATCTAGGTTAAGAATTCTATTTATTTGAAAGCCCAAGTTAAACTATTATTTTTATTTTTTAGGCTTTTGGGTGCTTGAGAATGGAAGGGTGATATTGTAGATTGTCAAATGGATGGCCAATGCCAAGGTGAAAATGTCCACATTATATAGATAAGCTTACACACGCACAAATTTCTCACTAATGATCACTTTAGAGAAAAAAAGGATGGCAGCTCCTCACGAATAACTCGGGTGATTGAAAGAAATGCTGCCAAGTAAAACAACTACTACATGTTACTGGTTCTATTGGAACCCTGTTAACATATTTCCTCAGACGGTTTCCTGAAAGAGCCAAATTCCTGAATGGTGATCTGACCAAATCACTAAACAACTCTTGTGGTTAAAACAGAGTCAGATAGAGGAAATACTAAGGTCAAGATTTGTAAACTACAACTAAATTATGAAAATGATTCTTCTTCCTAGTATTCAGGCACTCAGGAATTCTGAAAAAAGGCAGTGTTATGTGACTTCCTCAATTATGTAATTTGTTTAGATAGATTGGTTAGGAAGTGCCTCAGATTTTATCTGATTCTTATATGAAAAAGAATATTTGTATCTGTTACAAGATTTTTTTTTAAACAGAAAAACATAAAGTTAATAAAAAATAAATCTTTTTTTACCACAGAGAAATCTCAAAAATTTACCATTTTCATCATATAAATAGCTTTCCTATTCAGACTGTTAATATGTGGAGTATATTTTAAATATTATAAGTAAAATATGACTAATTTTTGTCAGTAACAAAACCATATTACTCCACTAATACCTACTTCTAGTTTAAGCTCAGTGTATAAATAGAAATGTTACGGTTGGGCGCAGTGGCTCAAGCCTGTAATCCCAGCACTTTGGGAGGCCGAGGCGGGTGAATCATGAGGTCAAGAGATCGAGACCATCCTGGTCAACATGGTGAAACCCCATCTCCACTAAAAATACAAAACATTAGCTGGTCATGGTGGCGCATGCCTGTAATCCCAGCTACTCAGGTTGAGGCAGGAGAATTGCCTGAACCCAGGAGGCGGAGGTTGCGGTGAGCCGAGATCGCGCCATTGCACTCCAGCCTGGGTAACAAGAGTGAAACTCCGTCTCAAAAAAAAAAAAAAAAAAAAAAAAAAACGAATCCACCAAGGGTAGGGTGGGGAGTATGGAATTGCAAGTGCAGGCATAAAAAGGGATAGCAAATGAACACATGAAAAGATGCTGAACATCAGTAGTCATGAGGGAAATAAAAATTAAAACCACAGCAAGATATTACTTTGTGTTTGTTTGAAACGGGGTCTCTGGCTGTTGCTGGTGTGCAGTAGCATGATCATTGCTCACTGTAGCCTGGATCTCCTAGGCTGGAGCAATCCTCTCATCTTAGCCTCCCAAGTAGCTGGTACCACAGGCACACAGCAGCATGCCTGGCTAATAAAAACTTTTTTTTTAGAGATGTGGCCTTGCCATGTTCCCCAGGTTGGTCTTGAACTCCTGGGCTCAAGCAGTCCTCCTGCCTTGGTCTCCCAAAGTGCTGGGATTACAGGAGTGAACCACGGCACGGCCTCACAATGATGAATTATTATATACCTATTAGAATGTCTAAAATTAAAAAGACTGGCTAAGCACGGTGGCTCACGCCTGTAATTCTAGCACTTTGGGAGACCGAGGTGGGTGGGTCACCTGAGGTCGGGAGTTCAAGATCAGCCTGGCCATCATGGTGAAACCCCACCTTTATTAAAAAAAAAAAAAAATTAAAAAAACTGACTATACAAAGTGCTTACTAGGATTGAGAAGAACTAGAACTCTTATATACTGTTGGTGTCAAATGTAAAATGCTACAACCACTTGGGAAAATAGTTTCATACTTTCTCAAAAAGTTACACATGTACTGTATGACCCAGCCAGTCTACTCTGAGGTTCAGTATTTACCCAAAAGAAATTGATGCATTTGTCCTCACAAAGACTTGTATATAAATAGCCAGAAACTGGAAACAACACAAATGATCATCAACAAGTGAATGAGCAAACATACTGTGAAGCATTCATACAATGGAATACAACTCAGCAACAAAAAGGAATTATGTGCTCAATGGCCAGGGTGAATCTCAAAATAATGATGCAGAGTGAAAGAAGCCAGACCAAAAAAAAAGGACATGTAAATGATTCTGCAGATGGTCTCTGACTTACAGTGGTTCAGCTTAACAAGTTGTTGACTTTATGATGATATGAAAGTAATATGCATTTGGTAGAAACCATACTATAAATTTTGATCTTTTGATAGTCTAAATTTTGATATGTGGTAGGATACTTGGCAGGCAGTCATCCATGAGGTCATGAGGTAAACACTAACATTCTTCAGCATACTTTTGTTACTAGATGATTTTGCTCAATTGTGGACTAATGTAAGTGTTTTGAGAGCATTTAAAGTAGGCTAGCCTTGGTAGGTTCAACATATTAAATGCATTTTTGACTTAAAATATTTTCAACTTACAATGTATTTATCAGGACATAAGCTCATTGTAAGTCAGAGGCATCTGTATTTATATAAAATTATAGAAAGTGCTAATTAATCTATAGTGACACAAAGCCCATTAATGGTTTTGGATGGAGGATGGGAAGTGGTTCTGTGGGGAGGAAGGGATTACCAAGGAGTATGATTAAACTTTTTGGAGTGATTAAAGTGTTCTTTAACTTGGTTGTAGTTATGGTTTCTCAGGGGTACACATGTGTACACTTACAAATAGTTCATTTTAAATATGTGTAATTTATTGTATATCAATTATACCACAATAAAGCTATGAAAATATTATGTGTCCATATGCCATATTTCTCTAATTTTGTGGCTTACTTATATGCAGAAACTCCTCCTCCTTCTTCTTTTTCTTTTCCTTTTCCTCCCCCTTTCTATTTTTTGAGTGGGGAAAGGAGGGTGTGCCATGTCGTCTGGTCATGCTTCGATTTCTGTTTTCTGGGTTTCCCAAATACATTAGGTAATAAACACAACATGACTAATCACATACACATTTTTTTAAAGGCTAAATTATCTTTAAGATATTGTAAACTCTACTTGCCTCATATTTGTTGGGTACTTACTTCAAATAATAAAACCTGGTGGTTGCTGTATCAGTTCTAATGATCCTGGTGATTGATGTTCCCTCCTGTTCTTTGACCTAAGACATGATTATTTTGATAAAACGCACACTTTGATCTTAAGATAGGATCTTAAGATAGGATCTTAAGAATCTCAAAATGTAAAACTTGGTGCCTACTTGGTTATCAAGTGGCAAAATTATTGAAATAGGAGCCAAACTTTGAAATATCTTACATGCAGTGTTTTGCATTACAACAGTTTTGTCATCTACTTGATTTTCTGTTTTTTAACTGTGCTTATGTTTGGCAAAACATTCTCAATCTCTAAAGTTTAGGGGCTTATCTAATTGTTTTCTCTAGTGGTCAATGAGTATCCTGAGGGTGAAGGCCATGCCTTATTTTTATTGTATTCTAAGCATCTCCTTAGAGCTCCTGGGAAATGATAGGCATTTATAGAAACCCTCCTTGAATGAATGATTGTGTTTCCCCAACATCCTTACTGAATACTGAATTTGAGATCTTGTGAAATCTTACTCAGTTTAAGCTTTAGTGGGGATGTTGACAAAAAACTAAACTCTGTAAAATATTTCAGGAGGTTTAATATGAGCCCGTATTAATGACTGTGGCCCAGGAAACAGCCACAAGAGGCCCTGAGAAAGTAATCTTGAGATGGTTACAGATTGGTTTTATACATTTTAGGGAGACACAAATTGTAGGTAAAACATAAATCAACACATGCAAGGTGTACGTTGGTTCAGACAAAAAAGGAAGAATATATTTAAGTAAGAGTGGGGGCGGGTTATAGGTCATAGGCAGATTTAAAGATTTTTCTGATTGGCAGTCAGTTGAAAGAGTTAATCTTCTTCTGAAGACTTCAAGTCAGTGGAAAAAAATTCTTGAATTAAGATAAGGGAGGTTGTGGAGACCAAGGTTCTTGTTATATAGATGAAGCCTCCAGGTAACAGCCTTCAGAGAGGATAGATGGCAGATGCCTTTTTTGGGGACTTAAAAGATGCCACACTCTTAGTTAATCCTTCCTAGACCTGGAAGAAGTTGGCTCCATTAATGGATGCAAACTTCCTCCATAAAAGATGGCTTTGCAAGACCATGTCAAAATATGTCAAAGAAATATACTTGGAGATAAAACATTTTGATTTCCTTTAGGATCTGCTATCTGTCATGTGATTGCTATACCAGAGTCAGGTTGGAATTTGGTATCTTATTGACATAAAGAGTTTGCTTTTTCAGTCTTAATGATCTCTATTGTAATGGTAATGCTGATCAGTCAGTTGTGCCTAAACTCTAAGAGGGAGGGGGTGAAGCAAGACATGTCCAATCTCCCTTTCCATCAAGGCTGGGAATTCAAATTTTCAGGTTTCTCTGGGGTTCCCTTGGCCCAGAGGGGATCCATTCAGTTGGTTGGGGAGGCTTAGGATTTTATTTCTGATTTACAGGGGCAAATACAGTAGAAGTTTGTGTTCCATGAAAATTTAATAACACAAAATTTATTACATGGAATTTATTGTAAACGGAAAGACTAGTAAATTTATTGGCTATTCTGAAGAGAGTTATTTTGCAATATGAATCCATGAATAACTTATACAGTTGCTTCTTTGCTGCTATAGAAACCAAGTAACTTTCTATGACTGGGACAAGTAGTACCTCTATGTTTGAATAATTGCTTTTTCTTAGAGTGTTGTAATTTGTATTTCCCATTATTAATAGCACCAGTTTTACTGCCAACACGAATAAAACTCTCCTTTTTACATTATTTTATTCTCTCAATTCAAAGAGTTAGTTATTATGTCATAGCTTTTGGTAAGAAATGAGTGATAATTCTAGCCATTTCCATGATAGTCCTTTTTTGGAGGGAAGTACTTCAAAACTTTAAAATACTGAAATTCAAACTAATAAAAATTGTCATATAAGAGATGATCTGCTTATTTAGTTCATATTAAATGAAGGCATCTAGAGGACTAACATCTATGCCCTCACACTCATATCTAGTTCTTTTAGATTTATTTCTTTGAAACATCATATGCTAGCTAAATGTGATATTTGCTGTCACCTACAGATCACACATTTTGCTGTTATTTGTTTTCCTTTGTAATTAAATGTCATATGCACACCTTCAGTTATGACAATTGCATTTATAATTTTAGGAGTTTAGTCAAGTCACCTTGCACTTTTCATATCAGTTTTCTGACCTTTAAATAGATGAGAAGCATTCTCATCTGTTTAGGGAAGCATTCAGCAAGCCTCATGCTGAATTCTTTTCTATCTTTTTTTTTTTTTTTTTCCTGAGACAAGAGTCTTGCTCTGTCACCCAGGCTGGAGTGCAGTGGTGCTATCTTGGCTCACTGCAACCTGTGCCTCCCAGGTTCAAGTGTTTCTCCTGCCTCAGCCTCCAAGTCGCTGGGATTACAGGCACATTCCACCACACCCAGCTATTTTTTTTTTTTTTTTTTTTAAGAGGCAGGGTTTCACCATGTTGGCCAGAGTGGTCTCGAACTTCTGACCTCAAGTGATCCACCCGCCTCGACCTCCCAAAGTGCTGGGATTATAGGCATGAGCCACCGCACCCAGCCTAATGTTTTTATTTTTAGTACAGATGGGGTTTCACCATGTTGGCCATGCTGGTCTTGAACTCCTGACCTCAGGTGATCCTCCTTGGCCTCCCAAAGTACTAGGATAACAGGCATGAGCCACCGTGCCTTGCCCCAATTTAATTTTTATTTATTTTTATTTTTATTTTATCCAATTTTAAATTTTTATTTACAATACCTCATTTTTCTGACCTCATTTAAAAAATTTTAACCAAAGGATTACTAATAGACAGGAAGGATGCCAAGAAGGTTTAGCTTTAAAAGAAATGTCTTTATAATAAATGGCATAGAATTCCCATTGTGCTTTTATTTTAATTTGTTGTGGGAGAGTATGGGATGTGGGGTTTAGTTTCCTCACTGTTGTGGTCATTGTCCTTTTTCATATACTCCAGTTTGTCAGTAAAGCTGTTAAAGCATGACATTCAGTAGTGCATGCAATCCATGTAGGCTCAACCTAGCACATAACTCAGAGGGACTACTGCCCCTTCTGTTGTAGACTTTAACCTGCAATTAATGCAATCTTAGATCACATTAATTTTGGGGCCAGGATACTTTATTATTGGTTTTAGTGAACTTGCAGTCCATTGTAACTGCCAAATATTTTTTTTCTTTTTTGCACTTTGCCTGGATCCTCTACTAGCATTGACTGAAGAGCAGGACTTTACATTTATTATCACAGTAAATCTCTACTGTTAAATTTTGACTGATGATTCCAGCCTGGTGAGATAATTTTGGTTCCTGATTCTCTTTTCCAACTTGGTTGCAGTTTCTCCTTTGTGGTTATAATAAGCTTACTATCTAACCTCATCCAAATTCCAGGTTTGTGGGGAGCAATGCTTGTTAGAAGAGGGTCAAGGACTTTCTGGAATAGCATCTTGTTCTTCACACATTCTTACCCTTCTTTAATTGCTGGGTGCAAAGTATATTGTTCCTTGATGACAAAATGGAAAATGAAATCCTCTTAAGATAGTAAAGTGGCTGTCAACTGAAATGCTCTTAAATCACTTTGCTGCTTAGTACTCTCACAGCTGATACGCAGTTCCCTCTGTGGGCAGTTGCATCTTACATCTGATCACTTTCAATTTCACTTAGCATGTCTGCTAGCTCCTGCAAGGGGAGGTTTAGTTCTTGGTAACAAGTCTAGAAAATTCTAAGTCACACCAAAGGACACCACGACCAGAAGATAGAAGATTTTTAATGAAAACATATTTTCACAGTGTGGCATCAAGTAGAATAACTAGAATTGTAGAAACTGGGGCAACAATGTGTTCTGCAGTTTTTCCTGAGAAAGCTAAAAATACGTTCTCAGCAGAGGATTAATGAATTATAGTGATTTGATGCTAAGCAGTTCTGTTTTAATTAAAATATTTTTAACTTACTAATAAAAAATGTTAACACAATTTGAAGTTAGAGAAGTTCTGTTAGAATAGCTTAAATTAATATTCTCTTTTTTAAACACCTGGCTCAGCATGTTAAAATAAAATTTGAAGTATTTCTGTGAGTAGTACTACTATGTGATAGCAACCTTCTACTTTGTTTTTCTAGCTGGGTGGGCTCTTGGCTCTTACTCTCTTATGAATAAGTGAGTTGCTGGATAAGTATTATCCCTTAGCCATATAATAGTTGCCCTAAATGTACTGCCTGTGTGACTGCTTTGGCTAAATGAACTGCTTAATGGCAGGAAAGCTATGCACTGCTGCACTTTAGAAAATCTGATAAACATCCACTTATAAAACCTAGTAAGTTTCATCATTTCAAAAAAGAATATGATTCTCTAAAATATATTTAACTTTTATGATTATACAGAACAATGATAGAGTAACTCACTTTTTTCCGATATATTGAGTGCCCTGTATGTTTCAAGCTGTGTGACAGATAAAAGGGAGTCAGAGAGGAACATGAGATAGTTTTGGCCCATAGACCAGAAGGGGAATCAGAGACTTAAATAGTTCAATGTGGTCAATAAAATGATAAAGCTGTTATCTATATACTTATCCATATCCATACACCTGCCCATACATATTTCCATTTCCATAACTATAACCATATCTATTGTGAGAATATGGAGGAGAGATACCTGCCCTAATAAGAGAGGCGCATGGGTAGCATTAAAGGAAATTTTTCTGTTGAAAAAATGCCTAAGCTGAATTTTTTTTTTTTTTTTTGAGACGGAGTTTTGCTCTTGTTACCCAGGCTGGAGTGCAATGGCGCGATCTCAGCTCACTGCAACCTCCGCCTCCTGGGCTCAGGCAATTCTCCTGCCTCAGCCTCCTGAGTAGCTGGGATTACAGGCACGGACCACCATGCCCAGCTAATTTTTTGTATTTTTAGTAGAGACGGGGCTTTAACAACTCATAGATTTCAGGGAAACACTTGTGTTTACTGGTTTATTGTAAAGGATACTATAGGCTGGGGATGGTGGCTTATGTCTGTAATCCTAGCACTTTGGGAGGCTGAGGTGAGTGGATTGCTTGAGGCCAAGAGTTTGAGACCAGCCCAGGCAACATGGCAAGACCCTATCTCTACAAAAAAAGAAAATACACAAAAATTGGCTGGGCATGGTGGTGTATGTCTGCAGTTACTTGGAAGGCTGAGGTGGGAGGATTACCTGAGCCTGAAGAGGTTGAGGCTACAGTGAGCCATGATTGTGCCACTGTACTCCAGCCTGGCATCAGAGTGAGAACCTGTCTCAAAAACAAAAGCAAAACAAAACAAAAAAACAAAACAGGTGGCTGGGGATATTATAAAGGATACAGATGAACAGCCAGAAGAGGTACAGGGCAAGTTCCTGAAGTGTCTGAAGCATGAGAGCTCTGTCTTCACGTAGTTGGGGCATGTCCCCTTTCCAGCATGTGGATGCATTTAACAACCTTGAAGCTCTCTGAACCCCTTCAGTGAGTTTTTATGGAAGTTCATTACATAGGTGTGATTCACTAAATGACTGGCCATTGGTGATCTATATTCAGCTCCTCTCCCCTCCCTGGAGATTAGGGGGTACGGCTAAGAATTCCAACTTTCTAGCCATGTGGTTGATTTCTCTGGCAACCAGGGGTCAATCAAGAATCCCCTCATGAGCATAAACTCAGGTATGGTTGAAAGGGGTTTGTTGTGAATAACCAAAGATGCTCCTCTCCTTCCTAGACTCAGGAAATGCCAAGTGCTTCAGAAGCTCTGTGTCAGGAACTGTAGGCAGATAGCAAATATATATTTCTTACCATGTTGCACTCACCACCTGGTCCATAGAGATACTCCCTGTTGGAGTCCCTTTGCCCTCCCAGGTGGCTCTGCTAAACAACACTTAAATATCTTTTGGGCAGCTTCTTTTCCACCTGGCCCACATCTGTTCTGTGGGAAATATTCACATATTCTATCCTTTGCTCTGATGGTGCCCAGTCTACTCCCACAGGCTTGAGCTTTCTCTGGCCTAAATCAGGCACAGAAGCCTCCTTGTCCCTCAGTTACAGGATCTCAAGCTCTCTGAAAGGTCTCTCACTAAGCATGAAGGCAGAACAAGGCATCTCCCTCCCTTGCTCTTCATGGGCAAAGGGTGGGGTTCATAGATCTTCACTTCTCTGATCCTTTTATTATTATATTCTCAGAAGTGTTAAGGGGGCTTGTCATCCAAAAGACCACCAGGATGGCTAAATAGTAGAAAGAAGAGCTTTATTGGCAATATCAGTTTGCAAATCAGGAAGAGCATCTCCAGGATGGATCCAGGGAACTCTCCTTTGAAGTGGGAAGGTTGGGTTTTATGCTACACAGAGTTGTATTACACAATAGAGTCATACACATTCAGCAAGTTTGGGGGAAAGCGATCCATATTTACAAGAGGAGCCAAGTACATATGCAGTGGGTAAACATGTGTAACATACATCTCATGTTAACTTTGGGGTGGCGTTTTAGCATTAAAATGAGGTGGAATTTGGCTCTTTAAATCAAAAGGCAAACTATAGGACATAAAGTTTGTGTATAACCTCTATAACCTGGCTGAAACTGGCTTGAGATTTGTAGTTGCTTATCAGAAAAAAATGTTTATAAACCCAACCTTCTATTCAGTCATTGAGTTGTAGTGGTCTGTGTTGTAATCAGAGTTAAGAGTGGTCAGACAGCTCCATTGTTAGGGAGTTTAGTAAAGGTGTGGTTTTCCTTGTAGCCTTAGGAATTGAGGAGGTTGTTACCCTGGCTGAGTTCTGAACCCTAGACCTGTAGGTAACTTTTGTTTCCTTAACCTTAGGGTTCGTCTTAGTTGACAAAAAGGCATCTATTTTGGTCTGTCAGATCACAGGCCTAAGAGGTAAAAAATCAGTTCTGAGTCATTTTTTATGTCAATTCTACATATGGCAGCAGTCTCATACTTACAGATTTCCACTGTAACTAAAAACAGTGTTCATGAAGATGTGGTTTGGTATGGTGAAGTGAGCTCTGGGCCAGTGGTGAAATGACCTGAGTTCTTGTATTTCTACCATTTTTTAGTTCGTGACTTTATAAAGAAATTGCTTTTTTGGGCTCAGAAAACAATTCTCCAAAATCTAGCTTTTTGACATGCAGAGTGCTTTGAAAATGGAAAGGCCTTAGAAATAGACCTCAGAACCAAGGTCTCTTTCTGACTTTCCTCTGCCTGTTTCTCTCACCCTCTTTATTTTCCCAAGAAGAAGAGGGGGAGAAACACTGTACCAATTTTCTTATCTAAAAAAGTACAGTTTCACAAAGAAATGCAGTTGTCTTAAGAGCAAAGAAATCTCATTAAATAACCAGGAAAATTCAAACTTCAGAGAAACAGAAGGGACTGGGAGTCATCACCAAGTCATCATCCCAGACAGACTTTTTATCTGTTCTTCTGAGGGCAGCTCCAAGAAATTAATTGGAGAAATTTATTTGCATAATAAGACAACCTTTGCTCCTGTGCAGCTCTGCCCACCCCTTAACTTGTTCCATCCAGCTTCCAAAGAGAATCATTTACAAAATAATATGTACCGCACAGGTCCATACATCTCTCCTCTATGAAGAGAGGTTTGAAACCTCAATCATCTGGATCCTCTTTGAGTCTCATACTTTGTGTATTGCTTCTGTGTTTATGCAAATTAAATTTTGTATGCTTTTTTCTCCTACTAAACTGCCTTTTGTCAGTCTATTTTTAGCAAATCTTCAGTGGGCACAGAGGCAGCCTTTCCTCTGCCCCTGCAACTTAATCTCTTTGATGATCACTTTCCATAAAATGGTTTTGAAGTTTGAATGAGATAGTGCACATGAAGATGCTTTGAATGTGTACATGTGCTAAACACATGAAAAATGCTCTTTTGTTAGTTCAAAGTACTTTCTCTGCTATTGAGGCCTCTAATCAGTATGATTCTGTGATGAAAGAAACTTAAAAGCTTACCTTTTTTTCCTTCTGACACTGAAAACTTCCATCTTGTCAAAAGACAAAATTACAACAAATTTAACTTAAAGATCTTAATTGGCTTTTATTTGTGATTCTAGAATCAGGCAACACCTGATTTTACAAAATAACATGAATGTTCCCAATGAGTTGAGCAGAGGTTGATTTAATAGACAGAAATGATCTGAGAAGGCGGAAACAGAAAACTAAAAAAGGCTGGGTTGTTTCAGGTTACTTTTCTTGCAAAGGTTAAAGCAGAGGGGACTTCATTATCATGCCAGCCAGCACTGGCTTGTTTGGAAATTTGTCTGTCATCTCTCTCTCCTGATGTCTTGGAAAGTTAGATAATAACTTAGTTTTGGGTTGGTATTGTGGAATTTCAGCTTGAGTTACTCCATTTTGGTTTGGTATGGGTTGGGCTTAGTGCAGGAGCTCAGTCCAAACCAGTGGCCTCCTATAACAATCTTAAGGGATTATTATAGTTGGAGTAAAAGTCCATTCTTCTGTCCTCTTTGTTTACTAAGCTATATTAAGGAAAAAAATGGGACTAAATTTAAATATTATTTTTAATTTTCTGTTGGAATAAATGAGTGATTGCTATATTAAGGTGCATTTCAAGTACCAAATGCAAAATTATGCTATTGTTGCGTTGTTCAAGTGTGAACTTTAGTGATTACAGCTGAATTACAATTGTAGAAATGGCTCAGATTCTGCCTTTAATTGGCTCATTTAGCTTTGATGGAAAAAGACTTTATTTCTTAGTAAAGCTATAACTATTGTCATTATTTTAATAATGACATTTACACAGGCGTTAGTTAGCATGTGCATACTTACTGGGCACTTGTCTTAAGTGTTTTCCAAATGTGGGGACCGAAATGGGGTGATCTCTTTGCTCCCCATCGTAAAGGTCATGGCTGATACTCCTATAACAAATGACAGGTTAACAAGAGAAAAGCTTAATGATTTATTAATGTGCATAAGCATGAGAACCAACAAAAAATAGGAAAACTCAAAAAAGGGCCAGATGGTGATGCTTAAATACTCTCTTCACTGAGATAAGGGAAGTGGAGGTGTTGGAGTAATTGATTTTTAGGCGAATGAACGAGCTCAAAGAACAATGATAAGTTACAGTCAGGATGAAGTTCCTGTGAGCTCTGAGGGAGGCAGTGAGATTGTGAGGGGCTGAACTTCACTCTGAACAAAGTGAAGTCTTATTATGCAGATAGCGTCCCCCTGGTAATCTCTGGAGCCACCCTTAGAAGAATAGATGAGAAGTCTATCTGGACATGAAGTTGACTCCTAGTCTCTTCTTCTCTGGTGGTCGATGAGATTCTTAAAAAGGGGTGGGGCTTAAGATAATTGCATTTCTTTGGAAAATAAGCTTTCTTAAGTCACATAAGGAAATTCTAGAAAGAGTCTCTCTCAGTGAGCTTCAGAAAAAAAAAAAAAAAAAAAATTAGAGAGCCAATAGGCAGGGGAAGGCCAGAGAGAGACCTTGGGTCTGCTTCTTTAGCTCAGGTTGTCAAAGTGACATATTTTGTGGTATTGTTCTCTGGGCCCTAATAAACATGTTGTCTTATCTAATCCTCACAACAATCCTAGGAGGTAGGTGACATTATTATTATTTTCATTTTACATAGGGGAAACTGAGGCACAGAGAAGTTACAGTTTACCCCGGACAATAATACCTACCTTCAGGGTTGTTTGGAATATTAACATGAAATAATATGTGTGAATAACAGCTTGTTGTATAGTACAGCAGATTCTCAGTCATTTTTAATTTACTCTAAGGGTCAAGCGTTAGTAATTATAGAAGTCCATGTGACTTTGGTTCTTTCATTGGGCAAAACCACAAGTTTTGGTGGAAACAGATTAAAAATAAGCACTTTATTCTTATTTGACATAGATAGTTCCTTTCTTCTGCATCCTGCTGCATTTTCACTTTATAGAAAGAATACTTTGAAGCAGCAAAAATCATTATTTCTTGAAATAATTTTTAAAACAATCAACAAACTCAGAACTACTGAAGAATAATAAAGGTAAGACAATATATATTAAAAAATTTTAAAGCAATATTTTTGGGGAATTGACTTTTTTTTAGCTATTATCATGATTATTATTATTTCCATTTTACATGGGAAGAAATTGAAGCACAGAGAAGTTACAGGTTAGCCAGGATAATATGTATTTTCCAGAATTTTTGTGGGTATTAACTGTACTTAATGTGTGTTAATTTACATACTGAGTTATGTAACAGATGTATCTTAAGAATATATATAGGCCGGGCGTGGTAGCTCGTGTAATCCAAGAGCTTTGGAGGCCAAGGGGGCGGGGCATGGGCGGGCGGGTATCACCTGAGGTCGGGAGTTCAAGACCAGCCTGACCAACATGATGAAACCCCATCTTTAAAAAAAAAAAAAAAGAATATGTATATAAAATATGTTTTTGGATTCAAATTTTATTTTAATGTGATAAATAATATTTTTGCTAAGATATGTAATTATTTTTTAAATTATTTTTGGGATGAGTATGACTTTTATATGCAATTCAGTTCCATCTTATGTAAACACTGTATTCTAAAATTAGCTTTTAAGTCAAATATAGGGCATAGTAAGAATCACCATTAGGACCTCTGAGCTCAATATTGTATATATGACACTGTGTATACAACTAACATTCCTTCTGACTTTTCACTGGTCACTGTTTTTCAATAGGTCTCAATTGGGTTTTTTTATTTCTTCTTTCAGGATGTTAACTAGGAAGAATCAGGTAGCTATTATTGGAATTCAGTTTTGTTTTCTGTGGAAATCTTTTTCCCTAACAGGTTAGAAAAATCAAATGACACACTTGTCAAATTTCAGCATTACCTTTATGTTGAACATTTTAAAAATACAGTAACAGTAGACTATATTTTAAATATACTTAGTATGCAATGGGCATTGTAATAAATTATTTCTGTGAATTATCTTATTTAACATTTAACCACAAAGTTGGTTGTATTCTATCTCTTACACTTCTTTGTTAAGTGCTTTATGTTTTCACTCATTAATTTCACACATTTTTATTTTTTTAAATTTGGTATGTGTTGTTATTTGCCCAGCTATATAGCTCCCATTTCCTTTTTTTTTTTTTTTCTCTCTCTGGTGCTTTTGTTCATCACTTGTTTATAGTTTTTAAATGGTCTCTTTTCTCTTCTTGTTTTTTCCCAATTCTGTGAATCCTCCTAAGTCTAATTCATATTCTACTCTTTCTATAAATCCTTTGTAGACCACTCCAACCTAAAAAGTCCTCTCCCTTTGTGAAACCTACCTAGCATTTATTTGACAATTCTTTATTAAGCTGCTTATCTTAAAATTTTATTTAACATTTTGCTTAATTTTCACAAGTTTGTCTTCTTTTCTAACTTTGGTAAGTTCTTCAATTGTGAAATCTAGCTTAACACTTTGTTTCCCTACAGTGGTAGTTCTTTAAAGTAGCAGATTTTCATATGTCCAGAAAATGCCACTCCCAATTGAATAGATATATTACAGAATGGAAAATAGTCTGAATTCTGTAACCTGAGAAGCACAATATGTTATTGAAGGTTTATTCACCTTCCCCACCAAAAAAAACCCCCCCAAAACCCAAAGGAAACATTATCACAAAAACCAGAACAGGTTTTGGGAAATTGAAAATCTAATATTTTCATGCTATTAGGCTTCGTACGAAAAATGAAGTCCAGACAGCAACAGCATACTCTCAAGAGTCTTATCCTGAGCTAGTCTCTATAACTGATTAGACTAGAAAGGGAGGAGATGGCTCATAAAAAGATCTGCTCCTAAAAAGAAAGTCTCAGAAGTTTTGCTCCAGAGTGTTAGTTCATATTGAATGAAGAATACTAGAAGTTATAAAATGCTGAAAGAGGAAGAGGCATTCAAGACCTCATGTCTTTGCAAAACAGCAAATAATAGTTCAGTTCTGACTTGGAATCATTCATTCATTCATTCATTCTTGTAACCATTCCTGTACCCTTAAGGGATGTTAAAGATGTAGGAGACATAATCCCTACTCTCTAAGCACTTTCATTGTAGCGTTGGAGATAAAACACAAACAAGTAGTTACAATGCTGTGGAAGGTATAATATTTTATATAAATATTTTTGAACATGTTACTTAGCCTCCTGGGATTTTGTTTCCTTATCTGTAGAGAGCAAGCACTGGCTTTGGTAGAAAATCTTTAAGTCTGTTTCTATCTGCAAAATCACATAAATATTACATTCACAAGATCTTGAAAAACTTTAGAGGAGAAACACATTCCTTACAGTGGCAAGATCAAGGGACGTTTCTTAGTGGAAATGATATTTGAAGAGGGCCTTGTTAGGTTGTTTTGATAGGCATAAACTATAATAGTGATAATGATATGATCCAGTTATTGAGTGTTATGCAGAACGCAGTATGCAAGGCACTTTAAATACAGATTCCTGTGGGGAAGAGTGTAGAGCAGAATTATCTGTCAATACCCTGATGTTATTTGCACAATTTTGTGTATATGTAAGTTTGTACATTATTACGGGGAAAGTTTCCATGGCTTTTCTCAGATGCTTAAAGTAGTCCATCACTCCAGAAACAAGAATTGCAGTCGGGAGAGTAGGAGATATGATTCCTGTGTTTTGGGAAATGTCCATATGTAGGGGGTAGGGGAGGAGGAATAGTAGAGCTGGTAGAAAGAAGGAATAGTTGATAACAAAGATGTTGTTAAAAGCTAAGAATCGGAATCAAAGCCTCTGGGAGGGGAGGGCTTGAAGTAGTGAGACACAGTTAATATGCGGTGGCTAACATTGTAATGGAGAGTCAAAATGTCTAGATTTAAATCTTGAACTGACATCTCCTACCTGTGTAACCTCAGGCAATTTGTTTAACCTCTTTGAGATTAAGGCTTTTGCTATTTACATTAATTGTTACATGTTTACTCAATTTATTATTTTTTTTTTAAATTAAGGGTTTACTGCCTGTGTTAAATGCCTTCATTCATATATTCTTTGAAAGTCTCATCTGACCTCAGATGATCCACCCACCTTGGCCTCCCAAAATGCTGGGATTGCAAGTTTGAGCCACTGCACCCGGCCCCAAAGTCTTAATCACTATTGTTTTTTTACTTCAGAATACTGTAAGGCAGGCTGACTCTTGTGAGAATGTTAACAAGGGGAAGCTTACTTTATTTTAGGGATAAATTACACATAAACTAAAGGTTTAGAGAGGAATGCTGCAAATATTTTGGATAGACTCTTCTAACTTTATGAAACTACTAATAAGTATTATTAAATAGTGGAGTATTTCAAATCAGTTTTTCATATGATGACATAACCAGATCACTGAGTAGTCACTACATTGTTATTGAAATGGCATTTTTCATTCATTGTGATCCATATTATTCATATTAAGGACCCTCTAAAATGAATGCATTTGTTTTTCAAGTAAAATAATTTTTTTCTCATATATTTTTCACTGATTGTCCATTTTCTAACTCCTATAATTTTATCTATTTTACAAAAGAAATGGATTACTTTTCATATTTAACCCCTTTTAAGGGAGGTGAGTGTCCTTGTGAGAGAATTTTCCATTAAGTTCCCATTGAGAAAATCAGTGACTATTGTAGCTAAGTATTAATTTACATGCAAATTGAGTTGAAGAAAACCATAATACAGAGTTTTGGATCAAACTTTAATCTGTTTTCTTTATAGGTGCATTTCTGTTAGCATCATTTAAACTGACTACATAATGCATTAGGTTTTATTGAGTGCCGGCTATTCTTGCAAGACTCCTCTGGGATTAAAAACAAAAATTATCTAAGGGAAACTTCTAAATATTTTAAGTTATTTATCTCAATTTAGATAACTTATATAATAATTGACCTGTTTCATTAATTTTTTTTCATACTACGGACAACATTTGGTTCTTCTTCTTCCTTCCCCTCCTCCTCCCCCTTTGTTGTTGTTATTGTTGTTGTTCTTTTTTTTTTTTTTTTGAGTAGGGGTCTTGGTCTGTCACTCAGGCTGGAGTTCAGCGGTGAAATCATGGCTCACTGCACCCTTGAACTTCTGGACTAAAGCAATCCTCCTGTCTCAGTTTGCCAAGTAGCTAAAACTGCACATGCATGCCACCATGCCTAGCTAATGAAAAAAAGAATTTTTTTGTTTGTTTGTTCAAGATGGAGTCTTGCTATGTTGCCCATGCTGGTCTCGAATTCCTGGCCTCAAGTGATCCTCATGTCTTGGCCTCCCAGAGCTCTAGGATTATAGGCATGAGCTATTGTACCTGGCCGTTGTTTTCCTTTTAAAAAAACTTTTCAAGAAATGATTGGGTTGCCTAAGTCATAGAATTATTTCTTCCATTTCTAAGCAAAGGCATCTTGTCAGATGGAGTGGTTTTGCATTTCAGTTGTATATAACCAACTGTCATATCATGTCCAAGAATTTACATGATATTTACAAGATAAAATCTTTATATGTTTAGGCCTTTTACTGTAAAAATGTGTACTCTTATTACCAAGTTATACTGTACTGACTAGGCAGATGGTGCTTGGAACATAATTGATAATAAATATTTTTGTAGGGCCCCCAACAATACTTAAGTGACTTCTCTATTATGAAAGAGTTTAGAAGAGATATGACTCCCAGTTAAAAGAATCTGTGATTTTGTTAAAGTTTAATACATTTATCAGAGCCAGCATCATGGGAACATACTTGTGCTTTTGCCAAAACATGTGGGTATATATGTGTAAGCTTGGGCCAGAAGAGGAAAGTTTTTCTGAATGATGTTACAAACATTGCTGTAGATAAAGATTCAAAAGATAGGTTGTTTTGTAGAAAAGGACAAGCTGATTCTAAAATTAATATGGAAAAAAAAGAACCCAGAATAGCCAAAACAACTTTGAAAAATAACACTAAATTTGGAGAATTAACATTATCTGATCTTAAGACTTATTATACAGGTGCCATGGTGCCTGTATTCCTAGCTAGTAGAGAGATTGCTTGAGCTGGGGAGTTCAGGCTGTAGAGCCTTATAGTTGTGCTTGTGAATAACCATTGCCCTTCAGCCTAGGCAACTTAGCAAGATCCTGGCTCTTAATATAAGGGCTTATAAAGTTACAATAATCAACAATGTGGCACTGGCATAAAGAGATAAATAGATCAATGGAACAGAATAGATAAAATAAAATGGATCTACACATATATAGACAATGGATCTTAGACAAAGGTACAAAGGCAATTCAGTGGAGAAATGGTAGCCTTTTCGACAAGGTTACTGGAAAAAAGAATAGATATTTACATGCAAAAAACAAACTTTGATATCTTCCACAATATACAGAAATTAAGTTGGCTGTTTCCAGCTGCTAACAACTTCCAGGAATTTGTCATGAAGACTGTATTAGTCTGTTCTCATGCTGCTAGTAAAGACATACCTGAGACTGGGTAGTTTTTAAAGGAAAGAGGTTTAATTGACTCACAGTTCCACATGGCTGAGGAGGCCTTACACTTATGGTGGAAGATGAATGTGGAGCAAAGGCACATCTTACATGGTAGGAGGCAAGAAAACATGTGCATGGGAACTCCCTTTTATAAAACCATAAGATCTTGTGAGACTTATTCACTATCATGAGAACAGAATGGAAAAGACCCCCGCCTCCGCCTACCCCGTGCCCCCATGATTCACTTACCACCCCCCACCGGATCCCTCCTATGACCTTGGGAATTATGGGAGCTATTCAGTAATTCAAGATGAGATTTAGGTGGGAATACAGTCAGATCATATCATTGATATTTAAGAAGCTTACGGAAAACAAACTAAAGATCTCCTTAAAATATTTAGATGAAATAATACTGGTGGCAACTTGTGTATAAAATTGCATACTCATAGAAAAAGTTTTTTTAGTTGAGTTTTTGAGATATTATAATGTATCCAGCAATGCATATTGTAGCTCTGATATTTTTGTTAAAAATTTTTTAGTTACATGTTTATATACTTACAGTTCTGATACAACTACTCCTTAAATCTCATTTATAAATTTTATTCCTTATGGCCAAGATTCTGTGAGGAAACAGTATTTTCATTTTATAAATCTTAGACTTCCTATTGTATTTTTTTGTATTGAAATATGATTATTTGAATTTTCATGACAGTCTCATTTTGCTTTTAATTACTCTATAGATTTTTATTTTGTAAATCATCTTATTTTTTATTATTAAAACAAGAACTGACATTTGCTCTCTCAGAATTAGTACATTCAATTATTCTTAAATAACAATGGAATAACTCCTTATTCAGAAACTCTTTTTGATATTGTCAGTTTCTAAGCCTAGCTGATTATCAAGAGGAAGCAAAAAAGAGCCTTGAGTAGCCAAATTGATATTACAAAGTCTTTGAAGTAAATCTCATGCATTGCAGGGTCCCAGCCTTATTCTGGCCTTTCCAGCCTTATTTTAGACTAAGACCATACTTACTAAGTTATTGGATTTCTCAAGAGTGAAATATAAAACCACGGTGAGAATGGGAATATGGTTTAAAGACAGATGTATTGCCAACAGCAAGAAGTGACAACTATAAACCTGATAGCAAGAGAAGAGACACAAGGGTGATGGTGGGGGGAAAGCCTAAAGTAGCATATAAAACATTTTTTAAGTAAACAAAGTAATCTATAGCAAAAATCATTAAAATAAGAAGTGTTTAAATTTTTTATCCAATTGAAATTGGAAAGAAATTAAACATGTATTATACAGTTTCCTACATCCTTAAAATTAATTTATCTTGCCCTTCCAATCGCTTTTTTTTTTTTTTATGAGATGGAGTTTTGCTCTTGTTACCCAGGCTGGAGTGCAATGGCGTGATCTTGGCTCACCGCAACCTCCGTCTTCTGGGTTCAGGCTATTCTCCTGCCTCAGCCTCCTGAGTAGCTGGGATAACAGGCACGTGCCACCATGCCCAGCTAATTTTTTGTATTTTTAGTAGAGACGGGGTTTCACCATGTTGACCAGGATGGTCTCGATCTCTTGACCTCGTGATCAACCCGCCTCGGCCTCCCAAAGTGCTGGGATTACAGGCTTGAGCCACCGCGCCCGGCCCCCAATCGCTTTTGACATTATCAATTAACTCTTTCTTGAAATTTACTCTATCCCTTTGGCTTATATGCCAAATATTCCTGGTGTTCCTTCTGTGTCTTTGTTCACTCTTTCAGGCTCCCTTGCCAATGTGTTATCTTCTATCTGGCCTTTAAGGTTCCATCTGCCCAAGACTTCTTTTTGGTTGTCATTTCATATTCTCCTTTTGACAATCTCTTCCATACTGTGGCTTCAATTACAACCTGAACATTACAACTCTCGCATGTATAGCTCCTGGGCTAAACTCCAGACTCATATTTTTAGCAGACTGCTTGAAACTCTACTTGAATATTTCAAATGTATTTCAAGCTCTGCATGTCAAAAGCCATATTTATAATCATTTTTTTTCCTCCTTATCCACAAACCTCAAGCCTCCTTTAAGGTTTATTTGTTGATTCCTTCAATCGTCTACTTATTCATTTATTTATTCATCAATTCTACAAATATACAACTGCTTTAGGCACTGGGAATACAGCAGGGGTAAGACAGATAATGCTCCTGTTCTCATGGTGCTTATATTCTAGTGGATGAAGACAGACGATAAAAAACAAATATGAAAAACTTCAGATGGTGGCCATGTGCACTGAAGAAATTGGACAATGTAATAGGATATGACTAAGAGATGCTATCTCACTTTGTCTAGTCAGGGAAACCTCCCTAAAGAGGTAATATTTTGGATGAGTAAATGACAGGAAAGAGCCACAGATGCAGAGATCAAAAGGATGAACGTTCCAGAAGAGGAGCAACTTATAGATAGGCCCTGAGGTAGGAAGGGACTTGGTGCTCTTGAGCTGCAGAAAGGAGGCCATTACAGGCAGAGCGACTGAACAGGAATGGTGGAGGTAGTGATAGAGATGGCATCAGAGGCAGATGGGTGGCAGACTGTCTTGGATTTTGTAGAGTAGGGCAGGGTGAGGAATCTGGATTTTTTCTAAATGTACTGGAAAATGAATAAAAGGCTTTAAACAGGGGATAAGCATGATGCAATGTATGTTTTAAGGAGATATTTCCAGCTACTGGGTGGAGAATGTATTCAATGCAGCAAGAGTAGAGTCAGAAAGACCAGTTAGCTACTTTTATGGTAGTACAGGTTAAGAGGTACAATGGGCTTAGAAGTTCCATGATCATAGTGGAGGCAGTAAGATAGTGTTTGGAAGAAAACTGAGGAAAAGAAGTTTTCAGCAGGTGAATTTTGGGATATCTATTAGACATCCAAGTGGAAATGTCAATTAAGCGTTAGAATTAGATATAGACAAATCTGGAATTGAAGGGAGAAGTGAATCTGGAGATATGAATTTAGAGGATAGATATAAAAAATTTTAAGGCGATGAGATGAGATCACTTAGGATAGAGATGAAAAAGAGGATAAGAAGGTCTAGAAACAAGCCTGGCATACTCTGATATTTAGAAGTGTAGTAGAGAAGGGAAGGAACAGTGAGCAAAGAACATGGAGAAAGAGCAATCAGTGAAGATGAAGAACAACCAGAAAAGATGGAATAATGGGAATCAGTGGAAGAGTGTTTCAGGGAAGAGGAGGACAATTGTGTCAGATGCAGCCAATATATAGAATAATGATACAGTTTGCAATTTTTGGTCAAGTGCTCTGCATGCTTCTTACCTGTTCTGTATTTGGAATATAGTTTTTTTAAAATAAAAATTTTTGTGAGTACATAGTAGGTATATATACCCTAAAGAAAATCAGTATGTTGAAGAGGTATCTGCACTTCCCTGTTTGCTGTAGCACTGTTCACAATAGCTAAGATTTGGAATGCAGTTTATCTCTTGATTGTGCTTTACATGGAAATAAACTATGAATATAAAATAGAGTTGATTTTTTGATTTTTTTGTTATACTCTTTGAGCTCATTTGGAAAAAATATAGAACTAAGTTGAGCTATGTAGGTATCAACAGCTGCTAGATTCTGAGGGTTAAGTTGGATACCTGTGGTAGAATATTCTATAAAAGTCCCCCATCTCTGGGGATTTCTGTAAGACTGTCTTGTCCACCAGCACTATTCCAGTTGCCTGGGGCCCCTTAACCCTCACCTCTTGGCTCAGCCTCATCTAGGCTTTAGAATCAGAAGAAAATCGTAAAGGCTGTTGTTCAGCAGTAAATTTCAGGGTGGCATTGATATTAATCTCTCTTGACCCTGAGTACTGTTCAGCTGGTTTTGTCTTTGTATCTTGATGAAACAGCTCTGCCTTCCCTTCCATGACTGAATCCACATCTTGCTTTTCTGCCTGGTTGGCATTTGGAGTTCTGTTTTAATTTCCTACTTTGCCTTGGGAGTACCAGAGCCCTAATCTTAAACCGTGGTCTCTGTGTCTCATCTGATACTGGCTTGGCACCAGCTTTTTGTCTTTTATGAAATCTTGGCACCGCCAACTTACTTCCATCTCACCCTGTTGTTCTTAACCCTCTAACTGAGACTTCTACATTTTACCCACTGCAGGACTTTCTGAGGTTAATTGTTTGCTTTTTTAGATTTCCTTTTTTTTTTTTTTTTTTTTGATTGCTAGACTTTGACTTTCCCTTTTACCTTAGTGATACAGTTGAGTTCTGTTTCATATCTGGGTCTTATATAATTAATATAGAACTAAACCAAAATCCTAGGATCTTGCCTTCAATTTGGAATGATTTGATGGAAGCATTTAGAAATTACTATTTTTAATTAACACATAATTCTATATATTTACAGAGTACAGTATGATATTTCAGTATATATATTACCATGTGTAATGCTCAAATTAGGGTAGTTAGCATATCCATCACCTCAGACACTTAGTATTTCTTAGTGTTAGGAACATTCAAAATCCTCTCATCTAGCTATTTGTAAATATACAATGTATGATTGTTAACTGTAGTTACCCTTCAGTGTTACAGAACCCTGTCGCTACCCCTGTATAGCTGTACTTTTGTATCTGCTCCCCAATCTCTCCCTATCTCCTTTGACCCCACGCTTATCAGTCTCTAGTAACCACTGTTCTACTCTCTAGCTCTATGAGATCAACATGTTTTGGCTTCCACATGTTAGTAAGAACATGGAGTATTTATTGGAAGCATTGTTATGTCCAAAGTAGGCTGCTTTAAAGAAGGAAGAAATCTACAGATGTTCTTTTTTTTCTTTCTTTTTTTTTTTTTTTAAATAAGACCTAGTCTCACTCTGTCACCCAGGCTGGAGTGAAGTGGCGCAGTCTCAGCTCACTGCATCCTCCACCTTCAAGTGATTCTCCTGCCTCAGCCTCCTGAATAGCTGGAATTACGGAGCCCACCACCATACCTGGCTAATTTTTGTATTTTTAGTAGAGACAGGGTTTCACCATGCTGGCCAGGCTGGTCTTGAACTCCTAACCTCAGGTAATCGACCTGCCTTGGCCTCCCAAAGTGCTAGGATTATAGGCGTGAGCTACCATACCTAGCCTATGGATGTTTTTTACTCTAAATATAATAGACATTAGGGAAACACAGGAGAGTTAAATGCAGCTCTGCTTTTGAGGAAATATGTTTTTAAATATAGTTATACATAGATGCTCTATACAGCCAGTGAATTCAGCTTTTTACATTGAAAGCAGTTCCTTATGTAAGTGACCTATGTACTCTGTTTTCATTGGAGCCCTTTGCTCACAAAACATTGCTATTAAAACATTTCAGAAATAAGAAAACTCCCATTAAAATTTTGAGGACCTTTGACTCTTAGAATAAAGATGGACAAGAGGTTATAATCTAGTGCGCTATAATTATTCCTTTCTACTTAACCTTGATTAATTAAAACATATACATATTTTCCCCATGGAGGGGGCATATTGGAAATATTTAAATGCTTACAGTCATGCTGTGCTTTTCACAGATGATTGGAAATTTGCCCAGGCATAAACCATTTCATCCTTCCCCCAAACAATTTGTCAGTTGTTTAACCTAGTATAATTTATTTTTCATGACCAGTAAAAATAACAGTGCTAAAATGTTTTAAAAGGAAATAAAAATAAAATAGAGTTATAGCTCTGATTTTTTAATATTTGCCTTTTTTCCTCCCAATCATTCTTTGATATAGAAATGTATCTTAACCGTTGCTTCAGTTGTATGCCATTTTTTAACATTGTAGAAACAGGGAAAATAACCAAAACTAGGAGTTTTATTTTGTGAAATTGAAAACAGAGAAGTTTGTGAAAATGAAACATGAATTTCAGTAAGACAGGTTATACTGTCACAAAATAGAATTTCATGGATATATTATCAGGGTTTCAATGCTTATGTACACATAATCTTCATCCTTTATATGAGTTTGTGGCTAGGAGATTTAAAACACTGACTATTCACATTGATGCTGGACTGAAGCCTCAAATTGTTTGAGAAAAAGACCATTTTATGTGACCAACTATGAACCATTTAGAATGAAAGGAATACTGATAATATGTCAAGAGAACTCATGCCAGTGGAAATTGTACCGTTCTGTGAGAAAGAATATATCTCAAAACCGTAAGATGAGACTGTGTAACCTTCAGACATGTTAGCTTGCCATAGTGTAAAATTCACAGAAGACACACGTTTACCATCTCTTAAAAGGTCTAGCTATTGATCAGCTAGTACAACTTGTTCTATAGAGTTTGACTTAGATGCTAGAATTTCCTTCATCCCCAAACTACAATTATCATCATAGAGATAAGGGAACATGAAACTATGAGTCTCTGGAGCTCGGTAGAGGATGGATTACAGGTAGCTCTTTCCTGACAAGCCAGGTCAGCTGGTTTTGCTCAATTTTCCATCCTGTAGGTTGAATTCTTTTCCAGGAGGCTCTTTGGTTCTCATAGAATAAAGTATTTTATGGTTCCTGCCCTATCAGTTTTCCAGATATGCTGGGCCGGTCTGAACCCCAGTGATGGACATAGATTAGACCCAAGTTGTCATCCCTGCTGTGATTGCTCTGAGGCCATTCATTTAGGATCACTTTGTGTGTGTGTGTGTGTGTGTGTGTGTGTGTGTGTGTGTGTGTGTGTAATGTATTTTGTACTTATTCAGTTCTATAATAGTATATAAACTGTACTAATACAGTTTAACCAGTGAGATGGTTAAATGGTTAACCAGTAAACCACATAGTTAACCAGTAAAGATGTGAAATGACTTCAGACAAATATGATCAATCTCCACAGTCCCCTGATGAATTTTATATGTACTTGCCATCATCAGTTCTACTTATTCATCTCATCCATGCTCATTGTTCTGCCTCCTTCCTGTTCCTATGGATGCCCTGGCCTGTTTCTTTCTTTCTTTCTGGCTTCCTGTCCCCACATTCCCTCAGACATTACTTCAGCATTTATTCCTCTCACTTCCCTTATCCTGGATGTTACCATTTCAGCCTATGAGCATGCTATTAGTTTGCCATCTTTACAGAGTTCTCTCTTGACTTCACGTCTCTCTATAGCTGCCTTCTCCCTTCTTTCCCTCTTCTTTACAACAAAACTCCTTAAAAAAACTGTTGATAGGCACAGTGGTTCATTCCTATAATCCAAGCAGTTTGAGAGGCTGATGTGGGAACATTACTTGAGGCCAAGAGGTCAAGACCAGCCTGGACAACATAGTGAGACCTCATTTCTACAAGAAATAAATAAAAATTAGGCAGGTGTTGTGGCACACTTCCTGTAGTCCCGTCTACTCAGGAGGCTAAAGTAGGAGGATCACTTGAGCCCAGGAGTTTGAGGCTGCAATGAGTCATGATGACACTACTCCACTCCAGCCTGGGTGACAGAGTGCGACCCTGTCTTGAAAAAGAATTCTCTATAATTATCAATAATTGGCCCCTACTTGGTTTTTTCTCTTTCTCTCTTAAACTTCCTCCCGAAGGATCCTCAGGTTGCCAAATTGTAAGATCCATAGTCCTCATCTTACTGGACATGTTGATAGGGTTTGACAGAGTAGGTCTCCCCTTACTGTTTTCTCCTACCTTCTGAGTCTCCATCTCCTGACCTGTAAACTTTGAAAAACTCAGGACTTGGTACTCTGACCTCTTCCCTTTCTAACACTTGCTTAATGATCCTATCACTTGTCTGACTTGAATGACTCCCCAGGATATATCTCTCACTTGGACTTCTCTGTGAACAAAAGTTGCATATATCTAGCCCTGAAGATATTTTTGTACAAATGAGAAAAAGCTGCCCTATCCTCAAGCGTGTGACTGCCATCTTCTGGAAATTTTCAGAGTAAAGGGACACCTATCCAAAGACTGAATGTGAATGGTATCTCCTTTAGCTGTGTGGTCCTCAACCTTAGCAGCAATGCTTTTTCTTAACTTGGATGGGTAGGTAATAAGCATCACAAGCTTAATAGGTCCCAACCCACATCCCATCCCATCCCTTCCCATCCCTTCCCATCCTCTTCCCTTCAGTCTTTTCTATTTCAAACTTTTTCTGGTGGGTGAGGTATATTTGATGCTTCTCTTTTTCTCATACCCCTTAAAACCATCAGCAAATTCTGTTGGTTTTTCCTTCAAAATGCATTAGAATTTAACAACTCAATGCCACACCACTGTTGCCACCCTGGCCCAAACCTCAGCATCTTTCCCCTGAATGATTCCAATAGCTAGCTTCCTTTCTTGTTCCTCATTGTCCTCAACACAGCAGCCACAGTTGTTTTAAACCTAGGTCACAGCATTTTTCTGCACTACCCCAAATCCTTCAGAGGGTCTACCATCTCACTCAGAGTAAAAATCAAAGTCCTTAAAATGGTCCACTGGCCCTCCACATCCAGGCCTGTCCACAGCACTGACCTTGTTTCCCACCTCCTTCCCCTCCACACCGCCTGGTGCTCCAGCTACGTGGAGTTGGCTGCCTTTCAACATGCGGAGCACACATCTGCTTTAGGCACTCAGATGCCCTTCTATACAGCACTGCCTGCTGCCTTCCTTTCTTGAGTCATTGCTCCAAGGTCACTTTACCCTGTCATGGACGGCCTCCTCATCTGTACCAGGTAACCAAGCAACCCCCTTCCCAAAGCATTTACTAACACCCTGCTATTTTATTTTCTCCATAGCACTTAGCATCTGATACACACACATTGTTTACTCTTTAACCTGATTAAAATTTAAGCTTTGTGAGCCTAGAGACTTGTTTTCCCTCCTTTACTGTATCCCAGTTTTAAAAACAGTTCTTGGCAAGTAGAGTGATCTAAAGGAATATTAATCAAATAAATAAATGAATACAGGTATCGTTGAATCTGTCTGGAGACACTATCCTCAACAAGACACTGCAAATTGACCAAGGGGTTGACAAAATTAAAAAAACACAAAGGTTTGAGATGGTCCTGCATAATTATAATCTCTTGATTCCAAGATAAAAGTATTTTCAAGAGTTCAGCAACTCATTTAAATCTAATTTGAAAATCACATTGATTTTACACCCTTCTGGAAGGGTATGTTTCCTATAGAGAAAGCAAGTAGGTGCCATCTAGTGGCAACAAAGGAGATCTGCATTTGTGTTAACTGGAATGTATTGATTAGCAAAAATTGAAAATGTAGTTCCTGATCCAGAAGCTTATTATCTATGATAGAACAGTTTTGATAGCCATAAGCCCTCAAGGGTACATTTTCCACAGAATATATGGCATTGATAAAAATGCAGTTCCATTTCTTCTCAATTATTTCTGACTCATTTTTACTTACTAATTTTTGCATGTTTTTTGGGATCTGACTTCTTTTGTTCTTTTGTTTCTCTTATTGTTTTGTCCTCTACTTATCTATATATGTTTACATTCATATGGTACTGGCCTGGGCATTGAATATGTAATAAAGGCTCTATCTTCTGGGAATTTATATTCTAAGACAGTGCCTGATCTTGATGCACTGATCTCTTCGGGTCAGATTTCTGCAGCCTGTTGAATCTTTACTGTTGGGTACACGTCCACCATTAGAGGAATGAGCTTTCAGCAGACTTAGCTTGCTGTGTTTCAGAAAGTGACACATGTCATTATAGAGAAAAACTAAAAAAGAGAAATACTCATGTCCATGCATGTTGTCAGGAAAGAGAAATTAAGTCTGTTCCTGTCATTCTAACATCTGAAAAACTAGGTCATTTCATTTCTTGGTAAGTTGAAGTAGAAACTCTTTGGTCCACTTTGGAAGTCTCTGACCTTTCTAGTCCAGAGTGGCTGGGGTTGCAGTTGGGAAATCTTTGCCACTAGAGGGCCTAGACAAGCAAGGTAAGGGTGTTAGGCCCAGAAAAGAGACAAACTCTGGGTGCTGACACTCACATTAATGCACACTGCCGTTTCACAGCCAAGTAGATCCAGAGGACAAAAGTTGGACCCGTGGAATATGACAAGAAAATAGGTTTAATACCAAACATAAACAAAGATTTTTGAATCAGAGTTTTTCCCAAAGAGATCAAAGTTTTAGTCACCCATTAGTAGATGGGTCCAAGCAGAGACTGGATGAACACCTGCCATGTTTGTTGAACCTATGAAGATTCTCTGATTCTCTGGAAGACCTCTTTCTCTCCCTGCCCATGTCAAAATCTTCCCTACTGTTCAATACAGGCCATCCTCCACTTCCTTTTTTTGGTATCACAGCTTAAAATCATCTTTCCTTTCTCTACTTTTCCTGTCATTTTAAGGGCAGGTCAACACTTACGTTATGCTACCTGCATTAACGTTTTTTCTCAGTGGTCTAATTTTTAGTTTTTTAAGTTAATGCTAACCTGCTTGAAGACATGGACCACATCTGATAGCTCTTTTGCTACTGGCCTTGCTATTTCATCTCCAACAGTGAATATTAAATGTTTATGATGGGGATTAGTAGTAAGGCTACCAATAATTGCCTCATCTGACTTTTTGGTTTTGTTTGTTTGTTTGTTTGTTTTTGTTTTTGAGGGCCCTCTGGTGACAGATTTCCCAGTTGGACTGGAAAGGTCACAGGCTCCCATCTCACTCTCTCGCCCAGGTTGGAGTGCAGTGGCATGATCACGGCCCACTGCAGCCTCAATCTCCCAGGCTCTTATCTGGCTTTTGGGTCCAAGATGCTTAGACATAGTCTAAGTTTATTGGTATAATTCTTCACTAAGATTTTAGATTAACTAAAATCTTTGTTAAGATTTGTTTCTTTGTTATATTTATACTCATTTAAAAATCTAATAGTACTGTACTAGCTTTCCTTTTAAATTTTTCATATACCTGATTTCTCTGGAAATAGGTATAGAAATTGATAATACAACAGTTGGCAGGATGTTACTGAAATTAAAAAAAAACAGTTTTGCTATTTATGTTGTTATTTTAGTATTTTTCCCTCTGCTGAGGGATTTTTTTTTTCTTTCGGTATTTTAGATTGCAGGTAAATATTTTCTTTGATATAATACTCTATAACTTTTTTCCTTGAGAAACAGTCTTTATACAAGTTGATGTGGTATTTTCAATGTATGTTTTTAAGCTAAAGTATTCCATATATTATTTATTTTTAACAATAAAATGTCCCCCCCAACCATTTATTTTGCCTTCTGAAGACATGTTTATATAACTTGGCATTCCATCATGATAAAATGGTGATACTGAAAAGGGAAATGCTAACAGAACTCAGAGGTATCCCAGATCTAATGTCTTTAACAGTCAGGTGCTGTTGTTTGCTTTATCATTTGGACAGCCAAAATTTTCTTTAAATTACTTAATAGCCTAGATGGTTTAGGGACTGGTTATAGTATTTAATTGATTTTCTGAAAATTAGCAAATTTAGCATCTATAGCATTTGTACTGTTTAATATTTCTAAACTATTAATTGTGATTCTTAGTAACTACTGTGTTCTGTCATTATGAGGGATGAAGAGAGAATATTGAATACTTTGACTTTTTTTTCTTTTTTATGGATACTTTGACATAATTAAAGAAATATTTTTTATAATTATGGCAAAAATGCATGAATTTAAGTTGTGTGTGTTTTTTTAAATAGAATATGCTGAGTTTCTACACTGCAAAGGAAAGAAATTTACAGATTTTGATGAAGTTCGCCATGAGATTGAAGCAGAAACAGATCGTGTGACTGGAATGAATAAAGGCATTTCATCCATACCCATTAATTTACGAGTCTATTCCCCACATGGTAAGTAAAATAATAAAATTCCAAATTCTTCTTCTCAAACATTTTTACTACATTAATTAACACACATCATTTGTACGGAAGATACAAATAGTACTGGGTTTCTAGGATATCCTTTGGACACCACCATTAATGTATGGTTCAAAGAGCTCTTAGAACATTTACGGAGAGGCAGGAGGAGGTGACTTTAATAAAAAACAGAATTGAGTTGATCATTACAATTTTTTTCTTTATTTTTATTATAAGCTTTTAGAATTTGAGAAGGGTATGTATGAAAACTTCCATTCTTCAATTTTTGCTGAAATCTCAGAGGTACATGTTGCTATGGTTGCATCTTCCCCTATTGAATTTCTTTTAGCCATATATAGTCCTATTTATTTTCTTCCTGAGAGATCGGCTATGATTTTTTTGCCTCTGACTATTGGTAGAAACTTATACATTAGATAACCAATCCATAATGTGTGATGGGAAATAGCCTGTATGCTGACTACATTTTTAGGGGGCAAATTTTCATTTCGTATTCTCTACTTAGCTCTATTGCCTTTAAAACAGAATATAAATGACATAAGCTCAATTATGACTTTCCAAGGGTACTTGGTGCCAACATTGTTTATACAGAGAGGTTGGGATGGAGTCATGTTTCACTGACTGTTTGTACAGCTTTCAGTAAACCCAGGGCACCTCGAATGGCTAACAACATTCTACTAGGCTAAGTGGTTAACTTTCTAAAAAAAAAAGTTAGTTTTTAAGGAAAGGGAAAATCTTACCCTGAGAGTTTTTATACCACTTGAAGGCGATGTACAAGACTGGCACATAGCATACGCATTTATCGTTTGGTGTTTTAATTATAACCACCTCATTACAGATATGACAGCTTTCTGAGCAAACTGTTAGGCATGCAAATCAGTGCCTTTCAAATTATGTTAAAGTGATCATTTGGCATAGCACAATTATATCATATAAATAGAGAAAACTAGCAAAACCATTTTCATTTTATGCTTTTTATTCTACACACTTGGGTTGGAGTTGTTCAGATACACAATGTAGAAAGCTAAGTGACAAATGATTCTGTATTGTCATCTTTTAGCATTGAAGGTGTATGTAAGACTCTTTTATCCTTCCCACACAGTGTTAAATCTAACCCTCATTGATCTACCTGGAATAACTAAAGTGCCCGTGGGAGATCAGCCACCAGATATCGAGTATCAGATCAGAGAAATGATTATGCAGTTCATCACCAGGGAGAACTGTCTGATTTTAGCTGTTACTCCAGCCAACACTGATCTTGCAAACTCAGATGCACTGAAGCTAGCTAAAGAAGTTGATCCTCAAGGTGAGTGTGTGACTAAGATAAGAGAAAATTAAAGTATCAGGAGTTTTGGGATCTTTAAAGGTAACACAGATTCTCAAAATTCGATTTCATTATAAATAAAATTAGCCATTATTAATGTTGTCAAATCTTTTGTACTTTAAATACAAAATTCAGTATTTAATACTAAAAAATAATTTTAGTAAAGATTTACTAAAATAATAAAATTTATATAGTCAAAATCTATATAAATCTAAGAATAATGAGATCTAAGAAAATAGACATTTCTAAGCCTCATGGCCTATGTATTTTAAAAAGTTGATAAAATAAAATTCTGGTACAGTAGAATTCAGATAATCTACTAATTATTATGAGTTGCCTGCATATACTGCCAATGAAAAATCAGATAATCTGCTAATTATTATGAGTTGCCTGCATATACTCCCAATGAAAAATCTGTTTTTTACTTTGTCTTGTTTCTTTAAAATAGGAAGCTCTATTAATGCATATAAGATATTATTTAGCTTATAATTATTTTGAGAAAAATATACATAAAAGCAGGGATTTGTTTGCTATTGGCATCTTAAAATCCAGAAAAGTTCCTTTCTTATGCTGATGTTTTAACTTTTTCTTTTTCTGAGTTGAATAATGACAGTTTATCTTCAGAGACCTCAGTGCTGGCCTCGGTGTGTGTCTGTTTAAAGTGAGTGATTGTGGAAGGGCATTCAGTGATGTGTCCCTTCAATATGGAGATGCATGTCTTTAATTCTAGGAATTTTTCTTTTTTTGACAATTAATTGCCCCAATTTTCTTTGTTCTGTTTATCTGTAATTCTTATTATTAGCATTTAGAACTCCTGAATGAATCCTTTATTTGAATCTTTCTCTTCTGTAATGTATTTTCTTTGTCTTTCTGTTCTACTTTTTGCAAAATTTACTCAACTTTGTCTTCTGCTCTTCTAATTCATTTTAAAAGTTCCAAAAGCATTTACTTACTTAGTGTATGTTATTTTTATTTTTTAAAATAGCATCCTGTTCTTGTTTTCCCAAGTACAATATTTTCTCCAAGGATTTTAGTGAGAGCTTTTTGAAAGTTTTCTTTTGTAATCTACACTGTCTGAGTCTATTGTTTTCTGATTGTTTTTGTCTTTGTCTTTGATGTTAGAGACTTTTTTCAAATGTTTGTTGATCTTTTGCTGCTTGTTCTTGCATGAGTGTGGAGCATCAAAAAGCTGATTTATGTACATGAGAGGTATTCTTTGACCAGTGGCTTTTGCCATGGAGTAACTGGGCTGAGAGTTGGCCATTTTGTTAGGAGATTTCTTCAAATGTTAGATTCTATGAGTATTTTCTCCTGAGCTGGTCTCGTATAAGCCTGATGTCTAGTGTTCTTGGAGTCAAGAGTTGGTGGGGCAGAGGATGGAGTGGGAGGAGGATAGTTTTCACTATTCAGTGAGTACTTTTAATTAATTCCTCTGCTTTCATAATGGCATTCCTGAAAGTCTTCTGGAGTCCAGAGTCCCTCTAGTTCAACTTCTTTTGAAGAATGTCTTCAGTACTCTGCTGAAGTTGAGGAAGGGTAGCTATATGGGTGTGTTCTCTAGGAGCCTTCAGCCAATTCTTTTATTTTCAGCTCTGTCTATACCCTAGTGTTGGTTCTCCAGTTCTTGGACCTTTTCAGAATTCTGCAGTGGTAATTGATTTTTTTCTTCTTGGTTTCCTCCGCCATCCCTGAAACTGGGGTTTGTAACAAAGCGGGTAGAGGCTCCAAATGGCTAGTGAGGACCATCACCAGGACTCCCTTTCCAGCATCAATGGCTTGGAAGAGTTAGATTATAAACTGGGACTGGAATCTAGTTATAAAAATGGTGCTGTATCATTCCTGTCCTACAGCCTTCTTGTCCCATAGGAGATTGAGCCATGGTTGTCTGATTGGGACAGAGATAGCCCTACTGTTGGAAACCAGCCCAACCCTGTACGTGAGTGCCCCATGTCCTGGTGGTGATGAGGAAGTGAGAAAATAAATAAGACAGAGACAAGAGTATAAGTTAATAGCATGGGTCCAGGAGTCCAATGTACTCTCACGTGGGGTGATCCACGTTGGCATTGAGCTCTGGGCTCCAAGCGCTTATTATGTTGGGTGCATTATCTTGTTAATCTTGCAGGCTGTGGGGAGGTGGGTTGAGAAGGAAGATGGCCTGGGGAAGAGCATGTGTCTGCATCATTCAATAACAAATGTGGTTTTTCTAAGAAATGCTAACTAAGGACACTGAGTTTTTACCACCCATTGTCTATCCAGGTACACTTGCAAAAAGGCACAGTGGATAAGGTGCCATAAGGTCTGACCACACACAATGTATAAAGGGGCTTTTTTCTCCTGAGCATTGTGGACACAGAGCAATCAGAATTACTCCACATTCTGAGAACATAGGCAGAGCCTGTGGCATTCCAGTAATCTCTGCCCTACAAGGCTTTCTGGCCTCCAGGGCAGAGACTTTGCAAGCTCCCAACTGCAAAGAGCCTCCCGCGTCTTGTGAGCAGAAGTTGCATTCTTTCCCAGAGTTCTTACATAAGCTCTCTTTAGAAGACCCTCACCCTGCATGAGGACGCAGACCCTATGTTAGAAAGAGACGTGGGACCAAAGCAGCTTTCCTGCCCTTCAACTGCACCACAGCGTTCCGTGGTTTAAAGCACTCTCAGATGGTCTTTACTATAAGTCTCCTGTTACTGCTTGATCTCTGCTTTTATTTTACTACAACGTAGTTTGGAGTTTTTTTTATTCAATATTTGATCCGTGGCACAAGTCTCAGTGTATAAAAAGCAAAGCAAGCTTGTAATCATTTAACTGTAAGTAACACAGGTCTGCCCCTGGCCATCTTTTCCTACACCTACCATCGTGAATTTTAGTGAGTTCAGCACAGTCACAATCCTGAAGAGTCCACATGTCGTCCATGTAGAAAAAACAAACTCAGCTTATCACAATGAAGCAGGAGTGGCCACAAGAAACAGACCCCTTGAACACCGAACTGGGAAGGAAGAGGTGCTTATTATTATTACTACGGCCGGGAGCCATGTGGCAATTTGTCTAAACCACCAAGCTCACCTGACAAAGAGAAGCTCTGCCTTCACATAGGCTTACAGTCTAGATATTACACTTTAAAGAATCTTAGTTCACAGCCTTAGAAATTACAAGTGAAAGGGTCTTGGGTTTACAGTTTTAGAAATCACATATGAAATGGTCTTGGGTTTACAGCTTTAGAAAGCACAGATGAAAGGGTCTTGGTCAATGGAGGAGTGGGGTGGGGGTTTGATCTTTTGACAGTTTAAGTAAAAACTGTCTTCTGGAGAGATTCTCCCATACATGCCTGCTATTTACAGGAAGGTGATTTAGGAGGCATCAGTTAGCCAGGCTTTTCTTCTATTGAAATGCAGTGTGGAAGTCAAGGAGGGAGGTGATCCTAGATGCCTGGGTCTCCTTCTTCAATATTACACTCTCAGACATGCTTCTGACTCCAGATGTGTGGTGATTTCTGCCCACCGCAAACAAGCAATCAATTCTTTTCTGCAGCAGACATCAGCTAGGTATCCTCCGATTAAATTCAATTCTGATACTATTTACCTAGAAATAGCATCAGATCACACTGGTTGAGAGCTTAAGCCCCACAAGACCATTCCCACTACTAATGCCAGTCACAAGATCCGGGTTGTTTTCCCTGTGCTCTGACTGGCTATAAATTAGGGTTTTCACAACCTTCTTCTTATGTTTTATTAATTTGCTAGAGGGGCTCAAAGAACTCAGAGAAACAGTTTTTTGTTATAAAGAATATTACAAGGGATACAGATGAAGAGATGCATAGGGCAATGTGTGAGAAGTGGTGTGGAGCTTCTGTATTCTCTCTGGGCACATCACCCTCTGCTGCATGTCCAGCTATCTACAAGCTCTCCGAACCCAGTCCTTTTTGGACTTTTATGGAAGCTTCATTATATAGATATGACTGATAAAATCATTAGCTATTGGTGATCAACTTAAACTTCAGCCTCTCATTCCTCCCAGGAGGTCATGCCTGTTCTTTCACATGATGAAGCCATCCGGGAGCTGCCAGCCACTCATCAACCCATTAGCCTACAAAAAGATACTTATCACTTTGAAGATTCCAAGGACTTTAGGAGTTGTATGCTAGGGAATAGGGATAAAGATTAAAAATGCATATCACAATATGACAATCCAGATGAAGCTTCATGGAGGAGTGCAAATGATATCATTCAGTCCCTGATTTCTCTTTCATTCTACCTTGGTTCAGCCTCCTTGAAATTGTTTCTTTTTTAAGATAAATTCTTTTCATAGGTGGCAAGATGGCTATAGATGTCCTGCTTCACATCCTCAAATCTAGTAGAAGAAAAGCCATTGGAGAATATTTTATTTTTGTGTACTATGAATTTTATAAGAAATATAAACTAAAAAAATTGGCCAACTAATGAATCCTATAAAGTTGAATGAATGAATGAATCTTAAAATTGGTTTAACATATTCATGCTATATTTTACCCCTGTTGTACACATTGGGAATATTAATGGGCAGTAACCACATCTCATTCCTCAGGCTTTTCAAAAGAAGATTCAGTTATGACCTAAAATAATAACTCGTGTGATTGCAAAGCATTAGGTGAGAACAAGGAATGTTTGTGGAGGGGGTTATCAGTTTGCCAGAAAGGAATCCATCTCCACAGTGTCATTGCCAGTATATACAATGTGTTGTTATAGCGTAAGGAAAATACAGCATTGACTGTCAGTCTTTGAGTATGTCTTTTTATGCCACAAATCTACTCCAAAAAGTTAAATGAGATTTAAAAAAAGAAAACTATCATAGGCTTGGCTTATTTACAAGCTCATTTTTACTAGATGATACTTAGAAATGGTCATTTAAATGTTCATGAACTTACCTAAAATAATCTCCTTTTTTTGTGGATCATTAGAACTGCTGCTCCACCATTTACAAACCCTCCTTAACCACCCCTTTCCCCACCGCCTTTTTTTTTTTTTTTTTTTTTTTGAGACAGAGTCTCACTCTGTCGCCCAGGCTGGAGTGCAATGCTGTGATCTCGGCTCACTGCAACCTCCACCTCCTGGGTTCAAGAAATTCTCCTGCCTCAGCCTCCTGAGTAGCTGGTATTACAGATGCATGCCACTATGCCTGGCTAATTTTTGTATTTTTAGGAGAGACCAGGTTTCATCATGTTGGTTAGGCCAGTCTCAAACTCCTGACCTCATGATTGCCCCCCTCAGCCTCCCAAAGTGCTGGGATTATAGGCGTGAACCACCATGCCTGGTCCATCCCTAATTTTTATATCCTATATATGGTGGTCTGGAGAGGAGGCTTTAGAAAGTTTTGGTAGGATACTTTGGCAGAAACAAAGGAAACATTCAATACCATGTTATGCTATCATCTTGTCTGCTAATTTCTGAATATAATTCCTAAGAAGGAGAGACAAATCTGCTGCCCAAGGGCTCTTATTAAGTAGGATTCCCTTTTTTTACTAAAAGTTGCTTGCATGTATCAAGATGTATTTGTTTTTACATTCCAGTTTTAATTTTCAAACTTGAAAATCCTGAAAAATATCTGAAGAGTTTACATGGTGATCTATCCTGAGACTTTAGCTGGTACGAAAGAATCACTGAGTCTGAATGAAGAGTGTGAATCCTTGCCCAAACAAATAAGATTTACATGGTATATTTTTATTTGGTGGTAAAAATAAAATAAAATAGAGGAGGAAAGTTTCTGTACACTCAAACCAGGACCTAGTACAACTCCAGCCTAAAATATGTCATATAGGGATATGGTGTATTGGGGTGGACAAAGGGTTGCTTTTGTATGCCCTCTTGTGTCCGCCTAGTCATTCTGTGAATAAGTATCAGATTCAAAGGTCTACTTTTCCTCATATTTAAAATTTTTGTCCTTTTTTAAAAAATCAGTGGCATCAACTTTGATTATTTAGGAGTGTTTTGCTTAATTTCACGTATTCATGAATTTCCCAAATTTCTTTGTTATTGATTTCTAATTTCATTAAATTAGACAACATACCTTGTATAATTTCAGTTTTAAAAAAACTTATCGAGACTAGTTTTATGGCCTAATATATGATCTATTCTGGAGAATATTCCATGTGAATTTGAGAAAGATGTGTATTCTGTTGTTGGTGGCTAGAGTGTTCCGAAGATGTTTGTTAGTTCTAATTGGTTTATAGTGTTGTTCACATCTTCAGTTTCCTTGTTGATCTTCTGTCTGGTTATTCCACCTATTACAAAAGTGGTATATCAAAGTCTCCAACTATGATTGATGAATTTTTTTTCTCCCTTTAATTGTGTCAGTTTTTGATTGATTTATTTGGGGCTCCATATTTAGGTACACTTATGTTCATTGAAATTGTTGCCGGGCGCGGTGGCTCAAGCCTGTAATCCCAGCACTTTGGGAGGCCGAGGCGGGTGGATCACAAGGTCGAGAGATCGAGACCATCCTGGTCAACATGGTGAAACCCCGTCTCTACTAAAGATACAAAAAATTAGCTGGGCATGGTGGCACGTGCCTGTAATCCCAGCTACTCAGGAGGCTGAGGCAGGAGAATTGCCTGAACCCAGGAGGCGGAGGTTGCGGTGAGCCGAGATCGCGCCATTGCACTCCAGCCTGGGTAACAAGGGCGAAACTCCGTCTCAAAAAAAAAAAAAAAAAAAAAAAAAAAAAAAAGAAATTGTTATGTCCTATTCATGGATTACCTTTTAAAAAATTATTATGAAATGTTCTTTATCTCTAGTGACAATTTTTGTCTTAAAGCATATTTTGTCTGATATTAGTATAGCTACTCCAGCTTTCATTGGTTATTACCTGATTTATGTTTTTCCATTCTTTACTTTTAACTTATTTTTTAAAAAGAAAGGTACACTTAGACGATGGCCAAGTGAGCGGCTTGAGAGGTCAAGTGCCTCAATTTATTTGTATCTTTGAATATAAAATGTGTCTTTTGTTATAGTAGGATTATGCATTTGATGTTTTAAATTATTGTGTCAGTATCTACCTTTGGATTGGACTGTTTGATTCATTTACATTTCATGTCATTACTGATAAGATAGAATTTATATATGTTGTTTTCCCGTTTGTTTTGTGTATGTCCTATATCTTTTTGTTTCTCTGTTTCTTGGTTACTATCTCCTTTTGTGTTAAATATTTATTTTCTAGTATATAATTTTAATTCCTTTGTCGTTTATTTTATTTTATTTTTTGTTATTTTCTTAGTGGTTGCCATACGATTACAATTAACATCTTAATTTATAACGATCTAGTTTGGATTAATGCCAACTAATTTCAATAATACACAACATTTTGCTCCTATATAGCTCCAGTCCCCACTTTTCCTATGTGCTATTATTGTCATACAAATTACAACTTTATACATTATATGCCTATGAACACAGAAATATAATTACTGCTTTATATGATTTTCTTTTAAATCAGATATGAGAAAACAGAATTACAAGCAAAAATATGTTTATATTGTCTATTACGTGTAACTATGTAGTTAACTTTACTGGTGCTCTTCAGTTTTTTGTGAGTATTTGAGTTACTGTCAAGTGTCCTTTTAATTCTAACTGAAAGGCTCTCATTAGTATTTCTTGTAGGCCATGTCTGCCAGTAAGGGATTCTCTTGGTTTTTGTTTATATTGGAATGTCTTAATTTCTCCTTAAATTTTGAAGGAGAATTTTTACATAAAGTTTTTTTCTTTCTTTAATTTGACTGTGTCATCCCACTACCATTTGACCTCCATGGTCAAAATTCAGCTGTTAATCTCATTGAGGATCCCTTGAACGTGATTTTCTTCTCTCTTGCTGCTTTCAAGATTCTCTGTTTTTTATCATTTGGCAGTTTGATTATGATATATATAGCTACAGATCTTGTTGAGTTTATCCTATTCAGAGTTTGTTGACCTTCTTGGATGTGTAGATTAACGCTTCTTAAATCAAATTTGAGAACTTTTCAGCCATTATTTCTTCAACTATTCTTTCTTCCTCTTTCTTTCCTCCTCTCTTTCTGAGAATCATATTATGTATATGTTGGTATGATGTTCCCACAGATGTCTGAGACTTTGTTCATGTTTCTTCATTCTTTCCTTTTTCTTTTCCTTAGACTGGGAGGAACAATCTCAATTGATCTGTCCTGAAGTTTGCTGATTCTTTCTGCCTATTCAGATCTGCTATTAAATCTCTATAGTGAATTTTTATTTCAGTTATTTTATCTCTAGATTTTCTATTTGGGTCCTTTTAAAAAAATAATTTCTGTCTCCTTACTAATATTCTATATTTGGTGAAACATTATTCTCATATGTTCTTTTTGTTCTTTAGTTTTTTTTTTAGTTTTAAAAACATTTAAAATAGATGATTTAAAGTCTTAATTACGTTGTCTAGTAATTTCAATTTCTGGGCTTTTTCAGGGACCATTTCTACTGACTGCATATTTTCTTTTGTACTTTCTTTGCATATCTTAACTTTTTTTAATTGAAAATGAGATATTTAAATAATGTGATGTGGCAGCACTAGAAGTCAGATTTCTCTCTCCCCCTCAGTTTCTTTCCTTTCTTTCTTTCTTTCTTTCTTTTTTTTTTTTTTCTGTTTATTTTTGTTGCTGCAGGTGCTATTTATTTGGTTACTAATTTTCAGGAACCAATTCTGGAAGTCTATGTTCTTTGTTATGTTTGGCCACTTTCTTTGCTCAGGTTTTTCTTGTAGTGGCCAGTTAATTACTGGACAGAGATTTTCTTCAATCCAGAGCCAGTAAATCTCTAAACATTCACCAAAGCTCTCAATGTGCATTTTGGGGTATGGTTTCAATGCTCAGGCAGGCAGTTTACAACTCTGCCTTAGTCCTAACTTCCTGCTTGTGCAGTGCCTCAAGGTGAGCCAGAGGTGAGAATTTAGGATCTTCTGAGGTCTTTGCTGTGCTTGCACAAAACACCAAATATGCATGTGGCTTTCTAGATACCGGATTGTACATAATACAAAATTTTCAGTGGCCTTTGTGGCCATCTCATTCCCAAGCTTTTCCTTTTACGTTTTTTGGTTAACTTCTTTTTTTTTTTTTTTTTTGTCCCAATTGTTATTGTTGTCTGAGACCTGTGATGTTGAACAATTGCCACTGATTGTTTTTGATAATTTTTTCTGGGAAAAGAGGATTTTCACTCTGAACAAGCTCTGATTCAGGTCAAATAAAGAAAAGCCCTGTGACTAGGGGTTTTTAGGGAACTGCTAGACAAGTTAAATAATTACAGTTATCTGTAAACTGTATTTTTGATGTTCTCCAATCCCATTCTGTCCCCTCTAGGAATTTCTAGGCTTCTGATTCTCACCATGATTGTGGCGTTTTTGTTTCCAAGGCACTGTAGAGATGAGAGAGGATGGGCATAGGGCAAGTTTAAATACCACATGGCTTGTTGTTCTTACTGAAATCCAGATGTTTTTCTTTTCCTTTTCCTTTTCCTTTTATTTATTTATTTATTTTTAGATGAAGTTTTTGTTCTTATTGCCCAGGCTGGAGTGCAATGGTGCAGTATCGGCTCACTGCAACCTCTGCCTCCTGGGTTCAAGTGATTCTCCTGCCTCAGCCTCCCAAGTAGCTGGGATTACGGGCATGCCCCGCCGTGCGTGGCTAATTTTTTGTATTTAGTGGAGAAGGGATTTCACCATGTTTGTCAGGCTGGTCTTCTACTCCTGGCCTCAAGTGATCCACCCACCTCAGCCTCCTAAAGTGCTGGGATTACTTGAGCCACCGTGCCTGGCCAGAAATCCAGGTGTTTTTCTTGAATATTTACCCCTCAGATTGTTGTAAGTCTTTGGTTAATTTTCAGAGTTCTAAAACAGTTGGTTTTAACAATTTTTGCCAGTGTTCTTTCTTACTGCCTTTATGGAGAAGTAGCCTTTTCAGAGATCCTTATTCCAACATTCCCACTTACATTCCTCATTCCAATCCTATAAAACTGTAATAACAAGAAACTTTTCATATAACAGTCATTTTAATTGGGATGGGGAGGGCAATCTGGTTATGACATCTGTCACCCTGTTGGTCTTCAGGATTAATTTGGCTGACTGTGCAAGTGGCCTGTTCTCACCACTTAATGTACATCTTTCCTGATATTTTGCCCTTTGCTGAACGGGATGACCTATTTAGATAATAGATGACCATTCTTCATTCTTTATCTGTATTAGAATCTTACCCACCAAGGTACATAATTATAATTTTCTGAAAGGTAGTCTATTTTAGGCAGTAGCTACTTCGTACTAAATTAAATGTTTTTGACATAGACTGGCAATTTTCACCTAAATGGGATTTGAGTATATTTGAATATATACTTGGGATAGAGCTCATCTTAATAAGTTAATTATAAATTATTTGCATAATAATATTTAAATGGGAAACTTCTATAAAGTATTACTAAATGTTGGGATATAGTTACATATGTTTTATATTAAGATTAATGTCAAATTATTCTCTCAGTATATGTAGAATGTCACAAATTTGTGGCTAGACAAAGTTCAAGCTCATCTTTTGCATCATTTATGAAAAATGGTTTTACTGAGTAAAAGAAGGTTTTTAGTATAATTTCAAGGGGAATGGTTATATAATTTGAAATGTCAAACTTCTAGTCATCAGAATTGTATGATGTTTTGAATATATTTTTCTCTGTATAGTGGTCTTCACTTTTCAAAGTACCCTTACTTTTGCTTTAGTTTCACCAGAATACTGGAGGTTGGTAGGGGTGAGGTCCTATTTTGGGATAAAGAAGTTTATCTAGGTGATATATACAGTGGTTGAATAACATACATGTAACCACACCATGTGCTTATGATATAGCCCCCCTCCTCCTCCTCCAGTACTTTTTCTGCTTTGTCAGACCATTCTTCTGCTTGTTACCTTATTAAATGATGTAGATAAAAATAAACACAGGTCTTGGAAGCAGATCCATCACATCCTGATTGTGTGTCCTTGGGAAAATTCTTTGACTTCTTTGATCTTTATTACCTCATCTCTAAAATGAAATTATCATAACCCTTACCTCAAAAGATTGCTATAATAATTAAGATAAATTATTATGAAGGTAATAATAATTGGCTCAGCATGGTGGCTCACACCTATAATTCTAACACTTTGGGAGGCTGAGGTGGGCAGATTGTTTGAGCCCAGGAGTTCAAGACCAGCCTGGCCAACATGGTGAAACCTCATCTCTTCAAAAAATACAAAAAAAATTAGCAGGATCTGGTGGCACATGCCTGTAGTCCCACCTACTTGGGAAACTAAGATAGGAGGATTACCTGTGTACAGGAGGTCGAGGCTGTGGTGAGCTATGATCATGCCACTGCACTCCAGCCTAGATGACAGAGTGAGATCTTATCTCAAAAAAATATTAAAGGTAATACCAACTCAAAATAGCTAACCAAATGCTAGCAGTTATTTTTCTCTTGAAAATAATTAAAGGAAACTTTACTAGGCTTTGTTATTTTATTTGTTGTATATAACTTATAGTTTAATAAGCTTTTTTTTAAAGCAATCAATTATATTTCATAATTCAAACTACTGCCCACACCAATATAATTTAATGAGGCTTGATAATACTAAAAAATAGAATTATAATAGAATTATTTTGAATATCTTAATATGTCTTACAATAAGCATAATTTCAGATTCATCTGCAAATTGCTAGATTAACTATAGGTGAAAGAAGGTCTTAGGTAGCTTGGGGCTGGAGTGGGATGGAAGGAGGATTATCCTGAGCTTGGTTTGATTTGCTTCAGGACTGTGCTAGCTGCTGCTCATGGATTTAAAGTAAAGGAGCAGACTAAGATTCCTAGCATAGTCTCCCCAAAGAGAGAGTGTTCAGTGCTTCCTCGAAGGACCACTTCTTCCAGCTATTTTGTTTATTTATTTATTTATTATAATAAATCCTGACCCTAGATGGGACAGGAACCCTTCAGCTATTTAGAATCCTGCTCATGTACATGAACAATTCACTTACTCCCTTTGTAGTTCATTAATTTGTTGCTTAACAGACATTTATCAGGCATCTATTGAGCCAGTAAAATACTCCTGGTCAGTAGTGTAAATTCGATGTACTGTACCACCTGGTAGGACTCTAGACTAGGTAGGTGCTCCATACATGTTTCTGATTATCTTCTTGTTTCTCCACCATTCTAAAAAATAGGCTATTTGTTTGCATGGTGTCTTGTGTGTGAAGAGTCACAGAAGTCCCTGGATGATAAGCTTTATGAAATGAACATTTTCATATTTTAGGGGATATAATTTGGCCCACAGCATATATTAATTCAACGGAAATGAGTTGTGTAATAACACCATGTGTCATATGTTATAATCTGAAGTATCCTGCCAGCCAGGTGGCATCACCTATTGGAATTGAGCTAGATAGGTCATGGAACTTGATCACTGTCAAACAGCTGGTAAGAGGCAGATGCATGATATAAGTGCCTGTCTCAGATGGCAGTAGTGCTAATCCTTTCCATTATATTATCTATCTCTTTCTGTTTTAAGCACTTTATCCAGCAATAATTATGAACACATTAGAATTAAAAAAATATATATATATAAGCTTGAATAATGAAATTGTACAGTGCTAAATATGGTGAAACACTGTTAAAGTTACATTGTGGTTTGCTCTAAACTTCTAGAGCAAATTTGTAAATGCAAGAAAAACAATTGGTTTAGGAGTTCACATTTATGTAACTACATGAATGCTTCTTGATTACATTCCCAAAGCATTCAGTGAGCATTGTCTTCCATTGGTTTAATGGAATTTTCACTTTTGCATCTCAGTTTTTAATATGGTTATATTGCTTTAACTAATTTTAAAAGATTATTCTAGTTGCTTGTTCATTTATTTAACAAATAATGAATGCATGCTTACTATGTGTCAAATACCATTCTTACCATCAGGAATGCAGTGATGAACAAGACAAAATTCTTGGCCTTCTAGAGCTTGTATTCTAATGGGGGAAACAGACAGATAACAGATAACCCATTATTATAATGTCAGTTGTTATGAAGAAAAATAAGTGCTGCAAAGAAAAATGAAACAGAATAAGGGAAGAGATATTGATTGGGAATGCTGTATTAGACAGGTGGTTGAAGGAGGCAGTATTTAAGCAGAGGAATGATGAAGTGAGAGAATAAGCCCTGTGACCATCTGGAAGCAGAGTGTTCCAGGCAAAGGGGACAGTAAGCACAAAGGAATGAGAGTGGAACTGGCTTCACATGTTGAGGAACAGCAAGGAGAATATTGAGGCTGGAGCTCAGTGAGCAGAAAAGTGTGGCTGGTTCTGCAATCAGAGAGGTAGGCAGGGGCCCAGATCATGTGGGGGCTTGTAGGTCATGACAGAGGCTTTGTATTTTTTTCAAAGTGGCCTGAGCAGCCAGTGGAGGGTTTTAAGAGTAGAGAGGAAAATCTGATGGATGTTTTCATAGGCCAGTGTGGCTGCTGTGAGAAGAAAAGACTGAAGACGGTCTTGAAGAGAAGCAAGGAGACCAGTTAGGTTATTCTATCAGAGGGGTTCAGTAGGGAGAGAGGTGATGTGGTTTGGAATAAGAGAGGAATGGTACTGAGGGAAGAAGTTGTCTGATTCAAAGTACGCTGTGAAAGTGGAGCTGATAGAGCTTACCAATGGTTTACTTCATTCATGTTAAAGAGAATGCAAGGATAACTCCAAGGGCTTTACCAAAAGGAACAAGTTAAATGGTTGTGTCATTTACTGAGATTAGGAATATTAGGAGAGGCAAATGTTGGGGGAGATCAAAAGTTCTATTTTGGATATGTAAAATCTGAGATGCTCATTAAACACCTAAGTGGTGATGTTACGTGTAAGAGACTTGATCCAGTAGTTTACCAGTGGTGAATAGGAGGAAAACAGCAGAGGTGGTGAAGAACTGGTAGAGAATGGAGTGACTATGGCATTCCACAGGACAAGAGAAAAATGACTTCAAGAAGGGCAATGTGATCAGCCATGCCAAATGCTGCTGACAGATGGAGAAGGGTGATGTGACAGGTCAACCAGGCCTACTGCTTAGGAATGGTGAGGAAGCCCAATAACAGTTAGAAATGAAACACGGGAGTCAGTAAGTGTTGAGGGGTGAGATTTCTCCTACATTGTAACACAGGCTTGCTTCCCAACCTAAAGATATCAAAGGCAGTGCACCCATATTTTTTTGTCCTTCTGGCTTGTCAGTTTTTCCCAGTTCTCACAAGCTGTATTGAACTTCATACTTAAAGTGCTGCTCTATGAGGAGCCAAGGAGATTCTGAGAAGCTGCATCCATTCAGTCACACATATTCTTAGCTCCTGAATCCTTTCTATCCACTGCTGGAAGATTAATAGTAAACAGAAAGAAAACAACCTTGAACTGGGTCCAAGTCATCATCACCTTCAGTCTTTGTATCAAAACTAGACTTTTATGTTTCACTCAATGGAGATAAGGGTGGAGAACTGACCATTGGATCTGGCACATGAGGGTCATTGGTGAGCTTGATAAGAAGGGTTTGTTAGTAAAGTCTCCTTAGAGAGGGTTCAAGGAAAACTTGACTGTGAGAAAGTGAAGACAGGAATTATAGACAGCTTTCAAGACCCACTGTAGAGGAAAAAAGAAAATGAAACACTAACAATAATAGTGTAAGATAAAGATAATGTTTCTGAAAGATGGCAGATATTATAACTTATTTGTGTGTTGATGAAAATGATCTAGAAGACAAATTAAATTGGTGATGGAGGATAGAAATGAGATAAATGCAGGAGAATGGGATAAAGACAGGATAAATGAGTCAGTAAAATCCTTGATTTAGGGGAATGAGGATGAGATACCGGGCACTTGTGAAAGTCCTGTCCATAGATTGAAGAGAATTGGATTATTCTTCCATTTTAATCGTAGTAAAGAAAGAGGATATGGAGACAGAGGAGGTTAGTTGATAAACTGATTAGTGGGGAGATAGCTTTCTATCATGTTGAATTTACGATGGCTGAATATCTGCTTATCCTGATGGGTTCTAATGATTGTATAATAAAGACACTATGTTTACACTGCTGCTTCACATGCCCAGCAGTGTCACTGACGTCTGCTTGTTTTATAGATATTGTTGTACCCTGGCTGAGCAGTTCATCCTTGAGAGTCATTCACATTTCCTGTATGGAAAGCAGAGGAGTTAGTAGTGGTGTTGCTTGATTACTTGAGCATGAGTTCTACCCATGAAGACTATAACTGTGCCTTTTATCTTCTGAGCACAGTAGCATTTTAACATTACCCATCAAGCTTGTCGTCTACAATAGAGGGCTGTTCAAAGGCTTCTCTAGGGAGGCAAATGTGTCTGGAAATCCCTTTCATAGTGATTTATTTCACAGCAAATGAATTTCATGTCTAAATCTAGCCTGACCAGAGGTCTTCCTGGAGTATAAAACCATCCCAAGAAGAGTGTGAGACCGTTGGCTGGGAAAGAGGGCATCATCTTCTCTTGACATAAAATTTGTGAATTGGGCCAGAATTAACTGCTAAGCTGGTGGCAGACTTTTAAATTTGTCTTATGGAGGTGTGTCCCTACATACTTCCTTCAGTGTTTGCTTTTTGATGTCTCCCTCTTAAATCTGGAAAATGTTCAAATCCATGGGTGAGGTAAACTGATATTCATTGACCCTTGGCAACATTTAGCAGATATCCAATTTGCTGTCTTGTCACAGAGATGATGGAGGTGCTGCTAAGTTGAACAGAAGCTTCAAACATCCAGGCATTGTCAACACTCAGAATATAATGAATATGTTTGTACTAAACTGCAAAAATAAAGCAATTCATGGAGGAAAGCTATTTTCCAGGTACTATATCTGTCTCTGTACCCATTCTTCACCCAATTAGATTTCCATTTTACCTTAAAATTCTTTGCTTGAGGGCTGGGTGCGGTGGCTCACGCCTGTAATCCCAGAACTTTGGGAGGCCGAGGAGGGTGGATCACAAGGTCAGGAGATTGAGACCAACCTGGCCAACATGGAAAAACCCTGTCTCTACTAAAAATACAAAAAATTAGCTGGGTGTGGTGGTGTGCACCTGTAGTCCCAGCTATTCGGGAGGTGGAGGCAGGAGAATCGCTTGAACCTGGGAGGCGGATGTTGTAGTGAGCCGAGATTGCACCACTGCACTCCAGCCTGGTGACATAACGAGACTCTGTCTCAAAAAAACAAAAATTATTTTCTTAAGTATTTAGGCAATTTAAAAAACTTAATAGATGCTAATTAATTGTATTGAGTGCCCAAATGCTACTTGATATTTATTGAATCAGTTAGTAATGTATGTAAAAGATCACATTAAAAAAATTAGTATGTAACTCATAGAAGTGGTGTTTTGATTTCTTAGGGAATATGTTTTTGAGTTTTTTAATAATATGGGTGAGACTCAAACTCAATTAGAAAATACAAACAAAGACTAAACCCAAAGGATTTGGAGTCTTTGATAAAATTGTTTTACAAGTCCTATCAAGTTCATTGTTCTTTTAAATTGAGACTTTACTATGCATTGGGCTTGAACAAGAAAAACTCTAGATGTCTACTCTAAAGAAAATGAAGGCCACAAATACACATGCCTTTACAATCCTGTGTGATCAGAACTTTGATAGGGAGTGTATGGAATATACCATCATAATATTAGACTCAAATCTGAAAATCACATGAATACTTCAGATGCATGTTGCTATTTTTCATTGTATGTGCTTGTATTTTAAGTTTCATATACATATAATTTAAGTAAGTGTGCTAAATCATGTTATAATTCAGCTCATTTGCAAAGCATAGATCATTTATCTACATGTTGAGAAACGGGCTTGCCCAAGTATAGAGGAACACTTTCATTTTAAGCTTTAAAAAAGTAAATTGAGCTTTCTTTAGATTTGAAAATGTAACAACAAACACATTAGTTTTATAGGCTTAAAAAAGCTTTTTCTATAAGTGTATGTCCTTTGATATGCTGATTTAATTGGGAAAATAAAATGGTATGATTATAAAATTTACTGTGAAAAAGAAGGAAGAATATGTTTAGGACTTGAATATGAATGTGTATGTAAAATTTGGATTTTTAAAAGTAGGAACAAAAGAAAAATGTGAAGGCACAATGACAAAGTGAATGTGCTATTAAAGTGGAGCTTGTTACTGTCATCAACGTAAAAAGGCCACAACAGGATTTCTAACGCGTTCATTCTTTTTGCCGCTGGGGGTCACTGTAAAGACGTTGCTTGAACAAGTTTAAAATTTCCCTGATGCTTTTTGTGGAGTTTGAGTGTAGAAATTTAATGTAGAAAAGAAACTCTGTTCATGAGAAAGACTTAGAAAAATAAGAAGATAACAAACATATTCTTTCTTTTTCTGAACTTAATTGCCAGTTAGTAGTATGAATCTTCATTTTTTTTTCAGAAATTCTCTTTATATTAACATATGGATGTGTTTGCATTGCTATTCAAGGTAAAAGTGTTTAATAATGATGACTTAGGTGTTTCAGAATAATTGTGCTCTCATGTCTTTCTTATTTCAAAGACATTAAAACACAATTAATAGTTTACTATACAATTAAATCTTACTCCTAGACTCTGATGTGACCATGAATTTCTATCATTTCCATAATGTGGTAGCTTTGTTAAAAGTTGTTATAAAAACATATTTTATAAGCCATTCCAAGAATATATAATTAAACTAGATTCACATAGTTATTTTGTGGGCAGTATAAATAAAATATGACCAAGAAAAAAAAAAAAGCAAAATTCTTTTTTTTTTGAGACGGAGTTTCGCTCTTGTTACCCAGGCTGGAGTGCAACGGCATGATCTCGGCTCACCGCAACCTCCGCCTCCTGGGTTCAGGCAATTCTCCTGCCTCAGCCTCCTGAGTAGCTGGGATTACAGGCACATGCCACCATGCCCAGCTAATTTTTTGTATTTTTAGTAGAGACGGGGTTTCACCATGTTGACCAGGATGGTCTCGATCTCTTGACCTCGTGATCCACCCACCTCGGCCTCCCAAAGTGCTGGGATGACAGGCTTGAGCCACCGCGCCTGGCCAAAAAAAAGCAAAATTCTTCTAAATTTCTGTACGAACTCTATTTTTCCTTGCTGACTTTTAGGATCTTCCCTTCCCTGGTCTCCTGCCCTCTCCCTTTCCTCTTTGTCCTCTATTCCTTTACCCCGACCCCCTTCTTACTCTCCAACATTTCTTGAGTGGCTGCCATGTGCCTTGAATAGAAGAAAAACTATTTTTTTCCATTGAGACAAGAGTGAAGTAAAGAAGTATACATGAGGCTTATATGTAGATATCTGGAGAGGTATTTTAATAATTCATTTCCTGTTGACATAGATTTTTCACTGTAAGTGGGGAGCAAGCCTATCAGCTGATGAAGAACTGGGGTGGGGGTGGGGGTGGGGTAAGGACGTAAGAGAGAAGGAGGTTGTGTAAGACATTTGGGGAGAAATATATTTTGACCAGCTACTGTGGAAAACGTGGAAGGAGAAAGTGGACAGCATTGGGGGACTCTATTGAGGCGATAGTGCATCTGCACCAAGCTTAATGGTTGGGTAATTCCTAAAACCACTCCGCAGCTGGGAGGTTGAAGAGGCAAATACATGGTTTGCTTTTAGATCAGGATTTTGCAGGGAGGATTAAATGAAAGATAAGTGGGCAAAAGAGCTGGGGATATCGGCAAAATAATAATTGGAAAGATGGACTGTGAAATACTTGAAAGAAAGTAAAATAAAAAAGAATCTGTATGTTTTGGGGAAAATGAAATGGTTTCAGGGATCATGTTCTGGACGAGATTGAAGAATAGTAATATGTTCCTATAAAGAGAAGAAAGAAAATGGGAGAGTAGGAGTTTGTGGTTAAAGAGACGTATATTAGAGTTTATGATTTACAGCTGGAACAAATCCAGATTATAAATGTCCAGGATGTGGTCATGGGAGGAAATTGCTAAAATGGCATGCAGGTGAAAAATCATTGAATGGAAGCAGGCAAGGAACTCAGTAGCCAGCAGACTGGATACATCGTCTTCATGCACATTGCTGCTGCTTGGATAATAGTGGAAGTAAGGGTAGTGAGGACTAGCATGATGATGCTAAAACCTTCAAAAAATGTGTGCGTGTTTGTGTTGAAAATGGGTGTTGTAGGCATTTGGTAGAAAACAGCAACAAGGGGGAATAGAAGCTGCTCTACCCAGATGATGTGATTCCAAAGCAATGTTTTAATGTGAAGGTGGAATATTTGGGTTTGGAGAAGCACCAAGTAGTAAGAAAAATTCTTTAATCTCCCCTCTTTTCCTCTAACCCCATGCTCTATGGAACCTGGGAGAATATACAGTCTCTACCTGAAGGGCATAAAAAAGAGAACTCAGTTTAAATAAAGGCAGGGAAATGAGAGGTATTGTTTAGACAAGAGTGTCAGTGTGTTGGAGTAATTTGGTGACAATAAAGACGGTTCCAGATGGCACAGTGAAAAGGATTGGCAAATAGGCAGTAAGAGGAGGAAGCAGGCAGCATGTTGGAATGAAAGTACAAGCTGTTCTGCTAAAGTAACAGAGAAACATTCTGAAGAAATTTTGCTTTAATAAGAATTTACATTAATAAAACCATAAACATATAAAAATTACATTTTAAAACAGTACAGCCCTCAGTGGCTAATAGCACCACTCTGGAGCCAAACGGTCTGATTTGAATCATGGCTCCACCACTTATTAGTTGTGTGACCTTGGGCAGATTTCTTAATTTCTCTGTGTCTTAGTTTCCTCATCAGTAAAATTGGATAATAACAATAATACCTTCCTTATAGGGCTGTGTTGATATTAAATTAGTTAATGTCTGCAAAGTACTTAGTACGGTGCTTGGCACTTGATAAAATATATTAAAATGTTACATAAAATAATTTGTTAAATTGGTTAAAAAGTGAGTTTGTGGCTCATGGACTTCAGACTTATAAAATTATTTCTCCAGCAGGAATTGTTATAAAGACTTTAAACAACCAGTCGTTGTAGTGGTTTTAGGAAGCATATAGCTATTAAACTTAAATCTCACTCAACAACGTTAACCTTTGTGTTATACTTCCTTCTTGCCCTTTTCTCCTAGGGCTGCTGACATTATCACTCATCCAAGGCTCCTTGCACATTGATGGGTTATAAAGATGATAACCAATTTTGATACACAAAGCCACAGCCACCCTTTCAAACAGCAGTTGATTACCTATGCAATTGTGTGTGTGTTTCTTGTTTTTTTAAAAAGCCAATTACAATTTCAATTATTAAAAGAAAAACAGAAAATTACAATTTTCAGTAATGGTGTTGGTAGAGGTGGGTATAATGCAAATCATGTTCTCTATTTAGTAGGTCCCAACAAAGCCAATTGCCTTAATGGAAACTTTTGCTGTAGTAGAAATTCCTGATCAAGGATAGATGACCAGAGAAGCTTGGATTTGGTTTGTGGGCGAAGGACAACATTGACTGAGAAAGATCTGGTGGTTCTAACTGGTCACAAGTTATCCAGCTGGAACCAGTTAAAAGAGTTTCCCTGCTGTTGCCTGCGCCCAGGACATGCTGTGGTCAGTAGTCCCTAATATGAGGTATGTGTTCAGGATTCCAAATAGATTGCTGAGGACTGTATGTGGAGCTTGTTGATTAGTTATTATCTGAGATATGAACTCCCGTGAGAAAGCAAGACTGGGAAATACGTCACAGTCGCAAGTCCACAGCAGTGGTGGGTGCCTACAGGGCAGGCAATTGTGAGGTCTTTCTATGCTGGCAGTGATGGAGGTATCTTGATTAAATCCGAATTTACTTTCTGAGAGAACTCTCTTGTCTGTTATCTATTCTTCTTCCTGTGTTCAACTTCTGAAAGTTTCTTCCTTGTCCATTATCATCTTGACATATCTGAAGTGGTAGTAGGGGATTGTGACATTCTTGAGAGATGCACAGCTTTCACAGCCTACTTTCTTGTAAACACTTGTCACAAAGGTTGTTTTAAGACTCAGAGGCTTTTTCAGGTCTGGCCTTTTGCTTCTTTGTGAATTTGATTACTTTAAAACTCAGTGAACTTCTCTACTATCTGCTCCTTGTTAATTCCATGTACAAATAACTGTATCCAACGATTTTTCCTAGATGCAGATCTTAAATCTCTGTATGTATGTATGTTATTTATTTTTCTTGCTGTCAATACCCTCCACCCCCTTCTTCTGTCTCTTTTGACTTAACTATGGTTACCCTGAGCCTACCTGAGATAGTAGGCTTGGGTAGAGAGGTATGCATTATAAGTGTAAAGTTTGATGAGCTTCGACAAATAGACCCATGTACCACCGCCATAACCAACATAGAGAACATTTCCATCACCCATAAAATCTCCCTTGTGTCACTTGCCAGTCAGTCTCTAGTCTAGTATCCAACTCCTGGCTCCAAGAAACCATTGAACTGTTTTCTGTCACTAAAAATTAGATTTGTCTTTTCTAGAGTTTCATGTAAATGGAATCATACATACACTAAGTACTCTTTGTGCCTGGCTTCTGCTCAGCATAATGTTTTTGAGATTCATTCATGCTGCTGCATGTTTTTAGTAGTTCATTCTTTTAAATTGGTGAATTGTATCTCATTGTGTGAATATGCCATATTCTGTCAATCCATTTATCTGCTAGTGGATCTTTAGGTTGTTTCTAGTTTGGGGCTATTGCAAATAAAGCTGCTATGCACAAGTTTTCCATGTTTATATGTTTCATTTCACTTAGGAAAATATCCAAGAGTGAAATTGCTAGATAAGCATGTGTTTAAAAAATTTTTAAATCTATGTTTTTCTTCAAAGTGGTTGTACAATTTTTATTCCCAAGAGCAATATGAGTGTTTAATTGCTCTACATTCTCACCAACAGTTGGTACAGTTTTAATTTTTTTCCTTGTTGTATCTGTGAGGTGGCATTGATGTACATGTATCTGAGTGTCATCTTAGTGGTGATGCTGAGCATCAGTTCATGTCCTTATAGGCCATTTGTATATCTGCTTTGTAAAATGTCTGTTCAGATCTTTTACCTATTTTTAATTGAGTTGTGTTTGTCTTCTTATAATTAATGAGTTAAAAATATACCCGATGCAAATTTTTAATTATGTATTTCTAATATTGTATCATCTATAGTTTACTTTCTCATATTCTCTAACTATATCTTTTGAAGAATGAGTTTTACTTTTGATTAGGTTAAATTTATCAGATTTTTATATGGTTCGTTTGATTGTGTCCATAATCACATTAGACTGTGCCTAACCCAAGTTTGCAGAGATTTTTCTTCTATTCTTTTATCTAGAAATTTTGTGATTTTAGCTTTTAAAAAAGTTTAATTTATTTGTTTATTTGAGACAGGGACTTGCTCTGTTACACAGGTTGGAGTGCAGTGTTGCAGTGTTGCCGTGGCTCACCGCACTCGATTTTTTGGGCTCAAGTGATTCTACCACCTCAGCGTCCTGAGTAGCTGGGACTACAGGTGCATGCCAGCTTCAATGTGTTTTTCATTTGCATTTCAGTGATAATTACTGAGGTTGAGGGTTTTTTCATATATCTGTTAGCTATTTGTATGTCTTCTTTTGAGAAATGTCTATTCGGGTCTTTTGCCCATTTTAAAGTCAGATTGTTTGTCAGCTATTGAGTTATTTGAGTTCCTTGTATGTTCTGGATATTACCATCTTGTCAGATGCACAGTTTTCAAAGATTTTTTTCCCCATCTTGTAGGTTGTCTCTTCCTCTGTTGTTTCCTCTGTTGTGCAGACATTTTTTAATTTGATGTAATTTAAGTTGCCTATTTTTGCTTTTGTTGCCTGTACTTTTTTGTTCTTATCCAAAAAATCTTTATCCAGACCAATGTCATAAAGTGTTTTTCCTTTGTTTTCTTTTAATAGTTTTTTATAATTTTGGATCTACATTTCAGTCTTTAATCTATTTTGAGTCAAATTTTGTATATGGTGAAAGATCAGGGTCTAGTTTCATACTTTTGGATGTGGAAAGCTAGTTTTCCCAGCACCATTTATTAAAAAGACTGTCTCTTTTCCAATTTGTGTTCTTTGTGCCTTTGTCAAAAATCAGTTGGCTGTGTGTGGATTTATTTCTGTGTTCTCTGTTGTGTTCCATTGGTCTAGTTTTAGCCTTAAATTTGGGTCTGTGATTCTTTTTTTTTGTTTTTTGGATATGGTTTTGTATGGATATGTAATTATTTTTCGTATTTTTCCAGTACCATTTAGTTTGAATGGACTGTCCTTTCTCCATGAAATTACATGGGCATCTTTGTCTGAAACCAGTTGTATATGTATATGTATATGTATATGTATATGTATATGTATATGTATATGTATGTGTATGCACATGTTATAGGTTTATTTGTTTTTGTTGTTTTTTGTTGTTTGTTTTTTTCAAACAAAAATAATTTTAATTAATTTCTTGGTATTGTTCAAAACATTAATCAAGCAATTATCTCATAAGACTTTTTTTCTTTACAAAGGAAAATTTCCAATTTTGGTTTTAAAAAAGGCAAACCAGTAAGCTACATTAGAGATCAGATATAATATATAGCCTATGCAGCCACATGAGAAATCGTTTTTGCTGCTTTGTTATTACACAGGTAGTTGCTTCCTTCAGCTAAAGCCTGGAGTATTGTATTTGTTTTATGCATATTGGGTTTGGTTCTATTACTTGGCAGGAGATTGTACTCTTTTGAGTCAGCTGTGTTCATTGGTCAGAATAAATTCCAGCATCTGACACCAATTCCATTAATCACAGACAAGCTTGAATAAGTGTAAGATAATAGACAAAAATATCTGGTGAATGGTGAACATTGTCTTATGTATGTATGCTATTCAGCAATACAGTAGAAGAGATCTGAGATATTCTTTTGAGTATGAGATATATGAAACTCTATCAAAAAGATAAAGTCCTCCTACATAAAATACTTTAACTCAGACAAAAAGTATATTAACCAAGTAAATCTCCACCCTGAAAGAATTTAGATAAATTTCCATTTGAAGCCGTCTTTGTTATTTCCTTCTTTGTTTATAAGTAATTGGCCACTTAGAATAAGAGTGTGTGGATATTTCATGATTGATAATATCAATACAGCCCAACATTTGATTTCTATGATTAAAACTCCTAAAGCCACTTTCTCAATAAATAGAATATTACATTTCAACACAGGGTCTAACAATTTAGAAGCTGCTCTACCTAACAAGCAGCTGTAGATCCTTTGAAGAAAATGACTTTTTATCATTACATATATTTAGGTTTATATAATGGCCTACTGAAGTGGCAGATTAGACTGAAACCTGTGTGAATGCTCCTTCTACTTCTAACTGAATGGTGTATAGCAGGCATCCCCAAACTATGGCCCGAGGGCCGCATGCGGCCCCCTGAGGCCATTTATCCAGCCCCCTGCCGCACTTCAGGAAGGCGCACCTCTTTCATTGGTGGTCAGTGAGAGGAGCACAGTATGTGACGGCCCTCCAACGGTCTGAGGGACAGTGAACTGGCCCCCTGTGTAAAAAGTTTTGGGACGCCTGGTGTATGGAGTTACAATCATTTGTTTACACCTCATAGAGTTTTTCAACTATTTCATCTTAATTTTTTTTTTTTTTTCAATTAGGACTTACGGAATGTACCAGGACAAAGTTGGCTTCAATGATTAGGTTATTTCACGTCTTAGAATTCAAACTGCAATTCTAAAATTTTTCCAACAAAACACTAAGAAATCACTTTAAATCTTAAACATTGAAACACAGTGACATATAAAGGTGGTATAACCTAAGAAGCTTTTATTTCATTATATTTTCCATCTTTATGCATTGTAACAGAAATGTAACCTATTCATATTGCCATTTGTTCCATTATGCAATTTGAAGCAACATACACTGTTTCCATTTATTTTTATGAACAGATATTTAGACATTTCGCACACTTTGTAAAACCGCATCTAAAATCTCCAATTCCATTCTTTTATTTGAAAGGCAAAATTGTTGTTATCGAAAGGAGAGTTCTCTTTTTTAAACACCTTAAGTTTACTTACTAATTAGTATAGTAGCATATTTTGGATTCTTATAATACAGAGCTAGAGGGTGCTCCTTCATACTGGAAAACCAACTATGTTGGTTTTTGTACATTTTGTACAGTATGTTCAAATATAGATACTGAAGAACTCTGCAAAATTTTAATCAAAATCCCCTTTCAGTTCCTTAAATATTGGGAGAACCACTGAAAGAGATAAGTGTCTCATGGTCAAATCATGAATCTCTTCCAAATTAATTCTTATAAAGGCAGTTTTGATTATGTTGATACAGGTAATGCAGTGGTGGAAGGTTGGATAAAGGCAAAATTTTACTTTTAGTTTTTCCAAATGCTGTCTCACTTGATTTAGGAGGGCTTGGAAATACCCAGGAATTGTCTTCCAGAGAATTTCTGCCATAAGAACTGTGTTCCTGAAAGGATGTACCATCCTTAAGAATGGATCTCTCATTATGGGTCCATGGTTGGAGGACTGCTTTCTCTGATAAAATCTTTATATCTCCTGTTAAAGGGGAAGATGCAGTATGACAAAGAGCTTTGCCATTTGGTGAGAGAGGGGGATGTCTTGTGTATGTTGCAGTAAAATTCATCAAGTGCAGTTTTATGCTGCCTTTTCCAGGGTCTTCACTGCATCCTACAGGGGCACAGGCTTTCTTGATTGCAGTTGGGGTTTTCAGTTTTCTTAGGAGTTCAGCTTGTAGTTGAATCACCAGATGTAAATTAGACATTTCTCTCTTCAGTTCCCAGTGTGCATGCTGCATATTATCACTTGAAATGCTTAGTTTTTGGAGATCTATGCTCTTCAGATTGTCTTCCTGATGTGGATCCGTTTGTTTGGCTTTCTGCAGTTCTATTTTGAGATAGCTACATTCTTTCTTCATCAGTTCCAGCTCTTTTTCTAAACCATGGATCTTCAGGTCACAGCTCAACTTTTCCACCTCCCAGTTTGATGAAGGTGGATTTAAATTCCTCATCACCTGCTGAGTTTCCACCTCTGTCCTCAGCTGGAGGAGTTCTACTTCTTTAGATTGTAGCTGTTCATTCAGTACTTTCAAAGATTCAGAGTTGTCTTTATTCGTTTTGTCCAGCTTGCTCTTCAAATTATCTCTATCAATGCAAACCTCTCGATATGCATGATAAGCGTTATTTACTTATTCTCATCCCACAGAACTTGTTTCTTCATCAAATCGAGCTATTAGCTTTTCTTCCAAAAATCTTATTCTTTTCTTTAACAAAGAGTTCTCTTTCTCTGAATCCTTAAGTCGTTTTTTGGTGTCTTCATATGCAGTGACAAGAGCAAAATGAGAAGCAACAGATTCATCTCCTGAATATATTGAAACTGGAGCCACTGTATCTCTCTTATGAGCTTTTTCATGATTCAGAATGCAGATATCATCTTCTACCAGTGCATCCATGACAGCGCTGTGTAGAAGTTGCTCAATAAATATTGATTGCTGAATGAAGAGTGCATAGAGTAGGATTCAAATCAAACTCTGCCTCTAAAACCCAGAAGCCAGGCTACGTAGGGCTGCCCCCAAGGCCGCCGAGGTTCGATTCCTTAGTGTTTGGAAACGGACCGAAAACAAACCGGGTGGCCAGGGGTCACCACGGGCTTCCGGTTTCTTCGAAGACACCGCCGCTTCCACAGCGAAGGGAGCTACTTGGGGCGCGCCCCGGAGGGAATCCAATGTCTTCTGACTCGGCAGGAGTCCTGGACGTTCTCTATAGGTTTAATATGTATTATATCTATATTTATAATTCTGGACTCACTATCCTGTTTCATTGGTCTGTGTATCTACCCCTATGCCAATAATGTACCATCTTAATTACCATAGCTTTATAGTAAGTTTGAAATCAGGTAGTGTATTTTTTATCATTGTTTTAAAAAATAATAGATAGTTTATCTTTTAATGTGCATTTGTAATCAGCTTGTCAGTTTCTGCAAAAAGCTTACTGAGATTTTGTTTGGAATTACATTAAATCTGTAGCATGTACTATGCAATATTCTAGCCTCTATCCACATGTGGCTATTTAAGTTTAAATTAATTAAAATTAAACAAAACTTAAAAATTTGTTCCTCATTTACACTACCATATGTCAAGTGTTCAATAGCCACATGTGGTCAGTGTCTTGGAAAGCTTAATACAGTACATTTACATCATTGCAGTAAGTTCTATCGAACAGCACTACTGTAGACCAGTTAGGAGAGAATTGACTTAATAGTATTGAATGCTCCAGTCAATGAACATGGTTTGTTTTTTATTTATTTCAGTAGTCTCTGCAGTTATATTATAGAGTTTACATGTTTTGAATATATTTTATTAAATGTGTAACAGTAGAAGTACTGTTATTTGGTGATGTGTTCTATATATGTATTTTAGGTCAAGTCTGTTGATAGTGTTATTTAAATTTAGTATACCTCTTGAATTTTTATTTACTTGTTCTTTCGATTACTGAGACAGGAATGTTATATCCTTAGCTATATTTGTGTATTTGTTCACTTCTCCATTTAGTTCTGTTGACTTTTACTTAGGTGCTTTTTAAAATTTAAACTTCTAATCTCTGCATTTTAATTATAGCATTTAGACCAGTTACATTCAGTAAATTATCAACGTCAGTTTAAGTCTGAAATTGTGCAATTTGTCTTCTACCTATGTTATAAACCTTTCTGTACACAAAACACATGCTATATCTTTTACATGTTTTAAATGACACCCAGAATGCATTGACATTATTTATGCTTTAACTTTCAAAGATGTTAAAAATGAGAAAGAAATATTCTTCATTTACCCATGCACTTATTATTTCCAAAGGTTTTTTAAAAATATCTTTGTGTAGATTTGAGTTACCAACTTGTATTACTTTCCTTCAGCTTGAAGAACTTACAGTTTCTTGTAGGACAGGTCTCTGACAACAATTGTCTCAACTTTTGTTTGCCTAAAAAAGTGTCATTGCCTTTATTTTTGAAATATGTTTTCACTGGATATTGAATTTTAGGTGATAATCCGTTTTTTATGTTAGCACTTTAAAGCTGTCTTCTAATGTCCTCTTTCATAGTTTCTGATAGAAGTCTACTATTATTATTATCTCTTTGTGTGTGTCTTTCTTCCCCCTCTGCTATTAAGACTTTTTTTTTTTTTTTTTTGGTCACTGGTGTCAGCAATTTAATCATGGTGTGCCTTGGTATGTTTTGTGTGTGTGTGTTCTTTGAGCTTTAGAATCTGTGAGTTTGTAGTTTTCATCAATTGTTTTTTCTTATAATTCCTTTTATTTACTCATTTTCATGTTTTATTTTATATTTTTGAGAATTTCATGCATATTTGTAATAACTGTTTCAATGTCATTTGCAAATTTCATTGCTTCTAGGTAAGATTGTATTGACAGATTTTTTTTTTTCCTCTGATGATAGGTCATACTTTCCTTTATTCTTCATGTATCTAGTGGTTTTTGGTTGGATGCTGGATATTTTGAATTTTATTTGAGGGCTGAATTTTAAAATATTCCTTAAAAATGTGTTGGATTTTGTTTTAGCAGATAGCTACATTACCTGAATATCAATTTCATATTTTTTAATGTTCTTGTTTAGGTTTATTAAAGAATGGGTTCATGGTAGAGTTTACTGAGATTTGACATTTCTGGTGTCTCTAGTAAATGCAACATATTCAATAAGATCTTTTTACTGTAGCTGGCGGGAACTTAAATTATTCCCATCCCTTTGTGAGCTCTGGGAATTATTTGGCTTAGAGCTTCGTGGAAGTTCTTTTCTCCTCAGCCATGCATGTAGAGTTATACCTTTTATAACCTGTATGCTATGCATGTATTTAAACAAAGACACAATGGGATCCCTATGAAAATTTCTGGACCTCCCTTTTATCTGGTACACTGTCCTGCAAAGTGTAGTACCTTGGTCTCCTTGAACTCAATCTATGTCTCCTCAGTTTTGCATGACTAATGTTTAATTAATGGTTAGCTCCTTGGATTTTTCTTCCTTGCCTTGTGGTCCAGAAATTACCTCCAAGCAGAAAGTGGGTAATGTCTGAAAATGACTGGTTTACTCTGTTATTCTATTTCATTCAGAAAGAAATTACCAAACCCTGGGTTTAACTAAAAATTCTTAGTGGATCTTTGTTGCTTAGAGCCTTTTCAGTCCCTTACTCTATTGTTTGTATGACAAAAACAGATTAGCTTTTTAAAAATGAATAGATTCAAATTTTTGGATGTTCTTTAATCCCTTTTTATCTCCACTTGCAAAATGATAAATTTCTTTTGTGAACTCATGTCATTTTTAAATACCTTGCTTTAAGCATCAAGCAACAATCAAGACAAATTAACGTTCTGACCTTTTCCAACAGCTTCTCCTTTCAAATCCACCTTAAATGTTATCGCATGCAGTAGATTTACAAAATATGCAACTACCGCAGAACATGAATCTTCTTCATTTTTCTAACTTGGAACATTTGTTTCCTTGCCACTTAACTTTGCTATCCCAGCTTTTCATTATGGCAGCTTTCTTCTTCACAGTACCCTTGTTTCTACTAATAATACAGCAGTAAGTAAACTCAAACATGTAGTGGTGCAAACAGTAGTCCTAGGGGGATGTTCACAGTGCTGTGGTATTTCTTCTCCATGATGTTTTTCGGAGATCCAGAATTCTTCTATCTTGTCACCCTTAGGGACTTAGAGAGTTATGGTTAGATTCAACAAAAGGAAGGCAAAGGAGCATGCAGGAGCATATATGGGAATTTGTATGGACCAACTCTAAAAGTGGCACATATTGCCTTCCACATTCCACTAGCTGAAACTCAATCACAGGTATAACCTAAGGGAGATTGTTACTCAGTTGCAAGAAGGGTTTGGAAATGTATCTTAGTTGTTTGCCAAGGATGAAGAAAATGGATTCAAGTGGACAAATAGCAGGAAGATTTAAGTGTATGTGGATTCTTTTTCTTTCATTCTTCATGTCTCAGTTTATTTTGGAGTACAAATTCTCAGAGACCTACTTCACACCTTAATTTCCTTATTTTTGAGGTAATTTGTTCTTCTCTTGCCTCCTTCTCTTTTCTTCTCTTTCCCTCTCTTTTTCATTTCTCTTTTTTCTCTGACTATTAAATATTTCAAGTACTTTGCTAGAATCTGGACTCTATTGGTAAGCAAGGTAGAGTCCCTGCCATCAGTGTGACATTCATTTTTATGTTTTCCACTATTTACTTAATATTTTACCTAGCATTACATACAGTGATATTACCTGATGATTTTTAAAATAAAAACTATGTTATTCAGAATTGTTGCAAGTAACAAGAATCTACTATTCAGGGAAAACTTACAGGAAAAAAGGTGAAACTTTTCGTATTCATCACCGATTGCTTTCAGAATTAAAATATTCCATAATCTTTGCCAGAGAGAAAGAACAACATTTATTTCAAATCACCCTCCCCCACAACTCCCATCAAAACCCAAAACAAAAAAATGCATTAACTGAAAGACATCTAATTTCCTAAGTCTGTTTTTGATTTTGCTGTATACATTTTTGTATTAACTCTATATTGATTTTTTTCATTGCTGTTGTTCCAGTGTACACAGTGTTCCAGATTACTTTTCTGGCAACTGCTAACATGGTTTTTGGCTGTGTTTCATCCCATTTCTTAATTAGATGAAATGAAACCCCACTTATTATTTAGTTGCATACATAAATGGGAGAAATGTCAGTGTTCTTATAGGAAAATTACCTTGCTGACAACAAATCTAGGTAACATGGTAGAATGGTATCGTATCATCTTTTCTGGATTTTGTATTTCAATTCTTGGCTGATCCTAAAAAAATAAGCTTATTTTAAAAATTAATTTATCCACTTAATATTTACTGAGTTCTTATTCTGTGTTTGGCACCTATGTGAATAACTTAGAATATGTTTGTAGTTCCTGTTTTTGAAGAGACTATGCCCTGGTAGGAAAAGTCAAAATATAAGCAAGCTCCTAGTGTTGTATAAGAACTATGATTTCAGTCAGGTGCATAGGCTCATGCCTGTAATCCCAACACTTTGGGAGGCCGAGGCGGGCAGATCACAAAGTCAGGAGATCGAGACCATCTTGGCTAATGGAATGAAACTCTGTCTCTACTAAAACTACAAAAATTTAGTCAAGGCATGGCAGTGTGTGCCTGTAGTTCCAGCTACTCAGGAGGCTGAGGCAGGAGAATCGCTTGAACCTGGGAGGCAGAGGTTGCAGTGGGCTGAGATCGTGCCACTGCATTCCAGCATGGGCAACAGAGCAAGACTCTGTCTCAAAAACAAAAACACCTTATGATTTCAGTGTACATAGGAAGCTTTAAGGGCACAAAGAAAGAGCTCTGAATTATGCTTGTGGGAGCCTGATTGAGGACCTGTAAATGAGGCCTGAAAGAAATTTTGAAGGATGGGTAGGAGTTGACCACAAAAATAGGGAAAGGATATTTGGAGCTGATGGGAATGGGATTATAAAGGTGAGGAGGTCATGTAAAGAAGTAAAACTCATTGGGTTTGACTGAAGCTTAGTATTGGAATAGGTTGAAGATAATTTGTGAGAACTGAAGCTGGTGAGATCACAACTTTTACTTATCGAATGACTTTTATGTACCATATACTTTACATGTATTATTTAAATTAATACACTTTATTATTTTGATCAGTTTTAGGTACTCAGCAAAATTAGGCAGAAATACAGAGTTCCCATATAACCTCATCACCACCATGTACAACCTCCCCTACTATTAGCATTCCACACCAGAGTGGCACATTGTGATCAATTGTCCCAGAGACAGTTGTACACATATGTTTACAGCAGCACAATTTGTAATGGTGAAAATACGGATCCGGCCCAAATGCCTGTCAGTTGATGAGTGGATAAAGAAATTGTGGTATGTATATGTGATGGAATACTTTTCATCATCAAAAGGAACAAATTAATGTCATTTGAAGCAAGCTGGATGAAACTGGAGGCTATTATTCTAAGTGAAGTAACTCAGGAATGTAGACATAAAATTTTATTCTATTTGGTTAAATACAAAGGAGGACAATTTCTGAATCATATGGTAATAATATGTTTAGTTTTGTTAGAAATTTGCAAACTGTTTTCCAAAGTGGCTGTACCATTTTGCATTCCCACTAGCCATGAATGAGAGTTCCTTTTGCTCCACATCCTCTTCAGATTTGGTGTTGTCAGTTTTGTGGATCTTGGTCATTCTAATAGATGTGTCATGGCATCTCGTTGTTTGAAGTTGCAGTTTCCTAATGGAATATGATGTTGAACATCTTTTCATAGGCATACTTGTCATCTATTTATCTTCTTTGGTAAGGCTGTTCAGGCATTTTTCTTATTTTTTAGTTGAGTTGTTTCTTATTGTTGAGTTTTAAGAGTTTTTAAAATATATTTTGGATAGCAATTTTTTATAAGATGTGGGTTTTTTTTTTTTCTGAGCAGAGCTTCTAAGTTTTAATGAAGTCTCCTTTATTTATTATTTCTTTCATGGATTATGTCTTTGGTGTTGTGTCTAGAAAGTCATTGCTATACCAGGGTAATGTAGGTTTTCTCCTATGTTAACTTCTAGGAGTTTTACAGTTTTGTGGGTCTATTAACCTACCTTGAATTTATTTTTATTAAGAGTGTGAGGTCTGTGTCCATATTTATCTTTTTGCATGTAGCTGTCCAGTTGTTTCAGCAAAAGTTTATGAAAAAACTGTCTTTGCTCCATTGTATTGCCTTTGTGTCTTTGTCAAGACACAAATATAGTCTGTTGACTATATTTATATGTGTCTGTTTCTAGGCTCTTTTCTTTCACAAGTACTACACTGTGTTGATTACTGCAGCTTTATTGTAAGTCTTTTTTTTCTTCTTTTTTTTTTCTTGAGTGTAACTGGTTTGTTTTTGATATTGTAAGTCTTGAAGTCACAGGTGTCAGTCCTCCAACTTTGTTCTTCTTTTATATTGTGTTGGCTATCCTAGGCTTTATGTAAATGGTAGTGTGCCTTTAATTTCAAATTCTGTGGTTTATTGTTGGTATATAGGAAAATGATTGACTTTTATATATTAACCTTGTATTCTGTAACATTGCTACAATTGCTTATTAGTTTCAGGAATAGTTTTGTCAATACTTTTGGATTTTCTATATACACAAGTATGTCATCTGTGAGCAAAGACACATTTCTTCTTTTACAATCTATAAAGAATTATTTCATTTTCTTTTCTTATTGCATTAGCCAGGACTTCCAGTATGATGCCGAAAAGCACTGGTGAGAGAGGACACTTTTGCCTTTTTCCTGATCTCAGTGAGAAAGCTATGAGGTTCTCACCATTAAGAATGGTATTGGGGCTGGGCAGGGTGGCTCATGCCTGTAATCCCAACACTTTGGGAGGCCGAGGCGGGTGGTTTATGTGAGGTCAGGAATTCGAGACAAGCTTGACCAATATGATGAAACCTCATCTCTACTAAAAATAAAAAAAAAAAATAAAAAAAAATTAGCTGGGTGTGGTGGCAGGCACCTGTAATCCCAGCTACTTGGGAGGATGAGGCAGGAGAATCACTTGAACCCAGGAGGTGGAGGCTGCAGTGAGCGGAGATTGTGCCACTGCACTATAGCCCGGGGGACAGAGTGAGACTCTGTCTAAAAAAAAAAAGGAATGATGTTAGCTGTAGGTGTTTTGTAGATGTTCTTTATCAAGTTGAGAAAGTTATCCTCTATTTTTAGTTTGCTAAGATTTAAAAAATCATGAATTGGTGTTGAATTTTGTCAATTTTCTTGCATCTATTTAAAAATTTTTTCTACATCTATTAATAGTATCGTGTGACTTTTTTTCCTGCTTTATCCTCTTGATGTGGTGGATTATATTAATTAATTTTTGAATATTTAACCAGCCAAGTATTTCAAAACTTGGGATAAATCTCACTGCATTGTTGGACTTGATTTACATTTTGTTGAGGATTGTTGCACCTATATTCATGAAAGACATTGGTCTGTAGTTTTCTTTGAATATCTTTACATGGTTATGGTATTAGGGTAATGCTCATTTTGTAGGAGTTAGTATTTCCTCTGATTCTAACTTGTGGGAGAGATTGTGGAAAATTGGTATTATTTCTTCCTTAAAATATTTGGTAGAATTCATCAGTGAACCTATCTGGGCCTGGTGCTTTCTGTTTTGAAAGGTTATTATTAATTTAATTTCTTTGATGAATATGGGCCTGTTCCAATCACCTATTTCTTCTTGTGTGATTTTGGCAGATTCTGTCTTTCAAGTAATTAGTTTAATTTATTTTTAATTAATTAATAAAAAAAATACAGAGTCTGTCACCCAGGCTGGAGTGCAGTGGTGCAATCATAGCTCACTGCAGCCTCGAACTTCTGGGCTCAAGCAATCCTCTCACCTCAGGCTTCTGAGAATTGGTCCATTGTATTTAGGTTTTCAAATTTATGAGGATAAAGTTGTTCAAAATATTCTCTTATTATTATTTTACTGTTCATGGGACCTGTAGTCATGTCCCTTTTTTCATTTGACATTAGTAATTTGCATGTTCTCTCTTTTGATTACTTAGTTTTGCTAGAGGCTTATTGACTTTATAAATCTTTTCCAAAAACTAGATGTAGTTTAATTTTCTTTACTAATTTTCTGCTCTAGTTTTTATTATTTCTTTCATTTGCTTACTTTGAATTTAATTTGCTCTTTTTCTAGTATTCTAATGTGAAAGCTTAGATCAGGGGTCCCCAAACTACGGCCCGTGGGCCGCATGTGGCCCCCTGAGGCCATTTATCCAGCCCCTGCCGCACTTCAGGAAGGGGCACCTCTTTCATTGGTGGTCAGTGAGAGGAGTACAGGGTGCATCTGCATCCTGTGCTCCTGGAGTACTGAATGTGAGCCACGCCGCAAAGCGCGGCATCGCTCACATACAGTACTACTTCCGGTGATGCGGGACACACACATCACGGCTCCAGAAGCGCGTCATATGACACACATCCGGTCTGGGGCTGGCACCCCACATCACCGGAAGCAGTGTGAAATAACAGCAGAAGTAGGAAGAAAGGCAAAGCACTATAACCATTACTACACAGTACAATGGCCCCCATACTCCCCCAAATGTACAACAACATAATGGCCCTATAACCTCCCTTTGCCCAAAAGTCTCCCCCCACATTACTACACACCATGTTTCCCCTATTATAAGACCCTGTCTTATATTAATTTTACCCCCAAAAGACGGGGGCTGTCTTATTTTTAGGAGGTGTCTTATAATAGAGGAAACATGCAGCAGTGGGCTTCCCGCAGAAGAGGCCCACCGCTGCTGCAGATGTCCAGGACGCTGCATACACAGTGTCACAGGCTGATCACCGCCATCCTTGTATACAGCACTGGAGGCGGTGCTGGGCCTGTGACACTGTATACCGCTGTCTAGGATACTGGAGGCAGCAGCGCTGGCTATGAAGGGTGTCACACCTTGCATAGTCCGGCCCTCCAATGGTCTGAGGGACAGTGAACTGGCCCCCTGTGTAAAAAGTTTGGGGACCCCTGGCTTAGATTATTAATTTCAGATCTTTCTTTTTTTTCTAATATTTGTATTCAGTATTATAAATTTCTTTCTAAGCAGTGCTTTTGCTACATTCCACAAATTTGGTAAGTTGTATTTTCAGTTAGTTCAAACTGTTTTTTAACTTTCTCATTAGATTTTTTTCTTTGACCCATGTGTTATTTAGAAGTGTATGGTTTAATCTCCACATACTTTGAGATTTTCCAGCTATCTTTCTGTTACTGATTTCTACTTTAATTCCACTGTGGTCTGAGAACAGACATTGCGTGATTTCTATTCTTTTAAATTTGTTAGGGTGTGTTTTATGACCCAGAAAATGGTCTGTCTTGGTGAGTGTCCAAGAACTTGGTCAAATTCATGTGAACTTGAGAAAAGTGTTTATTCTCCTGTTGGATGAAATAGTCTATAAATGTTCATTATATCCAGTTGATTATGGTGCTGTTGAGTTCAACTATGTTCTTCCTTACTGATTTTCTGCCTGCTGGATCTATACATTTCTGATAGAGTAGTGTTAAAGTCTATAACTGTTATAGTGTATCCATCTATTTCTTGTTGCAGTTCTTTCTGTTTCTTCTTATGTATTTTAATGCTCTGCTCTTAGATTCATACATGTTAAGGATTGTTATGCCTTCTTGGAGAAATGACCATTTTATTATTATATAATGCCCCATCTTTTTCTCTTAATAACTCTCCTTGCTATGAAGTCTGTTCTATTGGAGGTTAATATAGCTACTCCCAGTTTCTTTTGATTAGTGTTAGCATGGTATGTCTTTCCCCATCTATTTACTTTTAATCTATATGTTTTATATTTAAAGTGAAATTTTGTAGATAATATACAATTGTATCTTGTTTTTTGATCCACTCTCGCAATCTCTGTCTTCTAATTGGTGAATTTAGACCATTAACATTCAAGGTGATTACTGATACAGTTGAATTAATATCTATTATATTTGTTACTGTTTCTATTTGTTGCCCTTGTTTTCTTATTTTTGCCTCTTGCCATTTGTGTCTTTAGTTGAGCATTTATGTGATTCAGTTTTACCTTCTTTCTTAGTATATAACTTGTACTTTTAAAAAACCTTTTTAAGTGATTGCTCTAGAATTTGCTATATACATTTACAACTAATTCATGCCCACTTCCAAATAATACTATGTAGTCCCTGACTTATGATGGTTTCACTTATAATTTTTTGACTTTACAATGGTGAGAAAGTGATAGACATTCAGGACACTTCTTGACTTATTATGGTATTATGACCCAATTACAACCTCATTGTCAATAGAGGAACATCTGTACCACTTTAAGCATAGTGTGAGTATCTTATAATAACGAAATAATTTTAATTATTTCCTCCTGTTCCTTGTATTGTTGCTTTCAATTATTTTCTTTATATTAAGCATATGACTAGGAATAAAATATATTATTGCTATTATTTTGAACAAACTGTTATCTGTTAGATCACTTAAGGCAGGCATCCCCAAACTTTTTACACAGGGGGCCAGTTCACTGTCCCTCAGACCATTGGAGGGCCGCCACATACTGTGCTCCTCTCACTGACCACCAATGAAAGAGGTGCCCCTTCCTCAAGTGCGGCAGGGGGCCGGATAAATGGCCTCAGGGGGCCGTAGTTTGGGGACGCCTGAGTTAAGGATTGTTATCTTACTTATTCCTTCTCTGATGCTCTTGCTTTCTTTATTTAGATCTGACTTTCTGACTTAATATTATTTTCCTTTTCTCTAAAGAATTTCTTTCAATGTTTCTTTGTGAAGAACTTACTGGCAACTAACTTCCTCAATTTCTGTTTATCTGAGAAAGTCTATTTCTCTTTCACTTTTCCTTCCTTCCCTCCTTCTTTTCCTCCTTCCCTCTCTCCCTCTCTGCTTGCCTGCCTCCTTCCTTTCCTTCCTTCCTTCCTTCCTCTCTTCCTCCCTCCCTATTTCTTCCTCCCTCCCTCCCTTTATCCCTCCCTTCTTTCCTCCCTCTCCCCTTTCCTTCTTTCTTCCTTTGTTCCTTCCTTCTTTTCTTTTTCTCTCTCCTTCCTCTCTCTCCTTTCTCTTTTTTCTTTTTCTCCTTCTCTCTTTTCTTTACTTTTTCCTTCCCTTCCCTCCCTCCCTTCCTTCCTTCCTCTTTCCCTCCTTCCCTCTTTCCCTTTTTCCCTGCTTCCCTCCTTCCCACCTTCCCTCCTTCCCTCTTTTCCCCTTTCTTCTTTTCCTTTCTTTTTCCTTTTCTTTTCTTTGATGATTACTGGTTCACCACTTTCAAAAGATAATTTTGCAGGGTACAGAATTCTAGGTTGATATTTTATTTCTCAGCACTTTAAATATTTTACTTCCACCTCTTCTTGTGTGCATGTTTTGTGAGGAAAATTCTGATGTAATTCTTATCTTTTCCCTCTTTAAGGTATGGTGCTTTTTTCCCTCTGGCTTCTTTCAAGATTTTTATTATTTATTTTTCTTTTCTGTATTTTAAATATACTATGACTAGTTATAGCTTTTGGGGGGCATTTATCCCACTTGCTCTCTGAGCTTCCTAGACTTGTGTTTTGATGTCTGATATTAACTTGGGGGGAGTTCTCAGTCATTATTCCTTCAAATATCTGTTCCTTTCTCTCTCTTCTTCTTCTAGTATTTTCATTATGCATATGTTATACCTTCTGTAGTTGTCTCACCATTCTTGGATAATTCTGTTCTGTTCCCTGCCCCACTGCTGCCACCCAGTATTTTTTTTCTTTTCAATTTTTTATGTTTCTATTGAAATATGCTCAAGCTTGGTTTCCTCAACTTTTTCCAGTCCTGTCAAATGAACACATCAAAGGCATTCTTTATTTCTGTTAGTCTTTTCAATCTCTGGCATTTCTTTTTATTCTTTCTTAGAATTTCTATCTCTCTGCTTACATTGCCCATCTGTTCTCATAGGCTGTATATCTTTACTAGAAACCTTAGGATGTTCATCACAGTTTTTTTTTTTTTTTTTTTTTTTTTTTTAAATTCCCAGTCTGATAACTAACATTCCTTCCATATCTGAGTCTGGTTCTGATACTTGCTCTGTCTCTTCAAACTGTGTTGTTTTGCCTTTTAATATGCCTTGTAATTTTTTCTTGATAGGCACACTGGGTGCTATCTGATGTACTAGGTTAAAGGCACTGTCATAACTAGGCTCTAGTAATGTGGTGGTAAAGTGTGGAGTGAGAGGAAGTATGCTGTAGTCCTGTATTTAGATCTCATTTCTTTTAGTGAGCTTGTGCTCCTGGACTGCAAGCCTCACAAGTGCTTCTTAGTTCTTGCCCCACCCCTTTAGGTGGGACAGGATGGCTAGAGTAGACTAGAGTTGTGTGTTTTTCTTCCCCTATGTAGAAGGCTAGAGCAAGCTGGAGTTCAACATTTTCCTTCTCCCTAATCTGTTAGACTCTGGAAAACCCCCAGTAGTATAGGCTTTGGTTAAATAACTTCTCTTAAGGTCAGACCTTGTTAAGAAGAACAGAATTTTGTGGCACATTTCCAATTCATCACTTTCCTCCTTTCACTACCAGAAGCATAATTTCTGATATTTAATGTGAGAATTTATTTAACCCTCTGAAGGCAAAACTCACAGAAGTTTGGGGACCTCTCTGAGTTTTTACCTCTGAGGCTCATCCACTTTGAGCCTTCAGCAATTCATTAATTACAGTTGAAGTTTTCCTATCCATTGATTTCCATGGAAGTTTCTGCTCTTGGGTGTCTGCTCTGTATTCTTTCTCTCCCTCCTTTCTCTCTTTTTTCTTTTTTCTCCTTCTCTCTTTCCCTCCCTCCCTCCCTCCTTCCCTCCTTCCTCCCTCCTTCTTTCCTTCCTTCCTCCTTCCTTCCTTCCTTCCATTATTCTCTGTATTCACCAGTCTCTCCAAATTTGGGAAGCAGCTAATTGCCCTGTGATTTTACTTCCTTTATAGATTTAAGAAGAGTTGATTTTTCAGTTTGTTCAGATTTTTAGCTGTTGGGGTGAAATGATGATTTCCAAGCTCCTTACACACCAGACTAGAGTCCTGTTACTTAATTTTGTTTTTCAAAAAGGAAGTCTTGGCTGGGCACAGCGGCTCATGCCTATAATCTCAATACTTTGGGATACCTGAGGGAATCTCCTAGTCTGTGGGTTGTGAAGATTTTTCCCCTAGTCTGGGGAAAAGCATAGTATCTGGGCCAGAATGCACAGTTCCTTGTGGCACAATCCCTCATGGCTTCCCTTGGCTACAGGAAGGAGTTCCCCAACCCCTTCTGCTTCCTGGGTGAGGCGATGCCCACCCTGGTTCCACTTGCCCTCCCTGGGCTGGCTGCACCCACTGTCTTAACTAGTCCCAATGAGATGAGCCGGGTACCTCAGTTGAAATGCGGAAATCACCTGCTTTCTGCATTGATCTCACTGGAGCTACAGACCAGAGCTTTTCCTATTTGGACATCTTGCCAGCCTGAGACTATTATTACTCTGTGTTCAGGAACTAGTACAATGAATGCATTGCATAAACCAAATTTGGTAATGATATAACCTCCTTATAAAATATAACTGGATTTTGGAATTGGATGTATAAATTTAGTTCAAAAAAATCATAGTCTGTAAATTTCCTTTCTTATAATGACATTGTCAGATATGGATACCAAAATTTGCCTATTCTTGTAAAATTGTTTTTTTTTTTTTCAGCATTCCTATCTCTGAGGATATTGAGTCAATGGTTATTATCATGTTTTTGAATATTTACTGTTGGTCACAATAAAAAACTTTTGAGAAGGTTTAAAAATGAATAAATAAATAAGAATGGACAGTCAAGGAGATTCTGAGAGACCAAAACAGATAAACTTTATAATAGGAACCTGGAGGGAAAAAAAAGATAATGCAAAATACGGAATACAACTTGATCATTTTTATTAATATTATCAGAGAGAAAGGAGAAGTTATTGCATTCATGGAACAAATGAAGGCCATAAAAAGAAACATGAGGCAAAATATCTCAATAACTAAACTGGGAGAGCAGAAATTAAAATGTTAGTAAAATGGTTGGAAGAAAAACTTGAGGAACTGTCCCAGAAAACAAAAGAAAAAAAAAAGTAAACAATAGGAAGAAAAAAATTCCTTGGGTGCCTATGCCACCAGGGCCCAGGGTTTCAAGAACAAAACTGGGCAGCCATTTGGGCAGACACTTAGCTACCTCAGTTTTTTTCATACCTCAGCATTGTATACTGCAAAGACACAGATAGGGGTGAAGGAATATTTGCCAGGCAAATGGAAAGCAAAACAAAAAGCAGGGGTTGCAATCCGGGTCTCTGATAAAACAGACTTTAAATCAACAAAGATATAAAAAGACAAAGAAGGGCATTACTTAATGGTAAAGGGATCGATGCAAAAAGAAGAGCTAATTATCCTAAATATATATACATCCAATACAGGAGCACCTAGATTCATAAAACAAGTTCTTAGAGACCTACAGAGAGATCTAGACTCCCACACAATAATAGTGGGAGATTTTAACACCTTACTGTCAATACTAGATAAATAAATGAGACAGAAAATTAACAAGGATATTCAGAACTTGAACTAAGCTCTGGACCAAGTAGACCTAATAGACATCTGCAGAACTCTCCACCCCAAATCAACATAATATATATTCTTCTCAGCACCACATCACACTTAGTCCAAAATTAACCACATAATTGGAAGTAAAACACTCCTCAACAAATGCAAAAGCACAGAAATCGTAACAGTCTTTCAGACCACAGTGGAATCAAATTAGAACTCAGAAAGAAACTCACTCAAAACCACACAACTACATGGAAACTGAACAACCTGCTCCTGAATGACTGCTGGGTAAATGAATAAATGAAGGCAGAAATAAAGATGTTCTTTGAAACCAATGAAAACAAACACACAATGTACTAAAATCTTTGGGACACAGCTAAAGCAGCGTTTAGAGGGAAATTTATGGCACTAAATTCCCAAAGGAGAAAGCAGGAAAGATCTAAAATCAACACCCTAATATCACAATTAAAAAAACTAGAGAAGCAAGACCAAACAAATTCAAAAGCTAGTAGAAGACAAGAAATAACTAAGATTAGAGCAGAACTGAAGGAGACAGAAACATGAAAAACCCTTCAAAAAAACAATGAATCCAGGAGCTGTTAAGATTAACAAAATAGACCACTAGCCGGACTAAAAAAAGAGAAGAGAGAAGGATCAACTAGACACAATAAAAAATCATAAAGGGGATATCACTGCTGATCCCACAGATATACAAACTACCATCAGAGAATACTATTAACACCTCTATGCAAATTAGAAAATCTAGAAGACATGAATACATTCATGGACACATACACCCTCCTAAGACTAAACCAGGCAGAAATGGACTCCCTGAATAGTCCAATAACAAGTTCTGAAATTGAGGCAGTAATTAATAGTCTACCAACCAAGAAAAGCCCAGGACCAAACGGATTCACAGCCAAATTCTATCAGAGGTACAAAGAAGAGCTGGTATCATGCTGCTGAAACTATTTAAAACAATAGAAAAAAACAGGACTCCTCCCTAAATCATTTTATGAGGCCAACATCATCCTGATACCAAAATCAAGCAAAGACACAACAATAAAAGAAAATTTTAGGCCAATATCCCTGACGAATATCGATGTGAAAGTCCTCAATAAAATACTGGCAAACTGAATCCAGCAGCACATTAAAAAGCTTATCCGTCATGATTAAGTTGGCTTCATTTCTGGGATTCAAGGCTGGTTCAGCATATGCAAATCAATAAATGTAATTCATCACATAAACAGAACTAATGACAAAAACCACATGATTATCTCAATAGATGCAGAAAAGGCCTTTGATAAAATTCAACACCCCTTCATGCTAAAAACTCTCAATAAGATAGGTATTGATGGAATGGAACTCAAAATAATAAGAGCTATTTATGACAAACCCACAGCCAATAGCATACAGAATGGGCAAAAGATGGAAGCACTCCCTTTGAAAACCAGCACAAGACAAGGATGCCCTCTCTCACCACTCCTATACAACATAGTGTTGGAAGTTCTGGCCAGGGCAATCAGGCAAGAGAAAGAAAGAAAGCATATTCAAATAGGAAGACAGGAAGTCAAATCATCTCTGTTTACAGATGTCATGATTGTACATTCAGAAAACTCCATCATCACAGCCCCGAAACTCCTTAAGCTGATAAGCAACTTTAGCAGAGTCTCAGGATACAAAGTCAGTGTGCCAAAATCACAAGCATTCCTTAATGCCAAAAATAGATAAGCAGAGAGCCAAGTCATGAATGAACTACCTTTCACAATTGCTATAAAGAGAATAAAATACCTAGGAATACAACTTACAAGTGATATGAAGGACCTCTTCAAGGAGAACTACAAACCACTGCTCAAGGAAAAGAAAAAAAAGGAAAAACATTCCATCCTCATGGATAGAAAGAATCAATATTGTGAAAATGGCTATACTACCCGAAGTAATTTATAGGTTCAATGCTGTTCACATCAAACCACCATTGACATTCTTCACGGAATTAGAAAAAAAAGAAAACCACTTTAAATGCCATATGGAACCAAAAAAGAGCCCATATAGCCAAGATAGTCTTAAGCAAAACCAACAAAGCTGGAAGCATCATGTTACCTGACTTCAAACTATACTATAAGGCTACAGTAACCAAAACAGCATGATATTGGTACCAAAATAGACATATAGACCAATGGAACAGAACAGAGACTTCAGAAATAACACCACACATCTGCAACCATTTGATCTTTGACAAACCTGACAAAAACAAGCAATGGGGAAAGGATTCCCTATTTAATAAATGGTGCTGGAAAAACTGGCCAGCTATATGCAGAAAACTCAAACTGGACCCCTTCCTTATACTATATACCAAAATTAACTCTAGATGGCTTAAAGAGTTGTAAAACCCAAGACTATTAAAAACCCTAGAAGAAAACTTAGGTAATACCATTCAGGATGTAGGCATGGGCAAAGACTTCATGATGAAAACACCAAAGCATTTGCAACAAAAGCCAAAATCAACAAATGGGATCTAATTAACCTAAAGAGCTTCTGCACAGCAAAAGAAATGATCATCAGAGTAAACAGGCAACCTACAGAATGGGAGAAAATTTTTGCAATCTACATATCTGACAAAGGACTAATATCCAGATTCTATAAGTAACTGAAACAAATTTACAAGAAAAAAAAAACTCCATCAGAAGGTGGACAAAGGATATGAATAGACACTTCTCAAAAGAAGACATTTATGCAGCCAAAAAACATATGAAAAAAAGCTCAACATCACTGATCATTAGAGAAATGCAAATCAAAATTACAATGAGATACCATCTCACACCAGTCCGAATGGCAATTATTAATAAGTCAAGAAATGATAGATGCTGTTGAGGCAGTGGAGAAATAGAAAAGATTTTACACTGTTGGTGGGAATGTAAACTAGTTCAATCATTGTGGAAGACAGTGTGGTGATTCCTCAAGAACCAGAAATACCATTTGACCCAGCAATCCTATTACTAGGTATATACTCACAGTAATATAAATCATTCTGCTATAAAGACACATGCATATATATGCTTATTGATGCACTATTTACAGTAGCCAAGAGTTGGAACCAACCCAAATGCTCATCAATGATAGACTGGATAAGAAAATGTGGTACATATACACCATGGAAAACTGTGCAGCCATAAAAAGGAATGAGTTTGTGTCCTTTTCAGGGTCATAAATGAAGCTGGAAGCCATTATCCTCAGGAAACTAACACAGAAACAGAAAACCAGACGCCACATGTTCTCACTTATAAGTGGGAGTTGAACAATGAGAACATATGGACACAGGGAGGAGAACAACACACTGGTGCCAGTTGGGGGTTTGAGGGTGAAGGGAGGGAGAGCATTAGGACAAATAGCTAATGCATGCAAGTCTTAAAACCTAGATGATAGGTTGATAGGTGCAGCAAATACCATGGCACACGTATACCTATGTAACAAACCTACACATTCTGTACTTGTATCCCAGAACTTAAAGTAAAACAAAAAGCAATATAAATTACTAGGCAAATACTGTCTATTTCATCTAATGAAGAAAGCAACTAACAAATATCATGTATCTGATATGCTACACAAAATGTTTAGGTTCTCACATTATTTATTACTGAAAGGAACCTTGGAGATCATAGTTTCTAACTCTTTATTTGACAGATGAGGAAAACTGAGACTTGGGGAGTTTTGGTGACTTGCCTTGAGACTAGATCCAAGCCTGTAATTCCTATTACAGTCCTCTTTCCATTAAATCATATTTCCTTTCCTAGGCAGAGTAAATGCTGTGTGGCTTTCAAGTTTATTTTTGGTGATGGCACTATACCTGCTTTTCTTCTTTTAATTTTTTTTGACATCAGTGACTAGAACTGGATCAATCGTAATCCTTGGTTCATGAGATACTCTCGTTATTGGTCCATGCATAACCTGTTTATTTACTTGCATTTAATAATGTAATACATAAAAATTTCAAGCGTTCATATTAGGTGGAGAACTTGGGAGGAAAATGAAAATGTAGAATTTCCATATATGCGTGGTACAAAAATAAGGTCATATATTTGGAAATTATTTTAGTGCTACAGCTATTTGTTTTTCTCCCTTGGGTTGAAAGTTATCTTCTGGATGGGTAGTTTGGCAACTCTCCTCCTCATCACACTGAAATCACCAAACTTGAGTAGCACTTAGAAAACAAAGTAAGACAGAAAGAAATGGAAAAAGAACAAGGAAAATGTGCTTTACATTTAGTATTGTGACATATATGTCTTTAAAATTTGTTAGTCTTCTGAAAATTGTGTAATGTTGGGTTTGTCTATGATGCAGGTCTGAGAACCATTGGAGTTATCACCAAACTGGACCTTATGGATGAAGGAACGGATGCCAGGGATGTTCTAGAGAACAAACTGTTGCCTCTTCGCAGGGGTAATGTACTGTGGTCTATACAAGACTGTTTTTTTCTTTTTCTTTTCTTTTTTCTTTCTTCTTTCTTCTTCTTCTTTTTTTTTTTTTTTTTTTTTTTTTGGTGCTATGACAGAGAAATGATTGGGAAGCCACTAGAAGGTTTAGTTTTAATGCCTTCTCAGTTGTAAGATGGATTTATTATTATACTTTTTATGGAATGGCTGTATGTTCCCAAATGATGTATTAGAAAATTATCCAAAGGGAGAACTATTCCTTAAAATAACAGGAAAAGGAAGAGATTTGAAGGGAGGTTATAAATATCCAACATAGACTGCATAAACTTATACTATTGTAAGTCTGATATTTACTTGCCTGCTATATGAAAAAACTGCTAAGATATATACTCTCTTAAAATGCACACAGCTTTTTAAGGGTGAGAGACATTATTGTATTGATGATAAAAAAAATTCTCGTGAGCTCAGTCAGTGGTCTATGTTCAGTACTGATATTTCCCATTGAATTTTATAAAGGGATCCAGTCTTCAAGCCTAAAACTAGTTTTGCATTTCTTAGTCTGCCTTTGTGAGAGCCTTGAACTCTCCCTAGAATAAGCAACAAAAAGTGTCCCCAACTCCATAGGTTTGTGTTTTGTTTCAGGTTACGTGGGGGTGGTAAACAGAAGCCAGAAGGACATAGATGGGAAGAAGGACATAAAGGCAGCCATGTTGGCAGAGAGAAAGTTTTTCCTTTCCCACCCAGCTTATAGACATATTGCTGACCGAATGGGGACCCCACACCTGCAGAAGGTTCTTAATCAGGTAAAAATGTTCTTTCAAACAAGAACAATTATGAAAAATGTAAGTGGCTGCTGGATTTCATCTACATGATTTTTAAGTTTTTTGTTTTTTCCAACGTAAGACATGCAGCTTCAATGATAGAGATTTTAAAAATGAATATTAGTACCTCAAATCCACACTATTACCATTCTCAGTGAATAGAACTCACCTTCCTATTATTGAAAGAACAATGCTTAAAGCAGAAACATATACCTATTTAGGAACAGTGAACAGGATATACATTTTAGCATATATTCATTTGTAATATGTAGTTATCTTGAGAAGATAAATTTGTATAGCTTTGAAAAGTTATCTCTTCAGATCTGTTTTTGAAGCACCAGTCTGTAATGGCTAGTTTACACTTTCTATTAAATTTTTTATGGCTTTACTTAAGATTGATTTCTTAATTTAAAATCTTAAGAACAACAAATCCTAATTAAATAATCATTGATTTCCACTAATCTAAGAAGCTTTTCTAGATAACCCCTTTTCCCACAATAATTTAGAACTGGGCCTTCTGCCTACCCCACTCCATATACTATGCACACACTTCTTCCATAAATCCTCAGTGCTCTTACTTGGATGCAGATATTCCTTTCCCTGTTGGAGTTAAGTGTTATGACAAGCATCATTGTCATTGAATGCAGGGTCCACTCCTTGAGTTTTGATTATATTGACTTAATGTGATTAGCAGCTTTTCTCACAAATATTCTTGTAAGTTATGCTTTAACTGTTACCTATGAACTTAATTGGGCAATCAATCAATCAATCAATTGAGTAGTTACCAGATTTCTGATTCTTAGCTCCTGGAAAGTATCAATAGAAGCTGTCACAATATGGGGCATTATACCTGAACCATTTAGGCAAAACAACTGAGAATAAATTTTAGAAAATAAAAAATTATCTATAATTCCATTTTAAGAGACATAACAGCCTATTATAAAGTTTACACTTTATAATTAAATACAAATAAATATTTGGAATTTAGAAAGCATCACTATGATTGTATCATTTAAAAATATGAGTATATTTTAGAGAAGGAGCATTGTTATACAAGAATCCTAACATTCTAGCAATATAATTTGCATTGTCAATACTCTCTATTCTGCTTTTTATAGCTGTATTGGTCTATGAAAAACACAAATAAACTGAAAAAATCTTAGAGGAAAATCACTAATATGATTAGAAAGATAAGTTGGAAATGAGTGAGGTTTTGAATACCGGAAAAACAGAAGGAAATGGTTTATTATTAGGTTATTACAAGTGACCCCCAAGTTATAACACAATTAGATTTTTGTTGACTAAAAATTAAATGATTTTTTTTAAACCAAAGATTTCTCCTTTCCTGGATAATCACTTCCTCTTTATTGCTTCAAGAATCTTTATATCTTTATACTATAATAATATGGCTGTTTCAAAGTGTACCAGTACTTCTGATCCTGTGGGATAATTTATGTGGAAAATACTGGAAAATGACATGACATTTTGAGAAACTGAATGAAATTATCACATGTGGAGGGAAGGCAGAGAAAGAGCTAGTGAGTTGTATGAGATGATATTGGAGATGTAGGCAGTGGCTGAATTCCGTATTGTCTCTAGGCCAAACTGAAGATTTTGGCTTTTACCTAAGACCAACAAGGACTCATTTAGGGATTCAGAGTAGAGGAACAACACGATCAGATCTGTGGGTTAAAAAAGAATACGATATTGAAGACAGGAAGATCAAGAGTAGACCAGTTAGGAGTAAAAGTGAGAAATTATGGGAGTTTGGTTGTGGTGAGGGCCAGTGGAGATGAAAAAAAGGGGCAGGTTTGAGAAATGTTCAGGAAAATTGAGGACTAGGTGGTAGATTAGTGCTGTTGGGTGACGGGAGAGGTGGAGTCAAGGTTAAGTCCCAGCTTTCCAGATTGTTACGAAGTTGCCAAGATGGGGAACTCTGAAGGGAAGATTTTGGACATGTTGAGCTTGAGATGTCATTGACACATCCAAGAGGAGAAGTCAAGCAGGTGGTCAAATATGCATGGCACAGCAATGATAAATTTTGTTTGGAGACATCTTACAGCTGTAGATATTTGGATGTTTATTGAAGCCATGGATGGAATGAGATTGCTTCAAGAAAGAACAGAGAGTGAACAAAAAAGAGGCCGAGGGCCTAGATTTGAGGAATTTCAATAATTACTGGTATGGCAAAGAGGGCGAATTGTCCAAGGAAATAGAGAAGATACATCCAGAATGGATAGCAGAAAAATCAGAGGAGCTGGAGTCATGAAAGCCATGGGAAGAAGTATTTCAGAAAGCCACGATATTGCTTTGTTATGGAGATGTCTGAGAAGCAAGAGGTGGAAATCAGGTGTTTTTATTATTTACCAGTTCACATGACAATCAGGTGGCTGCTGGTTTCTTGTGGTTGCTGTTTCTGTTACATTTGGTTTCTTGTCTCTTGTGATGTTGCTATTGGGAATGCCGTCCTTTCAGCTCTTTTGTTGCCTACTTCGTAGTTAGAGCAACAACACATGCCAGGATGCTAACATAACAAATGATTCATAGCTCTGAGCAAGGGGATAATGCAGTTATAAACTATTGACAAATAACTCTAGATTTATTTAATAAATATATTCAGGTAACCTCAGAAAAACATAAAGATGACTTAAAATAGTTTAGTCAGTCTGGGTATGTTAATTCTTCCTACTTTTAATATTTTTTCTTTTTCTTGTGTTTCTAGGAAGTTTATATTCTTTTTATGGATTTCAAGTTCATCACTTAGGCAGTTCAAGAAGGTTATCTTGTTTTTTCTTTTAATTCAGACTTTTCTTAAACTGCATTGTAACAGAGAGACAGTAAGACCTAAACAATCTAGGTTTTTATCTCACCTTTGTTCTTAATTAATCACACACTCTTAGGCTCTTTGAGAAGTTTTCCTTGTACTGAGTTTGAGGTGCCAGCTGATTTCAGTGGAAATGCCAAACACATGACTATGTCAAGCTTTCAATAGCAGAGAGAGCTTTCTCTCATTCAGTCATGGAATTGCACTGGGACTGAGAGGTGGAAGTACAAGTAAGTTCTACCTCAGCTGCAGAATCTGGAGAAAGTTAACAGCTGACAGGTGCCTCTGGCACCTTGGCCACCTGAGCTCCAACAGTGTGGCAAACCATTTAGTCCTGAGAACATCAGGCAGCACCTGTGACTCCTAGCTTCCTTCATTTCTATCACATACTAACTTAAAGTTCCTTTCTACAAGGTAGGAGATCTGGTAAATCAACCCATGCTAAGGTGTTATTGGGCAGCCTCATTAGTAACAGTAGCTGCATTTTACCAGGGTCTTTCCGATTTAAAAAGATAGCTCAAATGAGTGACTCTAAATGAAGAAATGTTGAGCATCTCTGAAGGGCAGTGGAGGAGAGAGTTGGTGCGTCTTCTCCCTGTCTACCCAATAGTAATCTCAAATGTATACATAATGTTTGAAATTTTGAATGATTGGGAAAACAATGGAGAATGATCTTTGTCTCATGAGTTAATCTTTATTCTGTGTATATGATTCAATCTTAAATCTGTATGTATGATTTTGTTTTATTTAGCAACTTACCAACCACATTCGAGATACCCTACCAAACTTCAGGAACAAACTACAGGGACAGTTGCTTTCCATAGAACATGAAGTAGAAGCCTACAAAAACTTCAAACCAGAAGACCCAACCAGGAAGACCAAAGCATTGCTGCAGTAGGTCACCTTTCCCTTCCTTGGCTCAGCATTTTAAACTAATTTCTTTAGTTTTCTTTTGCCTTAGTCTATTCATCATGTTGTTGCCTAAGTTTAACAAAGGCAGTAAGTAAACTATATGAGGCTATCTATATGATATGCAATAACTCTTGAATTTTTATGCTTTCTGGAACAAGAATTATTGATATTATTCTGTTATTATCAACTTCCCAATTGACCATCCCCATGCCCATTTAAATTGTGTTTTTAAGACTGGATTCAGTAAGTGAGTACAACCATTCACAATGACCAAGTAGGAATTTTTGTCCCTTGTCTTAGAAGTGAGTAAATACATGAAAATATCATTTGTTTTTTTCAACTGTTTGTATGGATGTCAATTGTATTTATTATCTTTTATTCCAATTAATTCATGTCACTTCTTTGTGTGCATTTTTTTCAGTGGAATCAGAACCAAGGATTTAATTAAAAAGTGCTCACAAGGGCCGGGCGCGGTGGCTCACGCCTGTAATCCCAGCACTTTGGGAGGCCGAGGCGGGTGGATCACAAGGTCCAGAGATCGAGACCATCCTGGTCAACATGGTGAAACCCCGTCTCTACTAAAAATACAAAAAATTAGCTGGGCATGGTGGCGCGTGCCTGTAATCCCAGCTACTCAGGAGGCTGAGGCAGGAGAATTGCCTGAACCCAGGAGGCGGAGGTTGCGGTGAGCTGAGATCGTGCCATTATTGCACTCCAGCCTGGGTAACAAGAGCGAAACTCTGTCTCAAAAAATAAAAATAAAAAAAAGTGCTCACAATAAGGCTGTAATTTTTTTTCTTTTATGTAATAATTTTAATGTAGCCCTTTGAAAATGCAAATGTGAAACTGCCAAGCAGCTTTTCACCCCTTCATGATTTTCCCATGGTTACTAGAGTTATTTCTGAGGTACCTTGGGGTAGGATGGCAGAGAATTATTAGATAATTCCTAGGTCTTCATATCTTATACTTTCTTCTCTTCCTTAACTCCTTCTGGCACCATCTGTTTCTTTATCCCGTGCTGCCACCATGTCAAGTCTCTCTCAGCTAGAAGACTCCCCTGCCCAGCATACACTGCAGGACACTCGAGAGGTCTACCTCCGAAGATGATGTCCGTACCTCTTATGGCACCCTTTTCTCCCCTGCAGCCTAGCAATCAAAGCCTCCTTTATTTGGCATTTAAAGTGCATACTATAATTTCCTTCTTTGTGAGGAGATTTCCAAATACTCAAATATTTAAATACAATATTAATTCATCTTATATTTCCTCATTAAAAATATTATACAAAGGAAAGAGTTTTTTGGTTTTTTTTTTTCCCCAGATGTAGTTCTTTCCTAATTTATTCTTTCTTTTCATTCTTGGGTTTGGTTGAGCTCTTGTAAAAACTTCAAGTTACAGAGAAAGCTATTTCTGCTTAGGCCCTAGGTCATTGTCTTAATATCCAACCAAAACTATTCTACTTGCAAATACTGGGTCTTGCCTCTGTGACTTTATTGGACTCAGATTACAGAACTTTTCACAGCTAGATTCTTGACTTGTAGAGGGCTGATCCAGTTCCTTCTTTATGGTCCTATTCTTTTTGACCTATTTCTTTTATCTCTTCTGTCCTTCCTTCCTGCTTTCCTTTCTCTGTTCTTCCTCCTTCCTCTTATCTCTTCATGCCCTCAGTGTCTGGTTCTGTGAATTCAATGATAAGATTTTTGCCCTCAAGAAGTCCCAGTAGAGTAGGGGAAAACAGACATAAAAATAAACATGATTAATTGTGTTAAAGCTAATAAATGCTATGTTTTTGTAAGTGTAAAATATTAAGGAAGCCCTGATCAGGAAGCAGTTACATGTGAGGAAGGATGTGAATTCACAGAAAATAGAGGCCCCAAAGTAGGGGAGGACCTTGTCATGTGGAAGGAGGGGGCAAGAGCATCATGAGAACTTGGGTAGTATTTGTTCTAGAACTAGTAAGTGGGCCAGGTGGCTCAGGCATAGGGTTTAGGGAAAGGAGCAGCTAGAGGTACAATTTCTGAAAAATTTTTCATGTTTCAATATGTATATCACACCTTACTAGGTGTTTTTAAAATATAAAATTAGCATATACATGAACATAGCTAAATCCAATTATAGTCTAGCTTTTTTGGCCTACTTATCTGCAGTTACTTTTAATTTATCCATGACTTTGATGGAAGAGAATAAAAAGATACAAGTTTTAGATAGTTTGAATTTTTTTCCTTTTGGATTTTGAATTTGAAAGTAGTTCCAGTATGTTTAAAATGGAGTTTCTAAACCTGGTAATCACAAATGAAAATAGTTTTTTGCCCCGTTTCTTCCTTTTTTTTTTTTTTTTTAAAGCAGCCAGTGTAAGGTAATTCATTCCTTCAGGGAACAAATATTTATTAAATCTCTCAATTATGTTGAGCAGAGAAAGTTAAAGAAAACCTATGGTACTTGCCCTTAAGAGAGTGACTGATAGATGTGGCAATGTCTGTATTGTGCCTAGTGCTCTGCAGGAAATACACTGAAGACAGAGGAGGGGCAATGAGGAGTGATGCTGGATAGAGTCATGGATCATGAAAAATTTTTGGGAAGAACCAATGATTGAGCTGAGCCTTAAAGAACACATAAAAATTAGTCAGGCAAAGCAGCAAGGGACAGAGAAAATGGTGTTCTGAGCAGAAAGAAAAACAACTGTAAAAGCACAGGGGCATGGTGCATTTGGGGAACTACAGTGGCTTCCTTATGGCTGGCTGGAAGGTGAGTGGGATGAGTGGTGAGAGATGGGGCTGAAGAGGCAGCCAAGGCCAGACCATGAAATATGGGGAGATGGGCTAAAGGGTTTTGATTGTATTATCAAATTGTGGAGATCCGTTGAAAAACAAGGCCAGAGCTAGTTGTAGAGGGGTCACAAGTCTGTGTTACTATGATAGGGTGAGGTCTGACATTGACAAAGATAAACCCAAAAGCAGGATGGTCATCTAGAGGAACCTTCAGTGATGCTGGGAGGCATTGCCGAGAGCTGAACCAAGGCAGTGTCAGCAGGCGTGAGGAGGAAGAGCTCAACCAGCTGAGCTGTAATGGAGGAGAAATGACCAAAAAGTGGTGACTCCCTGCAACTGTTGGGTGAGGGAAAGGGAGGTATGTTGGATGCCCCAGATTCTCTGCCTTGGGTGAGTGGTGACATCCATCATGAGGGGAGATTTGGGAATGCAGGAGGATCAGCAAGTTTGGGAGTAAAACAAATTGAGAGGTTGTTTTAGGTGTGTTGAGTTCAAGGCTGCTAAGAGGAAACAAACATCCAGTAGACGGTTGAGCATACGGGCCATTCACTCTCCTGAGAGTTATAAGGTAAAGCAGAAGGTGTGGAGAAACTATTTCTTAATAACCACTGAAGCTGTGGCATCCTTGAGATCACCTAGGGATAAGTGTGAGTAGAGACTGAAGCTGTGATATTGGGGGAGTAATAGAGCTAGAACTCCTGGGATACTAGGTGGTTGTGATGTGATAGGAGTTCAGGTTCATTTGACTATTCTACATAAAGTTTAATTGCTAAACTCTCTATTTCGAGTATTCTTTAAATACCATTTTATGACTGCAATCAAATGAACAGAATGCGTTGAAAATAAATATATTTAAATATTTATTCTAATTAAATGTCTAAAATCTTGATGTGTGTTTTATATAATCACATTGTGAGTGCTAAATAGAGTGTAGTGTTAACTCTGCCAGTAGGTGCCACTAAGAGCACCTGGAAAAGGATTCTAAGGAATAACCAACCAGAGGAAAAGAAAATGAGGAGTGCAAAGGCTTGTAACTTTGACTTGAATCTATTTCTCTTTAACAATTACAGGATGGTTCAGCAATTTGCCGTGGACTTCGAGAAGAGAATTGAAGGGTCAGGGGATCAAGTAGATACCCTGGAACTCTCAGGTGGTGCTAAAATCAATCGTATTTTCCATGAACGCTTTCCTTTTGAGATAGTAAAGGTTTGTGTCAAATGTTATTTTTTCCTTAGTTTCACTTTGTTTCCATATTGTGTTTTACGTAACTCTTGATACAATATTGAGTGAGTGGTATAGAACTAACATGGTTCTTTGAACAAAACCTCCATATTCAGGTAATGAAATTCAGGAGAGAAATATTTTCTTACTGATGATTCTGATTTTATTTAATGAAATTTAACTACATTTCAAACAGAAATACTAAGTTGGGTTTCCTATGATGTTTGTTGTCTAATTAATTTAAAAATATTTCTTGAGCATATACTATGCACCAAATTTCTAGGTGCCAGTGATTAAGACAGAGAAGACTCTGGCTTGTTTAGTGGGGAAAGATAGAAAATTAACAAATAGACAAAATAAGGAAGTTTCAAATGTTTTCATGTAACATGATGTAAGAGGATGGGGCTGGGTGAGCCACTTTTAATGGAATAGTCAGGTAAGTTTTGTCTGAGCAGGAGACATTTAAACTGTGCCCAGAATGGCATGAAGAGGTCAGCTGGGTTAAGATCTGGGGGAAAGAGGTTGTTCAAGGCAGAAGTAGCAACCTCAGGTAAAGTACTGAAGGATGACAGGTGAAGAACAGATGTGGCTGATGAAGGAGAGGGGCATGAAATGAATTCAGAGAGGATGAAAGCATCCAGTTCACACAAGGCTTTCTAGGTTGAGGTAGATTCTTTACGCTTAACAATGGGAAGTTACAGGAGGGTTTTAAGCAGTAATGTGACTTGATTTGGTTGATGACTTTAGAAAAATAGTATACCTGCTGGATTGTAAAGAACCAAGAGACAACATGAGGAGAACAGTAGGCCAGACCAGGGGTGGATTCATTTTCTGTGGGATCTGAAGTTTCTACAATTTTGCAGGCCCCCTTGAAGCAGAATACAAAATTATAAACATACAGGGTCTTGGAAGAAGCCTGTGCAAGGCTGAAACACTGAGAATTAAACTTCTTTAGCTTTTCAGTAAAAGTGCCCTAGCAAGAATGGATAGAGAGAGATGGGTGGCTTTGACCTTTTGGCGATTAAAGTTGCTAGGACTTTGATTGAAATGGGGGATGGAAGAAAGAGAAGTTTTGAGACGACTCCCAAGGTTTTGGCTTTCACAGCTGAGTCAGTGGTGGTGCCCATCAGATGAGGGAAATGGAGGAAAAACTATGTTTGTATGGAGAAGTGAATTAGTAGTTCTGTTTTGGACGTGGTAAGTGTAAAATGCCCAGTAGGGAGTTGAGTAGTTTTAGGGTCCATGCTACTTGTCCCATGCAAAGAGGCAAGTGCTTATGTCTTGGTGTGGGAGGCAAATGAGTAAATAGATAGTTTCATTAAAATGTGCCAAGTAAAGGGATAAACTTCAGCACAGGGTGCTATGGAAACATAGCTTACAGACATAAATCCCAGCTTAAGTGTGTAAGGGGAAGCAGGCTTCTGAGCTGAGTTTGGAAGAATAAGCAGCTACTTATGCAGGAAGAGGTAGATTACGGGAGGAGGTGTTCCAGACAGGAGAAGAATGATAAAGGCTCTCAGCTATGAAGCCATGGGTTGTGGGTAGAAACCTAGAGCAATTTGTCATTCTAGGGCATAAAGTGTGAGGGGGGATGTGGACAGACAATGAAGCTGGAGAGGCCAAATCTCAGAAGTCAGGGATGAACTCAGTGTTCTCTGGCTATCCCTTCAAGGTCTAAGCTCTATGACACTTTGATCCTACTTCCAAGTAGATTTATGGTACCTAGGGCTTATGAGAAATATTTGTACAGTAATCTATCCTGAGCTGGCTTGTTAAAATAGTACTATTTTTCTTTTACAAAGAGGCCTTGAATTCAAATTGTTAAAGTGGCCAAGGACAAAAGACAGCCATTGTTAATTTCAGGACATCTGTACTGCTACTGTACATCAGGTGATACCCTCATTTATGCATTCTCCTGTGCCCTCAGATTTACCATATTTAGCAAAAGAATGAAGAATTATACATTTCAAATGAATGGCTAGATTATGTCCAGAAGGTATCCTTATGCACAGCACTCCATATCTGCAATAGAGTTAAAAATCCACTGCCCCCAAACTCCCAAAAATCCCTAGTATTCTGTGTTGCCTTGAACTTTATATAAACAGATGTTCTGACCATCTGGGTTTAGGTTGTGAAAGACATGAGTATCCATTTATTAATCACAAAGTTAGGTTATTCTCATTCTGTAATGTTCAACAGTATTATTCAAAGGAATTAAGTGTCATAACCATAGCTCATTTTGCATCTGCAGATGGAGTTCAATGAGAAAGAATTGCGAAGAGAAATAAGCTATGCAATCAAAAACATACATGGTATCAGGCAAGTGATTCACATTTTTCTTGTCATCTGTTCAAGCTACCAAAAGAAAATTAATGTTTATAAATGGCCAAGAAACTCATCTTTTCATCATTGAATATGGTAGGATACAGAGGTGGGAGTAAGAAATAGGAAATCCTGCTTTGGGGTTTAATGGTAACTTCCTGTATTGCTGTAGTCAGTTTTTTCCAAGTGAAAAAGCAGAAACCGTTTCCTTGCTTCCACCCTGCACTCAGCAAGACCTGTTCTCTGGAACCTTCAGTTTTCATGAGGGAGGCCCAAACATGCTCATAGTTAATCATTATTTACACCAAGAAGGGACAGATTAATTTTGACTAGTGTTGTGGAGCAAGATTGGGAAAGATTAATGGAGGTAGTTACTTTTTGAGTTTACCCTTGCCTGTGGAGAGGATGATTTCAACAGGCCAGGGTGTGTTGTGTGTGTGTGTGCTTGTGCGTGTAGGGGGGCATGTATATGAGGTGGATGGCAGTGTGATGGGACAGGAGAGGTTGGAAGGATGGAATGGAGGTTGTTGAGACTGGAAGATAAAAGAAATGATTTTCCAGTGGAAGGGGTGGTATGACCAAAGGCTCAGAGGTGAGAGGGCACAGCATGTACCCATGGAGCCAGGAGTCATGCATATGCGTGGGACTGGCATGAGGAATGTTGTCAGGAGAGCAGAGGGGCCTAGCTGTGTAGGATAGGGGGGTGGGGTGGAACTTGTGTCTGAATTTCCCCTTGTTTAAAGTGAGATTATTCTAAATTACCTCTATCTCAGTCTGTTTGGACTACTATAACAAATGACTATAGACTGGGTGGCTTATAAACAACAGAAATTTATTTCTCACAGATCTGGAGTTTGGAAGTCCTAGATTAGTGTATGAACATGATTGGGTTCTGGTGAGAGCCCTTTTCTGGCCTGCACATTGCTGTCTTCTCATTCTGTCCTCGTGTGGCAGAAAGAAAGCTAGTTAGTGCTCGGGCCTCTTCTTATAAGGGCACTAATCCTATTCATGAGGGTTCTGCCCTCATGATGTAATTACCTCCCAAAGGCCCCACCTCCTACTGCCATCACTCTGAGGGGTACAGTTTCAACATATGAAGTTTTGGGGGAACACAGACATTCAGTTCATAACAATTTATTTAAAGAATTATGATAAGAACAAATGATTTTAAAACACATATTTCTTCATTTCAAGTACAGAAGGCTGAATATAACTTAATGAGCATATGTTGAATTGAAGTATCCTTAATTCAAGGAAATAAAACTTAGGTTGCCTAGTATATAGATTGCCTCATATGAATGAGGTGGCCACTGCCTGTTGTCATTTGTGGCTCAGCCTCTGCCAAAGGACCAAGTTGAGACTATGTTGGGAACAGACCCTGAGAGGGCAAAGCTTGACACTGAGTGTGCATGTGATGGGTGATTTAACAAATAAGTTATGATGCTTGAATTATTTATTGTTTTAAAACTTAGATAGTCTGCTCCACAAATCTCAAATAGTTTGGGAAGATATGAGTTTATAAAGCAAAGAGGGGAAAGCATCTATAACCAAATCTAATTTTTTTTCTTTTACCATTGATAGGATTTCTAAGCTCCTCTATTCTATTTCTTCTCCATCAAACCCAGAATACATTTAGTGTAGAAACTGTCTTGCTTTTTAGCTGGGCAAATCTGGTATTTGGACATGCTCATCTGATAAATACAGTGGAACCAAATTACATTTTTTGGGTCATACAGTATTTGAACTCAGCCAAATACAGTATTTTTACTTAACTTGTGAAACTCCTTACCATATACAGCTTTTGTCAAATAACAACTGCAAAAATCTCAGTAATCCAGAATTGTCAATTTCTGATTTATATGCCTACCAACAGGAGATTGATGGTGGTTATTATAAATTTGCCTGTAAGATGATAAGAAATGCACAATGTCCTGAGTATAAGACATACTCATGGTTTGCTTATGTAGGACTTTATATACACTTGGTTTGATAATTTTTTTTCCACATTTGATTCCATTCACTATTTGAATAGTAGAAGCCCTCTTTGCCCATGAAGGGCTTGATGGAAGAGATAATTTGTTTTTCTTATTGTTTTGTTAACGCTGAATGCTGACTCTGAGCAAGGGAGGGAGACAGTCCTTATGGAGCAAATCAAGATAAATAGGATAACAGTTCTCCCTACTGTGTAGTGATGGGACTAAAACATGTGCCCAGCTTCCTGCAATGTGAAATAGAATGTTGGGCTTCCAAGAAGGAAGGTCTCAGCAGCAGGACTGGAGAAAGACTGCAACTATTTTTGCTTTTCATCTGGGCTTTAAAGCACAGACAGGATTTGAATAGGCCAAAATTGTGAAGAGGGTGAAATGAACATCACAGACAAAGGCAAAGACATACAATATAAGCAAAGGCAAATTGACTGAAAGAGGGTACATGAAAGGTGGGGGGAAAATAACTGTGAAGAAAGATTAGAGTCAGACAGCGGAAAATTTTTAATATTGTACTAAAGAGTTTGGATTTGATTTTATACCTAGTTCAGAGAAACTACCATTATAATATTGTATGATTACTACAGTTAAAAATAGAAGTGAGCATGGGGTGCTAAGCAAATGATAAGAAAGGACAGTCAGTCAAGATAGTATAAGGGAAGTATTGAAAAAAATTTTCCAAAAGAGGTACCATAGAATTCAGTGTTGAGGGAAGAGAAGTTAACCAAATAAGAAGAGGTGAGGAGGAGAGGGAAGAGGGCCTGGGAGTTGGGAGGATCCAGTGCCAAAGCCTGGAGCCTGCCAGACTATAGTCATGGCCAAGGCTCAGAGTTCAAGGGACCCTGTTATTGTACGTTCTCTCTATTGACCTTTTGTTTAAATTTGAGTAGTCATTTTTCCCTTTTTATGAAACACATGCACACATATATATATCTGCTTTCCTGAGCTCCTGCTCTGCACTAGAGAAAAACATTGTTATAATACCAATTTGAATTAATTAGAGCCTAAAGGAAGACACTGTTATTTTAGTTATCATTTGTTATTTTTGTATATTCATTATTTAATTTAGGCATCTTGAAATGTTAAAATTAATTCATAGCTCCCCTTACTGTCTTATTCTCCCAGTACTCCAAGATCTCAGATTGGGAACCACCAGGGTCACAGTAACATAGCTTTCCTGGAATGAATAAATTATGTAAACCAGAAACTCGACTGTTTTAGTGTATAAAAAGTGAATCTCACTTGGTGTTCCACAAAGGGCAAAAAATTGCTTTTGGAATCTTTTAGAAATAGGAATCTAAATTGAGAACACCATTTCTATTGTAGCATTTCTTTTTATTGCTGTGAAACAGTGAGGTAAGACAAATTACAGGTAAATATTAGTTAAAGGTCACATGATGTACCATATAAACATTTTGGGCACTTTTTCAACTAATATTAATCTTCCACAGATTGGAACTTATTATGACTTAGCAGTATTAAAGATATTATTATAACAATGCTGTGGATAGAACAAATCATTATGTAACGTTTAAACTTGGTCTATTACATGCTTAATTTAAAGGAATGTTAAACATTTTTCAAAAGATTTTTGAATATTGCTCAATTAAAAACATCTTACGGGCTGCTTGCTTTCTTACCTTCAGGTAAGAGCGGTGGCACTGAAGTTGTGGACGGGCAGGGTGCTCAGCCACTGGGCCATGGAGCGCTCGTCCCGCTCGGTGCCGATGATGGTGGGGTAGATGTGCTACTCCTTGCTTTCTTACGGGCTGCTTGCTTTCTTACCTTCAGGACAGGGTTGTTTACTCCAGACATGGCATTTGAAGCGATAGTCAAGAAACAGATTGTAAAGTTGAAAGGGCCATCCTTGAAGAGTGTAGATCTGGTAATACAAGAATTAATCAACACTGTGAAGAAGTGTACCAAAAAAGTAAGTTTGAATTATTTAACTTTCCAGTACATGGCTTTGGTTTACCAACATTCCCTATCTCATTGCATGATTCTCTTTCCCTGACCCTCACTTTGTTATAGATGTTGTGTGTTTGCCTACAGGGAAGGATTGTGGAAAGTACTGAGTGGGAACTGCTTCCATAAAGGGCAGACATATTGTCTTCTGTCATTCCTAATATGGTGGTTTAGAAAGAGTATATTTCTTTGGCTGATTTTCCCCTTGTTGTCTTTAACAAATAAACATTATTTCTGAACAATTAGGCAAATGCCCTAAGCTTATTTTCCTTGTGGTGCATGGATGAGGGTAATTATTAGAGGAAGGGAATCATTGACAGTATGTATATCAATAAGAAAATTCTTCCAAATTACAAATGTATTCCACTTGAGCCTGAGTGTTCTGGGAAGGGGCAGTGTAGTAGTATAGTATGGTGGATAAGAATCCAGCCTTGGAGGTTTAATGACCTAGATTCAAATCTTGGCTCTGATACTTACTTTCTATGTGACCTTTGGCTTAACCTCTACAGTCTTGTTAATTTATCTGTGAAATGAGGATGATGATGATGATAATAGTAGTACCATCTTAGTGAGGATCAAGTAAGATGATGCCTGAAACCTATGGGACACCTAACACACTGATTAACGATAGTAAGCGCTCAGTAAATGGTGACTGATCCATAAATTGCCATTTTAGGAGCAGCCAGTATTCTCTACCCTGAATATCTGTTGAATCTATGCTGTAAAGTGTTAGTGCAGGACTTCCCAGGTAGAAGGATTCCTCATTGAGGAATATGGAGAACATGTGCTCAATTCTTCAGTACATGAAAGGAATATCTTGTATTAAAAAACATAAGAGAATTAGTGATGGTGTTTAGAGTAGGGTAGGTCTAGGCCTTTGACAGTTAACATCAGTGCTTTGAATATTTCTTTAATTCAGAATGTAGATAATTCTGTTTTTGTTAGTTTTGTTATCCCTCCCTTTATAGATGGTTACTAAGAGTTACCTTTCTGAAAAACCAGTGGAAAGAAAGAGAAGGAGAGAATGAGAGGGACAGAGAATAAGAATGAATATAAATATTATTTCCCAGTTACCTGACAGAAAGGCTCAGGTAAAGAACAGATGTGCATAGTAAAAGAGGCAAGTGAGCTGAATTCCTAGATGTGAAGGCTAAAAGATAAGCAGTAAATGGAACTAGCTTGGGACCCAGAGTTGACTCTAGGAGGTTCAGACCCTTTCTCTAGAGCTCCTACTGCTTATTTCCTAAACTTCTGGTTCCTCTTCTCCAAAACAAGAAGAGCCACAGGAATTAAAGGACTTGGGGGCAGGAAGAAGAATGCATGTGGGGCTGGAAAAAAACGGTCTTTTTTTTTTTTATCGTGGGGTCTTGCTCTGTTTCCCAGGCTGTAGTGCAATGGTGCGATCTCGGCTCACTGCAACCTCTGCCTCCTGGGTTCAAGCATTTCTCTCTGCCTTAGCCTCCTGATTAGCTGGGATTACAGGCGCCCTCCACCACACCCAGCTAATTTTTGTATTTTTAGTAGAGATGGGGTTTCACCATGTTGTCAGGCTGGTCCTGAAGTCCTGACCTTTGGTGATCCACTGACCTTGGCCTCCCAAAGTGCTGGGACTACAGGCGTGAGCCACCATGCCCTGCCTGAAAAAAAATCAATCTTTCTACCAGCTTGCCACTTGGAAACTTGAAATCAGTTGCTAACACTTCTCATCCCTGTTACCTCGCCTACTCTTCGAAATGCAACCTATTATGTTCCTTGTACATTTAAAGCTCTCTTAATCTCTTAAATGACTTTGGAGATTAATTGATACTGAGTTTCCTACTAACCCTAAGGAATGCCACTCTCAGTACACAGATGTAGCGCTTCTCTTTAGGTTGTCCATGTTTCTTTCTTCTGCCAATTAACCTGTCTTATTTACAAGTGACAGTTGTGCTGTGTTTGTTCCCAAAACTGTTTAGCCAGTTGCCTGTATTTTAATAACATACTTTAAATAAAGAGAGCAAATTAACTGATCCAGTGCAAAAAAGACTTTGAATTTTGTTTCTATGAAAACTAAACTGAATGCTTTGAGAAGACTTGACAGATAGCTTTGCTAGCTACAAAAGCTTTGCTATTGACTAGGTGTAGACAAGATAATGTGTGTGTGTGTGTGTGTGTGTGTGTGTGTGTGTGTGTGTTTGTGTGTGTGTGTGGAGGGGGTTATAAAAATCTGGTTAGGTTCTGCATTCAAATTATTTCACAAGTGTCTTCAGGTTCTCCCTCCACTGTAAAGAAAGCAAAACTGGAAATTATAGATGAAGGATGTGGTTTATGTAAGACAGAATATGCATAACTCTAATCAGCAGATCCACATGCAGAGAACAGACCTTGGCCTTACATCAAAAGATTGGCACATGTGTGGACATTTATGTTTTAAGTTACATAAAGTGTTTATGGTATGCATGAGTCATTTTTTTTTTTATTTATCGTTTCCCATTTTATCCGACCTACTGGAAAGCCAACAGTCAGTTCTGATGGCGTGGGATGAGACAGCTTGTTCCCAGACACTTTTTGGCTTCTATTCTTCTCCGCGCTTTCTATTATATTCCTTGGATTGGTCTCCTATATACTTTTACTATGTTCTCACAATTTTCTATAGTTTGCCTTAGATAAGAATAAAATCTAGCTTTTTCCTTGAGATTACTTTCTCAGTGAAGGATATTTATTAGCTTTCTTCAGTGAAGGATATTTATTCCAGCCCAAAATGGAAAAATCTAAGAGCTTTTATTGGGTATGACATTTGCCCACTTCTTCTGTGGCTTCCAAACATTATTCTTTCACTTTCTCATAGTGTTCCATTAAGGACCAGGCAATGTCAGCTGTCCCTGTTCCTTATATTCACTGTCACCACCAAGTTCCAAGCCACTCCATTGCATTCATCAGGATCTTTAGAACCTGGCTTACGTTTGTACTTTCCATCCCCAATTCACCTTCAATTTGGAAGTGTTCAATGTCCATGTAGAGATCATGTCCAACTTGTAAAAGCTACTTTTCCTTGAGATCTTTGCTCTCCATTCAGCCCACACTAGCTAGCGTCACACCTTCATGACTTTTTCTGGCTCCTGTTGTCATCAAAAAATGTTTTACTAAGAAATTGTAAATCTTAAAGGGCTTGCAGAATGCTGATAACTCTCTTCATCCTCTTTAGATTTTAAGCCAATTGGGAAATTAATGGAAAAGCTCTATTTTGAAGGTTTGAAATTTAGTGTCCACTTCACTGCTGACAGATCTAGGTTGGAAAATGTGGCAGGGCCGTGCTGCTAAAGTGGGAGCCTCCTGTTATTTCCCCTTCCAGCATTAAACCTTAGAGCCCACTAGGCGGATGTGTGAGCATCCATCATTAGTTTTCTTATCTATTACTTCAGTTTTACTTGGATTAACTTTGCCACCCGTTGAAACTCCAGGGCTGCTAAAAGTTACCACTTGTCTTTATTCCCCCCACTCGCCCCAGGCTTCTAAAGAGCTAGGAGATAACTGTTTATTTGTGTGAACTGGTGCCACAACATATTCATAGTTTTCTTAGTCCAATTTCAACTGCTGCCCAGCAGTGCTTCAGTGTCTTAGTGTTTAGCAGCCTCCTATGTTCTCCACAATAATGGTGGTAAATGTTTAGCACTGTCTTCCAACCTCCTCACTCATGACTTTCATCCTCTTTCAATGACGATTTCACAGAGAAAACAGAGGCCATAAATGAGCACTATGAAATATTGATTCTTGTCTTCTATTCCTCAGATCTACTGTATTCACAGCCACACTCCCTTTTTATCAAAACTTGTCTCTGTTGAGATAATATTCCTGACCAAAGGGTGGAGTACCTATCTGTACTTTCACCTCCTTAGACGATTTCCCCATTTGAGTCTTTTATTTCCTGAACCATCGTCTTCTCCATCACTTTAAAAAATCAGCATATAAATATATCTATGTCTGTCCTAATTTAAAAAGAAACAGTGACAAAGACTCATCTGCTGCCTTATTTTTCTCTCTCATGGTCAGCCTTCTTGGGAAAAAAGTAATTTATGCTTTACGTCTTTACTATCTCATTTCCAGTTAATTCCTCAACTGAAATTTGGCTTCCACACCACTATTTTATAGAGTTAATTGTTGCAAAGATCAGTGAGAATCCTGATTGCCAAGTCTAATGGAAACTCTTATTCCTGATACTATATTCCACTCTCTTTATAAAGCTGGCACTCCCTTCTCATGGGTTCTCTTCCCTCTTTCTCTTGATTCCTTCTCCATCTCCTTTGAGCATTCGTCCACTTTTGCCTGCCTCTAAATACTGAAAACCACAGAGCTTACTACTGGTTTTCTTCTCTTCTTACTATACTTTCTCCTTGACAGATCATGTCTTTGATAGTTCAACTACCACTTAAAATATTGGTGATTCCCAAATATATACCTCCAGCTCAAGCCTCTTTATGAAAATGTCTATACACTACTGCCACTATTCTCTTTTACTTAAAGCCCCGCACATTACTTTTAAGCCTGAATTACTCCAGTGGCCCCCTAACTGATCTTTCTACTTCTGGTCACTCTCAAATTCATCTTTGCCACTGCTGTTAAAGTGGCTTTTCTAAAATACAGATATGCCTTTGCCTATATCCTCAAAATTATTCAGTGGCTCCTCAGAGCCTTGAGAATAAAGTTCATATCATTTAGGGTTGTATTTAACTTTCCTGTCTGATCTCTGAATACTTCTCCAGCTACATCTTTGGTCCCACTGCTTGTTTCAGCCATTCTGGATGATTTGCACTATCCTTGAAGATTGTTCATGCCTTTGACATTTGCATAAGTGATTCCTTTTGTCTAGAATGTCTCACTTTCCCTTCTGTCTTTGCCTGCCATCCCTTCTCATTTTTATGGAGCCAGCTCAATCACCATGCTTTCCTTAAAATCTTCTCGAAGGGCCTCTGTGAGTCCCTTCCTGGTCTCTCTCCTGACTCCCTTTTGAGTGCTTCTGTTGATACTCTATGTGTATTTATATCATAGCATTTATGATACTGCCTTGAGATTTGTTTGTATTTATTTGTTTACATATCTCCTCTTAAGTGCCTTTGGAAAAAAGGCACTATGTCTTTTATCTTCTCTCTAGCCCATAACACAGTGACCAATTCCACATAGGGGAATTTTATAAGTATTTACTAACAATTTAGCTGTTCTAAAGTTATCCAGTGGCCAAAAATATATATATTTGGTTTTAAAAGAGTATTTTAGCCATCCCTTTTAAAATAATAAAATTTAGGCAAGTTTTCTTTCAAACATCTATCCTTTTTCTTATACTGCATTTTGATGTTCTTGATTTTTGATCTTATTAGGTCTATCTTCAATATCCTTTATTTTAAAACTGGTCTAATTAAAATATTTTGCAAAGCAAAATAATCCTAATTAGAATTGAGTCTGCTGGGACTTTATTATTTGCCTCCTTTGACTCATAAATAAGGTGGCTATATAATTGATTGTTCCGTGCAGGACATTTTTGAGACTTCAAGGGGGTGCTATGAATACTTACAGTGGAATAATAGGAGTAAACAAAGACTACCCCAGGCAATGTGAAAATAGGTAATTCCAGCTATATTGTAACTATATATTTCTATTATAGCATATGTACATATATAAACATAAAATACCATTTTCAATTATAACTCCTCATGTTGCTGCCTCATGTGTAAAACCTTAAATGCTTTTTTCTTAAGTCACATAAATAAATATCAGTGAAAAACATGAGATTTATGTGTGTTCAAACAACAAAACACAAAGCTAGACTCCTAACCTGGGAGAATGCATTTCTTCCCAGATATTTTCTCACTGTTGTCTCTGGAGCTGGAGGATAAGACAGGAACATTAGAGCTTTATGAGCTATTTGGCTTCATGCCAGGGACATCTCAACTTTGGAATTTATTTTGGTGGGCGTCACTTTTCAGCTGCTTTTCTGTACCTCCTCTTCTCCAGTGGATCATCACAGGGTGCTGAAGGTCTTTCCAGGAAGTACTGAAAACATCTTGGTTTTTTTTAACCGCAGTTTAGCAGTGGTGCCATTTACTGGCCTCTTGGGAAAACACATTCTTGGATCGTTATCATACTCCTGTTTAGAAAAAAAAAAACTTTTGCAAAAGAAAAAAGGATACCTAAGTCAGCTATTAGAAGTACAGGGAAAGGGCTGGGCACGGTGGGTTATGTCTGTAATCCCAGCACTTTGGGAGGTGGAGGTAGGTGCTTCACTTGAGGTCAGGAGTTTGAGACCAGCCTGGCCAACATGGTGAAACCCTGTCTCTACTAAAAATACAAAATTAGCCAGGTGTGGCAGATGCCTGTAATCTCAGCTACTCAGGAGCCTGAGGCAGGACAATTGCTGGAACCTGGGAGGCGGAGGTTGCAGTGAGCCAGGTTGCAGTGAGCCAAGATTGTGAAATTCCACTCCATCCCGGGTGACAACAGCGAGACTCTGTTTCAAAAGAAAAAGAAAAAGAAAATCATAGAAAGATTTTTCATTAAAAAGTGCTGTTAGAAGAAATGCTGAATTTTGTGGCATACGAGGTAAGTAAATACCTAGCTCTGAATACACATAACTAAACAAGTGAATCTAAGTCCTTACCGTGGTTTACATGGACCTACACAATCTTGCCCCTCCCCCTACCACTTTTCATCTCTAAACTCATCTCCTCCCCTTTCTCTCCTCTCAGTCCGCTCCAGCTACACTAGTTTTCTTGTTTATTTAGCAGGCCAAGGAAACATGACTGTAGAGCTTTTGCACTTCTTATTTTTAGTGTGGGAAATGATCTGCCTCAAGCTATCTGCATGGATCAAACCATTGCTTCTTTCGGGTCTCTGCTATTCAAATGGCCCCCAAGCAGAGTCTTTCTCTGACTTTTCTATTTACAGTTGGGTAGCCCTCCCCCAAAGACACGCACGCACGCATGCACGCACACACACACACACACCCATCGTTCATCTACTTACCAAATCTTATTTTTCTTTGCAGTGTATATTACTATTAATATATTAATTGTATTATTTTTATCTGTTGTTGTTGTAAGACAGTAAAGGGATCTTGAGAATACAAGTTCCATGAGAATAAGAACTTGGTTTATTAAACTCATCACTCTATTTGCAACCCCTAAAACAGCCTGGTTTTCAACAGTAATTATTGAGTGAAAAATTTAAAAAATAAATGAATTATGTCTCATTGACTCAGCAGGTGATCGTCAGTTTGGCTGAAGTAGGATGAAGGAAAATGGCTTCAAAGCATTATACTATTTAGGACTTCCTTTTAGGTTCAGATAGATATGCTGTGGTTTTTACGCTGTTTGAAAAGACTTGCGTTTCACCTCCTCTAATGGTTGCCATCCGGTCAAGCTCTGTGCTGTGCTTTGCATATAATACATGCCCAGGCTTCAAATCAGACTTTTTTTTTTTCTTTTTTATTTTTTCTGAGACAGAGTCTTGCTCTGTCGCCAGGCGCCAGGCTGGAGTGCAGTGACGCAATCTCAGCTCATTGCAACCTCCGCCTCCCGGGTTCAAGCAATTCTCCTGCCTCAGCCTTCCGAACAGCTGGGACTACAGGCGCTTGCCACCACGCCCAGCTAATTTTTGTATTTTTGGTTTTTTTAGTGGAGATGGGGTTTCACCATGTTGGCCAGGATGATCTTGATCTCTTGACCTCGTGATCTGACTGCCTCTGTCTCCCAAAGTGCTGGGATTACAGGGGTGAGCCACCATGCCTGGCCTAGACCGATTATTAAGGTCTGAAACTTTTGTTGGGTATTATAGGAAATTCAGGATTAGGACTTGGTTTTAACAGGATAGAATCTCACCTTTTAATCTTACAACTCATTAAAGGATTTGTAATCTTTATAATTGGTTCTTAATTTGTAATTTACCATGGCCCCTGATTTTCCTCCCACTTTCTGTTTTGAAGTTTTTTCATTTTAACTGCTCATTAATATGTCTACGAGAGAGAAACTTGGAAGAGAAAGATGAAAATCTGATTATGATTTTCAGGTGTTGTTTTGCCATCGTGTCAACCCACCCTGACTTCCTTTTTGGATGTTTCCTGAATTACCTAAGTAAGAGGCTTAAGTAAGAGGCTCTTCAGACTACACTGGGGCACCCAAGTTTTATTCACCCAAGGTTGGACTTTTTGTTTTGTTTTTGTTTTTCTACTCTCCTTGTTTCTCAGGTGAGGACTTCTTGTTTTGTTTTGTTTTTATTCTTTAGCATTTCATAGATAACACTAGGGTTCTCTTCATTTCTCTCTTTAAAGGTTTTTCCATCTTATATACCTCACCACTTCTCCCACTATTTATAGAAAATATTTGAGGTTTCTGGATTAGGTATATAGCCAACTGGAGAAGGAGGGTTAACACTGTTCCCACTTGATTGCAGTCTGCCTAACTGGGGTTTGGCACTCTTTTCCCCTTCCTGCCACCTTCACTATGACCTTCCTCGACTTCTCATATGCCACTCATAAAACGTAGAACACCCCATAAGGAACTTTCCCATTAACACCTGTGCAACTTAGAAAAGAGTCACCATTTCTTGATCTCTTTGTGTTAGAATTGCTTCTCATCTTCAATCACCTTTATAAATGCTTCTATAAATACATCTGTTTAAAAAATTTTTTTCATAACAAATGTGTTGTGCACAGATAAGTGTCTTCTCATATACTGAATAAATCCAACATTTTACTATACAAAAACAAAGGATTACTAGAAATTTTGTTGGGTTGGCTAGGTGGTTAATTTACAGAAAATGAAATAAAATTATTGCATGCTTTTGTGAGTGCTAAAATCATTATTGCTAATGCTATTCGGTTTGTAGCAAGCAGACATCATTTAAAGGTTTATAGCTTTTTTAAAATAAAAACCTTTATCTTTAGGTCAGCCAAACCAATCAAGTCAAGTGATAGGTATAGAAGAAATTTTGTTCTGACTTTATTTTCTTAGTGATGTGGAACTATGAACAGATGTTTACCTAATAACTCCAGTCTTTGCTAGAGGCATCAAACATGTTACTCCTGAAGCTATAGAAATCTTGCCTAGTTTGACTGTTTCTAGGAAAATGTACTAGCATAGCATAGATCTTATGATCTGATTAACTGTTAATACATTTTGGAAGTATATAATTTTTGTTTTGTTGGATAGAAATGTCTTCCAAGTGATTTTTTTTCTAGGAAAATGTGGTCCATATTCAAATTTAATTTTTATATTGAGGTTCCACCAAAATAATTAATCACTACACTAAATAACACTTATAATGTTGGATCTTATTAAAACATGTTTTGCGGCTTTCTCTCAGAACATGTATAATTAAAATCTTCTCCTTGAATTAAATATTGAAGGTTTTGATTCCTAAAGTCGTGTATTTTGTATTGTTTCTCCTTTGAATCTTTATTATTTAAAATCGGAGAGAAACTCTACAAAGCAGAAAGGTGTGACAAATGCTTTTGACAACACTTCAAACTTTTCTTACCATAAAAGAAATCATATTGGTGACATTTCATATTGGTTATAACAAGAATACATTCTACAATAAAAGATATAATATAAATTAAGTAATACATAATAAAATAATATTCATGAACTGGCAAAAAAAAAAAAGAAAAAGAATATTCAGTGAAGGCTGGTTGTGGTTGTGGGTGCCTAAAGTTCCAGCTACTGGGGAGGCTGAGACAGGAGAATTGCTTGAACCCAGGAGGTGGAGGCTGCAGTGAGCCAAGATCACACCATGCCACTCTACTCCAGCCTGGACAACAGAGCAAGACTCTGTCCTGTGTCTCAAAAAAAAAAAAAAAAAAAAGAAAGAAAGAAAAAAAAGAAAAAAAAATAGTTAATGCAATTTGAACAATAAGCTATTTAGAACTCATTTGCTGTTTAATAAATGTACAGCTTTGACTACAAGTTTCACTATTATGTAAGCATCAGATCCTCAGAGGATATCTCATAGCTGGTTCATGCATTTATTTCTTCATGTTTCCCCTTGGTTTTTAAAAAATATTTCTCTTGCATGACTATTTATCTGTATAGGCAACCTGCCACTCAATACTATATTGTTTCTAATATCAGATGCTATGACATAACACGTGATTGAACATTGAGCTGGACTATAGCAGTTGCCCAATAAATGACTGATATGATATAAATTTAGGATTTATATTTATAATAATTATAATTATAATAAATTTATTTATTATAATAAATAAATTATACATAATTATTATAATTCATACCAGAGCCTTAATCCCTTGACCCTATAAATTAATTTATAGGTTATTTAATTAATCTTTAGGGCAACAAAGGTCTAAAGTTGACATCTTCTAAGTCAATATTAATTAGGCATACATGATTAATATTCTGATGACTTTGACAGATAAGAACTCCTATATTCTTACAACTGTAGGCTTTTAATTTGACATTCAGAGCAAAAGTGACTGACAATTATAATGGTATGAATGATTGAGGAAACAGTGATTGCACATTAGATAAGAGACACAGAAGAGAGGTGAGGGACTGAATTGAGCAATCAGTTAAGTATGTTTTAAAGCTAAGTAAAGGGTGACATAAACTGAGCAGGGCACAGTTTGAATGATATTATGAAATAATCTCATTATAAGATTAAATAGGATAATAAAATGAGTCGTAGAAAGCCTAATCAGAAATTATTTTAAATATCAGTAGGACTTTTTAAAAACCCTCTGTATGTATGTATCTTAAGAATTGGGACTAGAGCTTTATATTTGAAAGTCAGCAGTTAAAACCAAGATTTTGATTAGTATCCTCCCACAGCCAGTTCAATACCCACCAGCTAGTAACCAAACCAGTTGTTTTGTTTTGTTTTGTTTTGTTTTGTTTTGTTTGAGACGGAGTTTTGCTCTTGTTACCCAGGCTGGAGTGCAATGGTGCGATCTCGACTCACCGCAACCTCCGCCTTCTGGGTTCAGGCAATTCTCCTGCCTCAGCCTCCTGAGTAGCTGGGATTACAGGCACGTGCCACCATGCCCAGCTAATTTTTTGTATTTTTAGTAGAGATGGGGTTTCACCATGTTGACCAGGATGGTCTTGATATCTTGACCTCGTGATCCACCCGCCTCGGCCTCCCAAAGTGCTGGGATTACAGGCTTGAGCCACCACGCCCGGCCTACCAGTTGTTTTGTTAATGCCATTCAGTGATGCCTAGATCTTACCTTGCTTAGTGTCTCTTCAAAGTTTTCCTTTTTTGTCTCCATAATGGTAGTTCTTCTACTGTGTTCTCTTTTTCTTTTGTTCCACTTGGAATTTAGGCTTATTGACTTCCAGTTGTCTCAACTGTAGATATAAAATTGTGGCTCTGACAGATTCCTTTCCTGGTAGAATTAAGCCCATGGTCAGTAAGCTTGGAAAGATCAAGAGATACACACATGCACACAAATCAATCCTCCTTCCAAGGCCGGTAGATTGGAGGCATTCTTAGATGTCTCTGTTTCATGGGATGTTCTTGTCATTTTGGCCTTTCCCGGACTTAATGATGGCCATGTACTGGCCTGGGGTCCTTCAGCTATCAAGTGTTTACTTTCTGAATAAATATTTATATTGCCGCTATTTGGTGGTTTTAAAAATAACTTTCTGCTGTAATCTATTTTCTAAATGTTGTTAAAAGCATCCCACTCTTCCTTGGTAGACCTCGATTGCTTGTGTAGTTACTTCTCTGAAGTAATGTGATCCTATAATAGTATGGCTGTCATTGAATAGCTTGGGAGGCTATCTGAGTGCAGGGGGAATAGATTGCTCTAGTGGCCTAGGGCAGACTAATGGTTGGTGTCAGATGCACCATGCAGGTTTGCACTAATCAAGAAAGAATGAAATTGATCAGCTGTCTTTTTCACTCTGAAGGCTTTTATAAACCTCACAAAAAATAACTTTCAGGATTTTCAGAGAGTTAAGAGGGGTTCTGGTATGATATAACTTTTTCTGGAGAATGTTTCCAAAATGGAAAGTATGAGCTCCATTTCTATCTTGCAATAATTCATGAAATAAGCCCCCAGATGAGCATACATCTCAGGATTCAGATAAGAGCCAGTAAGCCGGTGAGGAATTGAGGGCCTTATGGAGACTCTGGCGATGATTTTTGAGGTAACCCAAGCAGCCAGGTTTCTATGTTTTTATGTTTTCTATGCTTCTGTGTTTTATGATGTTATGAACATAGTCTGTAGAAATATTTGGAAATATAGATAAATGAAATTATGCATAATTCAGAGTTATCTCTATTAACACTTCATAGTATCTGTGCAAAACCTTTTTCTATGCATAGAGAGTAGACTTGTGGCAATAGAAGATTTAACATATATGTTATCTTGTGATTATGATGGTTCCATGAAGTACTGCAGTTATCTTGCTAAGACATTAATATACATTGTGTTTGCTATAAAGGTGATGTACACAGTAACCCAAGGTGACCATACAGAAGCCACATTTCAGGGAGGCTGAGATTTAACTCCTTACAAGTTTGGAGACATATTATGTGCTACAGTATTACTCAAGAACGTTGGTATTTGTAAGATTGGGCTATATCCTTGAAAAAGATCAAGGGTTTGTGGTGGCATGTGACTCTGTGTGTGTGTGTGCCTGTATGTGGATGTGTCTTAGTCCATTTTCTGTTGCTTATAACAAAATACCTGAAACTGGGTACTTTATACAGAAGGGATTTATTTCTTACAGTTACGGAAGTAGAGGAGTCCAGCGTTGAGGGTCTACCCCTGGTATGGGCCTTCTTGCTGGTGGGGAGTCTCTGCAGAGTCCCAAGGTGGTGCAGGGTATCAATCATATTGTGAGACCACTGAGTGTGGTAGTGTGCTAGCTCAGGTCTCTAGTCCTCTGCTTTTAAAGCTACCAGTCCCACTCCCACGATAACCTATTAATCCATTAATGCATTAATGCACTCATGATGGCAGAGCCTTTATAACCCAATCACTTCTTAGAGGCCCTACTTGTTAAGATAGCCACATTGGGGATTGAATTTTAACATGAATTTGGAGGGAATAAATATTTAAACCAAAACATTATGCTTGTGCATAATCACATTATATATTTAGTAGGCTAATTTTTTTCTCTTAGTGTTGTAAATACTTTATCATATCATTAGATAGTATTAAAAGTGTGATTTGAAATGGCTACATTACATTATATAAGTGGATCTACCTTAATTTATTTAACATCATTGGGTACTAGGTAGTTTATAGTTTTATTTGCTTATCTTATCGTTGCTTTTCTAACTAATGCTGGGATGAATGTCCTTATGATTGTAGTTCAGACTTCTGTGAGGTTATTGCGTTGAGATCTCTCTCTCTCTCTCTCTCTCTCTCTCTCTCTCTGTGTGTGTGTGTGTGTGTGTGTGTGTGTGTGTGTGTAAGACTTTTGATACATAATGTCAAATTGCTTTCCAGAAAGATTTCTCTTGTTGACAACCCTCAGCAAGTTTAAATTGTGCTAATCTTAGTATACCTTCACCTGCAGTAAGTCATAAAAATTATAGCAATTTGCCAGTCATGGACATGAGTTATTGCCTTTCCTTGCATTAGATCACTTGCACAGTTTGTTTTTCCTTCTGCTTATTGGCGATTACATTTTTGACAAATTAAATCACATTATTTGCCTATTTTATTGAGCTATTTATTAATCTTATTAATTTGCAAGCACTTTAAATATAATAATTGGAATTAATATTTTGGCTGACATAAGTCACGAATGTGCCCATTTTTCTCCATTTCCATGGCTGTCATCCCAGTAGAAGCCACCATTATTTCCATTCCGTCTGCATTGCTTCAGTAGCCTATATTCCTAACAGAATTGCAAGGATCTGCTTGATGTGGCCCCTCTCTACTTTTCTAGCTTTGTCACGGGATCATATTCCTAAATTTCTGCACTGATTTTCTTTTACTTTTTTCGCCACTAATTGCCCTCACTTCCACCATGACTTCACACATCTTCCTGTTCCTGGCCAGCTTTATCTTTTCCATGGTCATTCTCACACACCTTTCCCTGTCTAAGTCCTCCTTCTGGATTAGGGGTCCTTAAACATTCTTATAGCATCCCATTCTCTTTCTTCCTTATATTGAAAACAACTGTAATTAATCTATTCCCTTTTGCAAACTATATTTTGAACAATTACCTATATAACTTAGATGGGGTGGGTGATTGACACACATGATTTTCATAGTTTTGCAAAAAAAATGTACATATACATATCTATTTTCTGTGGGGAGAATTTAAAAAATTAAAAGAATCTCTCTGTGCTTCATGGGATGAATCATCCCTGAAGAGTAATGGGCTCTGGAGTCCTAGAACTTAGGTTAGAATCCTGAACCCACCGTGTCTGAGCTGTTCAGTCATGGGCATGAGTTACTTAACCTCTCTGTGCTTTTCTCTTCTATTAAATGGGGTTGGCCAGGCATGGTGGCTCACACCTGTGATCCCAGCTCTTTGGGAGGTTACACCTGAGGTCAGGAGTTTGAAACCAGCCTGGCAAACATGGTGAGACCCTGTCTCTACTAAAAATACAAAAATTAGTTTGGTGTGTTGGTGCATGGCTGGAATCCCAGCTACTCAGGAGGCTGAGACAAGAGAATCGCTTGAACCCAGGAGGCAGAGGTTGTGGTGAGCTGAGATCACACCACTGCACTCCAGCCTGGGCGATGAGAGCAAAACTCTGACTCAAAAAATAAAATAAATAAATAAATAATAAATGGGGTTAATTATATCTCTCTTTTCTGATTGCTGTGAATATTAAAGGAGGTAATTCATGAAGTCCCTAGCGCCTGGCACATGATAGGCACTATATAAAATGTTAGTCAGTATCCTTTTCTTTGTCCTCTTTTCCTTCTTCTTCATCTTTGATCTTTATTAAGTGCCAACTCTGCAGAGCACAGTGCTAGATGGCATCTAGGGTTCTGTTTTTCTCCCGGGGAATTGCTCTGCTGGTTTTGAAGTGTTTCCTCTCACATAACAAGGTTACTTCTGATGATAGTTTGTGAAGCCTCTCCCACCACCTTGACATTCTTCTTTAGGAGTTGAGGATATTTCATTTTTGCTTCCAGAATGGCAATGAGTATCTTTGTAAAGTAACATAATTTATCTCTGCTTCTCTTTTGGTGTGGTAACTTTTTGAGTACTAATACTTAGATCTGCTTTTCTTGACAGCTGGCAAACTTCCCCAGACTCTGCGAGGAAACTGAAAGGATTGTTGCTAACCACATTCGTGAACGAGAAGGGAAGACAAAAGACCAGGTAAGGAGAGGTCTTCAGTGGGCAAAGCGATGGTGGGAGGTCAAAGATCTCTGAAACATTGTCTGGTAGTTCCCAACAGTCACCCTGTCGCTTAAAGGGAAAAAAAATGGTGGAACACAACTACATTATATTTATTTTTACTTATTTATAAATTACACACATACTATATTAATATCTTATTTATATTAAAAATATGAGCAAATAAAAAGACTTCAGAAGAATGAGATGCAAAAGCAGTAATAAAAGTTTCATTATTTTTTTCCTCAGTGTTCCATGGATTATGCATACATCCTACTTTGAAAACCACAAATTCGGAAACATACCACATTCTCTTTCAGACAGGAGTTCTTAACTTTTAAAGGGCTCCACAGATAGATTCCAGAGATTTAGAAACTCCTAAAACATTATTTAAAATTCTCAGTGTTTTCATTTTTTTCTGAGGAGAGTGGACCTAGCTTTTCATCAGTTTATTCATATATCCTATGATTGAAAAAAAGTTGAGAATTACTCTTTTAAACATTTCTATTTTGTGAATATATTTGGTTGTAAGGAGTGACCCTGAAATTGTTTTCTAATCCTAGCTCTGTGATTTAGAAATATTATTTTCAGTGAGAATAATTCATTTAAAAAAGTAAGGGACTATATGGAAAGAATACAAATCTTTTTAGGTTTAAATGGATTTTTTTTAGTTACTTATAAAACATTGTAATGGGAAATACAAAGGGTTTTACATACCCTTGAATTCCATGACACAGCTGCACGTGTGATGTTGTGGAGAGAACACTGGACTTAGGCCATGTGCTCGCCACAAAATAACACCATGTTCTTGTACAAATCACTTATTTCAGCTGTTGTTTTCTCATGTACAACATTAGCATGTCAGTCTATATGCTCTCTGAAAGCCCCTGCAATTTAGTACTCCAAGATTTTGTGATTCTCAGATGAGTTGGAAGGAGGTGAGGGAGAAATAGGGAAAAGGAAGAAGACAAAAGAGAGAGGAACAAACCACAGGGAGAGACACACATAGCACATAGAGTGTACGTGGGGAAGAGGAGCGGGTTGGGGAGAAAAAGAAGGACAGAGGGATGGAGACCCAGCAGGTTGGGACATTTGTGAGTGATTCTAGTAACTACCTTTTCTCTGCTTGAGCTGTGGATTCATTTTCACTACTTTTTATCATTGTGTTTTGAAAGTTAATCGTTATTTATAGTCTTTTCTTGTTTATCAGCTTTCACACTCTTGGATAGCTGCAATACCCCAAAGAGGAGAAAATGGACTTTGTGACGTAGTTGAGATAAACAAGTCAGTATTAACTCCTGAGTCAGTGAAATCAAGCCTAGAGCCAGATATGGAGCCCCAGGGCCAGAGGTTCTCCCTAATGTCTAATGTCTTGGCTCCTCCTGGGCTGAGAAAACTTAAGTTCTTAAGAATCAGCTGTACTCCTGATCTTAAGTAAATAAGCTAAATGTTTAATTTAGTATCTTTTGTCCATAATATTCAAATGATAATAAATCTTACTTAACTCTTTGGGATCCTCTGTCAAAATAATTGAAGAAAATATAGTATAATTATTTTTTAAACCATTTTAAATATTTTAAACCATTTAAAATATTTTAAATAATACATCCATGTCACTTGTTAACTTCTTCATATTTCAGAGTTTTTGTTTTAGTGAAATGGCATGTTCAAACTTCACAATGTTGTTAAGATTCTGGGGTCTGGGTTCAGACTATCTGACTTTGAATTCAAGCTCTGTTATTTTTTGTGTCGCTTCTGACAAGTTATTTGACATCTTTTCACTTCATTTTCCTTGTCTTAAAAAGAGACAATAGTGATCGTTAACTCACAGGCATTTTGTGAGGATGGAAAGAAGTAAGCAAAATACAAGGCCAGGTATGGTAGCTCACACTTGTAATCCCAGCACTTTGGAAGGCTGAGGCAGGCAGGTTGCTTGAGGTCAGGAGTTTGAGACCAGCCTGAGAAACATGGTGAAACCCTGTCTCTACAAAATTTAAACAAAATTTAAATAATATATATATAGTTTTATATATATTAATATAATATTAATTCAAGGAAGAATTGCCTTTTCTAATTTCAAAGGAAATTGTTTTCAATCTGCAACTCAGATACAGTGATTAATTCTCCAAGTGGGAGATGGCACAGGCATCTCCCTACTAAGTTACAGTCTCAGGTGGTCTGGTCCAACAGTTATCAAGTGCCTGGTCATAGCTGGTAGTGGTCACCTCTAATGCGGACTTGTGTGGCATAGCAGAAATATGCTTGGTTTTGGTAGTGTGGACATGTCATTTTGGATAGATCTCACATTTGAATTTTGGACTCTGTGCTGCTTGGGGCCGTGTGGTACGTTTAAAGTATCCAATCAGACAGAGCAACCCATATCCTCAGGCCTCTGTGCCTGCACAGCTCTAGGGCATTCTCACAGTTTTCTTTTTTTCTTTACAAAGTAGAATTACTACCAACTTCTGCTCTGGAAGCTTTGTGGGAAAAAATCTTCAGAATTAAAAATATGGAAAGCCATATATCTGTCTGTCGCTTTTTCTTAAGTAACGGTTTTCTGAATGTCTGAGTGTGCCAGCTGTTAGTCTTAGTGCTTCCATACATGTAATTGCATGTTGAAGCGGTGGACTTTCTGGGTGACTACTACTACCAGGGGTAGCTTTACTTTTCTTCAACTAAATATTCAGTAACTGTGGGTGAAAAAGGCAGTGAGAATCTCTGAGAAAGTGGAAAAATGAGAAAAAAAATGGACTGTTTTTCTTTTCATCCCCCATATGTGACCTGGCTCTTTTCCTAGAGTGAACACAGACTCCCAGTTTCCAGGAATATGAATGAGAACAGCCATAGCTTTTATTTTTTTCCACTTTTTTCCTATACTACAGTCCAAGTTAATGTGTGTGAACATCCAAAAGATATTCATGACAACCTTTGGCGATGCTGAGAATTATGTAGATATTTTGCTCCTTATGGTGACAACAGTGTATTTATGTTTAAATATTACAGTTTATTGGTACAAACTTTTGGCCAAATGGATTTGGAGTATACAATTTAATAGAATCTGGCTTTATTGTTGGGAGAAGAGAGGCAAAAATATAACTAATCCAATAATGATCATGCTTCCCAATGTTTCAGTTTTCTTCAAGATATGAAACACAACTGTATCTGACTATATGAAATTTTTTTTCATACAAGTATGATGTTATTGACCCAATAGCCCCCATTCCTTGACTTTATTTTTGGTAGTGGGAGTGGATTTGGAGTGAACTTTTAAATCCTTTTTTGGCAGGTTCCCTTGTGACTCTCAGCAGCAAGATTTGGTCAGATGACTGGTTGCGATTAGCCACAAAAGCAAAGCCTCAGAGCCCATAGCAGTAGGTTCTGAGTACAAAACAGGAACAAGTGGCCACATACTAATTATATATATGGGAATCAATTCCTCCCTTGGAAGTTAACTGTTCTTGGCCGGGTGGTGGCTCATGCCTGTAATTGCAGCACTCTGGGAGGCCAAGGTGGGTGGATCACCTGAGGTCAGGAGTTCAAGACCAGCCTGGCCAACATGGTGAAACCATGTCTCTACAAAAATGCAAGAATTAGCCAGGCATGATGATGGGTGCCTGTAATCCCAGCTACTTGGGAGGCTGGGGTGGGAGAATCACTTGAACCCAGGAGGCGGAGGTTGCAGTGAGCTAAGATCATGTCATTGCACTCCAGCCTGGGCAACAGAGTGAGATGAGACTCTGTCTCAAAAAACAACAACAAAAGAGAGTTAACTGTTCTTCAAGCCTGGTAGATAGTTACATAATTAAAGCCACAAATATTTGTTGGGCACACTAGGTTCTAAGTTCTAAGGATAAAATGGTGAACAAGATAAACATAATCCCAGCTTCTATGGAGTGTAGTCTTGCAGAGAAGAGAAACATTAAACAAAAAATATATAAATAATTACATTTGTAGTAAATGCCACAAATAAGTATAGGGTGCTCTATAGATACACACACACACACACACACACACACACACACACACATTTGTATATATTATATATATATATACATGTACATATACATATGTATGTATACATGCATACATATATACTTGTACATATGTATATGCATATATACTCATACATACATACATGTATATGCTTATATATGTATACATATACATATGAGAATATATAGCACCCTATATATAATACATAATTTTATACATATACATAATTTTATATATGCATATAATTATGATATATAGACTATATGAGAGTAATAATACAGTTCAACCTGGTCTTGGGTTGGGTAGGAGTAAGGATCAGGGATGGCTTTCTTGAGGAAGTACCCACTGGGGAGCATTATGTAGAATATGTCTGTGAACTGTTATGAGGACTGATGTACTCAAATGCTACCTTCAGTGAAGGGAGGCAGCAAACAAATACTCACAGTAGTCACCAAAATTTATCCAACGAAGTCGAAGCACAGAGCTCTGGAGATATTCAGGCAGAGATTTGTAAACTCTGTATTTCTCCCTCTCAGCAAATCTCAGCATCCTGGAAAGAGACAGGACTCAGCTGGAAGAATATAAGGCATTCAGGAAGAGGAAGTCAGTTTTAAATATCACTGGAATAATACCCTCTGTTTTTGCAGGTTGTGGTTGCTCCACTTCCCTCTTGTTTTCTCTCAGGCTCCTTGTCTCCCCATTGAATACCATTTTCCACAGGGGGACCTTCCAAGTCTCTGACTTAGAGATTATGAATGTCTTATGATTAGAATATTTTCATGTTGCCTGGGACATGTATCCAGTTTACTCCATTACAAATCTTCATTTAATTCTCATGATGTTTCAGGCACTGTTCTAGGCACTGGGGATGTAGCAATGGCTACGACAGATGAGCTCTATATAAGAAATATGTAAAAACTTGCTATGTTAGCTAGTGTTAGTGCTGCAAAAGAAAATAAGGCAGAATAACACAATAGAGAATAAACAGAGTGCTAGTTTAAATAGAATGGTCAGGGAAGATCCCTCTGAAGAGTGATATTTTAGCAGAGATCTGACATTATTACTATTACTATTACTATTATTATTATTAAGAGATGGGGTTTTGCTGTGTTGCCCAGACTGAAATGCAGTAGCTATTCATAGGCCTGATGATGACTCACTGCAGCTTTGAACTCCCAGGCTCAAGTGACTCTTTCACCTCAGCTTCCAGAGTAGCTGAGATTATAGGCATGCACTACCATGCCCAGCTTCTGATTGATGTTTGAATTTAATGATTTATTTGTATGTTGCCTTTTTGAATTGTCTGATGAAATGCTTCTCTTGAAATGTGTAAAGCATCTTGAGATGGTTCTTTAAGCTGATAAAGATAGAAGAGGAGAGAGAAAACAAGAAGTGAATTACTAATTTGTGGCTGATATATGATGTCTACAAGAGCAGTAAGCTCAGAGCAACCCCTCATGGGCCTTCCTGCCACACATCTTCTTATCTATGCTTTCCCTTCTTTTGAACACTATGCCTACATTTTAGAGAAATCAAATAATTCTTGATTCTGTATTAAGTTAGCAAATAGTCTATGCCTCTGTATTAAGTTAGTGAATAGTATATGCCTATGCATATAAATAGTCTATGCTATTTTCTTCATGTGATACTCAGATTTACTTTTCTAGTAGATTTTTAACTTACAAATTTAGAGTGTAAAATTATGAGTCTAATAAAGAAAAGTTAAGTTTACTTTTCATTCTAATTGAAATATCCTTTTAAAAATTACATAAAGATAATTAATTTGTGGGCAATTACCAAATTTAATGTTTGAGAATTTTTAGATTGGTTTTCACTAAAGTGTTTCTCTTTGACTTACAGGTATTGCTACTGATTGACATTCAAGTCTCTTACATCAACACCAACCACGAAGACTTCATTGGCTTTGCAAAGTACGTGAAACACTTGATTGTCACATGCATTCCTCCTGTTGATCTGTCTCAAACACACATTGTGAATTTTTGAATTTTTGCTACAGTTGCACCACCTCTTGAGAGTACAATTTGTGTCAAGATTAACTTTCAGTTTACTTATTTAGGAAGTCTGAGCTCTGTGGTCGTAGGGCAGGGATATTTACTGTTCTCTCAATAAAGTAGTTGGCTCTATTATGCTGCATATGAAGTCATATATGCCTTAGATACTCATCATCTCATCATTTTTGGATGATGTTCTGCCGTTTGTACTTGGTCTCCTATAGATAAGCGGTAGTTAATGCACATTTGAAATTTTGAGCGGGAAGTTTTTCATATAAATTTGAGATATCACATGTAATTTACAGGATGCAAGCTATTTCAACTTTTCTAAGTCAGAATCTAGAGGCCTGGTTTTTTAAAACTTTCCTTTGTGAAATTTATGTAATCTGTCAGGATGAATATTTTCTTTTCTATGAAGTGTATATATAAATATTGCCATGCTTCAAATACATTATCATGCAAACATTATGGTTAGTTACTCAGGATTGGCTGTTTATTGTGTGACATTTTTAAGAACCTGAATTCACTATTTTTTCCTGCCCATTAGTGAAACCAATTTTTGTTTGAGTTAAATAATCTTGATACTACCTCTAAAATATATTTTTGGCATTTAAGTGGTTCCAACTTCAAATATATAAAATATAGCCTATTTTACATAAAATGTAAAATAAAAGAGCCTATGTACCTTTACTTAAACTGACTATTCAAGAACAGGGACAAATAAAAAATAAAACGTGACAAAATGTTAAGCTAATTTATTTTTTACATTCTGACTAGAAGAAACAGATATGCAGACCCTGTGACCTAAACTAAACAGTGGCCTGAGGAATTTATAGGCAAGTTTTAGGGAGAAAAGACCCAATTATCCAACAGAAAATTATCTCTTCCTAAACTTGGCTGTGGTTGTGATGGTATAGCCAGTTGTGTAAATATATTTTGCATCCAGTGGCTATTACTAGTGAGTGGCAAGTAAGTTTTCTTCCACCATTTTCTGTCTGTAGTATACGTGTAATCTTGTTAGAACCCAAAGATAAATATATATCCTGGTCTAGTTTTCTTTGCAGCCACACTGCCCATGCCTGCTTCTTGATAGGAATTTGCTCTACAGGCATTTTGCACAGACTTGCCCCCCTCTCTTAAGCTCCATGACTCTCACCATGTGCACTGTTCCTTTCCTTCTGCAGAATCACCTAGACTGTAATGTGCATACTTATCCCTGGATCTGGAAAGGGATCTGAGAATTTTTTCTAGGTCTCCTCCACAGTCAGTGAACTCCAGGTAGCCTGTGCCAAGCTCTACTCTAGTTTCTATAGGGGAGGGGGTGAAGAAAAAGAAAAAACTTTTTGTATTTTCATAATTGAGAAGTATAGAGACACACATGTAAAAATTTAAACTGACACATTCTTCATTTTCCTGACTGCTTCTCTGAGGAGTTTAAAAGACAAATAAATCCTTGAAGCATTTAAAATAATAGGAATGCTGCCTTTAAGGATCATTCTCATGGATTATAAATGCCAGTTAGGTTCTTACAAAAATGTAGATGTTGATGTAAACTTGACACAATAACTTAGAAGCAGAGAGGATGCTGCTTTGTTGTGGTACCCCAATTAGAGGGAAAAATGTAGAAAAAGTCATAATCTATTTAGAAAGGTTCAAGTTTAAACATATTATATAACCTGTGCTTCAATTGAAATTTCATTTTTATACTCTTCTTGAAACTTTTTTTTCTGTGATAAATGAGCTAGAGTTTTTTTTCCAATAAATTTCAATATTTGTTGTCTTAGAAGCTTTTGGACTACAGTTTTATATTGATTATATTGATTTATAGGTGTTCAAGGGCATGTGATTTTTCAAATTTAATACTTCCAAACACAGTCTTTTAATGTAGTCTCTCTGTAATCCAAGTGGCTGATTCTGTTTTTCCAGCAGTGAGATAGACTATGAATCTTTATGATACTGGGGAGAAAAAGAAGCATAGTTAAAACTGCTTTAGAAATCCAGCAACTGTATACATTTCTCATCTAATTTAAACTGCACACACATAAGCCTTCTTTAAAGGACTGATCTGGGAGTCAACAGGCTATGTTATTTTTCCAGGTTATGCCACTGATGAGCTTTGGGTTTTGGCAAGGCACTTAGCCTTTCTATATCTGTTTACTGATGTGTCAAACGGAATAATAATCCTTGTCTTGTATACCTTTCAGGATTGTCAGAAGATCAAATTAATGAAGTTATGTGGAAGTGCTTTTAAAAAAACTGTGGTGTAGTCTATAAAAGTGAGAGATCCTTTCTCTCTCTTTTCTCTCTTTCCCCATACATGCGCGTGCATGTGTGCACATACACACACACATTTGATTACTGCATGAATCATTTTACTTTGTGATGAAGTTATAATGACTTAAGTATGATTGCCACTGGAATATTTTTTAGTGCTAATATCATTATCTCTAAATGTGATATTTTGCCCTGAGATTCAGAGGTAAATGTCCTTTCCATTAGTATGTCGACTTGGAGTCGACATGGGGTGATTATGAAGATGAAGAAATGTTCATTTCAAAATAACTTTGAGGGGTTGTGGTTTTTTTGTGCTTTTAAAAATTAAAAAAATATGGTTGTAGCTATAAATTTTAAAGTTGGCAAGAATGCCGTTTCCATCAAGGAGGAAAAGTCAAGCCATATTTGAAGACAATTATGTAAGTATTTTTAAGTTCCAAAGACAGAAAATTAAGGTCTGGAGTTGAAGAAAACAAGCATTTGTTTCATGAGATTTTTAGAGAGTTGCCAAAGAAGAAAGAACTGCCGCCTTAGAGTTACAGGATGGTGATGTACATAGTACTTTACACATGTGATTTTTTTCAACTGGGATGACTTTTTGTTCTAATTTTTTAAAAAAGGAAAATAAATTGCTAAAATAGGATTAATAAAATATTTAGTTTCAGAGTAACATTCAGGACATCTCAAAGTTCTTCTTTCTGTTGTAGAATTCATACTGCCATGTTGAACATGTGACACTTTTTTTCCATCTTCTAGTTATTTGTTAGACATGGACTGTAAAATATGTACCATGTGTAATGTGTCCAAATAAGCACTGCTCTGGGCTTGCTTTGGAATTTCCTGGCTTCTAAATGCTCTTTCAACTATAATATAGTTTCTGAGCCTGAAAGTTCAGTATTTCAGAAGAAAACGTCAACTTTCCTTGTGATTTAAGGATTTTAATTTGTCATTCTCCTCTTTAGAAAAAAATTCCTAAATTACATATATTTTTACATAATATGACTAGTTTTTGCTATTTAAGAAAATAGGAACTGGCCCAATTGTTCCTTCATTTACTTCCCCTCATTCTCAGTAATCCTCATTTGAACAAAAAAGCAAGCTTGTTTGTGGAATGCCTTGGGAAGTGAAATTTCAAACTCCTCTGCTCTTGTTCATTTGTTCTGACACAATTTGCTTTGTTAGTTACTCGGATTTATGCAGTCCAATGGTTAAAGAGAAAGATGGGCTATAGATATGTGCCATTAAAGTAATATCTCTATACACCATAAGCAGCAGACTAAGGTCTGTTTGTTTTTCAATCTGCTCAGTAGGTCTCAACACCTGTTTTCTCATAGTTGAAATGATACAGTGTGCAGATTTCAGTTCTCGTTATACGAGCACCATGAAAATTCTATGGGTCCTAAGATTCGTTATATCTTTTTCATGATCCTCTGGAATGCCTCTGTTGCTGTTTTACTAAAGGCAGTGCATTTGAACCTTGTCACTAAATTCCAGAGACATCTTAGTCTTTCCCTTTACATTCTTAGTTTATTTTTCCCTAATGCATAATTATATTCTATTATAATGTTTCTAGTTCCTATTCTTACATGAGAATGTTCTCTCTCTTGAGGAATCAAAACTTAGTTATTGGAATATTAAAAGGTCCTTTTTTTGACTCACATGCAAACTTAGGAATTAAATGTTTGGTTTCTTACTGAGATTGTTGTCAAGTAGAAATACAGGGGTGAGCAACTTGAAAGGGCGTCATTCATATCATCTGTTCAAATAAGTTATACATTCCAATGTTCCAATCACCATTTTAAAAATAAGTGGACTTCCACTTTTCTCTTTTTTTCTTCAAATATGTTATTTTAAACTTCCTCTTCATCCTTACCATGAATCTTAGGAGATAAGTGAGCCTTCTTTTACAGGCTCCCAAGTTCTGTAAGATTTTCTTATATAATAATAAGCCTGAGACTTCACTAAAGATCCTAGAGGAGGAACAGACATTGTTTCTTCTCCCTTTGGCTTCAGTCTGATTGGACGGTGCCTGTACTATCACAGGGTAACCTGTGATAAGTTACACTCTTGGAACTCTTGTGAAGTGTTAATAATCTTTCTTGGATAATATAAAAGAACAGTCTAAAAGAGCTTCTTTACTCTGTAGCACTGTTGCACAATAGAACTTTCTGACATGACAGAACTATTGTATAATCTGTGCTGCTCAATACAGAAGCCACTAGCTATATGTGGCTTTTGAGCAGTTGATATGTGGCTAGTGCAATGAAGGAAATACATTTTTAATTTAATTCAATCTAATTGAAGTGTTAATCTGGCTACCAGCTACTGTATTGGACAGCAGAGCCCTACAGTATGGTGAATCCAGCTGATAGCTCTGGCACTTTCACTGTGGGTCTTACTTTACTGACAACTTAGTGGTGACCTTCAGTGGTAGCTACTAAAAGAGAAAAAGCAAGGAGACCTCTTAATTGCTGCTAAACAAGTCAAAAGAGCTTCTTTACTCTATAGCACTGTTGCACAATAGAACTTTCTGAGATGATGGAATTATTGTATAATCTGTGCTGTTCAATACAGAAGCCACTAGCTGTATGTGGCCATTGAGCAGTTAAAATGTGAGTAGAGATAGAGGTACACCCTGACATTTCCCATGGAATCTACATCTGGAAAGGACTTTAGTGCATCTGAGTCCTCTTTCAGTGGCATTAGAATGTGCTCCATTCTTCTTTCTCATCTTTCTTTCACTTTTCAGCCCACTGCAATCTAGTTTCTACCATACCACTCTACTGAGACTGCTTTTGTCCAGGACAAAACCATTAATCCAATGGAGAATTCTGAGCCTTTCATTTGACATTATTAGACATTCCTTGTTGAAGAGATCTATTCCTTTGTTTCAATAACCTCCCACTCTCCTGGTTTTCCTCTTTTCACTCTAGCCACTTCTCAGTCTTAAGGAGCTCTTCATCTTCTGATCATGGCTTGAGAACTGTTCTTTAATCAGTTTTCCTCCCTAGACCCCCTTCTTTTCTCACTCACTGCATTATTCCTAACTGATCTTACCCACTTCAGTGGTTTTAGTTGACAACTTTATCTAATGACTCCAAATCTAGATATTCATTTCAGGACTTTTCACTGGACTATGTACCATATTCAGATATCTACTGGACATCTCTACTTGTTTATCCTAGAGAAGCCTCAACCTTCTAGTCCCAAACTAAACTTACCTGCTCTTATAATTGATAGCTTCTCTACTGTTCCCACTTTCTATGGATGACACCTCCCAGTTCTATTCTTTGCTCCTTATTCCCCTCACATCTTTGTCTCTATTCATCTTTACAAAGTTCGTGTGATTCTGTCTCCATTATATTTTTTGAATTCATCCATTTCTTTCTATCATCATTGCCACTACTAAAGTTAGTCCTCTCTTACTTGTGTTATTACTGCAACAGCCTCTTCCCCTAACCTCCATCATGCTCTTTCTCCTTCCTCCTGAGATTCTCCATTACTTTCAGAATAAAGTTTAAACTTATTTATGTAATTTCCAAGGCTCTATGTAATCTGTCTCCTGCTTACCTCTTCAGCCTGTTCTGTTGTCACTATTCCTCTTTACTTCCTAACTCCATGCTTCAGCCAGTCTGACCACTTTGAGATCCCTAAATATACCATACTTTTGCTTTAACACATGCCTGTAATATGCTTCCTCAAATTACTTAGGTTTCCCAGTACAGATGAACATTGATAGTCTGGTTGTAAATAACACTGGCATCAAAACAGAATTCCATAACTATTTCTTAAGATACTACCATAAACCCTCTGCTACACAGTGTTAGTGGTGAGAGAGGTAGAAATACCAAGATTAATGCTCTTGGCTATCAAGGAGCAGGCATTGTTGGAGACCCAACTATAACACAATCTTGTATATAAAATACAGGCACAGATGAAGGCGTTGGAAATGCATGAAAAGGAGAAATAACTGGAGGTTTCTAAAAAGGCATAATTCAGACATGGTACTTGATTGGACTTTTAAGACTGGACAGGACTCCAATAGTCAGAGAGAGGGGGTCTGGGTTGGCTGCTTCCTGCCTTCTCTGCTTGAGTCAATATTATGCATTTTGGGAAACTAATTTGTATTAAAATGTCGCTCTGATCATGTCACTTGCTGGCACAGAAACATTGAATGTTTTCTGCTTCCGAGTAACAGCCAAATTCTCCATAATTGGCTGCAGCATACAGTAATTGTACTAGATGGCTTTTAACGTCACTTACAAACCCCAGTCTATGATTGGATAATTCTGCCCTAATAGTTTTACTCTCCGTAACTTTCCCATTTGCCTTATGGCTTTTCTACCTCACGGCTTTGCTAATACCAGTCTATTCTCTTAAAATGTAGTCAGGTGTCTTCCTTTATTAAAGTTTGTCTTCTTTTCAAGTTTGCTGCAAACATCTCAGATCATAGCACCTGAAATTATATTTCTTGTCTCAAAATATTCTAACATAACAATGATAATGGTATAGGATTTATCTGATAAATGGTCACACATCATAGACAAGGATAGAAGAGACCGTGCAAAAAAGTTTTGAGCCAAGAGATAACATTGGGGTTCTCTGATTGTCTTCTAATGCACTCTTATTTTTTTTTTAAGTTTAAACTTCTTGTTATATGCTTTTAGAATAATTATGTCTCAGCATACACCAATTTGGTCCTATGTTTTAGTGTTCTGGCAAAGCCTTCCACAGTGACTTGTGTGTAGTAGGAATTTATATGATCAACAACAAATGTGTGTATACACACACACACACACACACACACACACACACAAGAAGAAGATATGGTTAATTATATCCCACATTTAAAACAGAAGCACTTTTTTTTTTGCTTTCTATTACATCCTCACATATTTATTCACATAGATTTAGTTACTCGTTATTTTTGTTTTATGTATGCATATCATTATTTGTACCAGACAAATCATAGGCTTTCGATTACAAGAACCATACCTTATTCATATTTTTATCTTCCACAGAGTTGATGCCCTTCACTTTTTGATTTATCTTAAATGAAAACACTATACATAGGTATGTTTTCTAATATTTCCAAGTTAGTTAAGTAACTATATCCAAGAACATGTCCAAGGGCTCAAGTTAACTTGCAGGTCCTTGCAGGTTTCCTCATGAACACAGTTTTAAATACATGCTTTGAAATACTCTCAATTCAATTATTATATCATACAGAAGAATTATGACAAAGAATCTATTCTAAGTAGGCAGGCTATTTTTTATTTTGTTGTTTTTGAAGTAACCTCGAATAGCTAAATACATCATTAACAATAGAATGTTTAAGTTTATGGGGCCAGTTGCTGCAAAAAGATTATTTTTTAGGTGGAAAATAGAGGCAACTTAGTGTTGTTTCTAACTCTAGTATTTAAGATGGGCTTATAAAGTAAATTTTTTCTTTCTGCATATTCTTACAAGTGGTAGATCCTAAATATGCATTATTTCATAGTTGGAAACTGTCAATGGACATTGTCTTTATCTAGTATAGCTAATAAGCTTCTGAGAGTAATTTTGCATCTCAAGGAATATTGGACCTAAAAGGAACCTAAGAAACAGCTCATTTAGTCCCCTAGCCCTTCTCTCCGTCTCTGTTTCTGTCTGTTCCCCTTATGACACACACATACACATTTTATAGCTGAGAGACTGAAGTCCATTTTGATCAAACTTTTTGCCACAGGTAGCAAAAGAGTCATTAACAATCTCTGTGCCTTTTGCTTTACGTTCAGCTTCTTTTCCCTTAAGTGATTTGAAGGGAACTGACACATAATTTAAGAATCCTCAATAATTTGTTCAAAGTAAATACCTGTGGATCTACAATAGTTTGGAGGTTTTCATTACTAGTCAGTGCTTTAGTGAAAACATTTCTCCTTAAACACAATTATGGTGCTTGGAAGAGATAACCATGACCTATGAAGATGTCATGATCTCATTATAATAGTTTTCCCATTTATTCCTGGAAGACTGGGGAGCCTGGAGGACACTGGAAAGGTGACATTTAATGTGGAAAAGAAAGTAAGGAGGAGATCCGAAGCACTTAGAGAGTGATATTGAAGATGCTGTGTGCGCGAGGGCATGAGGACAGCCAGAGGGCGGTGTGGGCACATTGAATCCTGGTCACCTCTTTCACAGCCTCACCTACCAGACCTGAATAATGTAGATTTAGATTCTTCAGAGAAATGGTTAAAGAGGAAATAATTTCATGATGAAATAAGAGGATTAACCATTTAACAGAAAGCTAGAAAAATTAAAAGAAAGGAAGAAGTTGAAATTAGCAAATTTAAAATTGAAAACCAAAAATATACACAAAATATTTTTAGCAACCAAATACAGTGTGGCCTTTCACCGTTCACCCCCTGCCCACCCTCAGTGGAATGTAGTGTTTTTTCATGAGTTTGAATGAAGGAAAGCAGCTTAAATGTATCTGAGGAGTTTATTATAACCTGTTGTTTTGACCAGCCATTCCAAGTGTGATATTGATTTCTAACTTGTTACTGCAACATAACATACTATCACTTTAAACAGTTAACTGAAGTCTTTAGTCTTCCTTTCTCTGTTTTAGACTATTTCATTCATCTCCAAAACAGCTTCCACAAACTATTAAACAGCCTGTAAGAATACTGAGTATTGCTGATCTTCCCGGAATAACCAAAATGAGTTGTATTTCTTATATTGATAGATGTTTATTCATGGATCTATCAAAAGAAAGCCTTTCTTCTTTTGAGGGATAGAGTAACCTAGTGATGAAATGTGTGGGCTCTGTTAAGTTGTTGAAGTCCTGTCTGGCTTTTAACCCACTGTACTTATGTTCAAAATGGGTGTTACAATGGCATCAACCTCATTGGGCTTTTCATCCAACCGATATTTCATGAAGCCAATCATGTGCCATGTCCTTTGAAGGCCCTGGGGATATAGCAGTAAATAAAACAGACACAAATACCTGCTCATGAGGAGCTTACAGTCTAATGGAAAGAGGCAGACAAACACAAAAAATAAATACACCTTGTAGTGTGTTGGAAGGTGAGAAATGCCAGATAGAAAAATCAAACAGGATAATAGGGATGACAGTACTGGAGGAAGGGAGGGATACAGCTATAAATAGGGTGGTCAGAGTAGGTAAGACTTGAAGGAGATGTTGGGAACCATGCAGATAAAAGGGGGAAGCATATCCTAGGCAGCTAGCTTGCTAAAATACTATCTAAGTGGGAATGTGGTGGGTAGGTTTGAAAAAGAGCAGGTACCAGTATGACTGGAATTCTTCAGGGAATGAGGTGAAGGGTAGGAGGAGATGAGTTGAAGAGGCAGGGGTAGGGGTTGCTTGAGTAGGGCCTGGTAAACCCTTGTATGGACTTTGGCTTTTACCATTAAGTGGAATAGTGTTGTTGATGTGGTAGAGGGTTTTGAGCAGAAGAGTGACACAGTCCTTCTAAAAGTATCACTCTGGTGTCTGTTAAGAATCAACTTCAGGGAGACAAGTGTGGAAGCAGAGGCCAGAGAATAAATGATTACAGTGATCCGGATGAGGGATGACAGTATCTTGGACTAAGGTGGGACCAATAGAAGTGATGAAAAGATGGTTAAATGTTATATGTGTTATAAGAAAGTAGTCATCAGCATTTTCTGATGGTCAGATATGGGTTGTGAGAGAAAGAGGAGTCAAAGATTTTGGCCTAAGCAATTGGATGTATGGTATAGAATTGCCACTAATTAAGAGGAAGAAGGAAGACTGTGGGTGAAGCAAATTTTACGGGTGATTTCAGGAGTTCAGTTTTGACATATTAAGAATGATATGCCCATTAGACACCCAAGTGCTGATGTTAAGTTGTTAAAAACATGAATGAGTCCAGAGTTGGGACTTATACATGTTTGGATCTGCATGGCAGATCCAAACCAGGGATGCATTAAAGGAGTTGTCAGAATACGTTGGAATTCAAAGCAATGACACTGGATAATATCACAAAGACTTTGTGATGTGGAGCCATACTACTTGGTACTACCACTTATTAGCTGAGTGACTTTTAGAAAGTCGCTTAGCTTCTCTCCTCATCTATGAAACAAGAATAGTCATCATAACTATTTTATGGGGTTGCTGTGAGAATAAAAATGATTAATATCTATAAAGCACTTAGAACATGGTATATACTCCATAAGCATTAACTTAATTTCCTTTACAACTCTTCTGTCTACCTGTGGGACATTGAAAATATGTCAACTCATATGTTATTAATGGTACAATGCTGCTTTTCTTTCAGTGGTGTTATTATATTTTTGGTTTATGTGCTACTAGGAGTTATGTGCTATTAGCAGTCCCATTGAGTTGGTTTTGCGTCCAGAATTAAACTCACCTGGAATTTCAGTATTAGGTCTGCTCCATTGATTTTTTTTTTTAGGCCTGTGTATATTTTAGTATTTGTTACTTGTTCAGGAAAAAAATCGTATGTATCTCTTCAGTGCTGCTTTCCTTTGCTTTTCTCAGTGCTCAGCAGAGGAGCAGTCAGGTTCACAAGAAAACCACAATTGGAAATCAGGTAGGAATTGCATAAGAGAATCAGTGTATGCATGCCCCAAAGAATTTGAACTACATCGCTTGATTGACTATTTTTTTAATGCAAATTAATCATGTGCAAATTTTGCTTGAAATGCAGCTTTCCATTTTATTTTGTTTTTGCTTTTATAAAATTTTGGAGCGAATTGCATTTTTTGGGGGGCTATTTTATGCAGTTAATCATAATGCTTTATTTTAAATAACCTTTCTGCTACTTGCTCTGCTTTTCAAATTTGACTCCTCGTGTCCTATTTTGCTTGCTTACATTACCTAAGTTTAATTTAACACTGAATTTGTGAGTCAGTTGAAGGTTAAAATGTGGTGAGTAGTTGCATGAGCTTTCTGGGACTGCTGACTAGTTCACACATTTGCACAGCTTGGTATCAGTGAAGGGACAGCTCAAGAAGAAAGCAGTTGGTGGATTTAATCTCTGCCACACTAAATTCCTGTTGGTTAATGAACGTGTTAATTCCTAAGAAGATCTGATCTTTTGAGTTTTTATGTTTTTGGGCTGACCAGCTGTCTCTGACTAATAGCGCTCTGCAGAGATTGTATTAACTCAACAGTTTGCTGTTTCTTTTATGTTTATGTGATAATGAATATTTGCATTGTTATTTCTTTTCAAGTCAAAACAATGATGGTTTTACAGCTTTTAAAAAATGTTCAGAGGTACAATTATTGAACAAATTGAAACCTCTGCTCTAGATTTTTTCCCCATTGTTTTGAAAGGAGAAGAGGTAATAACAGACTTTATTTTAAAAACTTTTTTTCTGAACTAAAGCATATAATTCTTTGCTATTTCAGGGAACCAATCTTCCGCCTTCAAGGCAAATTGTACGAGCTAAGTTCTGTAAGCTTTACTGTTGCTTTTTCATTTAGCTTCCCAAGGGCACAGTTTGTCTTTAACTGATTAACTCAACTAGCGCTTGCTACTAATTTTTTTTAAACTTAGGTTGTCTTGTCCATAACACCCTATCATTGAAATAAAAATCCTCTTAAGAGGGTTCATCCCTTCACTGCTAATAACTTGCTGTGATTGAAAGGTATGAACTAGTAAACACTAAAATGCTATAATAATAAACCCTTAACACTGTGGGTGCTTTGATGTTTCTCTAATTTTAATGGGCCTTAAAATAATTAAAATCATTAATGATCTTCATCTCTGTCCTTTTATGCTATGTTGTTATGAAGTGTAAGCGTTTCTCTTCCCCTTGTATGATAATATTTCCAATAAATGTAGATGACGCTTCTAAAAGGTGGGTAAATATTGAATATCTGATTTTACTGTATTTGTCGATAAGCGGACCCAATTCCAATTATTTGCATTTATTTAAAAAATAATAAAACAGGAAAGCAAAGTTATATTGGTGGTCATTTTATATGGCTATAGAGTTAAATATTTGAAAACCAGATATTGTGTCTTTTTTTATGGAAGTGTAGAGACATTGTCAAATGACTATTCATAGGCATTTAGAAAAAAAAATTAAACTCCAATTTCTACCATGGATAAAGCAGGCTTATTCTTCCAACTATGCACAGGTTGAAAATGAAATTGGAGCATAGGTCAATTATTTGCCCCATGATATTTTGGGAAGACACAGGTTTTGGACCTAGACAGTCCTAGATTCAAATTCTGTTCTGTCACTTAGGAGTCATGTGGCCTGGGACTAATTGTGCCTGAATTTGCTCAGCTGTGTGATGGGAGGAATAGAAAATATCTGTCAGGGTGATTGTGGGATTCAGAAATGATATATATAATGAGGTTTGCAGCCCATTACCAGATACGTGCCCTGTAAAGAATAGAAACATTACTCCCAGAAGTTAGGTGCTGTTTCTTCAAATTCTTGGGAGAAAAAGTTTAAGTACAAGAAAATTATAAAAGTTATAAAATGAGAAAAATAAAACACGTGGGAAAATTAGAAGCTATGGCAGTTATTCTGATGTCTGCAATGCCCAGATTATGGTTGGATATTATATAAAAGATTTACCTATAAAAATTTCCTCCTAGTCAGAAACATCTCTTAGCTCACGGAAGTATATACATATAGGAAAAGCAATAGTGCAATAGCATAAATGCATACTTTAAATCAGAGGAAACTTGGAACAGCTTTCAGTTATATTACTTCCAAATGCTCAAATCATGCTAATTGGTTTCCATGACTTTACTTTTGCTGGATACTTCAAAGCCCACACATGGAAGTATTACATCTCAAGATAATAGAAGTGGGTGAGTGTTATAATGGAATATAGATTCCTTATCCAAAACTTCTGGGACCAAACATGCTGTGAAGGATCAGAATATTTTGGACTTTAGAAAAGCAATGCATTGACTATATCATATATTACCCTACATTTTTGTGGAGTTAGAGACAACACTCTATAATGAAACATATTCTATTTCTGCAGTGAAACAAAAGAATAGTCACACCAAATAAACTTTTGAATAAAAGATAAATCCTTTCACATCAGATCATGTTTTGATGCCAAATTTGTTTTTTTTTTTTTTTTTTTTCAAAAAAAAACCTTTCAATTTGCAAGCAAGGGATTATGAACCAGAATATGTTATTTTCCAGAATCAAATCCAGTAATATACACAAGATACAATACATGTTAAAGGATCCTTTGTAGTTCTTCCTGCTTAACAGAAATAAGCCATAATGACTTGAAATCTTTTCTTTATGAATCTGAGCGTGTGCTGTTGATTGGGGTTTATGTGAAAACAGTTTTGCCTATTAAAAGGCTCAAATCTGGGGAGTCTTGGAGCCCAGCCTTCTGACCGGTGCTGGCTTTTATGGTTGGTGGGGCTGAAACACCCTGCAGCATCTTAGGAAGTGATTCATCCATGCTGCTATCCTCTTAGGGCTCCTGGTTTTAGACTATTGTTGTGCAGCATCTGTTCTGAAATATTTTAGAAGGATTTAAGAGAGGCAAAACTCTTTTTTAAAGTCTAAATTCTATTTGTTTATGTCTACCTAGAAATTTTAATAATTTCACAAGTTGATGTCAGCAAATGTACAAAAAAAAATGTGAGCACATAATTTACCTAAAACTGGACTGCTCAAAATTTTAAATTTAATGTTCATTCATCCTTCGACTCATGTATTCAACACCTATGTGTGCCAAAATCTGTGGTGGGTGTTTAGAGAAGTATGATGATGCATCAATCACAGGCCTTATCCTCAGGAAGCCCACAGCCCAGCAGGGATGATGGTAAGTAAGCAAACTGATGTCCACTTCCTTTTCCAGGGCTAGCTACTTATGACTCTTCAGGTCTTACCAAAACATCACTTCTGAAAGAGGCCAGCCTTGATCACCAGATTTAAAGTTCCCTTCCCTTCCCAGTGTCTTTCACTATCGATTACATTTTATTATTTGAAACAATCTTATTTATTTATTTACTATTTTTTGTCTTATGTAGGACATAAGCTTCATTAAAGCTATTTTTATGTTGCTTAAAGCAGTACAGAATCATAGTAAGGTTTTAAGCACAATTATATTAACATTTGATAATCACATAAACAAAGGCTTCAAAGGCAAGACAAGACTGGAAAAAGATTAGTTAGAAGGCTGATGTGGATGAAAAATTGTGGTGATCCAGGTTTTGGTGTTTTTACTGAATTTGAGGAAAAGCTGATTAATTCAAGAGCTGTTAAGTAGGAAGAATCCAAAATATCTGTGATAAACTGGATGTTGGAGAGAAAACTGGAAGTTGTCTTCAGTGCCGTCATTTATGATTTAGGCACAAGTAAGATGGTGCCGCTGTTCATAGAGAAAGGAGCATAGTGAAGTCAGTTTGGGATCCAGAGGAAAAATAGGTAGCTTTCTGAGTATAAGTCACTGTAGGAGTTCAAAGTAAAAATGTCCAGTGAGAAGCTGGATAAAAGTATCTAAGTCCAAAAGAGACACAGAACTCTTTCTTCCAAAAGTATTGGAGAGTCATGGAAGGATTTCTAATAGGAAAGGGAACTCAACTGATTTTTACATTAGTAAAGTCTGTAATGGAATAGTTTGAACGAGTCAAACTAGAGATACAGGAATTGGTGAGGATGCTTTTGAAGTTATTCAGGTGGAAAAAAACGTTGGTTGCAGGTAGTATTGGCAGAGGGGACAGATTCAAAATATATTCAGAGAGTAGGATTGGAAGGTTATAAAGAGTTCTCAGGGAGTTAAGTCATCCTTCTAGGCTTACGGCTAAGGGGATGCACTGACAAAGGTAGTGCAAGAGGAGGCAAAGCAGGTGTCAGGGGAGATGAGAGAAGAAGATGCTGATTTCATTTTGAATGTTTGTGCTTATTGGAAACATCATTGGGGTTTGAGGTTCAGGACTCATGTACCCTGGAGATACGTTTCATGGTTGTCAATAAATACATGGTAACTGAAGCCATGGGAGTAGATGAGACCACCTCCAAAGGATGAGAACATAGAAAGGAATATAGGACTTAAAGCATAATGGAGAAAGAAGAACTGGAACTGAATGGGGAACTGAAAAGGCAACTAAGAAGTGATGAGAGAGGCAGGAAAACTTGGAGATTGGTCGAACAAAAGCTAAAAGGAGAGAATGGTCAATAGTTCTAAGAGCTCAAGAAACTTGGAGGAAGTTGTCAGAGAGTTGTGGAAGGTCCTGTGCAGGTTGCGGACTATTTGAGGGTCCAGTGATAGCACAAGTTCTTTTGGCTTTATAAATTGCTCTTCTGCTCTATAGTTAGAAGGTGGCATAAAGCTGAGAACACAGACAAATGAATTGGTATTCTGAGCTGGAGGTTTTCTAGGGATGCAGCATGGAAGGTAAAGAGAGAACATGAGTTAGAGTTTTTAAGAGAGACAGGTTGAGGTCAAGGACTGTGTAATCTCATATGAGTAGCTTTAATGTATTAATCAGGATAGTTTAACCAAGTAACAAACAACTTCAGGATTTCAGTAGATTAGCATAATACAAACTTAATTCACCCTGCTGTAACAATTCAATGAAGGTCATCAAGATGCAAGGAGATACCTTGCTTCACATGGTTAGTAACAGACTGGGTTCTGGAATTCCAGAGATTCCAAAATCTCCCTTCTCCACCTTCTCCTGCATAGAACCTGCAAATTTCATTCTTCCAGCAGAATGGGAAAGACAGAAGCCTGGGCAAGGGAGGTTTTTAAGACCCAGTCTATAAGTGACACACATCATTTCCATTTCGTTGAACACAACTTAGTTGTTTGGGCTCACCTAGCTGCAAGGGAGGAAAATAAACTCTGAGCTTGTGCTCAGGAAAAAGAAAAAGACAAAATAAACAAACAGACAAACAAACAAAAACCCCATGATGTTGACTGACACTTGAAAGGAAATGGACAAGCCAGCGAACTGGGGGTTTTACAAAAAATCAGAAAAAGTGTGTGCCAGGATTAAGGAAAAGAAGTGACGAGGTGGGAAGTTAACGTCAGTGAGTGGTGTGCTATATCTGAAGGTTTTTTTTTTTGGTGAGACGGAGTTTCACTCTTGTTACCCAGGCTGGAGTGCAATGGCGCAATCTCGGCTCACCGCAACCTCCGCCTCCTGGGTTCAGGCAATTCTCCTGCCTCAGCCTCCTGAGTAGCCGGGATTACAGGCACACGCCACCATGCCCAGCTAATGTTTTGTATTTTTTTTAGTAGAGACAGGGTTTCACCGTATTGACCAGGATGGTCTTGATCTCTTGACCTTGTGATCCACCCGCCTTGGCCTCCCAAAGTGCTGGGATTACAGGCGTGAGCCACTGCACCCGGCCATCTGAAGGTTTAAGAGTAAAGAGAATGGCACCTGAAAGTCCGAGGTGTTATTGGAGTAAGAGAAAACAAACACTGGAGGGAGGGGCACAACAAGTGATAGCTAAAGATATTTGTGGAGCACTGTCTTCAGAAGGTGTGAGTAGCTGAATACCAATGGGGATGAAATTTCCTTGGTTGGAATATGTAAGGGGCCAGGAGAACTGATGTGGCATTTACATGACTAATAATTCATTTCTTTGCCATCAAGAGTCTAGCAGGAAGGCATTGCTGACATGTTCCTTGGCCCAAGAATGTATCCAACTGCAATTGTATACTGGGAAAGACTTTTTCTTTAAGCAGGAAGTAGAGCAGGTGCTCGCATGAACCTGGATATTATGGTACCTCTTAGTCCCAAGCTTATTTTCAGTTTTGTTTGCCATCCATGTGTCCACTATTATTCTAACTTTAGATTGGAATATGAAATTTGGCTTTCTTAAACCCGAAGGTCTCCAGGTCACTGAATTATCAACCTTTTGTATTATAGGCTGCAAACAGAAAAAGACAGTTCCTTCCAAACAGGATTTCTTCTCTCCCTACTTTCTGAAAACTAGTTTCAGTAGACACTAGTCTCTTTTTTGTAGGATCTCACAGGTCTCAGAAAGTTGTAAAGACACCTCACTATCCTGAAATTTTTTTACCCTGTCTCCTAGTTCTTCAACCTCTGTAAGAACATGGTTTGAGTCCAATATTAAAAAGGTGAGAGTTTAATTAGTTCCTTAACAAATGAATAACAACGATTGCCAACATCCTAACCTAAAACCGAGAGATCCTTCCAGCCTTCTCGCCTTTCTCCAATTAGCTAATTCCACCTTTTAGGGTCTGTCACTCTTAACCCCCACTCTTACCTGACTTCCCAGTACTGATAGCTCTATTGGTTGGGATTTTTTTGAGATGTAAATTTCAGAAAACTCAAATGACCCTAGAAAAAAGGGAATTTGTTAGTTTACATGAATGAACACTTCAGGGATAGAATCAAGCACTATTTAATCCACAACTAGTTTTTTCTTTCCATATTTTTGTTCTGCCCTTTTGCTGTGGTTCTGTTCTTGCCCCAAAGGATTGCAAGATGACTGTCATCAGTCTTCAGGGGATGTTTTTCCTAGTTTGAATCCAGCAGAAATAAGAGTCTTTTTCCCAGGATTTTCAGAAAACCTTCTGAGGTTCAGTCTGATTGGACTGGCGTGGAGCATGTGCTCATTTCTGATGCATCCACTATGGCCGGGGAATGAGGTATACTGATTAACTTAGGCCACATCATATGGGACAGGGGAGGCACCTCACCAGAACACATGGGCTGCTTCTCCCCCTGAGAGAGCTGTTTTTGGAAGAAGAGAGGATAGATGCGGGGGGAGATGCATCACAGATGAAGGCAGGTACTTGCTGAGCATTGTTTATCTTCAGAACAATCTAATTTGGATAATGGGATTTTTGTGTATGTTATCTTTTTAAAGGAGTATAAGATGGTTAATACTTTATTATTAAAACCCTATGGTTCACTTATTAATTAAATTTAATGATTTTTTCCAATTAATGAATTTTCCCTTCTCTCTCTCTTGTTTTAAAAATAATTCTGTTAACTCTGCTAAATTGAGAAGCAACATAGTGCGGTGGTTCTTCAGAGCTGACATAGTGGAGTCACTGTGTCATCATGAGCAAATTAATTAAACCTTACTGTACCTCAGGTTTCTAATCTGTAATAAGCTGATAATAATAGCAACTGTTTAATGAGGTTTTCATATTAAATGAGATAATGCTAGTTAGGTACTTAGGTATGGTGTTGGGTGTTTTACACACATTAGTTCACTAATTCCTCTCAACAACTCTATGAGGTAGGTACCCCTATTATGTCAGTTTTACATATAGGGGAACTGAGGCATGGGGAGGCCAAGTAATGTGTACAGTCACACAGATCATAAATGATAGCACTAGGATTCAAATCTTAATCACCGTGTTTAACCACAGTTCTAATAGTTTATAAATTTCATTAAGAACCTCATTTTGTAGCCTTAATTATTCAGAGTCTCATCATTTAAATTAATTTGCTTATTTTATTACTTAATTTTTTTTCTTTTTTTTTTTTTTTTTTTTGAGACAGAGTTTTGCTCTGTTGCCTAGGCTGGAGTGCAGTGGCATGATCTCAGCTCACTGCAACCTCTGCCTCCCAGGTTCAAGCAGTTCTCCTGCCTCAGCCTCCTGAGCAGCTGGAATACACATCTGGCTAATGTTTGTATTTTTAGTAGAAACAGGATTTCACCATGTTGACCAGGCTAGCCTTGACCTCTTGATATCAGGTGATCCTCTCATCTTGGCCTCTCAAAGTGCTGGGATTACAGGTGTGAGCTGCCTTGCCTGGCCACTTAAAATTATTCTTATAATAAAGCTGTTAGATCTGAAAAGAGTGAACATGGGTTTATATAAATTAATCTGATTAACAAAAAAACACAATGGCTATTTGAATTTGTTTCCATTTTATTTTTTAATTCTATAAAAATATCTCCAAAGGGCTAGTCAATAGCTTATAAAATAAAATAATCATTATTTTATTATAATAAAATAGAGATTAGAGTTTATGAAAACCACACTTGGTCAAATATACAGCCTGTTAATTTCTTCTGCATCTTTGAAATGTAGAGTTTTATTTGGAATAGTATTTAATCTATGCCACTTGTGCTTTTTTCCCCAGAAAATAAGCAGATGTACTTTCCATATTTTTACAGCCAAGTTGCATCTTAATGGAGGGTTTAGAGCATAAAAGCCAGTGAAGAGATTATCTTATGTACTCAAAATTACTTTGAAAAACCCTATTTAATAGGCAGGATCTGGGTTTCTGCTATGTTTTTTTCTCTGGGGCAGTAGAGGCAAGGGCTTGTTTCACCTGAGGAAGAACAACTGGTGAAACCAAGGCATCTCTCCTGCTGCTCCCCCCAGCTGCCACATAGCTCCTCTCTTTCCCTCCCTGCTTCCTTCTTTCTCTCTCTCTCTCTCTCTCTCTCTCTCTCTCTCTCTCTCTCTCTTTGGTACTCCCTCTGTCTCTTTTATCCTCTTTGATACTCTCTTTTTCACAAGTGTGGTGTGTTTGATTCCAAGTAAGAAAATGCCTGTATCATTACAATTCCTTGGAATTTTGGTAACATTTAAAAATGTTAGTGTTTCTCGCCTAAGATATTATTTTGTTAACCACTGTATAGCTTATTTAGCACAAAGTATCCATGGAGCCAACAAAGTATCCATTTGTTACTTGTATCCAAAGTAACATAATTTTGAATCTGTAATTTTCAAATTAAACAATAAATATATGATCACACTTTTTATTGTGAAAAAGTTAAATAATGCAGATAAAGTAAATGTACTCTTGACCCCCACCCAATCCTACTCACCTCCATTGCTACAACCACTGTTATCATTTTGGAGTATATATACACATATATATACACACAAGTACATGTATATACACTCATACACAAAGACACTGTGATTTAAAAAATAAAAATAGACAAATATTGTACAGGTTTATGCTAAAATTGTAAACTCCACCAAGCAAGAATTTTTGTCTCTTGTTTATTAACGTATCCCTAACAACATCTAAAAGCAGGTGTATGGTAGCTGATGAGTAAAATTTGAAATTGAACTCACTTTATTCACTTAGTGATATGTCTTAGGGATCTTTCCATGTAAATTCACAGACAGAAGATGACAAAACTTCTTTGTGGCACAATATTATAGTGTTCTACAGTACAGATGTGCCATACTTAATTCACATTTCCCTAAGGATAGGTATTTGTCCTGTTTCCAGTTTTTCCAAAGCAGCTGAATGAGTTCATAGACCCAACAACTATATATGTAAGTACCTCAAACCCCAGTACTGGATAATTATATTTTATATAATTTCTGATAGTCTAATAGAAAGAATAATACATTGTTGTTTTGATTCACATTTTACTTACTGAAAGTTACCAAGAAGCCTCATACTGACTAAACAGACTTTGGTATCCCTTCTCCTATTAAATGTCTGATGTGTCCTTTGCCCATTTTAGGAAACCATTGTATTATTTTGCTATTGATTTTTAGGATTTTTAAAAATAGTCCATGTTTTAATTTTTTTTGTATTTTATGTATAGTACAAATATTTTCTAATTATCTATCTCTTGATTTTCAATTTGTTCACTGTATAAAACAAAAGATTATAATTTTGGTTTAGACAATTTTAAACATTTTATGGGATTTATTTTTTATCTTACATTTTCTTCCAATATTTTTGTGGATTTTTGTACTTAGCCATATTAAAAATATATTTTTTTGTTTGCTGATCATACACTTCTATCCTCTTAAACCACAGTTCTTATGTCTCTAACTTACCAGTGTGGAGAAATATTTTTTATGCTTATTGGCCATTAGTATCTTCTCTTTAGAATGAGCCATTAATGCTTGTGTTTATAATCTCTTTGATTTTTTTTAACTTTTAGTGATTCATAACAGAATTTTGATCTAATATTTATATTGATCTTTTATCATACTTATTAACAGTTTTTAATAAATGTTCTTATGTAGAATTTAATTTATTTATAGGGTTCTTGAGGTGAAGTTTTAAAAACGTTTTGTAGTAATCTTTGTTGTTCTTTGTTCTCTCATGTCTTCTACTGTATTTACATTTAGAAAGGTGGTACCTACCTTAAGAGCAGTTAGATATTCATCCTAGCGTTTATAACATTTTTATGAATCTGTTATTGACATTTGTCTCTGTAACTTGTCTGAGATTTGTCATGGCACACGGTACAAGGTGAGGCACTCACTTAGGGAGCAGCGTATAGAGGCTAAGAGCATAGAATCTGCCAGGTCTGGTTCTGTCTCTTGCCAGCCATGGGCAAGTTCCTTAATATCTCTGTTTCTCTGTTTCCTCATTTGCAAAAGGAATATGATTATTGCATCTTAGAGTTGTTGTGAAGATTAAATACATTAGTTTATATCAAGTACTGTGTTTGTATGTTGTAACAACTCAGTTACTATTGGTTATTATTATTATTATTCCAAAGGGGCTAATGTATAAATATAATCATATGAATAGTCCATACCATCACCATTGATTTGCAATACTTCCTTGATTGTATAATAATGTCAACAATAGTAGCATAATAATCATAGCGGTTCACATTCCTTAAAAGTTTACTTTATGGCTAGGTATTGCCTTGAATGTTTTCCTTACATCCACTCATGCAGTTCTACAGCAACCCTGTGCATTAGGGTCTAGTGTTTTTCCTGTTTTATAAATGATGGGACTGAAGCTTAGAAAAGTTAAATAGTTTACCCTAGGTCATACAATGGATAAGTGGCAGAATTCTGACCTCAGACCTGGTGAAGGGTGAACTCTTAAGCTAGAGTCTGTATCTAACTTATTTATGTTGTCCCTCCATCTGTTGACTTTTGTACAGTGACACACTTTTTAATTATTGCAGCAGTCTATTTTAATAACTGCTAGGTTTTCCCTTTTATTTACTCTCCTTTTTTCAAAAATGAATTTTACTTTTGTAGGTAACTTATTCTTTCAGTTGAAGATTATTATTATTATTCTTTCAGTTGAGTTCTATTGGTTGTATGTAAAGCTTATAAATTCATATGGGATGAAGTCTCAGTTTTTTACTTCCTGTTTTCCTATCCAATCAAATAGTTGTTTGTTCTGTTTTTATAACTCTGTTTCCTCCCTTAATTTAGGTAAATTTACATTTCTTGTTAAAATATAAAATAGCTGAAAATACTCAAGCTGTAATTTTAAGTAGGATTTTTCAATTATATCTTCTAATTATTTATTGATACACAAAAACCATTGATTTTTAAGCATATGTTTTGTATTGCTGGAGTTTACTGGATTCTCTAGTAGTTTTAAAAATTCAATTATAAATTTTATCTTAACTGTGTAGTTGCATCTTTTATTTCTATTTTCATATATTATTCCTTTCAGAACTATAAATAGTACTAGATTTTCTAAGCTGCTTTTTACTTTAGTGGGAATGTTTTTAGTCTTTTACCATCAGTTTTAATGTTGGATTTTGGTTTAAAATATATTTAGTGTGATAAAGAAATAAATTTGGGCCTGTAATCCCCGCACTTTGGGAGGCCAAGGCAGGCAGACCACTTGAGGTTTGGAGTTTGGTTATTGGGAATGATTGTTTGCCATTGAGCTAATTTTCTTATTATTCAATTTAAGATAACATTATTTTTTGTGAAAAAAGAAGGAATATGCACTACTATTAAAATTTCCATTGAAAGAGAAATGTCACCAAAATTGGGGAGAAAAAAAAATCACATACTTTCTTTCTGCTCATTTCAATTTGCTAGATAAAACAAGAGGCTGGTTCATCTGTTGGGAGTGAGGGGAGTAGGAGTTACATGGATGTCTTAAGAAGATGGTTAAACTTGGTATAGTTACTAAGTGGAATGTGAAAAAAAAGTAAAAGGGCTCTCATTTGTTGGCCAGTTGGGAGAAACACCATCAGTTTATAGGCTGAGACTCCTTTGCAAGGATGTCAATCTCTTCTCTTATTATCCTGCGAGAACTCCAGATCTTTCAATTTAGCCATTTAAGGGTTTAGCAAAGGACAAATTATAAAACCTCATTGACTATAAAGGTGTCATGAGATCTTTTGTTAGTGATGATGTCCATATTGCATACCAGAAGGTTCTTTTGGAAGGATGTCACTGGTTCATTATCACAGTGAAAATCAGGATAAATAGATGAGACATTCTTGTATATATTTCCAATAGTGCTCTTTTGTTATCTTTCTTCATTGCTCCTCATACTGAAATCAAATCCTCTGAAAATAAATATGTCCCAAATTCACCATGACCAAGGAAAATTGCATTTTCTGTCCCCAAAGCATGAATCTTTTCACATTCTGTGCAATAACATTATAGAATTTTTCTTGAGTCAGAATATTCCTCAAAATACAGAGACATCTTTACATTCTTAGGATATTTCAAGGAGTCCTGCATTATGTATTCATAAAAAAGAAAGCTTATGTTGATCACAGCAGTCAGGCGGGGGGTACCTTGTGGTTAACATTCTGGGCTCCATTCTCACTCAGGACTTTGCTGTATCTTAAGTCCCAGTGTCAAGGTCCCTAAATTCCAGGGCATGTCAGGACATTTTATCATAAATTTTAAACTTTTGTTTTGTAATAGGATAATCCTATTTGAAAACAATCTTACTTTTTTCCTCCTCAGATAAGTGTATGTCTTCTAATCTTAGGGTCTCAGATTTACTGCATAGTAGCTCTACATGTCAGTTCAAAATTCCATTTGCTATAAATCTCCCACCCCTTAGTTAAGTCCTTCCTTTTCTTTTTTCCCTCAGACATTTGCGGTGACCAAGTCTCTTATAGCTTCTGTGGAATCATTTTTACTCTCCCTTGGGAGTAATTTGATGGTACAGCAAGATTTTGATTTAATTGGAGTAGTCCTAGTAGCGTGAAAGAGTTAATGCAGGTCTCAGATTTATCTGAATATTTCCGGAAAAAGCAAAGTGTTTTATTTCCCTAGCAGTATATATTTTCTAAAGTAAAACTTAAGAGATAATCTCTTGAAAAAAATGTAAACATGTAGCACATTTACTAACTAGGGAATGAAATGTCTTACTCCGAAAGTTGCTATGAAATTTCTTTGACTCAGCAAGCAATTCATTCCCCACCTCAGGGAATTCCATTAGGCTAAATTACACGGGATGAGTGTTCCCTATCCAGGAAATGAGTGTCCTGGTTTTATAATTGAACCTCAGTTCCTTGAAGCTTTGCAGTGTACTCTTGCCTTACCAAATAATTGGCTGAAGTTTTTGTCCTGATTCTCGGTAAGGTTATTTACACACTTAGCTTGTGATGGATGGCCTCTGTGGGCAGATTATTAGCTGCACTATCATTTATATTGTCTGGATGGAGAATTACTTTGGAAATGCTGAACAAAAATAAAATAAGCTTGAGAAATAAAAATATGAATACTAAATATAGTCATAATTTAAACAATTTCTAATGCCTATGATTATTATTTGTTTGCAATAGAATATGAATTCTTTATGGAGTTTTACCATCTCCAGCCCCTTTTTAAAGTTTTAATTTGAGTCTCAGTTGGCTTTTGTCTTTCATAAGGAAGTGCAATTATAACAAAAACCTCAGTTTAATAGCAAGTCATTTTATTGTTTCCTTTGCTAGTCTACTAAAACCAATTTTCTTAACAAAGGCATGGAATTTTTAACATATATATTCTTTTCTCTTCAAACATCTTTTTCTTTTCCAGCAACTCTGGTCTTCCTGTTGACCTGCTATAAAAAGTGGAGGAGGAAAAGGGAAAAGGAGGATTTGTTTTTGAGAACTCAACTATCTATAAATGACTTCCTCTTGTTTGGTACATCTACTTGCGGGATTTCATTTTCAAATGCCTGGTTGCAGGATCCATGTCCTGGAGGAAGGAACCATGTCATCCTTCACTCATCCTGTGCACATAGCCTGACCACTGCTCCAAATATTATCTCCTATCACTTCTGGCATTTCTTGTGTGTCTCCTCTTCCTGGAGTTCATAATTCATGTCACTGATTTCCGGTGCATGCGGAGTCAGGTTTTAGAAATATGAGACAATTTTAAAATTACAGATGCAAAGCCTCGCTGTTTGAGCCAACATCTGCAACTAGTTTATGGGATTAACAAAATAGCTGCTCTGGATGACTGATATTTACCAGGGCCTCTCCATTTCCCATCAGAAATCAAAATGCCTGTTACTTATATGTTCTTTAGTTTTCAATAGAAATCAGGAATTCATCTGTTACATACTTTATTAAGTTTCTTCATGGAGAATCTTGAGTTACAGCCAATTTTCAGTTAGCCATGATTAAGCAGGTTGGGAAGAATATGCGTAATTAAAATCTACAAATAATTAAAAGACTAACTTTAACCAGGAACCCCAACACTCTTCCCTGAAACGTTTTGCTGAAATTACAAACTAGGCAAACAGTTGATATGTTGTTCTCTTGTTTTGTTTTAGTGTAAACAAACGAAAAAAAATTCTGAACCTGTTACTCCTCAGCTTACAATCATTCAAAAATACTCCTTTACATTTAAGATAAAGTTAAAGTTCCAACATCCATTATTCATTCCCTCTTTGTTCCCTTTTCCTTCTCTTGCCCCTGGCACTCCTAAATTCTGTCCTCCAGGTCTCCAGTCCGCTTCAATAGCTCAGGCCCTTTCCCTGTTCTTTTCAATTATTGCCCAAACATCATTTCATTTACCTCAGTTTAAATAGCACTTTCCTAGGAGTATTTTTCCTGACTTCTACACTATTTTCAGTCCTCAACTGCATGTTCCCATAGAAATAGTCTTCTCACCCAAGTTTTGTTTAATGTCTACCTCCCGAATTTGGCTATATGCTTGGTTAGAGCAGGGATAGTAGTTTCCATTTTCACTGCCGTATTCTATGTGTCTAACATAGAATCTGCTTATAAATACCCAACAAGTAATTGTTGAATGAATGAAAGTATTAAATATTTTAAAATCTGGAATTAAATGACCAGATATGTAAATGTTCTATAAAATAATGACTCAAACTGTGACATTAACATCCAAAAGGGAGAGTCTAAAATATATTAAAACTGCTTATTAATTTTGGACATTACTTTCTATCATTCAAAGGAAAAAATGTACTTTAAATTTAATTGTCATTTCAGGCTTGATTCTTACAGTTTTCCATCTAAATAATATGTCACCACAACAATTATTACATGTAGGCCAGGTACAGTGGCTCATGCCTGTAATCCTAGCACTTTAGAAGGCTGACATAGGTGGATTGCTTGAGCCCAGGAATTGAAGACAAGCCTGGGCAACATGGCAAATCCTGTCTCTACAAAAGATACAAAAATTAGCTGGGCATGGTGGCGTGCACCTATGTCAGCTACTCAGGAGGCTGATGTGGAAGGATCACCTGAGCCTGGGAGATCGAGGGTACAGTAAGCTGAAATTGTGCCAGGATACTCCACCCTGGGTGATAGAATGAAACCCTGTCTCAAAAAAAAAAAAAAAAAAAAAAAAAATTATGTGTAGCTCTGAAATGTGATTCTGAAAATAGTAAATTCTAATCTAATAAAGAAACTGTGATTAACAATTAGAGATATATGAATTATATTTAAACCCTAGCAGATGCTATTGTTGCTTTAGATGGGAGAGATTTTCCTTTATCATCCTTAACATCCCAGATATTGTGACAATGCAATAAGACTGCCACATGTTTATAGTAGTCCTTGGTGTTGATATTGCCCTTGATTTAGAACCATGTTACAATATTTAATTGACTAATTTGTGATCTAGGGAAGGTATGTGTATTTGATATTCCAAAGGAGTATATAGCACAGTTGATCTCTGTTTGATAATAATATCTACTATTCATTGATGCCAGACATCCTGTTGAGTACTTTATATACATTCATCTCACTTAGTATTTGCAAAATCTATTTGAATTTAGGATTATTAGTTTCAATTCTTACATGAAAATAAATGAGGCTTGGTTGCCTAAATAAGTAAGTTGCCTAAGTTCACAGAGCTAGTAAATGGCAGAACTGACCTAAAAGCCCAGAAAGTCTATGCTCTGAATGAGTAAGCTGTAATCTTATTGGGAAAATGGGAGCACAGCAAACACAGTAGCAAGTAATTCAAAACAAGGTGATGTAAGTGCTAAACTCAGATAATGAACAGAGTAAATATAAGAGAAGAAAGAGAGCCACGTGGGCTACTGGAGCTTCTTTATTTGTTAAAATAGTATAATAGATGGACTCCTTTTTTTAATCTTAGAATGTTACATGACCAGAAACTGCTGTATGTACTTATACTTCTACCTGTCATTCTCTGGGATATTTGCTATTTTAATAACCATAACAATAGCTATAATTTATTGCATGAGTGTTTTATATCAGGCAATGTGTTAGGTGCTTTATTCTTCAAAATAACCTTGCAGAGCATATACTGTTATCTTCATTTTGATAGATAATAAAAATAGCTGATATGATTAAACATTTCTTACATACAAGCCTTGTGGCAAGCACTTGACATTCATTATTTTCCTGTATCTTCACAACAACCTTATAGTCTAGGTAGGAATGGTTTTATGACTGAGATAACTGGGGCACAGAGAGGTTGGATAACTAGTCTGGTGTGATGCTTGTAGTATGGGGCAGAGATAGGATTTGAACTCGTAAAGTTCAGCACCAGAGCTGGGACTCGTAATCATTTGCTTCTACTCTAGTTTCTCCAAGGCCATGTGACTAATATGGTGGAGCTAGAGATCAACTATAAAGTCTTGGCCCTTTCCACTCATTGGTACTCTTTTGACTCTTAAATCTGAGTGATTCTTTCATCACAGTGACTCTGGGCCTGAACTTCTTCAGTCTTTCCATTTTTGAATATGTGAAATTCGTGAAAACATAACCAATTTCTGAATGTCAAAGGTTACTTTATTTCCAGGGATAAAAATCTGTAGTGATATCTGTCTTTTTATCCCTGAAAACAGAGGGGAACATTTAATAGCATAGGCCTGGAGGTTGAGATGAGTTTGGGGCCCTTATTGCTACTTGCAAGCTAAATCATTCACATCATAAGGTTGAGTCTCTCTATGCCTCACAGCATTCAAAGATAAAAGAGGAACAGCAGTGTTAATCTCATAGGGTGGTTGAGAAGATTAGTGAGACATTCATGTAAAGTGCACACTGCTCAAAGTAAATATTCATTAAGGGTTAGCAATCATTTTGTCACAATTAATAAAGTTGTCCTTTTGAATTCTTAGAATTGTACCAGTAAACTTAACTTAACCAGTAGCTCTCATGGTTCCTGTGATTTAATAACATTAGCAGTTTAAAGTAGTCCTTATGGTTATAATTAATGCCTTATTTATTTACCGAATGTGGGGTATTTACTGAGAGTGTAGTTTGATGGTTAAAGGTAAATAAATAGGATTTCCTTGGTGAAAGAGTTGTCATAATGAGATAAAGTCAAATTGGAAAGAAGTAAAAACTTGTATTTGGAAAATAAACTCCAAGAATGACCCCTGTTATTTTAAATTTTATCATGGTAACATTAACATTCCTTAACTGCCTGCTTTGTGCCAGGCCCTGTTCTATGGATTCCCTCATTTAATTGTCACCACAATTCTATAAGGGGATATGCTATTATTAGCTCTTTCTGCCACTCCCCCACTTTTTTATGATTGAGGAACAGATGAACTGAAAGAAACTCAGAAAGTCCATGCTTTCTTAATGTAAATTTTAACTTTCCTGGCATCAAAAATTGACCTTGACAAAAGTGTCCAAAGCTTTTACACATTATACAGCACATCCTGCATCATCAGCTGTGAGTTATCCCCTTTGTGTTGTCAGTCACATTTTAATTCCCTGATAGGTCAATCTCAATCATAACTCTCTTCTATCTTTTCTTCTTAAATAATCTGATGCAAAGAGGCAAATAATACTGACTAGAAAAGGGATTTTGACGTTATCTACTGATTTAATTTCCTATTTGTTGAATCGATGCCACACACTCTTCTGGGGGTGGCGTGGTAAATAAGACAGATGAAGTTCTCACTCTCTCATGAAGCTTATATTTTAGTGGTGGAAAACACAGAAAATGAACAACAAAAAGACAAACGAGCAAGAAGAAATTGTATATATTTTCAGTGTAGAGAATTAAAATTAGTTTATATGAAGAAAAGTGAAGATGGAGGGGCAGTGTGGAGGGAGGCAATAGGAGAGCCTCTTTGAAGAGGGATGGCATAAGGTGAGTTCTGCATGACCAGCCGTGCCTCACCATGCGAAGGTCAGAAGATACAGTCCTGCCAGAGGCACAGCCCAAGACTAGAAAGAACTTGTGTGTTGTAGGAACAGAAAGATAGCCAGGGAGGCTGAAACATTTGGCAAAGAGTGGAAAGAGCCTAGGCTGGACATTCTAAGACACTCTTTCTGTTTTTAGTGTGGGTATTGAGATACAGGTAATCACTTTTACCTGTTTCATACTCTTCATAAAGGCTCTTCCATCAGCAGAATCTCTAAGATTCCATATACCTATCCACCTGCCCTACAAAGTGATTTGGCAAGAGTACAAAGGAAATAAGGTATCCCAATTCATCTAATGAATGAGATCTTTTCATCCTCCATGCATTTGTGCCTTCTGATCCTTGTACTAACACTTACTCATGTAATGCTGTATTCTGGAGTAATGGTTACAAGTACTGTTTAGTGCTCAGTGCATTCTCATTTGTCCTTCAACAGTAGCTACTACTCTTCTCATTTATGGATGAGAAGATTGAGGCTCGAGAGGTTAAGGATCATGCTCTACAGGGGTGGAGCTGGGTCTAGAGGACATGGAGACTTGCTTTCTCCATGGCAGTGTTGCTTATTTTACAGTATGCATAAGTTTCATGCCACATATGAGACTATGGGCATCTTGAAGTCAGTCCAAAATTTTATCTTTTATAACTTTATACCATGTACTATCTGGTAACTATGACAAAGATGTTAAAAATGTTGTTGGCAGTATGAAAATATTTGATCAAGAAATGACAATAAACTTATTCCCATCAAAATTACCTTCATCTTCTCAAGAAAATATACCAATGAAAGAAACGGATTGTTTATCTTATGTTTATATCCATGTGATGCATACAGTCTTTTCATTGTCTGGGAGTCTGTCTACACCACAGTAACAAAAAAAGTGCAGGTTTTATATTTGGTGCTGGAGATAGAAAGGCATTAGATAATATTCCTGTTCTCCAAGGGCATGGGATCTAGTCCTGCAGAGAGCTCTCATTAATTTTTTCCCATCACACCACACCTCCTTTTCAATAGCAAATCCTGTCATCTGGAATCTGATCACTTCTCTCTCTCCCCATTGTCACCACCCTGCTCAAAGCTCCAGCATCTCTCACCTGGGTTATTGGCCTTCCTGTTTCTCCTCTTTCTCTCCTAAGTCTCTCCACTCAGCAGCCAGAAAACACCCTTTAAAACAGTGAAATCTTATTACTTCCCTGTTCAAAACGCTCTAGTGATTTCCATCTTACTGAGAATAAAATCTAAAGGTCTCCGATGACTCTTAAGGTCTATGGGATCTGTCTCCTCCTGCCTCTCTGATCCCATTTCCTAAGGCTCCTCACCCTCTCACTCACTGGGATCAGGCAATTGGCTTCCTTGGTGTTCCTGCCTCAGGACTTTTGTACTCACTGTTCCCTCTTCCTGGAATTTATTCCCCTCCTCCCTCCCCCTACACCAACACAATCCACATGCTCTTTAAATTCCTTCAGGTCTCTGCTGAAATATTATTTTATCCAAGAGGCCCTTCCTGATTAAGTGAAAAACATCTTTTTCTCTCCAACATAAACCGAGAACATACATTATCCCACTTAGATTGCTTTATTTTTTTGTAGTATTTATCAGCTCCAGCTATATAATTATATATTTATTGTCTATTCCTGAGCTCCACCTGCAGCTCCACCCCAGCTGGAGAATATAAACTCTAATACCTAGAATTAAAAAAAAAATAGGCACTCAATTAACATAGTAAGTCAATAACCATCTATTCAACGGATGGACGGATGGATGAGTCTTCTGTCTCTGACTAATATCTAGACTCAGCTTATCTTTGGCTCTGAAAAGATAGCACTTGCTATGTAAATAAATTGTGTTGTGGTAATATTAATGAGGTATCAGTTCTTGTTGGACTGTTTATATCAGAAGCTGTAGGAAGAAGCATGCCTACATGCTTCTTGGCATGTATCATTTTGGATGGCATTCTATCTGGATAGGTGTGTCTTTTTCACACACATATGATCATTCTAAAGAGACCCATAGGAAGTTCTCACATGCCTGCTCTTTGCTTTCCTTGTTCATCGACTTCTGTACTCGTCATCCCCCTATTTCCTTGCACTGCTGTAGACCTGGTTGTTTTCTGAGGCAGTCCCTTATCCAGTATTCTTTTCTCACATTGTACATTTGGTGCCAATCCAAAGCCAGTCCAACATGGAGTAGACAGGTGGTGTTGGAAAGGGGGAACAGGAAAAGGCAGAGAAGAGGCAAGCCTCCAACAGAGATTCCCTTCTTTTTCCTGTAGCTGAAGACCCTATGTTCTCAAATGTAGCCACCTCAGCTCTATGAGCCAACTGTTTCTGGAAGTACATCTGGAACACTTTCGGATACTAAAATAGGGTTTCATGGTCAAATTTGGAGTTGGTAAGCAAAGTTAAAAGGCATTTTTATCTTGGTACTTCTTAGCATTTTTTTAAATTGCATTTTAGGTTTTGGGGTACATGTGAAGAACATGCAAGATTGTTGCATAGGTACGCACATGGCAGTGTGATTTGCTGCCTTCCTCCCCTTCACCTATATCTGGCATTTCTCCCCATGCTATCTCTCCCCAGCTCCCCACCCCTCACTGTTCCTTCCCTATTTCCCCCTAACAGACCCCAGTGTGTGATGCTCCCCTCCCTGGGTCCATGTGTTCTCATTGTTCAACACCTGCCTATGAGTGAGAACATGTGGTGTTTGATTTTCTGTTCTTGTGTCAGTTTTCTGAGAATGATGGTTTCCAGGTTCATCCATGTCCCTACAAAGGACACGAACTCATCGTTTTTGATGGCTGCATAATATTCCATGGTGTATATGTGCCACATTTTCCCTGTCCAGTCTATCATCGATGGACATTTGGATTGGTTCCATGTTTTTGCTATTGTAAACTGTGCTGCAGTGAACAGTTGTGTGCATGTGTCCTTATAGTAGAATGATTTATAATCCTTTGGATATATACCAAGTAATGGGATTGCTGGGTCAAATGCAATTTCTATTTCTAGGTCCTTGAGGAATCGCCACACTGTCTTCCACAATGGTTGAACTAATTTATACTCCCACCAACAGTGTAAAAGTGTTCCTATTTCTCCACGTCCTCTACAACATCTGTTGTCTCCAGATTTTTTAATGATCGCCATTCTAACTGGCATGAGATGGTATCTCAATGTGGTTTTGATTTGCATTTCTCTAATGACCAGTGAAGATGAGCATTTTTTTCATATGTTTGTTGGCCTCATGTATGTCTTCTTTTGTAAAGTGTCTGTTCATATCCTTTGCCCACTTTCGAATGGGCTTGTTTGTTTTTTTCTTGTAAATCTGTTTTAGTTCTTTGTAAATTCTGGATATCAGCCCTTTGTCAGATGGGTAGACTGCAAAAATTTTTTTCTCATTCTGTTGGTTGCTGATTCACTCTAATGACTGTTTCTTTTGCCATGCAGAAGCTGTGGAGCTTGATTAGGTCCCATTTGTCCATTTTGGCTTTTGTTGCCAGTGCTTTTGGTGTTTTGGTCATGAAGTCCTTGCCTACGCCTGTGTCCTGAATGGTTTTGCCTAGATTTTCTTCTAGGGTTTTTATGGTGTTAGATCTTATCCATCTGGAGTTAATTTTAGTGTAAGGTGTCAGGAAGGGGTCCAGTTTCTGCTTTCTGCACATGCATTTTTAATGGAATAATGTGCATTGTGTACCTGAGAGAAGACTGAATGGTATTGCAGGAATTCCAAAACTTATTTAGTCATGAAAACTTTTTTCATGGAATGTTTCCTTGAAATAGCATTTCTTAGAACATACTGCAAGAAACCCTGCCTCAACCCCATCAGTAACTTAAAAGTCCTCACTGAGGCCTAAGCCCTCTCTCTATTTTAGAGCACCAGAATGGTGGCATTTTCCTTTATATGGGCATGGCTCTTATATTTAGTCTTTGTAACTGATATGGTTTGGCTATGTTCCCACCCAAATCTCAGTTTGAATTGTTTCTCTCAAAATTCTCACATGTGGTGGGAGGGACCCAGGGGGAGGTAATGGAATCATCAGGGTTGGTCTTTCCTGTGCTGATCTCATGATAGTGAATAAGTCTCATGAGATCTGATGGGTTTATCAGGGGTTTTCGCTTTTGCTTACTCCCCATTTTTCTCTTGCTACCACCATGTAAGAAGTGCCTTTCACCTCCCACCATGATTCTGAAGCCTCCCAGCCATGGGGACCTGTAAGTCCAATTCAACCTCTTTTTCTTCCCAGTCTTGGTTCTATCTTTATCAGCAGTATGAAAATAGACTAATAGTAACTCAGGGTCTCACGAATATCATCTTTGATTTTTTTCAGAAAGCTGAATTGTATTTGGAGTGGAGAGAGGAGAAAGAGGTTGTTTTTAGGAATGAGCTCTTTTATTTTGTCTCCTAGTAATTACTAGCAGGTAAATCCTTAACAACACTGAAAAGATAGTGAGACCTAAGGGCAAGTTATAAGGAGGAAAAACAACTGGGTCATCCATAAGAGATTGTGGCATTGAACAGGGGAGTTGATAAGCCACTCCTAGGACCTCAAGACTAAAGTGCACAGGGATAACCAAACTGACAGGAAAGTATGTTTGTGGTTTGCATAAAATGAAAGCCCCAGTCACCCACAGCTATTTGCTTGATGGTGTCAATATCCTCACAGCCTGCACTGCCAGAATCTATAGAACGATCAAAGGTGAGGAAAGAAGGTCTTTGATTCCTTCATATTGGAAGAGATTTAAAACTGGGATTCCACATTGAATCTATACATGCATTTTCCCCTAGAATATCAGTATTTATAGTAGTGGGTTCTCTATGAAGGACTGGCTACTAACACTTATTTAATACCTGAGTGTGTGAGCATCTCCTTAGTAATACTATTGATACGCTTCTCCAGAGGTGTTATAGGGTAAATAAAATTTTCTGCAATGTCCTAGGAACCCAAAACCTTAAAATTTGTCAGCCATTTTCATTATTTGACATTGATAAATTGCTCTGTAGCTTTGATCTGAATGATTGAATGATAACACATCTTGTTACTTCCCTATAGGGACCCAAATTTTCAGGAAGTCTTTTACAACTGATTCTCTGTTTGACATGTTTTCTTCATTGGCCAATTCTTTTTTTTTCTTTTGCATTTTTAGAAGAATTTCTTATTCTGCATCTAGAAGGTGATGAGAAAGTATTGATTCATCGTATGAAATCAGACTTACATGGGAAAACTTCACTTCTGTCACCTGCCCATTCCAATCCAGCACTCCCCCTCTCCATCGAGCCATAGCAACACTTAGTGATGTTCCCCAGCCAGCATGCATCAGGAGAACCAGAGTGATTGTTCTCACATTTAATGCTTTCAGACCAGTTACAGCTGGCTGCTCCTGCAATGCCCATCTCTCATCAGAGATGCTGAAGCTCCTCTCTGAGTTCCTCCATCCTCCCCTCTGTCCAGAGATTACAGGCAAAGGTCTGGCACAGAAGGGAACCTTTGGTACCCTGCTTTAGCACTGCGACCCCAGCAACTTTGTGGATTGGTCAGGGTGATGTCATAGCAGTTGTTAAATATTTTTAATATTCTTTCTTCAGTAACCTTAAAACCAGTGAAAAAATTTTTACTTTTAACCTTACGTTGGCATTTGACCTTTCAATCCTTTTGCCTTATTGAGGCATTCTTGTTCATTCATTTCTGTAGTGTTCACTGTTTTCCCTCTCTCTTCTAGCCCTCAATGGGTCCATCCTCTCCACCCAGATATTGCACGTTGGCTTTCCTCAGGGCTTAGTCCTAGGCCCTCTTCTCTTCTCACTTAAATGTTGGTTTTAAGTCATTTTTTTTACATCTACAGTTTAAATTACACCTAAAAACAACAATTTACAAATTTGTACATCTGATCTAGACATCTTTACAGCCAGTGATCTATTGTACATGTTCACATTTTGACATGTCCAGACTGAACTTATGACTCCTCCCCTCCCTAAACATAATCCTCCTACTAGTCTCTCCATGAATGTGCCTCCACAGTCTGTTTAGTTTCTTAAACTTAGACCTCAGGAGTCATCTTCCATGCCCCACTCTCTCTTATCTTCCATATCCAATTTATCATTGTCATACTAATTTCTCTTCCTTAATATTCTTCAAATCTGTCCACTTCTCCGTATGTTCATTTCTAACAGTCTGGTCAAAGTTATCGTAATTTATAACGTAGGATTCTGTAATGGTCAACTATCCATCACCCTGTATCTTTTTTCCTCATTCGAATCTCCTCACCAAGCCAGAGCTAGAAGAAAACTTTTTATGTGTAAATCTGCGTTAGTCTGTTCTCACACTGCTAATAAAGACATACCTGAGACTAGGTAGATTAAAAAGAAAAAGAGGTTTAATGGACTCACAGTTCCACGTGACTGGGGAGGCCTCACAATCGTGGTGGAAGGCGAAGGAGGTACAAAGTCACTTGGTGGCAGGCAAGAGGGGGCATGTATAGGGGACCTGCCCTTTATAAAACCATCAGATCGCATGGCACTTATTCACTATCAGGAAAGCAGCATGGGAAAGACCTGCCCTCGTGATTCAATTCCCCCCCACTGAGTCCCTCTCGTGACATGTGGGAATAATGGGAGATACAATTCAAGATGAGATTTGAATGAGGACGTAGCCAAACCATATCAAAATCTCATATTGCTACCCTACTTTAAACATTTGAAAGACTACCCATTTCTCTCAGGATAAGGACCATATTTCTTCAAAAAATTATGTGACCAAGTGTTGTTTGCCTTTTCTCCAGGCACACCTTGTAGGAAGCTCACTCTTGCTTTAGGTATAGTGGCCATTCTGAGGTTGCCTCTCCCTCCTCCATTCCCACCCCACACCATTCAAATTTCAGCTCAGGTGCTAAACACTTCAAGTATGCCTTTTCTTATACCTGCTGCATGTCAGAGCACTCTTCATGTACGAACCACTTCTTGGCAGCACCGACCAGAGTTAATAATTTTACATTTATCTGTGTGAGTTCGTTTAATGTCTATTCTCTCATTCGTCTATAAGCTCCGTGAAGGTTGGGGACTGTGCCTTTGTGTGTGTGCATTTCTGTTTCCTTGGTTTATTCTTGTATTTCCAGTGTGCTCCCTGACACATCTAAGTGCTTACTAATTTTTTTTCTTTCTTTCTTTTCCTTTCTTTTCTGTTCCCTCCCTCCCTCCCTCCCTTCCTCCCTCTCTTCCTTCCTTCCTTCCCTCCCTCCCTCCCGCCTTTCTTTCTTTCTTTCTCTCTCTCCTTCTCTCTCTCTTTCTTTGTCTCTCTCTTTCTCTCTCCCTTCTTTTCTTCTTCCCTCTTTCCCTCTTTCCCTTCCCTCCCTCCCTCCTTCCATCCCTCCTTCCATCCCTCCCTCCTTTCTTTCTTTCCTTTCTTTCTTTTCTGTCTTTCTCTGTTTCTTCTTCACAAACTCTCACTCTATCACCCAAGCTGGAGTGCGGTGGCACGGCACTGTCTTGGTTCACTTTACCTTACACCTCCCAAGTTCAAGCGATTCTCCTGCCTCAGCCTCCAGAGTAGCTGCGACTACAGGTGTGTGCCACCATGCCCCATTACTTGTTGTATTTTTCATAGATACAGGGTTTCACTATGTTAGTTAGGCTGGTCTCAAACTCCTGACCTCGTGATCTGCCCGCCTCGGCATCCCAAAGTGCTAAGATTACAGGCATGAGCCACCATGCCTGGCCAGTGCTCACTGATTTTCTATCAAGTAATTAATAAATATTTACTAAGGTTTTTTTTTTCCTCTGTTAAATAAGCTCTCTGGATTATTTTTAATAAACATCCACATTTTATTCAGGCCTTGATAATTATGAGATATTTTTTCCTCATGTGTGCATATTTTTGTCCTTGAATGTGATAAATAGATGACAGGCTTAGTTCTCATTCTGTTTTGTATCATTTGGAATCCCTTCCACATGGAGGGCCCATTAACTTCAAAGGAAGTTCTGCACATGAAAAAGATACACAGGAAAAAAGTGAAAAAACTAAAGCCTTGATGTTCATCATGGTTAATGGCCTGGATCTTATAGAGGTTTAGGTGAGTAAACTTTGAGAATAAACAGCTCACTCTTCATGAACTCTTAGAAATAATTGTGCATGTGGCAGAAATAATGCATAGGCAGGCATTTGAGCAAATTCTGGGAAACAAGAAGAGAAAAAAATCTTTAGAAATAGTTTTATGAATCAAGATAGTATGGAAGCCTAGTAAGCCACAGAAGCACAAAAAATGCCCTCATTATGTGAGACAGGCTAATGTACTGGAAGCAAAACTCACAAGAGGTTTCTGGTGCTTTTGCAGGGCAGAATGAGTGGATGATGATGAAGGCACCATAGACATAGTCATTCTAGATTTGGGGTGTCCAGAAAACAGTGAGAAAGGGGCTCTTTCTGTTGCATGATGAAGTTGTTTTGTGAAACAGTAACTTGGAGTTCTGTTTAATTTACAAAATCTTTGTTAGGTGGTTACAATTTAAACTTATGCCAGTGTTATTGGGTAGAGGTTGGAATTTACAGAGGAACCAGAAAGTTATTAATTTTTGGCAGCTATATCTTAAAAAGCAGGGGTTTGATATGAATATTAAATATTGGTTCCTTTTCTTCAATCAGTTTTTATTGAACACTATTAATGTTTCAGTCAATCAAGTCAGTTCCCTATTTAAAATAGTCAAGCTTCTTTTATCACAGTGATTTTCTATAGAGTACTTCAGAATTTCTTTTTATGTTGTGCTGTAAGGTTATTTCACTACTAGGTTGCTTATAATCTGCTTCAGTGTTTTTTCCAGCATACTATGTTCATTATACATTAAAGGAAATCTCAAGAAATTGCCTCTTTTAAATAAGCAATAATATGATGCCAACTTACTTTTTAAATAACATGAGTCTTATAGGAAAATAGGAAAAATACAGGGAAAAGGAAAGAGGAAATAAATAGAACTCTTAATTTTACCATCAGTTTCAATCGTAGATAACATTTTGATATATATTATAGTTTTTTTACCTGTCCTTACAGTAACAAATATAACTGAAATAATAGCATACATATAATACTTATAGGTACTGATCTAAATCCTTTACATGTATTAACTCATATGATCCTCATAACGACTCTACATTACAGGTGTTATTATTATTCCATGTTACGTATGAATAAATTGAAGCAAAGGGAAGTTGTTTCCTTTAACTCACCCAACATCACCCAAGAAGCAACCATTGAGACCAGAATCTAATTTTGACTCTAGGGTCCTGCCTACTGTTAGCCCATCCTGGCAAAAATATTTTTCTCACATCATGTATTAGGCTTTTTTGTTTAGCTTAATTTAACATCAGAGGATTATGCCACAACCTGTTAATCAGTTTTCTGTCAAGAAAATGGGTTGCTTCCAATTGCGTGCCATGCCATACTGTAGCCAACATCCTGGCATATGTGTGGGTTCGGGTGAGGGCTCTGAAATCAGTCCACCGGAGAAGTTTTATTTTATTCAAGTGCTGAATCCTCTAAGTGTGCTCTGCAAATTGGAGTAAAATGGCAAACAGTAACCAAGCTCCTACAAGGAAGTTCTGTTGATGACAAACATGGATTTGGCAGTTAAATAGGAGTGAAATCTCATTTTTCTCGCCTAACATGGAGGAAAATGTTCCCTCCCTCGTAGGATTATTATGTGGATCAAAAGTAATAATGTTTGTGAAGCTCTTAGCATAGTGCTTGGCACCAAGTAATGTTTAGTAAATGTTAGCTATTGTTACTATTCCTGAATTTCTAAAAATGGAGTCAAATTATATTCTTTGCCTATTTTAGATACTTAGGAAATTCTCATTTCCTAGAAGGTTAAAACCATAAAGTAACATCCAAATGTAAAAATGTCACTTATCCAATTCATTCATGTTAGTAACAGATTGATTTGTAGAGTCTTGAAAACAAAGAAAAACAATATTTCATCAAATATTTGATTATTTTGTATCTTAATTTCACTATTCTTTATATGTACTTTATCTTATTTGCTTGTTTTCACAACTTCTTTATTCCTGTCATAGCATTAGTTCATCAGGTATGAAAATCTATTTTCTACCGTATAGCTGGCCACTTACAAGTCACACCTGGTCATAGTTGTGGTGGTTCTCACTTGTGATTCTGGGTCAGGGGACCTGGCACAGTGCCTGATCCATCATCGGCATTTAGGAAATACTGGATGACTGACTGATAAGTGTCTTAGGTGAGAGAGACTTCTGAACACTTTCCTGAATTGAACTTGTCCCTGAAAACTGCAGGTATAACCCCCTTCCTTCCGCTGTTAGATCATACATCCTCAGTGGGCAGGCAACTTCCCTTGATAAATGGGGGCAAGAATGGGGGAAAGACAGACCCGGCACGACACTTCCCTGTTTATCTGTTCAGCTCTACCAATGTGAGAAGTCACTTTACTCCTCCTGGAGAGGACTGAGTGAGGAAACAACAGGAGTGCCTCTCCATTTCTCAGCCCTCATGATAAAATATCAACAAAATAGACATGTGAATTTTGTGAACCCCCTCCTCAATGTGAATATAAACCCTCTCTTACTATGAAGTTCCTAGATATGAAAGTTCAAGAATTACATTCCCAAAGTTATTTTAAAGAGGTTAGCTTTGCCATTATGCATTTACCACCAAGGGAGAAAATAATCTATATGCATACTCTTGGACCAGGACACTTGAAACATGGCTGTCTATTGCAAAATTTAGGAATTTGCAGGGACCACAGCTCTAGTTACCCACCAGGAGTTTTTTGAGTTACCTTCCTTTTCCATACAGCGTATTCAAAACCTCCTAATTTTTACTTTCCTTTTTCCTTTGTGTTTCTCCTCCTGTACCTGTTAAAAAATTTATTGGTCTAAGGAGCCTAGGCTTCCTGAGGAGACTTTCAGCCCTCTATCTCATTAATCCAGAGCCAGCCTGAGAACGTGTGCTTACCGGACGAGTAAGTGGGGTGAGGCAGACCCTTAAGTCTATAAATAAGCCACACCAGTTAAGGTTAGCTCCCCATAGTTTCCTTCTTGCCCTGGCTCAGAGTGCAGAATGGCACTGATGACAGCTGATCTAACCCTTCCTTCCTAGGCTTGGCTCTAACAGGTTAACATTAGAACCTATAGAGTGCACAGCTACCTTATAGTATAAAATTAGGAAATCTAGTTCACCTCCTGAGGCCCACCAGGCCAGTAAATGGAAAGACTCTTTTCCCTGTAGTTAAACCCCTATCTTAGGCATACCTTAGAAATGAATCTGCTAGCCAAATTCAAGGACAAGTAACCTTTATGCTGACGATGCCTGTGCTCACAAAGGTAGATCTTTCCTAACCAACTGGGAGACTGGACTGCCCTTTGCCTTTGAGGAGCCCATGCAGCTCCCCAGCATTTGCCCAGGTAGGCTCTGAGGTATGTGAACTACCTTTATAGAAGCAGGTGCTCATCTACTGAGAAAGCCTAGGTATAAGCTTTTGTAATCTACCAAGATCAAACTATTGAATGGTGCATGGATTACAACCTTTATCCAGGCTGCAGCAGTTAAAAAAAAAAAGACAGCTGCATAGCCGAAAAAAACTTGCATGGTTAACCATAAGCAAGCTCAAGGTCACACCCACTGCTCACGGGGTTCAAGACCTTGGCCACACTAGAATTCTTCCACATGTACTTTTATCTTCCCATGATTTTATTCCTTGTCGCTGTATTAATTTTGTGATCTAGTATGTCAGCCAGATGTTGGGGTCTGAACTTAACCATAACATACAGGTTTTGCCGACCTTGACAAAACCTGTTTTCTTAGCATGGAGGAAACTAACAGAACACACACTCTCTTAGGGTAGGCTCACCACCAAGGGAAAAGGCTGGTCTGTTCCACTTTTCCCATTGCTGGTCTTGCAGTTGCTTTCCAAGTTTTCTTATTTGGCAAAAGAACCTTGGGTGATATTTATGGGCAGTAAATTTTAAAAAACAGTTTGTCTCCAGCTGAACAAATGAGAACATGCCCTTTTAGCTCTCAAGGTCCTTTCTAGTCATGTAATTATGGGTTTGCTTGTTCTTGTTTACTCGAATACTCAAAACAGAATTTGATACTCAAATACTAAGAGGCTGTAGGTGGCTATTGTAGTGCACATTGATAGATTCATTTTGAATTTGAATATAAAATTAACATTTTATATTTTATCTTTCCAATGAAGGGCCTCTACCACTAATCCAATTTGTCTTGGCTTCTTTTCTAATTTTATTTAATCTTTGTCTTCTGTTCCCACTTACTTTCCTTTTTTTTTCTTTTTATTAATTTCCCCTTAGTGGTCTTACCCCTTGTGGTTTGACCATTTTTCCTGAGTATCTGCCTTTTCTTATCTCATTCCAGTGTTTTACTTTGGATTTCATGGCTTCTGTCCCTCAATTCTTTAGTGAAAAAGTACATTAGGAATTGTTCTTTCTAAAATCCTATTTTGACCTGATTGTTTTCAGAAAAACAAGACCACTTGTGGACTTCCTCTAGTGAAATGAAGTGCTGGGATTGGGTTCATGCTTCTTAACCTTTTTATGATGGCAGCTTAATTGCTGATAGCATCCAGCGCTGAACTCACTTTCATAGGTACCTGGTAAAGGATGTGTGTTGTGTTTCTTCACAACACGGTAGCTATAATCTTCTTTTTCTGTACAAATTAGAAAGCAAATTGCATTGCAAATGATATAATGTCATAGGGATAATCTCAAATCTATTTTCATTATTTTTATGCCAATTCTGTGAAAATTTTAACTATTATTAGTAACATAATTTTCCTGTGGCTCAATTGACTATATCCACTGGACTAAATGATGTTTAATAAACATCATTTTCAGCTACAACATTAAATACTTCTAGAAATAGTGTCCAATAGAGGAATGAACCTAATAGTGTCAGTAAGATCAGGCAATTTATTTAGCTTCACATCAACTAAAACTCTGAAAACGCCATTCTTGACTTCATTGGCCTTATTCCTTTTATCTTCTCATTTTCTACCTCTCCACTAGCACCTCCTGACCTTATTTCTCTGCTTGACCTAGATTGAATGGATGATCACCTGCATTACTCTCTTGCCTGAAACCTTCAACATCTTTAAACTTCTGTATTTACGTACGTCACCTGGGTTCAGAAACTCAGGACCCCTGGATCAATTCCCATTTATCGTCTCATTTTCTACGTCAGGGGTACAAAGTGCTGCTGGACAAGAGACCACAACTACACTGATTGTATTCCTTCAAGTTCGTTTTTCATTCTCAGCTTTTAGCCATTTAAGAAAACAAATTCTAGTTGTACCCACTCTCACTCAACTACTGGTTGTCCCACTGCTGCATCACTAATCTCAAGCCTTTCTTCCAACTTCTTACTCTCACTCTCCTGGATCATTTTGTCTGATTTATCAACAGAAATGGAAAAATCAAATATAATTTTCCTAAACCTTCTACTCTGTTCCTCGCAAGCAACTTACATCCACCTTCATTCTCCCAACCTCCCCTGGCCTCACAAGATGAGGCAGCTTTATTCCTATTGAAGGCTAGACCCTTCCCTTTGCTGTTCATCTTATCCATTCCCATCTTCTTGGTGCTTGTATCCTCTTTATTGTATCACCAACCTCTTACTGTCTACTGATTATTAATCAATAAACATGCTCAATTGTTGCCCATATGAAAAAAGGAAGGAAGGAAAGAAAGAAAGAAAGGAAAGAAGGAAACAAAGAGGAGAGAAAGAGAAGGAAAGAAGCCTAAAACCAAAGAGCTATCACCACCGCTACCTCCTTTAACCCTGTGACCTCTTCTGGTTTTAACTGTCTTCCACTTTCCTCTGGGAAGAACTCTCTCCAGCCATTGTCTCCATTTTTTGTTTCCCACTCACTTTTCAATGCAGTGAACTCTTTGACTCTTTGTAACACCACCACAGTGGCATAGCTAAAGACACTGTAATGTCTGCATTGTACTGTCATATCCCTTTCTGTGCTCAATTTGACACTTCCAACCACACACTCCTTGAAATTCACCTTGCCTTTGGCTTCCATGACCTTATTGCTTTTATCTCTGACATTCCTTTTCAGACTCTTGTGACTACCTCTGAAATGTTGATATTTACCCCTGGATTCCACCTTGAACCACTGCTATTTTGCTACCAGTATATGTGTCGAGGATTTGCGAGTCTTTACCTCCAGCCCTAACTTCTTCCTTTTGCTTCAGAGGTCAGGTCACACTCTTTGTGTGTTTCTTAGATCTACCTCAAAGTCAGCATGGCCTTTGCTGAATTCGTCAGTTCCCCCACTTTTCCAAACTGGTTTCTTTTTCTCTATTCCTTTTGAATTTTAGAATGATTGGTTTTAAAAGTTGATAGCTGCAGTAGTTTCAGAATCATCCTAAAACAGCACACTGATCAATAAAAACGTAATATAAACTACATATGTAATTTAAAAATTTCTGGTAGCTGCATTAAAAAATAAAAGGAAACAGATGAAATTAATTTTTACAATGAATTTTATTTAGCCTAATATATGTAAAATACCATTTCAACATATAATAATTGCTTTACATTAATGAGATGTTTTACATTCTTTTTTGTATTAAGTTTTCAAAATTCTGTGTTTATTTGAACACTTATGGCACATCTTAATGGAAACGAGTCTGTAGGGCTCAATCACCATATGTGGTTAGTGGCTAGTGGCTATACTAGTAGCTAGTTCTAGTCTTTCCCCTCACTAATACCATTCTCATTCACTCATAAATCCAGTTGATTTTACTTCCTAGGTCAGGCATCCCCAGACTTTTTATACGGGGGGCCAGTTCACTGTCCCTCAGACCGTTGGAGGGCCGCCACATGCTGTGCTCCTCTCACTGACCACCAATGAAAGAGGTGCTCCTTCCTGAAGTGCGGCGGGTGGCCGGCTAAATGGCCTCAGGGGACCGCATGTGGCCCACGGGCCGTAGTTTGGGGATGCCTGTCCTAGATATATTTCTTTGGTAGGTCCATTTCTTTTCAATTTTATACATCATGGCTTTAATTCACATCCTGGCCGTATTTCACTTGCTTTATTGCAATGGCTTTTATAACTTAGTTTCTCTGTTTCAGGGAGCATGCAAGATCCATTGAAATGCAGGACACTATAGTAGGATATCTACTGATACATATTTTTAACCAGAAAATAAGGAAAACAGCTCAGATTCATATTTATTTAACATTTATTTATTATACGTATTGATACCAGCACTTTTGCTCCATATCTCTGATAAAATGAAATAACTAGTATATTTTCATTGAGTGGTATGATTAGCATGCTATTTGTAAGCTTTGGTAGGGTGGGTAATGATCTTAGTGAGAAATAATTTAGCTCTTTCTTAACTCAAAACTGTTAAATAGATGTGATCATTTACTCTAAAGAAAATAAAGTTTTGATTGTATGTGTACATACATGGGCTTCAAACTTCATTATGAATAAGAATCACCTTGGCAACATATTTAAATGTAGATTATTGGGTTTCATATATAACTTCTGATTCATTTGGAATGGTAGGTGGCCCAGGAATCTCTATTTTTATAAAGCATTTGAATGATTGTAATATAACTGCTAGAAACTATACTGTATTAGTCTGTTTTCATGCTGCTGATAAAGACATGTTCAAGACTGGGAAGAAAAAGAGGTTTAATGGACTTACAGTTCCACATGGCTGGGGAGGCCTCACAACCATGGTGGAAGGCAAAGAGGGGCAAGTCATATTTTACATGGATAGCAGCAGGCAAAAAGAGAGCTTATGCAGGGAAACTCCCATTTTTAAAACCATCAGAACTCTTGAAATTGATTTACTATCACAAGAATAGCACGGGAAAGATCTGGCCCTATAATTCAGTTACCTCCCATTGGGTTCCTCCCATAACACATGGGAATTGTGGGAGTTAAAAGTCAAGGTAGATTTGGGTGGGGACACAGCTAAACTATATCACATACTTTGAGCATTAGTCTGTTCTTTGTGAAGTAGAGAGTTAAAAAGCCATGGAGAAAAGTGCACTAGCCCAGACCTGAAGGGATGCTATATGGGGGTTATAAAAGCAACAACAGCACACTGAAATGGAAATTGGGCACCAGGGCAATGCCGAAACTGGGAATCAAGGGTAGAAGGAGCGGGTAATGTGGAGAGAGTCTTGGAAGACCAATGATGAGAACCTTGGTCTATTCCATAATTTCTCTGAGATTGGCCTTCCTTCTTCAACTACAAAGGTTGATAGTAATATAAAAATGAAATCTGATTATTAGTGTATTTTCATCTTCCTTTAGTAACTGACACTCATTAGTTTTTCAATAAGTAACTTTTAAATATTTCAGGATGTCAACATATTGAGTAATTTCAGTGTAGGACAGTTTTTGACTTTAGAACAATATCATGCAATTGCATTTAGTGTTTCATTTCTAGTTCTATGACAACAAAATTATCTTGTATAGAGGACATGGTAAACGTTGCCGTCTAAAAAACAGAATTTAACTTCACAATAACTCGGAGGGGAAAAAAACCCACATTTTTCTTAAATGCCATCTATAAATAATTTCTGTCAAATCTATAATCCAACCTGTTAATGTTTTAAAACTTCAAAACTGTTTAAAAATTTTTAAGATGCTACATGTTTTATAATATGGCAGAGAACAACCAGAAGAATTAAACCTCATAGATTTAAAATTTTACAATATGCTGTTCAAATTATAAATTAAGACTGTTAAAAACATCATACTTTTCTTTGTAGTGTATTATTTCATCTTTTTCATCAATGAGCCTTATTAGGGGATAATAAGGGGCTAATTGATTGAATTGAATTTCTTCTTTTCATCATTTGCTGACAGGTCTCTGGTGGAAATCTTAATGAGCTGCAAACCAGGCAAACAAATGGGCAAGAAGGCTGGAAGGAGGGAAGGGACAGTGGATATGGAGAGTCTGTTGTTTATCTAATCAATGAAATATGTTTTAGTTGTAGCAACAATGCCATAAACAGGCCTGACACAGTCTATTTGATAACCTCATTTTCAGTCACTCCACTTCCATCATTGATGAGTCTGAGATTTTTATTTCATTCATTGACAGGAGAGACTTCCCTCCACTCATCTGTACTTTTGGAAGATAAATTCTCTTGAATAACTCAATAGGAGTTGAGTTTGGAGGGAAAATACTGTTCTTATTACAATTAGTATCTTGTTTTTAACTTCTCTTGGTCGGACATCTAATCTGCATTGGCTTTTATTAAACTAAACACCTTTGCTGATTTCTGCTTTCTTGTAGGTGATTCGCAAGGGGTGGCTCACCATCAGCAACATTGGCATCATGAAAGGGGGCTCGAAGGGATACTGGTTTGTCCTTACTGCGGAAAGCTTGTCCTGGTATAAAGATGACGAGGTAAGTCACAGAGAGTGACAAAGTTTTCTCATTAAAGTGTTAAGTTAATTGATATTATTGTACTATGCAATTTTGAGACACCAGTGGTTCTCTTTCAGTAAGAGTAAACTTGGAATGTTTGTATAAAAATTCACTGTTATTTTCTCATAGATTTAAAATTTTATAGCATTCAACCAAATTTCTTTTTCTTTTTTATTTCTTTGCTGTAACCATGTTTGCTTACCTGAAGAAATGGATTTAGGGGTCGAAGTTGAAAACTTCCTTATTTATAATTATGTCAAGGTACTGGTACAGTGAGAACAATTTTCATTAAATAAAGTGCTAAAAGACCTAAGGTAATAGGACATTTTAAGAGTGAAATTAATAATACTGATGTAGAGTTCATAAAGCATTTTGGAATTGTTCCTGTGACATCTGTCTCAAATGAAATGGAAGGGTTTTGAGAATGTCCACATCAGTAGTCTTCAAGTGAATCTCAGATCATTGTTTATATAAATTTTGTTTTTTGAGAATTTGATATCTATGTAAAAGCATGAATTATGGTAATTATAGTGTTCTGGTTCATGTTAGATGTTAATAATTTTGGTCCTGTGACTTACTACTCATTTAAATTTGATAGCTATAAAAGTGCAAACAAAAAACTCGTATTAGTCTTACAGAGCCATTTAAGTGCTAGAAATCAATACCATTAAATGTGAGGTAGCATGGATAGAAATTAAACTATGTCTTGAAATTTTTAATAGCTCTGATCTGACTTGATAATTTTTTGGTACTTATAATGCAGCATGCAAACATTAGGTAAGAATATTCTGTAATAGCAAAACTAGGTGAGATTGTCTCAATTACATGAGACCGTAAAGGGCATGCGTTTCAAAGTTAAAGGTTTTTCCTATCTTGGCCTGACATCTTTTGAAGGCATTACAAAGTGACTTTGTCATTCCTTGAAGGAAAGTTTCATGACTTATATAATCATTTTCATTTCTCAAGCACTCTGTGTGTCATAGTGTGTTGATAAATATTAGATGATTGGTTGATAGCCACTAAAATTTCTGCAGTAAGGGAAATGAAATCCTATAGAAATGTCCAAACAAAATTGCTATTTAAGAGCTTGTATTTAAATTGTTATGTCATTGACCATAGTCAAAAGTAGATTTGGTCATTGTGATAGTCTGAGGATTAGCAATGGTTTCTTTTCTGTACTGGCTGCTTTGCTATCTCTGTCATTCTGTGGGAAGCTCTAGTTTTAAAGATCATAGCACAAGGAGCTCAGATACCCTCCCCTAGATATAAAAATTGCTAAATAGATGATCTTTTTTGCTGTTCAGTTGTAATAAAGTATCTTCTATTAGATATATTTCCCCCCCAAGGATTTAGATGATAATTGATGTGCATGCGCTTAAATATGTGTAAACCGTGGGACCTTTCTCAGTTATACAGGGTCACAGAAAATATTTTACTGAGGAATCATAATAGTGTTGGCTAGTGTTTTATATATATTAATGAACTCATTTAACCATATTCAGCCCTAACTACTATTATTCCTGTTGTTGGATGAGAAAACTAAAAATAAAGCAAAACCCTTTTTAAAAAAGTATTTTCTACAGGACTGTTTTACTTATTGCAGAATATTTAGTCTTGGCCAGTATAACAAACTTACCAAAGTCACACAGCTAGTTGGTGGCAAAGCAGAAATTTGAACCCAGGCTGTTGAGCTCCAGAGCCTATGCTTTCAACCGCAAATGAAGGCAAGAATCCCAGAGATGCCTGGAGTTGTCCAAGCCAACCTCATCCCGCAGAGAACTTATGAAGATGATTTCCAGGCATCTCAGCATTGACATGTTCCTGGGTGTTAGCAGTAGTTACACTGAAGACTCTGCAGTAGCTACTGCTGTTGGAGTGTGGCATTAGTCTGGCTGCGTGAGTACTGAAAATAAGCCTGTTGGAAGGCACAGGATGCTCCCTGTAGGGAAGGAAGAAGCCTTGAGAGCTTAGTGAGCTCAGGGTTATTGGCCCATATCCTCCCCTCCAGACTCAGGATAATTCTTTATAAAAAATCACCTGACCTTGTAGCTTCCACATGAGTACTTGATTACAACAAATGGAAAATAAATATGCACAGTTATAATATTAACCAAGTGCCATGAACATACTCTGTGTGCTCTGTATGAGCTGTGTATGAGCACACAGAGTGGTTAATGTTATTACCAAGGTATGGTATAGAGAGTCGTTGGGGCAGGGGAAAGTGGGAATGACCCTTGAAATAAAATGGAATGATTTAGATGAAGAAACTCTAGGAAAGTGTAGTTTCATCCATTCATATCATTTTAAGAAAGAGGAGATGACAAAGTTACTGCTCTGTGGAGCTAACAAGCAAGTAGGCTATAATACAGTATCAGATAGTAAGTGATCTGAAGAAAATAAAATGGGATATTGAGTTAGAAAGTAACAGGGAGGAGGTCTTTAGATTTGGATGATTGGAAGGAAGTACTGCTTGAGCAGAGATTAAGATGATGAGCTGTGCAGAAGATTTTGCTGAAGAATATTACATGGTAGAGGGAACAGTAAGTGTAAAACCCCTGGAGATGGGATCCAACAGGAACTCTGTGGCTGTGACATAGGAATAGTGGGGGAGAAAGGCAGAATATAAAATCAGAGGCACCAGTGGATGGGGGCCTTATCAGTCCCTACCCAATGATTTGGATTTTCTTCCAGGGACAATTGAAAGTGATTGAGTGTTTCAGTGTGTGACATAATTGGATTGATGGTTTAGAAAGATTACCCTGGCTGCTGGATTGTGTGTAACAAGTGGGATGGGATGGATGTGTGGAGGGGGTGGGGATGGCTAGCATGGAAGAAGGGAGACCAGCTTGGAATCTCTGACCATAGTCCAGGCAAGAGAGGATGGTGGCTGGGTAGTAGCTGGTGGTGAGAGTGAAGAGCACTTAAGTTCAAGATAGCAAATTTATGGTCTATACACAGCTACAATTGAGTCCGTAGCTACTGTTATTCATTCAGACCTCTCCTCAAGAAACAAGATAGGAAGTAGTCATCATTAAGATGATCATTGAGACTGAAATCTGGCCTTCGTGGATTTAAGCAGATGTAATGACTAGGGGGAATGCTACTTGCAGTCAGTGATGGTCTTGATTATGATCATCATCATAATGGCTAACAGTTATTGAGTATTTATCGTTCAGTGAGCACATTATTTACATTCTTCATTTTAGAGATGAGGATTGAGGCTCAAAGAAAATAAGTAACTTAGCCAGTTGCTAAGTGTCAGTGCTATGCTCTTTTATGCTCTTTTTTTTTTTTTTTTTTTTTTGAGACGGAGTTTCGCTCTTGTTACCCAGGCTGGAGTGTAATGGCACGATCTCGGCTCACCGCAACCTCCGCCTCCTGGGTTCAGGCAATTCTCCTGCCTCAGCCTCCTGAGTAGCTGGGATTATAGGCACGCGCCACCATGCCCAGCTAATGTTTTGTATTTTTAGTAGAGACGGGGTTTCACCATGTTGACCAGGATGGTCTCGATCTCTTGACCTCGTGATCCACCCGCCTCGGCCTCCCAAAGTGCTGGGATTACAGGCTTGAGCCACCGCACCTGGCTATGCTCTTAATCATCTGAACATTTCTCAACAATTATTTCTGAGCACTTCTTATGTACCAAGCACTGTCCTAGTCAGTAACGATAAAATGATTAGCAAGGAATTCATGGTACCTCTTCTTATGAAGCCTCTTTCCCAATAAAGCAAACATATAAATAAATGGGAAAATCTATCAGATGCTGATTACAGGCTAAGAAGAAAATAAAGCCGGTGATGAGTTGACATAAAAAATGTCTGGGGTAGAGGACACAGGTTGGGGGAACTTTACACTGGGTGCTCATAAAGGTTTGTATTAATTTTCTGAGGCAGGATTGAGCCTGATGAATTTAAGGAATGTAATTAAGACCAGTGTGACTGGAGCAAAAAGACAAAGGTACTCTAAAGATTGGGATTTTCATCTTAAGAATGATGAAAAGTCTTTGAAGTTTTTAAACTAGAGAGTCACATGATAAGATTTAAATTATTTACAAATTCCTTTGGCTGCCTTGTGGAGAATGGATTGAAAAAGGGCAAAACTGGATTGAGGAATTACTAGAAAGCTATTGCTTTCTACAGCTATTGTGGTCTGCATGGATAATGGTAGCTTGGGCTGGGGTGAGTTGGACTTTGTAAAAATGAACGGATTTAAGAGATACTTTTGGAAGCTGAAAATTGACATGGTGGAGGAGGTCAGGGTCAACCCTGTGAACACTATTCACACTCCTTCATAAGTTGTTTAGTTAGCCAAAACTTATTTTCACAAAAATCCTAATAAATATTGAACTTTAATTCACCTGTATTTCTCATCACACATGCTAAGAGTTCCAGCGAATGGTAAGCCTCCCGAGACCAGGAGACATTGTTCCCTATTCTACCACCAGGGGACACAGCACTGATAGGAGGCTCTTACTATTGATTGAATGAAGGTGTCATGGGGAAAACAAAGGAATACATGAAGCATAATAATTAATCTCGTCCTGACATATCCAGTGTCAAAATTAAATTACTAAATTATAGAATAAAATTACCATTAAAAGTAGATTGTCTTCAATTTTGTTAATTTTCATCATTGAAGGTTAGTTTTTTTGTTTTTTGTTTTTTAATCCTCTATGTAAATGTGACTTCCTTGATTGAAAATCATTTAAGCAGAAAATTAATTTCCCAATGTTATTTTCATACATTGCCCATATAAGTTGTACAGTTTCGGAGAGGGATTTAGAAAACAGCAAGATGTGAGAATAAAATAGAAACTGTCATCTGAAAAGTTTTTTGAAATGGATTTTTGATCTAGAGAGTTTTCCATCAATAGTTCAAAATCGAATTTGGAAAAAATGATGGCTTTTCTTTAACATGTGTCTAAAATGTGAATTTTAGGAGAATGGGAGATCGATTAAAGGAGAAAAGAGCCTTATTTTTCTTAAAACTAATGAGAAATTTGTTTTAAAAATACATAAATGTATAAATTTTAAGAGATAATTAGAATCTCGGAAGAAAGGGGACTGTTCATTTATGTATAATATAAGCATTTAGTCAATGTTTATTGTATTTCTGTAGCCCAGTGTGTAAAGATTAAAATCATGAGTTACTCCTAGGCAAGCAGAATAATGCAACATAGGCTTTTCCAGTGGAAATCTACTAACCTTACACTATTGAGGAAAACCCAACATCTGCATTGAAATAAGGACATTCTTTGGACTCTTAAGAAATTACAGGCTTCATTTTTGTGGGTTGAAGTGTTTGGATAACTTGATAAGGAGATTATATGATTCCCTTATAGGGATATTTACTTAGCATTGTTTTTATTTTGTAACAATAGCAAATGACAAATGTAACTTCAGAAATAGGAAACAAAATGACAATTATATCCCTGGATGATCAAAGTTGTGAGATCAAGAAGTTATAGAAATATTCAGCTTTCTTTCTCGTTTCACTTCTACTTTTAAGATTGTACATATTTCCTACCAGATCTGCACACTCCCTGTGGTGGAGGAGGTCAGCGTCGAGCCTGTGAACACTATTCACACTCCTTCATAAGTCGTTTAGTTAGCCAAAATTTAGTTTATTTTTACAAAAGTCCCAATAAATATTGAACTTTAATCCACCTATATTTCTTAAAATTCTGTATGATCTTGATTGTGTATTTTTTTTACATATATAAACTATCTGATGTTATTCTTTTTTAGTATAGGATTACTTCATACAAATATTTCCATGTTCTGGCATTATCTAAAGATTTATAATTTTGGAGAAAGAGTATTATTCAATGAACCATAATGGCAAATCCTATTCCAAGTTTATTAAAAATGAGTTTAGATTCAAACCCATCTCCTATATGCATTATTTGTGCTACTCAAAAGTATATCCTGCAAGAGCAATATTATTCTTAATATTACCCTTTCCCAGAAGAGAAAAATTTTTAAATGTGCCTCATTTAATGACTTTTAAATACATATAAAACATTCTTTCAAGCATTTTTTGAAAAGTGAGTAAAAAATGTTTAAGAAAAAAAGTGTTAACTTTATGCTTTAAGGAAAAATATTGAAAATGTTACCTGGAGTACCTCACTTTAGGATGACAGTGCTGCCGTCCCAACTTTCCTTTGGAGTTGGGAGGATGAGTGTAGTCTCCTTACTGTTCTGGCTAGGTCATTGTCTCATTCTGGGAGCTATCAAGCACTCTCCTGAGATTGCCTTACAAAGTCCAGTAGAAACATTCCATATGTGAACTCCCATAGATAGCATTTACAACAGACTGTACAAGGTAATTAAGATTGGGTAGAACGATGTTGATATCCTGTGAGTCATTTTTATATTGTCTTCCTGTTTATATTCTAAATTTTGTAAGTATTGTTTAGGACTTTATTTGCTAGTCATGGGATTTTATTTAAGGTAAAAATCCGCATCACGCAATGTATCTTGCAGAAGCAGAAGTGAATTTTAGCAGATGACATATTGCCATAAGAAAAGATTGTTTAAATGAATCATATTTTTGCTTTGTAGTTTTGCCCCATCATTCTGCTTTTTAATTAAATAAGCTATAATGTTAGGTTTGATTAAAATATTATTGTTAGAAAATTTGAAACTCATGGGGCTTTTAGCCTTACGACTGAGACTTTCATTTTAAAAATAAAATAGCTGAATTAAAAAGTAGTTTGCTTTAGTTCAGAATACATACATAAAGTGTTTAATTATTAAATGTGAAAAAAGTTTTGATTAGCCTGTTACATTTTTTTAAGCTTGACCAGAATCTTTCTAAGAAATATAAAAATTTTAAATACTGAAGCTAAAACATGTTAATGAACTAAATCAAAGTTGAAATATTTCTAATTTTATCTATCTTCCCACGTTTTACCCTTAAGTATTTAAAATATTCATAGACAAAAGCCATCCCTTATCATTTCACTCCAGTTAACAGTGCATAAACTGAAGTTTGGATATTTTCTCAAAAGATGTGGCAAAATATATATTTCAAGTGCATTAACCACTTTCCTTAAGCTTCTGAATATAAATGAGTTGCCTGAACATCTCAAGAGCTTGAAAGTTTATCGTGATGGAAGCATAGATTGCAAGTGAATGTGTTGGCCTTGTAAATTCTACTCCTGGAACTGTAACATAAGCGTCTTCTTAATTAAAGGATGACGCAGTCATAAATTTATGTATACCATGACACTTGGAAGTATCAAAGTTTCAACTTTCCATATGTCAAAAGAGGAGAAACGGTTATTTTGATACAGTTGAATGTTATGTTGGAAATAGGAGTCTTTTCACTGTATTTTGCCCAGACCCAGGCTGGCAGAGTTAACTCAAAGTACTTGATCCTTTGGAATACTCTTTTCCTCCCATTTCTTCTGTCTTTCTACCCTGTCCCCTTAAAAAAAAATCATGATATAGAAAACCATACTTAGTTTATAGATGAGAATTCTTAGAATAATGTATTCTTTGTCAAGCATCAGACTGAAGTTATATTGTTTTGTTATATCGAGTTTTTATCTTGATATGGGGTGCTGCAAAGCCGTGTACAATAAATGTCAAGGGTAGTGATTTACTGACAACAATTAGGAAAAGAGCACTATAGAATGCACAGGAATATTTTCAGAAATGGGTTTTATTATATTTCATAGGCACCACTCACTTTACTTTTGGTGGGTTTTAATATTTGAATCAAAGTAATACATAGGAGGTAAGTATTAAACCAACAGATTAAAGCCCCAGGTCCCGGAGCCCCTCATTTTGGTTGTAGCTCTTGGTGTAGATGCTATCGTGTGAGGGCTGCTTTCTTTCAATGGCTGGTTGTCATTCAGGCTGGGTTGTCATGTGACTGCCTGTCTGTGCCTGCTGTACAGGTGAGCGGATGTTCTGCACAGCAAGTGTAGACAGGCAGACACATGACAACTCTGTCCAGCCAGGCCCTTGGTTCCTTCAGGTTTCCTTTGCTCATAGATACAATCAGCCTGTGTTCCAGATTTGGTGATTTTGGAGAGTAAGGGGAAAGGGAGAAAAATACACAGTATAATTAAACATTAAAACATTATGGAACTAAAAACAAGTTAGACTTTTGACTTTATTCAGAAAGTACATTTATACATTTGTTCCAAATGTGCTAACATGGATAATTGGAATAGCAAAAAACTCACATTAAAATTTTAAGGACGAAAAGAGATTAAACACAAGGTTTATTCTTAAATCCAATTCATATTATTACTGGCCCACATGTAGTCAGAGTTCAGAGTGATTGAACCAGATGCTTTTCCTCTTTGCAAAAAACTGCATATTTTAATACTGAAGTTAAAGATAAAAACTATGTTTATACATGTTTCTTTTAGTAGATAAGTACCATAACCTTGCCCATGAAAAAGAAAATTATCATTTACATGGAAATGGCAGCCTTTTCAAAATAATTAATGAATCTAATGTATTTGCCAACCCAAGCTACTGACTTTGGTATCTGATGCTTTGATAATAGGATTTTACAAGGGAATATGTTTTTACCAATTATATGTTAAACGACAGGAACTTATTTAAATGTCTCATTTTCCTTTTAAATGAAGTTTGTAAGTGTGAATGTGAAATCAAATTAAAGGCAGTTGTGAGCTTAACTTTTCCACCTCTTAATTAACTACAGGGTCATGCTGTGAATCAACAGGGTATAAACTAGAAGATTGTTATTCACAGTGATGCTCAGACTGTGTTTTGGATATAGTTAGTACAATATAGTTACAAAATAGTGTCTTAAATACAGAAAAGTCAAATTCATTTTATATCCAACAATTAAAACCAGATCCTTTGAAAAATTTTCTTCTAATTTATATAAGAGCTAATAGTGTTAAATATACATATATAAAATTTAGTTCTGGTGAGTCAAGAATAATTCTACTATTTTAATATCAATTATCAACTCACATGTGTAGAAGTATTAAGCAAATTCCCCTCCCCTTTTAAAAACAAAAATATCCAAGTAGTCAAAATTCCAGTAAGTAAAACTTCTTAAAAAAAATACAGTATTGCACAAGGATTGTATAATTAGAAATTTTCTCAAAGAACTTTAAGAAAAACAAGTAGTTTGTGATTTATCTTTAATTGTAAAATTCTGAGAAAATAGCAAATACAAACTTAATGGAAAGCAAAATAGTTTTTAGATACTGAGAAAATGACAATTTTCTACAAGTCTGAACTTTTATGCAGTGATTAGATAAGGTAATGTTTTAACAAAAGCTAATAGGTGCCATTTTCTGTATATTTATGTAATTTCAAGAAAACAATTTTCTGATTCTGTTTCTGGCCATCACTTCCAAGTAAAGGAACTTTTTTTTTCTTGACAGAATAAAAAACATGAGTAAACTTGGCTGCTATTTAAATAATTACAAGTTCAAAGTATGCCAAAAACAAGTGCCTTAAAATACTATTGTGTTATTGTTGCTGCATTCAGTGCAACAGAAAGTAATTATAGAGTGATTCACTTACAAAGAGTATATTGGTAGAAATTTTAAAATTACTATAATTCCGTATAGCTTTTCCTCTCTCTCCCATAAATAATTTGATCCAGTTAACTCTGCTCAATTAAAGGAATGATGCATGCAACCTGAAAAAATAAAAAGAAATATTTGTGAGTTTGTATGTTATGCTTTAATAGAAAACAGTTTTATTAAAGCAAGATATCCTTTTTTTTTTTTTTTTTTTTGAGCCAGAAAAACCACGACAGTTTTTCAGGGGGAAAAAAATCTTGCTGAAAATGATTGTTCTTTTCATAAGGCTTTTGGACGATTTATGTTTCTGATAGATTTTAAAAACACACTCACAGTAAGTATGTGACATATGAACACTTCATAGTTATGGTAAACCTGCCCCTAAACTTGTTAAAAAGACAAAAGACTAAAAAACATAGTGACTTTTTTTAATCTCCCAAATTATAGGTTGAATAGTTTATTATTCCTTAAAATGCTAGCTAAAATATAAAGGAGTTATTTATATTATCATACCAGGTAATTTTTAGTATGTTTATTATTCCTTGTTTTCTTTTTGTCTTTTATTTCTTGTCTTAAGGGAAAAAAATGTAAGAAAAGAATTATCTCCTAAGTATTCTGTAGTAAAATTAAACCAAAGCAACTCCAGGAAACTGGTTGTCACGCTAAGTCAGAAAACTCAAAATGAAGATTTAATTATTTTTTCTAATTTACTTCATTATCTCTATTAATACTGATAAAAATTATTCATAAGGGACCTTTGAAAATGGGTAAATATTTATATCTACATAATTTACAAAACATTAAAGTAAAAAGGGATTTGAAGTAAGAAAGTTTCAATCTTAACTCAGGAATTTCCTGTCTCAGGTTAAAGCCTGACCTTCTAGTTATTTTAAGCCAGGATTTCTGAGTGATGGTCTCTTAGTTATTATTTTGACGTTATTGTGATGGGTGGGCCATTCTCCAGAGAGCAGAGTGAAATGCATTGTTTATAAAGAGCAGATCCCTTGTAGAGTAAGTGAAAGCTTTGGCATCTCTTTAGCGAGCATGGATGCTTGTGGATGAGTGAATTTTTTTACATTACCAAGTTGTACTTTTTATATTTCATAACAGCTTAAGACTTCAAAAAAAGCGGGGAAAATTCTTTCATTAGGATTTTTATGCCTAAACTCTTTCCCACAGAGTGAAATACTTGGGTGGTCTGTAGGCAAGAGGTGGGGGTAGATAGTATATTTGGTCTTTTACAAACATAAACATATTATCTGGGCCGAAAGCCTGAATGCCAAGCAGGAAGGATATTAAGCCTATCGACTAACTACAGGGAAGTGATCGGTGTGAAACTTTGTCCCATTGTAAACAGTCTGTCTTTGATTTTGAGATCTGTGGCCTAAAAGAAAAATGGTTTGAAAATTTAAGTCCATTGTTTTAGATTGATCCTTTTTCAATTAAGAAATTATGGTGTTGAAGCTAAGGCTCTGAACTTCCTTTCTCTTAGATGGCGGAAAAGTTCTTTTAACCCAGTACCTAGTCCAATTTATCAATCTTTCACAGGCTAACATGAAAAATAATTATGAAATTTCTATGGAGGGTAGTTTGGACAGACCTTGAAAACAATTTTCTCTTCATGACCATGTACAATGTTTAATTTTAATACACTTACCATTATATCCAGGGGTAGTTTTAGTTGAAGATGTTCACTGTTGGTTAGTTTCCTCTGGAATAGATTCCATGATCCCTAAAATATTTGTATATCTCCTTATAAAGTAATATCAAAATAAAATTAAACATTTTTCTAATTTAGCTGGATTTAGATACGGCTATGATGTATCTAAATGTGGGCACTTGGACCAGCGCATATACAATCCTGCCTTCATTCAGCAGAGTTTTATAAAATAAACTTTCACTTTTGATCTTTAATTTAGCCCATGTAATTGAAAATAAGTACTATTCCTTTTTCATTTGTTAAAAGTTTCCCTCAAAAATAAGTCGTTAGAACCACACTGAGCACGTGCAGGGACTCCTTGGTTACCCCTTTACAAAGTAATTCTTCTGTTTCTACTCCTGTACTTATGCCAAGGGGAACCTTTATGTCCCTTCTATCTCCAGACTACAAGTCATCCTGAGGGAGAAAATAGGTGAGGGACCAGTACGGATTCGTTTCATTGAAGCAAAAAGACTATTTAGCATGAAGAAAGAAATTTAAATTAAATATACATTAAATGAAAGCAAATTATGAAATACAATCGTTTCTAGAGTAAAAAATAACCCAGAAAATTTGAGAAAACTTAAACATTACCAAAGTACCTTCTTAGCTATTTTTCCTCTTCATTAATTGTATCAATTAGAAAAAATATATTTCTTGGAAAAATTAGCTCCTGTAAGTTAGTTTTTTTGTTTTCTTATGTGAAAGAAACTATAGATTTTTAATATCTCATTTGTTCTATTAAAAATAATTAACATGGAACTCTCCAAGTCACAATAGAAAATGAAAGGAAGATTTTACTGTATCATCTAAGTGAAAGTAGCTAAATTTCACCTTGCTGTTTATATTTTAACTAAGAATCATGAATAGATAAGAATACTTATGCGTTCTTTATACACGTTTTGGGGTGATCAGAAGGGTAATTTTAAAAAATAAGTTGTTTTGACAAAAGAAAACTTAGGGAACCTTTTATAATAAAATACTTTGCTAAAGAGAACTTGAGCCAATTTTTGAATTGTTGCAAAATGTGTAATTTAGTAAAAAATTTGTTCAGGAACCACACCATAATTTTAAAGAGTTTAAAATGGGATAAAAGAGATTACTTTTTTTTTTTTTTTTTTACAAACCCTGTAGAAGAGATGTTTTCATTATATAGAATTGTTTGGGAATAGAAATAAATGGAGGTTAAGAGAATTAAGGATGAGGCAATAACATTTTTCCAGAACTTTCTTTAAGGGACCCACTAATGTTCAGCACAGATCACATTGCAATCCAGACTTTCTCTATTATTTTCTCTATTAAAGTTTCATTCAGCTTGAGGGTTTTCTTCCCTCCCACCTTCCTCCCCCTCTCCCACCCTCCTTCACCTCCAGGACAGCTGGAAACTGACCAAAGAAAACTCCTGCCTTCGTTTACAAATTCCTTTTTTATCAGTGGTTTTTAGACAAAGTGCCTTATCATTTTAAATGCTAGGGAAAGCGGAAGCACTGGAAACTGTAGGCAAGAGGGCTCAGCTGAGCAGCATTTATCAACCATTCTTTGATTAAAAAAATATATAAAACAGATATGTTTACAGGAGTATCTAAAGATAGACATTTCTATTCCCTGATTTATTCAGTTGCTGACTCAATAAGTTGTGGGTTGGCGCTCTTCTCTGGGCAAATCCCAACTGCATTGTCTGGTAGGCAGGACTTGACAGGTTCTTCTTTTATTGTTAGGTACTATTATTCCTGGTGTTTATATTATAGAAGAAAATCTTCAGAAAATCAATATCCATATAGCATTTAAAAACCAGCAACTGTTCGCTACCTTGGGGAAAAATGACTTCAGTCCTGGGATGTTAAAACTTATACACATAGCCTTCATCCATGTAAGTTTTTAAGTCTCTGAATTATTGTTAAACAATTCAAAAGTAGCCTCATTAAACTATTCTTAAGTGGCTGGAGTGAATTTTTTCATATTTCATTTTGAAGTGGGAAAACTTTTACACTTAAGAAAACACTTGAATTATCAATCATCAGAAATCAAAAAACAGTAAATCGCTATGTACCACATACTTTTGCTCTTCTAAGATTAAACACATCTCTACCCATCACACATATACCTTTGTTTCCCTCGCATGTTAACACAAATAGTGGGCTCCCCACCAAGGTTCCCTTGGTCACAGACCAGGTGAGCAGTCAAGAAGGCCTTACCCGCTGGTCTTCCCTTCGGCGGTCTTTTCTCAGCAGTGTCCCGAGGGCTTCTTGGTCCCTCGTGTGCAAAACCTGTGAAGAAAAACACTGGATATGAGATTCAAAAAAAGAGCAAACAAATGTCTTCTCCTTGGAAACAGCCCATTTTGTCCCCAGCAGTTCATGGCGTTGCTCTCCCTTGCCCAGTCTAACCAATGTGCAGACTACTGTACAACGGCATTGTCCTGAACAGGTAGTCTGAACACTGGGGCGACGGAGCAGGATCTCCAGAAGCTTCCTTCTATGTACTTAAAATCCTCTCCCGGTCCTCAGGAAAAGCCTCCCTTCCTGCACCAGGGGTTGCATTCAGCTTTCCCCCCTGAATTCTGCTGCGCTGACTGAGACACTCAAGGGCTGTGATTTCCAGTCTTGACGTGGCACATTTGCTGCAGACTGGGGAACTGGCAATGAATTTAGGACCAGGAAAAGGGGGAGGGCTGGGCTGGAGAGTCCATATATGGGATGATGTCACCCTGGGGAGGTTTGGGTATGCGCTGTGCCGCTGGAGAGACCGCTAGAATCGCCTGCTCTCAGACATGGGTCTGTGCATAAAATGGTACCAGATGTTTTAGTGTAACGTTAAGCAGTCATTTCATCTTCAGGCCAGATTTTTTCCCTCAACTGGGCAGGAAGTGGGCCCCAGTATGGAAAAGCTGTAAAAAAAAGAGTCAAGATGTACAGTTCGGCTGTGGCCAACTGAAAGTGAGTTACTGTAGAAGTACAAATTTACTGTCTGACCCAGGCTAGAGAAGTAATTTGAAGATAGAGGGTAGATAAAATAGTAAACAGAAAGTTGAACACTGGAAGGCAGAGCTAATTTGGAAACCTTTTTGAGCTTTCCTGTGGCATTTTATTTTCTGGTATTTCACTCGTCAAAAAGAGCAGACAAGTTCTCTCTCTCTCCCTCTCCCTCTCCCCCACCCCCTTCTCTTTCTCTTTCTCTCCTTCTCTCTCTCCCTCCTTCTCCTGTCTGTTGGATCTGTCAGCAGCTTGCAGGCTGCTCTAGACTTGAACAGTAATTATAGCAACTTCCTGAAAGTGAAGCCCCCATGAAAAGTCTGGAGAAATGTTCTTTGTCATGGCCTCTACATGAATAATTAGTTCCACATGTGGCCTTCCTAGTTTCCCTCAGCTATTTTGGCTGGCTCTCTGAATGCTGTGCTATAGTTTGACCTAAAGAAACTTTAAAGTTTTGATTTCAAGCATCCACTCTGAAATAGCAACTCAGGTCTTCTAACAAATCGCCTCTGATAGATCCATGCTGTTAGGTATAACATTGTTTTTCACTGGTAATTCCTGATTCTGTTTTGATACTTTTGTTTTGTTTTCATGGTATTCTGTGGCTTAGTTTTATCTCTGGTTAACTAAATCTGTTGAAATTTGCCAAGTACTGCTTGACCAAAGGTTATAAGATATCAGCCCACTGGCATCAACTTTTCCTTCCCTGTTGTGGCTGTTTTCAATTATATATGCTGTTGAATATTCTGAATACGTAGTTCTCTCACTTTCCCTCCATAGGATTCTGATTAAAGCTAGAGCTGCCTCAAACAAGAGCTTGATTAATTGCCCTTCTAAAGATCAAAATGTGAGAAAATTTCTAGGTAGCTTCCAAATTTAATTTGACTAACCAAACTAAGAAACTTAGCATTCTTTAAAGAAGTACAGCCAAAGCAATTCATTTCTCCTGGCCTTCTGAAATGCTTTTCAGAAGTAGAAAGATATATGCTGCATTGTATATTTCAAAAAGCTGAAGTGAGTACTGCCCTAAAGCATTTGCTTTTCATAAAATGGCCTCTTTTGAATTATCAAATAACACATTCTAAAGAGTTCAAAAGTTATGACAAGCCCTTGTTATCTTGTGAGAAAGATTAAATAAGATAAACATGAATTATCTGGCATCTTAGGATGGAATAGAGATTAGCACTGGATACATCATTCACAGAAACATTTATATCCTCAACGAGAGTCAGAGGAGTGACTTTATATCACTGTACCTTTGCTTCCATGCTTAGGTCTTCAGGGCCTATTCAGCAGAGTTTGCACAAGCGCCATGAGACTCACCTCCCTTTTTTCTTTGTCACTGCTTCCATATTATTGGAAATGATGTGTGATGAAATACAATCTAATAGTTGTATTCAATGTGGATACCAACTCCATTCTTTTTAAAGTATCTGTGTGTTTACTCACGTGAAGTCCTCCTCATAGAGGAGCCCTGAGCCACTTGAGCCAGTAGTCAGCCAGCATTCTAGGTGTAGACCTGCTTCTGCCACCTGGAAGAAAGTGAAAAGCCTTTCTTTTGCCCACTTGCATTTATGTCCATGAGACATGCCTTGGAAATTTTTGTCAAGCAAACAAAAGGTGGTTCTGATCAGATTTGCTCCATGATTTCACCTTAGTACATGATTTCATCTTAGCTTTCTAATGGTTCTACTACCTACACCAAATAGGGATCTTACAATATTTCAATCAAGAGACTTAATTTTATACTTACCTTCATGACTTTCAAAACATCTTAAGGAATTTTCTCCCGAGGCAGCTATAAAAATTGAGTTCCTCTTAGAATATACATCCATCTCCTTGGGTTTCCAGTTAACTGTAGTGTTTGAGGGTGCTATTGCCTCCAAATAGTTCAACAAGTATTTATTCTTGGCTGCTCATGTAGTAGTCACAATACCAAGGACTGGGCATACAAAGATTAGGATCTGACTGCTGCCCTCAAAAAGCCCACACTTACATAAAACGTTAGGAATACTCATCTGTGACCAAGTGCAGTTTAAAAAGTCGATCATTCTGCTCTGAAAGTCCGTGGCATTGATTTGGAAATGGCTTAATGACTTTTCTTATGTCTATAAAGTTATCACTTGAATACCCAAAATGTATTGGGCCCTAGAAAGCAAAGTTAGATGTGACAAATACTTGACTTTGAGGAACTAAAGTTATTTAATTTGCTTATTTCAAAAGTTGTTGACCAAAGTGATTATTGAATCAATATATGGTTTTGAGTGACTACAAAATTTACTCTATTTGAAAGTGTTATGAAAAGAAAACACTGTTTCAGTTGGTTATTGTTCCCAATCTTGGCACATTTTTATGACTTTGGAAATTCTGAAATTGAAACCAGGACTGAGGCTTCTTTCTATGTACCTCTAAAGGGGCAGAGTTTCTAGTGTTTACAATTATTTTGTGATATCCAGATATGCATACTTCAGCTAATATTTACATAGCCTTAATTTTTTTTTTTTTTTTTTGTTACAAGACTAATGCACAAGTTCAAACAATAGAGATGTATGGCAAGAAAAAAATCATTATCCCTTCCAACTTCTTAACCCTTTCTGTCTTCCCAAACTAATGGTAATTGTTTGGCATGATTCCTTTGACTACTTTCTCAGCTTCTTTACAGATTACAAAACCCGTTCATGTATAATGTATAAGTTTCTTGTAACAACTCGTAGCTATTATTAACATCCCCATTTTATTGATGATAAAATTAAGGCCCAGAGAGCTTAAACGTTACTTCATCAGAGTACAGAAATGGCAGAACTCAGATTTTTTTTTTTCTAACGCCAATGCCTGTGCTCAGAAGAATATTACCAGCTTACAGAAACAACTTGTTCCCCTACCGAATCTTACAGTGCTTATATTTCCTGTTATTAAAATGCCAATTAATTATCTGCTGTGCTTTCACAGTTTTGTACGAGATGTTACCTGTACTATTTGTTATTTTATGTATTTGAACTTGTTTTTTCCTAGATAAATATAAGCTAATTGAAGGCAGGAACAATATCTTTGCATTTGCTTCGGCTCATAGTAGACCATTCAGTAAACTGTTGAAAGAATGAGTAAAGAGCTATATGGTATACATGTGGTTTCTGCTCAAATATTTGTCATGATAATAGCTTAAGAATTAAAGCTCTATTTTAAAAAATCATAAAAAACAATGTGCATTTAATATTTATATATGTGTACGGCAGCTACATACCAAATTGGACTATTCTTTTTAAAATAAATGTAAACATTGAGCCAACCATATTTCCTTGCTTATTTTTGGCCTTCTAATTTTCTGGAAGCATCCTGTGCAGCTATCAGTCATACAATCTTGTGTGAAAAGCAGGATCTAACCAAGTTGTAATGTTTCCTTTCTCCTTGTTTTCTCCTTCCCAGTTTGTAGCCAAGATAAAAATCTAGCTGACCTTAGTTCATTGCAAATTAGAGAATGTAGCCCCACTTAGTTAGGCTTTATGTTGTGTGGATTAGCACTTTTTTTTTAATTGGAGGCAGAGCAGTCCCCTAATCTCCTTCATTTCCTATTTTGTTAGGGCCCAAAGGACTAGATAAGTTGTAGCTAAGCGTTCCACTTTTCTCCCCTTGCCTGAATCACAAACAAATGGCTGCCCTCCAATCACTGCCGTGTAAGTGTCTTTTTAGACAGAGATGTAACATCAGCCTATAAAATAGAGGAGAAATATTTCAGAATAGTAAGAGATTTTCCTTCAACAACTGAAACAGAAGTTAAGTTAGAAGAGCTATAAATCATAAACTTAATGCAACTGATTTTACAATCTTCAGAATGCTTACAAAGGACAAAGATTGTGAGAGAATTGATTTTAAAAACATACATTTATGGATGCATGTTTTGTTTTTGCCTGTCTCTAAAATTTCCATTGCTGAGTCTGTTTATTTAGAAATCAGCTTCTAACCAAAAGCAGTATATATTTTATGAACATTCTTTCCTCAAATCAGTTGAGGAAGATAATGTTATGTCTTTGAGTTTTACTAACCACTGGCGTGCACAGCAGCCATTTTTATATTTCAGTAACATCATACATCCAGCAGACAAATCTTAAAAACTCTGCTCTGTTGGATACCAGTCACAAGAAGGTAAATATGTGATTTATGACTCCAGTAAAATTGGAAGCACTGTCTTGAAATCTTTAGGGGAAGGCAAGTTAAAGGGATCAGAAAATTGTTGCTGGCCTTTTCAGGCTGATTTTAAGTGAGAGCATAATAGGAGTGTAGACTGCTGCCTGCTTCCACCCTCAAAAACTGACGAGTATCATCTGAGTGCTATGTGCTACAAGCTCCAGTTGAATTCCATGTTACAATCAGACTTTAAAATGAAGACTGGTTACCTTAGACAAGAGAAACATGGTGTCCTCAGGTCACCCGACAATTTTAGAATATTGACCCCTGATGTCTTCTGGCAACACCCGTATTTTATTTCCTTGGCGTGACTAAAAAATGAATATGTTATGATATCCTAAAGAAAAAATAACTGTATGTGCATAATATAAGGACTCAGAAACTACTTTTTTGCAGAGGCGGAGAAAGCACTTTCTGTGGATGGGGATACAAGTTAAGCATAATGGCTACAAGGAAGCACGTGTGTGAAGAGTTGCTTTCTGCTTTACCCAGAATACCTGCAATTTTGCAGTAGGTCATTTTAAAAGCTCTAAGTCTTTAAGTAATGATAGGCATACTTGTGTAATACATAGCAGATTGTCTTTATTTTAGGATTTTAATCTTCTGGTATATATGAAAGGGGAAACCCAAATTACATGAATTTCTAAAAGGGTTTGATCCAACATAAGTCTGTTTAGTTGTGTCCGTTACAGACACTTTAACTGAACAATTCTGTTCAGTTTCCAGGTAATTTATTCCAGCTTCTAAGGACGTATGGGACCATATTAAAATACTTCTATTCATGCCATCATGGAAATTTGCTTTATATACCAAAAAATGTAGAGTTGGTATATAAACTGGTTCATGTTGAAAGGTTATTTACAGATTGCAAATGAATATTAATCACTTATCTTTATAAACACTTATTTTAGAATTAATCAACTAGAAATGATTTCCATTTGCCATTAGAATCAGATTCAGTGCCACTTCACTGCCACTCAGGACGAGAGTATAAAAGGTATAGAGACAATAACACACTGTTTTCTGGTTTTAGAAGTTTGTTTTGTTTAATTAGTACTTTCTTTTGAGCATTTATTTTATGCCAAGGTCTGTACTAGTGTCTTTCACATGTGATATAATTTAATCCAGCAATCCTGAAAGGCAGGATTTCTCCATGGTTACAGATGAGGAAGCAGAAGCTCAAGGAGACAGTGTTGTGTGGGTATTCTGGAGCCAGCTGGCATGGGTTTGGATCCTGGCTTCACAGCTTGGTGTGATACTGTCTTGGCAAATTATTTAACTTTTCTGAGCTCTGGTTTCCTCATCTGTAAAATAGGGTTTTCTGAAAATTAAATGGATTAATGTGTGAAAAGAGCTTAGAACAGAGCCTGGCCCAGAGCTAAGCTTTATGCAGGTAAGGCTGCTGTGGGACACATCAGCTACCCAATCTTTACCTGCTCACTGACTATCTAGGTCTAGTGTCTCCAAAGCTCAGTCACAGTAAACACTGTTCAGGAAGAAAGTAATGCTCTTTTCCTCGAGGTGTTTATAATCTCAGTGAATAAATACATTGTGAATGTGAAACAAGTGAAGATAGAAGAAAATGCTTGATTCTGAGGGAAAGATAACAGAACTGTTTTTAAAAACACTGTAATGGAAGCTGATTTCTTAAAATAACCCTTTGGATAATCTTTTTGAAAAGCCATCATAACCTTTCTTACCCTTGAGGTTATCTGGTTTTATTACAGATATATGGATAGATAGATTGATAAATACATCTAGATATATATGCAATTGTATGTACAAATGTGCGTGAGCATATATATGTGTATATAGTATATGTAAATATGCATATACATGTGTATGTATTTGTATATATATTTAAAACAAACCACATCATCTCTATATGAGAATTATTAACATTAAAATAAATTATTTTCCCTTTTTAAAGTAATATTATTTTAAGCCTAGTGTATATGCAATGTTTTTTGTAATCTTAAACGTTAGTTTTAGTGTATGCACATTTCAGTCTTTTATTTTTTTTTTGACTCTTACCTGTCAGAACCTCATAGCAATAGTTATGGTTAACATGGAAATACTGGGTAGGCAATACCTTTGTAATTTTGCAAATGCAATGTTTTAGGGTATTGAGTTCTATTCAGGTGGAGCTTTCACTGACTGCATTTAAAAACCACATACACATTTTGTGTACTATTGGTTCATTTTTGTTTGGGGAACATTCACTTTACTCTCAATCTTCTGCCTATAACAAAATATTTTCCTCTGGTATGATTTACTTTGTTTCCATTTCTCCTCAGGTTCTTCAAGAAAGAACTAGCCTTGGTTCTCATTGGCCAGAATGGCTTATGATTACTTTTAAAATAATGTCTTGTTTTGCTGAAAAGTTAGTAGATTATTAAATTATTTTTTCTTTAAAGGATTTGTACCCCACTGAATACGTGGAGTGGCCTCAGGTGCTTCCTGGCCAGTGTGTGTGTCAACTACTAGGGCAAGTGCTTGGAGTTCAACCTGCATGCATAGGCATTTTCGGGGTCTCATAAAGTTAGTACTGAGAAGTACACAAATTGTTGTTTGTTTTTAAGTCTTCTGAAAAGAGAAAAACAGTGAGGATAAGTGGTATAAAAGGAGTCTTTTTTTTTCTTTTTTTCTTTTTTTTGAAACAGATCTCACTCTGCCACCTAGGCTGGAGTGTAGTGGTGCAATCATCGCACACTGCAACCTTCACTTCTGGGCTCAAGTGATACTTCAACCTCTCAGGCTCCCAAGTAGCTGGGACCACAGATGTGAGCCACTGTGCCTAACTAATTTTAATTAAAAAAATTTTTTTTTGTGGAAACAGAATCTTCCTGTGTTACCCAGACTAGTCTCAAACTGCTGGACTCAAGGAATCCTCCTACCTTGGCCTCCCAATGTGTTGGTATTATAGGCATGAGCCACTGTGCTAGCTAAAAGAAGTCTTTTGAATTTTCCAGAAGCAATTGTTTTCTGCTAGTGGTGAAGCCAGTTTGAGGATAGTGAAATTCCCTCTCTCTCTTTCTCTCTCTCTCTCTCTCTCTTTTTTTTTTTTTTTTTTTTTTTTTTTAGTGATTCCAGACTATGAAGTTTTCAGTACTACAGTTCAGTTGGTTAAGTTCTGGAAAGTTGAGTCCCTCATTCTTTTTAATCCTGAACAAAGAACAAGAAAGCTAGTGGGAGTTGATTTTCCAGTTAATTTTGCCCTATCTATATTGTAAATCAACCTTAATTTTAGTTCTATCTTTGTCTTCAAATTATAAAATAATTAGTATTGCTCACCCTGTGATTCTTATGTGGGTTAGGTTGGATCTGATTTGAAGTAATGTCAACTGTAACTATTTTATTATTATTTAATTTGATTTGATTTTAGATTGCACGCTGTAGATTCAGACTAATTTAGATGAATGCCACTTCTGTTGCATTCCCATACTATATCATTTTAAATGCTTTTGTCCTGTGTATGTATATGGGAGGATTTCTGAGAATATCAAATTCTCTACTTAAAACTACCATTCCCACGGTACATGTCTCCTTCACATTCAATATAGAAGAATTTTAGTGAGTTTTTTGTATTCATGCATGCTGACAAACTGTTAATAAGGGCCCTGTTAAAAAAAACAGTTTTCAGCTGTGCAAGATAATTTATATAACTTTGTAAGATAATTTGCTTACCAATGTATAGTGTGGTTGCGAAATAAAAGTTTTGAATTAACATTTACAGTGAAAATGTTAAAGCCAAGTGTTTCAGTGCCCAGAGCAAAAACTGTTTGATGATTTGGTGTTTGTACAGATTTAATTAGTCATATTTAATTTCAACATTTCATCTTTCTTTACCAAATTCTACTTCTTTGAAGTTAAATGAAACCTTTGCTTTTTTGGATTCAACTGAGGTATCAGAGAAGGAGCACTAGAATTGATTGATTCAAGTTGAGCTCTGCCATTTTCTCATTTGTCAAATAGTATAATGAAAGATACCCATCTCAGAGGTGGTTGGGAGGCCCAACTCAATGATATGGATACAATAAATTGGTATGTTTTTAAAACAAACTGCGACAAGTTCATATGGCAACAGTTTGGAGAATTGCCATGGCAGAGCCTTAGGGAAAGTGGTTATGGTGTTGTAGCAAATACCATTTCTACCCTTGGTGACTTTTATATTGTCCCTGAACATTTACAGAGAATAGGAACAGAGAATATTAAACTAGTTATTTTATCAAAAGGCAGTCATATATGTTAATTTCCCATACTTCCATATATGCATCAATCAAGTGATCAAAAAGCATTCAGTAAAACAGGCTTGTTAGTTTTGTCCCTTTTCCTCCTCTTCTGCACTATTTCATCTTTTCTTTCCACCTTTCTTCCACACAGCATGAGACTTTCTCTGAGTATTCTTCTTTTCTACAGCCCCCATTCATCCTGTTTCTTTTTTAGAACATGAAGTTGAAATTGAGCTATTGGTAAAAATGTGTTAGGCTATTTAATAAGATTTTGTTTCTTCTCCTTAAATTTTCAGTCAGATGAATTTAACCCTATGTATGCATTGCCTAAGAACAAATGGCTCCCAAACTATGAGCCAATTGCTTTGATACTTCCATGTGGCCTTTAAAATAATTTTTCTGTGAGCCAGTTGCTTTTGATTTTTGAAACATTAAATGTCTTCAGAAGGGTGAAGAAAAAAGGATGGAGTTACAGATCGATCATACTTTTATTTAAAAGCAGCTTTCCTATGACTCCAAAGAATATTGCATACCAAATATTTCCAAATAAGATATATAGATAGACCTTATTGTCTGTTCCATTTATTCATTCATTTGTTGCACGTGCTCTGCTGATACTTCTGAAACTGTCATTTGCTTGGGATGACTTAAGGGGCAAAAAAAATTGTTAAGAAGAAAGATGATGATTTTAGTATTTCACTTGTTCTGACATTTATATCTTATCTTTCTAACTTGATTAGAAACACCTTGAGGTCCAGGGCCATGCTCGTAGTTTCTAGGTATGCCCTACAATAGTTTCCCAAATAGAATAGGCGAATAAACACATACTGATCAATCTGAGATTTTCTTGAATGGAAGGAGTCAAAGAGGATTTCTCTTGAGAAGAATCAAGGCCGTTAAAAAATCACCTTCCTAGATTTATTTATCTGTATAAAGACTTTAAAACTGTGTTGAAGAATGCTACAATGTGTAGACCATTTGTAGTATGTTTCAGAGAGCTTTTAGAAAGTGCCACAAAATGCTACAGATGCCATCTGACTTAAAAATCACTCAAGGAAGAATTTATTTAGATGCATGTCTGCTGGGAATCTACTACCAGCAGAAATGTGGAAACCACATGAAATTCACTACATAAAGAAATCTGTTTTACATTTCTGTACTGCATTTTGTGCTAGCAGGAAGAAGATAAACAAGCTGTTTAAAACTAAAGTGAATGGCAAAAGGATTTAATTTTTAAATCCCATTCCATAAATGTGTTTTGGAATTTACAAAACCTAATCCTATCACATAGTTCCTTTAAGAAGGGAGAAAATGTGTTGAGTCTTCTAGTATTAGATATCTCAGTGGAATGGATGAGTAATTTTGTTTCCTGTTGATGTAGTGTAGTAATACAACCATGACATGTGCTTCAGTGGAAATTAAAACGAAACTCTCATTCTAGACTTTGGTAGGCAGACATTTTTTTTATTCTGAGAATGGGAAGAGGGAAGGAAGCAAGAAAAGTCTCTTTTTTGTTAGTTTAAGATCACCCCTTTTAGGGAGAGGAGAATTTCAGCCTAATGTTTCGATACAGCTATTTAAAACTCTCTATATGAAAAGATATATGAGTAAAGTAGATGAGAGGAAAAGATTGTACTGTTTTTATTTTGAGAAAAATATTCTGGAGATTCATTTAAAATCTTCTATTTAGTGATCCTTATACAGTTTAAATATGTTATGAAATTGGCATTTAAAGAGGAACACAGTTAAGATAAAATATATTGTGATTAATAAAAATGTTAATATTTAAAACATAAAGGCCAACCATCATACAATTATGATTTTTCTTTAATGAACATGACCAAATCATACATACCTATGTTTAGGAGTAATAAACATGCATTTCTGAACTTGGTAGGCCTGTGCTTTGAAAAAAAAAAAAACCTGTAATGTTTTTATAAGATCAAGAAGATCATAAATTAAATTGATCATATACTTGAGTAGATTAAAACTTTTCCTTCCATGGCTTCTCTCCTGCTTTATGGTAGAGAAAAGGAGCTAATTAAGGTTTATTTTATATACTCTCATTTAATATGATGATTTTTTTTTGTTGGTTTTACTGTATTAACTTCTGCTCTGGTAATTTTTTAGCTGGCTACACTTAATAATTAATACATAATTTGTCTAAGCCTACATCTCAGTTTTCAAGTGAGATGTAAAAGTAAACATCTAGTTCTGCCATTCTTTTATTTTTTCATTCACTTCATAAACATTTATTAGACTCCTATGATGTTAGACTCTGTGCTGGAGATACTAAGGTAGAAAATACCAAGTTTATGCCTTCAAGGAGTTTGCTTGGGATGACCTAAGGGACAAAAACAATTATTAAGAAGAAAGAGAATGATTTTAGTATTTCAGTAAGTATAAATTTACACAAATGTTTAGGTTTAGGTAAAAATATTCTATGGTCTGTTTAGCCGATGCTAAACCATTGGTTGTTTTTAGGCAGTAGAGTGGAGTGTTGAGGGAGACACTAAGGAACTAGAAGGCCTTGGTGTGTGTCCAGCTTGACTGATTACTTTACTGTGTGACTTGATGAATGTTATTTGTTATTTGTGGCTTTTTTTTCACCCATAAAAAGAGGATAATAAGTGTTTCTTCTTCATAGGGATGTTGGAAGACTATATGGATTAATTTGTGGAAGCTTTCAGCATAGTGTCCAGTGTATATTAAGCCTTAAAAAATGTTAGCTTCAGGGATGATTTTCAAAATATTTAGCAACCCAGACAGTAGGGGCATCAAACCAGTGAGAACTGCTGTTAGCTATAAAAATCTCATAGGACCACTAGTGTTTATGGTATCGATATCAGCTTGGTTAGCCTCCATCAGTTTTATTGTTTCCACTTAAAACTTTTGCCCCATCCCTACCCTGTCTTATATAAGATGGCTCCTGGACCAGACTCTACAGTGCTAACAGACTGTGGACTTACTAGGTGCCTGCAGATTATATTTTTGTGATCTTAGTTTTGAGTACCTAGATGTAGTATAGATTTATTTTGTGTTCCAGACAATTCAGGATATTTTCCTTACCTAATAACTCCTAGAAAGACACTAGAGCCAAGCCTTGGGTTCCCTATTTTTTTTTTTTGTCTAATGTTGGTTGGTAACTGTTATAACGTAGGTATTTTTTTTTCTCCTCCTTTTCCTCCTCTTCCTCTTGTTGTTGCTGTTTTATAAGAGAAAAATTGTATCTAAAGCTAATTGCCTTAAATTCTTTTTAAGAAAGTGATTGTATATAATAAATAAATAAATTCTTTTCAGTAATTGCCCAATTTTTTAATGGCAAGGCTAGAACATATGTAAGAGCATAAGGGAAAGTTAAACGGCATATTAGGTGCAAAAGACATCATTGTCATTGTCCTTTTAAGTTAAAAGACTTGATTTCCAACACTGCCACTTGCTAGTTACTTAACTGTAGTTAATTGACTCTGTGTTACATTTTTCCATTTGCAAAATTGGGAGTAATAGAATCTCTCTCATAGAGCAGGCGACCCCACCCTTTATGGCACCAGGGACTGGTTTCATTCACAGACAAGGATGGAGGTAGACGGTTTTGGGATGATTCAAGTGCATTAAATTTATTGTGTGCTTTATTTCTACTATTATTCCATTGCAATATATAATGAAATAATTATATTATTCACCATAACATAGAATCCCGGAGCTTATTTTCTATCATCTGGGGTGATGGGAGACAGGGACAGATCATCAGACATTAGATTCTTATAAGGAGCCGACAAGCTAGATCCCTTGCATGTGCAGTTCACAACTGGGTTTGTGCTCCTATGAGAATCTAATGCCACTGCTGATCTGACAGAAGGCAGAGCTCAGAGGTAATGCAAGTGATAGAGAGCAGCTGTAAATATGTGTGGCCTGGTTCCTAACAGGCCAAGGACTGGTACTGGGTTTGTGGTACAGGGGTTGGGGACCTCTGTCATAGAGTATTGTTAGGATTAAACAAGGTAATACTTATCAAGCATTTAGGACATACATTTTGGTAAATTCATTTAATTTATTATATTTATGAAGCATTTAGGATATACAATTGGCCTTCTGAATTCCATGGGTTTCACATCTATGGATTCAGCCAATTGCAGGTTGAAAATATTTTTTAAAAGAATTTGGTCTGTACTGAACATCTACAGAATTTTTTCTTGTCCTTATTCCCTAAATAATATAGTATAACAACTATTTATACAGCATTTACACTGCATTAGCTATTATAAGTGATTACTTATAATCTTTAAATAAGATGATTTAAAGTATACAGGACGATGTACATAGGTTATATGCAAACATGGTGCCATTTTACATAAGGAACTTGAGCATCTTTGGATTTTGTTATCCTCAGGAGGTCCTGGAAGCAATCCCCCGCAGATATCAAGAGACAACTGTAGTTAACATTCAGTAAATTCACTTAATGTATTCAGCAGGTATTTAGAGTACTTACTATGTACCATACAGTGTTCTAGGCACTGGGTAACAGCTATAAATTTAACAGACAAAAATCCTGCCTGCATGATAATCAGGTGCAAACAATACAGTAGGAGAGAAAATAGAAAATCTGGGAATGGGGTTGCAATGTTAAGTAGCATGGTTAGGAAAGGTGATATTTGAGATAATATTGCAAGCAGTGAGAAAGTAAGCATACAGATGGCTGATGAAAGAGCCTTTCAACTGGTGGGAATATCATGTGCAAAGACCCTGAGGCAAGAGTGTGCCTGGAGGCCAGGGGAGCTACAATAAGGTGAGGGGAAGAGTAGGAGGGTATAAGGCAGGCGTCCCCAAACTACGGCCCGCGGGCTGCACGCGGCCCCCTGAGGCCATTTATCCGGCCCCCCTGCCGCACTTCAGGAAGGGGCACCTCTTTCATTGGTGGTCAGTGAGAGGAGCCCAGTATGTGGCAGCCCTCCAACAGTCTGAGGGACAGTGAACTGGCCCCCTGTGTAAAAAGTTTGGGGACGCCTGGTATAAGGTTTGTAACTGGGACCTGCTTAAGATCTGAGTGGTACAATGATGGGCATGGAGAGGGGATCAGGAATGTACCAGTGAAGGGTTCTTGGAGGAGAAGGTAGATCTGGAAAATAGATAGACCATGAAGAAGCATATGAAAAAAGGAGAACATTCCTGTTAGTGTTAAGAACACGAGCCAAGGCACAGACGGTGGAAGAGACAGACCTGGAGAACATCCAGGATCACCTGTCCAAAGCAGACAGTGTTCAGTGGGAAGGGAGAGAAACAAGGTTGAATAAACAAGTGACATTGGATGATGGAGGCCTTGAAACCTAGGCAGAGGACTTTTGGTTTCTACTGATTAAAAATATGTTTCCAGTTAATAGAAGCAAACCAATGATAAAATCTAACATTTAAATTTAAAATCAATATATAAACTAACTCTCTCTCTTTTGCTAAAAGATCCTGTTTCGGTTTGTTTTCAGAGACAAGTAAAGAAATTAAAGTTTTATTGTTAGTTTTGATGTGAAACAGAAAAAATTTTGATACTTAAAAAAAGTGTTTACTATTAAATTAAAGATTCCGTAACACTTTACTGTGTGAGCTAGTTATAAGCGTTATGGCTTAATAAATTAGGTGTTACTTTATTAAAATAATAATCCTTTATGAATAATCTTAGTATTGATAAAGACATGCTGTGGATCTTGTTCTCTTCTTTCTGCCCATGATCAAGCTTTAAACCTAAATGTTATTTTGCTTGCTGGTATGTATGTATGTATAATCACGTACTCACAAATAAGGGGCAAAATGAGAGAGGCAGTGAGTCAGGTCATCTAAATGGTCACATACTTCCTTTGGAAAATTATCTTGCAACTTGAGACCTATTGACATTATTTATTAATTTCTGCCTCTTTTTACATTCTACTCGATGCTAAGCTATGCAAAAAAGTTATGGGTGGAGAAAAAAACCATCTATGGAAAAGAACAAGTGTAACCTGTGTGTGAATCCTACTAGATTCATCAGACTTTTTACCACTACTTTGCTGCTGTAGACTTTATAAACACTGTACACTTAGGATACTCTACATTTATAAAAATATCTTTTTCCTTCAACAATAAAGTAAGCTTACCTTACTGTGACATTTTTACTTTATAAACTTTCAAATTTTTAAAAACGTTTTGACTCTTGGAACAAAGCTTAAAACATAGACATTGAAAAACTGTAAAAAAAATTCTTTTTTAATATCCTTATTTTATATTATTTTTTGATTTTTAAATATTTTTGTTTTTTACTTTTTAAATTGTTTTGTTAAAAAATAACAGACACAGACACACACATTAGCCCAGGTCTACACAGGATTGAAATCATCCATATCGTTGTTTTCTGCCTCCACATCTTGTTCTAGTGGAAGGTCTTCAGGGGCAGTAACATGCATGGAGCTGTCATCTCCTCTGCTGACAATACCTTCTTCTGGAATGCCTTTTCAAGGACCTGCCTGTGACTGTTTTTACAGTTAACTTTAAGAAAAAAAATAGGTAGAAGGAGTAAATTCTAAAATAATGAGAGAAGTATAGTATAGTAAATATGTAATTCAATAACATAGTTGCTTATTATCATTATTAAGTACTATATACTGTATATAATTGCATGTGCTAGACTTTTATAAGACTGGAAGCACAGTAAGTTTGTTTATACCAGCATAATTTTAAGCATATGAGTAATGTGTTGCACTATAATGGCTATGACATCACTAACCCTTAAGAATTTTTCAGCTTCATTCTCTTCTTATGGGACCACCATTGTGTATGTGATCTTTCATTGACTCAAATGTTGTGCATCGCATGATAGTACCTTAAAATCCTAACAATTACTTTCTTAATACGCTGAAACACACTGTGTAAAACAATACCAGTTTATTAACTTTGGTCCAATGGCTGGATTATTTACTCGTTTCCTCAGTGATTTTCATGACATACTTCAGAATAGTTTGTTAGTCTTTGAATGACTGTGAATTAGGGCATGATTTTCACCTCCTGTATGATCCAGATACAAAGTGGTGCTTGCCATTCAGTGAAACAGTAGATAAAGGACAGAAAGCAGTTTAGGAGGAACAAACAAATAACACTAGGACTGAAGAGAACAGAGCACCTGAATGTTATCATGGCCCTTTTCTCAGCCTAAATAGGACACTTATTAAGAAGTTTTTAAAAGTTTATCACAGTATTAGAATGAAATAATAAGGATGTGAGATAAATCAACAGAGTGTTACTGGAATGGTATAAAGAGAAGACATAAATCCGTCAAGAAAAATCCTTCTTCTTTGCTTGACATTGGTAATGAGACGTGACTACATCTAATACCCACATTTTAAGAGAGAGATGAAAAATTTGAGAAGGGTACCACAGATGAGCAACTAAATGATTCAGGATTGCAATCCGATAGTGTAATTGGTGGGGGCCTTAGGAGGACTTTACAGGAAAAGGTGTTCTTTTGACTTGGGAAGAAGCTTAATATCAACTTAACTGCATCAAAGTAAATTAGATTTCAGTGTAAGAAGGATGTTCAGCCACAGTTTATCTTCCAAGGGAAAATAAACAAAATAGTATAAATTGCTACCAGAGACACAGGTTGAGCAAAAGAATGAACTCCATGAAATTGACGGCTATTGAACTCCAAGAGGTACTACCATGATTTACGTTGTGGGTCTTCTTTCAGTGATTATCTTTTTAAAATAAGATTTATCCATTGAGGTTGGGTAATTTGGGTGTCTCATTTTCTAAAAGTGTGATTCTCTAAGGCAATATTTTAGATAAAATATATTTGCAAAGAAATTGAAAGAGCATTGTCTGACATTTGGTTAAATTTGCTTTTTACATACTTTAAAGTGTTCATTTAACAAATATATATTGGACATGGATTTACGTTAGCAAATATTTTTATAGTGGTAGGAAACATAGCAATATGTGCTATTATTGTCATTGAAAAACAATGTGTAATTTCTTGCCTAACCTCTGCTTTTGATTATTTGTGTAGTGTTTTTTTTTTTTTTTGTTTGTTTTTTTTTTTTTGTTTTTTTTTTTTAGACGGAGTTTCGCTCTTGTTACCCAGGCTGGAGTGCAATGGCGCGATCTTGGCTCACCACAACCTCCGCCTCCTGGGCTCAGGCAATTCTCCTGCCTCAGCCTCCTGAGTAGCTGGGATTACAGGCATACGCCACCATGCCCAGCTAATTTTTTGTATTTTTAGTAGAGACGGGATTTCACCGTTGACCAGGTTGGTCTTGATCTCTTGATCTCATGATCCATCCACCTTGGCCTCCCAAAGTGCTGGGATTACAGGCATGAGCCACCATGCCCGGCCCCTATTTGTATAGTTTTTATAATGAAAATACTATAAACTTAATATAATATATTGACATATCTGTTGTTGTTGCTTATCAGCTTTGAGATTTTCCTTAGAGAATGCATGATTTATAAGTTCAAAAACACATCATTTTGGGTCAAATAATACACAAAGGTCTACTTTCCAAACATTTGGCAGTAAATTCTGACCTCTTGATTAATGTCAAGTAACTTACTTAATATATGATGTTGTCATGGCAACAATCATAAACAAAAACATAGAAAACAGAAAAAGGAAAGAGAAAAAGAAAGAGAGATGTCTAATGGCTTTCTTATGTTTTTCTCCTGTTTAAACATATTCCAGTAAAGGGTAAGAAAGATAATGTTTCCTTGCATGCCTTTTTGTGCTTTTTGAATTTTGAACTATACGAATATATTGCCAATTTAAAAATGTTACATTATAATATATTGAAATTTTAAAAATTACTTCAGCTTTGTTTTATAAATAAAATCTGTTACAAATTTTTCTTTTGAACTGAAAAACATCAGATTTCCCAGAATAATTTACTTCAATCTATTTTAATCTATACTCGGATCATTATGTGAGAGTGTTACTCTTTTCATTGTTTTCAGGGCTTCGCATAAGGTGACTTGAATGATATATGCAAAAGATATTCTGTGAATGAATGCTTGTGAAATCTTTTAAATATTCCTTTAATACAGGAGCATATATTCTTTTCAAGATACTTACATAAACAAGTTTTTGGTAGAATTCTGCCTATTCATGAAAGCAGTCATCCTTGAGACTTACTTTTCTTACACCTTTACTCATGTATACTTGACAAATAAAAATTATATCTGTTTAAGGTATACAATGTGATGTTTTGATATATGTTATGAAATGATGACCACAGTCAAACTAATGAACAAATTCATCACCTCACATCGTTACCATTTTTGTGTGTGTGTGCAGTGGGAACACTTGAGATTTATTCTCTTAGCAAATTTTGAGTTTACAATGCAATATTGTTAACTATAGCCACCATGCTATACAGATTTCCAGAACTTAGTTCGTTGTATTACTGTAAGTTTGTACCCTTTGAGCAACACTTCCCCATTTCCTCCACCACCCCCAGGCCTCTTGCAACAACCTTTTCTACTCTTTTTCTATGTGTTCAACTATTTTAGATTCCTTATAAGTGAGATCATGCACTATTTGTCTTTCTGTGTCTGGTTCATTTCTTTAAGCATGATGCCCTCTAGTTTCATCCACATGGTCACACATGGCAAGATTACTTTCATGTTTAAAGCTGAACAATATTTCATTATTTCATATGTGTATATTTATGTATATACACATACATATGTATTTCATGTCTATATGTATGTATATACACATACATATGTATTTCATATGTGTATATGTATGCACACATATGTATATACATGTGTATATATGTATGCGTATATACATATATACACATACATATATACACATACATACATCTCGTATTTTCTTTATCCATTCATCTGTTAATGGGCCTTTAAGTTGTTTCCATATTTTGGCTATTTTAAATAATGCTGCAATGAATGTGGGGTTGAGACTTTATAAGGAACTAACCACTGACTGAGCTTTTTCAAATAAGAAAGTACAGTTGAAAACAACAGTAGCTTCCTACTTATAGCAATAAAAGAAAAGGGGAGAGGATTCATGTTGTTTTTCTTTTTCCTTTTCTCTCTCTCTTTTTTTTGAGACCTTGCTATGAACCAAAATACTACAACAAAATCTAAGGTGACAGTACAATCTAATGGTAACGATGTGAGGTGATGAATATGTTAATTAGTTTGACTGTGGTCATTTCATAACATATATCAAAACATCACATTGCATATCTTGAATAGATACAATTTTTATTTTTCAAGTATACTTCAGTAAAGGTGTAAGAAAAATAAGTCTCAAAGGCTGTGTTAAGGGTTATGTTCAGGTTAGGGTGCCTTTACTTAGTATTATAGCCAGAGGATCAGAAATACCCAGTCCTCCAAGACCACAGCAATCCCTTCTCCTATGGTTGCTAAGAATGAAATAATGGCAAAGAAAAGCAAAATAACACCTTGTTATTTTCTGGGGATTTGTCCCCAAACCTTACTGTAAAAAATTCTGGCCAGCCAGGTCAGACCATGTATCTGGAGCAGCCACTTCTCCTGAGGTGGTGAGGCATAGCTAGCTTCAAATCAAAGGAGGCCATTACTATCCTAATGTTCATACCTGAGTTTGTGCATCTTACCATATTCTAACCACATATCAAGGGACATCAGCCTTGGCCCTAAAGATGCCAAGCACATGAAGATGTAAACCAGAGAGACAGCTACTGTGTGTGCTAATCTTTTCCTGTTAATCCCTTTAACAGAATTAAAGGGTGGCCCAATGTACCAAACCATAGCCACTCCTACTCCTGGAGGATAGAGGCAGTATATGAAGAAGGTAGTGGGGAGAGTGGTTTTAAAGGGCCCTTTTTTCTAAGCGCATCAAACATGGTAACTCTAAGGGTGGTCAAAAGTGACTGAGCCACAATGCAGTTCTTCTAGTCTTTTGTTCCAAAACCTAGAGCAAGCATGCCACCTGTTTATACTAATGGCACATGCAACTCTCTGTCCTGAAGCTGAGTACTTGTCATAAACACAAGCTGGTCATTTTAACTAAGTGTGCAATGTAGTCTGGAGATCCAGTTTTAGTAATTGTCCATTTTCAGCCTATCTAAAGAAGCACTCTTAGTAAATCCACTTATGTCTATGTGCGAGTTAAAGACCTAACTGGTCTTTAACTTGATTTCTCTTTCAAAAATACAGCTTTATTGGGTGATGGGTAATTGGGAACTCTCTGTACTATTTTTCCAATTCTTTGGTAAGTCTAAAATTAACTCAGAAAAGTTTTTTAGAAAGTGGAAAATAAAAGAACAAAATGACAATGTCTTTCAGGGGGGAGAAAGGTTAAGAGTATGTATCTTTAAGGGAGTAAAAATATTTCTACATGTTTAATATTTATATACATACACAAAATGTAACTTTTAGGATACCACACTGCTCAAAAACTCTTAGTGACTTTCTATAATTTATAGGATACCGTTCAAATTTCGTTAGTTTTGGGATTTAAAGGCCTCTTAAATTAAGCCCCAGTCTACCTTCCCAGAGCTATAGGTTACTATTATCCTGCTCCAGATCCCTAGCCAAATTGGGTTCCTCCCTGACCTACAGCAAGGAATTTCCCTTCTAGCTCATGAAGTCTTCAGTAACCTTGCAAAGAACATTTAAAGTCTTACTTCCTTCAAGAAGCCTTCCCTGATCAATCTAACTCAAGGTAATACCTTGTTCCTTTGTGACAAATGTTGCATAGAAACCTTTAATGCTTCATTAAAATCTCCTATTTTTAATATTCATATGATGGTTTATGTCTCATCTCTCCATTAGAATTTTTAAGCTGTTCAAAGTCGGGACCTATATATTTTTTTTGAATTCTTCACATTGCTTAAAATCTTAATCCCACAAACTTTTATCAATTATCTTTTGTGTGCCAGGCACTGTGCTGGATACTTGAAATATGAAGCATAATAAAAAGATTTCTTAAGGGAGTCTTTCTTGTTTCCTCCTGGCCAACTTAGAGGATCTCGCTTCTGAGATCCCCTTGCACATTGGCCTAACCAGGGTCTTATTAATACTCAGGGGTATTACACCATATGGTTTGCAGATTATGTGTCTGTTTCCTCCAGGCTGCAAGCATAGGCACTTGGCCTTTTTACATTATATCCCCTAAACTCAGAACAAAAATGTAGAAATGCTCAATATATGTGTGCTGCATGAGAAGCCACAGCTGAAAGTTGTGGTTGATTAGTGGAATAATTATAGCTGATGCCCTCAATTAAACAGGTGATTAGCTTTCAAACAAAATGTTTAAGAACCACATTCTTGTGATTTCTTTCTCCTCTTCCAATTAATTTATATTTTAAATCATGATGTGTACATCATCACTAAAGTGCCTCATGACATAGGGTTTATATATTCTGTAATATGAATACATTTGCCATCATAGTGATCACATTATATATAGATACTACAGATCTATACAAGCTTTTTTAATTACAGGAACAAATGTGTACTGCCAACTCGATTATCTCTAGCTATAGGTATCAAGTTAAGATTAGACCTTGATCCCTTGAAGATAAGTAATCTAAGGTGGGTTTTAATCTGTTTTTGAATTCTAAGCACAAGCACAATGCCTAGAACATAGTATACAATTAATAAGTGTTTACAGAATTAATTATATGGATAATTATAATTCCTCATCCTACCTAATATATTTTTTGCTAGTCCTTTTAATCTCATATTTTTTGTCAGAGCTGCTAAAAAATAGAACTTACTTATTTGGATTTTCTACCACTGTCCCTGCCTTTTTGCTCTAAAATCCTAAAATGCCAAAAACTGGGAGGTTGAGACTAAAAAGGAGCAACAAAGACTTATGTCATCCAGTTCATTCTCAGATCTATACTGATGACAAAGCACTGCATTCTTAACTGAAAATTGCTGATTCTTACTAACAAAGAAAATCTCATGGGTTTTTTTTTTTTTTTCCCATTAATTGAGGCCCTCACTTATTTACTTGGGACAAACAGATACATAATTTACCTTCGTAGAAGTATCAAAATCAGTGTACTGAAAATTTAAATGCAGTCAAAATTATTTAGTTAATGATGCTACAAAATGTCACGTTAGGAACTTGAGGTAGAGAGACTTTCAGCTTTTAAACTGTGTCTTGATAACTCATATTACCACAGTAAGATTTTTTTTTAAGTGGAATTTCCTGCAAAGTGGAGATTAATTTCTGATGCTTTGAGGGTTTGGGTTCTTCAGATAAAAGACTACAAAGGGAAAGCATGAACATAACATCTCTGGGAGGGATTATACTCTTCAGCATTCATGTATGTTATGCTATTTTCCTGAGCATTAGCACAACTTTTCTCTATTTCAGAATGAAACAAACATTTCCTGATGCCTTTAACTACCTATATCATAATTCACTGTGCAATAGCTTTCAGTGCTAGGATGTTAGGTAAATACTTGATTAATGAATTAATGAATATCTTTTGATTACTAATCATTTAAATGTGGTTTCCCTGTTTTTTTGTTTTGTTTTGTTTTGTTTTGTCATTTCTTGAAATATTAACTACACTGCGTTGGGAAAGCAAGAAAGCACATCTTCCATTTCCTCTTTATGGGCCATGATTTCTCCTTGTACATGTTAACACAGAGAATAAAAGAAAATCTTGTATATTTTAACAAAAGGTTTAGTGGTCATACCAGGGTGTATGCTTTAAATAGGGCTGAGTATGCGATTGTTCTATTATTGAGACAATTGCCTGATTGAGAACAGCTCTCTGGAAAAACTCCAAGTATGTGTCCAGATTACCACAGGGTGCTTGGAGTCATTAGAATTGCTCATGAGCAACCAAATGCTCTGGCTGGTCTCCACTAAGCAATTGAAGTATATGGGATCCTGAGAGACATGACTTAGTTGAAAGTATTCTCTTCCTGTTCTAGCTTTCTTTGCCTCATTGGAAATATTAAATGCACAGCAGATCTCTACACAGGAAGCCCAAATGCAGACATTAGGTTTGCAAGGTGTCCCCAGCCAACTCCACATGAAACAGGCCCCTCACACAGTCTTATTACCTATAGAGTCCTGCTCCGATGAGAACTTTCAGACATTTTAAAATCAGGCATAGATTATGAAGCTGTACATGCCAAGCTGCAAAACCCAAGGATTATCAATCTACAAAGAAGGGGTTTCTACTGTTGTTCTAAGAGATGAATCTTGGCATACATTTTAAGACAAACGTAGTCCTTTTGCATTTGAATTTTCAAAGGTGCAAATAATTATAAATCAGGCGTGGTAAAAAAAAAAGTAGTAGTCTTTGGACATATACATTAACTTTTTTCTTTTGAGCGCTCACCATAGTATGTCTTGCTCAGTTATCATCACCATGAAACTCTTTTTGTGAGACAGAATCCCTCCCTGTTTTTGCAACTTGTTCGGAATGAAATTCCATATTGAGGGGAATTTCCCCCACTGTAGATACTTTTAAGAAGAAGCATCTCTACCGATTCTCCATCAACATGAATGAGCTGAGTTTGGGTACTCTCAGAGCTATACTCCTTCATTTGCCACTTGGGCTCCTAATTACTCCAAGTCCTGTCTTTTTAGCTACATCTCTGGGACTGCTACTTCTCAGAAGAAAATGATTCATGGTGTTATTTTCATGAAATCATAAAGAATCACATAATCTTTTCATCCAACCATTGGGTGTTTAGACTTAGGAAATACAACTTTTTGCCTAAGGGTATTTGGTTTTCAAATGGTTGAGCTATTCCCTGACTTTTTGGCTTCTAAGGTCATGGCCACTAATGCCACCGAGCCTTGGTCAAATCACTCTTAAAACATTCTAGTTAATATGAGCCTTTGAATTTGGGGATAGGAAGAAAACTTACAAAGATCTGGGGTGACTTAAAAGAAAACTTCATGAACAAGATTTACTTACTAGAAAGCACGTTTGTAGCCATGATCATAGGTTCATATCATTCCATTTCCTGGTTGAGTGATGTTGGATTAAGTTGTTTTTTGATGTGAACATCCATTGCTAATAAATTAAAAATGATTTGTTGTGATATTTAAATGAACTATCCATAATTTTGTTTCCTTTTTCTTTTGAAGAATTTTGATTTTCAGTTTTAGTATCAAGAAACTGAGGGCAAAACTTAAAAGCATAATGTTGGGTTTTGCAGTGTTCAAAGAAATCTCTTGAAGCTCTGTTTATAAACGTAGTTGTATTTTTTTCTAAGTCTGTTTAGTAAGGAGATTTGGAAGGAGCTAGAGATCTATGCACTACAAAACATTAGCTTCTAGATAAATGTTTTCAGAGAGGAAGGATTAGGCAGTAGAAGAGTATCACATGAAGATAAATTAGAGTTTTTTGTTTTGTTCTATTTATGTTTTAAATTCATATACATGGAGCATTTAATATATGTTAAATACTTATTTTTAAGTCCTTTCAGTATCAGGTGGAGCTGCCATTAATATTCACATTTAGTGGATGAGGAATCAGGCTGGGGATGTCAGTTATCTTGCCTCATGTCTCATGGCTAATAAAAGGAGAAGCTGTTATTTGAACATAGATGTGCTAGACTCAAGCATTTAACAACAAAACAGGAGGGCAAAGGTGCATGGGGCCCACTCTGGAGTTGGGCCACCACTTACTAGCTGTGAAACTTGGGTTCTTAATCTCTGTGTCTCTTCAGTTTCATTCTATAAAATGTGAATGAAAATAGGATTAAATGAGTTAATATGTGTAAAACTCATAGTATAGGAAATAAAATATAGTAAGAACTTCAGTGTTAATTGGTGGTGTCAGTATTACAGTTGTTTGTTAATGACAGTCATTTTAGGGTAATCTGTTTGGAATTTATGAATGGCATATCACAGTGCTTTTTGTTTGCTTTGTTTTTCTGGCTGAAGGAGCCAGGGACCATTTGAGTAGGCATTCTCTACATTTCATCTTCTCTAGTCTGCCCACGAACTCCATTGCAATGCACCAGTCAGTCTTCTTCAAACACGGACTGTCCATTATAAATTCTTGGACAGTCCGTGTTTGAAGAAGACTGACTGGTGCATTGCACCTTTTTATGACAAAATCATAGAGAAAAAAATTACATTTCTGAGTTTCTAGGGATCATGCCAACTCCGTCTTCATTTTCTACTAAACTAAAAAATAGAGGCAAAAAAAGATGTAACTGAGGTAATATTTCTACACTTATTTTTTATGAGCTCGGAGTCCTTAACTTCTGCCCATTCTTTAATTCACGGTATTTTCTGTATATTGGTCCTGCATTTTTGTTCCTCCTTAACATAACTTCTGAAAAATAGAGATTGATTAGTTTTGTGCTTCAAAGAACATACCTCCAATTGCTCTGATGAGTCCAAAGGAAAATGTGAGGAATAGCACATAATTTCAAACAGAAGAAGGTTTGTGGCTGGTATGAATTAACTACTGATCTTGAGTCTTCCTCCCTGTACTTATTCTGTATTATCTTTATTCAAGTTTATCTATTTCAACTTTCAGGAACATATAACAATAAAAATGTTTTCTTTCTAGGTATTATGATCATGTTATTCAACAATTCATTATATTTTATTTAAAAATGGAATTGAATGCTGTATTATAAAAGTATATGTATAGTTTTTATATTAGAAAGCGGAAAACAGTATATGAGTAGAATATAAGAATGAGTTCCTCTGACTAAAAAGTTACATTTCAAAGAGGTATGACTTCACCTACCTATTTACTACAGAAAATAGATGAGCTGTGCATTTTACCCAAAATTGTTATTTACTTATTATTTTCCATTTAATACAGTTGGGTGGAGTAGCTGTATACTGTCTAAAACTGCTGTATAGGAAGACCTTAGTGCCAGCTTCTCCTTGGTGGAGAGTAAAGAGATACGAGCACACTTTGGGAAATGTGTTGATACCAACCTTAGACAGAAGGATTAGGCTGAAGACAACATCTCACGATGATTGTAAAAGTGACTTAACCAATACTTATTGTGTAGTTATCTTCAGTAGTGCTAATTTCTGTACTCACATGATAGATACAGGTAAATAGGACAGTGTCAAAAAAATTTCTGTAAATACTAGTTCTTGAGTCTTAATTCTCTTCATTGTAGAGGGAAACTGAGAAAAGGGGACGGGAAATTATATTCCAGACACAAGCAATCTCCAGTATGGAGGCTTGGGAGCATGAAAGAGTGTGATATGGACTAAAGCCATTATATGGGACTGGAGAGCAGCACCTGGTGCCTGTTGAGTAAGAGGTGCTTGCTGTTTACTGAATTGATAAATATTTATTGATAGAGTAAACAGGGTTCTATGAGAAGAATGATGGGAAACAACATTCCAGAATGTAGCAGGAAAAGGGTAGAGAGCCCCCTAAAGAACTAAAACTCCGTCTTCTTGGTAAGTAGTTAATAACTTGGGTGCTGCTGCCGTGTGAGGAAGCCCAAGCCCAAGTTCTTCATAGGTGTGTCTCCAAGCCTTCCTTTATTTATTCATTTTTGTTACACCTGCAAGTATAGTAGTCACCCCTTATTCACAGGGACTACATTCCAAGACTCCCCATGGATGCCTAAAACCACAGATAGTACTGAGTTCTATGCATACTATGGGTTTCTTATTTTTCCATCTGATAACCGAGACAGCTGCCAAATAACTAACAGGTAGATAGTAAAGACTGCATAGAAACATTGGACAAAGGGAGGATTCATATCCCACGTGGGATGTTGGGACATTTCATCCTGCTACTCAGAATGGTGCATAGTTTATAACTTATGAATTGTTTATTTTTGAAATTTTTCATTTAATATTTTTGGACCACAGCTGACCACAAGAGAGTAAAACCTGGGGAAAGCAAAACCGTGAATAAGGAGGACTACTGTGCCTACTATTGTACTGTTGTCAGCCTTATGTTGAGTTGGTGGGTTGTGTGACCAATAGAGAAGGGTACAATTCTATGTAAATCAGAGATAAGACACAAGATGTGCTGTAATGCTAAGCCAACCACCAAAGAAAGAGTGGAGAATTTAGTGGGCTATTGAAACACTTGCCAGTTCGAGTAGGCGGGACAGCCTGTGTGGGCTGGAAAACATTTATTCTTAAATAGGCAGTGATGCAGTGCTGAAGTGCTACTAAAGGAAAAGTATACAGTCATTCTCAGTTTTTCCAAACTTGGCATTTTTAACCAACATTGGCCTTTTAATCTCTTCTGGTAATTCTGCCAGTCATTTGTGCTATCACACAAAAAGATAGTAAGCTAGCTCCTGAAGGGGTTTGAACAAAGAAACAATCTTGAGGCTTGTGTTTTAGAGATGTTGTTCTGGTAGAGGTGTGAAGGATGGATTGGAAGGAGGAACACCTGGAGAAAGGTAAAATAATTCAGAAGTGACTGCCATGTGTGAAAGATGACAAGGCACCGACAGTGAAGATGGAGAGCAGGGATGGAAAAGAGATGTTGAAGTGGTAGAATTAATGCATGTTTGATAGGCAGTTGCTAAGGGAGCTGAGAGAGAGAAGAGTAAGGGAAGATGCCAAGGTTTTTGTTAAAGCAAGTGGGCAGAGTGGCAGTATCAATAACCATGTAGGGAATCTAGAAGAAGGTGCCGGTGATGGGGATGTTAAATGTCATAATTATTTCAGTTTGGGATATACTGAGATTCACACACATGTAAGTCATTCAAGTGAAGGTGTCCAATTGAAAATACAAAACTTAGTCTCAAAAGAGTCCACTTTCAATTGGAAGGTGTCCAATTGAAAATACAAAACTTAGTCTCAAAAGACTTTCTTTCTTTCTTTCTCTCTCTCTCTCTCTTTCTCTCTCTCTTTCTTTTTCTTTTCTATTTTCTTTTCTTTTCTTTCTTTCTCTTTCGACAAAGTCTTGCTATGTTGCTGTGTTGCCTAAGCTGGTCTCAAGCTCCTGACCTCAAGCAATCCTCCGACTATAACCTCCCAAAGCACTGGAATTATAGGCTCAAAAAAGAGCTTGAAGTCCCGAAATGAATCAGGGAGAAGTCTAATTTCAAGGAATGATTTCAGGGTAAATTAAAAAGGAAACAAAACTATGCTTAGATTTACTTCCGATTAAAAGTATTAAACTTTAGGGTTAATAGTTTAGATAATTATTAGAATTAGTGTTTGCCTTTCAAAGATTTAATATTCATTAGCTTTGTTTGGCCTACACTTTTATTTTAGGCAGTGACTATAAAGCATATTTATCATTAACTGGAGATCTCTACAGCTTAAGTCTTCTGGATCATATACGGTCAGGACAAAGCCAGGAAAACAGTATTTAAAAGCCAAATACCTAAGAGAAATGCCAAACTTGAAATCCATAACTCTCAAATGCCAAACATGAAATGATGATGAGGTAATGGTGATACCATAATAGTATGTTAATAAGAAAAACTAACTCTGTTGATTTCATTGACTAGAAATATAAATTATGTTATTCTTTATAAAATATACACTTTCCAAAATGGAGACTACTCTTTTGATTATTAGAAAATATTTCTTAAAAGTATAGTAGCCGACCCTTAAACAAATGTTAAGATTGAGTATAGAATGATTTTTTTCCTTCTTTTTTCCTGGGCTTGAGTCCATCAGCTCAGGAAGGAAATATAAATTAATTGAATGTAAGTTTAAATTTTTAAATCCAAGGTTTTGAGACCTGTCCTGAGGAACTGTGGTTCCACTGTGAATATACTCTCTTTTGAAATAAATGTGTCCATAAATGATGGAAGAAGATTTCAGACCAAAAAATACATTTTTCCTTGGCTACATCTGAGACTTGGATACCAACTCTTGATTTTTGCTGTTTGGTTTAGAAGGGACTGAAAAGTTACATGTTGTTGATTTATCTTCCTTGGCTGACATTTTTTAACAAACGCCTCAGTGTTAGAGTTGGTGTCTTGGTTGATGTTTTCTTTTCTTACTCTTTAATATTACTTGTTAATTTACCTTATATCAGAAAAAGCATGCTATGTGTTAGTAATGATGGCTACTGAGGAAAGATTGGCAGATTATCCTGTGAATGGTACATAGACTGCAAGTAGATTTTTTTGTGTTTTGTATTTTCACAAATGGGTGAAGGATATTGCTGTGCTTTTGATTTATTCTCTAATATTGAAGGTAATTATAATAGGAATTAATTATGAATGTTAACAAATATTTTCTGAATAAGATAATCACAAAGTGGTTCAGAAAGTTTCCATAATTTATCTAAGTGGCTTTATATCTTTCAAGAACAGAAAGTCAAATAGTAGGATCAGCATCAAGCTGTGGACATACTGATTTTTTAAAATTATCTAACTTCATATGGAGTAAATTTAGTTTATTGAAGCATGCAGCATTCTAAGAAAACAAGTACCAAGGAATTTTATTTCTAACAACAGTTTACCAATCTAATTGCCATATACCCTCTCCTGACTTTAGCCAGGCACCTTACAAAATACTGTCATTGTTCGCACAGGAGACAAAGAGATGATATGACTGGATCAGCAGAAATGTATTTCCACTTTTGGAAAAGTAATGAAAAGCACATGTACTGGCTGTGAATCAGTAATATCTTTATTTGCAAGCAATAATCTTACTAGTTATGCATAAACCTTGATTTTCTTCTTTAATTATTAAAAGTGATTATAAGTAAACTGATAGAGAAATCACATATTTTAGTACCTCAAAATCTATTAATATTGATTTATCCATTAGTTATTATTGAATACTTACTATAGCTGTAGATTGTGCCATGGGAAAAATAGAGAAAATATAAGGTATAATCGTAATTTCTTGAAGATCTGACAGTAAGAAATGGAAGTAGCCATTAATATATTTAATTTCAGGGACATTAGACATCCCATATTATTTGAAGTGAATTGAGTGGTATAGATGATAAGTACAAATAAGAAACTGGAGGAAGGAGACTCCTCCAAGAACTAATAGCAAGAAATAAAGTTTCATGAAGGCGATTCCTTAGGTGTACTTTTTGCCAAACACTATAAAAAATTTCATACAATCAAACATTGAAAGAATTTTAGAGTGAATATTAGTATATTCCCTACCACACTACTGCATTTTACTATACTTTCTTTATCACATATTTGATATATTTTAATGATAGGTAAAAATTGGACAGATCCAGCTAAAAGGATCAAAGTTCACCCAAAAGTGGGAAAAGGTAGAAGGTAGCTTTTGTGGAAGATAGCCTCCAATGGTCTCTATATACATTGTTTATAATCCCCTCTCATGTTGTTTCAGGATTGGTTTGTGTAAGTGTGGTAGGCTAAGTAATCCCTCCAACCTACCCAAGGATGTTCATATTTTAATCCCTAGATTAAATATGTTATACAGCAGAAGTGACTACACATGTGATTGGTGAATAAGTTAAGGATTTTGAGATGGGGATATAATTTTGGATTATATAGGTAAACCCAGTGTAATATTAGGGTCTGTATAAGAAGAAGGCAGTAGATTGAGTTAAAGAGAAGATATAGGATGGAAGCAGAAGTTAGAGAGGAAAGAAAATACTATTTTTCTGGCTTTGATGGTAAAGAGTCTGTGAGCTAAGGAACGTAGGTGGCTTCTAGAAGCCAGAAAAGGAAGGAAATATTTTCCCCAGAGTTCCTCATAGGAATGCAGCTCTGCTGACCCATTTTAGACTTATAGTATCCAGAACTGTAAGATGATAAATTTGCATTGCACTGAGTCACCAAGTTTGCGGTAATTTGTTACTGCAGCAATAGGAAACTAATGCCGTGACCAATAGGATGTGGCAGGAATTGGGGCCTGTAAATAGCCAGGTTAGTGAGCTTGGAAGTTTCTCTGGTCACATCTTTCACAGCTCCAGTCAGGAGCTTGACTGCAATCCATGGGAGTCCCTGAGCTAGAATCACCCAGCTAAGCCAGTTACAGATTCCTGACCCACAGGAATATGAGATAATCAATGTTTACTGTTTTAAGCATCTTAGTCTGGGAACAATTTGTTATGCAGCAAAAGAAAACTAATAAGTACAGAGTGAAAAGGTAGGTTGAGGAGGGATTGTGGAAGGTTTTGAATGCTAGACTAATTGACTTCTCAGTGGAACCCCAGAAAGTTTTTAATCTGTAAAGTGACCAACTCAAAATAATAGCAAGATTGATCTATTTGGATATATTGCAGAAAAGAGAGATTGGAGGGAGGAAAAATAGATGTAGTAAATTTACATAGTAATATTAGATATTGTAATGAAAGCCTGCTCTAGGGACATGAATATAGGAGGGAAAGGAAAGAACATAGATGGAACTACAAAGAAACTCCATAGGACTTTGTGACTGAGTGTGTTTTAGGCAAAGGGAAACTGAGAAATTGAAGATGGTGTGTTTTGAGTTTGAGAGAACAATGGTGTAATTCTGAAAATGGATTTTTTTCAGTAATAGCCAGTTTTCCAACATTTCTTTTGCAGTAGTCCTCTCTTATCCATGGTTTTGCTTTTGCATTTTCAGTTACCTGTGGTCAACCATGGTCCAAAAATAGGTGAATATAGTACAAGAATAGAGAGAGAGACACACACTACATTCATGTAACTTTTATTTATAGTATATTGTTATAAGTGTTCTATTTTGTTATTATTGTTGTCAATCTCTTACAGTGCCTAATTTATAAATTAGACTTTATCATAGGTGTGAATGTATAGGAAAAAAGCCATTGTTTGTTTGTTTGTTTATTCATTTGCTACTATCCAAGGTTTCACACATCCACTTTGGATCTTGGAATGTATCCTCCACAGATAAGGGAAAGTGAGGGGACTACTATACTTTCTGAAACCAAGTTGGATAAGTGAAAATATTGAGAAAGAAGTTTAGGATAAAGCACTTCATTCCCTGTCTTGTGGAGGCTTAGAAGATAACTAAGATAACTAAGAGACAAAATTGGAGGATGAGACAGTAAGAGTTAGGGGTGGAATGATAGTAGGAGAAGTAATGCTAAAAGATACCTGGCCAGGTGCAGTGGCTCACGTCTGTAACCCCAGCACTTTTGGAGGCCGAGGCAGGTGGATCACGAGGTCAGGAGTTCGAGACCAGCCTGACCAACATGGTGAAATGCTGTCTCTAGTAAAAATACAATAGCCAGACATGATGGCAGTGCCTATAATCCCGGCTACTTGAGAGGCTGAGGCAGGAGAATTGCTTGAACTCAGGGGGCAGAGGTTACAGTGAGCTGAGATTGTGCTACTGCACTTCAGCCTGGGTGACAGAGCGAAACTCTGTTTCAAAAATAAGTAAGTAAGTAAGTAAGTAAATACCTAACTGTGTGTTAAAAAGCACTTTGGCTCGGAGTATACTAACAGCCAACCCAAAGGAAATGCCAAGAGTGATGTGGTTTTGGTATCTATGAGAGAAAAACAATCTTAGAGAAATGTCTCTATTGGATCTTCCTACAAGTCATGCACATCCTCAGTATTGTCCTATGGTAAATACTGTAATTCATTTTATAGGGGTTTTTCCCCTTAAAGTGCCCATGGAATATGCAATCATGCTTTGCTTAACACTATAAATATATTCTAAAAGTTATGTTGTCAGGCGTTTTCTTTGTTGTGCAATCATCATAGAGTACACTTACACAAACCTAGATGGTATAGCCCACTACACACCTAATCTATTTGTTTTGTTCCTAGGCTACAATCCTGTAAAGCCTGTTACTGTACTGGGTGCTGTAGGCAATTGTAACACTGTGCTAAGTATTAGTGTATCTAAACATATCTACACAGAGGAAATCCTATAGTAAAAATACTGTCATATATTCTTATGGGACCACTGTCATTGAAGGTGTGGTCTCTTATCGACTGAAACGTGGTTATATGGCACATGGCTGTAATAATAATAAGAAAAGTCCAATTCCAGTCCAACACTGGTATTAAAAAATAAGCCTAAATCTTGAGAAAGTGTCTAGAGATTGATTTTTCCATTGGGAGTAATTTAGTCATTTATTTAAAAATATTTATTACGTATTATGTGCTTGAATCTGTACAATTCTGAGAGTACAGTAGTAAATTATATATATATATATATATATATATATATATATATATATATGAAGTGAAGATGACTGGAGAGAGTAGAAGTTGATATATAAGTCAGAGAATCCAAAAGTAAGGGAGGGGCAGGAATAAACGTAAATGAAGCAGTTAAAGAAGCAAGAAAGCAAGATGGTACATGCTGTGATGATGAAGAGAGGGAGAGAGACAGAGAGAAAGGGTGTGCAAGAGAATGGGAGAGCAAGAGAGCAAAACAGAAAGAGAAAGAGACAGAGAGAGAATGCACCCTGGTTTACAATAGCTTCAGTCTGATATTACAGAGATACCAATGAAAGGAAGAAAGAGTCAGTCACTGGGTTTGATTATTAGTTGGTCAGCAGTGATATTTAGGATTTCGTTGTCAATATAATGGTAAAAACAGAAGCTAGATTGCAGGCAGTTAAGGGGTCATCTTATGTAGATGAAATAGGATAAGTCTTATTCTAGCTCGATGGGTATGTCTGTATCACTTTATGTCTCAGTCCATAAAATAGACGAAAAATGGTGATCCTCCTCTAGTCTAAAATATAAGGAATGCTTTGAACTACTGCTGGGAGAGATAATGGCAGTGATAGTATTTATCAGTGTGTACTTTTAATGAAACTGTACTAGGACAGATGGCTGAATTAGTTGGTTTGTGGAACTTTGTTTCAGAATGTCACCTCTAATTTTGCATTCATGAAAAGCATTCCCCTGGCTGGACTAGAATCCAGAATTTTTTGTTTATTACTAGTGGTGCCTAATTGTCATTTGTGGACTTTGATCTACATGTAATGAGGTGGAATTTGGTCATTTGTTGTGTTGCAAAGCTTTTCTGAGTAGTCCTATTGCGTCTTAGTTTTGACAAAGTTTGTTACTCCCACTAGTATTTAATCGGTATTAAATTCAAGATTACATTTTCATAGTGTTGTTTGGAAACCAAAAGAAAAAAATTGGTATGAACACGCTTTGAAAAATTAAAGGATTATATAGGTATTAATTATAATTATTATTAAAGTGATTTAATGGAAGTATTCTATTAAAATAAAATTATAACTGCTAAATACAAGATGTGATTGAGAAGAAGGGAGAAATTTTTTTTTTTTTTGAGACAGAGTCTTGCTCTGTCAACAGGCTGGAGTGCAGTGGCATGATCGCAGCTCACTGCAACCCCTACCTCCCGGGTTCAAGTGATTCCCCTGTCTTAGCCTCCCAAGTAGCTGGGACCACAGGCACATGCCACCATGCCGGGCTAATTTTCTTTTTTTGGTATTTTTAGTAGAGATGGGGTTTCACCATGTTGGCCAGGATGGTCTCCATCTCCTGACCTTGTTATCTGCCTTCCTCAGCCTCCCAAAGTGCTGGGATTACAGGTGTGAACACCTGTTCCCAGCTGAGAATTTTTTTTTCTTTTTGCTATGGTTTATTTCAGCTTCTGTGTAACTTACATGAACTTTCCAAGAAAAATGTATACAGGCAATATATATAAATGTATGTGTATATTTTAATGATGCTATGCTTGATTATTTGTGCTTGGATTATTTGTGGCCTTATTTAATTCCAGACTTACTTTCCAGCATAATTTTGGGAATATGGATTCAATAATTTTTGGATATAACCAAAAATTACTGGGTGACTACTTTGTAAAAGCACTTCTTCATATTTCACATTTTAATCTTCACAATAACTTCATTAGAGCAGGTGTTACTACTTTTTTATGTATTAAAAAGCAAAGGTTCTGAGAGGTTAATTAGCATTTTGCCTTTGGCATACATAGCAGGAAGTTTACAACTAGAACCCTACCATTAGCAGATAATAAGCTCAGGTGGTGAAAATCAATTTGCTTCAATAAAGCATAATTGTATCTGTAAATATGTTACAAATATCATATCATGTCTCTGAGTCAAATTTGCATTGTTTTTGAAGCAGCATTGCCTTCTGTTATTGGGCTGCTCTTGTATAGTTTAACATGAATGCATAGCAGTTTGCCCTGTAGGAACGAATCTAGTCTATTGGATATGCTACCATAATTCGATTAGGTCTCAAGATCAGTACATTAATTTATGTAGAGAATAACTGTTATATATTATGGTTTTTCAATATAGAACCATGAGTAAGAGGGTTTATATGTTTATGCATGCTAACCAACATTTGTTTGTTCTTTATGGTTTATCAATTGTTTTGACATTCCTTATTTCACTCATTAGATCCTGACCATTACCCTGTATTGTAGATAGGGCTGAAATTATCTGCCTCATGTTACTCATGAGAAAACTAAAGCCAAAGAATAGTGTATGATTTTCTCAGTAGCTTTAAATATATTGGCATAGAAAAATTCTGATAGTCCGAGGACAAGTGGATTCATTGTAATATCTGCAATGCATTTTATTTCTTATATAATTAAGAGCTTACTGCTGGACCACAGTTTGATTTAGGTGAAACTTCTCATTGTGTAGCATACTTGAGGAACAGCAGAAGATTATAAAAAGTTCCTTTCTTTTTCTGCAGGAATAGCTTATGATTTATTTGAAGCTTAATTATTTTCCAGAGGAATGCTCAACATGTTTCCAATAGCTGTATGTTTTGTGTTTTTGTAGAGGATTAGAGGAGAAGCTGCCAGTTTCCTCCCAGTGGTGATGTTGCAAATCTCAGAACTTTAATCTGGAACACTCTGCTCAGTTATGTATATGCATGAAAATTTGCCCTACCTATTACTTTACTTTGGCATGTGACATTTACTTGTGAAAATGTCATAATATCTGATTGATGTATTTCCTAGTCACGGATATAATGTAAGAATAAGTATCTGTGTATCAACATTTAAACGATAGTTCTTTTGTTGTCAACTGGCATGCACTAAGCACTTTACCAAGTACCGCCACTTCACTGGGCTCTGGGAACACGGCTCTTCCCTTACTGAGCTCATAATCTGGACTGTGAGGCCTACACATCAGGGCAGAAGGCCTCTAGTTTCACTTTTCATATAGTAATTTTGAAAGCATAGGAGACTTAGCAAAATATCTTTTAAAGCAAAGATGCTCCTCCACCATTTCTAAGATAAGCTGGTTCTTTCTGGCAAAGGTGATTTTAATTGTTGGTGCATTTCCAGGACAAGAAATGCAGTCTGTCAACATGCTCTTCAAAATGATCAGAAGAAAACAAGGAACACAAATGCCCAGCCCTGAGCTCTCCATTTTTTCTCTTTATGAATCCTTTCTTATGCTTTAAAACAGTTGAATTTATAGTTTACACACACACACACACACACACACACACACACACACACACACACACACACAATTTCTAGTAGGATGGATATATATTATCTTGCTATTAGGGCAATTCCCTGAAAGATTACACTACCTCCTTTATGTATAATGTCACTGCCTGATATTAAACAGAAATGAACTATGTGACTATGCTTTCCTTTTCAAATATGTGAACGTATTTCTCTACAGAGTTGTTTTGTAGCAGTATTGCTATTAAAGTGGTGCCCAGCTCCAGGCCTGCAGACTGCTGACACACAATTAATCTCACAAATTTATGAATGCCAAAGCATGGAGCAAAATGAAAACAACTGGGGGAATGTTTAAGGGAAATAGTTGGACTGTATCCAGATGTGCATGTGTAAAACATCACCCCTTAACTCCTCCCCCATATCCTGTCTGAAGACAGGATTTTTTTTTTTTTTTTCAAAAATAAACTGGGGTTATTTGAAATAAATCGTGGTCTCTGACTAAAACTGAATAAGCAAAGCCAGTCTGGTCATAATTCTGTGTTTTCTTGTATCTTTGTTTCTTAATTAACTCAATAGGTACTGATGAATCAATCTGCCTCATGGCTGTTTTTGGTGGCTGTTGCCACAACTTTATGAACTCCATTCAAAGATAATATGTAATGGTTTTCAAGAATAATTGTTGATTTCTTTGCATTTTTGGTTATAATGAAATGGAACTTTTTACTGTTAGAAATAGGCAGCATTATTGTAGTGTGAAGGTCATTTAATCTGGGAAGTGAAGTCTGGTCAAGAGGAAAAAAATGTGAGAGCATTTTATAGATTTTTTTTTTGCTTTGTTTTTTAGCAGTCTGTCCAAGATCAGTCAGGGGATGTAGGGAAAACAAAAAACAATTTCTCTTTAAGATACTTAACTCCATAGAGAAAGTATAAAAATGGAGATAATGTTGAACTTGTATGCATGAAATTAATTTAGGATCTGGCATCACTGGGATATGAAAAACTGGAGGTCATGGGTGCTCTGAAGAAATATTTTGCAGGTTGATGTCCAACCATCATTACATACCTTAAATGGTATTGGAGGTGAAGTAATAAAAACACACTTTTTCCCTTAAATACAAATATTTCCTCAAAAACAAGATAACCAAATCCAGTAATAAAACCAACTCATTTCAATAAAATTTTCTCCACAGACTTGCTTTCTGCCTACTCTGTGTAAGAACAAAAGTAAAGAAATGAATTGCAGTGAAGTAGGTACTCACTAAAACAGAGCATAGAGAGACCTTCTGCCCCGCATGCCTGCCCTCTGTCTGCATAGTCCTCAGAGACTCTGTCTGAACATTCAAATTCTGGGCCTTGTTAGGCACAGAGTTCTAAGATTAGATTTCTGTTTTTATTCAAAAAGAGAAAACAAAAGTAGAAAAATTTGAATATCCAATCTTTTATACTATTGCAGGAAGGCTTAAGGACCCCAATCATCAATTTTCCTGCAGTTGGTGACTTCAGTATGAAAACAGTATCAGCACTAAGAATAAGTATTGATTATGTAGTATCATTCCAGTTGTGCAGGTAATTATTCAAAGTCCAATTTTAATAATCATGACAACTGAATATAGTTTCTATCAAAATAAAATTTCTTAGTTCCTTTACCAAGAACTGGTAAAAAGGAAACTTTTTAACTAAAGGGAACTAGGTAAGGAAAGACATTGTCCTGTCCCAGATGCCAATAGTTTAGTGAGAAGTGATGGCCCTAGAGACAGAAAGGAGATGAGTAGATCACTTGTTTCAGTATTAATGTAGATATGCACACATGGTGCCTTCTCTAGATCATGTCTCTTATTCTCCATATTGTCTCCCCATACTACCCAGTAGAGAGATATTTTATTTAGCCACTTTTGGTTTCAAACACAAATAATTTCTGGGAAAGTTCAATATGGATATATATAGTACCATGATGATAAAAGTAATCTATATTATACAAAGTTTTTTTTTAAGTTAACACAAATTAAATTTCGATGTCATATGTGAAGACTTGGCAAACACTGAGAATTATGTGTGTCACAGTTTAAGGAAAATACAGTGATTCTGGGTTTCAAAACCCAAGTACAGTGAAACATTATAGATTTTAAAAATAAGGAATGTGCTTGGGCTGGCAGATGATAAAACATATTAGTTGCTTAAAATTGTTGCCAGTTATTTGGTAAATACAGTCAAACTTTTTTTTTTTTTTTTTTTTTTTTTGAGATAGGGTCTCACTTTGTCCCCCAGGCTAGAGTGCAGTGACCCAATCATGGCTCACTGCAGCCTCCACCTCCTGGGCCCAAGCAGTGCTCCTACCTCAGCCTTCCAAGTAGCTAGGACTACAGGGATGTGCCACCATGCCCAGCTAATTTTTTTTTTTAATTTTTTGTAGAGACAAGGTTTTATCATGTTGTCCAGGCTGATCTCAAACTCCTGGGCTCAAGTAATCCTCCTGCCTCGGCCTCCCAAAGTGCTGGGATTACAGGCATGAGCCAATGCACCTGGCTTCAAACTTTTTTTTCTTTTTCTTTTTTCTTTTTTTTGCTAGAGAATCAGCAGTGTAATAGATATTAATATAGTAGTACTCAAAACAACAGCTATCATAACAATAATAGCAAAATCTGTGGGTTCTTGGCTCAGCACTCAAGTAATAGTTTGACCTTGGATTAATTGCTTTATCTCAATTTTCTCTATATAAAATAGGGTTGGAACCCTATCCTGCTCACCTCACAAGCTGTGAAGGTCATTAGTTTTATTGTTGCATCTCTGTATCCATTGTTCACAATGTTTTTTAAATCTTCCCATTAAATGATGTTAAAACTCCCTAAGAACTCAAACAATCCCAGGCATACTGATGGAGCATTTAGACATGTAGTCTGAATATAGCATCAGACAACCCAAATTATTAAACATAAACAAAATTGTCACAAAATAAACATGGAAAATAGTATTACATTTACCACCATTTAAATTGCAGTTTTTCTAAGACATACCCACTACATAAAATAAAACCCATCTGCAGAGACACAGCAGTTTTTATACAGTTGGGAAGTTGGTGATTAAAAATTGGAATTTGGGGTTAATTTTTTTTTTAGAAATTGAGAAATTTTATTCTTCCTGCTAAACAATTGCCCTTAACACAGTAATGAGCAGCATGATCGGGAGGGTATGGTGATATACTAGAGCACGTCCTCAAACTAGGTGGTCAGGGCCTAACATGGCTTTTTAAGAAATAAATTGTTTCTGTTAAATGTTGCTCTCTTCATATTTTCTAGTTTAAAAGACACATACTTCTGGGAGACATAAACCCGGGAGTGGGGAGGGAGGAGAAATCATCTTAGAATTTATTGAATACTGAATCTGAGCCATGGACTTAATATGTGCATTCTCATTGCAGACTTAGGTTTTAGGGTTTAGAAATGTAGAATCCAAATATTAGAGAAGTTCGTCACTTTCCTGTCACCCTTTTAAGTGAATGAACTGTGTAGCTGAGATTTGATCTCCCAGTTGGTCTGCAAGCAAGCTCGTTTTCTTCGTTTTGCACACTCTGTACCATATGATAAATTAATTCATGAGATGCTTTCTTTTTAACAGCTAAGAAATAGAACACTAAGAGACCATTGAACATCTGGGGGAAAAAGTGATTTTTAAAGAAAGGAAGGCTAGAAAGCTTAGTCAGTCAACATTTAGGGGCAGGTCCTCTCATTCAGTGGTCAGGCCCTGCCCTGCAGATAAGCTGGTTTTGCTCTTTGCCTTAATGGGCTTTAACGGACTGTGGTACTAAAGCTAAGATGGAATTGAGGGAAACTCCTAATGCCTCCTTTATTCACATCAGTGAGGAGATTGAAAGAGGCCCCTTCAGTGTGTGAATACCTGAAATTAAAAACTAGAAATACCCGTTTAGACTGTTTACTTTAGGTTTCCTGTTTACATTTGTTTCAATTTTATTCTCTCACTGGGAAGTACAATTGGAATGCAGAGAAAAAGGGGTGAGCACAAGACAAGGGGAAGTGAAACTCAATTTTGAAAACAGAACCATTTTTACATTTAAGTTGAACTGTGGGTCTAAAAGGTTCAGCTCTCTATTGAGAACCATTGTGGGTGGGGTGCATTTGTAACAGAGCTTCACCTAATTCATTCTATATGCTTGGCAGAGGAAAGGCTGAAATCAGAGCCAAATTCCAAAGGGTCTCTGAGGGAAGCAAGGTCACACTCTATTCAGAATTATATAGCAACCTGGCCTAAACAGAAGATTTTTAATGTGTTTGTGCACTTAGGAATCATTTTTCTAGACTTTTGTAATTGTTTAACCATTTTGTGAGGTCTGTTGTAAATGTATTGCAAACACTGCTTCATAGCTAGATAAGAACAACTGCCAAATAATCTAATCAAGTCAACTAGGTTGATTTCATAGCTGCTTTTGAAACTGGGAATAAAATAATATAAAAGGGTTTATTGATTAGTTCCACTATCATAATAAGCCTGGAGAAATGTCTTAGGAGCCATGTTTTTTCTTTTTTTTCTGAGGAATTTGGCGCATCCCCAAGTAAAAATTGTTTTTTAATTCCAAACAGTCATATTAGGACCAGTTGTTTTCTTTTACATTGTTTTGTAATTGGCTCTCCTGCATGATTAAACTCATTTGCAAGGCAAAAATGTGAGAAGCAAGAAACCAAACGTTGTTAATCAGTAATTGCAATAAAAATGGGAATAAGGAGAAATGTCATTTTAACTCACTTTCTGGGAAGACATTCCAGAGTTTGGGGGATGACAGAACATCTTTTGGGTGCTTAGGGACCAAAAGGGAGTGATGACTTCAAACTTTGAAGTTATTTTTGCTTACAATCAACCAACTTTACCTCAAAGTGCAGAGTGCTTCAAAGTTAATTTAAACATCAGTTACAAATTCCAAGAAATGTGGAGATATAACCCAGAAAGGCAATATGACCTAGAGAGCTGAACAAGGATTTGGGAATGTCAACTTGGTTGTTAACCCTGTGTCAGTTGCTGTTTTTTTTAACTTTGTAGTGATGAAATACAGTTTCCATTCTCCTGACCACCTTAAAGTAGTACCAACCACAGGTAAAATAATACAGAAGGGACGTAATATAAAAGGGGAAATAATGTAGAAGGACAACGCCCCCCGCCCCAACCCCTTTTGAAGATGATAGGGATTTAGAGCAAAGTTTTGGTTATTTTTGAGGGGTCCAGAATTGAGGCATCTGCCTCTTTTGATAGAAAGGTTTCTTCTTTTTAAAAAAGCTGCCCCTCTTGTTACTATTTCTTTTTATTGTTAAATAATATTCCATTGTCTGGTTGTACCACAGTTTGTTTACTCATTCACCTGTAGAGGGACATCTTGGCTATTTCCAGTTTTTTGGCAATTATGAAAAAAGCTACTCTAAACATTTATGTGTTTGTATGAACATCTTTTAAACTTATTTGGGTGAATACCTAGGATTATTTATAATTGCATCATCATATGGTAAGACTGTTTAATTTTGTAAGAAACTACCAAATTATCTTTATAGGTGGCTGCATCATTTTGCATTCCTTACAGAAATAAATGTAAGTTCCAGTTCCTTCAAATTCTTACCTCTATTTGGTATTGTCAAGTTTTTAAATTTAAGGATGTCCAAGTTATTTTTTCTTCGTGGATTGTGATTTTGGTGTTACACTTTAAAACTCTTCACCAAACCCAAATTGCCCTGGATTTTCTCCCATGTTATTTTCTAAGAGTTTTATAGTTTTGTGTTCTGTATCTAAGTCTATCATCCATTTCGAATTAATTTTTGTAAAAAGTGTGAGGTCAGTGTGTACATACAGTTCTTTTTAATGTAGATTTATAGTTCCTTCAGCAGCATTTGTTGTAAAGACTATCCTTTCTATATTGAATTGCCTTTGTCCCTTTGTCCAAGGTCAGTTAACTAGATTTGTGTAGTCCGTTTCTGGGCTATGTTGTTCCATTGATCTGTGCACCTAGTTTTTCACCAATACTGTACTCTCTTTAGTACTATAGCTTTATGGTACGTTGTTGAATTTGAGTAGTATCAGTCCTCTGATTCTTTTTCAGTATTATGTTGACTATTCTGAGTCTTACTTTTCTATAGGTTTTAGAAGCAGTTTGTTAATGTCTACAAAATAACTTGCTATGATTTTAATTGAGATTGCATTTAATCTATAAATCAAGTTGGGGAAAATAGACATGTTAATGTAATTGAGTCTTCCTATTCATGAACATGGAATTTCCCACCATTTATTGAGGTCTTCTTTGATTCATTTTACTAGAATTTTGTTTTCCTCATATGGATATTTTTCATGTGCTAGTAGAAGTATATCTAAGTATTTATTTATTTTGGGGGTGGCTAACATAGTTGATTATATTAGCCCATTTTTGTGTCACCATAAATAAATACCTGAGGCTCGGTAATTTCTTATGAAAAGAGATTTAATTGATTCACAGTTCTGCAGGCTATACAAGTGTAGCTCCAGCATCTGCTTCTGATGAGGGCCTCAGGAAGCTTACAATCACGGCAGAAGGTAAAGGGGGAGCAGGTGATGTCACATATTGAGAGAGGGAGCAAGAAAGAGAGAAAGCGCAGGTCCCAGACTCCTTAAACAACCGGATCTCACATGAACTAACTAATCAAGAAATCATTTATCACCAAAAGGATAGCGCTAAGCTATTCATAAGGGTTCCATCCCCATAATCAAATCACCTCCCACTAGGCCCCACCTCCAATACTGGGAATCACATTTCAGCATGAGGTTTGGAGAGAATAAACATCCAAACCATATAAATGTTGTTTTGTTTTTAATTTTAAATTGAGTATTCATTGCTGGTATGTAGGAAGGCCGTTGGCTTTTGAACACTAATCTTGAATCTGATAACCTTGCTTTAATTACTTACTAGTTCTAAAAGACTTTTGGGCAATTGTTCAGAATTTCTACATGCACAATTATGTCACCTTTAAACAAAGACAGTTTTATTTTTTGCTTTCTGATCTGTATATTGCTTATTTCCTTTTCTTGTCTTATGGCATCAACTAGAATTTCCAGTATGATATTGAATGGGAGTTGTGAGAGGGGGACATCCTTGCCCTGTTCCTGATCTTATGGTAAAACATCTAGTGTCTCACCATTAAATATGAGGTTAGCTGTGTAGTTTTTTTGTAGATGTTCATTATCAAGTTGAATTTTTCTTCTATTCTTAGTTGGCTGAGAGTTTTTATCATGCTGGTTGTTGTCAAATGTTTTTTTTTTCCTGCATCTGTTAATATGATCATATGATATTTTATTCTTAAATATGTTGATGTGAAGGATTATATTAATTGATTTTCAAATGTTGAATCATCCTAGCATACCTGGAATAAATCTCACTTCGTTATGATGTATAATTCTTTTTATATATATTTGGCTTTGACTTGCTAATATTTTGTTGAGGATTTCTGCATCTATGTTACTGAGTGATACTGAGCTTTAGTTTTCCTTTTTTATAGTAACTTTATCTGTTTTTTTTTTAACTTCTATTTTAGGTTTTTGGGGAACATATGAAGGTTTGTCACATAATTAAACTCATGTCACAGGGGTTTGTTTATAGATTATTTCATCACCCAGCTACTAAACCCAGTACTCAATAGTTATTTTTTCTGCTACTCTCCTTCCTCCCACCCACCACCCTCAAATAGACCCCAGTGTCTGTTGTTTCAGTCTTTGTGTTCATAAGTTACTATATTTAGCTCCCACTGATAAGTGACAACATGTGGTATTTTGTTTTTTGTTCTTGCATTAGCTTGCTAAGGATAATAGTTTCCAACTCCATCCATGTTCCCCAAAAGATGATCTCCTTCTTTTTTATGGCTGCATAATATTTCACGGTGTATATGTACCATATATTCTTTTTTTTTTTTTTTTTTTTTGAGACGGAGTTTCGCTCTTGTTACCCAGGCTGGAGTGCAATGGCGCGATCTCGGCTCACCGCAACCTCCGCCTCCTGGGCTCAGGCAATTCTCCTGCCTCAGCCTCCTAAGTAGCTGGGATTACAGGCACGCACCACCATGCCCAGCTAGTTTTTTGTATTTTTAGTAGAGACGGGGTTTCACTATGTTGACCAGGATGGTCTCGATCTCTCGACCTCGTGATCCACCTGCCTCGGCCTCCCAAAGTGCTGGGATTACAGGCTTGAGCCACTGCGCCCGGCTGTACCATATATTCTTTAACCAGTTATTTCTCATTGATAGGCATATAGGTTGATTCCATGTCTTTGCTATTGTGAATAGGGTAGCAATGAAAGTTTGAGTGTGTGTGTCTTTATCGTGGAATGATTTATATTCTTCTGGGTATATACCCAGTAATGGGATTGCTAGGTCGAATGGTAGTTCTGCTTTGGCTCCTTGAGGAATCACCACACCGCTTTCCACAATGGTTGAACTAATTTACACTCCCACCAACAGTGTATAAGCATTCCCTTTTCTCCACAACCTTGCTAGCATCTGTTATTTTTTGACTTTTTAATAATGACCATGCTGACCAACATGAGATGGTATCTCATTGTGATTTTGATTCGTGTTTCTCTAGTGATTAGTAATATTTACCATTTTTATATGCTTGTTGGCCGCATATATGTCTTCTTTTGAGAAGTGTCTATTTATGTCTTTTGCCCACTTTTAAATGGGATTGTTTGTTTTTCTCTGGTAAATTCATTTAAATTCCTTATAGAGATTGGATATTAGACCTTTGTCATATGCATAGTTTGCAAATATTTTCTCCCGTTCTGTAGGTTATCTGTTTACTCTGTTGATAGTTTCTTTTGCTATGCAGACACTTTTAAATTTAATTAGATCCCACTCATCAATTTTTGCTTTTGATGTGAATGCTTTTGGTGTCTTAGTTGTAAAGTCTTTGACTTTTTCCGTGTCCAGGATAGTATTGCCTAGGTTGTCTTCCAGGGTTGTTATAGTTTTGGGTTTTATGTTTAAATCTTTAACCCACCTTGAGTTGATTTTTATATATGGCGTAAGGAAGGGATCCAGCTTCAGTCTTCTGCATATGGCTAGCCAGTTACCCTAGCACCATTTATTGAATTGGAAGTCTTTTCCCATTGCTTGTTTTTGTCAGCTTTGTCAAAGATCAGATTATCATAGATGTGCAGCCTTATTTCTGGGCTTTCTATTCTGTTCTGTTGTTCTATGTGCCTGTTTTTGTATCAGTACCATGCTGTTTTGATTACTGTTGCATTGTAATACAGTTTGAAGTTGAGTAACATGATTCCTCCAGCTTTGTTCTTTTTACTTAGGATTGCCTTAGCTATTCAGGCTCTTTTTTGATTCTATATGAATTTTAAAATAGTTTTTTCTAGTTCTGTTAAGAACGTCATTGGTAGTTTGATAGAAAGAGCATTGAATCTAAATTGCTTTGGGCAGTATAACCACTTTAATGATATTGATTCTTCTTATTCATGAGCATGGAACATTTTTCCATTTGTTTGTGTCTTCGCTGATTTCTTTGAGCAGTGTTTTATAATCCTCATTATAGATATCTTTTACCACCCAGATTATCTGTATTCTTAGGTATGTTACTCTTTTTGTGGCAATTGTGAATGGAATTGTCTTTCTGATTTTGCTCTTGTTTTGGCTGTTGTCAATGTATAGAAATGCTAGTGATTTTTGTACATTGATTTTGTGTCCTGCAAATTTGCTGAAATTGTTTATCACCTGGAGGAGCTTTTGAGCTGAGGCTATACGGTTTTCTAGTTATAGAATAACGTCTGCAAGAAGAGATAGTTTGATTTCATTTTGGATGGCCTTTGTTTTCTTTCCCTTGCCTAGTTGTTCTGGCTAGGACTTCCACTACTATGTTGAATGAAGTGGTGAGAGAGGGCATCCCTGTCTTGAGCCAGTTTTCAAGGGAAATGGTTCCATCTTTTCCCATTCAGTAAAATGCTGGGTGTGGGTTTGTCACAGAGGGCTCTTATTGTTTTGAGGTATGTTTCTTCAATATCGAGTTTATTGAGAGTTTTTAACATGAAGGGGTATTGAACTTTGTGTAAAGCCCTTTTGAATCTATTGAGATAATCATGTGTTTTTTGTCTTAGTTTTGTTTACGTGGTGAATCACATTTACTGATTTGCTTATATTGAACCTGCCTTGCATCACAAGGATGAAGCCTACTTGATCATGGAAGATTAGCTTTCTGATGCACTGCTGGATTCAGTTTGCTAGTATTTTGTTGTGAATTATTGCACAGATGTTCATCAAAGATATTGGCATGAAGTTTTCTTTTTTTGTTGTGTCTCTGCCAGGTTTTGTATCAAGATGATGCTGGCATCATAGATTAAGTAGGTACCATTCCTCCAGATACTGTTCAAAAAATTGAGCTCTTCTTTGTGTATCTCATAGAATTTGACTGTGAATCCATCAGGTCCTGGGCTTTTTTTGGTTGGTAGGCTATTTATTACTGATTCAATTTTGGAGCTTGCTGTTGGTCTGTTCAGAGAATTGATTTCTTCCTGGCTCAGTCTTAGAGGATTTATGTTTCCAGGAATTTATCCATCTCCTCTAGGTTTTCTAATTTGTGTGCATAGGGGTGTTAGTAGTAGTTTCTGATGGTTGTTTTTATTTCTGTGGGTTCAGTAGTAACATTCTCTTCATCATTTCTAATTGTATTTATTTGGATCTTCTCTCTTTTCTTCTCTATTAGTTTCGTTAGTGGCCTATCTTATTAATTTTTTCAAAGAATGAATTCCTGGATTTGTTGATCTTTTGAATGGTCTTTTGTGTCTCAGTTCCTTCAGTTCAGCTCTGATTTTTGTTATTTCTCATCTTCTTCTAGCTTTGGGGTTGATTTGTTCTTGCTTCTCTGATACTTTCAGTTGTAAATTCAGATTAATTTGAGATCATTCCAACTTTTCAGTGTGGGCATTTAGTGCTGTGAATTTCCCTCTTAACACAGCCTTAGCTGTATCCCAGAGGTTCTGGTGTGTTGTATCTTTGTTCTCATTATTTTCAAAGAACTTCTTCATTTCTGCCTTAGATTTATTATTTACCCAAAAAGTCATTCAGGGGCATGTTGTTTAATTTCCATATGATTGCATAGTTATTGAGTGATTTTTCATAGTCAACTTCTATTTTTAATGCACTGTGGTTCAAAGCTGTGTTTAGTATGATTTCAGTTCTTTTTCATTTGTTGAGAATTATTCTATGTCCAATTATATGGTCTATTGTAGAGTATGTGCTATGTAGCAAAGAGAACAATGTATATTATGTTGATTCTGAATACAGAATTCTGTAGGGGTCTATCAGATCCATTTTGCCCATCTTGAGTTTAGGTTCTGAATACCTTTGTTAATTTTCTTCCTTGATGATCTGTTTAATACTGTCATGGGAATGCTGAAGTCTCTTACTATTATTGTGTAGGAGCCTATGTCTCTTTGGAAGTCTCTAAGAACTTCCTTTATGAATCTGGGAGCTGCTGTGTTGGGCACATATATATATTTAGAATAGTCTTCTTGTTGAATTGAACCTTTCACCATTATGTAGTGCCCTTCTTTTTTTTTTTTTTTTTTTTTTTTTTGATACCTGTGGATTTGAAATCTGTTTTGTCTGAAATTAGGATTGCAATCTCTGCTTTTGCCTGTTTTCCATTTGTTTGGTAGATTTTCCTCCATCCCTTTATTTTGAGCCTATGCTTGTCATTGCATGTGAGATAGGTCTCTTGAAGACAGCATACCATTGGTTTTTGCTTTTTTATCCACCTTGCCACTCTGTGCCTTTTTAAGTGGGGCATTTGGCCCATTTACATTCCAGGTTAGTATTGATATGTGTGATTTGATCCTGTCATTGTGCTGTTAGCTGGTTATTATGTTGGCTTGTTCGTGTGGTTGCTTTACAGTGCCACTGATCTATGTGTTTAAGTATGTTTTTGTATTAACTGGTAGCAGTCTTTCCTTTCTATATTTCATGCTCCTGTCAAGATCTCTTGAAGGCAGATCTGGTGGTAATGAATTCCCTCAACATTTTCTTATCTGAAAGTTATCTTGTTTCTCCTTCACTTACTTACAAAGCTTAGTTTGAAATATGTAATTCTTGGTTGAAGACTTTTTTCTTTTAAGAATGTTGAATATAGGTCCCCAATCTCTTCTGGCTTGTAGCATTTCAGCTGGGAGGTTCATTGTTATCCTGATGATGTTTTCTTTGTTGGTGACCTGCCCTTTCTCTCTAGTTGCCTTTAACATTCTTTCTTTTATTTTGACCTTGGAAAATCTGATGATTATGGCCTTGGGATGATCTTCTTGCATAGAATCTTGCAGGAGTTCTCTGTATTTCCTGAATTTGACTGTTGGCTTCTCTAGCAAGGTTGGAGAAGTTTTTATGGACAATATCCTGAAATATGTTTTCCAGGTTAATTGCTTTCTCCCCATACCTTTCAGTGATACCAATGACTTGTAGATTTGGTCTCTTTACATAAACCCGTATTTCTTGGAGGTTTGTTCATTCTTTTTTATTCTTTTTTATTTATTTTTGTCTGATTGTCTTATTTCAGAGAACCATTTTTCATGTTCTGAGATTCTATCCTCATCTTGGATTATTCTACAGTTAATACTTGTGATTGCATTCTTGTATTGTGTTAATCAGTTCTGGCAGACTTATTATATTTTTTATACTGGCTGTTTCGTCCTTTAGCTCCTTTTTGCTTTATTGTGATTCTCATTTTCTTGGATTGGGTTTGCCATCCTCCAGAATCTTGATGATCTCTGTTCCTGCCGATATTCTGAATTTTATTTCTGTCATTACAGCCAGTTCAGCTGGGTCATTTGGAGGACATATGACACTCTGGCCATTTTAGTTACCACAAAGTTCTTCAAAGTTCTTGTGTTGGTTCTTTCCCATCTCTGTGTGTGGGTGTTCCTTTTAAAGGCAGTATAGATTGAGTACAGTCAACAGACTTAATTTTTTGGATGCTTTCTCCAGGCTGAGGCTTTGTACAAGGTCTTTATTTGAAGCTGTCTTTTTGTCTCTGGTTTCAGAGAGTTATATGTTAGTGAGGTATTTTTGTTGTTGAAGCTTTGGAGTGGGATCCAGCAGGTGGCACTTGGGCTTCCTGGTCAGTTGGTAGACTCTTGCTCAGTTATGTGGCTCTCCTATGTTTCCTCACATTGCAGCCACGTTCTCTCTCAATGCTCTCAAAGTGTGGTTTTCTCTTTCCCTTGAATGCTGGCTGTAAGTCACAAGTTGGAACTCCTTGACTGCCCACTGCAGCTCTGGGGTGATCTGTGTTTATCTTCCTTCAACAGCTTGGAGACAACAGAGGAAGGGACCTTAGTAATGGTCATGGTTTAGGGTTATTTGCTTGAGTCCTGGGGGCTTCACCCCAGAGAGATGCAGGTCAGCAATTGCTCAGTGTAATCAGTGCAGAATGGAGGGTCTGTTTTGTGGGCCCAAGCCCACAGGGGTTCCCTGTCTGGTGGTGATGAGCAGTGGGGGATGTGTGGGACTCATGGGAGATGGATTGACCTTCTCTCCTTGGCTTGACTGCAGCTTGTTATAGTGTGAATAAGACACTTAGGATCTTTACTCCTTCATTATTTCAAGGTTAGAAAGGGCAGTTCCACTGAAGAGGCAATGGCAGAGAGGCTTTCAGCTGCCCCTGGAGGCCCTGTCCAAGGAATTTCCAAATTGCTACTAGCTTGATAGCTCTAGCAGGTCTTGGCTGGAGGCCCATGCCTGGAGGACCTGCCCAGTGAGGAGATACGGGAACAGACACCCATGTAACAGTTTATCTACTTTTCTGTAGGGATGCTGTGGTATGCTTCAGGTCCAATCCAGTTTCTAGTCACCTCAGATTTTCCAGTACCTGGAGGTATCACCCGTGAAGGTGCTTCCCTGAATGGGGGAGGTTCCCCTGGTTCCATGTTGCTCACGTGGGGGCTATTGTCCTGTCTTGCTTTTCTTTATTCTCCATGGATCAAGTTATTTTCCTGATTAGTCCCAACGTGAGTACCTGGATGTTTCAGTTGAAGATGTTATATTTACTTGCCCCTTCCATTCCTCTCCATGAGAGCCATGCACACTACTTCTAGTAAGCCATCTTGCTTTATCTGGTTTTGATTTTAGAGAAATGTTAGCCTCATAGGATGAGTTAGGAAGTGTTTCTTCTGCTTTTATTTACAAGAGTTTCTAGAGAATTGATATAATTTCTTCTCTAAATGTTCGATACTATTCATCAGTGAAAACATCTAGACCTGGTGCTTTGTTTTTTGTTGATTAATTGTTGATTGTTGATTCAATTTATTTAATAGATATAGACCTATTAAGATTATCTATTTCTCTTTGTGTGAGTTTTAGTAGATTGTGTCTTTCAAGGAATTGGTTAATCACTCTTTCAATATTCTACTTCTAACCCATATGTATATTTTTGGTATGATATGTTTCACACTTCATTACTTTATATATGTATTTTCTTTTACTAAATTATGTGATCCTTGAAGGTACAAACCATGTTTTTAAATTTTGCATCCTTAGGAATTAGCATAGTGACTGGACATTTTAATCAGTGTTGACTGAAATACATTGAATTTCTCCAGATTATCAACTGGATGTGAGAACTATGTCTGGAACACCATAGATATAAGAAGAACATAGGCTAGTATTTATACATTTTTCACTTTATAAAAGTTTAATCTACCAAGTTCTTTTAACTGGTTTGTTTCTGCAGAGCATTTTAGTGTTGAACTGTAGATAATTTACTGCTTGAGAGAAGGCTGAGTAAGAGTGAATCAGGGACATCTGAAGTTAAAGAGTTTAATTTAAAGTGATGATATTTAGCATTGAAAGAAGTATTAATAGAATTACAAAAATGTGATTCACTGCTTTCTAAATTTCTAGAAATTATCTGTTGCATAAAACAGAACACACCTGAATAGACACAATAACCATATAACTAGGGCTCCTCTGGGGCTAACTGATCATTAAAAATTACAAAACAGGAAGTTAGACTTGTAATTTAAACTTCTGCTTAGTCTTTGGCTGTAATCAAATATTATGTTCAGGACAAAGAATGAGCTGGAGGGTCACTTCAAGCTCTGATCTGCTAACTGCTATTGTTTAATTGAGGTACCTCGTGTTCCCCAAAGGCTGAGCCACAGGCTGCTCTCTCCAGACGCTATGTTTAGATTCTTGTGAGCCCTCAAGTGCTGCATCCGCTGAGACTTGGTGTTGCACTTGTTTGATGTGTTCAGCCTCTTTTGGTCAGATAAACCAAAGCATAAACATTACGCTGACAAACCCAGGTCGCAGAGTGGATTTTGGTCACTGAACTGCCCAAGCAGATTATTAGGGAACAACATTTTAACAGCAGCAGCAAGTTGTTTATATGATATCTGATCCCAGACATTTTGCATGTCTTTAACACGATATGAATCTATTTTTGAGATTTGTAATGGTTATGGTAAACAACCAGATTTCCTTGTGAAGTTGACTCATGTTATTTCTCATAGAATTTATCACATTGTTTATCTGTAGTTCTTCCCTATAGTCTGTGAAGTTAACTTTTGTATAATAGGGTGTGTATATTTATTTACAAAAAAATTACTATATGTGTTAAAATAATGTTTAGCCTTGTTTTCTTCTTATTATTAAGTAGTATGTTCTATATGGGTTGGTACCAAAATAAAATATGTATAATTCCTCAGTAACAAGGCGAAATGTTGTAATGTATAAACTCTGATGTAAGTTTGATGGTTAAATTGGTTATTTGTGTGGTGTATAAGGTTTGCAAGGCTACTTAACCAGTTTGATTCTTAATTTCCATCACTATAAAATGGATAAAACTGTATGCCACATTTTTAAAGACAAAAAGATTATTAATATTTTTTATGTAAAATGCCTGGTACCAGGGTTTCATTGCCATTAAACATATAGTTCTGCAGGCAGAGTTTTTTACTGTCATGAAAAAGATTTTCTTCACAGTATGCAACATCTCCCAGTGCTATGGCACATTTTGACAAAGACCATATGTGCTACTTTTCTTCTGTATAATTGAGCCATGTTGAAGAAACGTCACAGTATAATGGCCTTAGTCAATTTATTTTGAAACTTAAAACTGGCATATTTTGGTATGTTTTATTGTTTTTAGTGATACCATTTTCTAGAATCTTAACTGTTTTACGTAAAATGATATAAGCAGTGCATTATTTGTTCTCAAAAAGAACACAACTAATTGTCTTAATATAAGACTAAGAGGTCTAATACAGTGTTCCTAAAATAGCAATGTGGATACCTAGCAGCGATTATTTTTGTATTTCCAGACTTTAATTATTTCCACTTCCATAGAAAAAAATTTCTATTCCCCTCTTCAGCATCACTACTTAAACAACTTGCAGGCTTCTGAAACCCAGCCCACTCAAAACTTACCAAAACTAAATTGGGTTATTTTTTGCCTTTGCCTTCATGCTCTGTAAACTTACTGCTCTTCTGTATGATCTATCTTTGTTAATAGCCTCAGCAGCCACATGCTTCTTCCAAGCTACACATCCTCAGAGTTCCTGTGAGTGTATCTTTCGCCTTCTAAAAAAGCGTTACATTCAACTTGCCTTCAAAACCTGATGGTCTTTTCTTTCTCAAATACAGCCCCTCCTCTCAATCTTCTTGCTCGAGCTACATGCTTACCATAATGCCCCTGGGCCATTACAGCAGCATACTGAATGTTCTACCCTCCACATCACATTATGATTCTAAAAACACAGATGTGATCATGTTACTTCTCAGGAAAAACATCTGCTGCCCCTTGATTCTCCACTACATAGGACAGTGGTTTACAAGTTACAGGTTGCAGGCTTTTAATGAGTAGTGAATTCAAGTTAGTGAATTACATTCAGCTATTAAAATATAATGGAAAAGAAAATAGTAGAGCGTATCACATTTGGTAAAGTCATTGTTCTGTGAAACTCTGCTCTAGTTGTATTTTTCTTTATAAACATGCATGTGTTTTGGTACTGTTTCATGATGTAAAATGTACTTCTGACCATGGATAATAGTCTTGAAAATTTGCAAACCATCAGAATAGAGGGTAAATTCAAACTTTTTATTAGGGCATAGAGTTTCTTTCATAATCTTCCCAGGTTACCTTTCTACTATTGTCTCTAGCTACCTCCTCGGATAAGCCTCTTCTGATTTCCACTTTAAGAACTCACTATATTTCCCTGGCATGAACTTTGCCTTTATTCAAGCTAGCTCATCTAAATGGACTACCAGTTCTTAAACTTTTTGGTCTCAGGATCTGTTTAAACTCTTAAAAAGTATTGAATACCCCTTAGGAGCTTTGTTTAAGTGGACTATAAACTACATTAATCAACATGCAACAAATTAAAAATTAAAATGGAGAATTTTAAGAAATATGTATTAATATTAAAAATAATGAATCCATTATATGTTATCATAAGTGATCGATTTTTGTGAAAAAAATCTGTTATTTTCCAAAACAAAACAAAATTATAAGAGTGACATTGCTTTATATTTTTGCACATCTCTTTAATGTCTGAATTAATAGAAGACAGATTGTCACATCTGCTTTTGTGTTCAGTCTATTACTATGTGTTGTTTTGGTTGAAGGATATGAAGAAAATTTAGCCTCTAATGAATATGTAATTGAGAAAGGAGTGAGTATTTTGATAATCTTCTCAGATTCTTTTGCAAATATTCTTCTTTAATACTATACCAAAACTCAACAAATGATATAGTTCCTTAAAGGTTAATTGCAATGAGTCTGATACCTTACCAACTAACTTTTCGTAGTCCATGTCATTAGAATATATTGATAAGTCTCCTTTGCACCTTGAATAGCTCTTTTACCCATGTGGGAAGTTGCAGTATCATGCATTGGTCATTGGAAGCATATCAGTTCCCTGAATAATATGTAAATCTAAATGTTCACTCATTTCATTATACAACATTGAAAAATCACGTTGGTTAATATCACCACTGATTGCATCAAATAAGTCTTTAAACATTGGGAAACTTTCAAGTTTAATATGGTAGATACAAGTTTTACAAAATTCTAATTTTTACTTACAGGCTGTAATTTTAGTATTGGAATCCAATACTATCAGCTATTTTCCTTGACAATACAACTGAATTAAGGTTTCATGGGACAGTAACCACAGCTTGTGATACATTTGAATTACTGTAGTTCATCAGTGATCCTTTCAAGTAAATATAGTGTTTTTTGAAAAAAGCACAAGTCGAACAATCACACAAGTGTTTTTCCTTGAAACAAGCATTGAACTGCAGGAAACAGCAGAAATATTTTATGTTTACTTCCTCTTTTCTTTGCACAGAATATTAAAAAGTCACATACTGAAAGGTCAAGATTGTTAAAAATTAATAATTTTTACTGTTTTATCAAGGATTTGCCTAAGTAACGCTGCTTTTTTTTTCTTTTACTGAAAGTACTTGGCATTGAAGAACACCATTGCCAGTACCATTTGGTGCCACTGCTGTCTTGACTTGTGCTAAGGCACCAGCAGTTTTACCACCTTTTCTTCTGCACCATTAGTGTAAATGTCAACATAGTGAAAAAGGCAAATAAGGAGTTAACATTATTATGAAATAGTCTTCCTGTGGCCTTTCATTTGGGTCCCCTGAAAAGATCTTGCTGATCTCCAGGAGCTGTTGTTTACACTTTGAGAATTGCTGACCCAAAGTATCTTGCCTAAACCTATTTTTTGCTTGGAAAATGTGTATTCAGACCTAAAGATCAGGTTCAAATGTTATCTACTTTGTGAAGCTTACTGAAGCTCCCCAGGTTAATTTGTCACTACTACTCTGAGTTTCTGTGTATTGTAGTCCCTATCACATTTCTCTTTGTCCATGAGGTGCTCCTGTTCTGGGCTGAGTCTTATTTCTCTACCATCCCATAAACGCCTGGTAGATGCTCAGGATTTCTTAAAGAGCAGAAGCCTGTACCCCCTCGTTACACATTCTGCCTTTTGTTATTCTTCCCCAAGTCTAGCATGGGGTCAGACGGGGAATAATTACTGCTTGAGGCAAGTAATTTTCTGAGGCAAGCAGAGGCATTTCACTCTCATGTTCTTAATGCCACTTTCATAGGCATCAGGAAACACTGACCTGATGCTTACAGTTTCAGTGTTATGATATTGATATTGTGGCACTGATGCAGATAGCACCAAAATAGCTTCTGTTTAATAAATATGTGAATAATTCTCTTGCATTCTTTAGTCCAAACCTTGATATAGGTCAAAGGGTCATTTTAGGTAACTCCGCCCTAACTGAAGATACCCTTGGATCTCCTAGTTCTCAGATAATTTTGATGGGAACTTAATTGAATATTTTAAAATTTTTTATTTCTTATTTTTATTCCAGAAACTTTTGTTTAGCGTTCACTATGTGCCAGGTGCTCAGCATTCAAAGGTTGGCAGGACATGAACTCTGCTTTCAAAGTGGTATGATAGAGCAACAGGAGAAAGGCACTGAATTTAGTTATCAAATTTATACTGCTTCTATATTCTGTATTTTGCAATTTGTAAGTTGTGAGTTTTCTCATTTCTTTGTTTTTAAGTGTATGCTTTATGAATGAATGCTTAGATTATAAAGGTTGTCATAGATATTTTAGTTGTAAATGTCCTTCTCCTCCCATATTTAAAACAGTGTTGAGTTTGTTTTTGGAAATCTGAATTTCAGAGTAAGGCTTCTATAATTTTTTTTTAAATCACCTTAACTAGCATACTATTTACAAAAATATATCATATTTTTTTCAATTGATTTTTTTCAGCATTGATTTTTAAACTTTATGCTGGATTCAGGCTTTTTAGAGGATACAAAGAAAGTATGTACTTCCTTAAGTATAATATTTCTTTTTTAAAAAACTGCCTTTATTTCCATTTTGAGTTATACAGTTACAATGCTAAGTATGCATAGCTTTATGTACAAAGTGAAAAAAAAATCCCTGCTTGTCCAAAAGGTTTACTATTTCTTTAATGAGACAGAACAAGTGCAAAGATGTTTATATAAACCCAAGTGAGAATTTTGACTGAAAGTATCTCAACTACAAATTGCAGTTTTTCTCCAAGATTTAGGAGAGAGGAGACTACAAGTAGAAGAAACAAAATAGACACACCAGAACTTTTGGCTTTGCTCTTTAAACTTAAGGGTTTACTTCTAAAATCAATCCTCATGTTTTATTATATAGATCATGTTTTGCTGATGTGATGATTAATTTGGCTAGGCCACTGTACCCAGAAATTTGGTCAAACGTCAGTCTAAATGTCACTATAAGATTATTTTTTAGATTAGATTAGCATTTAAATTAATAGATTTAGAGTAAAGCAGGTTTACTTTCCATAATGTAGGTAGAATTTATCAATCAGTTGAAGGCTAAGGCTGAGAACTCCGAGGCAAAGAGAATGCTCCCTTCAGATTCAAGCTGCAACATCAACTTTTTTCTGGGTTTCTGGCTTTCCATCCTTTCGTGCAGATTTTGGACTTCCCGGCCTCCATAACCATGAGAGCAAATTCATTAAAATAAACTATCTATTTCTACATACCCTATTTGCTTTGTGGAAAGCAGCATTAGGGTATGGGAAGGTTATTCGTATATTTGGTCTTATGTTAGCCCAGGAAGCAAGATGCTGCCTACCTCTCCACTACTCCTTAACACTGCCAGGCTTAGGCTCTTGGAAGTCACAGTAATATATCATTTTCAGATCACAGTACCGATTTCAAAGCATTTGCACATTTGTGCATGATCAACTCTTTCTGTAGAAGTATTCAGAAACAATGAGGTCTAGGGATCCATGGGGAAAAGAAAATGTGTTAAAATACATGGATCCAGTTAGAAAGGAAATGACTAGAGAGAAGCAACAGGAGAGGAAAGGTTGGGAAAGCTGTTATGTGCTGAATTTTGTGTGTCTCCCGCCCCCAAAATCATATGGTGAAGCCCTAACCCTCAGTCCAGAATGTTGCTATATTTGGAGATAAGGTCTTTAAAAAGGTGATTAAGTTAAAATGAGACCATTAAGGAGACCCTCATCCAGTTTGACTTATATCCTTATAAGAAGAGTAATCTTGACACAAAGGGAGACACCAAGGCCCCCCACACAGAGGAAAGACCATGTTAGGGCACAGAAAGAAGGCAGTTATCTGCAAGCCAAGGGGAGAGTCCTCAGGAAATTAAAAAATAAAACCTGCTGAAACCTTGATTTTGGACTTCTAGCTTCCAGAATCATGAGAAAATTATTTCCCATTGTTTAATACATCCCGTCTGTGGTGTATTGTTATGGTAGCTCTAGCAAACAAATACAGGCCCCAAGGGTGAACGCTGATCATTTTTCAACTTTACTTACACTAGACATGATTCTGGTTTATTAAACATTTCTGTTTATCCAGGAGCTAAGTGAGTAGTTCTCAAGAACTACCTTGGATAGGTTACACTGACTAGTCTCTGAGGCCAGGGTGATTATTGCTATTTGCATTAAGCAAGGAGAAGACTTTATCTTGTCTCCCAGGGGCCCAAGAGCAATGCAGTTCTGTGTCTGAGGGTGCTCCTACCTTGGTCCATGTTGTTCCACAATTGCAGCTCCAGAAATATCTCATCAGCTCATATAACCAGTGAGCTATACATTTCAGGGCACTTCAAACAGCCCAGTGATTTTTCAGTCTAATATTTCCCAGGCCATTTTTTTCATCATCTGGAAAATTCAGTTACTGATGTCTGGGTTTAAATAGCTAAATAGAATTGTAAAATTTTAAAAATTAAAATAATTTTAAAGATTATTGATTATAAGATGATATAATACAACCATCAAAAATGCACTAGCCAGTGATTCTTTATTGGTTTGATGCTTTGCCATTTTAATAGCAATAATTATATAATAATAATATTGTAGCTAACACTTAGTGTTTACTGTGTGTCAAACACCATTCCAACCTCATTACAGATGTTAAATTTGAAATATGCTGACATAGACTGTCTCATTTAATTCTTGTAACAAAGATGTGAGTTGGGCAAGGCAGAAATTATTCCCATTTTGGAGATGAGAAAGTGGAGACTTAGCAAAGTTCACTTTTTTTCTTTTTTTTTTTATCAAGGTTACCCTGCTAGTAAATCGCACAGCTTGAAACATAAGTCTTCAGATTCCTAAGTTAGTGCTTTTTGCAAAACAATTCTCTTATAAATGACATCAAATATATAGGTAATTAAGAGTAAGAGAATGCGCCTTCTTTTCTTTTCTTTTTTTTGGCCTGTTTGAGTTCTAAACAAAGAAATGTGAGATTCAGTAAGGCGAGAAAAATGACATTTGCCTTCCTAAACGATCACTAACATTTAGCCTTTGCGGGAAGAACTGAGGGTGAAGAATGGAGTCCAAGAAGCACAATGTTTCTAACACCAGGAGCTGTATGGATTGGGGACCAGAAGGAAACTGAACTGGAACTTAAGATGCCTAAAGAGCAAGAAGGGAATATTAAGCCAGTACAAGAATAATAAAGAAAGTATAAAGTTACCTCTGTACAAATCAGAAAGCCTATAAAGGGAACCAAAATATAATGTGAAACAAAACACTGAGAAAACCTTTCTTTCATTTTTTTTAACTCGTAAGATGAATTCAATTTATAGAAGGCAAAATATGTTCAAAACGAAAAGTTGTGCCTTTGAGAGACAGAAGAAAGCAGATTAACATATGTCTGTGGAAAATCTAAAGCTCCAACATACATCAGCATGTCTTTTAAGGAATAAATTATGTCGATTTCTATACTCAGATTTCATTCCTAGCGATAGCAAAAATCAAGTGTGAGGGAAAAGTTTAGAGATAAACATGACAGAGAAGGAAATAAAGGGCTCTTTTTATATCCAGTGATTTTGACCATCCTTCCCTCCCTCAAAACAAAACTTCTGAACAAATATAATATTGCTAATGCAGCCAAAGAGCAGTTGAGTAAACAAATATATCTTACAGTTTGTTTCCAAAAGTTAAAAAATATTATAACTCCTTTTGGTGATTTTAGTATCTGAGGTAGGATAGAATCAACCCTATCCATTAAAGATATTTAGGAAGCAAAGTAGCATTCTTGCTTAGCCAATACCTTGATTAACTAATTGAGCCTTCAGAAAAAGAAGACAGAGTGGGAGATTTTTCTGATTATCATCACTCCATAATTACTGGTATTTTCCATAACCTAGGCAACTCAGCTGTCTAAGAAACAAAATCCAGCTGAAACTGAACCTTCTAAAGTTTTCCTTCTACAATTTTTTAAGGCCCAGAGCAGGATCCCTGTCATACTAAAGTCTCTTCTGGATGTCTGGAAAAAGTCTTATAGTCTGGGAGACATTCCAAAATATGTGCAGTGACCATTGCCACAGGCGTGAACTTCTTAATGCATTTTGCAGAAATCTCCTCCACAATGAAATTGATTACTGTCTGAAAGGATTTTTTTCCCCTTTTCAAAATAGCAAGCAGCTAGAATATGCTTTTCTTATGTTTTATTGCATCCTTAAGTATCTCATGTGGACTGAATGTGACTGGAGAAAGTTACCAGTCTGAATCTGATATACAATGTCTAGTTTAAAACAATTTTTTTACATTTATGGGTTAGGTCAACAGCAAAAGGAAAAACTCTGGATGTTTGAAGACTACACATACAAAATTGTACACTGATTACTAAAACCTGAGTTTCTGCACAGTTTTCATGCTGCAGAAACTGAAACCAGATCAGAGAATAAATGTGAAGAAATGGATTTTCAAGGAACAGGTGGAAATTGAAAAGAAAATGGAACCTGGAGTTTTGTGAGTTTGTCTGTCTGCCTTATGAGAATGATATTTATGAGGATGGAGGGGGGTTGAGGGTTTGCTGTAATGCTTTTATATAAGCAAAATCAAATTGTCCAAGTTTTTAAATGCTGTTTGTCATATTTAGCAAAGGAATGAATTTTTAGCTAATAGGCAATAATTTGGTTTTTATTCACCTAATACAAATAATTGTAGCAGAGCTGTCACCAGGGTTGTTGTAGTGTCACATACAAAAAGTCTGATAAATCAGAAAAAAGGATATACAGGGAATATATTGCAGTCATAGCAAAGAAAGAACAGAAAGGACATCAATTATGAGATTTCTAATTCTTGATTTCGTAGCAGTTTTTATATTCTTGCTAGAAGTTGGAAAGTTGCTCAGTCTCTGGTATCAATCACACCTCAGCTAGACAGCAAATTGAGGCTAGTCACTGCTGCTGGAAGATTTCTTCCTGACAATGATTCATATGAGCCAATTGTCAGGAGTTTTGAAGTTCTTAAATAGAAGCTGATGTATGTCTTTTACTGTTGTGTAGTCACTGAACATATTTCACATGATGGAAAATAGCTTTGCAGAAAAATTAACCTATTCCTTATCTTTAAACAGGGCTTCCTTAAAAAATTATCAACTCATTCACAAGCATTGCATTTTCTAAGCATTTCACATTTCATATATATATATATATATATATGACAAAATTCTTAAATCTTTTGGTCCACAGGCCACCACAGGAGAAGGTGTGAGATTTCATTTAAAAAGCCCAAAGCTTTCACTTTGTATTGTCACAAGGACCTAAAAACAAGGCAAATAAATGGTTTCAACTTAAGGTCTTAGAAATTGTTTCTTAAACGTCACAGACTGATTTTGGTGTATTATAAAAACTGATTAGATAATTCAAATCCATGCTTAATACGTGATTTTGAAACAGAAACAGTAAAGATGAAAGGTGAAAGCTCCCATAGTGGGACCAGTACTGGAAGGAAGAGAATATGCTTCTTGACCTTCTGATGTGCTCTCGCCTTACCTGAGTCTTTTGGTGTGAAATCATGGTCTTTTAGCACTGGAACAAACCTTAGAGATCATATAGTCAAACGTCTTTTTTTTGTAGATGAAGGAAACTTAGGACTGGAACGGTGAAGTAAGTTTCCCAGGTCAAAGAGCTACTTGGAGGAAGAAAATCTGAATCTCAAGAAGTGGGTTTGCAGCCTTCTAAGTCCAGTGTTCTTTCTTCCTTTTCAGGTCGATAGACCTAGAATAGGCTGATCTTGCTTTACTCTATACCTGCTTCAGAAATGACTTCTTTGTAGCAACTATGTTGGCATGGTTAATAAAAAGACATTGTTAGAAGAGGGCCCAAGGGGAGTGGCATTCCAGGTGCTGATAATATTCTGTTTCTTGATCTGGATACTGGTTACATGAGAATATTCAGTTTGTGAAATTATGAGAAGTGTGAATTTCTGGATATTTCCACAAAAAGTTTTTAAAAAGCTTACAGAACAAATAAGAATCTATTGTTAAGAAAAGTATATTGGCATCAAAGAAATTAAATACCTCTAAACATGATTCTGCTAGCACGTTTTAACCATTTAAAACAGAAAAATTTTAAACAAAAACAGCCATCATTATTTGCTATAGCAAGAGTTTTACTGTAAAGCAAATTAAATCTACTGCTTCAGATAGAAACGTTTTCCTGATGAGGTGATCTTCCTTCAGACTGTGTAACTGATGAAGAAATCACTTAAAAATAAAAGCAAAATATGCTTCTTACATCTTTAGACAATGGTAATTATTCTAAATTAAAGCTGACAGAAGCATTTTTTTCTATTCTTCATTTAAATTTGTGATATATGTATATAAGCACTTGAGAAATTGATTTCAAAATTTCATGGTAACCTGTTATAATTCTTATGGAGGAAAATAAAATATAGAAGTTGGTCTGGTTGGGTAATATATTGTCCTAATTATTTAACTATTGGTATTAACAAAGAAAAGTTTAGATACATATATGTACATATATACACATACACCTCATCCCCCCACACACAAATAATTAGCATACAGTGAATATAATTTACCACTAAAGCTGTACTAAACATAATTAGATATGTTTGGGATAAGTCAGAAGCATTTCAGAATCTTATAGTACCTTAATTATTATATCTATAGTTAATATCCTGCAGCTATAAAAATTGGCTGGGAACAAGCTAGGATATAAATTTAAGAGTTAATGTATAGCAGTATGGGTATAGAAAGATTGTTGAAAAACTTAGTACTTATAAATCAGCCATTTTTTTCAATAGTAACAATGAGAGAATGAGAAAATATCCACAATTAGCTCATTTTAAATTAGTCCTCCTTTCCTTTTCCAGCTGCCAGTGGAGGGCATATTAATCAGAGAAAGGACCAAATAGACAAAAATGCAAAAAGTAGATCTATGGTGTAAAGTGCTGGAGTAATTGATTCTTACCTAGTGTGTGTGTATATATATATATATTACGATAAGTTAACACTGTTAGGAAACTGATACCAATTTCATAGACAATATGCAAGTATTTGGAAATTTCAGTTGTAGGTACTCAACAAATAAGCACATGTACAACTAAAGACGAGTGTTTGGATATTTTAGTGGAACATTTTAGTATTGGTTCTAACTGTAATAATCCTGGATAATGTGTGTAGACTTTTTTTTTTTTTTTGAGATGGAGTCTCACTCTGTCGCCCAGGCTGGAGGGCACTGGCTCAATTTCGGCTCTTTGCAAACTCTGCTTCTTGAGTTCAAGTGATTCTCCTGCCTCAGCCTCCTGAATACTAGGATTACAGGCACGCGCCATCATGCCCAGCTAAATTTTTGTATGTTAAGTAGAGATGGGGTTTCACCATGTTGGTCAGTTTGGTCTTGAACTCCCGATCTCGTGATCTGCCCACCTCAGCCTCCCAAAGTGCTGGGATTACAAGGGTCAGCCACAGTGCTCAGCCTACTCTTTTAGTAGTAATTGTTTCCAAGCTGACTGAGCAGAGACCATGTCGACTGCACTTTTGAATAGCAACTTGAATCCTCTTGGTTTTTGGAGCATATAAAATAACAATGTTCTCCAGAAATGCTGCCATTTGGTAAGTTCTCTTTGGAGTGCATACTTAAATTCTTGATTATAAGTAGTATGTGCATTTGCCCCAGTGTCCACATGCACAGGTCTCTGTGGGCATCAAGTAAGGTATGCTTGCTGGGAAATAGAATGCTTTTTGAATGTGTAAGAACTCAAAGAGAATGACATAAACTTAGGGAAATTTTCAAGCTCCAGTCTTTATTATGTATGTGTGTTTTAAATTAAAAAGCAATCCAAAAGTTGAACATCAGGGAAATCAGAGGCACTTAATTTTATCAGAGCAAAAATTGGAAGATAAAAGCTTTGGAAGATATCAGAGCAAAAATTGGAAGATAAAAAAATGAGATAGAGGAATAGCAAAAAAAAAAAAAAAATTAAAGGTATAACTACAAATTTTCTCTTCAAATTATACACATTCATTGGACTCAATAGTCATCTTCTCTTACTAGAACTAAGAGTTAGTCCCTGTGACTGCTTCAGACAAAGCCAGGTAACTGATGTGTCAGAAAACTAGCTGTAGAACCACTGTGTGAATCTTTATGCCCTAATCTTGTGATCCTCCTGCCTTGGCCTCCTAAAGTGCTGGGATTACAGGCCTGAGCCACTGCGCCTGGCCCATTCTTTCAGTAGTAATTGTTTCCAAGCTGATTGGTCAGAGACCACATCTATCACATTTTTGATTAGCGAAATGTCTGGTGCATTTTTGAATTCTAATTTTGAACAGATTTGGCTCTTTTGAGTCCTAAAGAGTTATAAAACCTTGAGTTATTTTCTTGAAAATATCTGGTAATTCAGTTTATAATTTATGCTTAATGCTCTTTATGTTTTTTTTTTTTAAAGAAAAAAAAGAAAGGGACCAGGTTAGTGGGGGCACAAAGCTGCAGACATATATTTTTCAAACCTGCTGTAAAGGAAATCAGAGTCATAACAGAACTTGAGCAAAATCAAGAAATTTATTTAGTTACAAAATTAGGTGCAACATTCTATATCTCATCCAAATATAATCTCTTAATCTATTAGGAAATCATATTCAAGAGTGGCTTCTTCATTTGGTATCATTCCCATGGAATATTCACATATATTTTATACAATTTATCCCTAAAAATGTTTAAAGACAGCTCTGTGTAAAATTTGAAGTACTTAACTTCCTTATCATTGACTTTATCTGAGGCATGGTCTACTATAGTAGTGATTATATGGCACATTAACCAGTGGGTGTTGATCTACTTATTCCTGAAAAATTTCTGTCCCGTTTTAAAAATAAGAAGAAATAAAAACCTGGCTTCCTCATTTGTGATGCATGCTAAAGTCATGACTAGACAAAAGGCTTCAATATATTAGATTACATCTGAAGCCAAAAACGACTTGTTGATCACTAAAATTCAAAAGGTTACTCAGAAACACTCAAGGCCAAATTCAAGAAAAGTGATTAATTCCTTTTAGTAAGTGTTTCTTATAAATGGAATTTAACTCCTTGGCCAAATGTGACTTTTTTTTTTTTTTTTTTTTAACCTCTGTGATTGCTAAAGTTTCTTTAGGGTAAATGTAGAGAAGAAATGGGAGTAGAGGAAACGCACACACACACACACACACACACACACACACACACACACACACCCATGCTCCAACTGCACAAAGCAGTCTTTGGCTATGTTGGTGACCTTTGTTTATGTTCAGATTTCAAGGTCAAGATATGTCAAGTTTCCCACCTAGATATTTTCCCTCTGTAATTGGATATGTATTTAGATATTTACTATAATAATGGATTCTGGAGATTATATTAAAATTTCATTTCACTACCATACAACCAAATTTCTGATTTTTTAAAAAAACATAGGTCATTTACAGGCTTCATAAGAATCTCCCTTTATTAATTGAGGTGACACATTTATAGTTATTGGTTGCAGTGACAATGGAGACTTTCTTTAAAAAAACATTCTGGCTATAATTAGAGTCCACAAGCACTATCAGCCATATAGCGGCATTTAAGATGCTCACATTTTCTTCAGTCTCCTTATACCTCACTCTTACAGCATCACTACTATCCCTTGAAATATAGAAAGGTGGAGAGGTCTTTCTGAGTTTGGCACTTTCTCTAACTCTTGTTTTGCTTCTGGCCCCAGTCTCTATGAGGAAGAGCAGCACTAAAAAGCTACTTTCAGAGACCCAAAGCCAATATAGTTCATTGGAAAGCCATGTGTTGCTATGGTTGGGGCCTGCCAACCAATTATGTTCAGTCCTTTACTCTCACAGATATTTAAAAGCTCCTACTCGCTCCTTTTGTGTAGACGTAAGTGAAGCATCAATGGGAAAGGCTCTAAATGGACTGGAGGCCTCTTTTCCATTAGAGGTGTGTTTCCTCATAGACTTTTGGCTTCACACTTTATTTTCTGTTCACTGCCTCTTATTTGATCATTTTTTTTTCTATTCTCATTCTCTCTTTCTCCTAATTTTGTTTTTGAATATTTAGCCTGCATTTTAGAATATACTATATGGAAGGCAGTGTTCAACTCTCTCCTTGCTTTTTTAACTACAGCCTATCAACCAAAGTTTATTCTATGGTTGACTTCCTCTTGGGAAAAAGACTGAGAGGAATAGACAAAACTTCATAAAGAAATTTATAGGATGGTGGTGAGAGGGAAGTCACAATGAGTGCACTTGGAAAAATATGTAAACTATCTGTCTTCCTATATTCGTGATCATATTTTAAACTAGAACAGTTAACAGCTGCGTCTTTCCTGGATTACTATAAGCTAACTTTATAATTAATAACATTTTGTATTTGTTTAGTATATTTTAGATAATGAGGTAGGAAAAATTTCTGTAGTATATTTATTTCTGCTAAAATAGATTATGGTCTGTAGAATCTGGTTATCTGCTATCTAAAATGTTTTCTACAAATTTGAGGGTTTCAAAAGTATCCTTTTTACTTGTAAAATGTAATTGTATTCTCTAGACATAATCTCAGTGTTGTATCATTATAGAGAGTACTTTAGTGAGCAGCCAAATGGGAAGAGAGTAAAAGAAGGACACTGCCATACTGAGCCAGACTCTCAAAAAAAGCAATTAATAAGAAATAGCACTGTAGCCCAATGAGAATTAAATAATAAGATTGATAGAAACTAAATAATTGGATGGTTAAGGTTTGGATTATGTACATGAAGATTTTTTTTTAAAGTGAAAGAATTGTGTTCTTTATTACACTGGTAACATTAAAATTAATGAGTAAGGATAAGGAGGACTCAGGAATTGATGTAATTTGTGGTTTCATTGTAACAAGGTGAAGAAGACAACTTTTGGCAACTTTTTTGTTGGCAGAATCTGATTTGCACTAATAGGATGTTATTTACAATATTTATCTCACTTAAGTAAGTATTTGCATATTTTACTGTGGAAACGTGGGGGTTTGTGGCGTATGATATATACACAATACTACCTTTATAAATTCTAAAAAATTCTGAGTTCTGAGATATATGTGGCTTCAAGGACTTCAGATAAGGAATTGTGGACTTGCATATCTATTGACTATTGAAAGGAAAAGTTTAAGAGGTATTATGACCAAGGAAGATCAGCAACTGTTGTCTAAAGTGGTTAAAACAAGAAGTAAAAGTGCAAGCATATAATATAAAGTTATGGATCAGAAAATCTAAAGGGAAATTCAAAGACATTTCTTTTTGAAGTAGAGGTAAAGAGGGTTGGAATATGAGACTTGCTTCTCACCATACCTTCTTCAAAACCATGAACTGTTATCATGTGCAGTATTATTAATACTTTAATTTAAAAAATTAAATTAATTATTTCAACACACTTGCCTTGAGTTTATACAATGTGCTAGGCATGGTATCTGGAAATGTAAAAATTGAAACCTTTGGGCACAGTGTTTGAGGTAGGACAATTACTTGAGCCCAGGAATTCAAGACCAGCCTGGGCAACATAGTGAGATCTCATCTCTACAAACAAACAAACATATAAACAAACAAACTATCTGGGCATGGCGACAGCACCCCTGGTTCCAGCTCTTCAGGAAGCTGATATGAGAGGATTGCTTGAACCCAGGAGGTCGAGGCTACGGTGAGCTGAGATCTCATCTTGTACTGCAGTGTCACTGCACTCCAGGCTAGGTGACAGAGGAATACCCTGTCTCAAAATAAATAAATAAATAAATAAAATAAATAAATAAAGAAGTTCTCAAGAGTTCTAATATGTAAAATAGACCTGCAAACCAATAAAGCTTGATACAAAACAGTAATGATAATTTTTATAGCATTATAAACAGAGAAGAAAGCGACTACTGTTTTCCAACTTAGAGAGTATGCATCCAGGTGTGTCTGAGGGTAATGGGCCTGGTGAACTGTCGGGGAGGGAGAAAGAAATTCAGTTAGGGAAGCGTTCACAGAGGTGCTGGCCCTTTTTAGAACTCAAAAGCCTCAATGTGAGAGATGTCAGAGGGATATAGAAACAGGAGTGAAGATGTAGAAAAGTTCTTGAGGGAGAGCACTTTTCCATGTCCTCCCTGTATTTAGAGAAAACCAGGCTGTAGCTCCTTTAATTCTCTCTTCCCCAGTAAATGTGAGGCTATTCAGATGTTTTGTTTTGTTTTTCCTGAAGGGTGACAGTAGAGGATAAGAAAGGTACATATTACATAGGAAATTTATATCTTAATTTTACTCTCAAAATAGAGCACCCTGAGAAAATACATATGAGCAGGATATTTTTAAAAGAAATTCCGTTTAAAGTCAGCTTTTTCTAGATTGCAAATATGTGTAAAGTAAGTGAAACATGGCTCATCTAGCCAGGGTTCTAAAGTAGACAAGCTAACTAAATCTCACAGGAGGTCTTCAAGGAGAGCCGTAAACCCAGAATTCATTGCATTAATCCAGCCTAAATATTTTAAGGACATGAATAAATATGATGAGGTCATTGAAAAGAAAGGGTCGTTTACTTCCATACCCATCTTGGCAGCTGTAGCAGCTGTGGTATCTCTTCAAACACTCAGATTAGAGGTTAAACCCTAAAGTTGAGTCTTAGAGTTTCAGGACTAGATAGGAATTTCTTGAAATCCCAGGCTTTTGATAAAACAGAAATGATGGCATAGGAACTGTATACAAAGTGATTATAATGGTGAGTGATCAGATACATTGTGAATGAATACAATATACAAAGAGTTAATATGAAAAATTTGGAGAATGGGGGAAAAACTCAAAAAAGACTGCTCAACAATCAATGTTTCAAGTGTATGTAGAGTTAAGAGTGCACATGGGAGAGGCAGTGAGGCCTCTGACAGGTGGTAGGGGAAGTAAGTTGACAGATGAGCTTTATATTTCCTGAAAATTTTCTCTTTATCTCAGTTCACAGAGGCAGATGGGAAAGGAACAGATGTCAGAAACAGCAGTGTTTCTCAGGGAAAGTTAAATGGTAGAGGAAATGGAGATTGCATTACCAAATAAGGTGGAAAGGGAAAGCAGTGTGTTTAAGTGGAACTGGACAGGTAGAATTTGGATTTGAAGTTTGAGGGGATATCATGTTAAAGCAGTAAACACCAAACTATCACAGTCTGACTCATTGAGATTCCATTGATAACAATGATGAGTGCTTCTTTATTTGTTAATAAAATCCTGCCATAAAGGATAGGCATATTAAAGTTTCCATTTAAAAATGTATATATTGTTCCATTTCAGAATTGTTAAGAAGTTGAAATATTCTTACAACATATTAGAAAGAAGGTTTAGGAAGATTTGGGATTATGTGAGAGTTGATTGCATTCTATCAGTTACTTTTCATTCATTTTTCTCTTTCATTCCACTTCCCTTCTCCTCTTTTATGTCTTTATCTTTTCTTCTTATAGGGACATATGGAGCATGGGAACTCAGAGGCAGTATTCAAAGAAAAAGAATGTATTATTAAGGAACTTGCTCACATTATTGTTATAAAAGTTTGCATTCACTAGGAAAACATTTATATAAAAAAGTACTCAGTTAGATTTCTGGTCTATGTATAAAAGATCTTCTCAACCAAAAACAACTTGAGGCTGGAATTTAGAAGACCTAAGCTCTAGTTCTAGCCTACCCCCAGTTAGCCCTATGACTTCAGACAAATCATATGCCTTCTTTGGCTCTCAGTTTCTTCCACTGTAAAGAAGAGCTTAGATCATGTCTGTGATATACGTTCTTGATTATTTGAATACCATGGTGCAGATGGTAATCTTAGTCAAGCAAATGACATTCACTTTAACAATGCACAGAGAAGAGATGGAAGAGATGATTCCAAGAACAGAAAACTATACTGGTAAACAAATTCCTACATTTTTATCCATTCATTCTACTAATACTAAGTAAACATCTGCTGTGATTTCCTGTGCCTGGGAATGCTTTTCTTTCAGATATCCACATTGCTTATTCCCTTGCCTCCTTTAGGGCTTCACTGTGTGGTCATCTCATGACGACTTTCTTCTTTTCTAGTTAAAATTACGTGCATGCACATACCATACTGTCTGTCTGTCTGTCTGTCTCTCTCTCTCTGTCTTTCTCTCTCTCACTTTCTTCAATTCTGGGACTCCTCATTCCTCTTTTTATGATTTATTTTTTTCCTCAATAACACATTACTTTCTAATTTTCTAAAAAGTTAGCTATTTATTTTATTATTTAAATCGCCTATTTGAAATTAAGATAAAGGCAAGGACTTTGTAGGGTTTGTTCAATGCATAGAATAGAGTTTATCACATAATAAGCCCTTGGTAATAGAGTTCAAGTCTTGATCATCAAGTAGCTAGGAATTCTAGGCTGACTGTGAGTATATTATTTCAGTGGGAAGAGAAAAGGAAACTAGGAAAGTCAGAGGTAGTAATGGATTAACAGTTCTGATTTTCAAACATCTTGAGCAACAGAATCTTTGTTTCTGATAGAAACTCATGGAGAAGCCACATGTGAAGAGTAAAGAACAGATTTGGTCTGAGTGAAGCAGGTAAAAGAAACGTGGCCGTTTTCTTTAGCTAGAATCACCATCTAAACTATAGTATTCACATCATCAAGAATGCACACGATGGATATATGATCCAAGCTCTTGATTTTTCTCCTGCCTCCTCAAGGGGATCCCTGAAGAAATTCCGAACAGATTTTCTCAAAGTTGCCTAATATCAAAAATTACTTGAAACACTGGTTAAAAACTCCCTGGCTTTGCCCCTGGAAAGGAAAGGGAATATAGCAGGAAGTTGGTCAAGAGACCAAGGTTTGCATCAGGAAGGTGATTATAGAGAACAGGAAAATGCAAGTATTGGGAGGCTGAATAAAGAGAAAGGTTAGCAAGAGGACAGAAGTCTACTTAGTAAAGTCATTTCAGTGGTGGTCAGTCACTTATACTTGTCTCCCACATAAGAAGAAAAAATTGGATCCTGGTTTGGGCTGAGAATTGGATATGTTTAAAAAGAGAAAAACAAAGCCATATTTAGGGGTTTGTTTTGTTGAATCTTATTATTTACAATGGCGCCAAAGAACCAGCATACAACCACTTGAACTAAATAGAACATTAACAGAGTTCTAAACATTCAAACATGTGATGAAGAGGAAATTCTACTAGTTAAAGATTTTGGAAGAGATATAACTCATTCACACAAACAAAATCTAGAAAAAGATGTATGCATGGTTCTTGTCCTTTCCTATCAAGTATTGATTTCTTTTTAAATGTTTTCTAAGTGTTATTTTGTTTTTGACACATAGTAATTATACATCCTTATGGGGTGCAATGTGATGTTTCCATACATGTATACATTGTGTAATGTTCAAATCAGAGTAATTAGCATATCTATCACCTCAAACATTTTCTTTTCTTTATGGTGGGAACACTCAAAATTTTGTTTCTAGCTATTTTTAAGCATACATTACAATATTATTATTATTATTATTATTATTATTTTGAGATGGAGTTTCGCTCTTGTTACTCAGGCTGGAGTGCAATGGCGTGATCTCGGCTCACAGCAACCTCCGCCTCCTGGGTTCGAGCAATTCTCTTGCCTCAGCCTCCTGAGTAGCTGGGATTACAGGCACGTGCCACCATGCCCAGCTAATTTTTTTGTATTTTTAGTAGAGACGGGGTTTCACTATGTTGACCAGGATGGTCTCCATCTCTTGACCTCGTGATCCACCCACCTCGGCCTCTCAAAGTGCTGACATTACAATATTATTAACTATAGTCACCCTACTGTGCAATAGAGCACCAAAACTTACTCCTCCTGTCTAACTGTAACTTTGTACCTGTTGACTGACCTCTTTCCATCCTCGCCCCAGCCCCACCTCTCCATCCTCTGGTATCAGTTTCTTTTTTTTGTTTTACTATCAACAAAACCTCATCAAATTATCTCATTTAATGGTACTACCTCTCCAGACATATCTGCAGGCACCATTGTGTATCTATTCTTTCATAAAAAATCCCATATATCCTAGAAATTTTCACCCATTAATCTTTATTTTTTATTATTTTTTTTTTACTTTCATTGAAATATAACTTTGAGAGCATCACATCCTTAAAACTATCTCAAATAGAGGGTACTTTTGTTCCCATTATTCCATTCTCTCCTGGATGTCTTAGACTCCTCAGTATCAAAATATCCAAACTGAATCTCCTGGCTCCCACTGAACCCATGACTTGCCTTCATCGATTGTCTCTATCTCCGTGAACATCATCTCAATGTCTAATCCATCATTTAATCTCTGTTACTTTTACCCTCTCAATAGTTTTTAAATACATATGCTCTTCTACTCTCCAACCACCTTAGTCCAAGAAACCATTGTCTTCTTCCTTGATTTGTAAGAACTTCCTACTTGTACTCTCTACTTCTGGCCATTCTGTAAGTCTTCTCTAAGTGTAGCTCTCATCAGTTACTTCCTTGATATTTCCACCACCACAATCCCATTGTATCACTTTATCTGGGCCATTGGAGCGGCCAGCACTCCAGTTACCTTAGTCTCTGCCATCTTCTATTTACACTATATTTTCATACCAGCTTAATCTCCATAAAGCATACATGTCTCCCAACTATTTTGCTGCTTACTGAATTTAATCCAAACTTCTTAGTTTAGCATTCTCTTTACCAGTAATACCCTCTCCTTATACCTATGTCTACCCAAATCCTGCTCAACATGCAAGAGTCCTACAGCTTTTCCTGATCTCCCTTCAGCCTGATAGGCTGTTCTGCTATTAACATAGACTTAATTTCCTTGTGAGCAGAGTCTTACCACATTTATATCAGCAGACACACCTTGCACTACCCCTTTCATATAGTGAATCCTCAACACACTTAATGAATTTTATACATTTTAATTTTATTTGAATAGGTTTTTAGACTTTGAGTTTCGGGAAGAGGCTAAATTACTGAATTCATTTTAGTATTGTGGAAGTCAAATGGAAACCACCCCACATATGAAAACTTAGCTGTACTCTGTTTGTTTTATTTCAGAGTGAGCCAGGTTCTTTTACCACCAGAGAGGAAGAAAGGGGATTAAGCTGAAATTAATGTTTTGGTGAAGATGAGGCAGATGGTAAATTGACCCGAGGGAAGCAAAAAAAATCAACTTGCCACATGTTAGCAACAGAGACTTCATGATTGATGTTCAGTGATTTGGAAATTCTCTCCAGGGAAAACTGCATTTTCGCTACTTACTTACATACATTTTGAGGCATAGATTAATTTCAAAACAAGAACTTAAAGCTAGAAGGAACCTCAGACACCAGCTTAGTTTGTGGTTTTCAAACTCTTCTCTCTCCTTTTTTGATTTTAAGCATTAGAACCCTTTATTCAATCAAAATCTTCCAAGAAATCCCATTATATAAAATAAATAAAACAGGAGTTGTCTTGGTTAAAGCAGGGTGTGAGCTCAGGATCCAGCCCTCTTGCCTCGGGCTCTCCAGCTTCCATGGTGGCCCCTGAAGCATAACAAGAGTAGCTCTAGAAGGCTGGTGATCTCAGTTTGAAAACCAAGGATCTGGTCTTCCCTCTCATTTCTTACAAAAGAAAACAAGTTCAGAGAACTGACATGACATGCCCCGAATTACAGTATCTGCCAGTGGTAGAGTGAGGACTAGGACTCAGGTTTCCTGCCATGCAATCCAGTATTCTCCTCCCATTCCTCTTTGCTATTTTCCTTGGTGGCATGTCCCTCCTTCTAATGACCTCAATTTAGTCTTTACTTTTTCCCGGTGTCAGCATACATGATCCAAAAGGCCTTCTGAACTTCTATGAGTATTTTGATAGCTTCTATTCTCAACTCTTTGTCTAGTAACTATTACCAAATGGCCATATGTTTTGGCCATAACTCCATCTGTTAAGATACTACCATATTTTCTTATAAAAATTCATTAACAAGTTGGTAACATGTTGACAGGAAATTCTAAGAACTCCGTTTCATTCCAGCCTTCAAGGAATGTAGGCAAATAAAGGGAAATAAGAAGAAAGAGCTAAGAATTCAACTTTGAGGCCAGTATAGACACAATTTAAAAAAAGGGGGGGGGGGGAGATAAACAGGATTTTGAAAACATGAGAACCAAATTTCTCACCTGTTTGACATTAGAAGTGGAACTTAGAATAAGCTTCATCAACTTCATTTTTCCCAAAATGAAAAATACTTCATTTTAAAGAAACACCTTTTATAAAAAAAGCTCAAGAATAGAAAGGTTTTTTGTTTTGTTTTATCCTTAACTCCAACATCTATAATGGATATGGTGGCTCATGCTTGTAATTCTATCAATTCGAAAGGCCATTGTGGAACAATTGCTTGAGCCCAAGAGTCTGAGACCAGCTTGGGCAACATGGTGAAACCCTGTCTCTACTAAAATACAAAATATCAGCCCGGCATGACAGCGTGCATGTAGTCCCAGCTACTCGGAAGGCTGAAGTGGGAAGATCTCTTGAGCCCAGGAGATTTAGTCTACAGTACAGTTCTTCAAATGAAATTTACAATCGTTTTCTGCAGTTACCTCTCTTAAAATTGTTCTGAGGTTTTTTCACGTAAGATTTTATTTCTATTTCTTTATATTTAACTATATAATTTAAGGACAACTTAGAACTTTAAATATTGAGATTCCTATCCAAGATCTGTTTCTCTATTTCAGCTTTGTTATATATCCCTCAGCATAATTTTTTTCATATTATGCTGAATATGAAATTTATTCATATAAGCACTGCACATTTCCTAGTACTTTTATGCCCAGGTGTTTTTAGTAAATACCCTACGTTCGTTTAATGGTTGATTTGGAGTGCAATCCTGCAAGTTGAGTCTGAAGTGTGAAAATAATTTTTTTTTAATTTTTATTAATTATTGTCACCAAAGACCTCTTCTTTTGTCATTTTCTATTATGGGACATACTTTTTCCCAGTAGTTCAATGCAAGCTGTAGCTCAGAATCCTGTCATTTCTGAATAACATATCATCTATATGCTATTTCCATGAAAAGCTAGTTTGGCCAAGATTTTGCTGTAAATTATCCAATGAGTTAGGCTTTCATTATTTTTTTCTGGTCTTACTTAATGAAGAAACACCTCTGGGAAATCAGTGAGTATTTGAACTCACTGAGCTTAATAAAAACTCTAAATTCAGTCAACCAACCATTATGCTTAATTCCCATTAAACGAACCAACCAACTATTATTGAGACTTAGTATGTTCAGAATTCTAGAACTAGAAACATTTCCCTATTCTGGAGTGACTCATTGTCTAATAGAGAAAAACAGATATAAAACAAATAATTGAAATATATGCTACAGAACAATCTGACAGAGTCAGTAAGAACTCACAATCAAATGGGAATTAAATACCTGGTGAATGTATATGTGTGTCTACATCAGTAGCATTTATTTGTAATTAACAGCACACTCAGGCAGACACATGCCCAACTAAAGCAATTTCTACAGGATATGTTGTTGTGAACTCTTTTTCCCACTCTACATATGAAAATGTTGTCTATAATAATTAGGTTTGATGTATCCTATCCATAGGTTTAAGTCTAGCAATAACTTTTTGAATTTAAAAAAGTGATTAATATTTTGTGAGAATGATTGAGTTCACGGCATGGAATAAGAACTAAATCTTTTTCTTTTTTTCATTTCATCGATATGTATGTATATTAAAAATAACATCGATTATAATATACACACATTCGTGCACATGTGTGCGCGCGCGCACACACACACACACACACACACACACACACACACATACACACATACACATACACAGAAGCACTTTTCTTGGGAAGAATTTCTAGCTTCTCCTAATTGAGAAACCGTGAGGAGAATGCTGCTGCTTTTGTCATTGTCCAAATTATGCTGATTCTTCTTTGTATATGCCACCCTGTTCTCTTCTTGCTCTGGTCTTTGCTAAGACAGTGTATTGCCATAGAAGTTCATTATTTCTATGCACGGACTCTTACCCTTTGCTTTTTGCTTTTGTTCAAAGCTCCCTCTCTAGTGTTCCTGCAGGGTTTTGTTTTTTAATTCCTTCAATAGGGGAGTCAAAACTATGACTTCCTGCTTAACATATAACTCTGAGGATGGCTCTGCCATGTTGTTGTGTTTTTTTGTTTGGCCTATATTCTGAGAATTCTATGTATGCTGTGCTCTGCCCCATATGAGAATGAGCCATATTTGTTATTTCATAGGGACAAAGCTTTTGATTAGGATACAAACTGAAAAGCTGGGTATTTTCAATTGGACAAGATTATGGATGTCATAATGCACCTATGAAATTTCAGTAAATCATAGCTCTCTCTTCCTCATCACAGCATTTAATAAATTAACTGTTATTCAGTTGATTTTTGAAAATTTGACTAAAGCTATGGACTATCCCTACCTTCTTTAAATACGTATGTTTTGTAAAAGTTTGCATGTTGTTGTAGGGGATTGATTGCTTTGCTGAATGCTTGGTGCTCTATTGATTTCAGGAAAGAACCCCTTTGTTTAACCACTTCATGCCCAATATAGGACACATGCTATTTGAAAAGTAGAAAAAATATAGTAATAGTGTTTTAACAAAATTAGAATGTTCCTTTAAGTGCATGTTATTTTCTTACTTGTCTTTTTTTTTTTTAATTACAGCTTAAATGTTAAATGTTTCATGGGTGTATAGTACTTCCTTTGTTTACTCATTACTTTGACCCACTGCAGCCCATTGCAAGCACACTTCTGTTCCCAGCAGTCTACCAAAACTGAGGTTCTGGTGGTTACTTTCCTTATCTATTTATTTATTTGTTTGTTTGTTTGTTTGAGACAGAGTCTTGCTCTGTCACCAGGCACCAGGCTGGAGTGCAGTGGTGTGATCTCAGCTCACTGCAACCTCTACCTCCAGGGTTCAAGCAATTCTCCTGCCTCAGCCTCCCAAGTAGCTGAGACTATAGGCACATGCCACCACGCCCAGCTAATTTTTATATTTTAGTAGAGACAGGATCTCGCTATGTTGGCCAGGATGGTCTCGATTTCTTGAACTCGTGATCTGCCCACCTCGGCCTCCCAAAGTGCTGGGATTACAGGCATGAGGCACCTTGCCTGGCCCTCTGGTGGTTGCTTTTCTAGCCGTATCTTGCTGTATTTCTTAGAAATAAATATAATCAACTTCTCCCTCTATCTGAGAACACATTCTTCTCTTGGCTTCTGTAACATAAATTTTCCTTATTCCACTTAGTTTTCTTTGACTAGTTTGTCCTTCCTCTCTTGTACCTCTAAATGTTGGAATGACATAGGCCTTCTCCTCTTCTCTGTCCACATAAATCCTCTCTAGCTGAACTCATCTAGTTCTTGGCTTTAAATACCATTAATATGCCATATTTATGTGACTACTGTAGTTATGTCTCCAACCTGAACTCTAGATTTGGATATACAACTACCCTATATATGTGTATGTGTGTATGTATATATATGTATATACATTCAAATATATAATATATATTATTATATATAATATATATAATTATAATAATATAATACATATATTATTTTATATTAACATATGTTATTATATATTATATATTATAAATATAACATATATTTGAATGTATATATATTTGAATGTTGTATTTACATTTGTATATACATATATATAAACATTCAAATGTTTACATATATGTATAAACGTCTGAATGTTTATATATATGTATATACAAATATATATATATATACGTATATATATATTTGAATGTTTAATGGCACTTCAAACTTAACTTTCCGAAACAGAACTCAATCTACACGTCCATAGTCTTTTTTATCTTGGTAACAGACACCACCAATAAGCTGAAAACATAAAGCCCCCTTTGATTCATACCCTCCCCACCCCCACCCAGTTCACCTGCCTTGATTTTTCTCACCTCCCCACCCCCACCCAGCTCACCTGCCTTGGGTGTCATTCTAAGACCCAGGTCTTCTTTCTATCATTTTCTTTGCTTTTCATAATGCTTCACTGCCATGTCTTTCTTTTCATCCTGCCCTTATTCTAATCATCTTCCCAAAGGGATGGCTTTCAGTTCACATAAAATAAAACAAAAATGCATATAGTTCCTAACATTTTATATGTATATATCAACATAAAATATAATTTATTGTGAAGGAAACTTATAATTGAGGCTTACTCTATTATCAACATATAGGAGTGTGGTAAGGAACAGATGAGTTACAAAATGGTTTATAAACTCTTAAACACTAAAAAAAAAAAAAGTGACTGTATAATAATTTTGCTTTAAGTTGATGTTACCAGCACTACTAAAAATAAAATTGACATATCATCAGTTCAATTCATGGTGATGGTGCATGTGTCTAATACAAAGCTATGTGCTGTAAATATGGAGAAAAACAGAACTTACTTAAGGATTTCATTTTCAAGGAAGGGAGACAGACATATAGGTAAATAAATATGATAGTGAAATAAGTACAACAGAAAGGATAAAGTGAAGGAACCCGAGAGGGTATGATTGACTGGAATAAGGAAAAGAGTATGGCCATTATCCAGCTGATCAAGCTGAAGACATAGATGCTTTCCTATATTTCTTTCTTTCATTCTTTCCTCCCTTCATCCAGTTTCATTTCAAGATCTGTTGATTTTGTTCCAGACATTGTCAAACTTTTTCTGTAAGACAGGTAGTAAATATTTTAGGCTTTGCAGGACATGTACAGTTTATGTCACATATTCATCTCCTTCATCTTCTCCTTTTTATTTGTCTTCCTACTTCTCTTCTGCCTTGTCTTCTTCTTCTTCCTCCTCTTTCTTCTTAAAACCCTTTAAGGAAGTAAAAAACATTCTTAGCTATTGGGACCATACAGACATATACCAAGTCCAAATTTAGCTCTTGGGACTGTAGTTTGCCAACCACTGCCCCACTCCAAAATGTGTTCCCAAACCTAATCAATTCTGCCCTCAACTACTTTCCTACTTGGAAGGACCTCTGTCTCCTTCCTGCACTACTGTGTTAGACTACTCTGGTTTCCTGCTCCTGCTCTTGCCATTGCCTTAAACCCACAGCTCCACAAAGCAGCAAGTGTTCTTTTAAGTAAGACATGCCATGTATCATGTCAAGGAAGACTTCCCAGAAGAATCTACAAAAATAATGTACTGCAACGTTTTTGTTATACTTCAAGAACTGACACTTTTTTATGGAGAGAAAAGAGAGAGAAGGGGTGGTACTTCTAGAAAAGCAGTATTGTTCTGACTACTATAGTTCTGACTACAATAGTTTTATTGTAATGAATGCTGTTACTTGTTAACATGGGTAGTTAAAAATAAGAAAAGAAACAGATTTATCATTACATATAATCATTAGGGTTTTCATACTGAGATATTATTTTGAATTATAACTCAGTAAGTATTTAAGCTTAGAGCAAGCAAGGAAAGAAGGAGGAGGAGGAAAAGGAAGAAGAGGGGAGAAAGAAGGAGGAGGAGGAAAAGGAAGAAGAGGGGAGAAAGAAGGGGTAGGAAGAGGACAGAGGGAGGAAGAGGAGGATATATACTCTGTTATCTAAAGTGGATTGAAACTCACTCAATATTTACATTTACATTGTTTATCTCTCCTTGGGTTGCTCTAGTTCCTCATTGGTCTCATCTTCCTGTGCCAAACTTTTTTATGTCGTTAAAGAGGTCTGGTATGAAAACTGCTGCTACCCTCACTTCCTCACTGTTCCTTTCTGTCAGCTTCTTAAGGGTATCTGGATGTGAAGCAGCTTTTCTTACCCTTGGAACCTTTCCCTACAGTTCTCCCTCCACCTTCCTCTGTTTCACTCATTCTCTCTTGTTTTATTTAGGACCCAACATTATTGTATCTTTTCACTGATATTACTGATTCTTCTACAGCTCTTTAATTTGAGCTGCACAACAGCATTTTACCAACCTAGCTTCTTAAAGGAAGCAGATAATTTGCAGCAAAATTAAACATAGGTTCAATTACTATGTCAGTATGAATTAGATGCATATTGCTGAGATATTTTCAAGAGTTCCTTTTTAAAATAGTACTTTTTTTCTCTCTGAAAAGATGAAAATGCTTTTGTATCTATTGCCTCTTTGTTCTCATAAAGTTAGATTTAATTTTTTTTCTTTTTTGAACTTAAAGATTGAGGTTAGTATTATTATCCCTGCTTTACATATAGTGAAACTGAAGCAGAGAGCAGGAAAACAGTCTCCCCAAGGACACCCAATGTATGTTCCAGCCATGCCTGGGCCTCCCAGGTTCTGAGGGCCAGATCTGCTCTTTTCTGCTGGTCTTACTGAGGGCAATTAGAAGCTAAAGCGATTTCTAAGCTCTGATCCAAATTATTTGTAAGTCAAGGCCATTTGTTTGTACCTATTTTGAATATTTCAGCCCTTTTGAGAGAATTCCAAATACACTTTTTCTAAACCAGTGTCTCTAAAACTTGGGTAATGTACAAATATCTTTTGAAGAATGAGTCCTCATGGATTCTGAATGGAGACAAATTATTTTACTCACAATGTTACTTAAGTATTTACAAACAGAAAATTCTTTTATTTTACATATCCACAAACATATAAACATGTTATGCTTATTGTTCTACATCAAAAAAGCAAGCCAAAATTACAGGTTAAATTTAAGTGGAACCATATCACTGGGAAACTTTAGCTGATCAGCAACGTTAATGTGAGGGATTATATTCTTTTAGGAAACATAATTAAGCTAATCAAAAGCAAAGTGTTCAGGCATGGATTCTTTGGAGACTGGTGTTCTCAGGCTACCCTGCACTGGGTGACCCCATCAGTCTCCTGCCACTTTCATTTTGTTGGAATGAAGCTTCCATTGACCCAAGGCATTGTGATGTCACTGGAGGAAAGTACATAACTGATGTATTGATGTCTGCCTCTGACCTTTTTTCATCACCATACTATAAAGACATTACTACCACTTGGTGCAAGCACAAGCACTAAAATTAAATGGTGGTGTCCAATTATAGAGTTCAGAAAATCTCTTTTACTAATTTTTATTAGATACCAACATAAGATATCTTTTTAATTCTCACAGGAACTCACAGACTCTGGGGGTCAGACAACTGCAGTTGGAGAAATACTGCCCTACACTTCCTGCTTTAAGGCTGGGAGAAGCTTTCAGTTTTTATGTCCAACCTTGGACTGAGAAGCTACCCACTGGGGTGACTTAAGGGCAACCTAACCCAAGAACCTCACCCCTACTAGTTTGCTAGTGCACATGAGTAATTCATTCCTTGTAAATGGAAGGACTGAGGGACCCAACTTAAATTCAAATATATTACCCAGGAAGAATAATTAATAAGAATTTATTCTGTAGCAGACATCAATTTATTATAAGCATAATTGTGCATGAAACAAAGCCTAGGGGAATGAGACATAGGGTAGGTGAGTTTTTTTATCTTTATAAGTCAGGATATATTAAGTGCTTGCTAGTATCAGAGATCTGCAGGTGTAAGCATGCAGTCTCATTCATGGTACCTTAAATCCAGTTGATAATACAGAATAAATGGAGTAAGAGGGGAAGCTTTCTTGGGATATAGCAGAGATAGAAAGCTAGAAACCAGGCATCAGCAATAGCAGCTGACCCAGACTATCTCTGTTTGAAGCCAACAGAAAAGCAATGCTGCCTAGAAGAGTTCAGGATAAAAACAAAAACAAAACAAAACAAAACACAATTCCCACTTTACAGTTTTCTAGCCAGTCTTGAGACCCTTGCTCATTTTTTAAAGTGGAAGAATATTCTGCCACAAAGGCAAATGATTCTCTAATTGTGGAAATTTCAATTTTAAACTTCTTCCATAACTTGCCTTTCCCCCCAAGTACTTTCCTCGACCTCCTCTGCACAATCCACTATTAGAGCAAGGAGAAGGAATGAGTACCCACCTCAGCCTGACGTCACATCTTCCTTCTCTCTATGTGACTACGGACACAGTCTCACAGCTCTGGATTTCTTGCATACCTACCTCTAATAAATAAGAAAGCAGAGTTTAAATAAACTGTTGCTATTGTTTTGCTGCTTCACACCCTGCTGGTTTGCTATTGTTCATGTTTAGCGTGTGTTTCTCTATAGGTACATAATTAACTTTCTGTTTTCCCCTCACAGTTCAAAAGCTTACAAGTATAGAAGCTTGCTGTTCTAAACATGTTAAAGAGAGAACACCATACTATGTTTATGGGTGGGAAGATGGCTAGAAAAGTTTTTTTCCAAGGAAAAGGAAATAAACATTTATCTGGAGTCCCTGAATACACAGTCATCTGCATGGTCTCCTTTAATCTCCGTACTCTGCCTGGGGCATGAATTATTACCTCCATACAGAGAGAAGAGAAATCAAGGAACTTGCAGAAGATTCACACAGCTAGTGTCAGAACTCCTACGTGAACCTGTGTTAACTCCAAACCATGTGTCATTTCCTCTTACTGTACCGCCCCTCATGTGAGTCCTCTTCTATGGTCTTTGTCTTTCAGAAGCTGCGGATAGATGATGCAGTGAATTTCATTTCTCACTAATGATACCTTCTCACTTCATTCTCCCGGTTCTCACTTCTCTTCTCTCCCCTCAGCCATGCCTCTTCCTTTCTCCAACCCTGTCCTTTTTTTTTTTTTTTTTTTTTTTTTCCACAGTGGGCAGGCTAGGAGGCATGGTTAGGATTAATGGAGAAGAAAAACTATTCCAGGTTTTTTTTCTCCTGTCCAAATCCCAATTTCTGTGTGGAGATGTGTTGGAGCCAGTAGTAGTGCACAGACCACCAGCTGTGCTTGCAGTGATCCAGCAAAATATCATCTTAAGTACAGGGCTGAGTCTCAGAAGGCTCATGGAAGGGGCTGCCTTTTCCCTGTTCCATCCCAGACTCCTGTACTCCCTGAAACACAGGGAGAGGGGCTCTTAACTAAATACAAAGGGCATGGCGCTCAGCTCTGCTTTTCAAAGAAACTATTTTCCTCTCAGAGTATACCTCATAGAATTACATTACTGTCAGCAGAGGAAAAAACCAAAAACGAAAACAGTTCAATAGTCAATGCAAAGGACTTCAGAACCCCTCATTTATTTGGTTGAATGCTCAGGCAGATTGCTTTTCTCCTTAGTCCTGCCTCTTTTTGAGTGTTTCTTTGCCTCTTTTTGAGAGAGAGGAACATTCAACTTTGATTTTTGTTTGCAGCTTGGTGACAAATGATGGGGGGAAAATTTAAAACATTCATCTACTGAGTTCTGGGAATTCTCAGAAGATTTTATTTGTACAGTGCCTTTCTGACCTCCATTTTCTCAGAGAAGTAAAAATTATGCTGCATTTGTAAACAAGGTGCTTTTATTAAGTTGAAATTTTACAAGCATATGGTATATTTAGCCAAAATAACACTTTTATTTAAGGCAAGTACAACGAAAGGGCTAGCATGTAGAATTATGTTTGATTAATGTGCACTCAAAAGCCATTACACAGTAAGCATAATTTCAGTTTGTGGAGTGTCTTCAATTCACTTTGTAATTTAATGTGAAGCCACATAAGTCAGAGTTGAAAGATATTTGTCTTTGCATTTTAATAATAGGAATCCGTATCATGTCATATGGACTTTCAAGTAAAGCAATCAGTATTTTAAACTTTTAAGTTTCTCCTTTTAAAAAATATAAATTGCATTGCCTTGGAACACAAAAAGAAATAGGAAAATTCAACCATAAAGCATTTGAAGTATGCTCATTTAAAGTGCTTGAAGCATATTTTGCCATGCTGAGTGAATTTTTTCCTCCCTAGTAACTGAAAAAGTATAAAACACAAACTAAATCTCTGTACTTAGCTCAGTAGTAAAGAAAATTTAACCCATGAAGTGTAGTACTGCTACTATAGGGTAGTTCATAATAGTTCATGAACATGCAAACCACCAAGATTTTTTTTTCTGTTTTACTCTCTTCTGTTGCCTTATTTAGTTTCTTGCAAAGTTGCTTAAATGCCATCTTCCTCACTCACACCTTGAATTCTCAATTTAAGCTTTTTCATGCATGGTATTTATCTCATATATATGTATATATACACACAGATGTGCGTGTGTGTGTGTGTGAATATATATATATATATATATATATATATATATATATATATATATTTCTTAGAAGCTCTTTTTGAGCAAAAAAAAATCCTGGAATTTAAAAACTGCATAAACATGTAGCATACATACATGTTAATAATTGATTTGTGTAAGTTTTTACTCTTATTGTGTATGAGGTATTGCAGGGTAATGCTATTCTGGTTTATTAGCTATTCATTTTTGCTAAGGCAGAATAATATATGTTGACTAGATATTATTACACTATTTTCAGAGTTCTTGATTGTCAACCACAGAATCAACTCTAGCTAGTTTAAGTAGAAAATAATTTATTAAGAGCGACAAATCACTCTGAGAATCACTGGGAATGTAATGAACTAGGTTGAGTTTCCAGGAATGGCTCACAAAACAGAGTTTCCTGGGACTGCCAAGGAGCTGTTGCCTCCACCAATCTGAAGGCTGCACAATCAGGAAACTGTCATTGTATTGTAGCCTCTGGATCCAGAGCCCCATAACCTCTGCTGTGATTCAGGCCAACAAAACAGGTGCCATGCTCGCGTCGGCAGCACATATGCTAAAACAGGTGCCACACAACCTGTCGGTCTCTCATTTGACTCATTTTTTGAATCAAAATATGGCATGACTACATCTGATTGGCAGAAACTATATCTCATCTGGAACTCTGGCTATAAAAGCAAGATTGGGAAGGAAGAGAGGATTTTGAATTACTCTTGACCATTTACAGGGCATTGGAATAAGTGCTGAGATAGCCCACCTTCAGAATCCACTCCAGTTAAAAGCCTTGACATGTCTAATCTATTAAGATTCTGTGCCATTTAGTTGCTTGAAAATTGTTGGAGAAGCTTGCAGAATATAGGACCTCCCTATCAGGTGATCAGTCAGCAGCCTGTCTTTTCCTTGAAATTGAGGTATACAGGGCATTTTCCCTGAGTCCATGAGTCCCCCAGAGAAGAACTGTGCACTATCTTTCCTGGCAGGGACAGGGAAGTCCATCTGGCTGGTGGCATTCTGGGGCAGGGCAAGAAATGGGCTGAAGGACAATATCTTAGTATGTAGACTTGCACTAAACTCTCTTGTTTTTACCCACCCCTTTTAAGGGGTTTTCATTCTGGCTGATATCTCTCAGCCTGAAACTTCTTTGTAATTTCTCTAGGGAAAAAGCCTCTTGTCTCCTGCTGAAGGTAGGAATGAGTTGCTATGAGTAGAAAAGGTAGTCCTGTGCCACCAATTGTTTTGCATACTTCCGGTTTTTTTTTTTTTTTTTTGAAAGAGGATCTCAATCTCACTCTGTCACTCAGGCTGGAGTGCAGTGGCATGACATTGGCTCACTGCAACCTCTACCTCCTGGGCTCAAGTAATCCTCCCACCTCAGCCTCCTGAGTAGCTGGAATCATAGGCACCCCCACATGTGGCTAATTAAAAAAAAATTTGGAGAGGCACAGTCTCACTATCTTGGCCACGCTGGTCCCTCTGCCTCAGCTTCCCAAACAACTGGGATTACAAGCATAAGCTCCTGCCCCTGGCCTGTTTTGTATACTTCTATACATGGACTTCTGTCTGGTCCTACTGCTTCAACCACACTACTGTACCCACTCATGTGGGTACCAGGTGCCTCCAAGAACAAAAGCCAAATGGGGTGATTTCTCCTCCATTCTTTCCCTCTGTTGGTATTTGGAGAATAACCCTTTTCTTTATGCTAAGTCAACAAATGCTCCTTTGTCTCTTCTCTCTTACAAAGCTTTTTGAAAATATTTTGTTCACTATTTTCTCCTCTCCTATTTCTTTGTTATTGTGAACTAATATCTTTTTAAATTATTCTACTATTATAATATTATAGTAGGTTTGGGAGGAGAAGAGATATATTCGTATGATCTATCTGTCATTCTTAGTCATAAGTCCTTTAAATTTATTCTTTAGTATGTTTATCATTATTACTTTACCAATCTAATATGTACAAATACATAGAAATATTTCTCTGAATTTAAGAATGTAGAGATTAAAATAAAGATTTGAGAACAAAACCTTTAATGTTCTCACTATCAAATTATAAAGTACTTTTTTTTTTTTTAGTGGGAGGAAAGGGGAGTCTACATTTTGAGAATATTAGCTGTATCTGAGAATACAGGACAATATATGCTAAGTGAAGAAAAAAATACATGGCCCAAGAATGTCATGAGAATGGAGAAGGGAGCCCTCCTGTGGGCTCATAAGACCAGAAAGTTTTCCTGGAGGAGGTGTAAATTGGGCTGGACTCTGAAGAGAAGGTAAGACCAGGAAAAGAGCAAGCTCTCCAGTTGGGGTCATGTCAAGTGTGACCGATTATCTTTCCCCTGCCAAGTGGAGATATCCTAGTGTGTAGCTGCTTTCAGGATCTGAGTAGGTACAGTGGGGGAGAGGCAGCCATTAAGCCAGTGGCCTAATACCATGGCATTTTCTTGAGACTGCTAGGACAGCCCATCAAACACAGGCAGTTTATTCAGTGCTCAAGAAAAAAGCTTAAAAAGTGCTATTGACTAGCAACCTGCTGGTTCACAGATGCTGTTTACTATTCAAAATGTAATTCTGATTAAAGCAAGGAATTAAAATCCAAATAAAAAGATGTGTAGTTTATATTTTGAGTTTCATACTTGTACATCTCAATAGTTATAACTTCTTAATAGCAATAAACACCAGATTTTAGTTTTCAACAACATGTGGAACTATTATTCTGGTATTCTCAATATTTGTATGGCCTCTCATTATTCTTTGATACTTTGATTATTGTATGAGTCAGTCATCATCTCTGAGTCCTGGATCTAGGCAAAGTACTATGCCAGCCCAGGAGGGGGCTGTTCATATATTCATTCAGCAAGTGTTTGCTGAATGTGTATGATGCAACCAGAACTTATAAGGAAATAATTTATTTCTTTAAAGAGTTGATGGTTTGGTAGCAAAGTCAGCCCACAGTTACAGAGTCATAGGGGAGCAAGACACATAGAACCATTAACAACAATAATGAATAAAGGTAGTAATAGTAATGGCTTTGCTTGTTTCTTTAGGTTTTATCTTATAATTGGAAATGCAGAGCATAGACACTTAGGTGAAACATGTAGACACTTGGAGAATAAGACAAAAGCACAAAGTGACACAATATAAACCAAGCACAGGATATCCAACCAGGGTGGATGAACCAAGCACAGGAGATCAGACAGGGGAGGGTGAGGAATCCTGGCAATGGTAGAGGAGGCCCTTGCTGTGCTGGCCATGGTGTGGGCTTCTGATGGCTCCAGAGTACTGCAGGCTTGGCTGAGATTTGGTGGATGGACCAAAGTACCCAGTTGGATAGACAGGGCATCATAGGGGTAGTTTGAATGAAAGGTTTAGTGAATTGCACCCACATTTCTGGGAGATGTGTTTGCTCAGTTAGAAGTCAGAGAGAGCTAGATAGAGTTACTTCATGTAGAAGACCTAAAGGCACAGGGCATAGCATCAGGTTCTAGCCAGACTGGAGTCAGGGCAGAGTCCTGCCTCTGTGGGAACACTTGGTGGATACCGCTGCCAGGTGGACCAGCTAGAGAAGAAGGATCTGGAAATTTAGGCTTGTGTTCTAGTCATCCACAGGTGTATTAGTCTATTCTCACACTGCTATAAAGAACTACCTGAGACTGGCTAATTTAAGAAAAGAAGAGGTTTAATTGACTCACAGTTCTGCAGGCTGAACAGGAAGCATGTCTGGGAGGCTTCAGGAAACTTAAGTGAGAGCAAGCACCTTTTTCACATGGTGAAAGGAGAGAGAGTGTGAAGGGGGAAGTGCCACATACATTTTTAAACCATCTGATCTCATGATAATTCACACACTACGACAAGAACAAAAAGGGGGAAAATCTGCCCCCATGATCCAATCACCTCTCACCAGGTCCTTCCTCCAACATTGGGAATTACAACTAGAGATGAGAATTGGATGGGGAGACAGAGCCAAACCATATCAATGGCCATTCCACGGGTGTCTTAGAGGCAATACCAGGGCGAGAAGATGATTCTGAATGGGCAGGTTTCCTCAAAGCCCCCACTTGCTGCAATCAGAGGAGCTCCACTTTTTAATCTATTTAATATATAGGACTCATCAAAAAAATTGTTTTAATTAAAGGATTCCACAAAATCAAAATAAAAAAAAATCTGCAAGTGTGGTGGGAAAAGAGGGCCGAAAAATAAGACCTATAATACTTTTAGAAAAAAATGTCAATTAAGTCTGAGCTAGATAGAATAATCTTTAGCAGTAACTTTGAGGCAACGAAAAGCAGAGTAGCAAATAGGCAAAGGTTTTTCTTTTTCTTTTTTTTTTTTTTTTTTTTTTGAGACAGAGTTTCACTCTTGTTACCCAGGCTGGAGTGCAATGGCGCGATCTCGGCTCACCGCAACCTCCGCCTCCTGGGTTCAGGCAATTCTCCTGCCTCAGCCTCCTGAGTAGCTGGGATTACAGGCACGCACCACCATGCCCAGCTAATTTTTTGTATTTTTAGTAGAGACGGGGTTTCACCATGTTGACCAGGATGGTCTCGATCTCTTGACCTCGTGATCCACCCACCTCAGCCTCCCAAAGTGCTGGGATTACAGGCTTGAGCTACCGTGCCCAGCCGGCAAAGGTTTTTCTGATGGATGAGATAGTTTAGTCAAAGACAAGAAGATACAGTCAGAAACGTTCTGTATGGAAAATGAAAATGCATTGATTTTCCTGGGAAGCAGGAGGCCCATGACTGGCGCAGTGGGTACAGTGAAGAATTTGAATTTACTCTGGCAGGCAATCCAGTGTCTCTCAGAGAATGAGGTGTGGGTGAGGAGCATGATGAATATGTATGCTTACATAACTCTTTGTCAGTTACTCAGAGCATGGAGGGCTTGGATTAATATATGGAGCCATCACATTTTTCTTGGCGCTGGTCCCTACCCATAAACCCAGGATACTGTCTCTAGTTTCCCTGTTTGCAAACATTCTGGCCACAATGCATCAAAGAAAATAAATGAGACTTTGTTTGGAAAAATATTTATCAACATTATTATCTCTTGAGCAACAAGCAAATTATAATAATTGAATACCTCATGGTATCTCACGAGTTTTCAGTATTTTGCAAAAACATTTGCAGCCCTTGGAATTAATTAAAAGGAATCTTTTTAATTTGGACTAATCTATGTGCTACTGCCCTTTCTCTGGACTGAGTTCTTGGTGGCATGGTCACACAGTCACTCCTCCATTGGCTGGCACAGTGGTACTTCCCGTGTGGTGTGTGCACATTGTTGGTGCAGGATGTGTCATAGAAATGTTCCATTCATTGCCAGCAGAGTGGTGTAGCACCAAGAGAGGTCAAATAAATCTCAGTTTCTCAATAGGAGAAAAGATAACAAATTAGGAGTATATAATATGGCAAATACAATAATAGAGAACACACGTGGAATATTATTATATTAGTATTAGAAGGAGGTGGTCAAAACTGGGAATCTTTGTTGTAGTGGAAGCATAACTATTCTCTGCGACATAGAATATTCTGTTAGTCTGTCATGGAACCTGCTTCTAAGCTGATTATTTTTTAGCTTGAGAAAGATTGTCATGTTTCAGAATGTTAGAGCTAGCCAGTGAAGAATTTAACAAATATCACATATTTTTAAAAAAATTTGGTGCCATTAGTGTATATTTTAAAAGCATATTTGGTACCATTAGTGGCTTTTTCATACATTAATAATTCTCTTTATTACTCTGTTCTTTTTTTTTTTTTTTTTTTTTAGATAGAGTTTTGCTCTTGTCACTCAGTCTGGAGTGCAATGGCATGGTCTCAGCTCACTGCAACCTCCACCTCCTGGTTTCAAGCGATTCTCCTGCCTCAGCCTCCCGAGTAGCTGGGATCACCGATGCCCTCATCACCATACCCAGCTAATTTTTGTATTTTTAGTAGAGATGGGGTTTCATCATGTTGGTTAAGCTGGTTTCAAACTCCTGACCTCAGGTGATCCACCCACCTCAGTTTCCCATAGTGTTGGGGTTATAGGTGTGAGCCACTACACCCAGCCTTTATTCTTATTCTAACCTAATTCCTTTTAAGTTCTACCATTTTTGAAAACTTTTCATCAGTTCGTACCTACTAAGAGCAGAATCTATGTTTGAGGTTTTTTTGTATTCTTTTAAAGTATATTGGATTGCTAAAGTATATGTTTAGCAATGTTAGTATATGTTATATAACATATAAACATTTATATGTTAAAGGTTTGTATAAATAAAATCAGATATATTAGTTTAGGTTAGTAAAACTTCATCTAGCAAACTATATGACAGTAAGCAAAATACTGTAAGTTTCTTTAAAATCAGTCTTTAAAGCATTAAAAATAAGTGTTTATATTCACCTCTGGTTAATTTTTAACACAATGGTCTATGTAGGCCCAGCATGTTTGGTTTTTATTTATTATAAACCATCAGCAGTCAATGTTTATTAAGCAATGTCTGTATTTGCACCTGCATAATAACTGTTACATGTAAACACAAAAGAATGATGACATAATCTTTGCCCTCAAGGAACTTCCAATCTGTACTTGAAGAGGCAAGCTAAACATAAATAAAGATTGCCATGCTAGATAGCCTATGACAAAAATTGTGGGAAATTTGAGAATTATAGAAGAAAAGGTCTATGATGTGCTGTAATTAGGAGGTGGCACTGGAAATAAATTTCAAGGCCACAAGAACCTGCCTTCTTTCAGAGAAGAAGGCATTCCTGGCCAATAGAAGCCAACACAAAGGCAGAGATAGAAATAAACATGGCAATCAGTCTAGGCTTTGTAAAGATTTTAGTAGTCAAAAGTAGTGTCAGTCAGTTAAGCATCTCATATAGTTTTTTTTTCATAGAGTTTTTAACTTGATTATCATATATATGTGACTATCAAATATCTTAACACCTGGCTTTAGTTATCAGATATTTTCAGATTAATTCAATAATATTTATAATATACACTGTATAAATTTTTAAGCCCATCATCATGCTAGGCATTATAATACAAGCATATAAAAACAAGGAAGGATTCATGGTCTTATCTTTGAAGATGTTGTTGCTTCCATAGAAGAAAAGGTATGCACAAATATGATGATTAAATGTGTCATCAAACCAAGGCCACTCAAGTAATTCAAGTTATGAAACTCCATACATATAAATTGCCAAGTGAATAAGGGAAAGCTCCTTTGCATATGCCAGAGCTATTCCCCCACACACCTGACCGTCTGCTCATATCCGTTGTATCTTCTTCTAGTGCCTATATTATATTGATGGCGCTCTGCAAGCTAGAAACCATTCCTGGGCACTTGCCAAGCCCATACCTATCTCTCATTGACTCTCTTGTTTACTTTCAAGGTCAGCGAGCACATACTGTAGTCATCTCGTAATTCCCAACTTGTTCCACCTTGGTTCTTCTGCCTTTTACTACTTATTGTTCAGTTCCTTCTAACTCAGATCCCTTTCACACAAAGATGCACCCTCTTTGGGCCTGACCTGCTTCTTCTATTTCATCTAACTCTTGCCAAGTGAATTCAGGGAAAGAACACTACACTAGTGCTCTCATGTTCCTTCTCTCTCTTGGAACAAAAGTATCTCTCTCTTGGAACAAAAGTCATCCTGGATACCTCCCATAGAAATATTGCTGGTGACCCTCCTATATTGAGGAAAGGAAAGGTACTATCTTTAAATATGAAGAAAAGAATAGTGTTGAATCAGTGACATCAGCCTGTGAAGCCTTTGAAAAGATGCGGAAGTTCCTTTTCTGAATCTCCATTTAAAAAAAATCTTCCTCTGGAATTTTACAAGTGATTCCTTCCAAATTTCTACTTAAGATAAAATGTTTAAAATATCAAATTTTATTTGTTATTTATTTCAAAAAGCATGCTCTACGTTTTTGTTTTACTCCACAACATAGAATATTATCTGTTAGTGTGTCATAAAACCTGTTTCTAATCTGATTATTTATTAGCTCGAGAAAGATTGTCATCTTTCAGAATGTTAGAGCAAGCCAGTGAAGAATTATAACAAATATCACATATTTTAAAAATAAATTAAAACAACTTAAACAACTATATTGTTTAAGCTTATGTAAGTTACTTAAACAATATATAAGCTGCTTAAACAAGAGAGTTGATTGAATATTGAGTTCCAAATGAACAACCTTCACATAAATTTTCAAATGTAATGCATTTATAAATTGAAGTTGTCTCATAAGATATAGTTTGAAATGAATAGAATAAATAATATCTATTATATGAATATAAGAGAGATGGGGAGGTGACAAACAGACAAATGGTTACAAGCTTGAGAAAACCTTTTGAACAGAAAGCAGAACTTGAACTGGACTCTGAATATTAAACATTGTTATGATATGGAACTGTTGTAGGAATATCTCAAGTTGGGAAAAGACTTGGAAAAGATGTATTTAGTTGAAACACAGACTTCTTATGGAGGAGAAAAGGAGACATTTACAAATCAGGATTGGGCCAACTTTTAAGTGTTTTTAAAACCCTTCGCATTAAGGAGGTTAGTGGATTTTTCTTCCATAAATAATGGAAAGCTATGGAAAGCTATTGAAAGTATCAAAGGCTTGTAGTGAATTTGACAAAATAATTTTCAAAAATCATCTTCTCTGGTGACGTTAGAGAAATCAGAAGGAAAGAGACTAGATAGGAAATCATTTATGACCACATGCTTGTGAGATGCCAGGGACCTGGAATAATGCTATGGGAATGTCAAAGGAGGGCAAGTAGGATAAATTCTTCAAACACCATGTGACAAACTCTTGAAGTGATAAAGGAGGCAAGGAAAGGCGATGAGTCAGAAATGATAGTGAAGTTTCAGATGGGGTGATAGGGAGAATGAGGGATGAATCTGATAGCAGAAACAGGGAGGTCAGAAGAGAAAATTGGACGCATGAGAGGAAGGAAAGTGATAAGTACATAGGGGATTTAGTGCTATCAGTAAAAATTTAATGGAACTACATATGTTATTTTAAATTGTCTGACAGCCAACTTCAAAACAGTAAGAACAAATAGGCAAAATTATGTTTAATAATGCTTTGTTTACCCCAATATACTCAAAATGTTATTTCAACATATAATAAATGAAAAAGTATTAACTATATAGTTTACATTCTAAGTTTTTGAAATCTGGTGTCTATTTTGCATTTCTAGCTCATCCCAGTTTAGCTAAATTTCAAGTGCTCAGTAGCTGCCTGTGGCTAGTGGCTACCATATTGGACAGCACATTATTAGACATTCATAGAACTGATGAAAATGATTTAGTAACTTCTTAATTAAGATGGTGATAAGACTGTATTTTGGATATTATAATTCTGTATATTCTTTCTCCTTCTCTATTTCTTTTATTTTAGCTATTTTAGAGTCATGATGTTCTTTGAGCAGACCATCATTCTTTCCCCAAAGCACCAAGACTTTTTAGAAATATCCATGATACCCTGGTTTATTGCTTAGAGTTGCTGCTCTCTAATTTCATTCTCTGTTTGACTTACAACTTTAATTAAATAAATGTCTGAATACGTTTCCTTATTCCTTTGTCAGTTTTCAGAATTCTGATTGTGAAATAATTTAGCAATGTGTCTTCAAAAACCTGGGATCAATGACATTTAGTACTTTGTATATGAGGGCTGCATTTTTCAAGTTCCCCAGTCTGCATATATGTGTGTGTATTTCTCCAGTGTTTAATATCTGACATAAACTTGCTGGAGTTTTGGTCTTCACAATATGCTAAAGAATGCAATACAAAAGAGAGCCTACTTCTATAGCAAACAAGCCAAGGACATTGTGTTCCATCTTTACAATGAAATGCAGATTTCCCATTAAAAGGCAAATCTATCATTTCAAAAGGTTGAATAGGATGGTGCTTTAAAAGAATCCAGCTGCTTAAATTTAGGGCACTGAAAAACATTCAATTAAAAAAAAAATGTTCCCTGTGTCTCAAACATTTTCATTTGATTACGTATTGGATAGATTTTCATTCAGTGTAGAATTTTGCCTCTTAGAATTCTGTCTTAAAATAGTTTGACAACTGTTTTGAGTAAGTTGGACTCAACTGTGATATCTCATTTACAATTAAATTATGTATTTGCTGTTTAGAATATTCTTGTGTTTGATAATTTATTTTTACCTTTCGTTCTAGAAACATTGGACTATTCTTACAATGCTTTACTTTCTCATGTTTATTCCTGGGCCTCTCCCACTCCTATTTAGTTTTCTTTATGTTTCTTCTTTTCTTTGGAGACATTGTCAGGACAGCCATTTTTTTCTCTAACCAGCTTCCTTCAGTGTTTTCAGTCATCTGTTCATACTACTTTATTTTTGTGGCCAAGTAGAATACCACCTTTTTGCTATTCTACTGTGCTCTGCCCAACTTTTTTCCAATTAATTTAGGAGTAGGAAGCGAAAACGCCTGTGATACTCCCTACAATACAAACTGACCAGGGAGCACAGAAGAGCTCTGAACTACGCAGCTGAGCTACAAATTCTCAAGGAAGTAGTCTATATGCTGTAAGAGGAAAATGACTTATGTCAGACATATTTGTATGATGCACGTATTTCCCATGGGCTTAATTGTCATTTATTAAAAGTTATGACTAATTCTCCATTCTCTCCAGCTCTGGAGTTTAGCTCTGCTCTTTTTCAGGGGGTAACATTGGAGATGTAGCCTGGGACCATACAAAGGACCACAGTTAACAAGGGCAGCACTTGTTATACCCCTGGTATTAGTTATTTACTATGTTTCTTAAATTGAGTTTTTGGCTCTCTCCTATTATACTGGTTGTTAGGCATTTATACATATAAATAATATTGCCCCTGGGCTAGTACCTGAAAGTGAATGTTTCCAATAATGTTTTGGCATCCAGTGTTTTACTAACACTAATTTGGTCTCATTTGCAGACCTCACCTCTCCAATGTTCATATTCTTCCTAAACAATTGTCAATTTTGGAAGAGAGTATTTTCTACTTAATATCAGTCCACTTCTAATTAATTTTCCCCCAAAGAGCTCAACAATTTTATGAAATAATTATTTTTCAGAATTCATATTTTATTCTAGACTCAAATGAGAGGAGTATTTCTTATGCTTTATCATAGTTTATGAGGGGTATTTCAGACTGGGGTCCTGTGCTTCCACTCCCCTGCCAACACTGGCTATCAAAACTGCTTAGGCTGCAAATAAAACAAGAAATGAAGTCCATCTGGCATTTCTCATTGAATTAGGACCAGAACATTTTTGTTAAATATTAACAGATGGCTAAAATATTAATATCAAGCTAACATTTAAAAACATCTAAAAGGACTCACATGAGGGAGAAAGGACAGAAGACCATGTGTTTTCTCCATCTCAGAGACCTTCCCGTACACTTACCCCCACCATTTTTCCAACCCACATGTTGAGAATCACGGGAGTCTCCTATCTCAAATAACTTTTATTTCTTAATAAATGGTATCAAAATAGTGTTTGATGATATTATCAAGATAGTGTAACCAAGTGTTGGCTAACTCAGGTGATGTGTTGCCATTGGCATTCTTCATGATCTTTTATTAAAGTCAGTTTTCTCTCTCCTCTCCTCTCCTCTCCTCTCCTCTTCTCTCCTCCCCTACCCTCCTCTTCTTTCTCTCTCTTTCTCTCTCTCTCTCTCTCTCTCTCTCTCTCTCTCTTTCTTTCTCTCTCTCTCTCTCTCTCTCTCTCTCTCTCTCTCTCTCTCATAATAGGAGAAAGAAAAGAAGTACATGCTTCCCTTGGACAACCTGAAAGTTCGGGATGTGGAAAAGAGCTTTATGTCTAGCAAGCACATCTTTGCACTCTTTAATACAGAACAAAGGTAAGAAACTGAAACAGTTTCTATCTTCAGATTTTTTTCCCCTGAAGTTCTACATGATTCAGAGATCATATTTTAAAATAGTTCCTTTGGTTGCACCTTGAAATTTATCTGCTCTTCAGTTTTCCTTTCATTTATTTTGTATTTTTAACTTTCACCATGAGTTATGGCTTCAAAATATTACAACACAGACTAAAAAAGATCTTCAAGTGTTAACTAATTATTTCTTGCGTTTCCACCTGGAATGAAAATAATTCTTCATCCTTTTTTTTTTTTTTTTTTTTTGAGATGGGATCCCACTTTGTCATCCAGACTGGAATACAGTGGTGTAATCATGATTCACTGCAGCCTTAAACTCCTGGGCTCAAGCAATACTCCTAGCTCAGTCCTCTAGAGTAGCTGGGACTATTGGGTACACACCATTATGCCTGGATAATTTTTTAAACATTGTTTTGTAGAGATGGGGATCTTGCTGTGTTGTCCAGGCTGACCTCAAATTACCTGGGCTCAAGAGATTTTCCTGCCTTTGCCTCCCAAAGTGCTGGGATTATAGGTATGAGCTACTGCACCCAGCCTATCCATTCTTAAAGCTACATTTTATTACCTTAAAGTCTTTCTTGTCTCAATACATTGTTTACATACTTATAAACTACTTAGTGATAGTTTTTACTGTATCTGTCTAACATGACTGGATATCACTTAATCTCTTCAGAAAACTATATACTATGTCTAAATTCAGTGAATAGAATTACTCAGTTAAGGTGAATAAAAATATGTAGTATTTTACAGTTTTTCAAAGTGCTATCTACATTCATTGTCATTGGTTTTTGTAACAACTGCCCTTGAGGTTAAAAAGATACAGTTATAAATAAGAAAGTGCAGGCTCAGGGATGTTAACTCACTTTCTTAAGGTCATAAAACTAGTGCATGGGGGAGCTGGAACTTGTATCAGGACTTGTCATTTTCCATTTTGTGCTTATTTTTTGTCTGTTGCTCATGTGCAGTATCAAAACTGTATTTTGAGCTGATCATCACAGAGGGCCATGATCATTCACTGAAACTTAGCAGTAAAGTTAAATAAGCAAATGGAGAGGTAAGGAAAGATGGGCTAGAGAAATGTAAAAGGGGTACAACTAGGAAAGGATAATAAAGGAGAGTTTTTGCAAATGAAAATGTTATAGGAAAAAGCTAATCAATTTGTGTGAGTCAGTTATTAAGAGAGTGAGTCATTAGGTAACAGGATCTAATTTTAACCCATGTTTCCAGGCTGCCTTTTATCTTTATTTAGCAATGAATGAAGTTATTTGATTAAGTTCAATGACTGGCCCAGGGTCAATCACACACTAAATTAAAATAGAAAAAAAAGACGTCTTCTTACATTCCCAGTCAGTTGCTCAGAGTGACTCATAATACAAAAATACTTAGTAAAACCACAAAGCAAGCCATTTAAAGAATCAACGGGAAAGAAATTAAATACAACTAACTCCCCTACCAAATATTGAAATGGGATTTTTTTTGAAACTATTATTTGAGAGCAGCTTATGAAAACACACTGAAAATAATAAAGAATAAAAAGGATTTCTAGAGAGAGTAGTAGTGAGTCTGCCACACTGCAGCCAAGCTCAGGACTAGTTGACATGTCTTCATCAGAGCAGCAGAGAATCAGGAGATCCTAAAGCAATCATCTGAGGTGTGCTCAGCCTTCTTGCCTAGATACAGACTGGAACAGGTGACTACCAAACAGGAAGTCAAATGAAATTGAATCCTCTGGTCAACCTGAAAAGTTCAGGTTATAAAAGAGCTGGGGTATAAGGTAAAAACAAGACTATGGTAGACTATCATTTTTCATAAAATACAACTGTGGATTTTAAAGACAGCAAAAGTCACTGAAATAAGAAACTCTGGGTTTAAAAAAATCTAGATATTTTGGAATCTTGGAGTTCTAACAAGGTATTGAATTCTGCTGCCACTTCTCAGTGACCTCAGTGAATACATAGATGTACCCACAGGCACACTGGCCATTGTCTTCTCCTTTGAAATTTTGATTCCTTTAAATCATTTTTGTGCTGGCTAGGACCTCTGGTACAATGTTGACTACAAGCTGGAATCCTTGTCTTGTTTCTGATTTTAAGGATAATTTAAGGATGATTTAAAAATTTTTATAGTGTAATACTTTTTGATAGATGCCTGTTATCAGGTGAAGATTTCTTGTGTTCCTAGTTACTAAGGTTTCTGTTTTCATTTTAAAATTATGGTTAGGAATTGAATTTTATCAACCTCTTCACATGGAAGATTATATGATTTTTCTTCTTTAATCTGTTCATGTGGTGAAATATACTGGTAGACTTTCTAATGTGAAACCATCCTTGGTCTCCTGGGATTAAACTTAGTTAGGTCACAATGTACTATTCTTTATTATCAGTTCTTGGCTTAAGTTTGCTAGCATTTTAGCAAATGCTGAAATGAGTTAGATTGGTCCATAAATTTCCTTTTTATATTATTCCTGCCTGGTTTTAATATCAAGGTTCTGTTAGCTTCATAAATTGAGATGGGAATAAGTCCTTATTGTTCTTTGGAACCCTTCATAGAAGATAGAGATTAACTATTAACTGACTGGTGGTAGTCACCTGTAAAACCATCTGGCCCTAGAAAGTATTTTGGTAAGTGGGCTTTTAACTAGTGATTGAATATATTTAATGATTTCAGATTTATTTAGGTTTTCTGTTTGTTCTATGGATCAGTTTGAATAATTGTATTTTTTCTAGAAAACTGTCCATTCTGTTTTGCTTTAAATATATTGCATCAACTATTTCTTAATATTTTATTTTGCTAGATCTCTGTTGTATCTGAAATTTGACTAATTTTTATTTCTAATATTAATCCTTATCTTTTTTGTGATCACTCTTGCCAGAGTTTTGTCTCTTCAGAGAACCAACTTGTGGCATTTTTTAACATCTACTGTGTATATTTTTTCTATTTCAAGAATTTCTGTTCTCTTCTTAATTATTTCCTTCCTTGTGTTTTCTTGTGTTTACATCTTGGGTCTTTTCAGACTTCTTAATTTAGATGTGTAGCTCATCAAGTTTTAACCTTTCTTTTCCTTATCTATCTGCATATCAATCTATAGATTTCTCTCTACATAGTGTTTAGCTGCTTACTACAATTTGTTGAAATTTTTAAAATTTATTTTACTTTAAGTTCTGGGGTACATGTGCAGATCTTGCAGGATTGTTACATAGGTATACACATGTCATGGTGGTTTGTTGCCTCCATCACCCTGTCAGCTACATTAGCTATTTCTCCTAAAGTTACTCCTCCCCAATCTTCCCACCCACTGCTAACATTTTTATTACTATTCAGTTCTGTTTCCTATTCGTCATTATGTTTTTTTTCTTTGAGTTATTTAAAAGTGTGTTTTACATTTTAGAATTCATGGAATCTTATTGTTTTGTATCATTTATTTCTAACTTAATTGTATTATGATCAAACAATGTGGTCTAATACATGGTAAGTTTTAATAAATATTTCACATATTTATTAACATGCGATATTAACTAACATATTGCAAACATATAAATAGTTTGCAAATACTTTCTCCCATTTAACAGGCTGTCTCTTTACTTGGTTGTTTTTTTCCTTTGCTGTAAAGGTTTTTAGTTTACTATCATCCCATTTGCCTATTTTTGTTTTTGTTGTTTGTGTTTTGGGGGTCTTAGTCATAAAGTCTTTGTCTAGGCCAATGTCCTGGAGTGTTGCCTTTATGTTTTCTTATAGTGATTTTATAGTTTTATGTAATGTTTAAGTCTTTAATCTATTTTGAAGTTGATGTTTGTATATAATAAGAGATAAAGGTCTAGCTTTTTCCTTCTGAGTATGGCTATCCAGTTTTCCCAGCACCATTTATTAAAAAGTTATCCTTTTTCAATGTATCTTCTTGGTGCCTTTGTCAAAAGTCAGTTGGTTGCAAATATGAGGGCTGATTTCTTGGTTTTATGTTCTATTCCATTTGTCTATGTGTCTGTTTGTGTACCAATACATGCTGTTCTGGTTACTATAGCCTTGTGATATATTTTGAATCCAAATAATGTGATGCCTTTAACTTTGTTCTTTTTACTCAGGATTGCTTTGGGTATTTGAGTTCTATTTTGATTCCATACAGATTTCAGGATTTTTTTCTATTTCTGTGAAAAATGTCATTGGTATTTTGATAGGGATCCCGTTGAATCCATAGATTGCTTTAGACAGTATGGTAATTTTAACTATATTATTTCTTTCAATCCATGAGCATGGGTCGTCTTTCATTTGTTTTTGTCCGTTTCCATTTCTTTCACCATGTTTTGTAGTTACAGAGATCTTCTACTTCCTTGGTTAAAGTTATCCCTATGTGTTTTGTTCATTTATTTATTTGGCTATTGTAAATGTAACTGTTTTCTTGATTTCTTTCTCAACTAGTTCATTATTAGTGTACAGAAATGTTACTGGTTTTTGTATGTTGATTTTGTATCCTGAAACTATACTGAACTTGTTTATAGTACCTGACAGTGTTTTGGTAGTCTTTGGGTTTTTCTAAATATAAGATTGTGTTATATGAAGAGAGGAACAATTTGACTTCCTCTTTTCCAACATGGAGGCCTTTTATTTCTCTTGCCTGATTGCTCTGGCTAGGACTTCTAGTGCTATGTTGAAAGGAGTTGTGAGAGTGGGTATCCTTGTCTAGTTCCAGTTCTTCCCATTAAGTGTAATATTAGCTGTGTATTTGTCATATGTGCTCTTTATTATGTTGAGGTATGTTCTCTCTATGCCTAGTTTGTTCAGAGTTTTTTTATGAAGGAATATTGAATTTTATCAAATGCTTTTCTGCATCTGTTTAGATGATCACGTAAATTTTGTCCTTCATTCCGTTGATGTGATGTAATATGTTTACTGACTTATGTATATTGAACCATTCTTGTATCCTTGTGTTAAGTTTCACTTGATCATGGTGTGTTATCTTTTTGAAATGCTGCTGGATTCAGTTTGCTAATATTGTGTTGAGGATTTTCACATTTATGTTTATAAAGGATATTATCCTGTAATGTTCTTCTTTGTTGCATACTTTTCTGGGTTTGGTATCAGGGCAATGCTGCACTTACTAAATGAGTTTGGGGAATTCCCTACTATGCTATTTTTTTTTTTTTTTGAATAGAGAAAAATTGGTGTTAGCTCTTCTTAGAAAGTTTGGTACAATTTGGCTGTAAAGCCATCTGGTTCTGGACTCTTTTTGTTGAGAGACTTTTACTACAGATTGAATTTCATTTAATCTGTAATAAAAACTATATTTATTGTGCCTTTAATCTGTACTCATTATCGGTTGGTTCAGGTCTTTTATTTCTTTCTGATTCAATCTTGGTAGGTTGTATGGTCCAGGAATGTATCTATATTTTCTAGGTTTTCTAGTTTGTTAGTGCACAGTTGTTCATAATAACCTCTGATCTTTTGCATTTTTGTATTATCAGTTGTAATATCTTTTTTATTTCTGATTTTATCTAAGTCTTCTCTCTTCTTAATCTTACAAGTATCTTACTGAGTTTATTTACCTTTTTAAAAAACCAACTTTTCATTTTGTTGCTCTTTTGTATTGTCTTTTTCATCTCTATTTCATTTAGTTTTGCTCTGATATTTTATTATTTATTTCCTCCTGTTAATTCTGGATTTTATTTGTTCTTACATCTCTAGTTTCTGAGATCCATCACTATATCGTTTATTTAAAATCTTTCTATTTCTTTTGGTGTAGGGATTTTTTGCTATAAACTTCCATCAGCACGGTTTTTGCTTTGTTTCATAGATTTTGGTACATTGTGTTTTGATTTTTGTTTGTTTCAAGAATTTTTAAAATTTTCTTCTTAATTTCTCTTTTGACTCAGTGGTCATTCAGGAGCATGATTTTTAATTTCCAACATGTCTCTTGTTGATTTTTGTTGTTATTCCATTGTAGTCTAAAAAGATACTTGATATGATTTTGATTTTAAAAAATTTTTTGAGATTTGTTTTGTGTCCTATTATATGGTGTACTACATGTTCTGTGTGCTGATAAGAATAATGTTTATTCTTAGCTCTTAGATGAAATGTTCTGTAAAGGTCTGTTAGATCTATTTGGTCTAATATACAGTGTAAATCCAATGTTTCTTTGTTAATTTTCAGCCTAGATGATCTGTCTTATGCTGACAATGGAGCGTAGAAGTCCCAACTATTCCTGTATTAGAGTCTCTCCCTTCAGATCTAATAATATGTGCTTTGTAAATCTGAATGCTCTGGTACTGAGAGCATATATGTTTATAATCATTATATCCTCTTGATGAATTGATACATATTTCATTATATAATAATTTGGTCACTTTTCACTGTTTTTACTTAAAGTCTGTTTTATCTGATATAAGTATAGCTATTCCTGCTCACTTTTGGGCACGATTTACATGGAACATCATTTTCCATCCCTTTCTTTTCAGTTTATCTATGTCTTTATAGGTGAAAATTTCTTGTAAGCAGCATATAGTTAGATCATTTAAAAAATTCATTCAGCTGAAAAATATCTTTTAAGGGCAAAGTTTAATCTGTTTACATTCAAGGTTATTATTGACATGTGAGGGCTTCTTATCATTTTATTACTTGATTCCTGATTGTTTTGTATATCCTTTTTTCTTTCAAATTATATTTGTGGCTTGATGGAATTCTGTAGTGGTTACATTTAAGATTTTTCTCTTCCTTGTTTCTGTGTTTGCTCTGCTGGTGGTTTTTATATATGCATGTGTTTTCATATTTACATGCATTTTCATAATGGTAGTTATTATTCTTTTGCTTTTGGGTGTAGGTCTCCCTTAAGCATTTCTTATAGTGCTGGTCTAATGATGATGTATTTCTTAGCTTTTGCTCACCTCGGAAAGACATTGTATCTCCTTTATTTAGTAAGGATAATTTTGCTGGGCATAATATTTTTGGCTAGCACATTTTTTCTTACAGCACTGTGACCGATTGTCTCCTGTCTTGTTATGGTTCTGCTGAGAAATCTGCTGTTAGTCTGATGGGGTTCCCTTATGTAGGTGACTAGATGCTTTTCTCTTGCTATTTGTAATTTTTTTCCTCCATCTTTGACTTTTGACGGTTTGACTTTTGACGGTTTGACTATAATATGCTGTGAAGACCTTTTCGAATTGTATCTATTTGGGGATCTTTGACTATATCTGAGTATCTAAATCTTTTGCTAGGTTTTGAAGTTTTTAATCTATTATTTTATTGAATAGGTTTTCTAATTATTTCCTTTGTTTCTTCGCTTCTTGGGACACCATAAATTTAAGTATTTGGATGCTTTATGATGTCCCATATGTCTTGAAGGCTTTAATCTTTTGTTGTTGTTGTTTCTTATTTTTGTCTGACTGGGTTATTTCAAAACATCTGTTTCAAGTTCTGAGATTCTTTCTCCTGCTTTTTCTGTCTTACTGTTGAAGATTTTGAATGTATTTTTGTATATTATTCAACTAATCTTCAGTTCCAAAATTTCTGCTTTTAAAAAAAATTTATCTGTCTCTTTGGTAAATGTTTCATTCCTATCTTGAATTATTTTTCTGATTTCTTTGTATTGTTTTTCAGAAGCCTCTTGTATCTCTCTGAGCTTCTTTAGTGTTAGTATTTTTAATTTTTCCCTAGGATTTTATAAATTTCTCCTCCTTCCCTCCCTCTTTTCCTTTCTTCCTTCCTTTCTTTCTTCTTCCTTCCTTTTTCCTTTCTTCCTTCCTTTTTTTCTCTCCCTCTCTCCTTCCCTCCCTCCTTCCCTCCCTCCCTCCCCTCCTTCTTTCCTTCCTTCCTTCCTTCCTTCTTTCCTTCTGAGACAGAGTTTCACTCTGTCACTCACACTGGACTGCAGTGGTTTGATCATAGCAGCCTCCAGCCACTGGGCTTAAGTGATTCTCCCAACTCAGCCTCTTGTATAGCTAGAACTGCAGGCACATGGCACTATGTCTGACTAGTAAATTTCTTTTTATTGGGATCTGTTCCTGGATAATTATTGTGTTCCTCTTAACGTGCCAAATATTCTTGCTTTTTCATGTTGTCTGTATTCTTATGTTGATATCTGTACATCTGATATAACTGTTGCTTCTTCTAATTTTTTTTTTTAAATTGCTTTTTTAAAGAAGAACTCTTTTCTGACATGTATCTATGGTATTGGTTGGGTAGCCACTTTGCTTTTGAATCTGACTGTGTGTAGTCGTGTAGTCTGTATAACTTCTTTATTTGTAAACACTGTCAGTGGTGTCTTGAGACTTCCTTGCTGGCTTAGAATGCGGTTGTTATTAGTATAGGCTATGATAAAGTTTTGCTGAGTACTATAACACTAGGTGGGCCAGTCTTTGGGCCCCAGGGCAGTGTACCCTGGTGCTGGTGTTGGTGGGTTCAGGAAGACCAATTCTTGTGCCTTTAGGTGGCTTTCTCAGGTGCTGGAAATGGCATCAGTGCGTCTGGCAAGTGAACAGGCTCTTAAGCCCCTGGGCAGTGGGTGTGGCATGAGCAATAGCAGTAGCAGTGGTGGAACAACCATCTGGGACCTAAGTGGTCCACACTTGTGGTAGCAGTGGGTGCAAGAGGTTGGGCAGGCTGGCCCACAGACTTTCCGGTGGTATGTATGGTTAGATGCCAGCTGTGGTGGTAGTGCAAGTTGAATATGGCTGGTCTCAGACCCTGGGAGAAGTGCTTACATGCCACAGGTGGTCAACTGGGCTGGGTGATCTTCAGGCCCCTGGAAAGTATGTGCAGGTGATGCTCAGGCTCCTGGAAGGTGTGTATAGGTAATGCTCATGCCCCTGGATGGTATGCTTAGGTAATGGGGGAGGGAATGGAGCTTAGCCAGGTGGACTTGCTCTCAGACACCTCAGTGGTACTGACTATGGTAGGTAGAGGTGAGGTGATCCCCAGAACACTGGAAAAATGCTTAGGTGAGAGCAGCAATGGCTATCTGTAGTCCTTCCACTGGGAAGGGTATTATTGCTTTCCCTGGGTGGAGCCATAAGCTGGGGGCTGGAAACATGGGCTTCATTTGTGTCTTGGCTCCATAACCGCTTGCAGGAGTGGTGGTTGTGGGCAGTGGCATTTGTGTTGGGGACATATGAAAATGTAAAGCTACCACTCTGCAGAGGGCCACAGGTAGGTAGGATAGATGTGAGATCACTGCCTGTGGCTCCTGCCTCAGCCCTGGCAATGGAGCAGAATGCAGTTTGGTAGGGTAGGAGCTGTGCTCTCAAAATGGTGTCATGCAGCAGTACCTTCATGTGATCTCCAGATAGCTCTCTATGTTGGTCTCAGAACCTATAAGGATTGAGGTGCTCTCTCATGTCTAGGACTGTAGGAATCTCCAGCAGAAACGTGGACTACTGGGGGGTCTCTTTTTCACCCTTTCCCCACAGTCGGGAGCCACTTCAGACTCTCAGCTGATTCAGCTGAACTGCTTCCCTCTCCTTTCTTACTTTTTGTGCTTCCTGTCACTTGTCTCTTGAATTACAATGTACTCTCTTAGATGATCTACTCAAAGTATGATTATCCACTCACTATTTTGGTTCTTTTCCATGGAAGAAGCAAATACCAGATTCATCTAGGCAGCCATCTTGAAGCACCCTCTTTGTCTTTGACCACACCATGATATACTTGCATGTCACTTTTCTTTACTAGTGGATAATTTTTTTTAGTCCATCTTTTCTCTAAGGATGTGACCTTTGGAGGCTCCTGGATTCACCCAAGATCTTATTCCTTATGTGTGTGTGTGTGTGTGTGTGTGTGTGTACATTAAAAACCATATCTTTTGGCTACTGAAACTGATGCCATCCAGTGGCAAAGTTAGAAAAGATATATTTCCTCTTTTTATGGGGAGGGGGAAATTGAGAATTCTTTTATTTTGGAGACAGCTTTGGCATGTAAAATAATGTTTTTTTTTTATCAATTCTGGATGTCTTATAGGAAATAGCTTTAAAATTTTTCTTCCTGCAGTTTTGGCTGAAGTGGGGTTCAGTGTGTATTCACACATAAAGGTTTTACAACTGATTAGAGAGAAATAGCAATAATTTATTCTCTCAACAAGTATTTATTCTGTTATCCATTCCAAAGTATCAATGAAACATTTCTTTATTACCCATCCTGCGTGTCAATATTGGTACTCTGTATTAGTCTGTTCTCATGCTGCTAATAAAGACATACCTGGCATTGGATAATTTATACAGAAAAAGAGGTTTAATGGACTCAGTTCCACGTGGTTGGGGAAGCCTTATAATCATGGCAGAAGGTGAAAGACACATCTTACATGGTGGAAGGCAAGAGATTCTGTGCAGGGGAACTGCCCTTTATAAAATCATCAGATTATTGTACATGAAATCAATGAATTATAGTATGTAAGGTAACATTTAACTAGATTACAGAATAGGATATTCTATTGCAGTTCTGACCTGTCATTATAGCAGACAGCATAGGATTTAGCCACAGCAATAGAGTTAGCATTATAGAAGGTGACTTTCATTAGGTCATAGAATGAATTAATGTAGAGAAAATAGAAAAGACTACTTCAAATGGGAAATAGTATTAGCCAAAGCAAATAGCAAGAAATGTTATTTAATCTGTTGCTAGCCTCTTCTGAATGAGAAGAAGCTAATTTCAAAGGCAAGATTAGCCCTAGTGACAAATATAAAAACATTCCTTTTTTTTCCCATAGGATTTATTGAACTGGACTTATCCATGTTAACTTGATGTATTTTAATACTCTGCATTGTGGGAAAATCATGCATCTTTCAAAAGTCCATATGCTTACCATAATTCTATCAACTATTCTTAAATTCTTTTCATCACTTATATAGATTCTGAGGTTATGCTCCTAATTTGCTTTGTCTTCTGAGATAAGATCTTATAAGAAAATAAATGTTGTCTTTCCTTATCTTTAGATGAAGGTATCCTTGGTTAATTTAGAAGAGATTTTCTAAATGCTTCCATTTATAATTTTTATCACTGTTTCTTCCATAACAGTGTTCTGGATCAATTTATTTATCCATTCAGCAGACCTATGTGAGATGCATTGACTTGGGGCTAAAATTTTCTGTTTGAACACCAGTGCAAGCTTAAAATATCATGGCTTTCAGGGGGTTTTCGGGACCTGATAGCTAATCTTGTCTGTCTTTCTTACCTTACAGGTTAAGGAGCTAACATCTATAACAGTTAAATGCCTTCCAAATGTTACAAAAATGGTTAATGACAGAACCAGAACGACAACCCAGGTCTAATATTTCCTAAATCAGGGCTGTTGGAATGGGAATTCCGCCTAAGGCTTTAACTTGAATTGCTCCTAAAAGATCAGCAATGAAGAGATTTTTAACTCATTGTGTAGGGATTTCAGTTTACTGTAAGGTCATATACATTTCCATGGAATGCTTTTAGTCTCGTTTTTAAAGGCCTGCATGGAACTGACCAGTACTCCTGCTACAGTTCCTGACAAACTACTTTAGCCATTGCCATTTGTATCACAACATTATTCCTAAGAGCTCATTCAGTTGCTATTTCAGCTTTCTACTACATAAACTTTAAAAGAGTTACTCTGTAGTCCCCCATCATCAAGTGTGTGGGAATTAATACATTTAACATCCTTTAAAAAAAAAAGCCTTCAGTGTCTTGGTTCTTGGTGAATTAATATAATCTTTACGAGCCTGGTGACCAGATTTTTGAGCCATTTTAAACAGCATGTCAGTGCTAAGAGTTTTATAAATAGGAGGATTTGTTGCTAGTTGCAGTGACATCAGCACTTGAGGAGAGTGAATTTCACACCTAGACTGATTTAACCTACATAAACTCCAGGTAAGAATACACGTTCCTGAGCCTTCCTCTGACTCTTGCAAAGATGGTGTCATAGATACCTGGGGAGACCAATAACATTGTAATACCTTTTTCTCACATTCATTGCATCCCTAATCATAAACTAAAAGTTAAATTTTAGTTAATTGCAATACCTTTTTCTCATATTCATTGTATTACCTAATCATAAATTAAAAGTTAAATTTCATTTAATAGATTCCTAAAGTTCACTGTGGCATAGTCTAAACCAAGGATTAAAATGCTCCTCCAGGTTTTTGTTTTATTTGATTTTGTTAGAAATGCCTTGTTTTCTCTGGTAGAAGTGTGTCTAGATAATGGCCTCCCTGTGCTTCTTGAGACTCTCCCCAGGCAGGCTTTCAGTTTTAAGGTCATGCTAAGGCCCATTTGGTTCAAGGTATGTCAGCTTTGGTAGCCAACAGAGATCTGTTTCTGTCCAGGTGTTTGTAGAGCAGCCACATGGTATTTTCTGAGCCTCCTTGGGGTTATAGAGCCTTGTTTTCTTTTAAAATAAGGCATTCTTTCTTTGGCACTGCTTTGTAGCTTCAATTCAGGATATGGTTTATCAACATTACCAAGTGTTCCAATTCACCTCCTCCCTCATTTTTCTATAGAGAGTGATTTTAGGATGTTTCACTACTCCACTTAGTCCCCAGCACATTGCTGACACTCAATAAATGTCAAATAATGCCGCAATATAGTTAGTATGTGCTCTTTAGGCATTCTTAAAAGAATGGCTCTTTATTTTCATTGTTGAGTACTAGTATATTTTTCTTTTTCTTTTTTTTTTTTTTGAGATGGAATTTCGCTCTTGTTACCCAGGCTGGAGTGCAATGGCCGGATCTCGGCTCACCGCAACCTCCGCCTCCTGGGTTCAGGCAATTCTCCTGTCTCAGCCTCCTGAGTAGCTGGGATTACAGGCACGCACCACCATGCCCAGCTAACTTTTTGTATTTTTAGTAGAGACGGGGTTTCACCTTGTCGACCAGGATGGTCTCTATCTCTTGACCTCGTGATCCACCTGCCTCGGCCTCCCAAAGTGCTGGGATTACAGGCTTGAGCCACTGCGCCTGGCAGTATATTTTTCTACCTGTTAGCTGGAAAGAAATTAGAGTCAGTTTGTTCGTTTATATACCTTTATGGCTACATTTCTATACTAGGACATGCTCAGAGTTTAAATTTGTTTGAAAAAGTGTTTAAATATTTTGGGTGGTATACAACGCTTTGTCTAAAAGATCATGTCTCAATTGGATATGGTTGAGTGTCTAATCTATATTAAAAAGGGAGTAATTACTCTTCCATAAATAGGGATGGCAGAGGCTCACTTATATTTATAAGAATTTCGGTAAGGTGAACAAATGTACTATTTTGAACTCAGGAATGGAATACTGTGTAAGGAACACAATTAAATTAGCTTGTTTATGTGCCATAAACAAGACACCTGGATAAATTATTTCATTTTTATCCCACTTTTGTCAAAACAATATTTAAGACATTACTTCTTGTCTCACAAAATAATGAGAATTGCTTGTCTTCTAAGAAGGTTTTTATTTGTCAGATGATTCAGTCACTAATCAATCCCAACCCAAGTAGAGAAATGAAATCTATGTTATTCTATTTTTCCCCTTGGAGTGTGGGTGGATCCTCTTTCCAGTAGAGGTGTGTGTAATACCCTCTAACTATGAGTATCTGCTGGAGGAAAAAAAATAAATCAGTTTGAGAGTAGAAACCCTTTATCACTCTCAGCTGACTTAGAGTTCATTGTACTGTTTCTGTAACTTCATCTGTGATATAAAAATTTGGTTTTCCCCATGCTTTATCTTTAGTCAGGAAAAAAAAAATCCTACTAGATATGAGACCAACTGACATCTGATGTATTATCATCCAGAGGCGAAAACAAGTGAGCTGGCGGTACTCAGGCATGAGTAGTGTTACTGTGGGAATAACGTGAACAATGAGTTCAAGAAATGGAGTGTGTTTTACGTTTTAACATCTTATACTTATATTTTAACAGTTTCTGGTTTTAACACAGTGATATGTTAAATAAATTAAAATGTAACTATTCTATAACTGTCTCTACTGTGAGACTGCTTTCTAGTTAGTATGTGCTCTTTAGGCATTCTAAAAAGAATGGCTCTTTTTAGAATGGGATAGGCTGTTTTTGTTATTCATTGCTGTATCCGCAGGGCCTAACACAGTGGCTGGCATTTGTGTGAGCTCAATAGTATGAGGGAATGAATGCATGGATGCAAAACTTTCCCTCCTTTTATATGGAGAAGATAGAATAATGCCAGTTGCTAATAGAAAGCATTCTTAAAGTAGTAGGTAAGCTCTAGAAGTCTAGAACTTCAAATGGAAGTGAGATGAAAATGGAAATACAGATTCAGACCCCTAGAGGAAACAGTTTGAGGACAAAAGGAAATATTTCATTTAAAAAGTAATAACCTCAATAATATACAAACTGTATGAGTGCTATTTGAATTAAATGGAATTCTATGACATTGTCCTTTAAGAAAAGCATAGATAGATGTTTTATTGTAAATTGCCTTAACATTGTTCTCATAATTTCACATTTATTATTCAAAAAAGGCTTTGTAGATAGCTACACTAAGCATTCTAAATCTTTACTTTTTCAGTTCTAGCAAAGTATTCACAAATTTCAGGGTTTCTATTAGTTTTAAAAGTTAGGCAGGAGGAGAGGCAGAAGACAATTTCAATTCTCTGTAAGTTTTTGCTTCTTTTTTCTGCTAGAACTGTTAAGTTCATAGGGCTCAAACAGAGATTTGAGGACTCTTACAGAGTTATTGATTGTGACTTCATAAGATGAGGGTAATGTCATTTCTCTCTATAAATCTAGAAAGATAAACCCTGTGGTTTCCCTGTTGAGGAGCTGGATAGGAATATGTGTTCAGCAAGTCAGAAAAAAACATTGTATATTTTGAAAGCTGTTAAGTCCAAATCTTGGAGTCAGAGATCTCTGTTTTTGTGTTTGTTCTCTTCCTTTGTTCTAGTCCTTCACTGCAAAGATATTTGTTGTCATATGGTTCTGATCCTGCTTATTATAAGTTTCCCAGTTCTAAATACTTCATCTTTTTCCTTTAAGAGTGTCCCTCTAGTTGTGAAATAGCATCATTAGGAAATCCTAGGTACACCAGAGAGCAGAATGAAAATACTTTTAAAGGAGAGCCTGGAGAGAGATGGATTGGAGAACCAAAATTGTTTAGCCCATTTGATTTATTTGATTCACCAACCACACCAAGACAGAAATCAAATATAATTTGGTAATATTTTTGTGAACTATGTCTATGACAATTGATTTCACAGCTAAGATATGTTCTCATGAAAGACAACATAATTTCTTGAGTATGAAATGCCTGTGACTTAAACAATCAATTTAAATTCTTTATTTATTGTTTTTCAAATGAAACTCTGAAATGAAATATGAGTTCTACTTGGATGACTATTTCTGCCTCTTTTGAGGGAGAAAAACAGCAAGTTAGTGCTTTTCAGCGTTTTCAAATGCCATTAAAAGATTTTGGAGGAATTCTTCATGCTTAAAACACTTGTGTGAAGTCTAGATTCATTTTTCTAGGGGAATTAGGCATCATACTTTTAAGGAGCCTTTGCGTATTTCAAACAAAGAGATTGATAGGATAGAATCAGCAACTTCAGTTGATTTCTTCCCAAGGATTCAGTTTCTTTCTTCCCAAAGATTTAAATTGGAGTTGTAACTGAAGCTATTAATAGTGCCAGCAGGGATTTTGGTCAAAGTGTTTGAGGCATTCATGTTCCGGTTTCTATCCAAAGACTGTGTTGATGAATGAGCCTAGCATGGCTATGTAAAGTTCAAGAACAAAAGAAATTATGTCTTTCACAGCAAGTTTACTTTTCTTCTAGGATTTCAGATCAAACACATTGCCTTCTCCCACCTATTTTCCAGAACAAGTATTTGCTGATGGGCAATACCTTCCCCCACTACCCTCTTCAGACAAACACTGCAGCTTGGGACGGAAGGTTGCCTCCATTTGGGAGCCATGAAACAAACCCAGCTGCTATTCATTAATGATAGGGGACCCAATCCCTAGTTGTAAACTTGCTATAGAAAAACTATGATCAATTCTAAGAGACATGCTTTAAATGAGACACTGTAGTGGTAAGCTATAAGAGAAAGTCTAATAGATGACTATTCTACCTTAAAATTGATACAAATGATTGCTAGTTTTTGTTTAAAATTTAGCTTTCCTTGGCTGGGCACGGTGGCCCACGCCTGTAATCCCAGCACTTTGGGAGACTAAGGCGGGTGGTTCACGAGGTCAAGAGTTTGAGACGAGCCTGGCCAAGATGGTGAAACCCTGTCTCTACTAAAAATACAAAAATTAGCCAGGCATGGTGGCAGGTGCCTGCAATCCCAGCTACTCAGAAGGCTGGGGCAGGAGAATTGCTTGAACCCAGGAGGTGGAGGTTGCAGTGAACTGAGGTCACAATATTGCACTCTGGCCTGGGTGACAGAGCAAGACTCTGTCTCAAAAAGAAAAAAAAAATAGCTTTTCTTTTTGAAAGCTAGTCATTCTAAAGAACTGGATTTAAGATACTATCTGGCTTGGTTCAGGCTTTTATTTCAAAGTGTAAATTTATATTTTGGTTACTTATTTTAAGGTGGGAATTAAAGTTAGTTGTGTGCTGCAGCTTCATTTTAGCCAGTGTGGTGGTGATTTTGTGATTTTGTGATAGCATGGACCCCCAGGCTGAAGCCAATAGTGAGACAGCAGGTGTTAAGGTATTTCAGTCAGCAACTTAGGGAGCAGAGTTCCTCAGAAATGAATAAGCAGGATTGTGAAAATTTCCCTAGCTGGGCCCAGCCTGAAGGAACTGTCTAAACACCAGTATTTATTTGGCAGTCTCAGAGGCCTCCCAAGAACAAAAATAAAGAAAATTAAGGGCATGTTTTATTGACTATTGGAATAACCAGGTTTTTAGAGATGATATACAGAATATTGTAAGAACAAAACTTACATCAAATAATAGAATAAACAGAAAAAGTCCAAAGGGGATTATTCTTCCAGTCTGTTGCTGTTTAAATGCAATTAGAGTTGGAATAATGGCATCTCTGGCAGCCATAGTGTTTTCCATTATTAGCAGTGTTACCATATACTATTCTGACATCACTAAATTAATAACACCTTGCCTAGGAGTTCTTGAATTTGAAAAAAAAAACCTTTAAGCCAATTAATACTTTTATCTATAATGCTAAATGACGATAACTGAGCTACCTCAATCACGCACTCAAGAATATTAATCATAAAACTGTCTTTTAGGCTGGGTGCGGTGGCTCAAGCCTGTAATCCCAGCACTTTGGGAGGCCGAGGCGGGTGGATCACGAGGTCGAGAGATCGAGACCATCCTGGTCAACATGGTGAAATCCCGTCTCTACTAAAAATACTAAAAATTAGCTGGGCATGGTGGCGCGTGCCTGTAATCCCAGCTACTCAGGAGGCTGAGGCAGGAGAATTGCCTGAGCCCAGGAAGCGGAGGTTGCGGTGAGCCAAGATCGCGCCATTGCACTCCAGCCTGGGTAACAAGAGCAAAACTCCGTCTCAAAAACAAAAAACAAAAAAAAAAACTGTCTTTTAAAAATACCAATTTACAAATAAGAATCTTTCTGTGACTTAGCATTGCATGTCTAATATATTTTCAGTTTTCTTCAGTTGAATTATGATGACACCAACTTACCCATAAAGAATGTCTTTAGTAACTATACCTGCTGAAAGAAAATACTGTGAAGGTTTGAATTATATTCCTTACACATAAATTTTATGATTCTGCTTCAATTTGCCACATTCAAAGGGAAACTATTTACTGGCATGTGTAATTAAGTTTAATTAACACACAGCCTCAGCAAAGGGAACCGACATGGCACAAGCCTTGGTAGAAAATGTTAGTCACACTCTGCAACTAACTGAGAAGATGCATCGTTTCATAAAGAAAATATTTGCAATGTCTAACTGTAGCGAGTTTTTCTCCTTTCTTTTTCTAATTTTAAAACTGCCTGTGTTTATTTCTTAGAATCTGACAAAAGTACTGTGCATATAAAGTAACAGTTTCAAAAAATGCAGTTGCAGAGGGTAGTTTTGACTATTCAGAAAAGTAACTGCCTTTGCTCTCAGTGTGTGTTAAATACATACCTAAATCTTTTATAGGTAAAACCTTTTATAGGTAAGAGTATGAGTGATATGTGTTATATTACTAGAGATTAGCCAGAACTCTTTTTAACATTATAAAATGATTTTGCTTCAGAAAATAGATAAATTGCTCTATCAGTATACTAAGGGAGTGAAAATATTTTGGCATTTTGATTAGATTGTGGATTTAAATAAATTGGCTAAATAAGATCTGCACCAGTGGCTCTCAAAGGAGTGTGAAGACTTCTTTTCACTCTTAAAAACTGTTGAAGACTCCAAAGAGCTTTGGTTTATGTGGACTGTGTGTGGATTAGATCAGGAATATTGTGAGTTGATTGACTTCACATTGTTGTTTGAAACTGGCCATAGTGAGAGTATTTATACCAGAAAACTAGCAAATACTAAAAGTCATAGCTTCTCCTTTTTCCAGAAAACCTGTTGTTAAGCTTTATCAGCACTCCACCAATTATATTCATTGTTAGAAATTAAAAATGAGAAGTTTAAAAAGTATTTATTTAACTTATTTAAAACTAACCCTAATACATCCATTTCATGTTTATATAAATTATATGTTTTACTTTAAAAATTATTGAGAAGAGTGGCATTTTTTTACAATTTTGCAGATCTTCTTAATGTGTAGTTTAAAGAAGACAGCTGGATACCCATATCTGCTTCTGCTTTCAATCTGTTACCATATGTTGTTTTGGTTGAAATATATGAAGAAAATCTGGCCTCACGTAGATATGTAGTTAGAAAATAGAAATCCCATTTGACCCAGCAATCCCATTACTGGGTATATATCCAAAGGATTATAAATCGTTCTACTATAAGGACACATGCACACGAATGTTCATTGCAACACTGTTTACAATAGCAAAGACCTGGAACCAACCCAAATGCCCATCGATGATAGACTGGACAGGGAAAATGTGGTACATATACACCATGGAATATTATGCAGCCATCAAAAACGATGAGTTCACGTCCTTTGTAGGGACATGGATGAACCTGGAAACCATCATTCTCAGCAAACTGACACAAGAGCAGAAAATCAAACACCGCATGTTCTCACTCATAGGCGGGTGTTGAACAATGAGAACACATGGACACAGGGAGGGGGGCACTACACACTGGGGTCCGTTGAGGGGAAATGGGGGAGGGACGGGGGGTGGGGAGGAGGGGAGAGATAGCATGGGGAGAAATGACAGATACAGGTGAGGGGGAGGAAGGCAGCAAATCACACTGCCGTATGTGTACCTATGCAACAATCCTGCATGTTCTTCACATGTACCCCAAAACCTAAAATGCAATGAAAGATTTTAAAAAAAGAAAATAGAAGAGCATTTTAAGAGCCTTTTAAAATTGTGCTTCTTCTTCTTTGATATCCCACCAAAACTCAACAAGTGATTGTTTCTTTCTTTTCTTTCTTTCTTTCTTTTTTTTTTTTTTTTTTTTTTTTTTTTGAGACACAGTCTCGCTCTGTCACCAGGTTGGAGTGCAGTGGCAGGATCTCTGCTCACTGCAACTTTCAGCTCCCAGGTTCAAGTGATTCTTCTGCCTCAGCCTCCTGAGTAGCTGGGACCACAGGTGTGCAGCACCATGCCCAGCTAATTTTGTATTTTTAGTAGAAACAGGGTTTCACCATGTTGACGAGGCTGGTCTCAGTCTCTTGACCTCAAGATCTGCCCGCCTCAGCCTCCCAAAGTACTGGAATTACAGGCATGAGCCACCACGCCCTACCGGTTTCTTAAAAGTTAGTTGCAATGAGGGATCTGAAGTCATATCAGTGAGTTGTCTATGTTCTGCTACACTAATTCATTGGTCTATCATACACTTTAAATGGATCTTTTACTTATGAGTGATTGTGTAACATACATTCGTCATTTGGAAAATATTGGTTCACTGATTTACACAGATCTTCCAAATATTTATACATTTCATTCTACAGTGCTTAAAATTTACATTCATTAATATCCACCAATGTTATCAGAAAAAAAGGGAAGCTGTCAAGCCCATGGTGATAGATAAGAGTTTTCAAAAATTCTAATATGAAAATTTATCATTGGCCACAAATAGTATCAGTTCTCTTTTTTTTTAAGTGACAGGCTTATTTTGTTTATTTTTGAGAAAATATCTGCCAAAAACTGAAGTTTTAGTAACCATAGATTGATTGTTAGCCAGTTTTTGAAGTAAAAATGGAATCCCATGAAAAACAGCAGCTGCTTCAGCTTACAACTGCTTTACTTGAGACAAGCACTTCCAGACACAGCGGAAGGGCTTATGTGTACTTCTTATTTTGTGACATGGAATATTAAAATTTAATCTCTAGAATATATTCATTTATACTATAATTAATACATAATTATTATCTAGAGCATATGAATCTAAATTAAAATTTAATCCTTAGATATAATAGAATTAATCTTTTTAACTGCTACATCAGGATATCCGTAAGTGAAACTTGCTTTTTTAAAACTCTGACAACATAGCAGTGAAGGCGACAATGACCATCAGTCAGTACCTCATTGTGACATTGCCTTGGCTTATGCTAGGGCACCCACCCTTGCTTTTGCACCATCAGTGCAATGTTAACATAGCTGTTGCCCCATAAGACATGAAATTAAAGTCATTCTACACTTTGACTATTTCAGTAATACTCGTGTTTGTTGATAAACATTCATATAAATTAATATCTTCGAAGATCAGTTAGTACTGATACCAGACAAATAGAATCAAAACAAGTGTTGTTCTTTAGATTTGTCCATTGTAGGGGAAAAGTATAATTCTACAAATGAGATTTTTTTACTCATGTTTCATGGAAGCAACTAAATCTTTAATTACACAAGTTAACGCTGTCATTGGAAACTTACAGTCATTTCTTTTTCCTGACTTTTGTTATCCAGTAGACTCTCAGCAAGCTCAGCTGTACAAAAGCTTTTCACTTCTCATCTAGTGTGCACTTCTCCAGCCAATGCAGCACAATGATTATCCTATAAAATGCTTGAAGGACTTTTTCACTTCTACTTTGAAAAAGCTTAACAAATAATTTTAGGCTTACAAAGAACTTATATCTATGTTTAAAATATTTGATTCCTTTTTCTTTAAACGTTTAATGATTCATCTCAAAATGAGGCTGTAACTTAACTGGTGTTATAATGCTATTCAAGTGTTCAGTTGCAAAAGACAACAAGGTAAATTATATACCTATATTAAAAAAAGAGAAAGGCAGCTTTCATCTTATTTTTAATTTTTGTTATTTATAGTTTTGTCCCTTTTTTTGCATTAGAGTCCTTCCTTCTAGGAGTCAGAGCACTAACTCTGACATGTCAGTCTTATCTTCTTCAGCATCTTTAGATGTGGCTGTTGCAGCTAGGGTTGAGAAAGTTACTCTTCAGATATCCCTTTTCTAAGCCAATGAGCCATCCTTAAATATAAGAAAAAAATATTTTCTTTTATTTTAGAATTCCTAAATCCTAAAATAATATATTTTAGATAAAAATTTTAAAACTACCTAAGTTTTTTAATAAAAGCATTACAAAACAAGACAAAAGGATATACTTACTTATTGTGTCTGCACATAGGCCCAAAGGAAACTTTAGGATTCCAAAATAACAATGTACTGGATGATAATGAGGTTAACAAAAGTTATAGCAAGTATATACAAAATAGTTATTAAGAGTATGGTAGAAGTACTGAGAACAAATGAATTTCTCTGAAAATGCACATACTATCTTTGAAATTTCTAGTACTCAACTTTACTTTCCATTAATTGCCCAGGTAATGACATCATCACATCAAGTTGCTTTTTGATAAACTTCTCTGTATATTCATAACAGAATGAAAGTGAAAAAAGCAAGCTAGTATTATGAGAATACTTTTGATCTGGAGAAGCATCTGAAAGGATCATGGACTCCTGAAAGAGTTCTGTGGATCCCAGGAGTCCTTAGATAGTACTTTGAGAACTATTGTGAAATGGTAGTTAGGCAATGCATGATATAATGATTTAGGGGTGTCAAACATTCCATCACTGATACAGCTTAAGCTGTATTTTCATGCAACAAGTCGGGGGTGGTTCTTAGTGCATAAGTAAGTCTGTTGATTGTTCTCTTACTTGTGAAGAATCAGTATTACATTGATTACCAAATTCGATTTTCCATGCCCCCTACACACTGTCATAAAGCAGAAAGTAAAGACAGAATGCATTTGAAAAGTCAAACTCATGTCAGCAAAGTTAATAGAGAGATTTATCTTAGCATCGAAAGCCATGTCACTTGGTCTCCTCCCGCTCACCGCTGATATAAAGTCCAAAACAATGATGGAATTTCCAGAGCATTTGTTCACTCCCTTTAACTACCATTGCTCTTTGCTGAGTAACAATGCAGGGCAGATGGTGTCAGGGAGATAAATCATTAACTAGCACATGATTGAAAGGGGATGAAGATGCTGAAAATGTGTTGATGTTTGAGAAGTATGTGTGGAAATGAAGAAGAAACTAAAGAAGACAGCCATATCGCCAACAATATAAGCATATGCCTTGCTCTCTAATTTTGCCCCAAAGGGAAAGGAACAGGGCTTCAGTCTCATATGAGAGAGCCACTTTTGTAGTCTAAGGTAAAGATATCATGCACACCTTTTCTTCCTTCCCCTCCACTATGATAGGTCTGAAAAGTGATAAAAGCCAAGAAATATTGAGCTGTTGGATTATTTACTAAATGCTGTGTATGCCTAGGGCTATTTGGTTAATATCCTTCATCTTGGATCAAAATGGTGAGAAATTTAAAATAGAGAATTTCCCTGAAATACTGCTTTTCAAACATTCTCTGGCGAAGAGCTTTTTTAAAAAAATTTTCATTTACTTGCAGATCAAGACAAGGTTCTACTGTATGCCTGAGCAGTTTGCAGCTTGCACTGCGTGAGACTCACCTCATGAGTTCAACAGCACTCAAACTGGTCTAAACACTGTTTAACAAGACAGACTAGTCCACTGATCATGGCTTGGATGTCATAAGTGGTGTCAAATTGCTACAAGTGCTTCCAACTGCTTACTCTTTGTTTCTGTACTTTTGTCATTATACACTAGTAAAGAAGCAGTTCTGAGACCTGAAACAATGCTCTCTTGTTGGCCATCACAAATGTAAGGTTGTCAGATGCACTGTCCAGTCAAGGTTAAATATTCCTAGACAACTATGACTTGCCATTTGTGTAGCTGTTACTAGATGCACAAATAGAATTAGTTGCAGTAGTGTGGGCTCAACAGGTAGAATCATTCAAAGTGTATGTCATTTATGTCTCATAGATTAGTATATATGATCTAGATACTTATTAAATTATTAGATAGATCAACTTGCAATTAACTATACCTCTAACACAGAGGCTATCATCTGTGTGAATAAGCAGATGACAGAACATACAGAACAAGTACATCCAGGCTCAGTATTTGTCCCTACAGTTATTTTATCATTAATCATTTTCAATGTAATCTAATTTTCTTCTACAATCTGGAAACTATTTGGATATTTAGGCCGTGCTGCATGTCTGCTCCTTTATAGTGCCTTCTTTCAAATACCTGAATCATAAATGAGGAAAAAACAGCTTGAGAAAGATACAGTTATTGATATTTCAACTTTCTTGCTTTTTTCAAAACCACCTTGCCTGCTAACTTCTGTTGCCTCTCCCCACAGAGTGATTATTATTTTTTCTTTCACATGGCTCAACTGGTCTAACACTCTTGGAAAACAAATATTGTTTTCAACCCTTGGAAATACAGATAGTGCTCTCAAGCCGGAAGGACTGAGAAAGCAAGCCATTAGGTGCTGCTAGTCCTTTGGAGCACCTGGTTCCCATGAAAACATCTAAAATATAGTTCCTTAACATCGTCTATTAAAAATTAAAAATTAAAAGATAATTTTTATTGCCCTACAATTTTTCCTTGAAGGATATTTCCTTACTGAAGTGTTTTATGTTTAACTTGTTAATAATTAAGGAAGGAATGGAAGTTACCTTATGGAACTGAAGGACTCACATTCTGTGTTGTATTTCCAGAGGTCTGAATTAGTAATGTGTAAAAGTGACTCAGAAAAAGATATCAGCTTGTCATCAGGAAGAGGTTTGTAATTCTCTTAAGATTTTATGTATTACATTTATATTATATATTTTTATTATAACTTTTTAAAAATAAAATGGGCAACTTGTGAGTTAGCAAGCCTCCCCCCATTTCCAAAGCACTTTAGCAGAAGCTAGATAACAACTTATTGGTAGGGTGATCCTAATTTATCATCACTCTTGAGAGTAAAAGGGGACATTATTAATAATCAGTGTGGGACAGCATTTGGCAACAAACTGGGACTGTCTGGGCAAAAAGAAATGAACAGTAAATCCTATCTGTGAATGATGTCATAGAAGAGAGTCCTGCCTGATGGGGGAATTTGGCTTAGGTGACCCCTATAGTATATACTCACTTGACTATTTTCTGCACAACCATTTCCTCATAATTTTTTTCTGATAACTTATTTTGCTAATCTTCCCTAAACAGGGAGAAGTCTGAAATTGATTATTAAGGATTAGATTTTAAATTATGTTTAGGAAGATTTATGTGTAAATTGTGTTATTCTTTTAAATCTTGTAACACAAATTAGCTTGTAATAATCACAGAAAAAAAATCTTAACGTGTGTGTGTGTGTGTGTGTGTGTGTGTATGTGTTATAACAAATTAGATTTCTCAGGATCCTCCTAATTTTCTAGATTTCCAACACTCTAGCCGGTCTTAATATTTTTATAAATAATTAGAAATACATTTCAAAAGCTCATATCTTGCAGATCAGGCTTACTTGGGCAGTGAAAAGACAATCCTTAAAGGATTTCACAGGGCTTTAGTAGTAGTGAGCAGGAAAATGGCAGACTAATTGCAATGTGGACAAACCTGAGGTGTCATGTACATTTAGAGGAAAGTTGTTCAAACTGTGGTCATAGACTCTTGGAGTCTGATCAAAGGCAGTGAGCAAAAAGGACCTAAGAGTCTCTGTAGACTAGTTCTGAAAGCATCTATGCAATGTATTGATGTGGTCAAGCAGACATCATCAAGAGTAGAAAACATACTACTGATGTATAAAATTATGGTGTTTTATAAGCTAACACATGTATTAAAACCTCATCAGTCAATTGCAAAAAAAAGTTTAATATAACCAGAAAAGATTCTATAAGTAATAATTAAAATAATTGATGAGGTAAGAGAATTATCTTTTATGATCATAGCAAAAGGATTAGGATTCTTCATTTTGAAAAGATGAGACATGTTTTCAAGTGTTAATGCCATTGAATTATGTGACTGAGATATTCCCCCAAATTGTAAACTACTAGAATAAGAAACCTTGAATAAAAAAAATTGGCTGCACTGAAGTCCTGTCAATTACAGTCCTAATAGATTACATTAGCCCCGAGAGGTGGTACAGATACTTCCCAAGCAATTTATATAAAATTATGACTGCATAAAAAATTAGCCTGTTCCTGAAGGAAAACACCTCTGAGTTCAGAGATTCATTGCAAGGAAAACCTCTTTGCCTTTCCTGATGTTTTCTGTTGTATAAATCCAGTTGAAGTGAACAGTTGGTTTGACCCATAATTCTACTTTTTTTGTATTCTGTTCAAGGTATGAGAGAATCAAAATGGCAAAGTGCTTATGAAGAATGTTCCAGTCTATGTTCCTTAGGTGTATAAATATCTGGGGTTTTTTTTGCCCAAAGTCAATATTTCAAGTATTTTAAAAATGTACTAATGCTATCACAGCTCCTCATTTATAGCCCCTTCAAAGGGCCATTAGGATTTCACAATATGTAAGGCAGGGGTGCCCAATCTTTTGGTTTCCCTGGCCACACTGGAAGACGAAGAATTAATTGTCTTGGGCCACACATGAAATACATTAACACTAATACTAGATGATGAACTAAAAAAAAAATTGTAAGAAAACCTCACAATGTTTTAAGAGAGTTTATGCATTCATGCTGGACCACATTCAAAGCCATCCTGGGCCTCATGCGGCCCATGGGCCACAGGATGGACAAGCTTGAATTGTAGCAACGGTGGTCATCTTCAGGGAGGCATTCACTACACACTTTTTGCCATGCCATTGGGGAGAAGGCAAGTGTGTGATTCACTAGCCCTTTAGCTCATAAACATCCCTGCTGTGTCATGCCTTCAGTTAACAATCAGGAACATCAGCATGTGACTTGTTGCATAAGTATACAAACTCAGCCAGTGTCTCATTGCACCATGAACTTCACTGCCTCTAAAGTTCTGTGGCGTTTCCATAACAAACACCAGCACATGCTGATTAGAGAAGAACCCCAGCAGACCAGAGTGATTGACTTCATTTGGAGGTTAAAATGTTCTTTCTCTGGTAGTTTCTATTATCATCATGACTTTTCCTATGACATGAGATCAGTCTCCCCATGCTTACACCAGGGGAGTTAGGCCAGTTTTCTGCTGCTGAAATTCGCTTTGCTTATTTTCACTAGAAATCTGGTTTCATAAGCATAATATTGCCAGACTGAATGTCATTTTTCTCCCTTCTGATTGACTATGCATGTTGAGGAAAAGATTGATGCTTTGCCACCTTTGGAGGGAATGATTCTTTGGTGAGAAAGCTTGAGAATAATTAATTTGTAATGGATTGAAAAATAAGTGGAAGCATTTTTCAGTTTCTTTTAATACACAGATGCTTATAGTAAAATCATATTCATTTGAAATAAACAAACTTTAAAAAAGTACTTTAAATGAGTAGATTTAGATAGCGGACTATTATACCCAAAGCAGGGTCTCTTACATCTCTGCATTTGCACAGAATACTAGTGTATGGTGTTTGCACTTCAGTAATTCCCAAATTGGCACAAATTAATTAGCAAATGCATGTGCTTGGTCCTTTTACATTGCTGTTGTCAATGTTATCAATCTTGATTTCTAGCAAGATCCTGAACACTTTGGTCACCAATTTCATTGTGAAAATGTTAAGTGCCCTTTTTCCATCTATATGCTGATGATTCTACAGGTACACAGCCAACTCTGGTCACAATCCTGGGCTTCAAATCTATATCCAGACTCCTTTCTACTAATCCCAGCTTAAAACTGAACTCTTGATTTTTCCACCCAGACATGCTCTTCCAGTCTCCCAGTTGCTCATGCCAGAAACTTAGACATCCCCTTTGATTTCTCTCTTGCCTTCACTTTCCACACCCAGTTTCTCAGAAACATATGATGGCTCTGCCTTGGATATATAGAATTCAGCCTCTTCTTTGTTACCCTTTGGCCTAGAGATGACTTTGGTAGTAGCCTCCTCCTTGCTCTTGTCATCCTGCAGTTAGTGTGTTCTTCATGCAGCAACCAGAGGGCTATTTTAAAAGAAGTGGATCAGATCCTGGCAGACACCTCTGCTTAAAGTCCTTGTATTTTTCCATCAAGCTTGGGAAAAAATTCTAATTTATCATGGCCTATTAGGCCCTCCATTGTCTGGCTTCTGGTTCCTTCTCTGAACTCATTTCTGAGTCTCCCCATTGTCCACCCTGCTCCAGTGATACTGGCCTTCTTACTGCTTCTTGATTATGTTGAGCTTGTTCCTGTCTGAGGGCCTTTGCATTCACCAGAAATGTTCTTTTTCAGAAACTCCCATGAGTCATGCCCCACCCCCTCAGTTCATGTCTGTTTTCAAATGCCACCACCTATTTTCTGGCCACCCTATTTAAAGAGGTACCTTCATCACTCTTTTCTTTTATCCTGCTCTGTTTTGTTCATGATACTTATTATTTTTTTATATTTTTATTCATTTTTGTTTGCTTTGTCTTCTCCATTTTAGTATAAGTTCAGTGAAGGCAAAAATTTAATCTTTTTTTCTAATGTATTCACTGCTCTATCTTGAATGCCTAGAACACTGCATAGCATATGGTAGTTATCCAGGAATAAATGAATGGATGAACGTGTGAGTGAATGAGTGAGTGAATACATTTTAGTCTTGATTATGAATATCCTGGAGGTTACTTCTCACTGTTTTTTTTTTCTCTCAGTCTTAAGTTTCAACTGATTTATTTAATGATAACTATATGTTTTGTGAGGATATAAAAATGATACTGAATTACGTGGCACTTTGTACTTTACATTCTGCTTTTACATACATTGTTTTATTGTGTTAAATGTTTAAGAAATCATCCAAAGAAATTCCAGGTTAGTAATACAAAGACAAAAAGAAAAACATTTATGAAAATCTTATAGAGAGAGTCACTGAAACTCAAAATCATGGAAATTAATAGTATCCAGATTTTAGAAACACACACATGCATGCACACATGCTCACACAGAGTGAGAGATGAAAGGAATAGTTCAAGCCAAGCATCAATAATTAAGTTATCCTGAAAAACTGTGAATGGGTGAAAGGACTAGATAAAAGTGGCATTCCACATCTGGAGATTGGAATATGGGAAGTCATGGTCAAAGAGAGAAAATTATGTTCAAGGAACAGCAAGTTTTGCTTTGATGGAAAGAGACTCTTTATAACTGGAAGTTATGAAAAACTAAATGTGATAATATTGTGTGTGTTTCTGATGATGGAGAGAGTGTGATAACAGAATTAAATTGTGTGAAGTTCTAAAGGTATAGAACAAGAAACTTCTTCAGACTTTCAGAAAAGAACTGACAGAAGTGTAGAAAAGGATATACTATTTAGTGAAATACAGAGTGGATTGAAAGGAGGTAAAGGTGAGACACAGTGAGAGGAACCCAGGAGATTGCTCAAATGTTTCAAGAGACGGAAAAATGGCAGCGTTCCAGATGAACTATACACTTGAAATTGATTTCTTTTCTCCATGGTTCACAAATGAATCATCATAATGGCAATCTCAAGAGGAGAGTAACCAGGAAAATCCTACCCCAATGGAGATAAAGCAATCTGTGAGCTGACATTCCCATTTTCTCCCACATAAGCATGCTTGAGCCATGCGAAGCTGTAATAAAAGGAAACATATTTCCTGCATCAGCTCTTTGCCTTAACAAAGTAGTTTAGAGCCCAAAGTATTGAGATATATCATTTAGTACTATAAATTACTTCATAAATAGCTATTGTATTTAATATAAGTAATTATTGTTACTTTTAAAAAATATACCAACAAACTTGATCTTGAGATTTTTTTTCAATGACTTGAGCTGGTTTGCAGACCCCACTACTGTTATAGACTTCCGTTCTTAAATGTTAGCTTCTTTGTTTGGCAGTATTATACTTGTTTCTTTCTCACTGAAATAAATGCTCCTAACAAAAAGAGATAATAAATATTTTGGGTGACGGATAGCCCATTTGCACTGATTTGGTCATTGTACATTGAATACTTGTATCAAAATAATCACATGTGGCCCACGAATATGTATAACTCTTACATATTTACAAAAATTTAAAAAGAAAAATCTAACATATAATTTTTGGTCTTCCCAATTCTTTTCTCTGAAATTTTTAAATTATATAACATTGACATTGAAGGAGACCAAGAGATGTCATCTCCCACCTGTAGGCAAGATCATATCTAAAATACATTAGCAAAATGAAAATCTATTGCAGTACTTGCTTCTAAGACTGCTTATCCCAGAGTTTCCACCAAGCTCAGGGCAGAGCTGTGGAGGAGCTAAAGTTGGTGTTTTGTCTTGCCTGTTGCTCATCCTCACCCCTCATTCTGTCTTCCTCCTTCTTTGATCTTCCTTTCTCAGTTAATTATATCATTTGAAAATCTGGCCTTGTGAGCTAATCATTTTCTCCAGAAACATTTGCATTTTAATAATAATAACTACCAGACCCCATGCTGAATGCTTTGCCTACACTATTTCAAATTCTTAAAACAACCCTCTTAGTACTATCCTCATTTAACAACAAAGAAATTGAGTCCCCAAGAACTTACGTAACTTGTTTCAAAGTCACAGACTAGCACACATAATTAACAAGTACCAGGGTTTACATTTCTCTATCTGATTGTGATGTCTACAATTCTTGTAGAACCCCAAAGCCCTCAAGACTTAAAAAAAATGAGATTTCCAGAAGCTTACCTAACTGTTTGGTGAAAAATTTGTAAGGGAATAAGGATATTCCAGATGGCATATCTGTTTATCTACTCTACATATTTAAAAGTCACTCTGACTTTATCTCTGTCAGGAAGCACCTTTTGTTAAACCACTGTGATGCTGGGCTTTACGCTACTTGGAGAGAATCTTAGGTTCCTTGTTTGTCAATACAGTTCATCGGTCTTGTTTGGCGACTGTACTCCAGTGGACATCCACATGTGTCCTTCATAAGAGGAGAGAAGAAAAGTACAGCCCTTCAGTTCAGGCACCTGGACAGCTTATGTGACTGTCTTGGACTTCAGGCTTTACCTTTAGGTGGGACTTTTTTTTTTTTCCAGAAACAGAGTCTTGCTCTGTCATCCAGGCTACAGTACAGTTGCACAATCTTGGCTTGGCTCACTGCAACCTCTGCCTCCTGGGTTCAAGCAATTCTTCTGCCTCAGCCTCCCAAGTAGCTGGAACTATAGGTGCGTGCCACCACACCTGGTTAATTTTTGTATTTTTAGTAGAGAGGGAGTTTCACCATATTGGCCAGGCTGGTTTTGAACTCCTGCCCTTGTGATCTGCCTGCCTTGGCCTCCCAAAATGCTGGGATTACAGGCATAAGCCACCACACCTGACCTGGGTGGGGCATATTTTTATGCCCACACAGTTCCATCAAGTAGCATGACATCAACTTGCACCTGTTTTACTCCAGAACTTCTTCCTTTCCAAGTTCCAGTCATCTTAGAGTGTTGCTAGCTACTGCCAATCATGCAGACCTGATTGTCAGAGGCTTGTTTGCATTATCAGAAAATTTGTCTTCATATTTTTGTGCCACATTGTCAGTTTCTTCTCATTTTTTTTCCTCAATGACAATGGCTAAAATGCCAGGGGTTCCACGTTGCTTCAGACAGTGCTTCATCTGCTGCTATTGTCTTGTGGATATCTTCCCTCGGCCTTTCAGCCTTATCTGTCTTCTCTTTAGTCACTTCGGAGGCTCTCTTCAGCACCCTCACATTGTGCCCCACCTCTTTATTTAGTTCCTAGAACTGGGCACAGGGGTTGGCAGGACTTGACCAACACAGGGCATAAGATAGCAGTTACCTTATATTTTTTCTTGTGGCTAATTTCTCCATTGCTGTTTGCTGAAGCCTTTTCAGTCATTCCTCAAGTATATTCATTGCTATAGAAAACCAGGTCAATGTTGATTTTATTGAGATTTAAGAGGATTATATTGTAAATTTAGCAGAGAAGAGGCAAATTTCCCTAGGAAAGTGCTATGTTGTCTTTTTCCTCAGCTAAGTTTTTATAAAAGTTTGCCTTTGGGGTTTCCTTGTGGTTAAAAATGTGCAATTGCTTGTTTTGCAATAGGTTTTGTTCTGTGTTGCTATAATTTTCTCTTTTATATATTATTTTTGCTTAAAATTAAATCCAGGAAAATGTGAAAGAAAGAGAAGTGAAATAATCTCACAGCTGCTAAGTTTTCCTGGAAGGCAAAGACATCTCAATTTTAGAGTTAGTTTTAAAACATGAAATCATTGTTCTTTGAAACAGCCATCTGGTCAGAGACCCCTTTGTACAGTACATTTTTAAACAACAGTTTTTAAAAACCACTAGGAGCTTTGTAAATATTTTCTTTATCTGGGTTATGAATTATTTTCAGTCTTTTGAGTAATTGTTAAAATGATGAAAATTACCGGAATAAAACAGATGTCTATTTTTTGTTTTACTTTTAGCGGAAAGAGGAAAATGTCATTGGGTTATTGACATTTACTTGGTACCTTGACAATGAAGTCTAAAGAAATGATTGTTAGTGTCCTTCTTAGCGTTCCATTCACCATCCTTTTTTTTCCTCTATAATCTGCCAGAATATAAGCTTCATGAGAATAGGGACTTTATCTCTGTTCGTTGCTATGTATCCCTAAGGACCTAGCACAATACCTGACACATAGCTTCTCAACACGTTTGTTATCAAACACATAAATCAAGAAATAAATACCATAAGAACATTATGCAGAATGACTTGTCATGAAATCAGTTACATAACTGATTCATCCTTCCATTATTTTCTACAAAGACACTTGGCATGGAAGTTTCCCTTAATAGAAACTTTCAGGTTGAAGATATGCCTAAAAATTGCTACTGTTTTTGCTAGTCCGTTATGGTTCTCTTCATGACTTTTATGTAAATCAACTCTAAAGTTGTTTATATTTTTACCACCTCTGAGGATAATAAACCACTAATAGAAGGGAGTTATGGTTCAACTCAATGGGTATATAAGTAAGGCATTAAGTGAATACAGAGGAGAGAATAATTTATGCAATTAATGCTAAATGGGTTAGACTCAGAGGAAGGAATATTCTAGTTGAGGCTATAAGGGTGAGTAGAAATTTACCAGGTGGTGAAGCAGTCACGGGAATAGAGGCCACAGTGCATGAAAAGGCCTAAGGGGATGAAGTGCATGCCACACGGTCCCTGACCTCAGGACCGAATTCTGATAGCTTTCAGCACTATCATTGTCTGCTAAAATATCACACATGCAAAACATAGGTTGCCACTAAAGTGCATGATTTTTTTAAATTGAGAATGACATTTTTTCTTTGAAGAGTCAGTTATATCCATTATGTTAAAAACTGTCAGTTTACCTGAAATGGCTTCCCCAAATGAGTCACTCTATAGCCAAGCTTCATGGAGATCAGGTTTTTACCAACTTTTTGTAGCGGAACTACTGATATGGCCCAGACTTTGGGTCATAAACAATTCTGTGCAAAACTCACTCCATCCCAATCTCACTGAATGTTAGTGGTGGGGTGCTGCAGAGTCTGAATGAAGGTGCTGGTGGTGGTGGTGGTGGTGATTTCCCTTGGTGGACCCAAGGGACGCAGCATCTTGGGCCCAAGCACATTTTAGGCAACCCTATATTCACAAAGGCCCAAACTTCCCAGATGCATCCAAGACATCTTTTGAAGCCGCAGGCAGAGTAGTAGTATGAAGACCTATTTTTCCATGTAAAAAAGGCTCATATAAAACTTTTCAAAATCAGTTCAAGGAACTAACTTTGGTATGACTTGGCATGATTTTAAATAGCAACAGTAATAATACCAAGAGGTAGTAATTTAGAAATCATTTTAAAGCCGAGTTTTGTGAAGAACTATTACATAAAACCATTGGCCCCGTGATCCTACCACTCTCATTCTTTTGAAATTTTTCTCCACCCTTTTCTGTTTCACAGTATCTTAATGTTGATAAAATTACACAGACAACCCCACCACAGTCCCAGGCTCTTCGAGTTCACGTCTAACTCCCTCTGGGTGTTTGTGGGATAACGTGAATCTACAACTGTTCATATTATTTCACGATTGTTATTTTTTGGCTTCTTGACCTATATTATGCCTTCTGGAATTAGATGCTGCTTGTCTTGCATTGATAGTTCCTCCAAGATCTTATTCTTTAGAACTTTTAAAGTGAGTAATTATTTTCATTTAGAAAATAATAATTACTATTATTTAGTCATTAACTCAAATGAAAGATTTCACACAGGGTAATTCTCATACATAGTAAATATGGAAGGAAGAGGCCAACCTAGCATAGACTGGGCAGCAATTTTTTCTATCATGTGAAAAGGTGTGGCATGGATGGACCACTGGCCTCTCTCTCTATTTATTCCTCCAATTTTAGAAATGCTGAGTTTCAGCAGGCTATTGCCATATATTCTGACCTAATAAATGAGAGAGACTGAGAATAATTGTGGTTCTCTCTGCTTTCTTCACCAGTTCCTTTTATTCCACTCCACTCCTTTCATGGCTTTGGGGTAAATGAAATTTGGATTGCAGCAACAACTTCTTAAAAATGACATTGTAATATTGGCTAATTTGCCTGCTATTGGTTATGCCCAAGTAGACACATGACCTGCGGCTGTTTGGCTTGTCCTCTTATGGGAAAATAGCTTAATGAAGCTAATAAGTTGTACTAAAATAAAATAAACAAATTCACATGGCACCTAGCATCACAGCCACAAGCAATATGGTTATTATTTATTACCCTGAGACACCGGCCCCATATCTCCAACTGCCTACTGGCATTTTCAGTTAAGGCCTTCTGTCGCTTCCTCTTTAATTCATCTGAAACCAAAACCCTCACCCTCCTTTCAAAGCCATCCCTCACTATTGGAGTTTTAGGGGGCCAATTAATCACACCAGTTACTTCCCCTGTCTAGTTATAGTTGTTGCTGTTGCTGTTTTTAGAAGCAGTACACAGAAAGCAGACAGATAAAGCATGAAACAAACAGGTCTAGATCTGTGGCCAAATGTCTTGCTCATACTTCACCTCCCAGTAATCGCAGCCACAGCTGAGCAACCACAGGCCTTTACCAGAGGGCAGAGCTCACCAGAACATCTTGGAATAGGAGAGAAATGCTCGTGTCCTGTAGGCACTTCTTGCTCAATTTCTCCTTTATAGCTCCCCAGTCAAATCAGCCAGTCCTCCTCCTTTTTTAAGGGGAAGAAAATGAAGGCTAAGGAAGAGGGGCCAAAAGCTGAAGTCCCTTCAGGAGGCCAAGAGATCAAGTTCCCACCAACTCATCACTCCCGCATTTTCTATTTTTGTTTAGATACTTTGTCCGTTTATATGACATCATATTATTTTAGCATTTGGGAATGACAAAAAATATAGTTAGACATTAAACATCCTATACTGTGAGAGTTTCTACCATTTAAATTGTAATCTGCCTTCTTTATGACCTTTTTCATCATGAATAAGACCCCCACAGTTGTAAGCAAAATTCACACTTTCAGCTCTTTAATCGTTACTGTGATTAATGCTGACAAGGACCTGGCACCATGGCCACTGGCAGACGGAGAAGGTCAGAACTAGTGATGACTCAGCTGACTCTGCAGCTGCACTTACAGTAAATGTGTTTTGCAATGCCCTTATATTTAAAAATATTTTTTTTACAAATTTTAAATTTTTATTTAATTTTCTATTCATGTTTTTTATTATTTGCTCTTTGCTCTATCAAGAGAAGGAAATAACATAGATTAAATATCACATCAACTGAGGTTCAAAAAACTTGTCCATTTGGCAATGAATCATGATACCTTGAGACAAAAGGCAACAGTCCATCTCCAATTTAAAATGGTTGTTGCATTGATTTTGAGGATACTAGAGAAGGCCAAGATGAAAAGTATATATAATATATATAAACAGAAACACACACTCACATATATTTTTTTGAGACATGATCTCGCTCTGTTGTCAGGCTATGGTGCAGTGGCACTATCACAGCTCATTTGCTGCCTCTAACTCCTGGGCTCAAGCCATCCTCCTGCCTTGGCCTCCCAAAATGCTGGGATTACATGAGCCACTGTGTCTGACCAGGGAAAAACATTAAAAATCAATGAGGGGTACTCAGCTAATTCAACCATTGGTAATCAGTTTAGTCTCATTCATTCATTGGCAATTATTTACTGAACACCAGCACTATGCTTAGGTTCTAAGAGGAACATGTCCCCTATTCTCATGGAATTCACAGTATAGTGAGAGAGGCTGACAGCAAACTATTTAATCACAGCTGCTAATTACAACTTCTGTGAGAATTTATAATAAAGTGACCTAACCATTTGGGGAATTCAGGGAGTGGTCAAAACTAACACTGGAAGAATGTATGGACATAGAGTAAGTGAAGGGAGAAGGGGAGATTGTTTCAGGCAAAGTAAACAGCACATGCCAAGACCCTGAGGTAGGAAGAAGCTTTGTGTGTTCATGTAACTGATAGTTGGAGCCTGATGGGCAAGAATCAGGGGGTCATTTATGATCCTACAGGCCATGTAAGGGTTGCTTTGTCAGTATTTAATGCAGTAGGGACCAATGAAGGGAAGTAATGTGGTTCAGTTTGGCTGCAGAATGGAGAGTAGGGGGAACAAGTGTAGGAGTTGGGTTTTTGTTATGATACAGATAAGAGGTGTTGACATCCTGTACTAGAAAGATGGGATAGAGGAACAACTGGGGGCTATTAGCTGACTGCATTGACAGAATTGACTGGAAATGAGGTAGGGGAGAAAGAGATATCGTGAATGACACCTAGGCATCTAGCACAAGCATCTGTTTGGAAGAAGCTGCCGTTTACTAACAGAAGGGAACTTTGGAGGAGGAGGAGATTTGAGAACACATTCAGATTTCAAAATCTGAGATATCAAGAAGGCAACTGTAGCTCAGAGGAGATGTCTGGCATTTATCAGCAGTCAGTTTATATATGGTATTAAATGCAAGTAGTCTCTTAGTATTTCTCACAGAAAGTTATCTTAGGAAAAATCCTAGTTGGTAGCAATGCCTGGGTCTTTAAATTTTTTATTATGTTCAGTTTCCTAATGTATATGTTTAGAAGTTTCACATTTTTATTCATGAGCGAGATTGGTGTATAGGAATATATTGAAAAGTTTGTTCCTTTTAATACTAGTCCCAGGGGAAGGTCACGGGAGAAAAAAAGATTCAAGGGCGAAATAAGCTTGGGAAATCCTATATAGCCCATTCATTTCTTAGAGATTTAAAATATGTATTCACCTATTATAATTTCTGAGATGTTCTGAATAAAAGAAGCTTACTCTTAAAATGTAAGGGGAAAAGGCATATAAAACTCTCTGAGCCCAGAACTGTTGTGGAGAAAATTTTTAATTTTGTTTTTCCAATTTATCCTGTAGATAGTAGTCAGATGAGATTTTATTATTTATATTTTATATTTCCTATACATAACATCCATAATTGATACAAATTTACTATCATAAAAGCATACTTAGAATCTCTTGAGATAATTTAATCTTTTGTCTGTTAACTGTATGTCTCATTTTTAATTTTGATTTCTCATCTTTTATATTACAGAATTCTGTTTTGTTTTCTGATTCATCAAAGAACAAACTCTTAAATTTAACAATAACACATTTGGTTCTCCATATTAATTCTTAACTTTATAATATATTTTTCTTTGCTTGGTTTTATAATTTTCCAACTTGTTCAATTTAATGCTGACAATATATTTTTGTTTTTAATAATAAAGCATAAATGATTGTGATTTTGTCTCTGAATAGAGTTTTGGCTGCATGTCCTAAGTTTCAATACCGTGTGTAAGGTTGTTTGTTTAGTAAACAGTGAGTAATTATAGTTTTGAGTTATTATTTGACAAAAATTCGCTTGGAGTTTTAATTTATTTGAAGTGGTTTTGTTCTTTTCTGTTTAACTTTTATCATAATATGTAGTTTCATTATAATGTTGGGTTTTTTAACAAAGATATGTAAAATCAGAAATATTATCTGTAAAAGATAATTTATAGTCCTAATTTATTAAATTTATATTATGAATATCCTAGGTTTGATGATTAACTTGTGATAATGTAAGATCTTTGTTTCATCAATTTATTATCAATAATTTTTGAAGAACTTTGGATGCTGAGAAAATATTGGTGAGAGTAGTCAGTCAACAAATATTAATGACACCTACTATATAATGTAGATGCTAGGAATATATTGGTGAATCTTTAAAGCTCCATCAGTGGACTTGTGTTACAGTTAGATGAGGCAGCAGATAGATAGCATACCTAATTTTACATACAGATACATGCTATGATGAAAACAGAATAAGGAAAAGAGTAAGAATGGGTGAAGAGGGGCAGGATTTTAGCTAGCTTCTCTAGGGAATATTAGTGGATTATCAATAAGAATAATGTGGTGGAATGTCATTTCCAGCAAAAGGAATAGTGCCTGCAAAATCCCGAGGAAGAAACATGCTTGTCATGTTTAAGAAACTGAAAATTAAGAGGCCAATGTGGCTGGAGCAGAATGAGCAAGGGAAGAATGAAAATGCATATTTGAAATGGAGGAGGAAAATGAGGGGGCAAGAAGTCCAGATCTTTTTCCACTCACAGTGGGAAGTCACTGGAGGATTTTAAACAGGATGCTGATAGAATATACATCTCTGTGGCTTCTTTGTAAAGACGGGAGCAAGAAAAGTGTTAAGAAGATGTTATAATCTGTAATAATCATCCCAATGAGAGAAATAGTGAGTTGGATATGGGAATCCAAGTAGGTTAGGGGAGAAAACTGAACTAAGCCACTTTTAAATGATGTTAAGGGCCACCATATTGGGAAGATCACCACTGAAGAAACTGAGAGTGAAGTAGGCCATTGAAGGACTTCTGGGACACTCCAGAATTAAAGGACTATAGGAGGAAGAGGAGACAAAAGAAGATTAAGAAGCTGTAGTCAGTGAGGTAGAAGTGTGGGAATCTGGTGAGTGTGATATCACAGAAGTCTGGAGGAGAAAGTGTTTGAGGACAGAGGGGGTGTGGTCAGCAATGCCAAATGCTGCAGTAAAGCCAAGTAATGTGAAAACAGGGAATTGACAATTTGCTTGGGCAAGGTGTAGATCACATGACCTTGAAAAGATCTGTATCTATAGTGTAGCAGGATTACAGCCCTCACTTGGGTGGACTGAGGAAAAAATGAAGGGGAAGAGAATGGAAAAACAATTCAAGATAACTCAAAAAGTTTTGCCATTAAGGCAAATAGAAATGGGGCAGTTATGGAGAAAAGTTCAGAGAAAGTGTGTGCATGCCTGTTTTCAGATGACTGCTTTTAAGGCATGCTAGTATGTAATATGAATGATCCAAGCAGTTGAAAGGAAGAAACTGTAGAAAAGGAGTGAACATAGGATGGAAGTTCATGAGGACCTTAGGAGAAACAGGACCCCATGTCTCAGTTGAAGGTTTGACCTTCCATTATACAAGATAAAGGCAGAATCTGTGGTTGCAAATGTGGGTAGTTTCATGGATTTTCTTTTCTTTTCTTTTTTTTTTTTTTTTTTTTTTTTGAGATGTAGTCTTGCTTTGTCACCTAGGCTGGAGTGCAGTGGTGCAATCTTGGCTCACTGCAACCTCCACTGCCCAGGTTCAAGCAATTCTCCTGTCTCAGCCTCCCAAGTAGCTGGAACTACAGGCACATACCACCACACCTGGCTAAATTTTGTGTTTTTAATAGAGACGGAGTTTTACCATATTGGTCAGGTTAGTCTCGAACTCCTGACCTCAGATGATTCACCCACCTTGGTCTCCCAAAGTGCTGGGATTACAGACATGACCCACCGCTCCAGGGAGAAGATGAATTATTCTTATCTGATTATGTGTTTTTTCACTGTGAAGTATGAAGCAAGATTCTCCACTAAGTGTAAGTGAAGGGTATGTTTGAGATTTGAGGGAAGAAAATGTATGTAGTAATAATCATCTGGTAAAGTGAGAAAGTATATTTTCTACAGTATACAGTAGTAAGGATGTCTGGAAAGGCTGGGTACCCATTTGATAGTTATAAATTTGAAGTGAGTACAGTCAGCACAGTTGTATAGCTCTGCTCTTGCATGATTTGGCAATCCAGATACAGGGTCTGAGTAAGAAAGCAGTTTGACCTGGAGTTTTAACAAAACTGATAATGACATAGGACTATAATATTATTCTGAATATGCAGATAATGTAAAACAGGAAGAAATATGTATGTATTTTTTGCCAGAATCAGGATTTAGACATTTGAGCAAACTGGAAGGATGGGCCCAGACTGAGCCAATGAAATATAATAATGCTAAATGAAATTTACTTTTATGTTTAAAAAAGACTATATGCATTCAGTACAGGATGGGCCTATTTTATATGAGGCCACATGCACAGGACCTAAAGACACTGGAAATAATACATGATAAAAATGTTTGAATTTTGTATATTTTTCTTATATATTTACCTTATGTTTGACATTGTGTTCAGCAAGCTCTTCACATATATAATCTCATTTTCTATTATAAAAAGCCTCAAGTTAATATTATAATCCCCATTTTATAGTTAGGTAAACAGATTCAGAAAGGTTGCCTTATGCAATGTCACGTAAGATAATAAATGGCACAAAATGGATTTCAGCAGGTGTTCATGGTCTTTAATATATCCTACATTTTACTCACCTTACATTAGTAAACTTTTATTGTCCAGAAAAGAGGCAAAAGTTCTACCAGTATCTTTTCTTGCATCTAGAGATTTGTGATCAGTTACTGGCATCTCAGTTTCCGAAAATCCTTTTAAAATAGAACAAATGCAAAGGAGGGCAAACAGGATGCTGCATTAATTAGAAACCTATTCATATGGGAAACATTTGAAAATATTGACTGAAGGGTTGTCTTCGAGAATAGAAGACTTTCTCTCTCTCTCTCTCTCTCTCTCTCTCTCTCTCTCTCTCTCTCACACACACACACACACACACACACACGTGTTCCTTACGTGAAACTATTAATATTTTTATTTTGTAAAAACTGCAATTACTTTTGCACTAACCTAATATGTGGCTTATGAAAATGTTTATCAAGTCATGGTTTAATAAATTATACCCATTTAAAATTCACTAGACAAGTTTGCTATTTAAAGAAAATGTGCAATGCATCTGTTGGAAACACATTTAAGACCCTCCCAATAAATGACTAATTAACATATGAAAAAAGTTTCCATTTCACTGGCAACCAGAAGTAGTAAAATAAAACAGCCATTTAGACATCATAATTGGGCTTCCAGAGTAGAAGTGAGAAAGAAGGTCATGATAGGTGGTAATGAGGAAGCCGTCCTCTCTGTGGTGCTACATGTGGCCAACTATGCGTGCAGCCTCCCTGGAGGCCAGTTTGGGAATCTGATTTAAATGCTTAAATTAGGTGCAAACCTTGTGGCCCAGCAATTCCACTTCTAAAAGTTTATTTTTATCAAATGATACAATAATTGTGGAAAGGAATTTGTTATTTGTTCAAAGATGATTTTGAAACATTGTTTATAATTACCAACATTCACTATCTAGGCTCAGATGTTTGAACAGCTGTCATAGGTAGGAGAATTAAACTTTGGATTTTTAACACCCAAAGGTATTCGTATGAAATGTGAATGAAAGTTACACATATAGTCAAAAAAAGGGCTCATCATATGGTCCTGTTCTCTTCAGTGTAATGCTTAAAAGCCTTTTACCTAAGGCATAAAATTTCTCATACTTTTTAGTATTGAGGTGACTTTTATTTCTTTAAACTAGAACACGTAATTCAGCTTAGTTGTAACAGTGGAATTACTCAGAAGCTCATATCTGCATGATTGCAGCTGAAATAGACTAAACAAAAAAATGCAGTCAGTACAAATTGCTGTGGGTTATCTATACAGCTACAGCATGTGGTGAGAACCTGGAAGCTTCATCGACAGAATTTATGAGACTTCCAGTAAATCAGCTTAGTTCAGTGTTTTAGACCTGTATCCAACTCCTTGGATGTCTAGACACAGCCTAAGATGAGGCTTCGAAAATGGGTAAAAACGAAGCAGCCAAAGCCACCAGAAGCCTTTGACCCTCTTCTAATGTTTCAACCAGATAATTATTTTCCCTCTCAAGAATTTGGCTATCCTTTAAGAGGAAAAAAAAATTAAAATTTTCCAGTGAAGAGCCCCTGAAAGAAAATACTCTGGAGAAAGGTCAGTGAGAATGGGCCAAAGCTGAATTCTTCAGATCTACTCAGAGAATGTGGAAAGTCTGTGCCCTCTACTTTCCGTGCCTTCCAGCTGGCCACGAGCTCCCATGACATTTGTCCAGCTCTGCCTTCCCCATACCTTTACATAGTAAACGAATTCATACTGTGCAGTGGAAAGACCTCCAAATGGAAACCTAGTTGGTAGCTAAAAGCTATGGTAGAAAGGTAATTAGATAATCAAAAAGTGAGGAATTTTGATTCTATCAAGATAATCCATTACCCTTTGCTCTATAGTAAAGGTAGAACTTTTGAAAATTTCCAACAATAAACTTTTATGCTTGGAGAATATATTTCTTTTAAATATGTCCCACTTTTAATTGAAATGACTCATTCTGCTTGTTTTAGTTTGTCCCTTTAAACTTTAATATCTTAAGTTTTTCTATAAAAAGTTTAGCAGCTGGTCAAAAATGAAAAAGGTGCTTTTAAAAATAAGCACTGTCCAAGTTTATTCCATTGTGCTTTCATTCATTTATTTGTCAATTTTCTTATTCATTTATTCAACAAATGTTTGTTTTATGGAGGCTGTAAAACAAGGACTGGGGCAGATCCAGATTACGCCACTTATTTGTTATATGATCTTGGGAACATCCTCTAATCTCTCTGAATTTCAGTTTCCTCATCTGTGAAACAGCTTTACCACCAACTTTACAGGATTGCTATAAAGAGTAAATGAGATTATTTCTCTTTTAAAATGGTAAAAAAATTAGGCCAGGTGTAGTGGCTCAAACCTGTAATCCCAGCACTTTGGAAGGTCGACGCAGGAGGAGACCAGCCTGGACAAACTGGTGAAACCCCATTTCTACAAAAAATAGAAAAACTAGCCAGGCGTGGTGGTGCAAGCGTATAATCCCAGCTACTCGGGAAGCTGAGGCAGAAGGATGGTTTGAACTTGGGAGGTGGAGGTTGCAGTGAGCCAAGATCAAGCTACTCCAGTCCAGCCTGGGCAATAGAGCCAGACCTTGTCTTTAAAAAAAAAAAAAAAAAAAAAGATAGTAAAAAGTTAGAAGTTTCACTTTCCCCTTCTCTATTTACTATTTATTACTGTACCCAAAAAGTCATACACAACATAGATGGAAATTCTCAAAGACACAGAAAAGTAGAGATATCAGTCAATTGCAAGACTCATAGAGTGAACTGGATTGAAAATCTGTCAGTGGTCAGTGCATGTTTTGTCCTGATTAGGAAAGATGAGGCCAAACAAGAAGACAACCCAAAGAAGCTTCTGTATTTCTTCACTACTATACTTGAGAAATGTGGGCACTGTGCCAACCAGAATCCAGATAGGCAACTTTGAATTATAAGACCAAGTCAAAAAAAATGAGTCCAAGTGAGAATTTACAAATGGGGAAGTCCAGGTAGAAGATGCCTGATGATATTTATTCGAGGTAAACATGTAGAGTTCCATCTAATCAATGCTTAAACATAACAAAAGTGAATACAATTAGAAGAAAAAGATATGAAAAATTCAGAAACATGTCAGTATTTCTAGATAGATTAGGAAATGTCATGAAGAAAGTGGCAGAAAGTAAAAGCTTCTAAATTTTTCAAGAAGTCAGAGATTATTTTTGTATTTCTGAATTGTGTGTGTATACATATACACAAAAATGAATTCAAAAATGATTTTGAAAACTGAAAGATAATCGCTGAAAAAATATGGAAGCCAAAAAGGCAGCTTATTTGTCAACAAAACCAACAGTAAAGAGCATTTTCAAAAAGCAAATTGAATCTCAAAATGATAAAACTAAGACTAAGCATACAGTAATGGCAAGAAATAAACATGATTGAAACTTTCCTAATCAAAGGTGATGATTTTCTGATTGGGATGAAAATTAAAACCCAATTATACTGTTGACATTTATAACAGGACTTTTTAAAAAGTAAAACAAATGGATAAAAGTTTAAAAAGTAAAAGAAGAAACAAAAATATGTCAGGCAAATGCAAATAATAAGTGAAATGACATTAAAATAATATACAAAAATATTGTATTATATTTTATACAACAGGTAATGAAATCAGAACAAAGAACATCTTTCTATAAATGTACTAAAATGCTCAAAGTCCTTAGCAAGCATAAGTATTAAAGCATTGATGGAGAATCACTTTTAAGTTGTCAAATTAGCAAACATACTTTAAAGATAACAGTCAATATTTATGGGTATGAGATTCATTACTCAATAAATATCTACTGACCACCTACTAATTTTGGTCACTTTGGGAGACTTGGGGTACAGTGTAATCGAATCAACTCATCCACATGCACCTTTTAATTTATTGGAGGGTTGGAGCAGAGCCACAGGGCATTACTGCCAAGATGATGCCAGCATGCAGACAAGCCTCTCCACCAAAGCAGTAGTTGTGTGATTCCTTCTGGACCTCTTGGCAGATGATTTTGCTTGCAGGCTCAAAGGACAAATAGACTGTAGCCAAGCCCCTTGGGGACTGGGCCATTTTCAGGTTTGAACCTAGGAGCAATCTTGGTGAATCAGCCACCTGGGTGCCATTCTATACTCTCAAAACAACCCTCCTATGTCTAGGGTTTCATCAATGTATCACAAACTCCTACTTGAATCTTGAGGCTCCCAGAAAGAGATTTTCAACTGTACAGGGATGTGGAATTCTTGTTGCTATAGGAAAATACTAGCAGGTGACCTTCTTTTCCCCCATCCTGGTGATATCACACTTCCCTTTCCATTTATTAGGATCTTGTTTCATGCCATTCAATAAGATTTTATTATTTCCTTAATTAAAAAATTATTTCTATCCATTTTAAAGTCTTTGCTCCCAGTGTGAATAGAGTCTTTTCCCATTGCCTAAGTTATTAGTAGTATTGAGAAAAACAATTGTTTTTTAAATATTCATCTTGCAGTTAATGTTAGCCTTTTAAACATAGCATCTTGGCCAGGCACAGTGACTCACACCTGTAATCGTAGCACTTTGAGAGGCCAAGGTGGGCAGATCACCTGAAGTAAGGAGTTTGAGGCCAGCCTAGCCAACAATGTGAAACCCTGTCTATACTAAAGATGCAAAAATTAGCTGGGCATGGGTGGTGTGTGCCTGTAATCTCAGCTACTTGAGAGGCTGAGGCAGGAGAATCTTTGAACCTGGGAGGCAAAGGCTGCTGTGAGCTGAGATTGTGTCACTGCACTCTAGCCTGGGCAACAGAGTGAGACTCCGTCTCAAAAAAAAAAAAAAAAAAAAAAAAAAAAAAAAAAGACACCTTATTAATCTTGGTAGTGTTTTGTTAAATACTAACAGTTGGATTTTTCAGTTCTTCCCGAGTCTATTTTGGTAATTTGTATTTTTTAAGGTATTGTTAATTTATTCTAGATTCTTAGTTTTTTGCCATAGGGATGTAGGTAATATTTTATTTTTTTCTATATTTGTGGTTATTATCCTATTGTTTCTCATTTGTGATCTTGTATGCTTTTGTTTTCTCTCATTTTCCCCCTTAGTTAGGATTATATTACCTATTGGTAAAGGGAAAATACTTGTGGGTGTCCTTATCCTTTGTTATTTTTATATTTCCTATTTCCTCAATTTTGGCTTTAATCTGTGTTAATTCTCTCTGTTGGTTTATTTTGTTTTTAAAAAATCATTTTATAACTTCTGTAGATGAATACCAACCTTCTTTTCTAAATGATGAGCATATTTAAGGTCATACATTTTCCTACAGCCTTTACTCCTTTGGATATGAAGTGTTTATATCTTTATTGCTTTCTAAATAATTTTACTTTGGTTTCTTTTGTCTTATAAGCTTTATCTGGGAATATTTTTCTCACATTTTTCTTTTTTATGTCTTTTCTATTAGAACTTCATATGCCTCAGTGGTATCTTTCTCATTAATTCCACCTGATTATACTTTTGATGTGCATATTTTTGTCTTTCTAAATCTCAGGGAAAGTTTCTTTTTATAAAAAAAAATTGTCTTTTATCATTGTTTTTCTCCTTCTACCTTCCTTTCCTGGAACTTCTCTTGTTAATGAGTTCGACTTTCTGGGTCTTTCCCCCACACCCTCATCATTTCTCTCTTTGTACATTTTTTTACTTCTATTAGATCTTCAAAGCCACTAATTCTAGTCTCAACACTGATCAGCCTTTCTTGCTATTTATCTACTCAATGTTTTAATTTAAAAGTCTGACTTTTTAGTTTTAGGAAGTCTTTCTTATTGCTCTTCGTGTGTGTCTTCAAGTCTTTATTTTCTTCTGTCTTCTGCTTCCCTCATAGGTTCTCCTTCATTAATAGACTGCTGTGATTGCTTTCTTCATTCTTTCCCTCTCTGACTACTTGACTTCTTTAGGTGTCCTTTCATTTTTATTTGTTCATTATGGCCAAGTCCACCTGCTGGGTGCTTTAAGTGGGCCAGTCCCACAGGGTGGGAAGGCACAGACATCTCAGTTGTCATGGGCCAGTAATAGGCACCACAATGGAGGACTAGGGGAAGTCTTCTGCATTAGAGTGGAAAAAGCTCATCCCCTCCACCCCTTCTTAAAACCAGAGGGTCAGGCCCACTCAAAGGTCCTGCAATAATCAAAGACAGCTTGATCAAGAATCTGATGTATCCTGGTTCTTGCCCTAAAGCTAGAAAGAGCCACAACAGATGTCTTGCTCACAGCCTGTCTACTTGAGTGCCATACTAATATCTCCTTGACTTGAGAAAAGAGGACCTGTTTGAACCGAATAAGAAGCAGAGAGGAAACGGAACATTTTTTTTTTTTTTTTTTTTGAGACGGAGTTTCGCTCTTGTTACCCAGGCTGGAGTGCAATGGCTCGATCTCGGCTCACCGCAACCTCCGCCTCCTGGGTTCAGGCAATTCTCCTGCCTCAGCCTCCTGAGTAGCTGGGATTACAGGCACGCACCACCATGCCCAGCTAATTTTTTTTTTTGTATTTTTAGTAGAGACGGGGTTTCACCATGTTGACCAGGATGGTCTTGATCTCTCAACCTCGTGATCCACCCGCCTCGTCCTCCCAAAGTGCTGGGATTACAGGCTTGAGCCACCGCGCCCGGCCAAATGGAACACTCTTAAGCCATCATCTTCCCAGAATCCCCAGGAGACATAATGTTGAACATAAAAAAGTTGCATTCCTCATTTTCTTGGAGTTTATGGGCTAATTAAGAAGGTAGACATTAATCAAATAACTAAATATAAAAGCAAGAGAGAAAGAAAAAAAGGAAGGACAGAAAGAAGAAAGAAAGAAGGATTAAAAGAAAAACACATCATTCTGAAATCACAACTGTAATGAGTGCCCCAAAGGTAAGGTAAATATAATAGAAAGGGGAAAAATGTAGACAGAGGAGCTGGCCTCATAGCGCTGTCAGGAAAGTGATGCCTGACGAAGTGATGACTGAGTTGAAGTCCAAAGAAAGAGTAGGAATTAACTGTGCAAAGAGAGATGGAAAGAGAGCCACAGGCAGAAAGCAGCATATTCAAAAGCATTGGAGTAAGCGTGGCACATCTGACAGGCTGGAGGAACTAAAGAAGGCCAAGGTGGCTGGGGCAGAAAGAGCAAAGTGTTCAAAGAAACTGGAGAGGAATGTAATGACTGACCAGATTCTGGGGGCTTTGTGGGCCAAGATGAGGAGTGTGGCCTTTTTCCTAATAGCAGGTAGCCATTGGAGTATCTTACTTCAGAAGATCATGAGGATTCAGTGCAGATAACAAATTTATTTATTAATATCAACTTCCTTTATTTTATATGTGCAGGTTTGTTACATGGGTATATTGTGTGACACTGAGGTTTGGGGTACAAATGATCCCATTACCCATGTAGTGAGCATAGTACCCAGTAGGTAGTTTTTCAATCCTTCCTCCCTTTTTCCTTCCCTATCTAGTAATCCCCAGTGTCTATTTTCCCAACTTTATGCCTGTATGTGCCCAGTGTTTAGCTCCCACTTATAAATGAGAACATGGAGTATTTGGTTTTCTATTTCTGCATTAATATTATTAGGATAATGGCCTCTAACTCCATCCATGTTGTTGCAAAGGACACAATTTTGTTCCTTTTGTGGCTGCATAGTATTCCATGGTGTATATGTACCATATTTTCTTTATCCAGTCCACCATTAACAGACACGTAGGTTGATTCCATGTCTTTGCTATTGTGAAGAATGCTGCAACGAACATACTGGCTTTCTGGTTGGATTTCAGGTAAGATGTGTTTAAGGCCAGAGCTTTTCTCAGTATTTGATTTTTTCCCCCCAATATTTGATTTTTTAAAAATATACACATAGGTGCTGCATTTATATCTGCTGGTTTAAATTCTGTCATATTTCACTTCTAGCCTTTTAGTATGGCAAATCATATTTTACTTTTAAGCATTTGTAATTTGGAGTATCTGGTACTAGCTAAGAAATAATTATATAATTGAGTTTTGTACTCACCGTATATGGATCATTCCTCATGTATAATGTGTCCCAAATGCAGCTTCACCTTCCAGATACCTTGATGCAGAATAAAGTTTTTCATCATTTAAAAAAAAAAACAGAATAGGAGAAAATATAAACTAAGCATTTAACCAAGGTCTAATATCCAGAATTTTATAAGGAACTTAAATAATTCAGTAAGTAAAAAACAAATAACCCCATTAAAAAGTAGGCAAAAAACATGAACAGACATTTTTCAAAAGAAGACATACAAGCAGCCAAAAACCATGAAAAAATGCTCAACATTACCAATCATTAGAGAAATGCAAATCAAAACCATGATGAGGTACCATCTTATACCAGTCAGAATGGCTACTACTAAAAACCCAAAAAATAACATATGTTGGCAAGGCTAAGGAGAATTGTGAACATCTTTATGCTATTAGTAGGAATGTGAATTAGTTTAGCCACTGTGGAAAGCAGTTTGTAGATTTCTCAAAGAACTAAAAATAGAACTACCATTTGGCCCAGCAGTCCCATTATTGAGTATGCATACCCAAAGGAAAATAAATTATTCTGCCAAAAAGACACATGTCAAGGTTCCTTGGCAATACTCAAGAGCAGAATCAATAGGCAGTATGACTCAGGGGAGGATCTAGACAGGAGATACAAACCCATGGGCCTTCTGAGTTTAGGTGGAGATGGAGGCTCTTGGGCATAAATGAGCACACCTTGGGAGAGAATAAGGGAGAAGAAAGCTTGTTAACCTTGTATACTGCTAGTGCATCTAAATTGGACTATCTTTTCTGAAAAGGTCATTGGGAATGTGTATTGTTTTAAGATTGATCATAACTTTGGGCTGGGAACGGTAGGTCACTCCTGTAATTCCAGCACTTTGGGAGGTCTAGGCAGGAGGGTAGCTTGAGCCCAGGAGTTTGTGACCAGCTTGGACAACAGTGAGACCTTGTCTCTACAAAAAATAAAAAAAAATAGCTGGGTATGGTAGCACATGCCTGTAGTCCCAACTACACAGGAGGCTGAGGCAGAAGGATCGCTTGAGCCCAGGAGTTTGAGGCTGCAGTGAGCTATGATTGTGCCACTGCACTCCAGCTCAGGCAACAGAGAGAGATCCTGTCTCTAAGAACAAAAACAAAAACAAAAAATCTTTAGATCCTGTAACTCTATATGCATCCATCTTCAGAAAATAATAGTAGTAAATATGACAAATGCTCATGGATGAAAATATTTATTATTTATGATAGCAAAACAAAAGGAAAATGATTTGATTATCTAATATTAGGAGGTTAAATCGTCCTACATTTATATGAATGAATATTATGCTACTATAATCTGATGTTTATAAAAATTTAATTGTATAAGTAAATGATGATGATATAACAGTAGTGAAAAAGCAAGACACAAGATAGCAGAAAACTAGAGAGGAAGGGAGGGTGGGAGGGAGAGAAATAGAACCTCAACTCTCTGAAAAGTAGGTACAATTAAAGGGTATAAGAAAATAAGGTCTCTAAGCTGTGGAGCCTGGATGATTGTTATGATTTTAATTTGTTTCTCTACTTTCCAAATATTTTTAAATGGGCATGTATTGCATTTTATGTATTATCAGGAAAAGAAATATAAAATACTGTCCCAGTTATAAATATGCACTTCACTGGCATCTTACCCTACTAAACACTGGTTATCAGTCTTTCCTTTTCACAATTTAATGAGCATTTCTGTTTTGCATCTGGCATTGTCTTTTAGGTTTGTAAGATTATTGCCATGCATCTTAAAGTTTTATGAACTATTTAGTCATTTAAACTTGTAAAATTGCTTCAGAGAATTGATCTCATTGCTGAGCAAGAGCAATTCCTTCCCCATAGCACAAGTTACAATCAGTTCACACCCAGTATAAAATATTGAATACATTTGTATTCACTTTTTTAATTTTGTAACAGTACAGATAACTCTGAACTTTTTACTGTGATTTTTTTCAAAAAATTATAAATACATCTAGCAATTCACTAATTATTTTAAAGTATGATTTGTTTTTGTTTTCCTCTGGTGACTGTCCGAAACTATCCATTTGGATTGTCACTTATATCATCATCGTCTACAGCAACATAAAATTATTTTGAATTGGATTCAAACTAAAAGCGTAATTTTTTTTTAACTCCAGGAATGTATACAAAGACTATCGCTTCCTTGAGCTGGCATGTGATTCCCAGGAGGATGTCGACAGCTGGAAAGCATCTCTACTAAGAGCTGGAGTCTATCCTGACAAATCTGCTGTAAGTCGAATATATCTTTTATTTTAAAAGTAATTATTAGCTATGTTTTTAAAAATATTAATCATACTACATGCTGGATAAACTAATTTTCTTACTGACTTAATTAATTTGACACACTTTAAACTGGTACTTCATTTATTCTTTTTATATTTTTTTAAACAATGTTTATTCTCCATTAGATTTCTATTTGAAGTTTTTCAGTATATTTGCTAAATAAAATGTCCTACTCAACCATAAAACATAATATATGCAATCTCAGACCAAGACAAAGTTTTTATTTTACTTTAAAATTTTGTTTTTCTCTATATGTTATTTTATACTTATGATAGTATTAATACTATCAGTATATCATCAATCACAACACCAATATTTTGAATTGCTTAAAATATACTCATTTTAATAAAAATCTATGCCCTTTCATTATGTCTATATTCCCTGTATCCATAATTATATCTGTGTGCAAACTCTGTTTAATGTCATCATGAGTGCAAAAGAACCAAAATAAATATATTGCTATTCCCACTTATCTTTATTAATATGCTTCACGTGTCCTTAAGACACATCTCTTATTCAAGTTAGTAAACAGACCTTTTCTTTGTGTTCTTTGGAAAATGTAATTACACAGACTAGTCTAAATTTAAACGGAAGTCTCACCCAACATGTGTACACCCACCATTAAACAGACTCTGCCACTGAGTGGACCTCTCCACTTGCTGCTTCCCCGTGAATCTCTAGATTGTCCAGATTTCTCCCCAGAAATAAAGTACTAAGACCAAGCCTTGGGAATTTAGTTCAGCTTAACTCCTGAGGTATCTACTTGGCTCTCAATCAATTTATAGGAATAATCATGCACGAGCTGGGTCCTTTTTGGCTTTAAAATAGGGAGAGAGTCTTTTCAAGAGAAAGCCTGAGATATGGGTGAACATAGGATAGTTAAGGCATTTCTAGGGGGATATCAGGCCTGACCACATTTCTGGAGTTATATTAAAACTTAACGGAGTTCCGGCTGGGCGCGGTGGCTCAAGCCTGTAATCCCAGCACTTTGGGAGGCCGAGGTGGACAGATCACGAGGTCAAGAGATCGAGACCATCCTGGCCAACATGGTGAAACCCCATCTCTACTAAAAATAAAAAAAAAAATTAGCTGGGTGTGTTGGCGTGCGCCTATAGTCCCAGCTACTTGGGAGGCTGAGGTGGAAGAATTGCTTGAACCCAGGAGGTGGAGGTTGCAGCGAGCCAAAATTGTGCCAATGCACTCCAGCCTGGCGCCTGGTGACAGAGTAAGACTGTCTCAAAAAAAAAAAAAAAAAAAAAAAAATTAACGGAGTTCCAAGAGTACAGGATTGAGGACTTGTACCAAAACGTTGTACTCTTTGCTGTGATTCTAACTCGCATGTAGACCTCTTTATGCCATTCCATGCTATCCTTCCCTTCCTATACCTGTTTGGCACCGACAACAATGAACTCTCACAACATGCTTTGTGCCCTCCAAATAGAAGTTAAGCTAGATGCCATCCTGTCAATAGCCAGGAGTACAGAAGCATTCATATATAATTTTCATAATTGTTGTCAGGTTATTCTTCTGTTGTATGCATAGATATTTACATTGATATGCACCACTCTAAAGACTACATGTGAGAAGTCATTAAAAATCAGAGTACCACTTTTACCTTTGTTTTTTACTCTCCTACTATTACTCTTTCCTATCATTTGATGGTAGTGTGTTTACTTTCACAAATGTTCTATATTAAAAATGCACATATACTGAATTTTTTATTAATTCATCCCACACAAACCTTTGGAGCATATGCTTTTTGCCAGGTGCCATTCTAGGCCCTGGTGATACAGAGGTGAACAATAAGCAATAAGGTCCGGCCTCCCTGGAGCAGACATTAAACAAGGGGGTGAGTAATGATCATTGTGCACTATTATTTAAGACAGTGGTAAGTTTATAAAATGTTATGTAAGCTAAAGAGACAGACAGTGAGAGTAAGGGGCATGCGAGCTTTATTTTAGTCAAGGTGATGAGGGAAGGCCTCTATGAAGAGTTAATATTTGAGTAGGTGCCTCACAAGTGCAAAACCAAACTCAGTATCTTAGATGAGCAGCAAGACAGTGTGTCTGGAACATTGTGAGGGAAGAAAAAAGTGGTAGCTGGTTAACAAAGAAAGGGGTCAGGGGCCAGGTGACATAGGCCTTGAAGGAAAGAGCTAGTCTTTTGAATTTTATTTTGAATGAGATGGAAGCCACTACTAGGTTTCAAGTCACTTAGTGACATGATAAGATTTTTGTTTCTAAAAGCTCATTATGGCTGGAATGATGAGAGATAGTAGAGCATGTGGGTTCAAGCATGGGCTGTGGTGTCACACCACCTATATTTATATTCCAGGTGCTTACTTCCAAGCTGCAAGGTCTTGGGCAGGTTACCTAGCCTTTCCACATTTCAAGATTCTGATTTCTGAGATGAAGATAACAGTGGTCTTTTATAGGGCAGTTGATAGGATTAAATGAGATAATTCAGGGAAAGCATCAAAAAGGGCAGGTACAAGTAGGCACTATATTTTCATTTATAATAATTATTATGATTCTTATGATCATTTTCATCCAAACTTCTTTCTTTAACAGCTAAGGGAAGGTTGAAATACTGTGAATATTATTATATAGCCCAGTGAGATTATCAATACTTTGTTATTGTTTATCTTCCAAATATGCTTGTACATTTGGTTATATATCAATGTGTGTGTATGTGTATGTGTGTCTTCCTTACCATGCAACTATATTGTTTGTGAAAGTGTTTTGTTAAGTCATGATTTTGTATATTAAACCTATTTTAAATGCATTAGACAAGTTTGCTATTTAAACAAAAATGATGCTTAGCCAGGCACAGCGGCACACACCTGTGGTCCCAGCTACGAGGGAAGCTAGGAGGATCGCTCGAGCCCAGGAGGTCCAGGCTACAGTGTTTATTCCACAACACTCCAGCCTGGGTGATAGAGTGATACCCTGTTCCCAAAACAAAAATTTATAATGAATCTCTTATGAGGTAATAACTGTCCTAGAAAAATCAAAGTTATTCATCTCCCAGTAAACTGGCTGGATTTTTATGTTACCATAGCTCTACATCAAAAAGACAAAGAAATATTTTCTATTTTTAATTCGAATACTCAATTTTAAGCAAATCTAGAGACATACTACACAATCTGGTTTGATTCTTTTATATCATTTTTATTTGTTTATGAACACATATTTGGTTAATTGCTTAGAAGATCAAGCCAAAGAATTTTTACTAGATAGCAAAGGCAACACAGGAAATTAAATTGAGCAGTATGTGATGATATTGCCTTTTCTCAGCTTTTATCATAAACAATATTTGTATTTCTTATGCACCATGTAGTCCTACAGGTCACATTACATAATTGCTTAACTTTCAGATATTTAAATGGCAGCTAATTGATGAAATTAACTAGAATGCTTATCTAAAGTTTCTATTTTGTGAACACTCACTTATATTTGGGGGAAGGAAATTATTTTTAGTTAGTAATTTCTAATTTAGAAAGACTTAGTGAACACAAAATAACCTAATAACAGATGCCTCCATCTACATAAATTTTTAGAATGTCTAAGTAGTGTGATTTTGCTTTCATATCAATAAACCGTTAAGTCTACACATCAGTCAATTGCTACCCTAATAATGAAACTTTTATGTGTCATGCATGGATATGAGTCTAAACTTACAAAGTTCTGCTTTCTGCACAAGAGACCTCTATTTTGACTGGAAAGAAATTTCCATATAGATCATTTTTTTAAAAATGTGTAAGTTTGACATCATTAGATAAATAGCCATAACCCAAATTGGAATGAAATGCTGTTTTGGACAGATTTTATTTTCTAGTGAGGTTATATAGGCATGCTTTTTAAAATTATATTCTCACTATATGTTTTTCTCCATCACATCCAAGTGATGGAATGGTTTTCTGTCACTCGTGTCAAAATGTTCTACTCCCCTCTTTCTTTTGCCTTTTATTTATCTTGGGGTTTTCTAAAATGTTCTTTCTTTCCTTCTGTCCATCCCCTTTCCTCCCTTCTTTCTCTCCTTTCATCCATCCATCACTATTAAAGTGGGCTCTAGAGATTCAAAGATTAAAAAGATGAAATTCCTACTTAATAGGAATTCCAAGCCTAGTGAAAGAGAAAGGTGGAAATAAATACAATGTGATAAAACTACAGTGGATATCTGTATAAAATACAACAGCCCTACTGTTTTTCCATGGATTTTCTAATTAATTTTATGCTCTTTCACTTTTCTAGATCCAAAGCAAATTGTAGACTTTTGGTCTGAGCAGTGGCATATATGACCCTAAAATGGAAATAAGGAGTCCTGGATTCAGGCTACTGACTTACTCTGTGAATTTAAACATAACTTCCTCTGAGCCACAGATTTAGCATTCTTCCAGTAACTTGATATTTCTGAACAGCCACAATATTTTAAAACTATATTTAAATCTGAATTTGGATTTAGTAGAATTTTATTTCTTCCATTTCTGTTTTCTGTGGTCACTAAATTGAAATTAGAACCATTGTAAAATTTGATATCATTAAGAAAAATATAAGAAAATATGTAGGACTCTATCCAGTTTCAAAGTAAAGATATCTCTAATGTAATTAACAGTTATTTTCACTGATGTGGCTGAAATATAATCAATCTGCATTGCGTTTGTGTGTGTGTGTGTGTGTGTGTGTGTGTGTATTAGTAGTATGAGGCTACAATTAGACAACTTTTAAAAGATTATTTTATTGACACATGTACATAAATTTTTCCTACATGTATGATTATAAATAAATGTGAATTTGATTAAATATTTAAAGAACATGATATAACAACTGACTTTTCTGGCACAGTTTTGTTGACTTACAATATTTAAATTATATAAAACATGAAGGAATTCCAAATTTTAGTTCCTTGAAATATAGTGTGTGCCATGGAATGAGGAAGATTTAAGTCAAATCCACTCACATTTGAATCCTGAGCCTGCCTTTTACTAGCCATGTGGCTCAGGCAACCTAACTTTCCAATTGTTGATTCTTCTGTAAACTCAAAATAATGCCTTCCTCAGAGTGATTTTATAGGATTAAATGAAAGTTCTTCTGTATCACAACTAGTTCAGTGGCTTCAACTGGGTGAATGTGTTCAATGTCTCCTAGCCTTTATGTATTTATTGTTTATATTTTTTATTATACTTTAAGTTCTGGGATACATGGGCAGAACTTACAGGTTTGTTACACAGGTATACACGTGCCATGGTGGTTTGCTGCACCCATCAATTCGTCATCTACATTAGGTATTTCTCCTAATGCTATCCCTCCCCTAGCCTCCCACTCCCTGCTATCCCTCCCCTACCCCACAACCTGGACAGGCCCCAGTGTGTGATGTTTCCCTCCCTGTGAACATTATTGGTGGGAGTGTCAACCACTGTGGAAGACAGTATGGTAATTCCTCAGGAATCTAGAACCAGAAATACCATTTGACCCAGAAATCCCATTACTGGGTATATACCCAGAGGATTATAAATCATTCTACTATAAAGATACATGCACACATGTTTATTGCAGCACTATTTACAATAGCAAAGATGTGGAACCAACCCAAATGCCCATCAATGATAGACTGGATAAAGAAAATATGGCACATATATACCATGGAATACTATGCAGCCATAAAGAAGTTTGAGTTCATGTTTTTTGCAGGGACATGAATGAAGCTGGAAACTATCATTCTCAGCAAGCTAACACAGGAACAGAAAACTAAACACTGCATGTTCTCACCCATAAGTGGGAGTAGAACAATGATATGTTTATGATTCAAAATTATGTCCATGAAGCTGTAATTCCCAATTAAGTATTGCTTCCCTTCCCTTAGGAAACTATTGATGGGATTTGGGTGTGTGAAGAATTTCCTGTCTGTTGGCTGAGCAAACCGAGCTGTTTAAAGGGAGATCTGATGTACTACCCTAGGGGGACAGACCAGCCTCCATCAGTCAGTCAGGAGTGAGCAGAGAGGCTGTCAGGAGCTGAGAATTCAAAAGTCTACTCTCAGACACCTGCCTACTGGTAGGAAGTCTGAAACAATGTCCTGGAAACAAATTTGGTGCAAATCCAGTTTTGCATATTTACCAAGTCTGACACTTCAGAGCTTTTAAAGAGGTTTTATTAGCTATACATATAAGTGGTCTTCCCCTATCATTGATTTTTCTTAAGAGATTAAAAATGAGTCTCAAGCAAGATGGCTGAATAGGAACAGCTCTGGAGTACAGTTCCCAGTGAGAACAATGCAGAACATGAGTGATCACTGCATTTCCAAACACGTTTTTACTGTCCACAGAGCAGGAGATTCCCAGGCTGAAAAGCGCCATGAGTTTCCAGCACAGCTGTTTCAGCCAGCACAGCAGGTCTCTGCAAAAAAATTCACACAAATCTGGGCAGCCGTTTCAACTGGTACCTGGAACACCTGGGAGACAGAGCCGCTCATTCAACTGAAAAAAGGGGGCTGAAACAGGGAGCCAGGTGATTTGACTTGGTGGTTCCCATCCCTACAAAGACCAGCAATCTGAAATGCTCTGGATTGAGAGTTTCGCAGCAAGCAGAGTAAGACCCAGTACAGTCCAGCTCTGTTGGGGGAAGGGCATCCTTCATTACCGAGGCAATCCACCATTACCAAGGCAGTCTGCCATTACTGAGGCAGTCTGCCATTACTGAGGCAGTCCGCCATTACTGAGGCAGTCTGCCATTATAGAGGTAGTCTGCCATTACCGAAGCAGACCATTATTACTGAGGCAGTTCTAACTATGCCTCTGTAAACAAAACCACAAGGAAGTTTCCACAGCAGCTGGGTACAGCCCACGGCAGCTCAGCAACACCTCTGCTGGAAGACTGTGACTAGGCTACTCCTTGCTGGGTAGGGCATCTCTGAAAAAAGGCAGCAGCACGTCAGGAACTTATAAATAAAGCCCCACCTTCCCAGGACAGAGCACCTGGGAAAAAAGGCGGTCATGAGTTCTACTGCAGCAGACTTAAAAGTACCTGCCCAGTAGCTCTAAACAGAACAATGGAGCTGTTAGCTTAGCACTAGAGCTCCCATAAGGGACAGACTGTTTCCTCAAGCAGCTCCCTGAGCTCTGTATATCCAAAGAGACACCTCATAAAGGAGAGCTCAGGCTGACATCTGGCAGCATCCTTCTGGGATGAAGATAACAGAAGAAGAAACTGGCAGCAACCCTTACTGTTCTACAGCTGCCGCAGGTGATCCCCAGGCAAGCAGGGTCTGGAGTGGACCTCTAGCAGTCCTATAGCAGAGGAGTCTGTTAGAAGGAAAAGTAAGAAACAGAAAGAAATAACTTCAACATCAACAAAAAGGACATTCACTCAGAGACCCCATCCGAAAGTAACCAACTACAAAGACCACAGGTAGATAAATCTACAAAGATGGGAAGAAACCAACACAAAAAGGATGAAAACAGCAAAAGCTAAAACACCTCTCCTCCTCCAAGGACTTACAACTCCTCACCAGCAAGGGAACACAACTCCTCACCAGGAAGGGAACAAAGCTGAATGGAGAACAAGTCTGATGAATTGACAGAAACAGGCTTCAGAAGGTGGGTAATAACAAACTTCTCTGAGCTAAAAGAATATGGACTAACCCAGTGCAAAGAAAGTAAGAACCTTGAAAAAGATTTGATGAAATGCTAACAAGAAAAACAGCTTAGAGAAGAATATAAATGACCTGATGGAGCTGAAAAACATAACACAAGAACTTCACGAAGCATACACAAGTCTCTGATAAAATAGACTTTAAACCAAAAGATCAAAAGAGGAAAAGAAGGGCATTACATAATGGCAAAAGGATCAATGCAACAAGAAGAGCTAACGATCCTAAATATATATGCACCCCATACAGGAGCACACAGATACATAAAGCCAGTTCTTAACAACTTACAAAGAGACTTAGACTCCCACACAATAATAGTGGGAGACTTTAACACTCCACTGTCAATATTAGACAGATCAACGAGACAGAAAATTAACAAGGATATCCTGGACTTGAACTCAGATCTGGATCAAGCAAACCTAACAGACATGTACAGGACTCTCAACACCAAATCCACAGAACATACATTCTTCTCAGCATCACGTCACAGTTACTCTAAATTGACCACATAATTGAAAGTAAATAAATCCTCAGCAAATGCAAAAGAACGGAAATCATAGCAAACAGTCTCTCAGACGACAGTGCAATCAAATTAGAATTCAGAATTCAGAAACACTCAGCAGCACACAATTTCATGGAAACTCAAAAACAGGCTCTTGAATGTTGACTGGATAAACAATTAAATGAAGGCAGAAATAAAGATGTTTTCAAAACCAATGAGAATGAAGACACAACATACCAGAATCTCTGGGACACATTTAAAGCAGTGTCTAGAGGGAAATTTATAGCAATAAATGCCCACATGAGAAACAAGGGAAGATCTAAAATTAACAACCTATCATCAAAATCGAAAGAGCTAGAGGAGCAAGATTAAAAAAAAAAAAAAAAAAACCTCAAAAGCTAGCAGAAGACAAGAAATAACTAAGATCAGAGAAGAAGTGAAGGAGATAGAGACACAAAAAAACCTTCAAAAATCAGTAAGTTCAGGAGCTGGTTTTTTGAAAAGATCAACAAAATAGACAGACCACTAGCTAGATTAGTAAAAAAGAAGAGAGAGAAGAATCAAATAGATGCAATAAAAAGCAATAGAGGGGATATCACCACTGATTCCACAGAAATAAAACTACCATCAGAGATTACTACAGACAACTCTATGCACATAAACCAGTAAACCTGAAAGAAATGGATAAATTCCTGCACACTTGCACACGCCCAAGCCTAAACCAGGAAGGCGTTGAAACCTTGAATAGACCAATAACAAGGGTTGAAGTGGAGGCAGTTGTTAATAGCCTACCAACCAAAAAAGCCCAGGTCCCAGAGGGGTTCACAGCCGAATTCTACCAGACATACAAAGAAGAGCTGGTACCACTCCTTCTGAAAGTCTTCCAACTCTTCCAAACAATCCAAAAAGAGGGAATCCTTCCCAAATCATTTTATGAGACCAACATCATCCTGATAACAAAACCTGGCAGAGACTCAACAAAAAAAGAAAACTTCAGGCCAATATCCATGATGAACATAGATACAAAAATCTTCAATGAAATACTGGCAAACTGATTGCAATAGCACATCAAAAAGCTTATCAATCACTATCAAGTAGGCTTCATCCCAGATATGCAAGGCTGGTTCAACATACGCAGGTCTATAAATGTAATCCACCACATAAACAGAACCAAAGACAAAAACCACATGATTATATCAATAGATGCAGAGAAGACCTTTGACAAAATTCATCAGCCCTGTATGCTAAAAACTCTCAGTAAAATGGGTATTGATGGAATGTATCTCAAAATAATAAAAGGTATTTATAACAAACCCATAGCCAATATCATACTGAATGGGCAAAAACTGGAAGCATTCCCTTTGAAATCTGGCACTAGACGTGGATGACCTCTTTCACCACTTCTAGGCAATATAGTATTAGAAGTTCTAGCCAGAGCAATCAGGCAAGAAAAAGAAATAAAGGGTATTCAATAGGAAAAGAGGGAGTCAAGTTGTCTCTACTTGCAGACAACATGATTATATATTTAGAAGAACCCATCATCTCAGCCCAAAATCTCCTTCAGCAACTTTAGCAAAATCTCAGGATACAAAATCAATGTGCAGAAATCACAAGCATTCCTGTACACCAATCACAGACTAACAGAGAGTCAAATCATAAGTGAACTCCCATTCACAATTGCTACAAAGAGAATAAAATACCTAAGAATACGACTAACAAAGGATGTAAAGGACCTCTTCAAGGAGAACTACAAACCACTGCTCAACAAAATAGGAGAGGACACAAACAGATGGAGAAACATTCCATGCTCATGGTCAGGAAGAATCAGAATCAAAATGGCTGTACTGCCAAAAGTAATTTATAGATTCAACACTATGCCATCAAGCTACCAATGACCCTCTTCACAGAACTGGAAAAAACCACCTTAAACTGCATATGGAGCCAAAAGAGAGCCTGCATAGCCAAGACAATCCTAAGCAAAAAGAACAAAGCGGGAAGCATCATGCTACCTGACTTCAAGCTATACTACAAGCCTACAGTAATCAAAACAGCATGGTACTGGTACCAAAAAAGAGATACAGATCAATGGAACAGAACAGAGGCCTTGGAGGCAATGCCACACATCTACAACCATCTGATTTTTGACAGATCTGATAAAAACAAGCAATGGGGAAAGGATTCCCTGTTTAATAAATGGTGTTGGGAAAACCAGCTAGCCATGGGGAGGAAGCAGAAACTGGACCCCTTCCTGACACCTCACACTAAAATTAACTCCAAATGGATTAAAGACTTAAACATAAGACCTAACACCATGAAAATCCTAGAAGAAAGCCTTGGCAAAACCATTTAGGACATAGGCATAGGCAAGGACTTGATGGCTAAAACACCAAAAGCATTAGCAGCAAAAGCCAAAATAGATAAATGGGGTCTAATTAAACTCCAGCACTTCTGTACAGTGAAAGAAACAATCATTAGACTGAACCAGCAACCAATAGAATGGGAAAAGAATTTTGCAATCTATCCATATGACAAGGGGCTAATATCCAGAATCTACAAAGAACTAAAATAGATTTACAAGAAAAAAACAAGCAACCCCATTCAAAAGTGGGTGAAGAATATGAACAGATACTTTTCAAAAGAAGACATATATGAGGCCAACAAACATATGAAAAAATGCTCATCACCACTGGTCATTAGAGAAATGCAAATCAAAACCACATTGAGATACCATCTCACACCAGTTAGAATGGTGATCATTAAAAAAAATCTAGAGACAACAGATGTTGAAGAGGATGTGGAGAAATAGGAACACTTTTACACTGTTGTTGGGAGTGTAAATAGTTCAACCATTGTGGAAGACAGTGTGGCGATTCCTGAAGGACCTAGAAATAGAAATTCCATTTGATCCAGTAATCCCATTACTGGGCATATATACAGAGGATTATAAGTCACTCTATTATAAAGACACATGCACATGTATGTTCATCGAGGCACTGTTTACAATATCAAAGACCTGGAACCAACCCAGATGCCGATTGATGATAGACTGGTCAAGGAAAATGTGGCACACATACACCACGGAATCCTATGCAGCCATAAAAAACGATGAGTTCGTGTCCTTTGTAGGAACTTGGATGAATCTGGAAATCATCATTCTCAGTAAACTGACACAAGAACAGAAAATCAGACACTGCATGTTCTCACTCATAGGCAGGTGTTGAACAATGAGAACACATGGACACAGGGAGGGGATCATCACACACTAGGGTCTGTTGGGTGGACTAGGGGAGGGACAGCACGGGGTAGGGAGTTGGGGAGGGATAACATGGGGAGAAATGCCGGATACAGGTGATGGGGATGGAGGCAGCAAACCACATTGCCATGTATGTACCTATGCAATAATCCTGCATGATCTGCACATGTACTCCTGAATCTAAAGTGCAAGTATATATATATATATAGAATTAATCTTCAAAAAAAGAGATTAAAAATGATGGCAGAATGTGAGTCACCCTGAAACTTCAATATTCCTTCTGAACTGTGGACTATCCCAGCCATAACTGATACGTTTAGGTCTGCTTTGCAGATTGAAACCACTTTACAATGAAGTCCTTTTGAAACGGCAGAAATTCCTCTTGGACAAACTCTGAAAGTGAATTTTTCTCTGTGTCAAATAACAGGAGAAAAAGTCTCTGCATCATTGTAGGAGAAAGAGCGGAATGGCCACAGACCTGCATATTTATTAAAGTGGCGATAACCCCTCATATGCGTTTTTTTTTTTCAGCAGTCTAACATCACAAAACTTAAAATGCTCAATACTTAGCCTTCTCACACATAACTTTGTTCTTAGCATTTTCAGCAGAACTTACAAGAGCTACATGGCTGATTCTGAAGAGTCATAGTTTTTCTTCAATGAAGTGCTTTCAGGGATCCAAACAGAAATTGCTGCCACACAGAGTAGTGAAGGGAATTGTAAAGCATTTACATTTCACCATTCATGACTGTTACGCCTCTCTCAGAATAGTCGGGAAATGATTGAATGAAACAAGAAATGGCCAAGCCACACCACGTCCTCCACTGTGTGTTTCTTGTATTTAAGGATTAAGGCCTCCTACTCTGTGACATCATTGTTGCCACCACAAACAGAACCATCTGCCATTGAGTGGGGAAGCCAGTCATTTCGCTAATGTGCAAAAATACTTGGTTGAACTCCTGAAACTTATTTGGTAGATCAAAAGCTGCACTGCTGAGGAATGCAATAAACTCCATCTGTTTGAGGTATTTTCAGCAATATTGCATTTTTTTTTTTCGGAGAACCAGGGTCCCATTATTCTCTAAAATAGACTTTTACACCCGATAAAATTCCCAGTGGGGATCTTTATTGCCTTATTGAACAGTTGGCATCATTTTTAAAAAGGACTCTTTTTTTCCCCTTCATTCATTCTTATGCCATTATTTATGTCTCAGAAAAGCCAGTGTGTTAACGGTTATATCATGGCAAGTCACAATGCCAAGAAGCTTCTCTTCACTATTTTATCAGTGTCTTTAAATTTGTGTTTTCTTTATTAAATATGATGGTCCCTGGATTAGGCATTTCCCTGGAGTCACCAATTGGCATTGTTTTCCAGAAAACACAACTCTCATAGGATCATTGCCTCACCACTCTCCAGAAAATATCTGTATATATTATTTCCCCCTCCGCATCTTCAACTTAAAACTAAATGCCAGATCTGCAGCCTGACCTGTGACTCCGCCCTGTTCTAGGTCAGCACAGATGCACACACTTTACTCACAGCTCTCTTCAACCCTGTGTCTCAGCGAGAAATTCCTTCTGGGCCCCTTGTGAGAAGAGTTCAGATCTGTTCCCGGCCCCTATCCCATCACGTCTCCCCCACAGGATCTGACCTTGTGAGGACTTGAGCTGCCCCGGGAGTAATGAATCACCGTCTTATTTTTTTAGGCCATATGTGAGTTAAATTGTTTGATATAAATCATACTCTTGCAGCTCGGGGCTGAAACAGGAGAGCCATTTGCCCTGCCGCCTGCTGCTGGCGGTTCTGCGTCTCTACCCAGAGTGTCGCTTTTAGAAATGACTACATTTTTGTGACTAACCCTTCCAGACCCATTTCTTGAGTGCGGACTAGTGTTTGTTTTGGCAGCATCCCTACTATACAGTCCTTGCTTCCCATGCCAACCTAAGGCAAAACTCATAATTTACAAAATAAAGGAACAGTCCAGATGGAGGTCTGCTTACCCTGTCTCCCCAGAACCACCCACTCCTTTCCTCTGCTCCTTCCTTCTTTTTTTTTTTTTTTCCACCTTCTTTGAAACCAAGGATGCAGTGTTTGTTTAAAAATGCGCTGGCTGATGAAATTTTCCACTGCTTGGCATGTTGGAGGAGGAGCTGTCAGGAAAGGGCAAGCCGGCACACGAAATGCTCTGCCTTTCATGCTAACAGTTTGGTTATTACTGATTCAAACCAATTCCTTCTGGCCACGTTCCCATATCCCAAGTATTCCAAATAGAAAGAAAGGGGGGAACTGTTATAATTTTCTGCTGTTATAAATGTATGATTTCATGTAACCTACGTGGATTTTCTGACTTGTCCATGAGCTCTGGATGCTGTATGTGTATGTATGAGATATCAGTGAATAGTTAAATTATTTGTTTTGATTTTGCTCTAACAAGAAAAGCCTCATCATTTTATTTTGTTTTTTATATCCAGAGAAGGTAGAAGAAAAAAAAAACCCTCATAATTTTAAAATAAATTTCTGTTTAACATATTTCTCCTTCTTTTTCTTGCGGCTATATGCACAGGGGAACAACAAAGTAAGTTCTTTGTCCTCTTGCAGCTCTTCTGTCCCCCCAGCCCCTGCTCCGCTCCTGCATGTCTTGGCAAGAGTGTTCCTATGCATGCTGGAATGACTGTCTTCTGTTACAGTGCATGAATTATATGGAGTGTGCAAATCTGGGGGGAATGCGCATTTGCTCTACCATGATGGCTGTTCTGTTTTGACTTTTTGGAAGGGAAACATTGTATCCTTCAGGGTTGGTTGGTGGCTAGTTAAGAGAGGTTGATAGTGTAAGGAAAGAGCTCCCACACTGAGAGCTGATTTTGAAGATTTAATAATGAGGACTCTTCTGCAGAAAGGTATGGCAATCTGATGAAATTCAGTGCAGCTGAAGTTTTGACTAAAAATCAAAGCTCTTATGTTAATGTGCAGTTACAAAAAACCCAAACCGGAGTCTTAAATAGCAGTATGGCTGGCTTTGTTGAAGAAACTGAACTAGATCAGTGTTCTGGCTTTGAAGGTACCTTAAAATGGATGGAGGAGGATGGGGTCAACATTTCACTTGGCTTCTGTGCCCTTGATGTCTTCCAGCTGGATGGAAGCAGGAGGGTATGGAGAATGCAGGGGGTGTCCGAAATGTGTATGATAGATTTGTGAAACCAGGCAATACACAGGAATGATGGAAATTATTTTAATGTTGTTGTTATAATAGATCAATGAGCAATTTAATAGTTCATATGGTTGCTAGTTTGTTTAAATTTTAATTCAACTTTTCCAAAAGATTAGAACTATTTCCACTTATATTAGAAATATAAGAGTAATGTAGTTTGAGAAGATAGCCTTATCTTTAGCTGAGTGATTTGCTATTTTTTTCTGTGGAGATATATTAGTGCTTCATCCTACCAGGTGGCCCACTTAAAATGGGCCTCACTGAACACAATTAGAATTGAAAAGAATCTGGTACATAAGAGTTGGCCGGCATATTTAAAACAGCTGGAATTCATCAAAATTGCTGTTCATAAGCCATACATATAGAATGTAAAACAAATGTGGGAAATCTTTTGCAGTTTAATTTGATGGAATGTGCTATTATGGAATAAGCTGACATAGAGGGTTGGTATTGAAAATGTGTCACTTTATAAATTTATAACTTGATATAACTGCTTATGACCCAAGTAATAATATTTAATAAAGTTAAAGTATTACCAGAAAAGCACAAGATAGGCATTTGTGAAGGAGTAAAGAGGTGAACTTAGCCCATGTATAGTATGCTTTTTAAAAACAGCAGGTAACTTTTGAACTTGATTAAAGATTTCTTCCATAAAGTAATGGCTAATATTTATAACTAATGCTACCACTCTTTGAAAAGACATTTGGAAAAAATATAAAAACCCATATTTTTAGTTCTTATTCCAAAAATATATTTCAATTATTGAATAATAAGTATGTCTAATCCTGGTCACTTGCATTGCACTGAGTCTCTGAAATTTCTTGTGCTGCATTTCTTATTTGCAAGCAAAACAAAGCAAAACTTTAAAAAGTACCCTGGACTAATTGTGAATGCACAAATAGGGAGCCTGTGCATGCTGAAGATCAGGGAGCCGGCTGCTGACATTTTGGGGAGGTGCTAACTCTCAGACCACTCAAGAAGCATTTAGGATTTCTCTCTGTCACTAGTGGATTTACTGATGAGTTAAGACATTTGTAAAACTCACCCCCCTCAAAAAAAAAAAAAATGAAATCTTCTCCTTAGCAGAAGCCATCCATTTTGTTGTGTCCTGTTTGATTAAGTTCTTCTGAATAAAAAACAAATATTAACTTTAATACAGTTTACTGATTTTCAAGTCGCTAAATACTGTGAGAAAATTCAAAAATTTTAAATTATGGGTCTTTAATCGTGTCCCGAGGATGATGCAGAAGGCCCTTCAGGATCTCCAGATTCCCTCAGTCACAATCTGTATCTGAACACTTTCTCATGTGCTGTGGGACAGCTTTGGTGCTGGTTGAGAGTGAGTGTTAGTTGAAGAGTATCAAAGATGCAAGCACTTACTGTTTTGATTTTGAATTAAAGAGTGGGTACTTTGGAGGTGCTGGTATTTATTGCCCCATGCTTTATTTTTAATTGCTTGTTATGAATAAGTGACAGTTTATGGAAAATACAATGCTTATACTTCTTGAATATGATCATTATACTGACCATAGACTCTGGCACACACACACACACACACACATACACACACACACACACACACATACACACCCTCCTCAAATAAAAAACTGCACATCTGCATGTTATTTTCCTGTAACTTAGAATTTCAGTATAAATGGAAAACACTGGAATACAAGCTGTGCTGTCTCCGGAGTATAGATCTGGATTCTTCAAAAAGAGAATATGAGATTCCTGTTTTCCTCCCAGGCTGGAATGGTTGTTCTGAGTTGTCCCCAAGACAACATACCTGACTTGTTGCCTGCCATATACGTGAGCCAGCTGTAAAGTGTGACTCATTTCAGACTCGCAAAGGCTGTTTATCTAGTGCATAGCATTTTATTATTTATGATATTAGCCAACTAAAGAAACTGAAGTCTGCTCAAATTAATGTTTCTTTAGATGAGCAGGATAGATTCATCTTTCTACATACATTAAGTGTAGTGCACACACATGTGCACATATACATATAACCTGGGGTATATGGAACAATCATGTTATTTGTTTTCTCAATGACAGCCAAATTGATGTACTTCATCCATCTTTAGACTATATTTAAAGTTTGGGAGCTAATCCTCTAAACTCAGAGAAATTTAACTTTTACAATAGATGTGCGTTTAGATTCATATTATGAATACATGATGAAACAAACATCAACAAACATTCGCATTCCTCCTGCACAATCATATGTATGTTGTTATTTCTCCTTAAAAAGCAAATTTTCCTTTTGTAAGGAGATTATAGCTGCTCAGAAAAAAATTTCCTTTCAGGCTATTACTTATTTTTCCCTTTGAAAATGTTTTCCTGTTGGCATAGTGATTTCCTAAATTGCTCAGGGTAGACTCTATCTTCTCCTAAGATGGGTTTCCCTGGACCACAGATTCCAAGTCAATGTCTTCATTAGAAAGACCAGAATCCAGGACACCCTGAGTCAGTTCTGGGAATGTGAACAAATATATACAGAAACAGGGAGGTTATTTTGTTTTTTAAACTTGTTTCTTGAGTACAAATGTAAATCAGAATCTTATTTTTGGAATGGAGACCTTAGGTAAAAAATTAATCTCCATGTTGTGTCTTAGAGACAAGTCATTTGATTTCCTCCTTGAATGTTATGGCTTCTCTTGGTGAACAATTTTAGAAATTTAATTGACTTTTAATTTTGTTTTTTATTAAATACTTGGAGCTTCAGTTAAATTTTTTTTTTATATTAAATTTTGCAAGTTAAAGGTAGAGAAAATCTTAACATGTAAGGAATAAAAATATACCAAAAACTGTAAAATTTCTTAATGATGTTGGTATAGATACACAAATTAAAATTAAAGGAATCCTAGATTGAGAAATCAATGTTTCAAAAAGTTTTAGGTTACAAGGAAAAGCCACATTTAACCTCTTCCCTTATGAATCTTTGGTTGCTTTTAAAAGAGAAATTTATAATCACTTAACTTCAGTATAGTTAAACTAAAGGACTTATATTTTCCCCCACAGAATTTAAGAGTGACTATATTGCTTAGAGAGAAGGATCATTTTAAAGGAGAAATAGAATAGAAACATGCTAAAACAGGACTTTAAAATTACTGTTTTAATTAAATTCTAGTTAGTTTTAAAGCAAACATTTTATACATATTAGAGGGCTTTGATATTTAAGAAAAGAAGAATGAAAGGAAACTCAGATGAAAAACTGTTTTTACAGCATTTAAGAAACACTTTGTCTAGTGATGTCCTAACACAGTCAGCAAGGCCAGTGGACAAGGTTGGCCTCCATTCGTAGGAAAAGTAGTTATCACTGGGAGTGATTATTTTGGTAATCCATTGGATTCTAGCACTCATTTGCAAAGATAGAATTTGCCAAATCAAATGACATCAAAGTACATATATTGAAGAGCACAGATATTAAATCCATATTGATTGGTTATGCCTTTTTACACCAGACCTCTAGCTCCTTTGTCCTTGATCCTATGTGAGAGAATATAGATAGCCATTGAAAACTCATCTTCATAATGTGAAAATATCTTTCTGATAAAGGTTATAATCATGGTGAATGAAAGGAGCAGGGAGTACAGTGTTATAATGTACATTTCCTTTGTATTATTTAAAATGCGTGACCAAAACTAAGAATATTTAAGCAATTTAGGTATGGTCAGCTAAGTTATTTTATTTGAATAACGTATGTGCTTTCCCTGATTTTCTTAGAAAAGCTTAGCAAATACATGCCCTGGGATTTAATGAGCCCCCAATCCCCAATCTGGTTGACTAAATTTATGCATAACCCAATAAGGACATCATCAGAGTTAAAAGAAAGGATGAAAATTCACTAGCCTCTAAGTGTTATTTTAGTTTCATGTGAATATAAAAACAAGCTTGTCTCTCAATCATTGCATCACCAGTAAACTTGTGCTTCTTTTTTTGGCAAATCAGCCTTAAAAAGCATTGTTCAAGCCTCATTTTTGAAACCCCTCACTTTAATAGTAACCTGTTGGGGAAAGGAACAGTTTAAAAACTTCTAGAGCAGAAGCCTTCTACTTCTAGAAGTTTAGAAAACTTCTAGAAGCAAATTGGAATCTATATTATGTTCCCAAATTTATTGATCATGCTAAATAGATTCTCTAGAGAAGTAAGAATGGATCTGCTGCTGCTTAGAAAGCTTATAGTAGATGATAGTATAAGGCAGGCATCCCCAAACTTTTTACACAGGGGGCCAGTTCACTGTCCCTCAGTCAGTTGGAGGGCCGCCACATACTGTGCTCCTCTCACTGACCACCAATGAAAGAGGTCCCCCTTCCTGAAGTGTGGCGGGGGGCCAGATAAATTGCCTCAGGGGGCCGCAGTTTGGGGATGCCTGGTATAGGGATTTCTTAGGGGTCATTAGGGCTTGTTTATATATTTTTATTTTCTCTGTTGGGTCCAAAATGAAGTGACTTCTCTCTAGTTAGTAGGAAATAATGTGTAGGACTTCATAGCTATTTTGACATATTTGCTTTCACATATTGTAGTGTACACATCACAATATGTAGACATTTCCTTTTTGCATGCTTCATGGCATTTTTTAATGGAACTGATTTAACACTGCTCCAAAATAAAAGTCATTCATACCTGTTTCGAAAACATGATATCTGGATAAAGAAAATGTGGCACATATACACCATGGAATACTATGCAGCCATACAAAAGAATGAGATCATGTCCTTCACAGCAACATGGATGGAGCTGGAGGCCATTATTCTAAGTGAACCAATGCAGGAACAGGTAACCAAATACCACATGTTCTCACTTGTAAGTGAGAACTAAACATTAAGATCACATGGACACAAAGAAGGGAGCAACAGACACTGGGGCCTACTTGAAGGTGGAGTGTGAGAGGAGGGAGAGGATCAAAAAATTTCCTATCAGGTACTATGCTTGTTACTGGGGTAATGAAATAATCTGCACACCAAACCCTGTGACATGAAGTTAACCTATATAACAAGCCTGCATATTTACCCGCTGAGCCTAAAAGTTAAACAAAAGGGAAACATGTTATCATAAAGTAAGCTTTTATTTATTTAAATTATTTATTTTATTTTATTTTTTTAGAGACAAGGTCTTGGTATGTTGCCCAGGCTGGTCTTGGACTCCTGGACTCAAGCAATACTCTTGCTTTGGCCTCCCAAAGTGCTGGGATTACATCGTGCCTGGCTGATTTTAAAAATTACCTTGTGATAAGCTTGATTTTGAAATTTAAGCCTTTACAGAGCATTTCCATTAAAAAGTAGGAATATTTTGTTGTTGCTAATTAATCTTAATGTGGTTATGGTGCTGTATGATAAAGTCATGCAGAATCATTACAGTAAGGAGGGTTTAAAAGCTTTCTATATATCTTTGGCAGATTGGGCAAAAAACAAGATAAAAAAGAATATGAGTGGTATAAGGAATAAACTAGATTCAAAAGATATATGTGTGCATAAAGGATGTATTAATGTTGAATATCTGATAAAATACAGAAAACTAGAGTGGTATAGAAAATTTTAAATGTAAAAACCTACTTACAAGTGAAAAAATACATTCCCAAATAGATCCAATGAAAATTAGTACTTAATTTACAGACTACTTGGAATATAATAATAGTGAAAACACTATACAGGAAATGACCAATATTATACAAAGAGAAAAAATAATTTGAAAAGGAATTATTTGTTTAATGGAAGTCAATAAAATTAGAAGGTTGGAAAGAGTAACTGCAACCTGAGGAGAGAAAGAAATTAATAAAGTAAAAATTAGTGAATTAGAAAATAGCAAAAGAAAAGCTTAAACCACATACAAATTTAAAGCTTTTGTATGAAACAATAGACAGTAGAGTTAAAAGGCAGAAGACAAACTAGTAAAATACTTGAAGCACATATGACAAAGGATTAAATATTCTCAAAATATAATTCTTTCTATTCAGTTTATTTAAAAAGCTAAAACAAAACGAACAAACAAACAAACAAAAACAAAACAAAGAGAAACTATTACCTGTTATGAAAAAAAGGAAGGTGGCCAAATCAATAGAACATTCATTTAGAAGCCCTCTCAGCACCTGCAAAAGGACTAATTAATATATGACAAAAAGATTCAATTTCACTAGGAACCAAGAAGTATAAATTAAAACAGCCAGTCAAACATCATGATTGGGCTTTCAGATTAGGAGACATGAGAAAGGTCATGATAGGTGGTAATGAGGAAGCTGTCTTCCTGGTGTGCCACATATGTGGCCAACTGTGCGTTCAACCTTCCTGGAGGCCAGCTCGAAAATCTGCACTAAATGCCTTGGTTAGGCACAAACCTTTTGGCACAGGAATTCCACTCCTAGAAGTTTATTTTTATCAAACGATTCTATAATTGTGCAAGGGAATTGGTTCAAAGCTGATTTTGAAACATTGTTCATAATTACGAATGTTTAAAAACAGCATCAATATCCATCATAGAAAATTGGTTGATTAGAGTATTATATATTAATTCAACAAAATGCTATGAAGCAGAGTATTTTTATCTTTAAAAATATTTTAAATTTTAATTTAAAATTTATGAAAATAAAGAAATTTTTCATGATAAATCAACAAAACAGTATGCATGCCATAGGGAGCATAATTCCATTTTACTTAAAGAATTTTACATAGGATAATATATATGCATATATATGTACACACAAAAAACTACCTACTGGGTACTATGTTCATTACCAGGGTACAATATACCCATATAACAAACCTGCACATGTTTTTAATTTACAGACTACTTGGAATATAATAATAGTGAAAACACTATACAGGAAACAACCAATACTGTACAAAGAAAAAAATAATTTGAAAAGGAATTATTTGTTTAATGGAAGTCAATAAAATTAGAAGGTTGGAAAGATGTACCTCATGTATCTAAAATAAAAGTTGAAATTTTAAAAAATAAAATGAAAAAGAAATTCTGATGCAGAATTTACACCAAAATTTTAATAGCATGGGCAATTTTAATTTGTGGTTCTGTGTTGTTTTCTCATTTATATGTGATAAATAACCATCTTTTGTATAACTTTAAAAAAAAGGTTTTGAAATAAATGAAAATATAATGAAAAAGAGGATACCTAAATAGAGGATGATGAGAAAGAAAGAAAAGTATAAAATGGTGAAAACAGAGTATCTAGGAGGAGAAACATGTACCATAAAAGAAATAGATTAAACTTTACAAGAAAATAGATTAACTTTTATATGAAAGTCAAAGGTACATGTGGAAATTAAGTGGAAATTAACTTTAAAGTAGAAACAAAGCATCTGAGACTCTACATGCTTGACATAATTGTGTAATCCTGTTTATTATGATTATTTTTGTTGTGATTATACAGATTTTGTTACCTCTTTTCCCTTTACTCTGCCTGTGCAAATACGTTATTTTCCTCACTGAATTGGATATTGTTAAATGACCATATTAGGAGTCTCCAATGCTCACAATCCCTCGTTCATTGCCTGTTGCTCAATAGTGTCTTTGTTTCAAATGCTCAAATTCCATGAGATGAAGCCTCCCCATCTTCCTGGACCAATTCTTCTTCCTTAAATTCTAGTTTCCTACTTGTCAGCACTGTTGCCTACTATCACTATGTTGTGTGTAATGTACCAATAATGTATATTGTCTAAGGATTATCAGTGAGCCATTTCATGACCTAATTTCTGGCTCTTGATTTTTCGACTGTTTTACTGTTTTAAAAATCTCATTGAGGTTTAAAGATAACATATAGTATTGGGCTAGCAGAATAACAATGTAAAATTTAAATTTAAAAGTCAATTCATTTGCCTTGAACCCATGTATTTATACAATTAGATGTATACTCTGAATATTGAAAAACAGGATGACAATTGAAATACCAAGCTGAGAATTAGAGTCCTACTATGAAATGCTCCCTTTAGGAAAAACAATTTCTTTTGGTTTCAGTCATGAGCAGCACTTACTATACGTTTGCTAGGCACCCCACCAGACACCTCCAGTGAAACAAGAGCAGAAAGGCTTTGAGGTATAAAGTGTCTGGTTCCTAAGTACAAACAGATTAAGACTGATGCTAGTAAAAGCCAGTGACTTAATCTGACTCTAAAATATAAACAGGGTTTAGAAAGAAATTAAAATTGAAGAGAACATTTTGCATACATATGACAGAAAAAAGTTACTATTTTATTATTGCCAAAGTTTAATGAGTTCTTACAAATTAATAAAGAAAAAACGGGGAAATGATGCTTAGTCAGAAGGCTGCTGTGTCAGTTCAGGGGAGAGACGATGACGGCTTGGGCTAGGGTCACAGCAGTGGAAATAGTGAGAAGTGGTTGGATTCAGAATATATTTTGTAGATCCAATCTTTTTAATTACTGATGGATTTGATATGAAAAATGAGAGAAAAGGCAAAATCGAAAAAAAGATTTTGGGATCTTAGACAATGGGTACATGTTAGTGCCATTTAATTATGTAAGGAAAGGATAAAGTGGAATGGAACATTTGGTTTTAATGGTGCAAAGTTTGAGATGCCTCGTACACATCAGTATCTAGTCAGGATAGTGTTAGTTATAATGCTATAACAAACAAGCCCTCAGTAGCTTCAAACTACAAGATTTATTTCTTGCTCAGGCTGCATATTCATCTGAATATTCATCATCAAGTTGACTGGGCTCTGTTTTTTTGTTTGTTTGTTTGTTTGTTTGTTTTTCTGGAGATGTAGTCTCACTCTGTTGCCCAGGCTGGAGTGCAGTAGCGTGATTTCTGCTCACTGCAACCTCTGCCCTCCAATTTCAAACAATTCTCCTGCCACAGCCTCCCAAGTAGCTGGGACTACAGGCACATGCCGCCACACCCAGCTAATTTTTTGTATTTTAGTACAGATGGGGTTTCACAGTGTTGCCCAGGCTGGTCTCAAACTCCTGATCTCACACAATCTGCCTGCCTTGACCTCCCAAAGTGCTAGGATTACAGGAGTGAGCCACTGTGCCTGGCTGGCTAGGGCTCTTCTCTTTGTTATTCTCACTACAGGACGCAGGCCAGTAGGATTACTGCTTATCACTATGGCAGACAAAATGAATGAGTAGAGAATCATACCCTGGCTGTTAATGATGAGGACTGAAAGTAACATGTTATTTACACACTCCTTTTATTGTCTAAGGCAAGCCACATGGCTATACCTAAATTCAAATGTACAGGAAGTACAATCTTACTAAGTGCCTTGAGGAGAACCAAATATTTGGGTGACTATCTCACTATCCAAAAGGAGATATCTTCTAGACAGTTACATATGTAAATCTAGAGTCCAGGGAAGATGTTTGCAGACAGAGATTTGGAACTTGTTAGGTATTTAAAATCGTGGCACCTAGGAGGAAAGTATAGAAACCAAAAACAGAGAGCTGAGGACAAAATATCTATCCTCAAAAAATATAGTAGAAGAGGAGAAACCAGCAAAAGAGACAGAAAAAGAATAGGTGTGTGTGTGTGTGTGTGTGTGTGTGTGTGTGTTTCTGTATTTATATGAGCATATACACAGGCATAAAAATGAGTTTGAAGGATTAGAGATTATTGTGAATTTTTTAGACACTTGTGTTAATTTATTTGTTACTGCATTCATATATTATTAACTTGAAATCAAATAAGGTAAGAAAAAATTGTTATACTAGAAGTGTGGGTTGGGGGGGAAGGTAGATGGGAGCAGTAACATCTAAATAGACTGGAAAAGTGAGTATAGGCACATTGTGGGAAGCTAGAAGACCAGGTGAGCATTTGCCTAGGCCTAGTTGGTAATGATTATAATTGCACAAAAGCCATACACTTGCATATTAAAATTAAGCATTCTGAATAGAGAAATCAGGCAGACAAGTATCCCAGAACAAAACCTAAAATAAGTCATTTATTTAGGACCCTATTGTTTTTAAGAAACTATAAGCAAAGGGAACGAGCACATTTTAACTTCAAACTGTAGTTTTTTTCTAACGCATTTATTTTCGTTAACACAAGTTGTCTTGCCTCAACTTGGTGCATATTATCTTAATTCAAAGGTAAAAAAGAATTGTTTTAATTATTGGAATATGCAGAATCTAGTAAACAAAGCTGTAAAAATAAAACAATAGTATTTAAATAAGGGTTTAGAAAATATATTCAGTAGCATGCCAACTGAGTTATCCCTAAAATGGAAAAGGCTTATATTATTCAGGGATATCTAATTGTGAAAAAAAGGATATTAAACATCAACTTTGCATGATGACAACACACATTCTTCAACATAAAATATTATTGACTATGTTTTAATTGAAGAAAAGTTCTGATTGAGACATTTTAATTCTCTTCTTTGAAGTAATTACCCATTAGTCTCATAAAGTTACTCATTTTGTATCACAGGGCCTTTAAAGAGAATTGGTGACACTTCTAGGGAGTAAGTCAAAAAATAAAATTTTAAATAAAAACCAAAGAGCAAAATAGAGCCTTAAGAAAGGATCAGCCTTTCAAAATATTTCTATCACTGCAATGAATCCCTCAAGTAAGAAACTGAAAAAATATACAGATTGGCCTTGACTTATGATGCTGTTATTTCCCAGCAAACCTATCGTAAATAGGAGAGTGTGCTGAATGCATATCACTTTCACACCATCTTAAAGTCAAAAACTTTTAAGTGAGACCATCATAAGTTGGGGACTGTCTATATATTGTTTCCACATAGACCAGTGATTCTCAACCCAGGGTGATTTTTCTCTCTGGGGACCTTTTTTTTGATTGTCAGACTGGGGAGTTACAACTGGCATTTAGTGGGTTGAAGCCAGAGGTGCCGCTCAACATCCTATAATGCGCAGAACATCCTCCACAACAAAGAATTATCTCATCAAATATGTCAAGTGTCAAAGTTGATGAACCCAGACCTCACTTAAAATAAGTATGCAAGATACCCCTATATCCAAACAGCCTATAAAGATTTGGACCTGTGTCCATCATTAATGAAGCCCAGTTTACTTAGGATTGGAAGAAGAACTGGAATCTGTTCAGCCTGCAGAGTCTGGCCGCATGCAGTCCACTCTCCATCATGTTTCAGCAGTAAATTCTTCCTATGAAAAATACATTCCCTGTCCTTGATTTGCTGGTTTGCCTTAGGAAGTATGACAATAACCAAACAGATTTTCATACTTGGGCTTGCCTACTTGGTCAAGGACTGTGCATATTACAAAGAATTGCCTTTACCCACACTATTTTGTGAACATATGTCTTTCATTAAGTTTTTTAAAAAATAAATTTTTATAAATTTGGCTTTTATATGCTTTCTCTAAAAGCCTCTTTCAAAATTGGAATTCCATGAAAACAGAAAAAAGGTAAAATATTTCAGTATTTGACCATGAGAACAAGATACAAAAATAGACTCAGTAAGGAACAGTTAAAATATGAGTCTTTATCAAGAAAAACTTTTCTAATTTTCCAACCTTAAAATCATCATTCTTTCTTTTCCATGTGGCCCAATAACTTAACTCATGAATTGTCAAATAGAAAATTCTTTTGACCAGGGTATGCAATATATTGTCTGGCAGTCAAGATTTTTAGTCACTTTTATACAAATGAGACAGTTGAAGCTAGACCCAAAGATACAGCTACCCACATCAATTTGCTCAGCCCATTTAGAGGTAGAGTTTTTCAGGCATAAAAGCATAGACTTTTATACTTTGATTTTCTTCAAATGTGACAAAATTACTGAAATCAATGATAGAAGCCAAGTCTTATGAAAACTATTAAAAATTTTACATTTCCAATTCATGTGAAGTGCTGAGAGGGTTATAATTATGATGAATTATAGAAGTATGAAAAATATAAAATGCATAGTATTATTTATAGAATACAAGACAAATCCTTTCATATGTTCATTGCAGCACTATTCACAAATAGAAAATATATGGAATCAACCTAGGTGCCCATCAATGGTGGATTGGATAAAGAAAATGTGGCACACCACATATCCATATATGCCATGGAATACTATGGAGCCATAAAAAAGAGTGACACCATGTCCTTTGCAGCAACATGGATGCAGCTGGAGGCTATTATCCCAATAGAATTAATGCAGAAACAGAAAGCCAAATACCACATGTTCTCATAAATGGGAGCTAAACCTTGAGTGCACATGGACATAGAGAAGGGAACAATAGATGCTAGGGACTACTGGAGAGGGGAGGGAAAGAGAGAAAGTAGGGTGAAAAATTACCTGTCGGGTACTATTCTCAGTACCTGGGTGACAGGATTGTTTGTACCCCAAATATATAGTATGTATATATAATATATATATAAGGTTTTCTTTTTTCTACTTTGGCTTCCCATTCAAAAAATTGTTTATTTATCTCTTTCTCTTCATCACTAAGTATCTTTAAATTAGCTCACTTAATTCTCACAATAATGCTAGAGACATTTGGCAATGTCTAAAGACGTACCTGATTGTCACAACTGGGTTGGGGGTACTACTATCTAGTGGGTGTAGGCCAAAGATGCTGCTAAACACTCTATCAGGCACAGGACAGCCCCCAACAACAATGAATTATCCTGTCTAAAATGTCAATAATACTGCTGTTGAGACTCTTCATTTTAGAAAGAAAGAGCATGAAGCTTAGCAAAGTTAGCAAACTGGACAAAGGTCACACATCTAATAAGTGAAGGCATCACGCTTTGATTGAACCCAGGATTAAGTCTAGCACTAATGCACTTTCTAATGTTTATACTCAATTTCAGTCTAATTTATTATTATATGCAAATTTAGAATAAACATCTTTGAGCATAATTTCCCATCTACATTTCTGATTATTTCCTTAGGGTAGATTTATAGAAGTGAAAAGTATCAAAGGAAATGCATAATTAAAGGTTTTCTATAATTATAATTTATAGCTATAAATTATATAGGTAATTTAAATGTTATATTTTTTAAATTATTCCTTCAAATTATAAAGTTTTTGATTCATGTAATCAATTTATTTTCCATAAATCTGGAGCTTGTTCACATTCCTGACATCTTACCTAACCATAGCCTACAATAACTATTGTTTTCTTTTACCTTCTTATTTAATCCTTGACAGTTTGATCATTTGCCTTTCCCTTTAAAAAAAAATAAAAGTTCCTTCTCTCAGTTTTCCTTCTCTCAGTTAGTATTCTTTAATTGCAAACTTATTGACTCTCTAATTAGAGGGTTAAGGGAGTGCAGAGTAGTTTTTAAATGCCAGTCTGAGCTCAAATCCCAGCTCTGCTGCTAACTGGTTGGGTGACTTTGTGCGAGTGACTCTGATCCTCTGTCCTCATTCATTAAATGGAGCTTGATCACAATCTACCTCACAAATACTAAATGAGTTAGTATTTGTGAAATATGTAGAATAGTACAAGGAACAAAATTAATTCTCAAAACATATTGGCTATATTCCATATCATTATTTTTTGTACTTGGCATAGTGTTTTCATCATTGTCAAAGTGCCTTCTGTGATTTTGGACCCAATAGTTTTTCTGACTCCCAATATTATCTTCATTCTCCAAATGCCACCTCTTTTCCAAGCTTGTCATTTACCAAGAACTTTACTATTTATTAAGGCCCTGATAGGCTCATTAGGGCTACCTATTGCTGAGTTACTTATTGCTTGGCTTTTACATTCAGAATTTGTTCATGGCCTGGCATCTTACTCCAGTCTTCCCTAAACACTGTATTCTTATATACCCTCCTACTACACCAGTTCCACAGAGATTGCAGATTACTCATCTCAGTTGTTCTCTGCTGTTATATTTTCTTAGATGAAAGTTCTGCATAGCAGTGCTTCTCAAAGAATGCTCAGACTATTTAAAAAGAAGAGAAGAAGATTCCATTACCCAAAACATTTGGGTTTCATTGTGTTCTGCGTCTCCCTTCTGGTGACACACAAAGTTTATTAGCATTTTAAAGTATTTGAAAAGAGGCCGAGCGCGTAATCCCAGCACTTTGGGAGGCCGAGGCAGGTGGATCACGAGGTCAAGAGATCGAGACCATTCTGGTCAACATGGTGAAACCCCGTCTCTACTAAAAATACAAAAAATTAGCTGGGCATGGTGGTGCGTTCCTGTAATCCCAGCTACTCAGGAGGCTGAGGCAGGAGAATTGCCTGAACCCAGGAGGCGGAGGTTGCGGTGAGCCGAGATCTCGCCATTGCACTCCAGCCTGGGTTACAAGAGTGAAACTCCGTCTGAAAAAAAAAAAAAAAGTATTTGAAAAGAACAGGGATAAAGAAACATGTATAAGTTTTTAACACCATAATTCCTGAATTTATTTTATCAAATAACACACTTTAAAAAAGAAAAACCACGCCTGTCACCATCTTGTAGTACAGTATCAGTGTTCAGTTGGGAACACTGCTGAAGAATAGGGAAGAGACCATGAATGTCCACTAGCTCAAGTTTTCTCAAAGTGGACCATGTGCCTTGCATCAGACATAGCCAACTTGCTAATTAAAAATGCAAACTCCTGGGCTAATCCCAAGTCTTCTGAATTTGAATATCTGGAAATACGGCCTGAAAGTATTCATTTTAAACAAGATGCCAGCGTAATTTTGATAACCTGTAAAGTTTTGAAATTCCTATGCTAGGTACTAACGGCAGCCAGAGCGTAAATGACAAAAGCTATGACTATTTTCCTTCTGTTACTATTGAGGAGAATTTTTAGACCCGTAGCCTTTGATTTTACTGGGAAGCACATTGATGTAATAGTGAGAATCATGCCATAAGTCTGGGTTTACCAGAAATTCAACTTTTGAATCACATCCTTCCCAAGTCCTTGTCAGCTGTGAGCAATAGCAAATCATTTTACCAGTAGCTCAGGAGCCTGTGAATGGATTCTGTTCACAGCTCCAACACTGATGGTGGGGAGTCATTCCATTTCCTCATTGAAAATGACTGTTGGCAGTCCCCAGGCTAGGAGAATGATCTAGAGAAGCCTAGTACATTTCTCTGTGGTACAGGATCAGAGCAGCCACAGCCCACTGGGTGTACCCTGAGAGCTCATACTAACTCACTCTTTTCTGTATATTTGTTTGTTCAAAAAAGTCATTACCATATCTCTTTGTACTTTTCTGCTAAGTAGCTCTGAAAACTTTCAGGGAGTTTTTCAGACGAACGTAAGTATATAATCCATCCTTCATTATGGTTTTAAATCCAGAATGAAAGTACATCCAAACCTGACACATGTAAAAGTAGAAAGTTTGTTTATGCAGGTGTGTAGTTTTAGTTTTCTTTCTTTTAACCTTCTTGCTTTTTATACTTATTCTGCTCAATAATATTAATTTGTTCAAAGGTATATTTACATTTTCTTTTGACCATGATGTTCATTGACATTAGGTTTTCTAAATAAAAAAGAAAGTTTGATTACTATTGAAGAAAAGTTGAGGGGAACACCTCATTGTGATATATTTGGTCATACTGTATGTTAAGTTGTTGCTTTTCAATGTGTAAAGGATTTTTCCTCTTGGGATTATTTTTTTACAGTCTACCTCTAACTAAATTTCCTTCCTGACTTCTGAGCATATTGAATGTTTGCATCTGCCACCCTTGGGGGAAGGAAGCACCATGAAAGTGCTGTTCTTAAAAATGTTTGCCCAACTTCAAACTCTTTTACCTCTCTATTTCTGTTTATTTTCTCACCAATATGTTTCTAGAATGTTCACATTAGCTCATATCACCTTAGCAACCTCATCTCTCTCAAATACCCTTGCCCTGGCCTCATTACCAGCATTAACCAGTCAGTCACCTGTTCAGGAACCAAGGGTACCCTAACCTGGCAGGATATCTACTCCTCAAAATTGTGCAGTTTGAAATAGATTTTATCATTCTGTGCTTATGTGCCAAAGCACCCAGAAATGCAACAAACACTTGATGTTTATATTTTAGGGCAGTAGACTCCAGAATCATCCCCGAGCTTGGGGATTCATTATGTCTGTCTAGGTCTTCCTGAGTCACCTCCCAGTCTCTGATATGTGAAAGAAGCCTAAAAGCCCCCCTCTTTCATCTCTCCTTCTTGCTTGTCGTGTCTGTTGGAGTTTGATGTGATTTATTGCTTCTCTCACCTCACATCAGTTCTGTTCAACAACTTTTTATTGCGCACCTGCTAGGTGCTAATAATAAAAGATTGCTAAGTTAGTCATGATTTCTGTTCTTAAGGAGCTCACTATAGAACAGAAGTTTACAATAGAGGGTGATAAAGGTGTGCTCAGGGTTCACTGGATCATAATGCATTACACCTGATTTGTGAGGTCAGGTGTAGTGAGACATACCCCTGGACAATAGACAAGGAGTCCAGTCACCAAAGATTATTCTTCATCTAGTGCCAGCAAGAAGCTATGAAAGGACAGTGTGGTGTTTTAGATTGTACAATCTAGCAGCTGTATGGAGAATGGATTTAGTGGGAGCCAGAAGTAGTACTAGTTAAGGAGAGCCATAGTATTTAAGAAGAGAGGTGGTAAGGACCCAAACCAAGGAGAGTTTTAAGGAATAGATGGTGATGCAAATGAAAACTGTGTACCTTTCCAATCTTTTGGGTTATATTCTTTCAGGGAATTTAGGATATAATCAGAATCATATGTAGTTTGACATATTCCCTTGTATTATAAATGTGGATTGACAGCCTCTACTCCATAGAAGCAGCACTGCTCTGTCCCCATTGCTGGTCTCAATTTCTGTTTCTATAGGAGAAGCACTACTTGGTCCCTATTGCTGGTCCCAACTTCAGTCTCTGTCTTCCATACTGACCCCCTGCCTAGCTTCCACTGAGCTGCTTTGCAAGATCACCATTGAGGTTTATGCTGACCATTCTTAGGAGCTTTTCCTGATGAGTCACTGACAAACATGGTGCATTCACCATGAACTTTACAATCTTCATGACACAAAGTGAAGAATAAATTAGAATACATTGTATTAAGTGCATTTCATTGATTCATGGAGTAGGATTTCCCTTCACTAAATCAACGCAATGAGACATTTCAGTGGGGAGAAAAAGCAGAGACTGGAGTTTTTTAGATATAGAATCATGTCATCTGCAAACAGGGACAGTATGATTGGGACTCTTCCTAATTGGATGCCTTTTATTTCTTTCTCTTGTCTGATTGCTCTGGCCAAGACTTCCAATACTATGTTGAATAGGAGTTGGGAGACAGGGCATCCTTGTCTTCTGCTGGTTTTCAGTGGAATGCTTTCAGCTTTTGCCCATTCAGTATGTTGTTGGCTGTGGGTTGGTCAGAGATGGCTATTATTATTTTGAAGTGTGTGCCATCAATGCCTAGTAAACCCCATAGTCTCTGCCCAAAAGCTCCTTGAGCTGATAAACAACTTCAGCAAAGTTTCAGGATACAAAATCAGCACAAATCAGTAGCATTCCCACACCAACAACATCCAATCCAAGAGCCAAATCAGGAACTCAATCCCATACACAGCTGCCACAAAAAGAATAAAATACCTAGGAATACAACTAACCAGGGAGGTGAAAGAGCTCTACAATGAGAATTACAAAACACTGCTAAATGCAATCAGAGATGACACAAGCAAATGGAATTAAATTCCATACTTTTGCATAGGAATAATCAATATCATTAAAATGGCTATAATGTCCAAAGCAATTTATAGACTCAATGTTATTCCTATTAAACTGCTGGTAATATTCTTCACAGAATTGGAAAAAAACTAGTTTAAAATTCAGATGAAACAAAAAATGACAGTGAATAGCCAAGGCCATCCTAAGCAAAAAGAACAAAGGTAGAGGTATCCTGTTACCCAACTTCAAGCTATAATACAGGGCTACAGTCATCAAAGCAGCATGGTACTGGTACAAAACCAGACATATAGACTAATGGAACAGAATAGAGAAGCCATAAATAATGCCGCACACTTTGAGCCATCTAATTTTCAACAAAGCTGATCAAAGCAATGGGGAAAGGATTCCCTATTCACTAAATGGTACTAGGATAACTGGCTAGCCATATGCAGAAGATTGAAACTGGGCCCCTTCTTTATACCATAAACAAAAATTAAGATTGATGAAAGACTTAAATGTAAAATCTAACAGTATCAAAAACCCTAGAAGATAACCTAGGCAATACCATTCTGGACATAGGAATTTGCAAATATTTCATGATGAAGATGCCAAAAGCAATTGCAATAAAGCCATACCATTGTCTGTAAGGAACTTAAACAAATTTACAAGCAAAAACCAAACAATCCCATTAAAAAGTATGCAAAGGGCATGCACAGACACTTCTCAAAAGAAGATATACCTGTAGCCAATAAGTATATGAAAAAACGCTCAACATCACTAATCATTAGAGATGAGAAATTCAAATCAAAACCACAATGAGATAGCTACTCCCACCAATCAGAATGGCTACTATTAAAAAATAAAAAAGTAGCAGATGGCAGTGAGGTTGAAGAGAAAAGGGAATGCTCATACACTGCTGGTGGGAATGTAAATTAGTTCAGTCATTGTGGAAAGCAGTATGGTGATTCTTCAAAGAATAAAAACAGAATTACCATTCGACCCAGCAATTCCATTACTGGTTATAGGCCCAAAGGAATATAAATTGTTCTACCATGAGGACACATGCACACATATGTTCCTTGTACAGAACTATTCATGATAGGAAAGACATGGAATCAACCTAACTGCTCATAAGTGGTAGACTGGATAAAGGACATGTAATACATATACAGCATAAAATACTATGCAGCCATAAAAAAGATCAAGATTACGTTCCTCTAGCTCCACGAATGGAGGTAGAGACCATTATCCTTAGCAAACTAATGCAGGAACAACAACAAAAAAACACAAACATTACATGTTCCCACTTATAAGTGAGAGCCAAATAATGAGAAGGAATGGACCCAAGGAGGGGAACAACAGACACTGGGGCCTCCTTGAGGATGGAGAGTGGGAGGACAGAGAGAATCAGAAAAATACCTGTCATTTGTACACCAAACCCCCATGATGTGAGCTTACCTATATAACAAAATTGCATATGTACCCCTGAACCTAAAATAAAAGTTAAAGGGCGAAAAAAGTAAACATGTTGTAGAAGTCAAAATCTATGGTAGTCTTGTTCTTTGTCTTATCTGTTACTTCTCAGTAATCTGTAAAGCTAGCTATTGTTTCTGATATGAGTCAGTTTCTTAGAGAAACCTGCAAAATATATTTTCTCCATTGTGTTAAACTCCATAGCAATAAACTTGGTTTAATGTGGTCAGTATTATCACAGATCAGGCCTCCCTAAGGCAAGGGAGCTCAGCCAGTAATTTGGGAAGGCTTTGAAGCCACATGCACATGTATACATTAAGCTCTAACACTTACCGTAATTTCGATTAACATAGAATAATCTAAAGACATGCTGATTAGACACTGTGTGGCTCGTACAAAACACTCTGGGCAGGGGGTTGGAGAAGAGAGACTCTTTAACTATTCCTAGCACCAACAAGCAGGGCCTTCTTTAATCATTTATAACACATTTTCTCAACCTTTTTTTCTTGAGTGATGCTCTTAGAGAGTAAAAACAACAAAATTCCAAAAGCTTTTGCTAATTAAAAAGAGAGGAACTGAAACTGTTGTAGATTATGTCAGTGAAATCCACATTAAAAAAAAAAAGTAGAACTCCAGATCTCTTTTAAAGTGTATGATTTACACCATATTCCAGTAAATTGATGCAGGCCGATAACTTTCATTCATTCCTCTTGTATGTCATGTGGGGCACACTTAGAGTAGTCGGTTCTCCCAGGGACAAAGCAGGAAGACTAACTAGAGCCCATGTTGCTTTTTATGATATGTGGTTTTGAATTTCAGAGGAGTTGAGTGCAGTGTGAATCATAGAAGCAACCAGCTGAAAAATCCTCAACCCTATAACAAAAAACAGATTTTTTACCATATTTCTTCCAAGTTTTTATTTCACATGCAAGTCTGAGATACAAAATACTCTGTAAAATTTTAAGGAAGCCACAGTAGTTCTTACTGTTTGGGGATTTCCCGTAGAGAATAATCGTCTTCAGAATGGTCCTTTTTTTGCCAAAAGGTTTATTATGTGGACTGAATGGCTCAACCAAACAGATAACACCATCTCCATTTTATTTTACATGTTATTTACTGGGGTTTCCCTGAAGAAAGCTTAAGAATTCTTTCCTCATGAGTCACTGACTAAGTAATTGTTTTTTTAAAATATAAACTTTCCTTCTGCTGGTCAATTTGGAACAGTCTTCTCATCTTCTGTTCACTTCAGGACTGCTTTGCCTTCATCTGTAAATGATCACGTCTATAGCCAAATTGAGCAGTTCAAATGTAGCCAGTTTCTTTCCATTTAGCACTCAAGTTTGAAAAATCAACAGTCTGGCCAGGCAAGATACAGAGGACTTCATCCTCTGAAAGTGACCTACATAATTATATTTTCATAGCATTGGCAAAATGCCTCTCCTTGGTTTAATTTCTGCTGGATTTAATGGGATGAGGACTTGCACCCATTTTTTATCAAGAATTATCAGTGGTTGCTCTGCCTAGGTTATGCTACCTTTTTACTGTTATGAGTGGGTTAGAAGGTGTTGTTTTCTATATTCATCTTCTTATTGAACTAGAGGCTATAATTATTGCCCTCGGTAGTGGCTGAACTTTCTAGTTAAATATTGACCCCTTCACAAATGTGTTAAAATGAGTATTAAAGTTGGCTTTTTCTCCATGAAAATGGCCCTATAATTGCAATCTTCTATTCTGAAGGAGAAATGTTGTTTTAAAGAATATTTCTGAACCCCTTCCCATCCACTTTCCCAGTGGCTATAAGAAGCCTGCTGTTGCCAACTGAGTGGTCTAGAGTCCCTGCTAATTACCTCCTTCCACAGCTTTTGATTTGGAGCCGAACTGATGGCGCCAGCGGCTGAACCACAGTCAGATCTACAGGCCTCTGATTTGCCAAATGGAATCTATGCAGTTTGTTTCTCACAGAGTTTTATGATGAGACTCAGCTCACACTGGAAATAGACAAGGAATCACTTCAAAATATTAATGGCTGATGATTTGAATTTTGAAGAAAAATAGCCATCAGAATTCTATACTCCATTACCAACATATATGTATCTCTGCACATGTGCTCACAAAAGGATATCACAAAATGTGTTTTTCTAAAGAAGTATTCTATTAATTATATTCCATTATGCATGCTAGTGCCAAAAGCTTTCAGAATACTTCATATTTTATAGCCTGTTAAAGGTTTTATTCTATTGTCTGTTGATCATTAATATGTAGTGCTCATGTCCAAATCAGATATGCCTAGAATTTTTCTCTAAACTGGCATTATTTTAAAATGTAGCTTGGAAAAGAAAACATATTTATATTCATAGGAGGAATAAGAATGGTCTTTCTCAGTAGTTCAGAGGTGTTAGCCTGAGATCCTAATAGTTCAGAGTTTCTCAGCTTCTCATTTCATAGAAAAGAATTAAACAAAAAGCTTTAGTTTCATCACAGTTAAAAATGTTTAGTTCTCAAAACGTATTTTCTCAACTGTGTCTTCTTTCTTATTTGAGGTTTCTGCCGAAAGGGAAATTGATTATATTAGAGAAAATAATGTTGGAAGACAAAACAGTTCTCAGACAAGTGAGAATGAAGGGCTTCCTAAGTGAACCAATCCCTTCTTTCCCTATTAATTTGGCTCCAAATTCAAGTGCTTCAAAATGGAAAATAGTTTTCAGTCTTTTTATTGATAAGTCAAAAATTGTGCATAATTTTGAAGAGCATATAATCTAAATCACACACACATACACACATATGCACACATACTGTTACCCATTAGAACAAGTCAAATACCAGACTTTTAAGTGTATTTGTGCCACTTGATTTACTTATTTATTATGCATACATTTAGTTAGCACCTTCCATGTGTCCAGCATTATGCTTGATTCTGGGCATGAAATAGTCCCTGTTCCCAAAATGTTCCCAGTTTAGGGGGAGACTGATAAGAAAATCATTTTGCATCACCTTGTAACATAAGTGCCATCATAGTTATGTTAGGAGGTAGAGATGAGAGGTACCTAAATTACATTTTCCTGACAAGCAAAGATGTCAATTCACAAATGCTTTGAAGGGGAAGTGAATTCTGAATGGTCACTTCAAAAGTAAGAATCAGGAAGAAAGCTATGAAAAGGGGAATGCACCCCGGACAGAGTAAGAGTAAAAGTAAAAATTCAGAGAAATGAGTGTTTATTGGCATAACTGAAGGTCCATAGTTTTGGCTGCATGAGGTGCATATAAAGCTGGGCATTAAAGACTGAGAGGCCAGGGAGATAGACAGAGAACAAATCATGGTGGGCCTTGTATGCCAAGGGCTAGAAGACTTTATCCGAAGAGCCCTGTGGAATCAATAAAGACATTTAAACATGGGATCATCTTTATATTTTAATAAGAGTATTATACTAGAAGTGAGTAAGCATATTAGGATGTAGGACTGATGACTAAGATACTGTTGCAATAGATAATAAATGTTGAAATGGGGATAGACGCATTTCTGTTTTAAACAGAATGGCAGATCAGACACCCTCATGGACATATACACATATTTACAGTTTAAATGATAATTTAAAATATATCAGATTTGTTTTAAATGCCCTACCAAAATGAGTTAAAAGGAAAGAATCCATAGAAGCAAGACAATGACATGAATGCAGGAAAGCAAAGGAATGGATTTCATCCTGAGGATTTCACCTTAACTTTGGAGATCTTTTGCCTCCATCATGGTGGCCAAATAAAGCCTGGAAACAGGTGTAAAGCTCAGTACATTCCCACTTCCAATCACTCTTAACAGAAGCCTGCCACACAGGCTGGTACTGGAAAAAACTGTGTCCTGGTCTAAGAACATACTAAAAATAAAACCAATGTCCAGAAGAATGCAGCCAGGAAATTATCTTCTATTGACCTTGGCACTAAATAAAAGTGGAGTGATGGTGGTGAGCTGCCTTTAAACTATGTAACCACAAGTTTGCCCCCATTTGAGTGTAAGGTCTGAATTCTCACTACATGTGTGTTTGAGCATCTTAAGCCTCAAGTATAGAATTTAATTCTCCTGGGTTGGTACTACCCTTAGAGAAACTAGCAGAAGCCAAAAACCAAACCAAACCAAACCAAACCAAAACAAAACAAAAACGTTTCCTCTCTGTAAAATTATGCTTGATGATTTGACAGCAAATTTGACCCAGGCCTTACACCCCAAGACAGAGATCTAGGGAAAATGAACAGCTCACAAAAAGCAAAGGAAGGAAGGACATAGGAAATAAGCCACCACTGAGAACAGGAGAAACAACAGGCTAACAGGCTATGAAATCAGACCTTCAGAGATGAGATATTTACAATTTTGGAGTTATTAGGTACAGAAATAAAAAGATGTTTAATATGTTTAGAAATAAAGCTTTAATTATGATAAAAAATCATCGAGCAGATTTGGGGGAATGACTTCTAGAAATAAAATATAATCATCAAAATGAAAAATTCAATTAAAAGATTCAATGAAGCAGTTTAGATATAGCTGAACAAAGAATTAGTAAACTGGAAAATCTGTAGTTACATGAATATACTCACCAGAATAAAGTCCAAGCCAGAATAAAATCCAGAAAGAAAAAGATTGAGATCATAGATTGTGTTAGATCAGGTCTAACATATTTCTAATCAGAGTTCTAGAAGGAAACAGTAGAGAGAATGGGGGAAAGCAGTATAACAGCACTGTTTGTAATAGTGAAAAACCTGGAAATACCCTAAATGGCGATCAATGGAAGGGCAAATTAGTAAATTGTAGTTTACTTACAAATTGGGGTATTATACAGCATCCCAAACAAGTGAACTCTAGTATGTTAAACAGTATGCATGAATTGGCAATATAGGTAAAAGATTATATATAATATTTTTTATGAAACTAAAAACTCTTTAAGACTATATATAGATGCATTAAAACCATAATAAAAGGAATGTAGGGGAATGATAATTATTCTCACTGATAGTTACTTTGAGTGGGAGAGGCAGGGGCTGAGTGGGGGAGGCAGGGGCTGAGTTGGCAGATAGTATTATACTGTACTATCTACAGTATACAGATGAAAATGTGCCATGAACCAGGGAGTATAGTTAATTTAATTCTGTATACTAAAAGTACTTTAAGGAGGGAGGAGGAGGGAGAGATTGAGAATTTTCTAAAATTGTTGAAGTCTAACAATTCTTAGAATCAGGAAACAAAACAATTCTCAAATAGCATTTTTAAGAAATGATATGTAATAATAAGTTACAGCAAGGCACATCATAGTGAAGCTGCAGAACACCAAAGAAAAAGAGATACTAAAAGAAGCCAGAAAGATAGATCACCTACAAAGGAGTGGGGAATTAGATGGACTGCTGATTAATATAACCTGTACAGTATCATTCCATGGATGAGTGATAGAGCCAGGATTTCAGATCCATGTCTTCTGATTCCTATGCCTGTGTTCCTTCTAATATTTTACCAAAATATATCACACATCTATGTACAGAGTATTTCGTGTAATGAAATAAATGTAAACCAGAAAAGTAATGGAAAGAAGAAACCCAATAAAAAGAAAAGCTAGTGTTATCTGTTTAACATAGGAAAAATTTGGTAAAATTTACATGTTTTTAGGTACAAAAGAGACAAGGGAATTAGCATTTGTTAAATTCCTAAATATATGCCAGGCATAATTCTGGTGTTTTAAAAAGAAATCTCATTCAGTTAGCACAACAAACATTTCTGAGCTGGAGTCCTTATTTCCATTTTGTGGTGGAAGAGACTAAGGCTTGGAAAGATTACATGATTTATCCAGTTTCAAAAGCTAGTAAATGGTAAATTCAAATTCTGAAAAGGTATGACCAGTCCTGCCTGAACCACATCTTCCCAGTAGCACTGTCAGTAAATGAATAATGTAATTTGTATTATCTAAAGTGTCCCAAACAGAGCACTTTCTGATAAACTTCTGAGACCACCACTTCCAGTGTCAGGGGTTCCTGCCCCCAGAGACATGTCCAGGAATATTAGTTTTTCCTTTGCACTTCTCTAGTCTTCGTTCCCACTTGCATGCTCTACAGATTCTTCCACCACATTTGATCATCTATTTAAAGTACTGTTTACTGACTATTTCCTAAAGGTTCTAGGGTTTGGAATCCTTGCTATTATTACACTTACTAGACAAATTACTAAATCCATTTGCACCTCAACTTCCTCATATGCAAACTGGGATATAACACACCTTTTGGGGATTCTTGAAATGATTAGCTGAGAAAATGAAATCCATGAAGCTCTTAGTTCAGTCCCTGGCACTTGGAAGTTCTCAATAAGTGATTACTGCTGCCAATATTAGACTCTTTACAGGTACAGAGACAGCTTTTACCGTCAGGGGAATTTATTTTCTCTTCTAGTTTGCCTAAGAATAAATAATCCATCTTTATTTATTCTACTGGTTATAATCTGATACAGTCTTGAACTTTGTTATTAATTTTAGCATATGTTATAAGAAAATGATTATAAAATATTCTGTTCTGAATTTCATTTCAGGATAATTTGAATATAGCAATACATGATCAAATATCTATTTTCTAAATTGAGATTTTAAAAATTCCCAAACTTCATCCCCTGAGTTGAATTCACTAGAATGAAACAAATGAAGACAATGTTCAGTAAGCTTGTAAAGAATCCACATATTAATTGGATCAGTTTGGTCAAAGACTATTTTCGCCTTTAGAATTTATTATTCTGAATTAAGTGGTTATATGGTTGAGTGATTATGTTTAAAAAATCATATTATTTGTACAATGATATGTGAAGAGGATTCCTATAATGCCAGGGGTTAAAAACAAAGAAACACCAAGTCCTCATGTATATAGAAAACTCATGCTAAGGCCAAAAGAAGCAGGAGGAGAGTCAGAAGAAATATACCAAAGCACCAAACATGTACATACGAAATTCTAAATTGATATCAATTTCTGGAAATAAAAATGCTTATTCTTTTTTTAAATTGTACAAACCTCATAAGCCTACTAGGCATGTACATATATATACTTACAACTCATCACTTTATCGATTTTTTTTTCCAACAAAGAGGATAATAAATGAAAGTCTTCCTTCTGGATGATTAGTGGCAGTTGACTTGAAGTTTCAGTCCTTCCTCAGAACTTTTTGGCATAGTAAATAACATTGCAAAGTTGCTCACATTTTTCAAACTCTTCCATTTTATCTTATGTTTGTGTGTGTGTGTGTGTGTCTTGTAGATGAAATATTCTTACAGCTAGTGACTTAATATGCTGGTGAACACAGAGAGCTTGATTTTTTTTTAAACCAATATTCTGTGCCATTTGATCATTTAGGCAATATTCAGCCTTTTCAAAGATTACTTAACTATCATTCTGTCACTAGAGAGGAAGAAGGAAATTCTGTAGTTAGTTTAGGAGAAAAAAATAATGTAAAACAGTTCTTCAAGAAGCGCAGCAATGCAATAAAGCATCTAGATAATCTTTTAGAATATCAGAGCCTGGCGTATGCTAACGGGATCATAGGAGAAGAAAAAAAGCTCCAGTTCTCACTCACATTAAAAGTGCTCTCTTTTATACAAGACACAATTCATAAAATCTTTTTATATCAGCAGGGAATTCATCTATCTGCATATACATGGGGACAGGCGGCTGTTAACAGCATAGCATGACACTGCTGAACAGTTCAGGATGCAGGATAAGGAATATCATTCTTTCATTCCCAACTGAAACAACATCAGAAAATGCAGGCAGGCTAAATAGAATTATCCAAAATGGAGCCTGTCTGAAATTCCAAGTCTTCCAGAGACAAAAGTACTATTCACCTCTTCTTCTTTCTTATGGCTGAAATTCATTTGCATCCACTGAAGTCCTTTAAATTATTACCCCCCTGGGAAAGTCTGCAACCCTTGTAGAACACTTAAAAACATTCAGTTGTTTCTGATCAGACCTATGTTGTTTATAGTTCTCCTGACTCATATTTTAGTATCTTAGGAAGGAAAATTTAGTGCCAGAAATGTTTATCCATCTATATTCTCTTGGTTTTTGAGACTTTCCATGGCAATTTTAAAAAATTAGGTATCTATTATACCTTTTGGCTTCAAAAGTCATGATTCCTGAAGTATGACTCTTATCTGACCTTTTAGAATTATAAATCTAAGAAATGTTTGTGTTCCAGAGAATGAACACACAAAGTGGGAAAGCTTCAGCTATAGAATAATTGATGATTTTCTCCAAATATTTGTTAAAATTTTATTATAATGAATGCTAGGATTTTTTAAAGGTAAACTTGTTTAGCAATAAGAATTTACCACTTCCAAAGCAGCCACATGGTCTGTTGCCCAGGACTCCCTTTAAAATTGCTTTGCTGAGGCTGTTCAACATCTGTCAGCGTTTTCTGCATAAAGCATTGGCTCAAAAAAAATTCTTCAGGCTGAAACTTGATATATCAGGTCTCAGCTTAGGAGTTTTTATGTGTTTTCAGGAAAATAAGTTCGGGTGTTTTCAAGTTAGTGCTAGAGGAGAAACAAACTCTAATATGCCATTTCAAGACACCCTTTTATTTTGTACATGGGTAAAAGGAAAACAGACTTCTACCCAACTAAAATGGACAGAAAATATTGGAACAATTGTTGTGAAGTTTTCTTTACACTATATTACTAAATAGGAGGTCTTTATTGGAGCTATGTGACTACATTCTTCGTAGAATAGCATATGGAACTCTGCCCAGCTTTAATGCCAGAGGTCAGAATGTGCCCACCTCCTGGCAGCTGAGGATGAATGGCTTAAGTGACAAATTCCAATCCTTCAGCTTCCCAGATCATTGTACAGCCAAAGGAGACTAATACAATAAACAACAGTTTGCCAAAAGGCATTGCAATTCACTGGTGGATTGTGGTTTTACACAGCTTCAACATACATTATCCCGACGTCTAAAATTACATCTCAGAGTACAGCTGTGTGTGTGATACTGGACTTCATTCCACTGGATGATCCTATGCAGTCCAGTTACAACAGGAATGCACTTTTGAACCTAAAACTGTCACTACAAATCTCACTGTGAGTGTTAAGAATTCATGAAGAAATTCTAGTTTATTGGTTTGCAGGGATTTGCCTATGAAGGTAGAGTTTGTATCTTAAAATTGCCATTGCATTCAAGACAAAAAAGTCATTTCAGTGACTGAAGTTCTTATATTTTTCAGTTGACTATTTGTGATGTGAACTTTTTTTTTCTTTTTATATGAGCGTTAATTGGAAATAGGCAAGGAATGAGCAGGCCTTTAACATTCCAGTCCTCTGTTTCAGCTCTCTGTGTTAGAGAATTTATTTGAACTAAAGAGTTCCTAAATCACTACAGCATAACCCTCAGGGAAAATAAAAACTCAAAAATATATAACAATTAAACTGTACTAAAATTGAGCAGCCGAGCACCTCAGCATACTTGCTTGCCTTTAGCTAATATATTTGAACCAATAAGGGTGTGTCTTTTGAGGCTGTCTAGGGCAGGCGTCCCCAAACTTTTTACGCAGGGGGCCAGTTCACTGTCTCTCAGACCGTTGGAGGGCCGCCGCATACTGTGCTCCCCTCACTGACCACCAGTGAAAGAGGTGCCCCTTCCTGAAGTGCAACGGGGGGCTAGATAAATGGCCTCAGGGGGCCGCATGCGGCCCACGGGCCGTAGTTTGGGGACGCCTGGTCTAGGGTATACCTGTGGTTTTAGAAATAGCAGTGCCTCACCTCCAGTAGTTACAATGGTAAAGAAAAAATTGTTACCTCTTTCCTTTGGTGATTCTGGTGCATGTTTTGGAAGATACAGCTCAAAACAATCAATACCCTGGGCCTCTGGTTTATATTATATTAATGTCTGCTCTCTGGAAGACCCATATCCACCACCTGCCCTCTGAATCCTGAGTAATCCAGATCCTTTGGAGGACTTAAGTATATAAAAATTAAGAGCAAAACAAATGGTCTTGAAAATCCTTTCCAATAGACACAAGCAAACACAATAGGGATCGGATCATTTCACTTTCCTAAATGTTCTGTTTCCCCATTCATCATAGTGGAGGAGGACCTCTGAGGTGTCTGTTCTTTTTCAAATCCCCACCTCAAGGCATTCTCCTCACAGTTCTGCCACCTGCATACACTCCTGATGCTGCATTCACCAAGCAGCCATATCTGCAGGTGTACTATCCTCTGCCCCATTTCTGCACCTTTGCATGTGTAGTTTCTCCTGCCCACAGATGCTCTCATTTATTCTATACCTGATGAACATCTTCCTACCCATCAAAACCCAGATCACTCTCTCATACATTCTTTCTACATTCCATGAAATATATAATTTGGCCGTTACTGGTTTATAATCAAATTTGTCTTCCTTTTTCACAACAGTCCTAAGGTTTATGCCAGTCTTGTCCCTGTCTCACTAATAATGAAATTAAGATTTTTAGATAGAAAATAATTTGACAAGTATTAAAAGCAGTCAGAAAGCTAAGGGTTTTTCTTCAGAGCTTTTATTCATTTTTGTATCTAATGTTGAAAACAAGTAAAGATATATACAGAAGAGCCCCTACCTGAAATGTATTCATGTGGTCCTCTGACCTAATCACATATTCTTTTATTTCAACAGAACGTTCTTCCCCACAGATATAGAAAAATGTTCCAATTTTCCTCATTGATTGATGCTTATTGATCACTGAACTTAGAGCTTGGAAACTTGAATTTCCATTTTATGAATGCTGTCAATTTATTGTATGGCCTTAGAAAAAATTATAGAACCTTTTAGACACTTAGCTTTTAAAAAAGCTTTTAGACACTTTGCTTTTATTTGAAAAAGCAAATAATAAGTCTACTTATATCATGAAGTTTGTCTAAAGTTCAAAACAAATTACATGAGTAAAACAACTTGAAAACTGTATTCCTCTATATTTATACAAAGTATATATTCATATTTATATGACTAGTATACAGTATTATTATCTGTATCAAAGAAGACTAAAGTCTGCAGTATACCGAACCCAAATAAAATTTGCCCAAAAAGAATGCTTAGGATATAAACTGCTTTCAGTTTCAACTTTTGATTCCACTTACTCATGGTTCACAGAGAGTTTTGTAAGGATCTGTAACTACTCTGAAATAGGTAATAATAGTGCTAACTCATAGAGGTACTTAGAACATAAAGTGTGTGTGTGTGTGTGTGTGTGTGTGTGTGTGAGAGAGAGAGAGAGAGAGAGAGAGAGAGAGAAGACATTTTTGCTAAAGAATATCTAAAGACAAAAAAAGGCCAAGGACAAAATGTTGTAGAAAAAACTGGGTTCTTGAGTTATTGTCACAAGACCAGGAAGAGTTAGGCACGCAGACACTTTGCAGGATGAGGGGAAATGGATTTTATTGGGAGAAAAGGAAAAGACTCTCAGTGAAGCAAGAGGGATTCCTGTTAACAGGCCCCCATTTCACAGATTGAATCCCAGTTGGTTTACCACACAGGAATAGGAGAGGCCACACTCCTCCCTACTGCAAATGGCACCAACTTCCCCATGCTGCACCCTGTCCTCTCAGTGGTCAGGCCAATGGGAGATTCTCTGGGGACTTTACCCCTTATCTTCCTCCTGCTTCTATCACAATGAAAACTCTCAAATCTTTATTATTCTAATGTGTAGTAAGTCCACAAAGACATGTGAACTTTGATTTCTAGGGTTTTTTTTAATTTTTTTTTATTTTTTAGACTAGCTATCTTGACTTCAAAATATCTAGAAATATTAAGGACAGTGTGACAAGTGTTCTAAATTTCTGATCGAGCACACAGGAGGATGAGAAATTCCTTAGTAAGGAAATAAAAAAGAAGCTGGAAAGCAGAGGGTTGGCCTGTGGTGAAGCCACAGCTGTCCTTGGGGCATTTGCTATCACTGCACAAAGAGCTTTGAGTGTACTCAGACATATGGAGATAGGAGAAAAAACCTCAGCCAGAACAAACTGGGGGATTGGAACCAAGACCTCTACAGTAAACCAGGACACTCAAGAGCTACACCTTAAGTGAAAATGGTGAATCAAGAAAAATCCACTGGCTGGTGAAAGGAGAAAATGAGGAAAGTTATGTGTCTGGGCCTGCCTTGTGAATGAAAGAAGAGAAAAGTCTTTGAGAATCCATTTTTATACATTTCTCATTCTGTAATTTGAGGTTCAAATTTGTATCATTTACATGGGCAAGCAGAACCAAAGCTGAGGAATTAAAGTCAACTGAAGTTGGAGGCAGTTCTGGAAGCCTGTAGGAACATAAATACTCTCTGAAGCAAGACACCCTCAAATTAGATCTAATAGAAGCCCAGCTAAACATAAATCCACAATCCAGCATTTAAAAGGACACACACACACACAAATCCACCATGAGTAAGTCAAGAGAATAACAAATAGTAGACAAGATTTTGGACTATGTTTAAAAAGTTTAAATAAATAAAAGAGCAAATGACAAATCTGAGAAAGGAACACTTTTTTAAAGACAAGGCATATTTTTAAAATAGCCAGATAGAACTTTAAAAATGAATTGCAGTTATTGAAATTAAAATTTTATAAATAGATTAAACAGCTAGAGAGAGACTATGTAAAATAGGTTCTACACAGTGGTATGCTGATAGATGTTTAATAAGCAGCTGTCCAGATAGGGTAAAGCCCTGTTCTGTAGCATTTGCTGATTTCCATGGTGTGAATGCTCCCACCATAGGTAGCCAATTTTAAGCTACCAATGTGATGTCAGTGAACTTGGAAGAGATGTGTACAATTGGTTCTCATGAGCTGAATAAACCAGCTCCTGCACGTGATTAGACATATAACTGAATAAATTACCCAGAATGCAATACAGAGAGATGGAAAGATAGGATTGTATATAGGACATGAAGGACAGGCTGTGAAGGTCTAATATATGTTTAATTATCATTCTAGAGGAGAATAGGAGAATGACTAAAATGTTTCCAGAATTGATGAAAGTCATGAATTCTAAGATCTAGGAACACCACAAATAACATCCAGACACACATTATAATGAAATTGCAGAGCACCAAAGCCAAAGAGATAACCATAAAAGCATCCAGAGAAAAAATACATCAACTACTAAAGAACACAACAGTTCAGACTTCTTAAAGGCAAAAGTGGAATCAGAAATCTTCAAAGTGCAGAGGGAAACACTGCCAAGCTAGAGCTGAATACCTAGTTAAAGGATTATTTTAAAGAGAGGCTTAATAAAGACACTTTCAGAAACAGAGACAGTTTGCCATCAAAGGTAAAAGGAACGGGGAAAAAATGCACTTTAGGAAAAAGGAAAACGATCCAGAAGGAACATGGACAAAGAAGTGGTTAAACATTTATGTAAACCTAAGCCAATATTAAAATAACAAGAATAGTGTCTGGTGATTAAAAGCCATCTGAACAGTTTTATTTTCTCACAAATACTAAACAGCTTATTGTGCACTTAATTTAATTACATTGCTATGTAGAAGCTTTTTGTTTTGTTTTCTTTTGTTTTTTTGAGATGGAGTTTCGCTCTTGTTTCCCAGGCTGGAGTACCATGGCACAGTCTTGGCTCACCGCAACCTCCCCTCCCAGGTTCAAGGCATTCTCCTGCCTCAGCCTCCTGAGTAGCTGAGATTGCAGGCATGCACCACAACGCCTGGCTAATTTTGTGTTTTTAGTAGAGATGAGGTTTCTCCATGTTGATTAGGCTGGTCTGGAACTCCTGACCTCAGGTGATCCACCCGCCTTGGCCTCCCAAAGTGCTGGAATTACAGGCGTGAGCCACCATGCCTGGCCACACCATGTAAAAGTTTAACCATATTTTGGTCACTTCTTACTTATAAAACAATCAGGAAAAGAACATTAAACACTGTGATATAAGATTTACTTATTTTAATCCAAGTTATACTTTGCTAAACATACTGAAAACTTGACTGGGTTTTAAATTTGTAAAGAAAGAGCCATAGATACCTCAGAATTTTTAAAAACTTCTTTGTTGATCTTGAATGTTCTGTTATGTGATTCCAGGTCATTACCTAAGCAAGGATTTCCAATTCAGGCTGGGCTGGGAAAGACAGTATTATATTAAAGTTTATGGTTGTGAAAACTTTACCCCCACAACACTGGAAGTGCAGGGCCTTTGTTTTTCTCCACCCACATGCTGGTGACTTTTTACCACTAGGAGAGTTGTGTACTCACTGTGACTCACAGAAAAAGATAAGGTTACTTTATATTATCTACCAATAAATGGAGCCAAGGATCCTTGGAGAAATTCCAGGACTGGAGCAGCAAAAGTACAAGATGACCCTGGAATGTCTCAAGGTGCCAGAAAGTAAAAAGTGCTCCAAACATCATGGGGAATATGTGAAAAAGCATGTTAATGGAAGCAAATTAAAGGAGGTTCCCAATGACTACTAAATCTGGGACAATTTCAGAAATAAAACAATGATAGTAATAGATTATAATCTATAGAATAAAATAAGAAGCCATACTGACATAAACAAACAGTTGAATGAGTAATTACATGAAGAAGTGAAAGCTGTTCCTCATAATTAATTGAGAAGATAGAAATTTAAAAATCACCGTTTGCAAAACGTCACAGTAATAATCATTTCTCTTAAGAATCAATAGATGTTAAAATTAGTAGGTAAACGTATGATGAGAAGCAGAATATTCACATAGCCTCAAATATCACCCACAAGATACTTATTAATTTCAAAGGAGAAAATAGAAATGTTACTGGAAGACACCATCTTAACCAACTGATCAAAGTTAACATCACTAGTAATGAGACAGATCGACATCACATGTCTCCTGATGTAATGCACTGAGAAAGACACACCATTTATGTGGGGTGTTTTTGCCAAAAATGTACAACCTGAAGTAACTAGGAAACATCAAATTGAGGACATTGTACAAATAACTGGTCAATACTGTAAAAAACTATTAGGGTCATGAAAGATGAAAAAAGACTGAAGTATTGCTCCAAATTAAAGGAGACTAAAGAGGCATAACTAAGTGTAATATATGATTGAGGATTAGATCCTGGGCCATAGTATTACAATGTCAATTTCTGTATCCTGATCATGGTTGTGTAGTTTTGTAAGGTACTAACATTCTAAGAATCTGGGTGAAGGATATACAGGAATTCTTTGTATTAATTTTCAACCTTATAATAAGACAAATTATTTCAAGCTCAAAATTATTTTACAAATCAAAGATAGTGTTCTGATGGTTTCCTTAGACCTCTCCATCCTCCCATAGTCTAAGAAAGGCCATTTATTAGTTACCTTCTTTCCCAGTTCTATCCACAGACATCAATGCATGGCTTCAGGAAAAGTGGGCCAAGTGCAAGGCTGAAAAGGAAGGAAACAGTTTGAGCCTGAAGCACAAGGTTCCTACTGTGCTGAACCAGTGTGGTAGAGGCTATTAAAATGCCATCTTTTTCTAACTCCCACTCCTCTCCTTCCTCTGCCTTCATACCCTACATCCCAGACCGCTTTTAATCCTATTGGGAGGGTATACAGAGAGAAATAAAGAAAAAATAATAATGAATGGCTGTGTTCTTTGGCATATGAATAACAGTTTCCCTTTTGGGACTTAAAGAATAAAAAATGAGAGGCTTTAAATCTTGCTAACTTGTGCAAGAATGTGTGTGTGTGTGTGTGTGTGTGTGTGTGTGTGTGTGTGTGTAGGTAAAAATGTAAACTACCACTGTAGAAAGAACAATGCTGGCTTTTAAAATCTAAAGTAAAAGAAATAATTATTCCTGAATAAGGTGTGTCAAACACCAGTGGGAAGAAAGAAAAGCTGGTTATTTTGTTTAGAGCTGGTTGAATTAGGAAAATCCTTTTTACCGCTAACTCAGAGATGAGCTGTTGTTGCCAAGATGTGGTTTATCAAACATCTAGGCTATCTCACAGATGTGAGTTGGTTTAGCTTTGTAAAATAGCTCTATTTTTATTTTAGCCAAATCTCTGCAAGATTCTCAGTCAGCTCCCTCCCCTACTAGAATGAAATAGCAACAACAGCAGCGAAACTTGACTGAAACAGCCGAGTAAATGTTGGCCAGAAGCCTGCTGTGCTCCAGCCTGGCTTTTAGAAGGAGTCTCTCTCATTTTGATTCATTGCTTCTCACAAGCCAGCTCCAGACTGCTTTTCTTGAGATAAAATAAGTTGTAGAAGTATAAAGGGAATGTTGCCACTGGTAATTCTTTTTACTTAAGATAATAAAAAGCACACAAAATTTCCATGCTCATACTTGATTCTTTTCCGGGTCCCCCTTCCTGATTCTAACACACTGTGGAAATGGTGCAAGGAAAAAAAGCCACAGGCAGTGGTTGGTGTTGCAGACCACATGACTCATTACTTGTGCTTCTTTCTGGAGTATTCTGTTTTCTGTGAGCTGGCTTCACTCTGGTTAATCAGTTGGCATCCTGAGATTTCACCTGGTTGCCCCTCTGGTGGCTCAGACAGGGCCTGGGGCATTACCGAATTTATATTGAAAATCAGATCGGCATCTGATCAGCTCCCACAACACACACACACACACACACACACACACACACACATACCCCAAACACACTTAATCAGCATCAAGTAGTACAGTTTCCTTTATAAATGATGGGAGCTGCTGGCTGTTGTTTTTGGCTTGAGGCCGTATAGACCAGCCAGCCGTTGTGTAAGCATGGTCTGTCTGAATTGCTTTGGGGCTGTCTTCTTAGAAGTCTTCTTGCTGTTCATTATTTTGCCAGCAAGCCTTCCTATAACTTCTTTTTAGATTCCTCAATCTATGTTTTCTCTACTGTAAGATAGTAAAGTATAGAGAATCAGGGAGCCCTGAAAATCTTGAAGATTTTTTTGCTTTGGTCTTTATATTTTTAATTTGAGATTGGCATTTTAAACCATTGTAGAACTTGTGAACTTATTGAGTTTAAACTAGAATTTGGAGTAGGGGTTAATAACCAAACTGTTCTTCTCATGCTGTTTTAAAAAATTCTGGTATATATGCCTTTTTATTTTTTTACTCATCATACAGTCTATTCAGAAAAGAAAAAAAAAACAACTAACAAAGAAAATTAAGTAGCTCTTGGCAGGTCAAAACCAGCATTTCAGGGAAGGTATTTAAAAGTCTTTTAAGTGTGGGCTATTTGTATAAGCAATATCTGCACATTTCTTATGACTGGGAAGGACTATTTTCATAGTCTTTCATGGAAATATTTCTAGACAATTTTCTGTGGCTCTTTTCCCTAAGCTCATTTATTTGTTTTTGCTTCAGAACACAGCATTTTAATGAGCAGTTTTATGAGCCTAACCTGCGTTCTGCAAGCTCCAAATGACTGGATTCCTGTTGCACATAACCTTTGCCCTATTTTCCATTAAAACACAAGACTTTTCTATAATCATCTGTATACTATGACCTTGGAGGAAAAAAAAATGCAACAGATACTTTAGTCTACTATTTAGTCTACTTTAGCATACTAAAATTGATATATTTTTTTAAGTTGTTTCCTTATAGTTTCTAAAAGTATATGTAGTAATATCTTCACAAATTTATTTGTTGTGAAAGATGCCTAATTCGATATTAACTCTGGATAAATAACTCATTTAGCTATCTTTCTAATCCATTGAGAGATATACAAAGGCAATATGAACCCCAAATCATTTTGGAATTATGAACATTCAAAACAAAATAAAATGTAAAGTTTTCTGTCTCCACTTGATCTTACATATAAAATAGGTGTCAGGAAGTTCCTTCTTATAGCAAAGCTAAATCATCACCTGATGCATTTTGGCTTCTTCTCTTTGTGCTTTAATTCAAATGTAAAACAACTATTTTTCACTTTATACATAGTATCCTACTATTTTTATATGAAATAACTTTCTTTTCTATAACCTGAAACATCCACATACTGGTTTCACTTACAGTATTTTAATCCGTTTTCTTAATATCTGCTAAATATTCAAGCTCTCTCTTTCATTTCAGCAATAAAATCTCTAGCAGAATGCAGAGCCTCTGCAGGGTTCTAACCAGTACCAAGAACAATGGAGCTATTGTTGTCTAGCACACTCAGTTCCTCTCAAGATCACGCATTCCAGCCATGTTTGCCTTTTAAAACTACACCATGGATTTAAGGTAGTCTGTGGTTGCTTGTAACACCTTGCTCTTTTTCTGCCCTGCTTACTTTAGCCAATCTATCTCCATCTTATAATTCTGTTTACTTTTTCTTCTTAGAACAAGGAAGGTACTCTTTAAAACAGAGTGCAGTAAGTTTAGGGCAAATGAAAGGAAATCTACTTCACACAGCAGGTTATAAACTTGTGGAACTCATTAGTCCCAAAAGGTGGGACTGGCAGGAAATGTAAATGAATTCAGAAATCTTTTAGCCATATTTATGAATGAGAGCCACAAATGGCTACTAAGAAAACTGGGACTATACCTGACTTTTACAGCAGAAGTCAGAGAGCAGCTTTGAGCTCCCCAACAGGATGCCTCTTGAGACCTATTGGGGTGGCTGACCTTGGGTCTCCCCCACTATGGGATTTCTGAGTATCCTATATCCCGTCCACACTTGTTCTCAGTTTCACTGGGTCTCAGAAAGAACCAGTAATGCTTATCTGGGAGAGGCAACTTTCTTTTTAAAGCAGAAGAAAGCAAGCTACTTTTTAAAGTAGAAGGAGAAAGCTTCATAACTTTTCCTTTCCCGTTCAACCATCTGCCTACCTTAGTGCCAATTCTGGCTGTCAGACAATAGTGATTTCTGTCTAGTAGAAACTAGCAGAAATCACATTTGGATGTTAAAACATAGATACTTTCTTTTTGATTAAGTCAGACCCTTTTTTTCCTGGGAATTTTCAGGCCTGAGACCATAAATAGCATTTTTATTTCACCCTGTATTCTATCTTCAGTAGAACCTTCAATCATTTAACTCCTCTGCTTTTCCCAGATCTATATCTCTTTAGTGCAGGATTCTCAAACTGGAGCACTTAAAAAAATGCAAATACTCCTGGCTTCACACCAGACCAATTAAATCACAATTTTGAGGGTGGAACCCAGGTATCAATAGTCTATAAAACCATCCCAGGTAATTCTCCCAGCAGCCAAGTTGAGGGTCTTGACCTGACAAGTACTGTTAGGTTCTCTCCTTACCCTGATATCCCTGCTTGGCATCTCAGTGTTGTCTGCAACATCATTCTGCAATAGCCACCTCTCCATGTTTAATGTTTATTAATGATTATAGTGAAGCTCTCTACATAAGTCATCAATGCTAGGTCTTTATGCTTTTTCTGTCCTTCCAAACATGAACACTTAGTAAAAGAAAACTTGCTGCGAAATCTGACCCATTGCAAATACCCAACACTTATAAGATCCTGCCCTTCTTTTACTCAACTCTTTGTTGACTAGCCAGACACCTGCTCCAAAAATGATCTTTCATCACATCTGTCTCTCACTTTTCCTATAGGCAAGAATGTCACCTTTTTAGGAGAATACAGAAGCCAACCAGAAGAAGCTGCCTGATACCTTTAACTTAGCTGAGCATTCTTCCACCATTCTCTTATTATTCTTCCTTTAAATCATTGAAAAGAAACATTCTACTTTCACTTATTAAATACGATTGAATACCAACTGTGTGCAATACATTAAAATGTAGTGAAGACCTATTAGAAAGCAATGAACAATAATACATGAAAAGAATATAAAGTCTTAACAATAAGAAATATTTAATAAGCTATGAGTGTCTAGGAAGGAGGGATCATTTAGCCCAGGTCTTGAATAATGAAAAGATTTTAGCAATCAAATATCAGGCAAAAGGGCATTCAGATTCAAAGGGGCAACATGGCTACAGACACCAGGTTGTGATGTGCAGTTTGATTTGGGAATAGCTAAAAGTTTGGTATAGCTGGAATATGGCATGGAAAGTGGAGCTTTCTGAGTATTTCTCATTTATGGCATACTGAATCTCATTAGTTTGCCGTTATTTCTAGCGTCTTTAGTCTTTTGTCTTCTGGTTCCTTTTTAAACTTTATATATACACATGGCTTCCCTGGCCTAAAAGAAACATCTTTGACCCAATCCTGATATCTTGATAAATACCATGCCATTCCCTTCATTTTTCTGCCAAACTTTCACAGTATGACTTATGCTTTCTTTCTGCCCCCTTTCTACATTCTCCACCTCACCCTCCTAATCTAGCTTCTGGCCTCCCCTTCGTCCTATCCACAAACCCCCATCCTTACAGAAAAGCTCTGCAAAAGATTCTTACATTGTTCGAAGCCATTGGACAGCCCTCATTCTATTTAGCTTTTAGAAACATCTGGCACTGTGAATGACTGCATTTTTCTTGAAAGCTTTTTTTATCTAAGGTAGCCTGGGATGTTGCATGATGGTCGAACTCCTCCCACCTTTTTTTCACTCCCTATGGTCTCCTTTGCTGGCACTTTTCTACCTCCTTAGCTGTGGATATCCATTCCCAAATACTTTTCTCCCTCTCTTGTTTCATTCTATTATTTATTCTTTCATTCGCAAAGCATTAACTGAGTACTCACTCTAGGCCAGGCACTTTGCTAAACACAAAGACAAATTTGGTTTTCTCTGTACACTCATTGCTTTTAAGCATGTTTTCTGTTCTTATGGCTCCAGCTTCCAATTCTGTATGGAAGATTTCTAAATCTACATTTTCTGTTGTGACTTCTGAATGCTCATTCTGTAATTCCAGATGCCATCAGATATGTATTTTGCATCTATACAATTTACTTAAAAATAAACTCATTTTTTTCCATAAAAATCAATTTCTCTGCCTCAGTATATTTACCTCAATCAATGAAGTCACCATATCCATCTTCAAGGCTGGACATCTGCACATATTATTTTACTCTTTTCTCAGTACATTTTGTATCCAATCTGTCACAATTTTTCAATAATTTCTTCTTTAGAATGCCTTTATGATTCACTGTTACTTCTCCATTTTTATAGCCACCCACTTGATCCAGACTTTACACATAGCTTCTTACTAAAGACAACAATTGATCTCCCTGCTTCAACTCTCACTCTCCTTAAATAAGTTCAGCCTGTAGTTGCCATACTAATCTTCCTAAAATATTGCTTGAGTACATCCTTTCTGGTGACCTTTCAAGCCCACCACATTTCATCTCATCTCCTTAGTCTAGCCCAAGTTCTCCACAGTTCGACCACTCATTTTGCAATTCAGCCACATATTCTACTCAACATATTTGTTACTGTGCTCTCTCCAGTATTTTCCCAAACACATCAAACTAATTTCTACCTCCATTCCCTTTGTTTTCCTCTCCTAGATGCCTTCTAAAGGTCTGCATGCCCCAATATAACCAGGCCAAGTCTCACTCACTTTCTTTCCATAGCCTTGCCTCGCGCCAGAAACCTCTGGAAAACTTTTCTCTCTTGAAAATCTAATTACATTTAGAGGCTTTACCATACCACTTGGCTCATATTACATGATATCTTTATGACACATTGTTTTTGGCCTGTTAATGGGCTCCTCCCCAGATATAGGGTAAACTTATTAGGTGAACTGTATATAATTTTTATTAATTTTAGATAATAAAAATAGTATTGTGTTTATGTTTTTTAAGGTGTCTTATCTTTTAGGAATATACACTGAAATGTTTACAGATAAAATTATGTGATGTCTGAGTTTACTTCAAAATAGTTGATAAGTATAGATGGAACAAGGTTGGCCATGTGGTGAACTGCTGAAGTTGAGTTATGAGAGATTAATTTGTACTGTTCTCTATTCTATCTACCTTTACATGTATTTTAAATTTCTTAAAAATATTTTTAAGGTAGTCATTGATGTTAAGAAATTCTTGTTAAATATTTTTGATGTGATAATGGCACTCTGGTTATGATTTTTGAAAAGGAATTCTTATCTTTTAGGAATACCAACTGAAATATTCATGCATGAAATGATAATAATGTAGACATTGAGGTCGTTGCATTTTTTTTTGTTTGTTTGTTTTTGTTTGTTTTTTTGAGACGGAGTTTCACTCTTGTTACCCAGGCTGGAGTGCCATGGTGTGATCTCGGCTCACCGCAACCACCGCCTCCTGGGTTCAAGCAATTCTCCTGCCTCAGCCTCCTGAGTAGCTGGGATTACAGGCACGTGCCACCATGCCCAGCTAATTTTTTGTATTTTTAGTAGAGACGGGGTTTCACCATGTTGACCAGGATGGTCTCGATCTCTCGACCTCGTGATCCACCCGCCTCGGCCTCCCAAAGTGCTGGGATTACAGGCGTGAGCCACCGCGCCTGGCCGCATTTTTAAAAGATTATAATAAAATGAGAGAAAAATGTTTAAATTTTCATGAAAATGTCTTATCCCCAGAAATACATTCATAAACCCCAAGGTGAGAAAACAATACTTTAGATAGTTATGTAAAGCCTGTTCTATGTTTTGCCTGTTTATACCTAAAGACTGCATAGCAAGCAAATCTGTGAGTTGCACATCCTGTAGATGAGTGCTTAGAGAAGAGTAAAAAACAACCAAACACTGCATATGAGACTTCATAATCTTTAAAGATACAGGATTTTTCATAAGAGTAATGACTTTAAAAACTGGATTATATTCCAGGTAACATCAGCCTTCAATGGATATACATTCAGACATGTATGGAAGATTACATGTACCAGATGAAGTGACTCATGCCTGTAATCTCAGCTAGTTCAGATGCTTAGGCAGGAGGATTGCTTGAGGACAGGAGTTTGAGACCAGCCTGGGACACATAGCAAGACCGTGTCTCTAGAAACATTTTTTAAATTAGCTGGCCATGGTGGCTTGCACCTGTAACTCTGCTACTTGGGAAGTTAAGGTAGGAGGATTAGTTGATACCAGAAATTCAAGTGAGCTATAATCATACTACTTGACTGCAGCCTGGGCAACAGAGCAAGGCCCTTTTTCTAAAAAAAAAAAAAAAAAAAAAAAAGTAAAAACTAAATAAATAAACATGGTAAAGCAGTCCTTAATTTAAAAAACAAAACAAAACAACAAAAACAAGCCAAACATAAAACCCCACAGGCTTTTCCCAATATCAATTTAATTCATAAATTTAGTATTAGCCCTCCAAAAAACTTTTCAATAAATGTTGATTATTAGCAAATTCATCTGATTTCAAGGAGAAGAGTCTTGTGTCCGTGATTAGAATAATCATGATCAACCAAACAGCCAGTAAGTTAATATCAGAACCTAACTGAATATCTGAAAAACCCAAAAGTTAGAAAATCATTCATGGGTGCTCACTTCAATAGCACATATTCTAAAATTGAAAAAATATAGACAATATTAACACAGTCCCTGCACAAGAATCACATGCAGATTCAGGAAGCATTTCATATTTTTCTGAATGAGAAATTTAACAGATAGATATTATTAAAAAAATAAATAAACAGAAATTTTGGAGCTGAAGAATTTAATGATTAAAATAAAAAATACAGTTGAGCCGGGCGCGGTGGCTCAAGCCTGTAATCCCAGCACTTTGGGAGGCCGAGGTGGGTGGATCACGAGGTCAAGAGATCGAGACCATCCTGGACAACATGGTGAAACCCCGTCTCTACTAAAAATACAAAAAATGAGCTGGGCCTGGTGGCGCCTGCCTGTAATCCCAGCTACTCAGGAGGCTGAGGCAGGAGAATTGCCTGAACCCAGGAGGTGGAGGTTGCGGTGAGCCAAGATCACGCCATTGCCCTCCAGCCTGGGTAACAAGAGCGAAACTCCGTCTCAAAAAAAAAAAAAAAAAAAATACAGTTGAGAGATTCAACAATAGATTAGATCAAATAAAAGAAAAAATTTTGAGGCCAGGTGTGGTGGCTCATGCCTGTAATCCCTGTATTTTGGGAGGCTGAGGCAGGTGAATCACAAGGTCAGGAGATCAAGATCATCCTGGCCAACATGGTGAAATTCTGACTGTACTAAAAATACAAAAATTAGCTGTGCATAGTGGCAAGTGCCTGTAGTCCCAGCTACCCGGGAGGCTGAAACAGATGAATCACTTGAACCTGGGAGGCAGAGATTGCAGTGAGCCGAGATCATGCCACTGCATTCCAGCCTGGTGACAGAGTGAGACTCCCATTTAAAAAAAAAAAAAGAAAAGAAAAGAAAAGAAAGAAAGAATTTTAAATTTGAAGATGACTATTTTGAAATAAGCTAGTCAGAAAAAAAAAAAGAAAAGAAAAAAGAATTAAGAATGCCTTACAGGACTCATTGGAACACCATTAATTGAGCAAATGTTCACAAAATGAAAATTTCAGGAGAAGAGATGAGAAAAGGCATAGAAACCTTATTTAATGAAATAATAGCTAAAAACTTTGCATGTCTTGGAAATATGGATATCTAGATCCAGGAAACTCAAAACCCCAAATATGTTAAGTTTAAAAAGGTCTTCTTCAACTCACATTATAGTCAAAGTGTCAAAAGTCGAAGACAAAGAATTCCAAAATAGCAAGAGAAAAGTGTTAAGTCACAGAGAAGGGAATCCCCATTAAGCTAACATTAGATTTCTCCGACACCTTAAAGGCTAGGAAAGAATGGGATGATAAATTCAAAGCACTGAAAGAAAAAAAAGAGAAGATGTTAGCCAAGAATAGTATACCAAGAAAATCTATACTTCAGAAATGAAGGAGAAATAATGTCTTTCCCACACAAACAAAACCTGAGGAAATTCATCACCACTAGACCAGCATTACAAAAAATTATTAAAGAAATCCTATACATGAAAGCAAAAGAATAATAATTCTACTACCATAAAAACATGCAAAAGTATGGAACTCATTCATAGAGCAGATACACAAATGATTAAGGGAAAGGAATTTAATCTTATTATGACAGAACACCACCAAACTGCAAAGATAAATAATGAGAGAGGAAAACAGAAACAAAAGATATATAAAACAATGAGAAAACAAAAAAGATAACAAGATTAAGTCCTCACCTAACAATAATAACCTTGAATATGAGTAGATTAAATTCCCCAGTTAAAACATATAAACTAGCTGAATGGTTAAAAATCAAGACCCAACTATATGCTGCTTACAGTAAATTCACTTTACCTATGAAGATACACATAGATTGAAAGTGAAGGAATGAAAATATGTATTCCATACACACAGAACCCCAAAACGAGCAGAAGTACTGATATGGTTTGGCTGTGTCCCCACCTAAATCTCATCTTGAATTGTAGTTCTTATAATTCCCACATGTTGTGGGTGGGACCTGGTGGAAGGTAATTGAATCATGGTGGTGGTTTCCCCCATGCTACTCTCATGATAGTGAATAAGTTCTCACAAGATCTGATGGTTTTTTTAAGGTGCTTCCCCCTTTGTTTGGCTTTCATTCTTCTCCTTACTGCTGCTATTGAAGAAGGACCTATTTTCTTCTCTTCTGCATTAATTGTAAGTTTCCTGAGCCCTCCCAAGTCATGCTGAACTGTGAGTCAATTAAACCACTTTTCTTTATAAATCATCCAGTCTCAAGTATGTTTTTATTAGCAGTACCCATACATATATGAGATAAAATGGACTTTAAGTCAAAAACTGTGAAGAAGAGATAGAAAGTCATTGTGTCATTATATATATATATATATATATATATATATATATATATATACACACATATATATACATATATATATATAATGACAAATATATATATAAGATGATTTGTATATACATTTACAATTGCTGAATTCACTTATCACTCTAGATACGTATATGTGTGTGTGTCATTGTATATATATAATGTGTGTCTATATATGTAATGATATGCACATATATATATATAATGACACACACACACACACACACACACACACGCACACATATATAGCGAGAGAGAGGAAAGACAGAGAGAGAGAGGGTCAGTTCATCAAGAGAATATAGCAATTGTAAAAGTATATAGACCTAACACTGGAGCACCCAGCTATATAATGCAAATATTATTAGATCTAAAGGGAGAGATAGATCTCAATACAATAATAGCTGGGGACTACAACAGTCTACTCTCAGAATTGTATAGCTCACTTAGGCATAAAATCTACAAAGAAACATTGAATTCACACTGCACTATAAATCAAATGGACCTAACAGACGTTTACAGAACATTCCATGCAACAGCTACAGAATATGCGTTCTTCTCATTAGCACATGAAACATTCCCCAGAATACATCATATGTTAGGCCACAAAACAAGTCTCAAAAAACTTTTAAAAATTAAAATCATATGAAATGTGTGTTCTTATCACAATGGAATAAAACTAGAAATCAAAATCAAGTGGAACTATGGAAACTGGACAATTACGTGTAAATTAAACAACATACTCCAAAACAACCAAAGCATAAAATAAGAAATTAAGAAGTACATTAAAAATTTATTGAAACAAATGAAAATGTAACATATCAAACCCTATGTGATACAGCAAAATCAGTAGTGAGAAGAAAGTTTATAGCAATAAATACCTACATCAGAAAAGTAGAAAGATTTCAAATAAACAACCTAATGATGCACTTCAGGAAACTAGAAAAGCAAGAATAAGCCAAACCCAAAATTAGAAGAAGGAAAGAAATAATAAAGATTGGAGCAGAACTAGAGAGTAAAACAATACAAAAGATCAAGGAAACAAAAAGTCAGTTTTCTGAAAAGATAAACAGAATTGGCAAATCATTAGCTAATCTAGGGAAAAAAAGACCCAAATAAATAAAATTCAAAATAAAAAAATGAAACACTGTAACTGATACCACAAAAAATGAAATATTACAATGGATACTTCAGAAATAAAAAGGATTATTGGAGACTATTATGAACAATTATATACCAAAAAATTGGAAAACCTAGAAGAAATGGATACATTCCTGGACACAGACAAGCTACCAAGATTGAACCAGGAAGAAATGGAGAACTTGAACAGAATAACAATTTGGTAATGAGACTGAATCAGTAATAACATCTCCCAATAAAGAAAAGCCCAGGACCAAATGGCTTTGCTGCTGAATTCTACTAAACCTTAAAGGAAGAATTAACATCAATTGTTCTCAAACTGTTTCAGAAAATGAAAGGGAACTTTTTCAAACTCATTCCTTGATGTCAGCATTACATTGATACAAAAACTAGACAAGGATGTAACAAAAAAAGAAAACTACAGGCCAATATCCCTGATAAACATAGACGCAGAACTTCTCAACAAAATACTAGCAAACTGAATCCTACAGCACATCAAAAAGATTATACACCATAATCAAATGGGATTTATCCCAGGTATGCAAGGATGGTTCAACATATACAATACAATAAATGCAGTATATCACATCAACACAATGAAGAACAGAAACAGTATAATCATCTCAATAGATACAGAAAAAGCATTTTATAAATTTCAACATGACTTCATGATAAAAACTTTCAACAAATTAGAAGGAATTTAACTCAACACAATAAAGGGCATACATGACAAACCCACAGCTAACATCATACTGAACAAGGAAAAGTTGGAAGCTTCTTCTCTAAGAACTGGAACAAGACAATGATGTCTGCTTTCTCCACTCTTATTTAATGTACTGGAAGTCCTAGCCAGAGCAATCTGGAAAGAGAAAGAAACATGGCTAGTTCCCAATTATGAAGTGCTATTAGTGTAACATATACACTAGATTTCCAATACTTTCTACAAGAAAAGAATGCAAAATATCTTGTTAATAAGTTTTATTTTGATTAATTGATTATGTGTTGTAGTAGTTTGCCATAACAAATTATCATAGGCTAGGTGGCTTAATTGATTATGTGTTGTATTAGTTTGCCATAACAAATTATCATAGGCTAGGTGGCTTAAGCAAGAGAAATGCATTTTTGACAATTCTAGAAGGTGGAAATCTGAGATCAAGGTATTTTCAGGTTGTTTCTTCTGAGGCCTCTCTTCTTGGCTTGTGTCATCACATGATCTTCCCTCTGTGTATGCCCATGTCCATATTGCCTCTCGTTGTAAAAACACCAGTTATATTGGATTAGGGCCCACCTTAATGAACCCATTTTAACTTAATTGCTTCTTTTAAAACCCCATCTCTCAATATAGTACTGCAGGTTAGGGCTTCAACAGGAATTTTGGAAGGGGGACACAACTTATAATACCTGTCAAAATAATAATATTTTGGAACGATTTGGTTAAAAAGGACAGTATTAAGGTAAATTTCAACACTGTATTGTTACTTTTTAAAATATGGCTACTAGAAATGTGGCTTGCATTATATTTCTATTGGACAGTGCTGGATTTTATTTCTCTGGGACAACAAAACACTATCATCATCTGTTGAAATAATAAGAAAAAGTTCTCATTTTAAATAATTTGCCATTTTCTACTATATTCCCTTTCAGTACTAAGTTTTATTTTGGTATTGCTAATGAGCAAAAGCAGTGATTTGGTATATAAAGATGAAATATGCACAAGGAAAATTAGACCAGAGTTCTATTTAGATCTTACTATCTTTATGATCTCAGCCATAGCCCTTAACTTCTTTAATTTCTTCTTTCTAAAAAAGAGAGAATAACAGCCAACATTTGTTGAGTGATTATTTTGTGCCAGGTACTCTTCTGAATTTCTACACTAGTAGTTTATTTAATCCATACAACAACCTTTTGAATATTTTAGGTAGTAGTAGTACTCTTTTTGAAGCAACTGGTCTAACTCCATACCACATCATTTATTTTTCCCCCCGTGCTTCTGTCTCAAGACTGTTGTGAGGATCTACTGAGACGGCATGCATGAAAGCATTTGAAAACTGTTTACTGTTAATTATTTTCTTTGTCTGCCTTCCTAGGAAAATTTCAGATAAAGCTGTTATTTTTCTCTTTTGACCAGCAAATCTATATATCTTTCGTGACAGCCTGGTAATTTCAGAACTAAGAGAAGTGTTTGTATCTGTGGGTTTGACACACTGCTGAATCACAAAGTCTTTGGAATAATTCTCAAAAGCCATCACTTTCAGCCCACTTTCTCATTCATTAATGCTCTATTCTTTTTCCAGCATGTCTAGCAGAATTTTCTTGAATTCATCCAGTGAATTGGTGCTCCTTAAATACTTGCTATTTCTGAATAGCTTTGACTTAAATACACTTTCCTTTTCTCCCAATTGCAAAATGTCAGGGCTGACAACTGCAAGGGCTTCTAAAGATTGTCAGTGTTCTCATATTCAGCTAGGTAGCAAAGGATCTGACACAATTGGTATAATAAACCCACAAATGTTTATTAGTAAGATTGTAGACTGATTTAGTTCTCTGATTTAGAAAACACTCCTAAAGAAAGAGGAAAGTGCCTTTTCTGCATTATTTTCATTTGGTGATATCTCACCTGCCCTGCCCTATAAAATGTATAATGTGCTTATATTACCTCCACTGATAAAGTAACACAGCCAATTAGTTACAGAGCCTAGATATAAATATAGGGCATCTAATTCCATAGCTCATACTCATAATCGTTGTTCTACATTTCCCTCAAACCAAAGTGGATTGAGCATTTGGGATATTTTCTCTGAGTCAGGTGGATTTTTTCAAAACTTGTATTTGATGAATGCTGCAAATAGGTGTACAATCAGTTTTTCTTATAGCTTCTGTGATTTGGTAAATTCTCCTACAGGTGGTAGAATATGGTTTTCCTAATAATATGAAAAATAAAATTAAAGTTGACAAGAATTCTATTGAATCAGCAAGAACTACCATCCAGAATTATTTTATTTTTCATTCTTCTTTTATCTTAATCAAACATTCCACCTTGATATTATGTGAAACTATCTTTATATGCTACCTTAAGCCATATGCATTCATTTATGAACCCTCTAAAACTATGTATCATTCTTTTTAAATTTTACACATATTGACACATATTTTAAGTGATTAAAGAATATTGCTAGAAAATATGTTGAATTTGATAGATAATGTTGCCCTGTCACTTTTGATTCATTTGGCCCTCAATGTAGTATGAAATCTTGTAATGAAATTTTTTTGGAGACAGAGTATTGCTTTTTCACTGAGGCTGAAGTGCAGTAGTATGATCTCGGTTCACTGCAACCTCTGTCTCCCAGGCTCAAATGATCCTCCTACCTCTGCCTCCTGGGTATCTGGAACTGTGCATGCCTGGCTAATTTTTAAATTTTTATAGAGATGGAGTTTCGTCGTGTTGCTCAGGCTAGTCTCAAATTCATAAGCTCAAGTGACCCACCCACCTTAGCCTCCCAAAGAGTTAGGATTACAGGCATGAGCCACCACACCCAGCCTGTGGTGAAAATTTTAAAGAAAAGCCATTTTATCAAATGTTTCATTTAACTAAAACACCTTTAATTCAGAAATCATTATATCTATTCTAATTTAAAAGTATTTACATGAATTAAATAGACATAAACAATTGGCAGAGGAAAAAACAGTGCTCACTAACAATAATATTTGTGGAAATGTTAAAGCCACGGTTAGAAAAAAGATAAAGTTGAAGGAAAATGTAAATACGTGCAGTAATAATGCTTTCTTAGCAAAATTCGCATCTTTAGTCTAAAGTCACCTTACTGCTTTGTAAAGAAACATCTTGATCCTAGTCATAAAAGTTATTTAGACTTAAACTCATTAATGTTTACCAGTACTTGCAATCTGTTTTCTCCTCCTAAACTACTTTAAAAATAGTCTAAGGAAAAAAGCTTTTAAAAACCAACATCAGCTTTATCTCTTATACCTCATGTCATACTTACAAATCTTATTAATGAAGCACTCAGGACAATCTGATATACTACAAAATTTAAAATAATACTGAATTGTTTCAAATAACAATTGTATCCTTCTATAAAATTTGCCTTAGAATAGTTTTAATTTTTATTATAAATGTAGCCATAGTTGCTGATTTTTAAGCAATCTTGACTCTCTTAGCTTTTGCCACTTAAAAAGAGGTAGACAAATCTGATAGACAAAGTAAATATCAGAATTAGGGTGAAGCAAAGATAGCTTTTTTTTTTTTTTTTTTTGTACTTTACATCCTCTAGATTGTCAAACAGTCAACATACACACACACCCAATTTCAGAAGAATGAGAGAGAGAAGTAACAAAAGAAAAACAACTTTATACCCAATGATTATCACTTTAGTATATAGGCCTTTGTCTAAGCAACCTTCTCAATATCAGTAGTTACAGAATTTTCAGTATTTTTTTTATCATCTTCATAAATTAATTTTTCTGTAAACTAAAAGTTTGCCTAAATTGAGATAAGCTCCTTTAAATTTTAATTTATTTCTTAATTGGGCATGAGTATTTACAGTGACAGAAGAAGTTCTGGTTTTGGCAACTTTGGAAGTAGCTTACCAACGTTGGGTCATGTGCATGTTGTCTGTATGATGACTCAGCTGTGGTGTGGTGCTGTTATCACATATGTTCTGTATTTGAATATTGGAAGCAAGAAATTTGCAACAGCCCAACCTAGCAATTTTCTTCTGATTCTGCTTTCATCTTTTAACAAAAACTAACTTAAATTCCCTAAAACAGCCTTCAGGTCTTTTTTTTCATCTTGATCATCTGCTAAGGCTCTTGGGCCCTGAGAATGTCTGAGAAAGGTACACTCAGTAATTCATGTGTAGGAATAGCTGAAAAAGTGATCTTCAGGCCTTTTGGGAGTTCTGCAACCTCAGGGAAATTTAAGACCCCTGATGATAGCTGCTCTTTTAACAGTTTCATTTTTCTTCTGTACTTTAGAAAGAAATGATTCTACTCACAGAGTTTTACAATTGTGTGTGGTTTCTTTGTTTGTTTTAATGCATTGCATTATTTTGTTTTTTACTAAGAAGTTTCTACATGTAAAGCAAGTATAATTGTGTTTACATTGAACTTTAGAAGATTTTTCTGCCTCATAATATAAAGAAAAGGTAAATAAGATCAACTGCATACCCATGCTGTTATTTTGCAATGTAGTTTATCTATCATGACCTCCCATGCTGCTTTCATATTACTTGAATTTCATTGCCCCTGCTTTCTCTATGACTTTATTAACTTTGATATAGTGCATCTATGCTCACCCATGTAAATTATTTTGAAGAACAAAACAATTGACAGATTTGGCTTTACAATATCTGTGATTTTTGTTTCATACCTTTGTCCATCTTTCAATCTTTGTAACCAGACCTAGTTCTTTATTGCATAGACCTTATAATCCCTTAATACCCTGATTCCAAAATGAATGAGCTTTAAAAATGCCTGTTACACAAATAGTATAAAAGATTAAATAATTTAAAGTTTCTTTATAGTTACACGTTTTTAGATGGTGAAAGTAAAATTCCTAAAATATAAATTACTCACGTCATTTTCCCCCTAATCTTTAGGTGTTATCTTCTTATAAATGAAACCACTGGGATTTTGCTTGTGATTATAGTATTTCATTATTTGAATATGTAAACATTGTAATGATGGTGTACAGAATTAACCGCAGCAAAGGAATCATTCTGAGTCAAAAAGAGCCTTCATCATGATCAACAGCACAGTCATTTTATAAGGCATTTCTCATAGGACTATATTTGGTCATCCTGGTAGCTTTTGGAAACACTTGTTTTATCTCACAGTATTTGTAGATCACTTTTGATGGTGAGTGAGTGTTAACACTATCTTAACCATACCCTTCTAGCTTCATCAAATTAGAAGTGAATGATTGGCAGTGGAAGAGAGGTTTTCAGTGAAACCATTCTTGATAATGTAGGGCTGGAAAATTCAAAGGTTCATTACCATGGTAACAGTGTTTTCATAGTGATGACCTGATTTACTAAGAAAAAGTCTTCAAATAAGTCTATGACACGATTAAATAAGAGATTTAAGGAAAGGGAAAAGACAAAAACAAAACACCTGAAAAACAGACATTCCAGTCAAGCCCAGAGCTTCTATAATAGATGCCCCAAGGTATGGTGAGAATTATTTCTGATTTAACATTTTCATTCCCTCACCTGTTAAAGTAGTAAAGCTTTAAAAGAAAGCTTTTAAATTAAAATTTTCAGGTACTAGATAGGCTGAGGTGAGACCATTGCTTGAGGCCAGGAATTTGCAGTTAGCCTGGGAAACATAACAAAACCCCATCTCTAAAAAAGAAAATAAAAAAATTAAAAAAAATTAGCTGGGCATGGCATGTAGTTACAGTTATGTGGGAGGATCCCTTGAATTCAGGAGTTCAAGGCTGCAGTGAGCTATGTTCACAACACTACACTTCAGTGTGGATGACAGAGCAAGACCCTGTCTAAAAAAAAAAAAAGAAAAATAATAGTAGATAAAAGTATGTTTTAAATAACTTAAAACTTTAACAGCCTGTTTCTTAAATACTATGCAAATAATTTCATGAGAAAGAAAGTTATAATAATTTTTATAAATGACTTCATATTTATAGTGCTGGTATTTTTATTGCTTAAACTGAATTAGATTTCTCAATAGCTATTTTTAAAAACTGCAATAGGAAGGCATGTCTATTGTATTTTTTAGAAGCAAGCTGGTTTCTACAATATTATTCATGTTTTGTAAACAGCATCATTGAACCTGCACATAAAAGGTTAAATGCTTGCAGACTGTTCTTTTTAGCCTCAAAGATCAGAGACAAATTACTATTTTTATTTTACATTCCCTTGATGAGGATAATGTTAAACAGCTGTCACTTCAGTGCTTCAACTGCAAAGAATCTTATTGCAATCCTATAATTTAAACAAAGAAAAAATACAGTCATACACAATATACATACAGAAAAGAGCACAATGGAGAATTTGGTTAGAACTGAGGTTAGAGAAAAGGGAATGCTTGCTGTCTGCAATTACTCACGTAAAAGAAAAATTCCATTTATATGCATTTTTCCCATTCATCGAAGACATTGGTAGAAGGGGCAGTTTACTGTTTCTTTCTTTCTAAAATGAGGAAAGAAAACAAATTTGCATTCTGAACTCTGTGAGTCCCCATCATGTTTACTGTATTATCAGAATAGTTAAGATTTCCATGTCACTACATGTCTGCAAGTATTTCCAAAAGCTAACAAGTATTTCAAATTGTTTTACTGATTATTAAAGCCTCTAATTTTTTTAGTGCTAAGTATTAAACCAGAGTTCTCTATTCACTCTGATACTTTGTTTTCTAATTGCATCTGGTTTCAAAAAGTGAAAGTCAGTATCTTTTGCATATTTTGATATGCAAAAAAATGAAGCATGGATAAATGTTAAGAAAACTGTGAAACTGGGAAATTTACTATTTCTATATAAAAATGCCTAATATAATTTTCCTGGTGTTTTATATTCCTAAAGGTGAATTTAATATATGTTATTTATTCTGCTTTTCTTCTTTAGCTCAATTATTTTTTATAAATATCAGTACTTCAAGGAATTTTTCTAGAAACTCTCTTTATACTTTGGTTTCTTAATACCTAAGGCAAAAATTTGGCTTAAAATAATATTTATCTAACATTTATTGAACAAATTTCCGTTCTCAGAGCCTGAATATATTCTTCTATAGGTTGACAATAGCAGTGATACCCATGTCCTAAGGTTGTGGTATACAGATCTATATAAAGTACATAGGACAGTACCTGGAAAACACAATATGTGCTCAATAAGTGTTCCTGGGATTGGTAGTTGGTTTATGCTGAAATGCCATTACCCACTACTGCTAAACACAATGATAAAATCCAAAATCCAAGAATGTTTTAGATTAGAGAGACTAATAGAATTGTATTGTATTCATAATGGAGGCTTATAATTATTTAAATAGAAGATGTTTTCTTCAGAAAGCTGTAGGTCATCTGTTCTCAATCTTATATATATATATCACTTTATCATTGTCATTATCATCAAGTGGCAGTAGTTCCTAACTCCTCAACTTGGAGTTTCTCTGGTCTCTGGTTTCTCTTACAAGTAGGCTTTCCTGGAGACCCTAAAATGCACTGGAGCCTCAGAAATGTCCTCATAGTATTGTCCTAAATCATGAGGTCATACTCTCAGGACTGGGAAATGAGTTGAGCATGCATTATTTTAATGTGTTTTTTAGAACAATCGATATTTCTGAGTGAGAGAATCCTACATAAATGATTAGAACAAATTCTATCATTATTATTGATTTTGTGGCCTATCAATATGCTTTTCACACATGAATATTTATTCAAAGGGAAGGCTTGTCATTTAATATCCAATTAAGCTATTTAGCATAGTGCTATGCCTAGAACTGACTACATGATTGAAAACCTGGCAGATCAAAGTATGTACATTTCCAAGGTAAAGTACTTCATGTCTACATGGAAGCAATAAATTATTTCCCCACTTTACATTCATAATTAAATCTTTCCTAATGCTAGAAAGTAGCCAGACCGCTAACAACAATACCTGTGTAATATTCCGGGGCTTAGATGGTTCAAGCTGACTTGAAATGGAGACCATTTGTTCTAAATTGATTTCAATGCCAAGCCGATAGGTCAGCCCTTAATGATGAAGATGCGATTCCAGTTCAGACTCTGGTGGATAAGCCAACATTAATTAACTCAAGTCTCATAGTATAGGAAACAGATGCTTTTCTCGTGTTGCACAAATAAATTCTTTGTGTATAAATGTGTTCTGTTTTATTCAAATAACAAGTTGGAAGTTATAATTGTAAGTTTTTCACAATGGAGCCAGTCTTTAGTAGTGATGACAGAAGCATGAATTTATATAACAAATTCCAGCAAGTGCATGGGAGAAGGAAATTATCTTCTGTATCTCTTATTTTGGCTTCAGGCCAGCCCTACAAAATTTAGCTTTGAATGTGGGTGGATCCAAATGCTGATCCATTCCAGAGCAGACCTAGAAGTGCCAGAACAATACCAAGTTTATTTCTAATCTGTAGAATCCCTGGAGACTCCTCTCAGAGGTTTACATTTGCATCATATGTTTGGATTCAATTCTTTGGCCAGCTTGCAAATGGCTTAAGCTTAGATTGTTCTCTGGAGGTATGTTGTTAGGTATACTGTTTATCTGGTTATTCATCTCAACATTCATTCAGAATTAGAATGCTTACTTGCTTTCCCTGGAATGTGGCAGGTTAGAAGTTGAATAATAACTGTAGGTTCCCCCATCTCCTTTCAGAACCAGTGGATGCATGATAAGATAAAAATGTTACCATCTACTGATATAAACTCCAACTATGCTAATCAGAAGTTGATCATCTGATAACATCTGGCATTTCATTTTCTTCTGAGTGAGTATCAGATAATCCATGGTTTGTTTGTTCTCTTTTAGGCTGAAAATGATGAGAACGGCCAAGCAGAAAACTTTTCCATGGATCCACAATTGGAGAGGCAAGTGGAGACCATTCGCAACCTCGTAGACTCCTACATGTCCATTATCAACAAATGTATCCGAGATCTAATTCCAAAAACAATAATGCACCTTATGATTAATAATGTAAGTGATTATAAACTGCCGTCATATAACTTCTAACCCATCCAAGTGTAGAAGTTGCACGTATTCTTTTCAGTTTCTTTGTGTATTTTCTAGATGGTTGAAATACTATTACCCAGGTTCATCATTTTCCATTACATGTGACATGTGACTGACCAATGAAAGAGAACTTACGGAAGAAAACTTAAAACTTCTAGCTTTAGGACTGAGGTATTCTCCACTGACTGTCTTCTAGAATAGTGTGAGTTTGCTTACAATAAAGCAGAACAAAAACACCATAGTCATGGGCATCACGTAAATTAATTGCAAAACTAGCAATAAAACCAGATGCCCTGGCTCCTAGACTTAAAGATTAAAGGCAAAGGATATATTTGTTCCTATGCCTGTACATGTGCATGCATGCACACACACGTATAAAATATGTTAACATGATTATTTTCAGCTTCTAAAATCTATGGAATGCTTTTTTAGCCTGGGAAAGAGCTTCTTGCTTTATCCCCTTGGATAAAAAGTCAGTACATTTCATTTTTCTAAGTTAGGGATGCTATAACCTCAAATCTGAAAGTATCCTGCTAGACTAGCCATCAATGGGTCTAAATAATCTTTTTAAGGTTATTTATAGTAGTCAGAGTATGATACTTATGTTGTCTGATTTAGTTCTTTTGGTAGTTAACTTTTTACAGTACAAATAATACCACAAGTTATTTGAGAAATAGTCTTTTAGATAAGATAGGTTATAATGAGGTGTTTTATTGGGGGCTTTTCTGAATCTTGACAACTGAGACACCAATAATATAATTCCTAGTTATCTTCTGAGGACATCTTTTTATTTAATCCAATGATAAATTATGAGCAGTGCTTGTAAGAAATTAAAATTAGATGGCAAAGTAGTAAAGAGAGCCCAAAGTAGAACTTAGGAGAATCCTGGGTTCTAAACCTGGTTCTGCTACAGACTCTATTAACCTAAGGTGAGTCTCTTCCATGTATCTGTTGCCTTCATATGTAAAATACTAATTGTAGTGAGTGTGTCTGACTTAGGGATTTGTTCCTGAAGACAGTACATATGAAAGTAGTGTGAAAAATATAATTGTAAGAAATTAGTATGGATACCCTATTTAAGAACTGTAAATAGCCCTTATTTATATTTCAAGATTCATTTCAAAATTTTATTTCTAAATAAGACAGTCTATTCATTGTCCATGATCTCTGCATTTCTTGACCATAATAAACCCCAGGCACTCACATGAACAATCTTATTTTTAAATAACACTGTTTTCTTATACATGTGTAGTCAAACAAGATTAGCTGGAGGCTTTTAAAAATCAGCAACAGGTAAGCAATCAGTTAGAAATGGGGAAACTATGAACGGTATTCTTAACCTTGACCAGTGGTTTGCTGTGTAACCTGAAGCAAATCATGCGCCCCTTTGAGTTGAAGTCAGTCTCTTCTAAAACTACAGTAAGAACATTGAGGTACTTACTCACAGAACCGTCAGAGATTATAATAAATGTAGCTATAAGCCATTTAGACAAATATAAAGTACTAAACAAATAGTCTGTGTACTTTTAAAATTACCCTCTTCATTTACTTAAATGAATTCGGATTGTTTTGCTGTGGTATATCCAGGCACTTGCTTATTTAAACATTTTCCTGATTAAGGATCATTTATCTTTTCACTGTTTCACAGAGAGTCATTAGTGCTGCCATCAGTTCAAACGCTGCTTTGCTCTGCACTATATTAAATCATCAGCACAGGAAATAGCACTTCCTGTCTATTGCTGTGAGGAGTAGCTTGACACAAATTAGCTAAAAAGAAAAAAAAAAAACCTACTGCAAATCTGTCCTACTTTCACCTTCTCAAGAAAAACATACACACATGCACACACACATACCCACATGCACACATACATATACAAACACAAAAGAAAGGAAGAAAGAAATACAGGGGTAGTTTCCCTGACTCTTCACTGTTGTGTTTTCTTGCTTTAATGGAATGGCTAAACCTTCACCTACAGGGTATTATCCTCGGAGGTAAATCTCTGATAGTTGTCTTGTGAGAGACCTCACATAAGAGTCGTGAGAAAGGAGACTTCAATTGAGATCTGATCCCAAGGTCAAAGTTTTTGAAGCAAAAACTAATAGGAATGTGGAGAAGGCAAAAGTATCATGTAGTGCTGAATTCTTTTGAATTTGTGGCTTTCTTTGTTTGAAATTTAACTTTTTGTATCTACCAGAAATTAGTTTTACATATCTAGAATGACTGCTTTTCTTGGGTATTTTATTTTATGTGCTTTTTAAACTTAAATATAAAAAGGTATCATTTTATATATAATACATACATTTAAAAATTATGTATAATTCTATATATGAAAAACATAGGTCTCTTTTATTAATGTGGTCATATTTTCATGACATCTTATTGTACAGAATGCCCAAACCTTTTTTGTTCATTCCACGTGACCTGTGAGTCCAAGGAAACTGAACACCCAGCACTGTGCTATCTAGATGTATTTATTTTTTAATTTGATTCAAAGTGAAAAGAACTTCAAATGAGAGAATAATGAAATCACAACTAGAAAACCAATCTTTTAACTCCTAATTCTAAATTCCATTCACTTAACCCTGCTGCACGTTTAAATGAGTTTGGATCAAAAAGCTAATTGTTCCTCCAGAATCAATAAATGCCTGAAACAGGGTCCTCTATTTCTTCCTAGTCTATCAAAAGCGCCTGTTCTGGCCTTTCCTCTTTGAAATGAGAATAAAAAAGAATATGTTTCGGCCTTCTGAAAAAGAATATGTTTCAGCCAACGTTCATAAAGTTCAGAATTTGGTGGGCAGTTTCCTTTGAAAGTTTACATTAAGTGTTCTGCCACTCAAGTCTCCATATGGAATTGTTTAAGTAGTTTAAAGCCTAGCAATAAATGCCTTGCCTCAGACATACTGTAAGCCTTTGTCTATTGAAATGCAGCAGCTGTTTCGTTACTTAAACATACCAGGTAACAGCAGCACAAAGAAATAGCAAGTTTATGACAGACGGTGGTTCTGGACAGGCTACAGTCAAAGCAGCAGAGTTTTGCTCAGGACTTTAAAGCTAACATACACATAACACCCCATGGTAAGCCCATTTGGATGGCCTTTTCTCCGTAGCTCACCCCACCAGAAGTCCTCCATCAAAGAATGAAGTGGATCCAGCTTTATTCTAAAAATGTGTTTGGTGTGGCAAAGTGGCACATAATTCTGTTTGAACCTGTCAGACAACCACATATTGGATACCCGTTATTTTCCACAGCTTCTAAGTAAAGAAATAGAGGTTCCGAGAGGTTGACTTGCCTAACATCACACAGCTGGGGTTGGCAGAGTCCAGTCGGAAATCCAGGTCTTCTCCCTCATAATCTGATGTTCTCACCATTTGAACACTGGATAATGTACGTGACAGGGTTAGGAAACTCTTAAGTCAGCGCTCTAAAACTAGAGGACTCCTACACCCACAGGGTATGCATGAGTTATTTTCCCAGAGGGTTAATTTTACTTGAAGATTTAATTAGGATTTGTTTGAAGATGAGAAACAATGTTTTAAATCTTTCTCATATTAAACAAAACCAGATAATACAAAAGAGGATGTAAACATTTTTAGGAATTTTTTTAAAAACCAAATTTGAAACATAGAGCCATTTCACACTGGAGTGTGTGCTGCAGCCTAACCCCCTGGATCCCTCTGGAGGTCCACATTCATCTCTTCAGCCGTTGGCATTTTGGTGGAAAATTAGTAACATGTACCCTAGTTTCAGAATTTGCTGTAACTTTAATGTGTATAAAGTAAAGTGATATTTTAAATGTTCATTATTTTAGGGGAAAGTACATCTTAAATACCAGATCTTTATCCTGGCATTTAGAACATTGATTTCTTTCCACCGGCCAGGAATTCAGCACACTGCTCAAGAAAAAGATCACGACTAGGACTCCATAAGCCCACTCTCTTCTCCTCTGCCCCTACATCCCATCATCACTCCCTGCCAAGGCTAACACTCTTCTGGTTTCTTAAATTGTAGATTAGCTTCACCTCTTTTTGCACTTGGGAATCATATACTATACGCCTTTTGTGTCTAACTTCTTTTGCTTAACATTACATTTGTGAGTCAAAGGATGTTACTTTTTAAAGAAGGAAAACTTCTTTGGTCTTTAGCAGAATTAAATCCCTAGGAAAGGGAAAGAAGGCCTAAGTAGATACGAGAGAATTGTGAGATCTCAAAGAATCACAAAATTCTAAGTCCCCTCCCCAAAACTAGACAAAATTAAACTTCCCAATTAAATTTTAATATATGTGTTATGTAAATGAGGGGTATCATTGTGTCCTGTACTGTGACCCTCCAGTTCTAGAAACAGAGATTTTAAGGAAATGGTCTCCTTGGTAACTGAACTGTAGGAAACTGCAGGAAAACCCTAGAAATGTCTCTTCTCTTTGTGAAGGGTTTAAGATGGTCTCAGTCACAGCAAAGAAGTTTAAGATCCAAACATATTACGGGGTTGCTAGAGAAGGGTTAAAGTAAGAGAGGAAAACATGTGGAACGTTTTTAATGACCTCACATTCCTTTACACTGAGCAGAGCAACATGGTGCAGTAATGCCTGTTTATCTAGCCTAGAGAGTTTGAGCTGGAATGAAGTTTCATGTGTGAGAACTTTTATAAACCATACAGAGATATATAGGTTATAAGGTGTTATAATTAAAAACATAAATATTATTTCAAATCTCAAATTTAAGTATAATCACTTTGTTATGTTCAGTGAAGTATTTTCTAAATGCTGTCATCTAAAAGGGATTCACTTGGCCCCTAATTGTCATGCAGAATTCTTGATTTAAACATTTGTACCACTGGCATACAGACTTCTCAGAAAGTCCCTGAAGTGTCTGGAAATTCCCAGAAGTCCCCCTACCTTTGTTCCAAACTCCAATTGTAGTGTCACAAACTAGGTTAGCAGAAGGAAAGAAGAGTCTCTTTAAAATTTTGCTTAAATGCAAAATAAAATGTTAACCTATATGATTTATCTAACTGTAGCTTGATACTTGCATTATTGCAACAGCTGTCTATTGTTCTCCTGCTTCTATGTACCTAATGCCAGTTTAGCCTTTAGACAGTAAAAATCACAGCATTTTTTTGGGAGGGGTACTAACTGTATGCTAGGCATCATGCTAGACAACTCATATTCATTCTTTCACTTAATCCTCACAATACGGAGGTAGCTCTACCATTATCCCTGTTTTACAGATGAGGAACTTGAGACTCAAACAATTTACATTATTTGCCCAAGAACACTAAGTATGAGAACAAGAACTCAAATCCACAGCATATGCTCTGAATCCACTGTGTTGCACAGTGGGCAAGTTCCAGTGTGTTATAATTGATGTGAAAGATTCAAGGCACATCTTTGGTCGGAATGTTGAAACAGGCCCTTATTTTATTTCACAGTGTGACAGTTGATTCTTAATTCAGCTCTGTTTTAAATCTATTCTTGGAAGAATCTTCTTTTAAATTGTATTTAATAGATTCTAAGTGATACTCCAGTAATATGTAAAGCCTCTAAAGAGCTTAACCCAACCAATGGTCAATGCCAGGAAAATTGTCTGGTTTTGAGTTTTGAATTGCACCATCCATCCAAGTGCATATACACACCCAAAAGTGGGAGATTTGTGCAAATAACCATGATTCCCTGCATAGCGGCAAGTACATTTAGAAGTGAATGCATCTTTGAAGGAAGGGAATGAAATATTTCTAAAGCCAAATTTACTGCCTTCTCTCTAAAGCTGACTTTCTTTTCTGACTTTTGATTTTCTATTTTCCCACTCACTCAAATGTCAATGTTTGAGGTGTCTTTGCTCCTCCTTTCTTCCTTGCCCTTCACATCCCAACCACACCAAGTCCACTTAATTATTCCCTTACAATGTCATTATATGTATCCGTCTTTCATACTACTGCATTATTAGTAAATGAAACCCTTACCATCTTATGAATGACCTACAATAGTCTTCTAATGGACTTCTTTATTTTCCCTACTAACCTTGCAAATTCTTTTTCAATGTTAGCCAGATAAATTTTCCTGAAAACTCTCTTTTATTGTTTCACTTACTTGCTTAAAAACTTTCCATGGCCCCTTACAGTCAAGTGAATAAAGTTCAAACACTTTTCCTTGGCATTCAAGGCCTTCACATCTTCCCCAGGTTTCCTGGCCAAACTTACCTTCCACAACTACTGTACATAAACCTTCTACTTCACCAGAGAGTTTCCTAAATATATCTTGTACGTTAGATTACTTTCACCTTTGAATCACTTTTGATTTACAAAATATGTACAGAAAACACTATTTTACCATAATAAAGCTTTGATTTAGCTGAATTTTTTGATTAGTAGAATTATTTACATGTTTTGATACCTTTAAAACATAATAAAGCTATGTGTTTTAGGTTTTTGTCATCTCTGAATTACAAAGTTAACTACAACCTAGAAATTTTGAGTATCTGACAGCTGTTCTGTTATCCATCTGATTTTTTAACAATTAAATATACTTGCCTTTGGCCTTTCTTAGAGATATCCATGAGTCTAGATAAGAGGTAGCTTGCTCATGTAACAGAGAAACTGAAAAATCCAAACTGGTTTATTTTCACTAGGCTTAAGTTAATTGCTGCACCACTGTAAAACAATGACGCTTACACACAAATTTACTTTTCTAAGCACTCCATCACAGTGTGATAATGGGGTTAGGGAATGGGCACTGGACTTCAAGTCCGAAGATTTTGGATTCAACTGAATGCTGTGTGACCTAGAGCAAGATACTTAAATTCTCTGAACTTGTTTCTGTAGCTATAAAATTGGAATACGAATGCATGTTTCATCAGTGTGTGATGAGAATTGTCATATAACTTGTAAAGACACTTGGTATATACCAGACTTCATTGATTCTCACATTCACTTCTTTTTATTTAATATTTCTGAAATGAAGATACGTCTTACACTCAATGGCATCTTGACATCCTGCCATAGCTTGATTGATGGTATTTTTGTTCTGTCTTATTAGACAGCACATAAGATAGTAGTGTTTTTCACCTCATGTTCTCACTTGTAAGTGGGTGTTGAACAATGAGAACACAGGGACACAGGGAGGGGAACATCACACAATGGGGCCTTGGGATGGGGGTCTAGGGGAGGAACAGGAGGGGGTGGGTGAATTGGGGAGGGATAGTACTAGGAGAAATGCCTAATGTAGACGACAGGGCAATGGATGCAGCAAACCACCACCATGGCACATGTATACCTATGTAACAAATCTGCACTATCTGCACATGTACCCCAGAACTTAAAGTATAATAAGTAAATTTTTTTAAAAAGATAGTAGTGTCTTTTAAAATCACCAGTGTCTTAAAGTTGATGACATACAGTGGCTGGCACTCCCACCCTCACTGCTGTGCACCATGTTCATCCTCTCCATTTTCATCCTGCAACAAAATGCCCCTTCCCTGAGACTCCCATGTAGTGTTCATACTTAAGCTTGTTTTTATATATTAGCTAAATATGAAACCTCATGTCAGTCCTCCTCACTGTCAACTAACTTCTACTGTAAACTTCTGGAAAACAGAGTGCTTCTCTTTCACTTGTTTATAAATCAACCTGCATCGTTATACAAGATTCTGTATTTAATAAATATTCACTTACTGGTGCTAATTTCACTTTTGAGACAACATTGACACTTGGAGTCTCAATAATTTTCCAGTGATTTTGGTAAAAGATAGGGAAAGGACTGGGAATGCCAAGGAATAGAAAACGTGTGATTATGTAGGTTTCTTCACATTACTGTTTTCTGTTGAAAATGCTGCTGCTTACCTCATAGTACCTTCCCTCTTCTATAAGCCAAACAGCTTCAGACAACACTGTGAAATGCTCATGAAGCCTGCAGGCCCTGGTCTGGTGATGGCCGGGTTTGGCTTTGTTGTACTCATCTCTATCATCCTTCAGTGTCAACAGCCAGAAGACAGAGGGAAACTGTTACTATCACCAGTACTGAGGATAGAGACAAAATAGGAGTAAACAGATGCTTGATGCTTCACTTTTCCCAGGGTGGACTTGGTGGAATTTGTCCAGACTCTGAATGCCACAGCCATGTTTCTGCCTCCACTCAATCACTCATTTATTCCTACTTTTATTTCTGTGTAATCTGACAGGTCAAAGATTTCATAAATTCAGAGCTCCTAGCACAGTTGTATTCTTCAGAGGACCAAAATACTCTGATGGAGGAATCTGCTGAGCAGGCTCAGCGCCGGGATGAAATGCTTCGAATGTACCAAGCCCTAAAAGAAGCCCTTGGGATAATTGGGGACATTAGCACGTCCACTGTGTCCACTCCGGCCCCACCTCCAGTGGATGACTCCTGGATACAGCACTCTCGCAGGTAAGAAGATAGCCCCACAACCCTTGATCCCTGTCATGCTTGTCCAATACCATTTTCCTAAACCATGATGGACTTACAGAAAGGGAAAAGATATTTACATTTAGGAGTAAAGATCAGATTGTACTAACTCCCTTCAAAATGCAGCATGGTGTGTCCTCACAATGGAATGTTGTATAGTCACTAAAAAGAACAAGACAGTTCTATTAAGTCCCAAAATGAAAAGATAATCCTGTTAACGGGAAGCCTTTAAAAAAGGAGGTTATAGTCCAGGCACGGTAGCTCACGCCTATAATCCCAGCACTTTGGGACCCCAAGGCAAGCAGATCACCTGAGGTCGGGAGTTTGAGAACAGCCTGCCCAATGTAGTGAAACCCAATCTCTACTACAAATACAAAAATTAGCTGGGTGTGGTAGCACATGCCTGTAATCTCAGCTACTCAGGAGGCTGAGGCAGGAGAATCGCTTGAACCAAGGAGGTGGAGGTTGCAGTGAGCTGAGATCATGCCACTGCTCTCCAGCCTGGGCAACAGAGTGAGACTCTGTCTCAAAAAAAAAAAAAACCAGAGATTGTAGAACACTGAGTTCTATGGTATACAGAAAGCAATTTCTATATATATAAAATATATACACTTACACAAATGTAGAATACAGTTAAAAAGGATGCACAAGAAGCGTCCGTGGTTACTTCAACAGAATGAAGGGGTAGGGAGGGGAAAGTTTACTTTTCTCCATTTATCCTTTTATACGTTTGACTTTCATAACATGAATCTGACTTATTCAGTCAAAAAATAATTTTTAAAAAGCAGTCAGGAAGTTACAAAACTTTTTAGAGATTAATTCAGACAGAAAGGAGTGAGCAAATCATGATTTGTCTTTTTCTTCAGGTCACCTCCTCCAAGCCCCACAACCCAAAGGAGGCCAACACTAAGTGCTCCCCTCACAAGGCCCACATCTGGCCGAGGACCGGCTCCTGCCATTCCCTCCCCAGGCCCCCACTCTGGGGCTCCCCCAGTCCCATTCCGTCCAGGCCCATTACCTCCTTTCCCCAGCAGCAGTGACTCCTTTGGAGCCCCTCCACAAGTTCCATCTCGACCCACAAGGGCCCCGCCCAGTGTCCCAAGGTAAGGCATGGAGCAGAAATTGGTGGGGGAGGGGGGTGCACCTTGGTTCTCTTCTCATAGAATGACAGACAAAATTTATTTGAAAGAGAAAATTGCCAACCCTGTTATGCCATTTAAATATCACTTGTGATCATTAAAACTTCTCATTTATCAATTGGCACACACTAAATAGGACTAAAGAACACTGGGTCCCAGTGAATGACATTTTGGCAGCTGTTGGGATAATTCGACAGAGGGCTTTGAAACAAAAGTTCTACGGAGGATTGCAGCAAGCTGTGTGTTCCATAGGTCATGAGAGTTTCATGGACTAAGGTCTTGCCTTCTCCATTACCAAAAGAATTCTAGAAAACCACTGACTTAAAGAATCTTATCCATCTTCCTTCTGAACTGTGATCCTTCTACCCAATTTTACCAATTTTCATATAGGCTGAACAAATCTGGTTGATTGATCTGCATTTAAAAAAAAACTACACGTAGAAATTTTAACATAGGCATAATTGCTGTGTATAGTCTCTAATCATATATAAGATAGTTTATTGTACATGTTGACAATTATAAGTAGATTTTCAGGCTTAATTGTGAAACAATATAGTTAATAAATAATGGACCTAGAAACATACATAGTTGGAGCTGTAGTCTCACCTTCATCCTCTTACAGTCAAAATATACATCATGAATATAATCAGAGATTTTAAAGGTATAAAGTACTAAGGTTTTTCCCCCTCAAAATCAGAAGTATAAATAGCAAAGAATATTAGCCCATACATAAAGTTAATTTTTTAAAATTCAATTCAGAGATTTAAAAAATATATATACTCCATGAAGGAAAATCTGACTGTATACATACCATAAAAACAGATGTGACTTCTACCCACCCCTGAAGCCTGAGCCACCTCACCAATTGACTGTGGCACTTATGTTTTATTTTGATCTTCAGGTTGTTGAGTGTAATGAAGAGAAGAAGGGGGATCTTAAACTAGTACACACAGGGTGGTGCAGCAAGAACAAGCAGGAGATTCGCAGTCAGAAGACCTGAGTTACTGAAGGTCTTGGGCAACTCATTAACTCTGAGACAAGAGTTCTTTATCTATGAAACAGGGAGAATTCAGTAAGGTTGTTGCCTAAATTGTATGACATGAGGTATTTGAAGGAGTTTGAAACACTGTAAAGAATACAGCTGTTACCCCTGTTACCATTTTGGTTCTAAGCAAAGAGGACATATATAGTCTCAATCCAAATTTTTTTCTCTAAATTCAATAGACTTGGCTTGTAATTTATTTGGAATGGTGCTAAATTTCTAGTAGTAATGGTAACAGTAATAGCCAACATTTATTGTGCTCTCAATATTACTAAGCATTGCCCTGAGAACTTTGTATATACATTTTTGTTTAAAGCTCACAACAAATAGGTTATTATCCATATTTTACAGATGAGGTAGTGAGGTTAAACAACTTGTCCAAGGCTGCTCAGCCAGTCCCTAGTGGAGCTGGACTTTAATCCCATGCAGTCTGCTTCCAGAGCCATTTCCCAACTATGATCCCAGAGTTTCTCAACCTCATCAGTACTGACATTTTTGTTGTGGGGTCTGTCCTGTGTATTATAAGGCAGCATCCCTTGCTTCTACCCTCTAGATTTCAGTTGCACTCCCCCAGTTGTGACCACTAAAACTATCTGTAGACACTGCCAGTGTCTCTTAGGGAAGTAAAATTCCTCTCCACATGAGAACCACTGCACTATAGTATTCAAAAGAATTCCCTTCCATGTAAAAAGCATGAATTTCAGCATTGTGCCTTGCTACAAGCAAGATCCAATTTATTATTTTAGAAAATCTCAAATTGACTTGGAAAGTGTCTGCCATTGTACCAGGAAGGTATTGAGGCCATTGGAAGAGGAAGAGTTGAGAGTGGGAAGGCTGGAGTCCCATGCAGGAGCTACTTTTGTCTGTCTAGCTATGGGAAGAAACCAGAGCAACCTGGTGGTGCCTGTCCTCGGTAATGAACATGCATGTTCTGCCTGCTTGCTTGACTGCTTTACCTGTGGGTTTCCGATGAGCTGGCTTGCCAGTACCCTTCAGAAAAATCAACTTTTGAATGCTAAGCCGACTTATTAAGCAGGGTGGGGTTGCTGTTGGTATTTTCTAGCTCGCACACATAAGACAGCCGGACGAGAATGAGTAGCCCAAGCTGGATGGCCAGTGCATGGGCAGCAGGATTTAATGAGACTGCACTGGGGAATTTATAGGATGACAGTTGCCTTACTTGAAATTTCTAGAATACTCTCAAGTTAGAACCAGACTTTACTTGATCTGGGCATGCAGAGTCCCAAATTTGAAACAGAAAGAGAGTACAGGATTAAAAAGGAAAGTTGGTTGTTTTGTGCTGAGCCTTCAAGTTTCTGTGCCAGTTCAGCACTTTGGGAGGGAAATCCCAGGAAAGGGAAGAGAGGGTAGTCACCTGAGAGAGCAAGAAAGACTGTCAGGATCCCCATGCCTGTTAAATCCAGCTTTAGATGGAGAGCTCTGACCACATAAAGTCTGTTTTTAATAAAAGTCAGAGCAGGGATCCTACCAAATACAAGCCAGAAATGGGGTTTAAGATTTCAAAAAACGAAAGAAGGAGAAAAAGAAAGGAAGAGAGAATGAGAGAAAGAAAAAAATTGAGGGAAGCGGCCGTTGAAACTACCTTTTTCTATTTGTTTAATATATTCTATTTCTCCTCTGTGATTTGCCCCCATTTTCTCTATCAGAAACTTAGAAAGTTGAAATGCCATTATCCATCATCTCTAGGAAAACAACCCTTTGCTTTCAGAGAAGGAAGTTTGATTTTTTTTTTCAAGTTTTTTAACTTTCTAAGGGCCCTTTCTCCTCTTTTATCTGAAACTGGAAACCTATAACATGACAAGAGAGCACAAAAGGTGTCCCTCCAGCTCCCTGTTGGGCTTTAATATTACAAAAGCAATAACTGAACTTTTAGAGACAAGAGATTCTGCCATTCAGCATGTGCTTGTGCATAGTTTCCTTCTGGATAATTCACGACTTCATTAGCAAGTTATGATCTTGACTTTTAAGAGCATATATACTTTTATGTTAACCCCATTCAAAGGTAATCAAAGCACTTGCAATTGTACAGAAATCATGAGTGTTCTGCTTTTAAAATATATATATATTATTGTATCTTTCCATTCCAATATAAAAGGAGAGAGGTGGTGGAGTCATTTTTGGCCCAGCTTTTCTCAGCTGCTCAAGCTGTTCTGGTTTATGTGCATGGAGCCTTTCAGTGAGGGAGCTGGAAATATTGCAAACTACATGCCTGTTTTAATTAATTCCACTTGAACTAGAGAAGCATCTCTATCCCACAGAGACTCACTAGTATGTATGCTTCTGTCATTAGTAAGTTGAGTATACACAAATCAGTGATTTGTGGAACATTTTCTATTGCCAAAATATCTGGATTGTTCCCTCCCCTCTCACCTCCACTCAACTTCTCTGAAGGGGCTAAACGCTGTTTGAAAATCCAAGCCGGTGTGTATTTACTTAGCAAGATGATCTTAAACAGACATGACCACCTCTTTAGGGTCCCTGTTCTCTTAATTGAAGATCCTGATCTTCATCAGACATTAACTTTAGAGCTGATGTAACTACTTTCAGATATAGTGTCTTAAAATTAGTTAATTGGGAATCACAGCCTTTGACATTAACAGAACAAATTAACTGAATCCGAGTGTGTTTTTTCTGGCAATAACTCACTCTGGCATTATTTCACTCATTTGTCTTCTTCCCTTTCCTTGGACTAAGCTATTTTGCAATGGTCAAAAGGGGATAAAGGTGGGAGGAAGGGTCTCCAACCAAGGAAGAATAAACTTTTTTTTAACCTCATCACTCAATATTCCAAGCTAAACAAAAGTTGAAAAATTTAAGTACTTTTTTTGACCACCCTTGTTCACCAAGTATGATAGTGTCTCTTTAAAAAGATAAAACTGAATCATTCAAAAGGATTTGGCTTTTACTGCAGCTTATCAACATGACATAAACACAACATGGAAACCAAGAACCAAGAAATGCTCCCTTGAAGGAGTCTCTGGTAAGCCCCGTAGGAAAGCTGATGTCCCACCCCGCACGGACAGCCCCAGAGTAGCATCAGGATTATCCCAGTGTCTCACTCATGCCCACCCCATGACTTAGGTGGTTTCCTTGACTTTATTGGACACATTTAAAGAGTTTCATCATAATCCCACATTTTCAGTAATTTATTACAAATTGACCATGCCAGAAGATTTATAAATCCTTCTACATCGGCAATCAATGCACACACATTCTTTTCTTTACAAAGATAAAAGCCGTTTAATCCTCCTTAAAATTTAGCTTAATTTTGTTTTAAATGTTTGACCTTGATGGCCTACAGTGCTATATCTCTTTTACATATTTTATATATTGTTATAATTGACAATTAACATAAAGTCCCTTTCACTGAGGGATAAGATCTCCTTGTTTTGTTTTGTTTTGTTTTTTAAGACAGTCCCCCAAATTTTGAGTAAGGACAAATTCACGATTCTTATGAGTGTATCTTTGAATCCCTTACATCAAGGTTTGGTGCCATGAAGGATGAAGCTGCTGAGCCCTGAAGTCGTGGGCTAAGGGTACATGGACAACTTACGTGACTAGTCTGTGTCTGATTCTCCTGCAGTCATGTACTGGAAACCTCCTGACTTACTCTCTCCTCAGCAGCCCTCTAAAAGTCTGACTTCTTTTAGCAGCTGATTGTCATTTGGACAAATGAGGAACTCATCTTGTGACTTCTGATGTCAGCCAGGAGCTTTCTATTTTTCTCACCATCCTCTTCTTTTAAAAAACAAATAAATAAATTTATCATTAGGCATTCTGATTTTTCAGGGAACAGTTTTTATTTTTAGCAACTGGCTTTAAAAGCAAGGAAAGATTTTTTTTAAAAAATATAATTACTAAGAATAGAAACAACTTTGAGATGTTCTTTTTGATTCTTAATATTAAGACAAACATTTGTTTTGAAGTCTCTAAATGTAATTAATCATTTGTTGCAGGTTTAATATGAGTTGTCACGATGCTTAATATACTTTAATGAAAATAGAATTTTGGCCACATGCTGTTCACTAAAGAAAATGTCCAATTTAATGTAAGCCCTAAATATCCCATCAAAAGCCTCATTCCAATTTCAACATGATTCTGGCTGTAACACAGTATTTCACTGGAGTGAATCAATGGTTAATGTCAAAGTTTTTAATTCTTTAAGTCTTGGTTTCAGTCTGGTTTAAGTGAAAGTAAAATTAGTTTGGTGGTTTCCTTCTTGAGCCTTGCAAACTTGAGTCTACTTTACACAAACATCTCCATCCTGCCACGGTTTGGATGATTGGCAGTCTGTTTAGGCGAGGCCCAGAAACAGAATGCAAGTGTGAAAGTCAGAATCTAGGAGCTTTGCAGATGTGTCAAGGTAGCCTTCAGATTGCCTCTCTGTTTTCAATGTGTCCCTTATCTCACTCTTCCAAACATCCTATGTTGCAAGAGGGCAAAAGGAAAAGGAAAATAAGAAAGGATCTACATGAGGCAAAGTACAAGGAACATAAATGCAGACAGGCAGCAGTAAATATAACAATATGCTGCTGTTACCCCAGTGGTAACTGGCATTAAGCTAACCAAACTGCTTCCACATCCCACGACAAATAATAGCAAATAGCTCTGTCTTTATTCTCTTTGGAGCTCTAAACTGTGAAGCTTCACCCATTGCAGGGAAAGCCTTCCTGGGTTTCCGGGGACCCAGCCCTGCCCCAAGTTTCACCTGACTGATAGAGGAAGACAGCCAAGACAGGAGTCTGGCAGAAAAGCCACTGGCCAGTAAAAAATGCACAGTAAAGGATTATTATTCTTCCTGTGGCCAGTCAGCAGCAAATTGTCACCAGTTGGAATCTGCTGAATGTTCCTATGTACAAGGAAGCAGATACAGACCCGTAGATGACACACAAGCTAGTACTTCTGTTTTATCACTGCACTGTAAGAAAAGAATGATTTTTACAGGGAAACCTTCACATTCAGATAGTTCTTGTTAGATAGTCTGTGTTTAACGACTTCAATGATTCATGGCATGACATTGGTCATAGCTCTTTCACCTCTAAATTGGATCCAAGCAACAAATTAGAAGAAAGGACTACTGGTGGGTGGGGGAAGGGGCCTTCTTCCTTCTTTCTTTGAAATATTAGAACAAAAAAAATTTTTTTTTGAGGTGGAGTCTCTATTGCCCAGGCTGTAGTGAGTGCAGTGTCGTGATCTCAGCTCACTGCAACTTCTGCTTCCTGGGTTCGAGTGATTCTCCTGCCACAGCCTCCTGAGCAGCTGGGATTACAGGCATGCACCACCACATCCAGCTAATTTTTATATTTTGAGTAGAGACAGGGTTTCACCATGTTGCCCAGGCTGGTCTCGAACTCCTGAACTGAGGTGATCCACCCACTGCAGCCTCCCAAAGTACTGGGATCGCAGGCGTGAGCCACCATGCCAGGCCTAGAAGCAAAATTTAAATAACATTTACTAGAATTGCTTTAGCTGATAAGAGCCAGGAAATTAAAAATGAAAATATAAATGCTGTATCTTTCACTCTGAAACATGCCTCAAATGCCTACCTCCAGCAATATAAGGAAAACATTGAGGATTTAGCTGAGGGTTTGATGGCTTTTGCCTGCCTGTCATAACTTGATTGCTGCTCAAAGGTAAAATTTTAAAACACTTCACACTGAAATTCTTTAGCTTCCTATTGCCAATGTATTATAAGTGTTGTCTGGGGGAACCTCTACACCCTTAAGTTGCCAAATTAAATCCATCTGGCTTACCAAATGCTGTTGCCAAAAGAATATTACACTTTTGGTGTGGCCAATATTTTAAATGTGGGGGATGGGAGGGCAGCGTTGAAAGGCATTGGATTTGAGAGAATTTACATGTGCATTGATACCACATTATTTAAGTATTTACATCAAGTTTAGATCCCATGGCAACTTTGACCAAGAAAGAATTCCCACATAGGCAAAAAGTGTAAAGGCACTAGGTATTTGGGCAGTTTCCTCATGGTACTTTTTCCCCTGTGGCTGCTTTTCAGGCATCACAGCCACACAATAGGCAAAACCACAAATAGCAAATGCTCTGATTTCTGGAATTATTTTTTAACTATTCCCATAAGCACTAGGAAATGCCCACTCCTGTTTTCTGGTCGAAGTTATCAGCTCATGTGAATCAATTCCATCCAGATATCTGAAAATATGTTAAATCAAAATGGCAAGTAGCAAAATTCGCAATCACTCATAATCCATAGCAAGGTAGGCTCTTCCTAACTTCAGTTGCTTAGAGACATGTAAAGTTCCAAATATTCATAAAGTCAACTTTTTCTCCCAGTGGGAATGAATTTAAACCTGAAAACAGGAAAAGTTATACTCTTTTTAAATTTGTAAGTTAATATGAAATTTAGAAATAAGCCCCATTCCTTCCCTGCTTCTTTGGTAAAAGGGCTAATGTACCAGCTAAGAAAGAGAATAAACTAAAGATCTGGATAACCACAAACTAAATACACCACCACATGAGAATTCCTAAGCTTCTATGGTAATTTTGAAAACTAAGAGAAAATAAGACAGTCTGAGAAGGCATTATGTGGCTTTAAATATGACTTGGGAAATGGTCTTATTGTACAATCAAATATACACTTGTTTTCACCATGAAAATATTACCTGTATTTGGTTTAAGATTTTCATGAGGCAACATTATCTAAATTTACTATTGGTCTGTATACTTAAATATATAACATTCATTTGAAGTATTTCATTTATATCAAAAGATTAGAATATTTCTCATCTAGAATGAGACCTCTTGTGAGAATAGGATATGAGAAAGACTTTTAAAGGCATTTTGCAATCCAGAGAGTATGCAATGAAATTGCACTTGAGAATGGGTATTTATGTAAGATACATTCTGTACCATGTATATTTTTTAAGTTTACATTTGGATTATTCTCAAAGCCAATTTTAAAAGTGAATGAAATTTTTCCCTCAAGTAAATCTACCTTTAAGTATCATGCTGAGGAAAAGCTATAAAAACTGAGGAAAATGTACACTTATTTTTTAAAACAACGAGAATTGCTTTTTGCTTCTCAGTAGTGTTGGAAAATATTTTAATGACTAAAATAATAAAACTTCATGTGAGGCAAATTCCACCTTAATTATTGCCTGTTGGGGTAGAAAAATTAAGGAAACATTAGTAAATGTGTTAACTAGAAAAACCACTCTAGTAATTTCCCGCCAAATACCTAGGTCTAAAGTCAAACTAAAATCTGTGCTCTGCATATCATCTGCATGAAAGCAGACTTATAGTTTTAGCTCTAACAATAGTACCACTTAGGACTAAAATGAGTGGACCAGAAAAACCCCTGTGACTCATCAGTAGGCTGTGATTAGCTTACTTAAATGTTCTATAGTTCAGTCTGGGAATGTTTGATGAGGGATGTTGATATAATTGCTTTATTCATTTTAATATTTCAAACACTCTAAATTACTCCATCACAATCTTATTAATGCCTGAAAACTCATACTTATATTGAAAATTCATTTTAAAGCACAACATCTTTGAATAAACACATTGAAATAGTGTTTCTGGTGTTTGCTTAAAACATCGGTATATAATTGATTACATCTAATAGATTTCCTTTTTTTTCCTGGTATCTTTCTCTTCCAACGTAGGCTATTTGTGGCTATTTGATGTATATTGTTCATTCACAGTCTTCTAGGCAACTAAAATATGCATGGAGTTATTCATGCCAATAATTATTGCTACTGAATTGTTGTTCCAACATCTCCTCTTCTGCAGAGAAATAAGTTTCAGTAAAATATTCTAGAGGATTACAAGTAATCTTTGCAATTCATAAATGCTTTCATAGTCTCCATCACTAGTTTTTAGTTAGAATGTTATTTTTGTCACTAAAGTTTGCATTTCTATTTTTTTCTGTGGATGTCTTACCACTTATTAAAATTAAAATGCATCTTAAGGTGAAACATTATGTACCTAGAATACTGAAGGTAGCACTGACCACCGTGTTTAGTTCAGAAAGCAATGCTGAATTGGAAAAGCAAACTTTTAAAATATTCCTCTTTACTGCATTCTCATTGCACCCTTCTTCTGTACCCTAGTCCTTCTGATTTCCCTTGTCTCTCAGATGATCCCTACAGCAATTATACAGAACAGTCTTCTTCTAGTAACTTATATCGGACACCTGCCTGTTAGCTTTGTTTGGCAGGCCAGCAGGATGAGGTAATAATCAGAAGAAAATGTTCTGGTTTATTGGCCTCATCCACGTACAACATTATTCAAAACAGTTCTCTGTGGGTGAGAACAGAATTGCTTTGAGATCCCCTGGTCTAATGTTCTGCAGTAGTGAGGAGGAACAAAACTGTAAATTTTTTTGATCCCTTCTAGAATATTGGTAAGATAAATGATATCTGCTTGGCCCAGCCTTTCAGTATGTTTACAGGCAATTAGATGTATGTGAAAATGAGAGCCTTTCATTTATAAACATTTTGGCTTTATTCTTTCCAAGTCCAGCCGTCTTCTTAAGTACAGCCCTCCATGGTCAGTACAGCAGTGTTTTCCTAAAAGCATATTTTGTGAACAATTTCTCTGGGATGATGGTAGTTTTTGTAAGACAGATGTCTAAAAGACATATGGTTTTCATAGATTTTTCCATCTAGACTAGCTTTATTTAGTGACTTTTGGTCTGAATTGGTCTAGTTAAAGTTTCTGTAGGAGCCTGTATAAAAATTTAAAATGTGAGCATACCATTAAGGTGTAAAACAAAAGTTTGACTTCTTGTTGGCAAGAGATTAAAATGGATTGGTTGAAAATTTCCTTCAGGTTAAGTAATTCTGATCACCGTATATGCCCACTCATACATTCCGCCCCACAACACTGTCCAAAATGGAAAGGCTTACCCTAAAAATCCCATAACTGTTAAATTCATACAGTCCTCACTGTTCCTGAGTAAATTCTTTGAGTTCCAGTTTGTGTGTGTGTGTGTGTGTGTGTGTGTGTGTGTGTGTTAGCATGTGTGTTAGAAAGCTCTAATTCTTTCTGCAGACTCTTTACATGGCCCAGGGGACGTATGATTCGTTACCCTTTTAGCACCAATTTTTACAAACACAGCATTTCTCTCATTTAAAAAAAAAGCATCTGACAAACCACTGAGTAGAAGCAACTGAACCTTTAGGAGTTTCATAGTGCCTTCAACCAACAATGCAAATTCTGTTTTTAAATGTGTTTCAACTTCCTGAGCCAGTGTCAAAGACTTGTTTAGAAACAATATGACACTTTCAGAGGGAAAGAATTACATCTAGTCTTGCCCAGAAATCATCCTTTTGCTCCCTCTTTTGTAAGAGCTAATACTGCAGACTAGTCCCAGCTTAACTGCATCAGAAAGAGGAGGCTCGTGAAAGGGAGGAAATGTGGGCCGTTCTGTCTCCACGAGTATCATCGCTTGGCTTCCTTGGCTTCTCACGAAGCATTTAATTGGACTTAGTCACATATTTGTTCACTGACATGGCAGCCTGCAAGGCACAATGCCTCTCTGTTTTTCTCTGTTAGCTTTAAAAAGTTTTGTTTTTAAAATTTGAGCTCTAAAGCATGTTAGAGCTCCTCCTGCTGGATTTAAAAAAAATACGCAGGACGATAATTTAATAAATGATCATTCTTTTTCTTCCTATTTACCACCTGGGCTAATAAACGTGATAGAAGCCTATCATGTGGTGCACTTAAAACTGACCTTTTAATTCATCAGGTATTAAGGTCAGGCAGAAAGAAAATGTTGGTGCTACACAACTCATCTCTGTCTTCAAATTCCTCATGTTCTTTTTAGTTGCTGTTGTTAAAAAAATAAAAGGAATAGGAAAGATTATTTTTCTATCAGTATTTCTAGTTACATAGTTACCCCAAATCACATACGCATGCTTGAAGGGTTCTGGCTGTCTCTCAGAAAGGGACAAAAAGTCTTTTCCATCTTCCCAAAGCAGAAATGAATTATACAGTTTTATGTAAAGATTCAAAGTGTTGCCTTTTTCCTTCCTATCCTTTCTTCTTTTTCCTTCTTCCTCCTGATTTCCTCCTTCTCAGAAGTGGACACTTGCCTCTCCCAGTAGTTAGTTCTCAGCACCTCTTTCCAGTCTTTTCCTTCCCCTAAATGGTGGCAGTTGGCTTCTTCCTCTCCTGGTGCCTGGAGTGGGAGTGACGAGAAGGGTCAGAAAAAGGTTTATCCCATCCACCATCCGTGGGAGCAGGTTTCTACAGCACGTAAGTTTCTGGAGGTCTCTTTAGGAATAAGAGAGAAAGGAGGGGGGATGGAAGGGAGATAGGAGGGAAGCAGGAAAACAGGAAAGAGGCAGGAAAGCAGAAACAGTGAAGGAAGCAAGAAACGAGCAAAGGAAAAAAAATCACTGGTAAATTTCTGTAAAACCACGTCCTTTCTCTGCATGCTTTCTCACACTATGTCCCTCTTGCCCTCTGCTTCTCTGCACCTCTGTTAGCTCTTTCTTCCCCCCAGTTTATCTTGTCCATGATATACTACAAAGGCCAAAATACTTAAAAGTTAATCTTGAAAGTAATGCTTTTTAGAAATTACTTTTTAATACATGTAAGAATCCTCTATGTTTTCTGTTTCATGACTTTATTAGGACTTGGGATAAAACTAGTCATTTGGTATGTGTGATAAAGAATAAGATAACCCTTGGTTCTCAAAATTCAGGACTTTCTGGCTTGCTTTCCTTTGCACATACCTTTCCTATTCCTGGAATGCTAGTTAATTCCCTTAACTTCCCTACTTTATGGAAGTCCTTCCAAGCTCCCAGCCTCATTCCAACTCTCAGCTAGGATTCCAGGTGTTTCTGAAATTCCTGAAGCAACAATTCTGTCATAATCCTACTGTGGTCATAGTTAACTTGTCTCTCTCCATCTCATGAAGAAACTGCTTCTGGGCAGTGACTGTCTTTATTTCTGTATCTTTACCTCTTAACACAGTACCTAGCACATACGTAGGGCTTACTGAGGGGATGAAGGAATGTAAAATGAATAGATTTGCAAGCCACAGTCAAAATTTATTTTGGCGCTAGCCTGATACTTATTTTAAAAGCCAATTTAGACATACTTTCTTGTTTTATTCTATTGAAAACTTGCCTGAGTGAATGTTGTAAAATTCTTTTTACAAATTATAAACTGAACAGAGTTAATGTGGGCAAATCATTTTTTAGCTGCTTTTTTTTTTTTTTTTTTTTTTTTTTTGCTGCAGCCACAGTAGTAAGTATATTAGCACCATACCTATGGGTGAAATCCAAGTCATATATGTAGGACAATGTAAAGAAAGTGTGACAAACCAGATTATATTACCATTTATCTCAGAGGCTAATTTATACAGGATATTACCTGTTTGTATCATCAAAAAATTGTGAACTATTTTTCTCCCTATGTTCTTATTTCAAATTCCATGAATTGATTCATATTTTCCCAGTGACATACATTATAAAATCATGGGTTCATTTTCACAGGGGAAAGAAATGCTGGCTCTAATACACAGCAAGAATCCTATTGGCGAATTCCTTAATTCCTTTAAATGGGCTCCAAGTTCTATATTCTTTCCTGCATCTACTGTAAACTATTCTTGAACAGTATTGGCTCATTCTGTTACTAAAGCCAAAAAGTCCAAAAATATGCTGAATAGCACCCTATAGTATTTCTTACAGTAAATTATAAAATATTATCTTCCATATGAACAAAATCATGACTGTTAAAGCATTTTTCTGACTTTAGCCTGAAACCTTCTAGATATGTAAAACCTACTTATTAAAAAATGCCCCAAATAAGAAGTAGAGTACAAATACACTGCTGAAATTTAAAAAGCAATGTCCCAAACTTTGTTTTCTTAGAGCAGATGTTCACATGAAGAAGTAGGGGCCCTGCATCACAGCTGCCTTTCCATTTTACCTAGAGGTGTGCTCCAACCCGATTTATCCTTGGGCCCATTCATACTCATTGATCTCCTTGGGACAGTGCTTTCAGCAGGTGCTGTGGAAAGCTGTAAGAGGTATAGGAGTGATCTCACTTCATAGAAGGTTTTGAATATTGTTCAGATGATAATATATGCATACACACCTCAAACTTCAAAAAATGATGCAAGTGTTAAATAATTCAAGAGGGTCATCAAATAGTAAGGCATTCCAATTCCTAAAAATAAAGAAAATGGTTTTTATAGATAAAATCCTTCATTTTTTTGTATCATAAATAAGTTAAAAAATGGTAGACAAGTTGATATCAAATTCTAGTGGCCCTTGGAAACCTGGGATGTATAACTCTCCCATGATCCTAGATGTATGTAAACTGAATTTTTAGAGGGTTATATTTTAAACTTTCAATTATATTTAATAAGTAAAACTTGTAGTATAAAAGAAGCTACTGCATATCCTTTTTATGCAGATAACTACCATTTCAAGCAGATATCTTCTCTAAAAATGTTCAGTCTTTGTATATCTTTTTGAAGGCTTTCTTTTGATTTGGGTCCACCCAACTATGTTGGACTTCAGACCTACCCTCTCCAAAGATTAGAATTTGGAATGCACATTTAGAGATCCTTACCTTCTATTTATTTTCATGAGCAAATACAAGCTTCCCTAAGCAAGTAGTAGTTACTCTTCTGGTAATGACTAACAACAACAACAAACATTATAGTACAGTATCTTGGTCTTTACAACATAAGGCTAAAACTGCTTTCACTCATGCTTAAGTCTAATTCCCAAAGGTATCAAAGTGTTTCTACAACTATTTCTTCATCCTTCTTAAGATTTTCCAGCACTTTCTTTTTTTGTTTTCACTTTTTCTGGCAAGTAAATTGAATTGCTAATAAAGCAAAGTAAATTTTTTTTTTTTTCACTGAACGGTGGTTTTAAAGCATAGTCCCAGGACCAGCAGCATCTGGGAACTTGTTAGAAATAACCCACACCATTAGAAAGAAACTCGGGGGGGGGGGGGGGCACCCACCCAGCAACCTGTGTTTTCCAGGGAATTCTGATGCAAGGTCCAGTTTGAAAACCATTGCCTAGAGCATATCAATCTAATTGCCCAATAGAAAGAATTCTGCACTGGAAGTCATGAGATCTTAGTGCAAGCATATGAAAGGAAGAAGACTGGGCGACATAGGATCATTCTGGCTTACACATTTACCAGTCAGATAATTCCTACTTCCCATCCTAAGGAGAAATAATGGCAGGGACAGAAAGACCAATCCATTTCACAAATCAGTATTATGCTACCTGGAAGCAAGAAGCTAGAGGAAAGATGGTTTACATACCCACCCCACAAACAGATGCACCTAAGCAATTTGCCCTATTGAGGTCTTCCTTAACTCCTATTAATGGGGCCTCATATCATGAACACTCAGGACCAGCTAATCCAAAGAAGAGCAGATTAAATTTTAGTTCTTCTATTCTTAAAATACATTTTAGTTTTTCTATTCTTAAAAGACAATAAAATAAGGCAAGAAAAGGATGCATGCTTCTCTCTTATCAGTAAAGCCAGTTTCTCCCCCACAATGCCACCCACTCTGCATGAGCTTTTGACTTTCTTACAAAATTTGTCATTGTCCAAAATACTGCAAACGGTCTATCCCTGCAGCTACAAATACAACTTCAAGTATTACATCTTGCTTGCCCTTTGATTCGAAAGCAGAAACATGGCTCTTCTATGTAACCATAAACCGCCCACATATAACACAGTGTTTCAATAAACACTAAGTGATACAAGATGCTCCATTTCAATATAATGCCTTACTTAAGGAAGCCCATCACTAAACAAAGCAAGTGAGGAAAATCTGGTACAAAACAATAACTTTGCTTTCCTCAAAACAAACTGTCTTGTGAGGTGAATGTCTCTGGAAACTCTTTGAATGGTTAGGAACTGAACTAATGAAATGAATTTTAACAGTAAACTTCAAATGTTTTCTGGTGTTGAAGTTGGCAACATCTTAGCATTGCCTATCAAGAAAATTCACCCTGAATTGCTTTCTAGTGGAGTGGTACATACAGATTTTTGTTGCTATTGTTTTAGAAAAAGATACATCAAATGCTTATTTCTTCCACAAGGGTTAGTGAGGAGCTCTTTAGGATTTTTATTTGCTGAGTACATATATGGGTTCCTTTAACTGAAACTAGGCATATTTCTAAGATATCATAGTTACTCTGACAGAACATGAACATTTTGTCTTTTATTCTTTTAATTATTAATTCACCATCTAGCTGTGTAGTACCTATTAAATGCAAGTCCTTAGGGACATCCTTAAAGAGCTCATAATGAATAAGTGATCCTGATTGATTAGGAAAAAAAAAACAGTACTCAGAACCACAGGCCATGCTAAGTTATGGGATATGGTAGTGAAGAAGACTAACAATAGACCTGGCACATAGCAGAACCGTATGTTCTCCTTGCCTCCCGTCTTGACTTCTTTCTGTAATTGCCTACTACTATTGTCGTCTTGTCCCAGCCACATGGTCCAAGGATTAAAGTAGAGATTAATGAGAATTTACTGTGCCATAATAGTATTTAAATATTTCTATTTTCTATCCCCACCATTGAATTCTTCCCTTCAGTAGCCATCATTTAAGTTCTAGTTTCACTCATTATAGACCTACATTCCCTTACAACTCGTAAGTTTTACATACAGTGGTTATAATCATGTTTGCCATTACTTTGACCACATTATTGTATTTTTACACTTCCCAGAGTGTATTCTCAGACTCTGAATTACAAATGTTTACCCCATTTTGCCACTTAAAATGGAATACCATAGTAAAGCTACTTGCATATTTGTTTTATTCTACTTATCTTCCATACTGAATAGATGCTGAGCTCTTTAAAGTCATGTAGCATGAGGTAGTCCACATATTAGATGCTCAATAAATAATGTATGAAATATATAACTGGAAGTCTTGTTATAGATCATCTAGTCTGAGTCTCCTGTGTCACAGATGAGAAAACTTCCGCCTAGAGAAGTTTAATGGGTTAATGATTGTACGATTTGGCAATTGGAGCTAGAATCTACATCTTCTGACTTCTGATCCAGGACTCTTTCTATGTAAACATAGTACCTCAAACATAAGCTTCAGACATGCCTTAAAAGTGTAGCATCCTTGACCTCACTAGACCTACTCACCTTGATCTAGCCTAGACTCTAGCCTGGCTAAACATCTTGTTTAGGCACTTTTCAGTCATTTCTTCATTTGTCCATTGTTCAGCAAATACTTAACCACTGCTTTCTATTCACATTGTACCAAATGCTGAATACACAGAATAAATGCAAAATATGTGGTTTCTTTTCTTAATGAAATTTTAATCTATATGGAGGGCACTGATAATAATCTAGTAAATAAATACATAATCACAAACAGGGTTACATGTTATGAAAGACACAAGTATGAAGTGATAGAGGAAGGCAGAGGAAGTGGGGAAAACTATGGGATGGTCCAGAAGGACTGAGAAATAACAGTTAAGTCAAGAACAAAAGGATCAAAGAGAAGTCAGTTTCATTCTTCTCTCTTGGCTACAAGCCTTGGTCCAAGCTATCACATATACATGAAACAATTTCCAATCTATCATGCACATGCTGTATCCTACTTCTCACTGAATTTGTAGTCTAAAATCAACTTTTTTTTTAATGAAATTCCCTAATTAATTTCATTATAAAAACTTCTGGTAGAATTTCCCTCCTTTAAGTTCAAATTCTGGCCATTTCTCTCCTCCCATCAGCCAACTGGTTAATTGCTAATAATACACTTCCATAGGTTACACGATTATCTGTCAAACTCCCTGAGGGTAGGGGGGCTTATTATTTGGTATTTATTCCAAATATCTACTAAGGAACTGAGCAGATACTTTAGAGTCACCAAGGATCTCAATTCTACATGTCACTTTAGCTTTTTTTTTTTTTTTTTTTTGCCATGGCTATGATTTACTCACAGAAATCCTTGTATTTATAAGACCAATGATATCACAAGCATTCATTAGTTATTTCTTGATTCTAGGAGGAACTTTCATTCATTCAGCTGTCAAACATTCAGTGACTGAATGACAAGCAGTGAGCTAGACACTACAGTTACATGAAGATGATTAAGACACAGCTCATTTCTAATCAGTAAAGATAACACATAAACCTAATTAGAGTTCAGTGGTTCAGTGTGATGACTAATAATAGAGATTTGTTGAGATGCTATAGAAACAACTGTATCAGGAGAGGGGAAAGCAGGTCAGAGAAGGCTTCACTGAAGTGAGTCTTGAATGATTAACTAGCAGTCCCAGAAGATGACCAAAAGGACATTAGAATGTAATTGCATGTAACACCATGCTAAACACTGTTATGAAACAAGTTAAGTGGGTGTGACCTGTGGCCTTCGGAAAGTTCATATCAAAGAAGAAAATTATGCAGATTCAAGATTCAGGACATAAGAACAAATATGGCCATTTTAAATGAAAATGGGGCTGGGTATCATGGCTCACAACTATAATTTCAGTGTTTTGCACCTCCCCCAAAAAAAGCTTTCCTTTAAAGCCTCTTAAACATTTTTCAGGTGCATGAAGTAAAAGGAACTCTACTAATATCTATGAGTTTGTGTTTATATAGTTAATATTTTCACCATTAATCAACTGTATCTATTCTGCTTTGATTTTTCTTTGATCTTGTAAATTAATTTTATAGTTCCATGATTTTTAAACAACATTTCATAATTGCTTTCTTAAATTTTTCTAACTTCACTTCTTCATACCTGAGAAATGACATTCAATTTGATCAATTTAGAATTTCTAATACAGAAGAAAATTTCATGACTCTAATTCCAGAAGGAGTCTTTCTGAAAAAATCAGTTGCAGAGTTTTACCAAAAAGAAACATTTCCATTTCTAAACTTTGTCAAATGTTGGGGGGGGTATAAAAATGTCAGATTTGGGGGGGTATAAAAATGACTGCCCAAGGTACCACCTATGAAGTCAAGTATGCAAATACAGTAAAACAACTTGTTAATATATTTAGGAAATAAATGTAGGAGTTCAAGAAATAAGTATAATAATAAGTAATAAATATTAGTAATGTTGAGACTCTTCAAATACAGTAATATTTTATTACCTAAAGTATGTTTACTCAGTAAACTCAGCTACCAGAAACATCCTTACCAACTAGAAAGTGAGTAACACTACTGTTACTAATACTAAAATCTTTAAGACCCACAATAGGAACTAGCACTCCTGCAATTTAAACAGGTACTCACACTGAGCGTATTTACACTTATTATAGAGAACTCTAAAAGTCTTGTTTTTCTGATGTTTAGTGCTCTGCAAATTACAAACAAAATATAGAACAAATTGGAGAAAGTTATAAAGGCAATGAGAAGTGATGACTAATAACCTGAGAGAAAGAAAAAGAAGAAAATTATATGTGAGAAACAAAAATTCAAAAGCCATCATTGTCTGAAACAATATACCTATTAGTTCCTGAAGTAGGCATAACAGTACAGTTTGTTCTATGTAATTATTATATTCTATTGGCTAAGATATATGCAGTATGTTTCAGATAGCATTGAAATAATTTTACATTTCATATTTTGGAAGGAGTGACCAGTTTTGAGAAAGATTTGCATATGAAAAAAGATGTAATTTTCATTAAAAACTATTAGATAAATGAAAGCTGACAATGTTAAAATCATTACAGATTGTAACCACCTCTGCTGGCCTGTATGTGCATGAGCATGTGTGTAATGGCTCTTTCTCCGTGTCCTTGGAACAGCATTCTGCTAAATATTCTACTTATTTCTTTACCTTTCTCTTTCTTTCCTTCTAGCCGGAGACCACCCCCATCACCAACTCGTCCCACTATAATCCGCCCACTAGAATCCTCCCTGTTAGACTAAATGAAGTATCTGGCATGGCAATTAATCACTAATGAATTATGTGAAAGCAACATATTTGATAACCGTTGCAGTAAATCATGAGTAGTCGCATGTGTGGACATCAGTAGGCAAGTAACCAGTTTTACTAATGCATTCATCACTCATCTTCATTGCTTATGGTATGTCAAACCTTTGGGGTTTGACTCTTGAAAACTGCTGACCTTTAGAGGCTTTATATGTTGTACTGACCAAGGTAGGTTTGTATAGCAGCCCTATATTCTGGGGATTATTTGCCTACCATGGCATATATTTGAAATTGCTTTGGATAAGTTTTCTAGGCTATCTACCAGGTAGCTCATTAAATATAATTCTTCAGATATGATATAGTGGGCTTAGACCTAAGCCATACATATTCCTTTTCCCACATTCTGTTTAGGATGACAGTAATTCTGTTGTCTACCATTAATGCTACCACCTACTCCGTAATCACCTATTTAGCTCCTCTTTTCTTCCTTTTTATTTTATAAGACTGCTAGGAAGTGATTTTTTAAAATTAGGATTCCTTAAGAATAAACTTTTCCAAAAGCACGAGGTAGTTTGCAAAGGAAAAGTCTGCACTGTTTGCTCTAAAGAGCTTCTCCTCATTCCAGTGTGTTTTGCTTCATGCTAGAAGCATATGCAACAGTGAATCAAAGCTTCTTTTTTTTTTGTTAGTCAATAAATTTGGCTAATTAGTTTCAGAGTTCAAGGAAGAAGCAAAATATCACATCTGTAGTAGTGTTGGGAGAAATATAATTTCTTTATTTATATTCACCTCGTGGTAGGTTATATTGAAGACTGAATGGAGAATGTTTACTTTTCTAATTGCTCTAATTTTTGGCATAGCTAACTACACTTTGATACTAACTCCAGTTTTACCATTATTATTTTGGTTAGAGAAAAAAAAATTCACTCTTTACATGCTAATTTGTTATCCTGTTATATAAGAATTTATCCTACCTTTGAAACAGGATCAGTGTAACTTTCTATCCATTCTAGGCTTTCTTAATAAATCTTGAGGCTATGGGATAATCACATTTAAAGGTGGTTCCTGAAATGAAGTAGAAGATGACATGGGTAAGAGCAGAGCTCACACTCTTACAGTTGTACTATTTCAAAGTCCCTATCCAGGTCACTCCAGAGAAGGGTATTGAAACATTAAGAACTAAAGCAAATCTGCAATTTCTTAAGATTTCTAAAATTTACCAGAACAGTTTAGCCTGGGGGTTAATAGTTCAGTCTTGAAGCTAAGTTTTGGTCTACCTAGGACCAAATGATTCACATGTAGGAAACAGCCAGAAACCAACTGGAATTTTGTGTGCTAACTGTTCCCAGACAGCAGAGCAAGTATTCACTGAGTGGGGGTGTCCCATGACACTATGTCATATTCTACAAAAGTAAATCAGGTTTCACCAACTGAAATGTCTCCCTTTGAAAGTAGCAAATATGATTTGTATGTTAACTTAACTTTAATTTCCTGTGTAGTTTATACCCAGAGCAGATACCCATAAAGTATAAAGTAAAAACTTTTAACCATTATTAAAAAGAGAAGTTACCATGTTGAATGGTGTTGTATTGAACTTATTCTAAAGCTTACAGCTAGCCCACTGATAATTGTTAAAAATCAGAAAATACAGGATTTACATAAAGGGCATTTCAAGTTTTAAGGTTATAAGTGATTGTATAAAAACATCACAATCCTAAATCCTCTTATGTCTCACCCCCAACCCCAAACTGGGGGAAAAAAGTTAACTCTTTGTGAATGGAACCAATGCACAAGATACATAGCATATTTAAAAAATACTGTCTCAGCTAAATGGAAAAATGTTAAGCAAACATCCATAGTAAAACAAATAATCTTCAGTGACATCTTTTTATAAAATTTCTTGTTTTTAGGATTCCCTTTGCTTCTTCCTTTGAATTCGCTAAAATAGGCAGCTAACGGATTATATACTTCAGGGTTTGGCTTTGTGCTAAATGTGGTTTTGCGTTTTGCTGTATTTCAAAATTTTCCTTCTGTTAAAGGAAAATATTGTGAATAACCACTGGTGTGTTCTTAGATCAGCACAAACCATGTCAAAAAAAATTGGAGATTTTTTTTTCCAATCTTCTTTCCACTGATCTTAGGCAGTAATAAACAATGGCATTTGTAATCTTTGGCATTTGTTTTTAGATTATAGTCCCACAGTTGCACTGTCCCAATTGTCTCCCTTTGTGGGTGCCTTTTTTTGTTCTTTCCTCCTAAGTTATTTCTAATAGAACCTAGCCTACTGTAGAATTTCAGTGACATTGGAGAATATTTTTAGTTGGCTGCAGTACTATGTCATATTATTAGTATGAATCTCATTTCCCAAAGGGTTTGTATTCTGCTAAAAAGAGATGCCAATGTTGAATGAAGTCTGAAACTCTAGGATGTGCATAGTTTGACGTGCAGCTTGCACACCAGGCCTTAAGATGGGAATGTAGCTTAAATGAGCTTTCTGTTTCCCATACCATTTCTAATCTTTTGTGTAATTTCCTCTTAACTGATTGCTCTAATATTGTAAACACAATAGATGTAGCTCTATCATGTCTAGCATAATAAAAAAAATCAGTGTTTTTAGGATTTGGGAAAATAAACTGTATATGTTTATTTGATAGGTAAATACAGTTTTATTGTCACATGCTAATTATTGCATGCATATTGACTAATTGGAATAACCATTCACTCAATTATGGACAGATTATTGAAATAGTATTAATTTAGAACAGGTATATTGCATTTCTAAAAATCATCTACCAAGGTTACTCATCTGAATATTGCTTTTAGATGTGTTTTATAACATCATAGATGAGCAGTAGAGTCTGTTTATTAGCAAATTCCTATTTGTTCCAATACAAACTCACTTTATTCTAAAGTATATTAATGAAACCAGTTCCTGTGATGTAACTATAAGCCTTCTGGACTTAGAATTAAAAAGTGGTCATATAGATTAATTTTGTGACTTTTTAGTATAGACTGTAGCCATAATTCTTAAATATGAAATGGGACCTAATACCAGTATGTGATAAATGTTGATGTCTTCTGTGTACAAACACATTTTCTATGCATGTGTCTCTGTGTATATGGTATATACTTAGTAAGTATATTTCTGTAAGTACGTGTATTTTACGTTCATTTGTGTAGGTACGTTTAAAAATACTTGTTAAAATGCCACAAGCATGAGTGTGATTGTATGTGCATTGTGTGTATATATATAAATATATGTATATGTATGGTTGTAAATATCTGTGTATACATGTACTTAGTATGTGTGGTATCAGTATATTTTTTAAACTGTGTTAATACAGCAGCTAGCTTTGGATGATCTGCCATAACATGTGACAACAATGGTTCATTTCTCATAATTTTGAGTTATACAAAATTTTCTAACTCTAGATTATAGTCATTTTGAGAGGCACAAAGCTCATAAGTACCATGACAACATGGCAATATCCATAGACATTTGTATCTGAATCTAAAGCACTTCTATCTAAGAAGGAATCACCAATATTTTTGGATAAGAAGTAAAACCTCTGGAGACCTAGCTTTAAGATCTCTAATTGGAACTACAAATTATTTTTGGATTGCTGAGCTGAAACTTAAAAAGCTAAAGTGATCTACATAGTCATTTTTTCTCTATGGTAGAAGTTAAAAAAAAAAAAAAAAAGGGATACAGCAACATGAAAGTAGTATATTTTTCTGAGGAAATTTGCTAAAACTGTAAGGGAGAAGCTATCTAATACCTGGGAGGTAGGTCATCTAGTTTTTCAGGTAAATACTTTTTCATTTGGCAAATGGCATAATTATTTGAAAGTGATAGGAATCACCTCAAAATGAAGGAAAAGCCTAATAAGTCTCTAACTGTTGAACTCGTGAAAGATGATAGTAAGACTTAAGCCATGAGTTTTCTATCATTTCACTTAGAGGACTACTATCTGTGAGCTCAGAGTTTAATGTAAATGAATCTAGATGATTTTGGAGAAATGATTACTAGTTCACCAGATCGTTTATTACATTCTAAAAGGCTCAAATGTGTCTCCTAGATAACCTTATTCATCCTGTCTAGTTGGTATGTTTAAAATTATGTGGTGCTGTGTATGTGAAACTTTAAGAATATTTTTGAAGCATATGTAATATATGCATTGCTATTTGTGTGTGTGTGTCTTTGTATATATGTAAGAGTGTGTGTATGTATGAGAGCAAGAGAGAGGAAACTCAAGGAAGAGTCTTCTGTCTGTCTTAAGACCTGTTCATACTGGTATATTGGTGATACTTCTCACCTCTGGTCAAAGGTTTCACACATGGCTCAGCTCAAGTTATTAATCTCTTTTTAATTTTTACCCTTGAATTCCTTAAACTTTGCTCATTATGTAATTTTTAAAAATTATGACCAAAAATTACTCTGTCTAACCTCTTGCATTGTCTGCTACCAATTTGTTAAAAATTATTCCCTCCAATCAGCAATTCCACACTATTACTTGATTTGTGTTATAATTCCTGTGTACGGCCTTTGTTTTGCTTGCTTGTCTATTTTTACTTTCCCTTTTTTGGGTCAAATTTCTCTTTTGCTTTTTTTGAAGAAGGAATATACAGAAGCAAAATCTTGTCTTCTCTGTTGATTCTTTAATTAACATGAGCCAGATACTTTCCACTGTCTTCTTGGCACTTTCAGGATTTCTTAATGCTGATATATGGACTCTTTGAATGGAATTTTTGAAGCAAAGTCCTAAAGCTTGTATCATTCTGGAAGGTCACATGTACCTATTGTGAAAATGTGAAGCTGTATTTCTGAAGCTGAAATAAATTATAACATTTGAAGGACCCCTTTCCTCATTCTTGTATATATTTGAGTCATGTCTATGCATTTCAATAATATCTGAGTGCTTTAAATATTTATCATTGTTTTGATTAGATTCTCCCAGAGTTACCAAAGTACAGAATGGATAGCATTTTGCATTTTTGTCATTAACTTGGAGAAAGATGAGATTTTTAAAGGGAACAAATTGGACAAATCAAAAGTAGGAGAGTGAGAGTCATTGTGTTTCTAATTTGAAGTCATTATTGGAATAGATTGAGGGACACAAACCTTAGCTGGAGGGTATGATGTGACAGTTGCCAAGAAGCACCATGACATTTTGCTGTTGAAAAGGAAGTATTTATTTTAAAAAATCCTGGAAAGTGGTAGGAGGAAAGATGGTGTGCCCAAATGTTAGGTCCACAGAAGGCATTTCTTATAGCAAACATTTGAGCTGCTGACCCAACAATTAGCCTCTGTTATTTGTTCATTGCACATAGAGAGGAGAATCTGCCCCCTTTCAGTTTCCCCAGTTTTAAGAGAACATATTCAGAAAATGAAAGAATGACACATCTTTGTCCTAGGAGTTTCCAGAGACTAGAGGAAGATTCTCTATTACAAGAGTTTTGATGACAAGTTGCTTATCAATTGACATAGTTCCAGATTGTCCCATCTAAATGCAGAAGACAAGAAGGGGAAAGGAAGAGAGGGATGTTGGTTTATTTTCTTTCTATGATCAGGGCATGCTCATTGTGAAAAGATGAACTGAACAGATTGTTGTGTTAATGTACTCTTTCCAGTGGAAATTTCTTTCTCTTATCTATATGTTTTCCATGAGTGGAACATCTATACCTTCAAAGGAAGCTTCTTACTGGAAGAAAGATTCTGGATAAGAATCATACTGTATACTTGTGTTCTGTCTGATTTAACTGCATGATTTTGAAGTATGTTAATAATATATTCAGAATAGTTTCTAAAGATAATTTCCAAAAACAAAGAAACTTATCGTAACTATTTGGCAATTCTTCATTTGTGTTTTAAAATAGCTCTGGCACCGGTGTAAACATATGCTCAATCTGTTTCCAAGATTTTTGTATTTCTGATGGAAACTTTAAATTTCATACTGTGAAACATGTTTGGTATTTGGGTTAGACTGACCTCATACTTTGCTTCAAAGCACTTCAACACACGCCTGGCATGGCCACTTTTCAGACCTGTTACTAGTGTTATTTTACATGATGGCAGCCTAATAATTAGAATACATATAAAAGATATTGGCTAAAACTACAACCTTAATTCAAAATTTCCCAAAGTACCTCCCATGAGATCTTAATAAGTTTTACATACACATATACCAAGTGTTTTTTGGCCAAATATTCTTGAGAAATAATGACTAAAAATTAAATGTTTCTTTATTGAAAGACTTTACAGAAGCCTTAAAATCAGACTGTATTGTGAATCTCCAAGAGATGAGTAATGTCTACATATTTCTCAGACTTATTTGACCATAGAGCATCTACAGAACTAGTGTCCTGAAGCACATACTCCTTCAGTGGCTTTAAGCCAGAGGAAAAGCCATTCAGTATGATTTCCTCAGTACAGACTCTCACTAACAAAAAGTTGGATGATAAAATCAAATGTAACTACTCAGGAGGCTGAGGCAGGAGGATCAGTTCAGTCTAGGAGTTTGAGACCAGCTTGGCAACATAGCAAGACCTCATCTCTTAAAAAAAAAAAAAAAAAAAAAGTTGTTGTTTTTAATTAGCTGGACATGGTGGCTCATGCCTGTAGTTCCAACTACCAGGGAGGCTGACACAGGAGGATCACTTGAGCTCAGGAGTTTGAGGCTACAGTGAGCTATGATCATGCCACTGCACTCCAGCCTGGGGAGCAGAATGGGACTCCACCATCTCTTAAAAAAGAAAAAGGCCAAATGTAAGAGCAACAAGAGCTCTCAACTAAGGACAATTCATCTGGAGCTCTGGCACTTTGTCAAAGCAGTTTCTGAGTCTTAAGGAGGAAAGTCACATAGGAACAGGTGGTCTGAAGGCAGTTTAGAGACATACTGAGTTTTAATGCAACTTACATAGGATTCAGATAATTTTCTACCTTACCTTTTCTCTCTGATTCTCCAAAAAAGAGATTCTTTAAGTTACCTCCATGAGATTATTGTGAAGGAAGGGATCCAGTTGATTTAAGATTAATCATCAGAGAAGAATGTTGAAAAATACCTATTCCTATTGCCTTTCTTTTCTCCCTTTCCCAAGCCTTCAGGCTCACCCGCTGCTCTGCGTTATTAACTTACCTAAATGATGGGCAAAAAAAGCAAACAGAATTTTTTGTGAGTTTTGAGACTGAATCTCACTCTGTTGCCCAGGCTGGAGTGCAGTGGTGTGATCTTGGCTCACTGCAACCTCCATCTCCTCAGTTCAAGTAATTCTTCTGCCTCAACCTCCCCAGTAGCTAGGATTACAAGCACATGTCACCATGCCTGGCTAATTTTTGCATTTTTAGTAGAGACGGCATTTCACCGCATTGGCCGGGCTGGTCTGGAACTCCTGCATCAGCTTCAAAAAGTGATCCCCCTGCCTCAGCTTTCCAAAGTGCTGGGATTACAGGGATGAGCCGCTGTACCCAGCCTTTTTTTGTGAGATTTTAACAGAAAAGAAAAAAGAAGATTTTAACAGAAAAGAAAAAAGCTATAAGGAAGACCTCATCAGACATCTTGCCAGAAGAATGTCACCATAAGACCAAATTGCAGCATTGACATAGAGCCAAGAGAATGTGGATAATTCATCATTCTTGTTAATAATTGAGTCTTTTATATATGACTTATACCCATGTTCCAGATACAGCATTTCCAATCTCCGTTACCTGTTTTGGCCAAAACATTCTGCTTTGAAGTTATTTTTCAGAATGCTTAAGAAAATATAACCTGAAATTATAATCTTGATTAGGTAGATTTGTTTATATGCTGAATACTAGTATGATGAGCTTAAGAATTTGTTAGCAATTCAGTATTCCAATTTAGTACTGCAACTTTCATATGGAAGTGGCAATTGTATGAGTACCTTTGTAGCTCTACATGTAAAAAGCCTAAATATTTGCAGCACTTGCCTTTAAGCATTTCACCACTGTATAATATAAAAATTCTGCAAAAGAAAGAGCAAAAACCCCAACTGCCCATAGCCTCAATAGAACTAACTTTGACCCAGTAAATGGTGTCATCATCAACAATGCTTTTTCAGCAAAGAGAGGAAGGTTAGATACACTAAAGTGAACATTAAAAGAAAAAGCTTTCTGAGATATAAATGTCACCCTGACGTTTCAAGCAAACATTCTAGCTGTCAGTGGAATATATTCCAAGACATAAAGTTTCGGGTCCTGTTGCTCAATCAGAACACCAAGCTGGCTCAAACAGGAAAGCGTTTTGGCATATGCTAACAGAATGTCCCTTTAGCACTGCGGACTTGCTGTTCAGTTTAATGGCTCACCTCCCCACCCTGCTGAGGTAATTAAAGTGTTCTAAAGCTCCTTCAGAAATCAAAAATAGTTTCTGTTTTCTGGGCAGGTGATAAATCTTACTAAGCTCGACAGAAATTTAATTACAGTTTCTTCTTGGAAACACCAGGGATAGCCATTACCTGCATCTCTAAAGCTAAAGCTTTGCAGACCCTCGAGCCCCTGCCCCAGCCCCACAGTTGAAAGGTTAGGTACCAACCACAAGTTCTCCATCATTTAAATGGATGAGAGGCCTCTTTAGTGTAGCCAGCTTAAAGTGGGCTGAAGAAAAATTAATTTTGGACTTTGGGGAAGGTAAGATCATTTTTTTACCACTGCCCAGAAATAGAGCAGTCCATTTGGCTCCATTAACATCTCATAGAAAATGAAAAAGAAGTTACTCTGTTTTTAAGTCTTCTATAAAAGACTTCATTGCTCCACTCACTGAAGTGTTACAAGAATAGGATGGAAGTGACTATGTTGTTGAACAAATGGATAAGAAGTCAAAGAGAGTAGGGTCTTGAGATAACCTCACCATTCTACAGCTTGCTATAATGTGGAGTTCGTTAACGATTTGGTCAGAAAGGGGAAATTAAAATATAGACTTCTGCCAGAAACCAGAGGGAAAGCTTTATTTGGCCTGCTGTTTTCCTACTTACAAAGCTGTTCATTGCAGTGTAGAGTTTACTGTATTTTCTCTAGGTGCAAATCATCTCCTTGCTGAATGCCAGAAACGGTGATGTCAAATGAAGCACAACTTAGACCTCATTTCACTATCCATGGGTTTGATGAAATGCAAGGCAGCCCAGGGAAATGGAGAAAGATCCAGCCGACCAGATTTCATTTGCCCTGGGCCCACTTCAGAATAAATCAGAATTGCAGTTATACCTAGCTCTTAGAGGAAAATCCTAGAAAATCCTGGGGTCCCCATGGACCAGACCTAACCTCCTAGTTTCTCTAGGCCTGAATCCAGGTTATTACACATCAGGACTACTCACCTGGAGCAAATTCTGATTTACAAATCCTTTTTTTCTGAAATCAACCTCTGGCATTCTCTGCATTGTGATTATGTTGCTCATTTGATCTCTTGAGACCTTCTAATTTACCTCACTTAAAAAAAAAATTTCGCCTGCCATTATCTACATCAACTCCCTCTCCCCCTATGGAGATTTCACAACATTCATTGAAATCTTTGAAAATAATTGAGTGTCACAAAATCAGGATTGGGAATCAAATATGCAAGTTATAAAGGTATTTGGCTCTGGGACTAGTTCCAGTTCTCCTAAAACTACATGGACTTATCATTCCACGGTGCAAAATAAGAAGCTTTTTCAGTGAGCTCAAAATGGGTCATAGCTAGCACATTGCTAATAGTCAAGAAAAGTCCTGGGAACTTAACTTAGCCATGTGATGTCCTTTCATTTCCCTTGCGTGTCTGCATGTTTTTGTGTGTGATTTGAATTTGACTTTTGTGAGCTATTTTTTCATGCTATTTTTAAGGTTTATTTTCGAATTTAAATATTGTTTTCTTCCTCTGCATCCACGTTTTTCTTTTTGTTACTTTGTTTTGTTTTGTTTTTACTAGGCGACCCCCTCCTGCAGTTCCAGGACGACCATCCTAACCCCCATCCTTCATCTCCTTTTGTTTTCAACAACATGCCTATCCATGGTATTTAAAAGCTTTTCATTTGCACTATATGTCATATGTACATAAAAACTTTTATTTTTCATCCATGTCTATAATAAAAACAAAGTTTATTCTATATAAAAATGAAGTGTGTTCTGTTTCTTTTTTTTAAAGAAGATCTAAATTTTAAAAAGAATGTGTTTCAACTAAAACAAGGTAAGGTGGATATATTATGTGTTTTTTTAAGGAGCTTAATCCAAATGTTCTTAAAGCAATTGTGATTTAAGATGGTCTTTGGTAGAGACTAATAATCTATCTTCAAGTGAAATTTCTGTCCAATAGAAGAATAAAAAGAAAAAAAATTTATGGATGTCTAGAAAAGACACAGAGACTAAATAATTGCAATCCATCTCCAGGAATGCCATTTTTACTTCTTATTGCACCAAAATATTTTTAGAAAATATTTTTGTTTTTCTATAACAAATTCTTATTGTTTTTTCAAACACTCTTGTAGGAGATAAAATGTAAGATCATGGAAAAAACTGTAGGGCTAAAACACATAAACCTCATAAATTCTATATGGCAAATTCAAGGAAGAAAAACCATATCATTCAGAAAAAAAGTAAGACAAGGAAATCTTGCCACTTTGAGAAGAAAAACTCTTCATGATGTTAGTAAAGCACGAGAAAAATGGAATCCATATAAATCTGAAGGAAAAAGGAACTTTCTTTATTCCTCTATCCTCAAATGGTAATTCTAACACTAAAAATTTAATCTATAATTTTTTAACAAGCATCCCAAAGATGTATCTAAATAAAATGTTTATTATTAAGGTAATATAGTAAATTTCACCAAATATGTGATCTGAAGCCTTCCCAAAGGTTTGAGATTTAATTCAAATTTTATTTTTTCAATTTATGTGGCCTAAATTGGAACTTAAAAGTAATCCTTCTCAAATGAGATCACTCTGAATGTTCTCCCTTTCAGCATATTAAGATAGAAAATTACAAGACAAGAGAATCAAAGAATCATTCATCAGTTCTATTTACTTCACATCTGACCTAGGTAAGCCCTGGCAAAAGAGGTATGTGGAAGATGTGGGCAGGAACCCGCAATTGTAAAAGGGAGAGTCCTCATTAGTAATGCTCTTTCTTTGGACCACAATTTTTTTTAAGGATTGGGTTCTCCACTCAAAAATGAAAAATCAGTTTCTTGGTTTAAATATTCATATGGCATGTTACATTTTTTAGTTGTATCCCGAGTCCAGTGACTACTACTTACAATCACTGGCAACTAAGAAAGTTCAAAGGCTGCAAACCAAAACATCAACTGAAGCTCTTCTATAGCAGGAGGGGATTGAGTTGATGCAAAATAGCACACAGCATGAAGTCTTTTGTCCTTCCTTTCCCCTCTTCCAGGCATTTGATCTTTAAATCAATATTCTTATTGGATAGTGTTCATTTCAATAGACAAAATGTACCTAGATGATACCTCTCTCCACATAAAAACAGAAGTTGTCAAAGAGAAGGTTTTCTTCAATTCATTTTGTCTTAAACATGGACTTATTTTTATATGCAGTGTTACACAGTTTAGATGTCTAAAACTGACATTGACCTGATGAATGATGAGAAGGAAAAACTCCAGTCATAACAGAATGAAATGATAACCTTACTTTTCCTTAACAAAGAAGTACTTTTTCTTTAACAAAGAATCAAAGTATTCCCCTATCCCTTCCTTGAACTCTACAGGCAAGAAAAAAGAGGGTAGGGGAAAGGGATGGCCGGGCAGCCTAGAAAATATGCTAAGGTTTGTTAACATGTATTTAGTAAATAGTGTTTCTATGTTTCATAATGTACCTTTCCCCAACTCTTCCTACCTCTACCTCCACGCCTCATGTTTAATAGAGTTGAAAAATTACTCCCCCCCTTCTTCAAACTTAATCATAACTCAGGATAGCCAGGAAGAGCCAAACTATTATGCCTCTAATAAACATAATATTCCTTATATATTTTCATTCCTTTATGCATCAAACATTTCTTGAATTCATTACAATGTCCTAGACCCTGGGAGCACCAGAGAAGTAAAAGAATAAAAGTAGCTTACAAAATAGCTAAATAAGGAATTACAATGTAGTGCTATAATAAGAGAAAAGTTTGGTTGTCTTTCCAGGGAGAATTGTTCCGACTTCAGTACTGAAGCAGCTATTTGAGTTTTAGCATCCTATTATCAACTTTACCCAACACACACTAATGTTCCAGAACATGGTGATTTTGACTTCTGACAAAGAAAGGAATACTAGAACTCATTTCAGCCAATCAGAAACCAAACTTTTCATTCTGAATGGAATTATATGATTCAAGGTCTAAATCACATAGGTATTGGTAGAGAAAAAGGCATACTGGTATTGAAATTGTAAAGTGGCCTGTTTACTTTATGTCCTAACAAAAACGCTTTGGATTCAGGTACTCCACAGCAGTCTTCCACCGGCCACAGTGAGGGAGCTAGGTCTCCCCAGTCTCCAGCTAGAAAAACTCAGAATATCTAAAGGCATGAAAGATGGAAAGAAGAGAACTAAAGGTAGGAGAAAAATAAATAAAACTTCCAGTCCTTTCCTTATGTGGCTTCCCTGGTAAATGTTTGTAAGCCTTGGAGGCCATGTAAATATTGAGGGGTGTTTCAACAGACATCCTAGAAGTTGAAAGCCAAAAGGAGGTAAGGAAATAACATCTGATGTTCAGTTACAGGTGAAGATACTTTTAATGGGTTTGGGACATGATAAACTTCAATGCTCTTTATACCGCAGTTTGAAAAAAAAAAAAAGCTGTACTTGCCAATATCTTTTATAACTCAGCATTAAGTATGATTCTTTTTAAATCCTCAGAAAATTGATACCAGATTCTTTAGTGCAGTTCCCTGAGATTCTGAAGTAAACCTTCTCAACTGTGAATGCATTTAAATCAATGAACCTCAGTCACAGGAAGTTAAGGTTGCTGAGAAAGAAAAAAATTGTATAGACTTTTATAATTACTAGGGCTTAAATCTGAATAAATCACATCGAGCTTATGACACCGTACCACTATATGTTTCCTATTTAAAGGGACATACTAGCTGCCTCCATTACCACAGTACAGGTGCTCAATGACTTATGATGGGCTTACAGCTCAAAAAACCATCACAAGTTGAAAATATTGTAAGTCAAAAATGCATGCAATACCCTGAGGAACCCATGGTAAAGTAAAAAAGTCCTAAGTTGGGGAGTATGCAGAGCAGGATGTCCAAACAGAAGTCTCCACTGATTGTTCTCCATGCATGAACACCAAATTTAACAACTATCTACCACAAAAAAAAACACCTTCATAAGAACCAAAACTCAGGTGAGTGATCACAGTACCTAGTTTTAACTTCATATTGCTGAAAGAAGCACCAAAGAGGGTAAGAAAGACAATCTTGAATTGCTGACACCACCTCTCCCCCATCCGCTGGCAGCAGCCACACAGTGTGGAGAGAGAATCTGTGCACTTGGAGGAAGAGCACAGCGATTGTGGGAGCCTAGAATTCAGTGCTGCCGACACTGGGCAGAACTCAGCAGTTGCCACTGGAGGGCGCATTTAGACCACCCCTAGCCAGAGGAGAATTGCCCATCCCACCTTTCAGAAACTGAGTTTCGGCTTCTACCACCATGGGCTAAAGTGCTCTGAGGTCCTAAACGAACTTGAAAGCCTGTCTGGGCCACAACAACTGCAACTCCCAGGCAAGTCCTAGTGCTTTGCTGAGCTCAGCCAGTGAACTGGGGAGCATGCGATCTAGTAAGACACCAGCCAGGATGGCTAAGTGCTTATATCACCCCTACCCCAACCCTAGGCAACACAGCTTATGGCTCCAAAACAGACTCCTTCCTTTGCTTGAGGAGAGAAGAGGGAAGAGTGAAAAGGACTTTGTCTTGCAACTTGGATACCAGTTCAGCCAGAGTAGGATAGGGCACTGGGCAGAATCCTGAGGCCCCCATTGCAGGCCCTAGCTCTTCGATGGCATTTCTAGACAAACCCTGGGCCAGAAGGGAGCCCACTGCCTTGAAGGGAAGGACCCAGTCACGGCAGATTTCATCACATGCTAAATGAAGAGCCTTTGGACCCTGAATAATCAGTAGCAGTAGCCAAATAGTACATACCATGGCCTCAGGTGAGACTCTGAGATGCCCTGGCTTCAGATGTGACCCAAAAGGCAAAGGGATGAATAAAGGGGACTCTGTCTTGAGCTTAGGTGCCAGGTCAGCCATAGTGAGACAGAGCACTAAGCCAGCTCTTTGGGTCCCTGATTCTAGTCCTTGGCTCTTGGATGGCATCTCTGGACCTATTCTGGGAGAGGGGCACCCACTGCCCTGAAGGGTAAGTCACAGGCCTGGCAGCAGCCACCACATGCTGGCAGAAGAGCCCTCAGGCCTTAAGTGAACATTGGCAGTATCCCAGTAGTACTCCTCGTGGGCCCGTGTTGCTGTTGGACTTGAGAAGAAACTCCTCTGCCTGGGGAAGGGGAGGGAAGGATGGGAAGGACTTCAGGAGTTTTGGCACCAGGTCAGCCATAGTAGAATACAACACCAGGTAGATTTCTAAAGTTTCCAACTCCAGGCGCAGACTCCCAGACAGCATCTATGGACTTACCCATGGCCCAGGGGAACTTGAGCTCCTGAAGAAAAGGACACAACCTGGCTGATTTTGCTACCTGCTGATTGTAGAGCCCTAGGACCTTGAGCAAACATAGATGGTAGCCAGTTAATAGTTACAGTGGGCCTTGGGCAAGACCCAGTGTTGTGCTGGCTTCAGGTCTGACCCAGGGCAGTCCCAGTGATGGTGGCCACAGGGACATTGGTGTCGCCCCTCCCCCAGCTCCAGGCAGCTCAGCACGGAAAGGGAGACTCTGTTTGTTTGGAAAAAAGTAAAGGAAGAGAACAAGAGTATCTGCCTGGTAATCTAGAGAATTCTTCTGGATATCATCTAGGACAACCCAGGTGGTACCTCTATGAGTCTGCAAGAGCCACAGTGTTACTGGGCTTGGGGTATCCCTTAATGCAGATATGGCCACTGTAGAGTGGCCAAAAACTTAGATCATAACACCCAAGTGCCTTCAAATACCTGGAAAACATTCCCAAGAAGGACAGGTACAAACAAGCCCAGACCAGACACTGATGATAAGCATCCACACACATAAGACCATCCAGGAAAACATGACCTCACCAAACTAAATAAGGCATCAGTGACCAATACTGAAGAGACAGAGACTGTGACCTTTCAGCCAAGGAATTCAAAATAGCTGTTTCGAAGAAATTCAAAAAAATTCAAGATAACACAAAGAGGGAGAATTCAGAATACTATCAAATAAATGTAACAAAGAAATTGAAATAAAAGAATCAAGCAGAAATTCTGGAGTTGAAAAAATGCCATTGACATATTGAAGGATGCATCCATCGGAGGCTCTTAGTAGAACTGATCAAGCAGAAGAAAGAATTAGTGAGCAGAAGCCAGGCTGTTTGAAAATACAGAGAGGGGACAAAAGAATAGGCCGGGCGCGGTGGCGCAAGCCTGTAATCCCAGCACTTTGGGAGGCCGAGGCGGGTGGATCACAAGGTCGAGAGATCGAGACCAACCTGGTCAACATGGTGAAACCCCATCTCTACTAAAAATACAAAACATTAGCTGGGCATGGTGGCACGTGCCTGTAATCCCAGCTACTCAGGAGGCTGAGGCAGGAGAATTGCCTGAACCCAGGAGGCGGAGGTTGCGGTGAGCCGAGATCGCGCCATTGCACTCCAGCCTGGGTAACGAGAATGAAACTCCGTCTCAAAAAAAAAAAAAAAAAAAAGAATAATTCCAAGTTGAACCATTGTGTGTCAGAGACTATCTGTAAATGTTGGTTTTTGGTATTTTTTTTGATGCTACAAGTTACTATTGAATCTAAATACTGTCAACATATTAAGATCAGACTAGGTGGCCGGCTACTGGTTATGTCAACACTATAAACTCCTACTCCCACACTCAGTTTTTAATCAAACCAAATTTTACAGTACATTATATCACATCCTAATTTTCAGCCCTAGTTCATATCTTCAATGAACCTCATGAACATGAGCCATGAGTAGCTTGTAAAGAAAGCCTCAGCAAGCCCCGGAAGACCAAGGAGACCTAAAGATTCGCAAGGCAGTAGCCAAGAAGTCACTAATGTGGGTTCTGCCTTTCAAAACAGCTACCAACGAAGTATTTTGATGTTCCACATAACATTATCAAAAAATTAGCCTTTCAGGCATTTAGGGGTTATATTCCCTTCTCATTTTTTTTTTGTTTTGTTTTGTTGAGATGGAGTCTCACTCTGTCACCCAGGCTGGAGTGCAGTGGCATGATCCATGCTCACTGCAACCTCTGCCTCCTGGGTTCAGGCGATTCTCATGCTTCAGCCTCCAGAGCAACTGGAACTACAGGCACTTGCTATCACACCCATTTAATTTTTGTATTTTTAATAGAGATGGGGTTTCACCATGTTGGCCAGGCTGGTGTTAAATTCCTGACCTCAAGTGATTGGCCCACCTCAGCCTCCCAAAGTGCTGGGTTTACAGGTGTGAGCCTCCGTGCCTGACCTCTTTACTGTTATCTCTGAGGGTACACTCAGAAAGCAATGGACAGCAAGTTAGAGACAAAGAGATGGTTCCTTCTGCCTACATTTTTCTTTTAAAGACAAAAATACTCTGAGCTACATCCATAAAATCTGCTCAATGCCTTAAGGATCTATTTATTTTGCAACTTAAAAAGAGTAGGAGGCCCACAGTGTTCTCAGTGACCAGAGTCCAGAGATCACTTGGGCCTGGCACAAGGCCATAGGGCCATTCTGGAGTACCGAGCAGTGAGCCAACAGAGCTTGTAAATCAGAAGCAGCTCCTCTTGAACCAGGTTTCACAGGAGCCTGAGGGACCTCAGCACTGGCAAAATCAATGTGTGCCATCATTCTAATAGCATTATGGTCAAAGAATTACAGAGCTACTTTGTTTAGGGCAGAAGATCTTAGGCTCATACTGAATGTCACTTGATTCTCAATGCCAATTGGTTCCAGTTGGTGGCAGAAAAGGACATTTGTCTTTCTAAGCCCTTTCCTTGGGTACTTTTACCTCTGCATTACCTGATGGGCATGAGGAGAAAGAACCAAATAGTGTTGCCAGACTTGTGGGAAGTGGCTGCTTCCTGACTACCCCCACCTCTGGGGAATTATCTCATTAATCACAGTAACATACCTGGAGGAAAATGGTGTTTTAATTTTGTTGATGATTGTTATTGTTTGTCAAGGTTAGCAAACCAACATTGATAGCATCTGTGAGTTACAAAAGGGAAAAAAAGCAGAAAGTACAGGCATGGTCTAAGCTAGCATGCCCCAACCAGCCTTTAGCTGTTTCTGTTCTGCCTCTCCCCTGCAGCTGAGTTCTCCTGAGCCCTCTTGGTGGCCAATGGAGTATGCCTTATCAGGCCCGACCTTCCACAGAATGTTGGTCAAACCCTGGCTCTCACCTAAGCTCTGATCAAATTTTTAGAACACTACAATGACACTGCTTGCTATTGGAAGTTTGCACTGTTCTGAGGAAGGTTGTGACATTATCCCCAAAAGGTCCTTGTCAAAATACACAGCGCCCAGAGATTGAGCACATTAATCCCATCAGAGAGCAATAATATGCTTATGAGGATGTGACAAGGCCTACACTATGAGAACATATTTCCTTCAAGGTAAAGAGGAAGACCCCAAAATTCACCCCTCCCTACCCACCCACTCACATGCTCACTACCACTATCTGCCTTACACTTACTGGGACTTATATAATTAACCCTTTATCCCAGCCTGTGTCAATCATCCAAGAACCCCTGGACTTCTGGGTCATCCTCCACACTAACTTCCATGCAGTTCTGTATGTTCCTATTCTGTCCTCCCATTTCTCCCAAACTTCTGTAACCCTTCCACTGTCTCCTCTATAATTCACTGCCCATGATCAACAAAATTCCCTGTCTCTTCAACCTATTCTCTGGATATGCACTTCAGAATCTTACTCTAACAAACTAGAGTTTCTCTAAAGCACTACCTGCCATGCATCGTTTTCAAAGGGGGCAGCTTGTCTCCCACAGCCCTCAAACTGCTAAGCCTGAAGTGGGACAGTTATCCTCATTTTCTGTTGTCAGACCATTCTTCCTTCCTCCTCCCTAAAAACTTTTGACCCTCATGGCATCAGATTATAGCACACACGACCCTACATATTGCTTTTAACTACCAATGCCCAATTCATTCTCCCTTATTTCTTAATGATTTTAGCTCAGGTTTCACTGTCACTCCCTGCAGTGATACTCCTGTTTTAATTCTTGAATATTTTCGTTTGCTTGTTGGTAATCCACCCCCTCTCTGCCTATCCTTTTCTTGACTTTGCTCTTTCAATGATCTTTTTATTTCTTCTACTTGAGTGCTAAGTAGTGAGATCTTGCAATGATCTTGCTCTCCACTCTATCTCAGCTACTAATTTCCAAAACTAAAACATTGTCTTTCCCCACTCTCTCATCTCTATATCCTATCTTTCTAGCCTACTTCTATTGTTTTAATCTCTTGGATCTCCAATCCATTGACCTTTTTGCTGTCCCTCATCCCTCTGTCCTTCACCCTTCTTAAGGCTCACTCTCCTTGCCCAACTTAAATTCCATGGCCCATCATCATCATGCCCATGCATATAAACCTATCTCCTTGCCCTTCTCTCAATTTGCTAAAACCACCACTCTGGGTAAATCTAACTACCTACTCTGGTTTGCACCCATGTAACTGTACATGGTCTGGAAAGCACACACACAAGCAAAGACACAAAGCTAGGATAACTGGTTTCACTTTAATCACCACCGTACTCAAATGAACCCTTAATATTGCCAAGCAGTTATACTAAGCGTCCCTAGTCATTCACTCTCCCAGTGTCCTAAGTTGTTTCACACCTTTTCTCTCACTCCCCCATCCTCACTCTCGGCTGATTCCTTGCCTCCAACTTCCCTGAGAAAATTGAAGCAATCAGAAAAGAACTCCCAAAGAATCTCCTCAGTGCACCTACCCATTTACTAACACCAGTATTCCTCTACTCTTCCCACTTGTTCCCATAGATCAACCATCCCTGTCCTTGTCAAAAACTAGGCTTTGCATTTGTGCACTTACATACTCCAGAATATCTCCCCAGCAATTGTTTCCTCTCTCACACCATCAACTATCAACTCTCTACCATTTCATTCCAACCAGGGTACAAACATGCTATCTTTTTTTGGTCTTCACTTTCCCTTTCAGTTTCTGTCCTATTTCCTGGCTCCCCTTCAAAGCGAAACTATAAAGCTATCTGTACTTGCTGCTAAATTTTTCTTCTATTCTCTCTTAAACCCACACCAAACAGGTTTTTATTCCCAGCACTCCAACAAAAACCTGCTCTTTTAAATGTAAAGGTCAATTTTCAGTTGTCTTACTTGCTTTATCATGTTTTTATCTGATCACATTTGATCACCCACTCCTCTGGAGACACCTTCAGCACTTGGATTCCAGGACACAGAACTCTCTTGATTTTCCACTTGCTGCAGTGGTTTTGCTGTCAAAATATATTTGCTTCTTCTTTCCTCAACGTTTTACTTTAGAGTTCTTAGTCCTCTTCTCTCTTCTCCCATTTCCTTGGTGATCTCATTCAGTCTCACAGCATTAGATATCATGTATATTATCAACAAATCTCAAATTTATATCTCAATTTCACGCATCTCTCTCAAACTTCAAGCTCATTTTCCTATTCCCTACTCAACATTTCAGGCTGAATGTCTTCAAGACATTTCCTACCCTACATGCCCCAATCTAAACTCAAATCTTCCTCCCAAAAATCTCCAGTTGCCATCCCTTTGCCCCCATCTCAATTAATGGCATATCCATATTTCAGTTTGTTAGGGGGAAAAAAAGTCTTAATTTTCAACCCTTATCTTTCTTTCACACCCTACATCTAATATATCAGGTAGCCCCAGTGGCTTTACTTTCAGATTATATCTAGAATATGACTATTTTCCATCACTTCCTCTGCCATCCTCTGTTTTGAGCCACCATCATCCCTTGCTTGGATTACCGCAAGAACCTCCTAATGCTTCCTCCTGTGTCTACTCTTGCCCCATGGCAACCAGAATGAGCCTTTCAAAATATGTGTCCTCTTTTTCTCCATGATCCTCCAATGGCTCCCATCTCAGAGTAAAACCCAAAATCCTTTTAATAGCTTACAGTGTCATACATAATGTAGCTTCCCACATTACCTCATCTTCTGTTGCTCACTCCACTTCAGCCACTCCTTGCTATTCCCCACACATGCCAAGTATTCTGCTGCTCAATGCTTTTGCAGCAGCTCTTCCCTCTGACTGGGATGCTCCCCCCCAGGGAATCTGATCTATTCCCTCACTTCCTTCAAGTCTTTGGTTAAAGGTTATCTCTTCCATGAGACCTATTCTGACCTCTTTATTTAATACTATGCCACTTTTTTCTTTTTTCCATGGCACTTCCTTCCATTTATGTTTAGTATCTGTCTCCTCCTGCTACAGTGTAAGCTCTACTGGATCAAGAAACTTTGTTGTCCTTTTTATTCATAGACATATTCCAAGCACACAGAACAGTATTTGTCATACAGTAAGTGCTCAAAAAATATTTATTGACAATAAATTCCTGAAGCCACATATTATAAAATCTGAATGGTAGAAAGTGAGTAGAGGGAGGCCTATATAGACACTAAATATTTTGTTGGATATTAGGGGAAGTGAATAAGATAAAGGGAATGATGAGGGATTTGACAAAGCATTAAAAGCAACTGCCTACCATTATCGTTTAGTCCTGGGTGCAATTCAGGCACAAGCACAGACTTTGTGTAAGAAAAGCAAAGTATTAGCCCAAGCTGGCAACGTAGCCTTAGGCAATACTTAACCCACTCTGAGTCTCAGTCTCCTCCACTGTAAAATGGAAATAAAACCTCTTACAGGATTGTCATAAGAAATAAATGCAATTATATATATATATATATATATATATATTTGTATATAACATGCATAGCACATTACCCCACATGCGTTGGGTGCTCCAAAATACAGGTGCTATTATTTATCAAACCCCAGTATGCTATTTACCTCCTGAATTTATGGAGACCTCGGACTCAATAATTCAGGTGTAGTTATTTCCCAAACCACAATTCAGTAGGAATTTCAAGACTCTAATTGCATTTCATTATAAAAAGGGAAATCAATAATTTCCACAAGATGGCACTGTGTCCCAGCTCTTTTTCTCTAAATTCAATGGGTTTGAAATTTTATGTAATTGTGTAACTGATGCCCTCTGCTGACTTGTTTTCTTTTTCTTATCCTTGAGCTTTTGGCTTAGAGGATGTACATGATGGCTCAATATGCATCCTCTATATGCTCAGTATGAATTATTAAATCCACAGTGTAAGCCAGCTGGCCAAAGTATTTCTCAAAAGTTTACTGACACCAATACAATATCCACAGAGAACCACCATGGATGTTGCTACAGCCAGATGCACATGCCTTCTAGTTACATGTCACTCATAAATCAGCTGCATCATGTCGCAAAATAAAGTGCATCTGTCATCCCATAGCTCCACCTCTCCTTGATCCCTTCCATACCAACTTTAACCCTTGGCATGATTTTGGAAGCATGAACAAAGCTGCCTCCCCATTCCTCTCTCCTTGATCTCACTTGCCACACCACCCTCCAGGCTTATCTGTAACTTAGAGTGATAAGAAGCAGAGCTGGGAGGAAGGGGTGCAAAGGGAGAAGGGGAGACAGTTTCTTATGCAGGCAAGTATTTGGCAGGCTGGGATTTAATTCCATTGCTACTATAAACTTTTCCTCCTCACCTTTCCCCTTTTCCCATACACACCACAGGATTCTCTAAAAATATAAATCATTAATATTCTACTTACACCCTTTCAGTGTGGTTTAAATATAAGAGACTGACAAGATCACTGAATTTAAGCGATGAGTAACTTCCCAGACAACTGTCATACTACTTTATACCAATTGTCTTCTTGGTGAGAATCCCTGTGCCAGCAGCAGCCAAAGAGGCATGCCACAGGTGAGCCTCAACATCTTTCTAATGGCAGCACACAGGGCTCTGGATTGCCTGACATTTTCTTTTTCTTTTTCTTTTTTTTTTTTTTTTGAGACAAAATCTTGTTCTGTTGCCAGGCTGAAGGACAGTGGCGTGATCTTGGCTCACTGCAACCTCCACCTCCTGGGTTCAAGCGATTATCCTGCCTCAGTCTCCCAAGTAGCTGGAACTACGGGCATGCACCACCACACCCAGCTAAGCTTTGTATTTTTAGGAGAGACAGGGTTTCACCATGTTGGCCAGGTGGTCTTGATCTCTTGACCTCATGATCTGCCTCCCAAGACATTGCCTTAACAACACATTTAATGAAATTTTTTATTTGCAATTTTTCTTAAACTTTTTTTTTTTTTTTTAAAGACAGGGTCTGGCTCTGTTGCCCATACTGGAGTGCAGTGATGCAAACACAGCTCACTGCAGTCTCGACCTCCTGGGCTCAAGATCTGCCTGCCTTAGCTTCTCATGCAGTTGGGACCACAGGCACACACTACCACCTCCAGTTAATTTTTAAAACTTTTTGTAGCGACGGGGGTGGGGGGGTTGGGGGGGGGAGGGCGGTCTTACTTTGTTGCCCAGACTGGTCTTGAACTCCTGGGCTCAAGCAGTTTTCCCACGTCAGCCTCCTAAATTGCTGAGGTTGCAGGTGTGAGCCATTGTTTCCAGCCAGATACTGCATTTTTTAAATTGAAAGTTTGTGGCAACCTTGTGGTAAGCAAGTCTGTCAGTGCCATTGTTCCAATTGCACATGCTCACTTCGTGTTCGTGTGTCACATTTTGGTAATTCTGACAATATGTCAAACTTTTTAATTATCTGTTATGCAGATCTGGGATCAGAGCAGTGATCTTTGATGTTACTATTGTAATTGTTTAGGGGTACCACAAACCACACCCACATAAGAGGGCAAACTTAGTGGATAAATGTGTGTGTGCTCCAACTGCTCCACTGGCCAGCTGTTTCCTTTCTCCCTCTTCTCAGGCCTCCCTAATTCCTGAGACACAACAGTAACAAATTTAGGCCAATTAATAACGCTCCAATGGCTTCTAACTGTTCAAGTGAAAGGAAGAGTTGCACATCTCTCATTTTAAATCAAAAGTAGAAATGATTATGCTTAGTGAGGAAGACATGCCAAAAGCCAAGACAGGCTGAAAGCCAGGGCTCTTGTGACAGTTAGCCAAATTGTGAATGTAAAACAAAAGTTATTGAAGGAAATTAAAAGTGCTACTCCCGTGATAAGAAACGAAAACAGCCTTATTATTAATACAGATAAAGTTCTAGTGGTCTGTATAAAAGACTAACCAGTCACAACATTCCCTTAGGCCAAAGCATAATTCACAACAAGGCCCTAACTCTCCTCAATTTAACAGAGGCTGAAAGAGCAGAGGAAGCTGCAGAAGAAAAGTCTGAAACTAAGAGAGGTTGATTCATGAAGTTTAAGGAAAGCAGCCATCTCTGTAACATAAAAGTGCAAAGTGAAGCAGCAAGTGCTGATATAGAAGCTGCAAGTTATCCAAGAACACTGACAAAAGTAGCTACACTCAACAATAGATATTCAATGTAGATAAAAGAGCTGGCTACTGGAACGTGCCATCTACGACTTTCATAGCTAAAGAGAAATCAATGTCTGGCTTCGAAGGACAGGCTGACTCTCTTATTAGGGGCTAAAGCAGTTGGTGATTTGAAGTCAATGCTCATTTACCATTCTGAAAATCCCAGGGCCCTTGAAAATTATGTTAAATCTACTCTTCTTAGAAGTAAAACAACAAAGCCTGGATAGCCACACACAGCACATCTGTTGCATGGTATACTGAATTTTTTTTTTTTTTTTTTGAGACAGAGTCTTGCTGTTACCCAGGCTGGAGTGCAATGGCACGATTTTGGCTCGCTGCAACTCCGCCTCTCGAGTTCAAGAGATTCTCCTGCCTCAGCCTCTAAAGTAGCTGGGACTACAGGAGTGCACCACCATGCCTGCCTAATTTTTCTATTTTTAGTAGAGACAGGGTTTCACTATGTTAGCTAGGATGGTCTTGATCTCCTGACTTCGTGATCCACCTGCCTTGGCCTCCCAAAGTGCTGGGATTACTGGAGTGAGCCACCACACTCAGCCAGTATACTGAATATTTTAAGATCTGTGTTGGGCCTACTGCTCAGAAAAAGATTCCTTTCAAGATATTACTGTCCATTTGAAATTTGTTTTCAGGCCTGCTAACACAACAACCATTCTGAAGCCCACGGATCAAGAAGTAATTTTGACTTTGAAGTCTTATTATTTAAGAAACACATTTTGTAAGGCTATAGCTGCCATAGATAGTGATTCCTCTGATGGACCTAGGCACTGCCATTAAGAATATTTGTAACTTGTGAGAGGTCAAAATAACAACATTAACAGGAGTTTGGAAGATGCTAGTCCAACCCTCATGGATTACGTTCAGAGAAATAAAAATGTTACTTTTTAGGAATTCCACTCCCTGATGAAATTTCTGATTTGAAATTAATTCCTACTAATAAAAGGACAATACAGAAGCTTGCCCCAAATCAGTTACCACAGGTATAAACACTTATCCTGGGAGGTAACTGCTGCATCTGACACCTTATCTTTGCTCTTTTCAAGTTTTCTTACATGTCAATAACACCTAATACATTAGTACTATTACATAGTGCTAATGCTCATTCATAGTGCTTTGTGTCAGGCATTCTTCAAAGCATTTTGCATAGATCCCATTTACCACAATTCTAGAAGTACTTCCCACTTTACAGATGAAAACTGAGACACAGAACAGTTGTTGCCTAAGATTTGATAATTTATTTCCTCCTTAGACAAGCTGGATTGCTCCCCATTACCTGATTAATTTAAACTTGAGACAGAATATACAAGTCAGACTTCATATTAAAAATCAGATATACAGTTACTGGGATTTCATTTAGAATCCCATCTGGAATTCTAAGGGTCTAAAGCTAGGCGCAAACTGTGAATAGAAACTATCAGTTGGAGCACAGTAACAGTTGTCTACATTGGACATCTCCATAGTTGTTCACAGTTGCCACCAGTCACACAAAGTATGCCAGTTCCACTTGCTTCCTTACTGACCTGGTCTCAAAAGGCCTTCACCACATTGCCCTAAAACCATCATCTGCCTACTTGTCTCCCCTATCCTCCAAGACTAAGCTCAAATGTCACCTCCTCTCATAAGTATTTCCTAATTATTCCAGCTGAAATTTATCTCTAGCTTCTGAATTCCCCCTAGCATTCTGCTTATGATGACACATCACACTCTCCTTTGTAATTAGTTGTGTATATGCTTCCCTAAGAACAAGGTAGAAACTCTGAGTCAAGATTAAGTAACCAATTCTGTGATCTTGGGCAACAAAACTGAACATAGCATCCTGTGTTCTAGGATTTGAGCCCTCGATAAATCAAAGAGCATTAGCACACTGAAAAGGGTAGAGAGAAGTGACTTTACGTACACACACACACATACACACACATTCTCTCTTCACTCTTCATGCTCTTCTGTCTGCCTACTATTTATGGAAAAATCATGAGACAACTTGGTGAATGTGTTATTTTTTTAATAGAAACCACATCACTTCATATGTTACAGTGTGTAATTCAAGAGAGACCCAGAAAGTTTTTTCATCCACAAAATAATAGAAAGGATGAGCTCCCTTACCACCCAGGGAGTTTTGAGATAAGACCTCCCTGGAAATTCCATGCTGCGGTTGATGTTCTACCAACTTTTCCTTGTTTTCAGCTTTTGGTTCGTTTTTTTGTTTTGATCTCTGTTCTCTTACCACAATGACATGCTGCTTCCAGAATGGAACTCAGTCTTCAAGTTTTATACTAGTTAAGAGGCTAATCTATCAGCTTGCCTTAATATGTAATGGATGTCATAATTTAGCTGAGGAACCTGGACAAGTCTTCCTTGATTTCAGCTTCATCCCAAGGCCCATGAATGTTTTCCTTAAAAAGCTGCAGGCGAATGAGGTAGAATGGACAGAGACATGAGATAGACACCAGCAGAAGGGCAAAGAGTATGGCTCCCACAGCACTAATGGACAGTAGGCCTCCCAAGGCTGAAAACGCAAAAAGCAGTGTGACCCCCACATAGCTCCGGGGAGTACATGCCTTTAGTTTCTTCTGTAACATGGGCCATAGGGCAAAAATCTGAATGGCAAATGTCACCATGATGAAGGCATGCAGGGACCGGGGAAGGCGTGATGCCAAGCATACAGAAGCAAAGATGGCCATGTTCAAGGACAGTGTGCTGGATACAATGGCAGCATTGGCACCATAGTCAAAAAAGATGAGATGACCTAACAGCATGAAGACTGACATGGCATAGATGGTGTCTGTGCTGACAGACTCTGTCAGGGTCTTTAGCACTGGTGAAAACCCATAAGTGAAAGTAATGAAGACTAGGGCACTCTTCAGGTCAGCCCACCGTGTCTGCCCACTCATCCTTCGCCCTTCACCTCCATCAATGAGATCAAACAAAACATACCCAATCAGTGAAGAAGCCAGGCCAGTCCCAAAAAGCCAATGGGGGGCCAGAAGACCCTCATCCATATACCACCAGATAACTACAAAAACACAAACACTGCACAGCTGCTGGACCACCACACTGGACTCAAATACCACAGCCCAATATTGGTATTTCCGCGCATGGATGTTTTTCCGAAGCTCTTCCAGGAACCGCCGGTCCACATAGTTATCTGGAAAGGGCTGTCGCTCATACAAGATCTTCTGCCACTTGACCTCCTTGGTGTTAGCTACAGGTTGGGCACACATTATCCTTTCATTCAAACTCAGGCCAGTTTAATCATTGCCCTCACAGAAGTCCAGGTGGTTCCTGTTCTCTATGAAGTTTTGAAATGAGACCTCCCTGGAAATTCCACGCTGTGGTTGATGTTCTACTGAACTTTCCTGGTTTTCAAAGGCAGCAACCCACGCTAGGCCTACAACAGATGAGTTTGTCTCTGAGGCAGGACAACACAGCCAAGTTCCTAGAAAAAGAGAGACTGTGAACCTGTGAAAGTTGTGAAAGGTCAAGGGTAGTACTGAGTTAAAGCCAAATCATTCAGTTTACTAAAAGTCTGAGCAAAATGTATGTGGTTGTCACCTTATCAATTTGGGATATTAAAACTGCATTTCAGATTTGAAAATTGTAATTCCTTGAATAACATACATCTGTTAGCTATCAATTATTGAGTGCCTACTATGTGCTAAGTGCCCTTATGTATCTTCTTTCACTTAATCCTCACAACCTTGCAAGATAGCATTAGTCCTGCTTTAGTAAAAAAGCTGAGATTCAAGATGCTTAAGTAACTTTGCCCTAAGATAACAGAGCGGAGCCAGCATTCAAACCAGTCTTACCCCGAGGCCTGTGTCTCACATTGTCGTTCCCTCTAAACCAGTTCGGAACTCACTGGTTCACATACCCCTCAGGTATATCACATTGCATGCTTATATCTGCATTTGTGTAAATTTATAGGGATAATATCCACATTTTTTATTGGTTCTCAAAGGCATGTTGTTTATGTTTTTTAAGTTACCGATCCAAAGACAATAAATAGTAAGCTGCACTATACAGAAAGATACGAGTGCCACAGTTTATTTAGCCAAAATCAAAGACTCAAAGAAACTAGACTTTTCTTCCATTAGCTGAGCTTAGCATACAGTACTTTAAAGAGCTATCATTCTACTCAAAACGGCGAAACTCTTGCGAGGACCGAAGTAGCTAATCATTCCTTTTTCACAATGGGAAAACGAAGTCAGAAACACCACAGCCATCCGGCAAATTAGAGGACAAAAATTTCATATTGCCTGGCCTAACTTCTTCCATGAAGACCACGAGTGTTGCTTGGCAAGCCAGACACCGTTATCCCCCCTCTCTGCTGCAGGGATCCCAGCCCAGGAATCTCCAGGCTGCCGCCGGGCTGGAGAATCTGCGGCGCCCAAAAGGACAGCGCCCGCCCGCAAAGTGGGGTTGGGAGGGGACAGGATAGGACAGGGTGACCCCAGGGGCGCGCCATCACTCTCCGGGTCTCCCACTTCCGCCGCCGCCCCTCACCCAGCCTTAGGCCTGCGGGGGACAGCAGAGGAGAAGGAGCCCTGGAAACACTGACGATTACACGGAACCCACCTGCCCGAGAATTCCTGGGGGATGCGCAGCTGGGGGGCGGCGGCACCCAGCCTTTTTCCCCCTCCGGCGGGCCGGGGCTGCGACTGCGGCCGAGTACTTCCGGGTCCGCCGCAATCTCCTCCGCGAGGGTGCCCTTCCCCAGCCCGAGCCCCCGCGGCCGGGCTGCTGCCCTCTCCTGGCTGCTCAGAGACCTCCAGGCTCCTCTCCTGAAGATCGGCCTAAACCCGAGCGCTCTAAACCGAGGAAAGCAAACCCCCAGCAATGCCCTACAGCAAAACGGGATGTGCCATCTGAAGGGCTGGGTAAAGCAGGAGAGGGACAGGTAAAGAGGCTGTGCCAGCAGGTGAGAGATAATGGCTCCTTTTGTTGCGCTCCTTTTATTAAGTCAGGCCCTCGGCTAGGGGCTTCCCTGCATCCATGCCTTCATTCCACAGATACTGGCTGAATGGCTGCAGGTGGCAAGCCCTGTTTGGGGTGCTCATGATACAGCCGTGAATGAAACACAAAAATTGCTGCTCTCATGAAACCCTTTTTTGTGCATTGATCTTTACACTGATTATATCATCTCCCCTCTCAAAGAGGACAAATCTAGGGCTTAGATAAGTCGTATTTGTCCAAAGACAGGCACTTGGGAAGTAGATGAACAGAGATCAATATCCAGTTGTCTATAGCTTCAAAGCTTGGTTTTTTCCTCTTTACCTCCTAAGAAGGGTGAAGAGAAGATTACTAATTCAAGTGAGTTCATGGAAATATTAAAGGATGTATAAACAGAGGGAGGTAATAAAGAAACAAAGGGATGTAGTAAAACACAGGATACACTGGAAACAAAAGTTAGAAAACATGACCCATTTACTAGCTCCGTGACTCAAGTCAGATCACATTATCTGACGTTTGATTTCTTCATCAGTAAAATGGAGATAACACTATTTGCATTTGGCTACTTTATGGGATGGCTAAAGAGTTAAATATAAAATATAAAAATGTTTTGTAAAGTGTTTACTATATGGTTCCTGTTAGCTGACTTTGGCCATCATAATGAGAGCAATGTTCAAGTGTGATACATTCTGTAAAAATGATCTCTATTTCCCTCTAGGTTTCTGTTCCAAAATTTGACAAGATTCCTTGGCTTAGTGAGGCCAGCCTTGTAAACAAGCCATTAGTGCTCAGCCTCCCCAGAAGGTAACCTCTCAGCCACTGAGGGCAAAAGTTTTATGAAACATCTCACAGAAGATGATTTTGTCTTAAGGGATGGGGACAGTTATCAGAGGGCACATTTGATCCATTGGGAAACCCAAGTCAAGTGCTTTAACAGTAGAAGTATTCTGGGTTTCTCAGATGAAAATTATCACTGAATATAGGCCTACTCTTAATAAGCACTCTAGCACTTAGTGCTTTTGTTTCTTAAGACTTTGAGTTTCTTGAAACTCTAATTGTCTGCTTTAGATATATTCAAAATTATGTAAAAATAACACAACTGAATAATGAGCACTTGGAAGCACTTGTGCATTTTGTTCTGAAAATACATAAAATGTCTACCTGTTTACTGAGAATGTGATTTTTTTGTGTGTGTGTAGTAGACAAAGCAAAGGTGTGTGTTACTAAAGTGGGGATGTGGAGAGAGTGGCTAGGGGAGATGAGATCTCAAATTATTTCCCTCTCTACCACTGCCACTAAACAATGTAAGAGAATTTTACCTCTAGACACTGCTTCTCAAAACACTTCCATCCTCTTCCTCACCCCACCTTTTCTTCACTGCTTTAGTCTGAAATTTTCACATTTTTACCATCAAAAGTCTAGAACAATAAGTTCCCATCTTTATAGAATAGTAACTCTGTATGTAATTTTGAGGCACTCTCCTGCAATCCTATTAGTCCTACTACTTCTAGACAAACTGCTATATGACACATAAATCCGTTTTTCAAAGTTGCAGGAATTACATGTCTAGGGAGCATTTCAACTGTCTCTTCAAATAATTGGGTTACCTTGTTCCTCCTCCACTTTTGATGAAATGGTTCCTGAGTGCAGTGATAAACTCCGCTCCGGGAAGGGGACATGGACAGAAGGGTGGATGTGAAGTAATGTTGGGGTGAATGGGAGAAACCAGAAGAAGGGCAGAGAAAGGGCAGGCATGGAGGCCATTCGAAAGGCACATCACAGACTAAAAATGATTGACTCCTTGGCATGTGAGACAGCTCGTAAAAGCCAGACTCCCCCAAAAGAGTTTCTCCTTCTGCTGGCATCTACCGTGTACCCTCCTGCCCATGGATGAGTGACTTCATAAGTGACTTCCCATCACTTTCTCCACATCCCCACTTTAGTAACACTTTGCTTTGTCTACTACACATGAAAAAAAATCACATTCTCAGTAAACAGGCAGACAATTTTAAGTATTTTCAGAACAAAATGCACAAGTGCTTCCAAGTGCTCATTATTCAGTTGTGTTATTTTTACATAATTTTGAATATATCTATAGCAGACGATCAGAGGTTCCATAAACTCAAAGGCCTATTTAGGAAACAAAAGCACTAAGTGATAGAGTGCTTATTAAGAGTTGTTAACATTGCGCAGATCAGCATGAGTAAGGACAGTCTAGCATAATTTAATTGTGGAGGAACACAAACTCACAGGCCTATGACAGTCAGATGAGGGGCATAATGAGTACAGCTGGCCAGATAGGACTGCTGTGAATGGGAAATTATCTCTCCTTTTCAGCCCACCCCCACCCCAGGCAGTGTTATCTGCAGCCATGTTAGTTCAGAGGCCAAATCCACTGGGTTTTCTAACAGCACTAGAAATCTGGATGTTTTATGTGAAATTGCTAGTGTTTGATCTAATAGGGTACTATCCCACCATCCCATAGTACCCCCATGCCCATCAGATCTGCCCTAGCAGCCAAGAGCAAAGCATCCTTTGCATGGCTCTCTTGCCCTTAGCTCCCTCGGTCTCTAATTATACAAGCCTTTGGCAGAGGGTGGAGACCAGGGAGAACAGTAGGCCCAGAATGCAGCTGGGCATCTGCAGCATCTGTTCACTTTCACAGCCAGGTCCTGGAGGGTCAGAGCAGACGGCCAGCTGGAAAGGGTAGTTTTTCCTCCAGCCAGCCAAACCTAAGCTAGGTGAAAAGAGAAATCACCTTAGGCACTCATCGCTATTCTGGGAGGACTGGGGTAGCCATCTCAATTCCTGTTTAGAAAAAGGGAGTTCACCTATCTCACAAGAATTCTAAGATGACAAACAACATCTCTGAGGTGCCCTGAGCTCTCAGGAGGACAAGAAAAGAATGTAAAGTCTTTTGAAAGGATGGTTTGTTTAAATACCAACAGATCTTAAGAATTAGAAGCTCCTCATATGGCCCAAAGCTCTGGGTTCCAAGGTGTTTATTTTTGGCAAAGCCCCTCTCTGAGACTTTGGGAGAAAGTTCTCAATGTGCCTTAAGTATTACATACTCTTAAGCAAATGCAGAACAGTCTGAAAAAGATAAAGGAACATTTAGCCAAATATGCTCAGAGTAATTCCAAGAGAGCACTGGAAACACACCCGCGGGGTTGGAGGAGGCGAGGCTGGGCTGTAATGAGAAGTGCCTGTACTGACCTACTTCCTTTAAGGATTCTCTCAGGTTGGTCTGACAATTTCGAAGCCACACTCATCATCAGTCTCCAAAGCCCTTCAGGTCACACTAAGGTCCTGTTTATGTAAGATTATTGTGTGCTGAAGGAGTTCAAAACTGGCCTCCTGGTATCTCCTGATCAAGTCCAAGGCAGCCTTTTCCTATATCAAAGACAAAGTCCCTGAGGGAACTCATATCAGACCCACCTCCTCCAGTCTTATAGGGCCCAGAGAAATGTGAGAAGAAATGAAACAAGAAATGCCTCCTGAACATCAAACTCCTTTCATATGCCTTTGTTTTCAATTAATAATGGACAATGAAATCTTTCCTCATTAGAGAGGAGATGTGTTCTTGGCAAAACTGCCAGCATTCTGAGTTTCCATTTCTTGGACGCCAGGGGCATGAATGGTACCACACACACAAACAGTTTAAGATTATCAGGTCCCTGCAGGACTTGGCCCTTTACACTATAATGAAAGGAACCACAATGCCAAGTGAGACAGAGCACAGGCAGATCACTCTGCAGAAAAAACGTGTTCTTGCAGCATCACTGCTTCACCTGCTAACGAGAAAGAAAAAAATGTTCCAAAGGAAAGGAGTGGGTGGAGGGAGAAGACATTCTGTGGGAGGAAGCAGGTGGGTTGCTTCAGTGTGCAAGGACAAAAACTCCAAGAAGCCAGGCCAGGTATGAAAGGGGGCAGGCACTGGTTAAACATCAAAACCTTCAGTGCAGACCCTTTCAAAGAGGAAACCTGGGATTCATTTCACTCATTACACATCTACTGTTGGGAACAATCTTTATCCTGACTTATTGGTACACTGTCTTACAATCCAAAACTAGCATTGGTTAGTGTAAAACAAAAGAGACAGAAAAGTCAAAAGTGACATGGGAGGGCAAAGCCTTCTTTTGGGAGCCACTCAATGGCCTGAGTCCTCCAGAAGTGGAGTGGGAGGCAGCTCTCCATGGTGTCCCTTGTATTTGCTCAGAAACAACCAAGGGCCTGGCTCTTCAAACTGGGGACTGTGGTTCTAACTTTCTCTTGTTTCAATTACTTAGATCTCCTCATTTCTCTGAGACTTTTGTGACTTCATCCAAGAAGAATATGAATTTGCCAAGTTTGTTTCAAGTTCCAGATGTTTTATCTAAGGTACTCAACATTTTTTAATGGAAATGAAAATTCATTCTAGAATGACATAGAATACAAATACATGTCCCATCTTCTTAGCACAGTCCTGTGCTTGGTACACAATCAGTGTTCAATAAATATTTGTTAAACAAAATGAATGGGCACCACCCCCCTCACTCTGTTTCAAGTGCTTTAGGGCCCCAGTTCACTAGAACTAAGAATACAGGCATAAGGTTAGAATCAACAAAACAGGAAACTAAAAATTAGTATGGAGGAATCTGCCCCAAGACTTTCAGAGACTGCCTGTCAGCGTATGACTGGAACCAATTTGGAGTCTCTAATGCCTCCCCCAGAGGCCTGCTTATGCCTCCCATCCACAGCTCCCCACACCGGTGGAATTTTACATTAAAAACTCCTCATTTCCCCTCCACCATGACCGGCTGCTGAGTGACACTCAGTGTCACTGTGGAGCAAGCACAGAGGCTACAGCGCTTGGGTAGTCAGGACCTCCCTGAGCTGGAGAAAGAAAACATATGGTGAGATAAGCAGTTTTTTCACCTGAAAAACTACGCATCACTCACAGGGCTGTCACGGGCAGTGCCTGGAGCAGTGTCCTACAGCACTTGACACAGGGCCCCACCCAGAGCAAGAGCTCAGGGAATATGAGCCACAATTATTAGGAGCCCTGGTGTCCATCAGTAAATGTTTACAAAGGCCTTTGCATTTGCTTTAATACGTCAGAGATGAATGTCAGCCGCAGCTACGCACATGAGTGAGCAGACATGAGGGGACACTCTGAGAATGCATCTCAGAGGCAGGCCACAGCACTTGTGAGAGAAGGTGGGAGCAAAGGTCAGCCCCAGGGTGGGCAAGCAGAGGGGCAGTGAGAGAATGGTTCAGGAGGAAGTGGCATCTGCAAGGGCTTTAGAAGGTACTGTTTTCAAGCAGAGGAAAGAGCCAGGGGTGGAGGAAGAACTGGAAAGAGAAAAGAAGCTGATCAGCAAAGAGGTGGAGACTGCGTGTACAGGAAATGCTTGAAGAACGTCAAGGAATTATGAGCATACATGAAAAGGAAACAAGGACACGGCTGAGCCCAGCTAATGCACACAGGGCCCCACAGCCAAGAGCATTCCAGGTTTCCAACACCAGAGCGTCAGGGGCCAAGCTTTGCCTACGAGTCATCCCTTAGTCCTTCTAACACCATGGACAGGCAAGGAGGTAACTGGCAACCATGACGTGCACTGGTTGGAGGTGGGGGGAATGAGTGGGGAGGCAGGACTGGCTTAGCAATTGCTGCAGAGCCAGCAGGAAGCCTTCCAGTCATCCAGTCGCTGTGAACTTCCTAGTTAGACCGGTCTCACCTGCCGCTGAACGACTCCTCATCTCAGAGTTGTTCTGGATCTCCGTGCTGTGGCAACTTAGGCGCATAACACCAGGCCCCAACCTGGCTGGAATGGAGGATGGGGAAGGAAAGCCAATCAAAACGACCAGGGACAGGGAGAGGCCATTCTCCAGCTGGGGGTAGCGGGTTTTGTGGCTGCAATATTCATAGTTAGCCACTAGATGGCAGTTAAGAGCAACCGCTTCCAGCTGAGTAGCCCAGAGGGTTCCTGGGAGGCCAGTCTCCCAGCTGACCCGCGAGAAGTGCCAAATAGGTTGGTCCTCTCAGGAGAGAACACAGGTCCCTCAACCTCACCCTCACCCTCATTCTCATCCTGTGGAGGGCTGACCCTCCACTGATTTGAACTTGAGAAAGAGTCACCCCTGCAGATTGAAAGGCAACTAGGGAACCCAGGATCCTTGCTCTGTTGGGGCACCAGGCAGATACCTCCAGCCGTATTCTTTCCTGTCACACAGACGTCCTCAAATTTGAATCTGGCTCCAAGAGTCTACTGCGTGCATGAAGGCCTGCAGGTATGTGCCATGGGGTCAACATGGATTCAGCAGGCGGCGGCTCCCTTCTGGAAGGAAACTGTTTTGTTTCAAGGGAGTAGAATGTACTGTGGACACGATCTCTTCCTTCATCCTCTAAATCAGGGAGTTGCCGAGAAGCTGCTGGCTATCCGGAGGCTAACTGGAGGCCCTGGACCCTGTGCAGAGGTGCAAAGGTCCTGCCACCTGGCTGCCTTCTTCTTCACCGTCACAGGTCAAAGGTCAGAGCTTTCAACACCCACTAACTCCTCCCCTGCTCAGGAGCAGCCCGGTGGCAGAGGCAGGTGTACCTGTGCCTGAGCAGTAATTCCTAGTTAATAGATAAAGGGCAAACAGGCTCAGACACCGTGACAGGGAGAGGGAGACAGACAGCAAGAGAGAGAAACACACACAGAGGTGAGGGACAAAAAACACAAAAGGAGAGGCAGGACTATCAAAGAAGAAAGATTTTCAGTGATGAGCAAGAAATGAAGCCTAAGCATTTCCTCATTTAAACATTTACTGTGAGGAGCGTCTTCATTAGTCATCACTTTCACCTGCCATTTCCAGGCATCCACTCAGGACTCCTCAAGATACCGAGAAACAGAAAGGTGCATCATGCTAGCTGGGTAACTGGGCCAAGAGGTGACGTGGCTGACTCAGTGATCCAGGGTAAGGGAACAGCAGATGTGTGGGGGTGACCCGCAAAACTGCAGCTCGAGACTCTGAAACCCCTTTGCCCACTTGCTGGTACTGGGTGGAGCTAGAGCTCCTCAGTTACTAATAGATGGTAAAATGCCACTCCACCCTCTCAGTTCCTGCCCCCACTGTCTCTCTCTGCTCACTTTGATCCATGTTTGTTGTTCCAGTCTAATGAGTCAGAGTGAAGATAAGAACATTATTTTGTTTTAGCTGACCTGAGGCAAAAAGCCCTGGCTAAAAAGATTGTGCAGTAGCAGAGCATAGATGCACAGGATTTTGACTTCCTATTTTCTCTCCACTAAGAACTCTCTTTTTAGTATTTCTCTCTCAATGACTAAGTTTTCAAGGCTCATAACTACCAAGGAAACTACCTTGTATACTCCTAAGTCATTTTCATACTTATATTTCTTATATTGATCTAATGCATATAATTACACATACAATTTTTAAAGAGAATATTAAATGCTATTGGCCTAAAATAGTGATGTAATACAAATCAAATATAATAAGTCTGAATGCAGGGACATGGCTATTATTTTGTGTATATTTTTGTGTTTTTTTCCTAGTGAACATTAAGAGCATTTTTGAAAGCATATTTAGCTTTATACTTTAAAATGGCTGGTGTTTTCAGAAAGAAGGAATATGTGTAATACCATAAGGTTTTTTTGGGATATTGAAACCAGTTCTCTGACCACTACTTTTGGGATTCTATGTGGTAGAAATAATTCTGCCATTATATGGATTCTAAGAGTTTACTCTTCCCCTGAGGAAAGATAATCTGTTGTTGACCCTTTTATCCAAAAACCTTCTAGCCGACTGAAGCCCAATACATGCGGTATTGGACAAATCTTTTAACCTTTCTGGACCACAGCTTTTTCATTGGGTTAATTGAAAGATTTGAACCAGGTGTCCTATGAGGGCTCTCTCAGTTAAGTTACAAGTGGGAAGGAGAAAAGAAATAGAAGTGTTGAAGGAAAGGACAGAGGCAAATGTGTCAGTACACCACACAGAGTGCTGTTTTAATCACCATCTGGTGCTCACATTTTCAGTTTTTATGTGAACAGGTGTGTAAGAGAGAAAGAAAGGGAGTGAAAAATAGAAGGAGGAGAGTGGAGGGAGAGAGAGATGGAGAGAAACGTGATTATCTGTTTCTTTACCAAGGGTTCAAGGAGGCCACGGCTTTGGGCCATGAGCCAGCCCTTAGACACCACAGCAGATATTGTCCTCAGGTATGAGGATGCTTCCAATTGTAAAACATGCTTTGGCTTCTGGGGACTGGCTGAAATCTGCGTCATCCCTTGGCCAGGCTCTCACTAGGTTGCTGTCAGTCTCCTGTCACAACTGCTGTCTGCTGTCCAGAGGACAGTTGCTTGGGAACTGAGAACCCCGTTAACATTCCGGTGCTTCTGGCTCTAGACCTAATATAACCAGGGCCTTGTGCTATGAACCTGGACATTTCCCTCTCCATTCCTGTTAGTACTGCCGAGCTGGCCATAAGGAAACCAAGAGTGAGAAGGGAATGCTGCAGAAGAAAAAGACCCAAGACCTGGGTTTCAGGGCTGGGAAAGAAAGCAAGACAGAATGGAGGAAATGAGGCCTGCAGGACATGGAGTCCCAAATGTTTGCATCACCTTTGAAGTAGCCTATCACAGCTGCATTCCATGCTCTTCAATGCCCTCATCCATTCTCCAGAGAGAAATGGAGCAGCTCTTCCTGGAGGCCAGGCTTCAACTGATGGCGAGTCTGAGGTAGAGTACAGCACAGATCAAAGACAGCTTTTTACCTTTATGTGTAAAGTGTAAAGGGACAGGATTAGAGTATCCGCTTATGTCTTCTTGACCACAAAGACTATTATCAGTAGGGAAAGGGAGACCTGGAGAGTTTATATTATTGACAAAAGTCACCTGAGTTGTTCATGAGCCAGGACTGGAACAGAACTCTTTGGGCATCTATCCAGTGCTCTTCCTCAGCACATTACATAGAATGAATTTGTTGCACGACAACACTAATGTTCTGTAATATTTCCCTGAAGACAAAAGACAGTGCTATAATAGTGATCTTCATGTATATATGTATTTTTTGTTTTAGGTGAATATATATATATATATATTTGTGTATGTATGTATGTTGTGTCTATAATTATACACATATTTAGACACATATATATGTATGTATGTTGTGTCTATATTTAGACCTGATCATTTAAATTGCTTACAATGACTCAGTCATTCACCCAATGTTTGTTGAATACTTACTGTGTGCCAGATTCTATCATAGGCTCTAGGAATACAAAGATGTATAAAAACATGATTCTTGCTCTTAAATATAATAACTCAGCCCATTGGAGGAAACAAACACATTTACAAACAAGAAGAATAGTGCAAATACAAAGAAAGCTAGATTGAGTTTATGATGCAATTAAAGAGGCAGACACCCAACTGAGGTTAGGAGAGTGAGAAATAGTAGGAGGCCCAGGAGAAAGGTTTTCTGAAGATTTAACACCTATACTATGTCTTAAATGAGTAGTTATCAAGGCCAGGTGGGACAATATATAAGCATTTCATCTTTCAGATTTTAAGAGATGACAGTCATCATGTTATGGGACTCTGTAGTCACATTTACAGTATTCATTAACCTAGCAAGATCTTGCTATAATATCTGTTGCTTGATTTGCAGTGAACTCTGAGATTCTGATTCCTGTAGGGTCTAGTAGTATTCTTAGCAAAAACCAGAAGTTTGGAAAAAAGTGAAGGAAATACTTTCGGTGAAGAGTTTATAACTCTACTAAAAACAAACCCGCCCAAGGATTCTCCCATATCAACCTCCCCTGTCCAGATCTTCTCATCCCTTCAGACTGAGTACAAATTCCATCTCTAGGAAGTCTTTCCTGATTTCTCCAATCAGGAGTGGTTTCTCTGTTTTCTGGAGTCAAAGAGGTATCACTGGCTCTTGTATGATATCTAATATGTTCTACCTTAATTGTAGTTTCAGAAATGTACTTCAGTCTCACACCTCAAAGATGCAAGGGATGGATGGAGGAGCTAGAGCTTCAGGGAATACCACCCCAAGGGTATCAGGAAGACATGGTAGAAAGTTGAATTAGCCCAAAGCACAGGAGTCAATACACACACAGACACTTCCTGTCTAGTCTCTCTTCTCACTCCATCCATCCTCCCACCAGACAACCTGTCCATTCTAACCTATATTCACTTACCTGAAGCTGATTTGCCAGATTCTTCTTTCAGGTTGTTGTGTAGTGTTTCCTGGGCTTTGAACACCCTCCCCTATCCTTGTTCACTCCACAAATACCTACCAAGCATTGCCTGTTTTTTTCACCCTTCTCAGACCCTTCCCTCTCTGCTCCACCCCCAGTTGAGCTCAATGATCCCTTTCAGCTTCACTGGGGCCTCGATATATTTCTGTTGTAGCATCTTCAACACCGTCATACTTCTTGATGTATAGGCTGCTGGATGGTGAGCAGCTTGAGGTCACAAACTATATTTTATTTATCTCAGTGTCTCCAGTACCTAATGGATGAGTAAATGAATGGATTTGTATTCTTCTTTTGTCTTCCTTAGAAACTTCCTTCCAGAAACTTTGCCTTATTCATCTGTGTGTCACAACACCCTTTACTTGGTAGCCTCACAATAGATGTTTGTTGTTGAATGACTGAATCTAGTTATTCACACACATACTTGGACATACCAACCCACAACATTGTAATACTGAGTTGATTCTTTTTAGAGTGCCCTATAAAAATGAAGTGTATTTTAAATATTTGTTAAAAGAATCCCATTTTGTTACTAGTTTTTTGCCATCAAACCCCCACTGATGCCTCACCTAAGTGCCATATGTCCCTCACAGGATGAAGCTACTTGCAGAACAATCTGGCAAAGGCCATCCTAGGAGCACACCTCAGGAACTCCTCACTTTCTGTTCTTCCTCTTTCTGTTCCCCATGCCTCCCAGGGCAACAGGAATGGGTCAAGGCACACTCTGGAGTGATGGGCCAGCAAGCATATCAAATGAAAGAGAAGACTTCGGTCAAATAGTCTTCTCAGTGTGGTTTTCTTCTCCTCCATATTCTGCACCTTGTGTGACCGTATCTCATGACTGATGTCAATGTGAATGAGGAAGGTTAAGAGAGAATCCCCAAACATAATTTTAGCCGCAAGTTCCCATTTGCTTCTTAAACAAACCTTTATCAGACATGCAAACGAGAACCTCCTGAAGGAGGTATAAATGCCCAGAGTCTTCTCTTTAACCCTTTTGCAGAAATGAAATCAGAACAAAAAGCAGTAATTACAGTGAGCAGACAGGGTGCCCCTGACCTTCTTCCACTGGTTGTTTCTTCACCTGCTGAGACAGCCTCTCTTCCGGAGGATTGAGGGGCTCAGGACCCACACAGAAGCTTGAGTTCTGTTTGTGGCTTCATTCATTGTGCTCAGGAGGTACAGAAGGGCCAAATGGTCCTGGACCATGGATGCATGAGAGCTGATGCTGGCCCAGAGTTAAGGCATGAGAAAGGAGGGCGATGCTTGGGAAAGGCCCATGAAAAAGGTTTGCAGAAGAGAAGTCTTCTCTTCATTCTTTCTCAGGCCATCAGAGATCCTCAGTCTATATAGTGGAGGCTTTGTCTGAAATGGAAAAAATGGGCCACCTATATGAAAATGCAGTCCCTCAGACATGGGTGCTCAGGCTGGAAAGCAGAGACCCCACTGAATGTCAGGCCCCAGCCACCTCTGCCAGCTGTCTTTATATCTGTACACTGTATGCAGCAGGCTCAAGACCACTGTTTAGCCTGTGTCTCACTCCTTCCTGCCTAAACTCTCAGAACCTACCAACGACAGCACACTCCAGATTCAACATCCACCCTGGATGGGCTGAGATCAGAGCACCCATCTCTGCTTTATGGAAGGACAAACTGTTACCTCTCTCCCCCCTCCACTGCTTTCCTACGTCTTTGCTGCCCTGCATGCTCCTCCATTTTCTCACCTTCCTCTGTCTCTGTTTTCCCTCAGGCCAAGAGGAACCAGAGTGACTCCATGCTGCTGCTCAGAAACCAGCAACTGTGCTCCACATGCCGAGAAATGAAAATGGTAGGCAAGGGGGAAGACAGAGATGGGCACGGGCATCTCAGGGCACAGCACTTCCCTTCCACGCCAAGCCCTGTGGAGAGAGATGGTGATGGGGCCTAGATAAAGGCTGCCAAGGAGGAACTGTTGGTCCAGGGAGCAGCATCAACTGACAGAACGTGATCAGCCTTCTCCATTTCAACAAGCCAAAGGGGAAGCAACATAGGTGGGCCACAGTAGAGATGCAGGGAGCCACTTTGCCTTGGACTCCTAAGTAACTGCAGCCTCTCAGAGGCTCAGGGGGTTATGGAGCTTCTTCTCTCTCCTTAATGTAGCCCCCACACAACACATATGCACACACCCTTCTCTCCATCATTACAATCAGGAGACATACCGCTTCATGTTTGGGTCTACTGTTAATTTAGGCAGCATCTCAAGAGAAAGACTGGGGAGAGAGTCTACAGTACTTTCTAGGTAGTCAGGGATGGTGTCACCTGCTTTGGATACCTGTAACATGTAGTGGAGAAAGGTGGGAGGGGAGAAGTGTTAGGAAAATAAAGGAGAGCAAGGGAGATGTGGAGGGAACAAAGACAAACTTCTGCCGTCTGTCAGAGTTGCTGGATCAGAGGCCTGGTTCAGGAAGGATGCTAGACTAGGCTGGAGTTAGGCCTTGGGTTAATTTAAGAATTCGAGTTAGTGTTGGGATGGTTGCTAGTGTCAGGATAAGGAAGAGGTTTGGGTTAAGGGGTAATTTAGCAACATGCTTAGGTTTGAATTAAGGGCTGGGGGAGCGTTTCTTCAACTCTAATATCCTGTAATTCTCCTTTGACCTGGGGAGGAAGTTGGGGTAAATGTGTAGGCTAAGTGTGCTTAAAACGAAGGGCAAAGAATGGAACAAAAAATAGAAGCTGTAAGAGAGGCTCCTCTTAGCCACTGAGTTCATGGCAAGTCTTCAGGCTAGTCGGATGTGAAAGAGTGGCAGTTTCGTGAAATTTTTATGTGGGATTTAGAAATTTACTGAAGCTACTGGCAAAGCTGCACCTGGATGTTGCCGTCTGTGTTCATTTTTCACACAACTATGATCACTGGGTTAAATATTAGCATTGGCTGAAGTCTGGAAAACTGGGATTGGTATTTCTCCTGGTCTTATTCCTGGAAGCTCTTGTGTCCACATTGAGAATGCACCCATCCCAGGCCTAAGCTGGCCTTGGCCAGGTGGCACACTTGGGATGTCAGCAGCGTCCTCTTTCTCAAGATCTCTTCTCTGACCTTTGCCCTTTTCCAGGAAAGATAGAAGTGGGGCCACAGGCTGTAATTTTATCGTTTATCGCAGCTTCTAGAAGGAGGGGCTTCGAGCATAAAAGTGCCCAGGGACCCTTTTCTACTGCTGTCAGAATCTGGTGGGAAACTACAGAAACTTAGAAAATAAACACGAGGCCGGGCGCAGTGGCTCACGTCTGTAATCCCAGCACTTTGGGAGGCCGAGGTGGGTGGATCACGAGGTCAAGAGATCGAGACCATTCTGGTCAACATGGTGAAACCCCGTCTCTACTAAAAATACAAAAAAAAAAAAAAAAAAAATTAGCTGGGCATGGTGGTGCACACCTGTAGTCCTAGTCCCAGCTACTCGGGAGGCTGAGGCAGGAGAATTCCTTGAACCCGGGAAGTGGAGGTTGCAGTGAGCCGAGATGGTGCCATTCACTCCAGCCTAGGTGACAGAGCGAGACTCCATCTCAAAAAAATATATATATTAAATTAAAAAATTTAAAATAAAATAAAAAAGAATTTAGCACTAGATAAATAAAAGCACAAAATAGATGAATCTCAAAAAATGTAAACAGGACCTGGTTATGTAATTACTCATGTTCCTGTATAACCTTGGGCCAGAAGTTCAACCATTCCGTGCAGAAGAAATACCTACTGACAGTTACGGTTGTGAGTCACCAGGGATATTTGCCTTGGTTTTATCTAGGCTGTGTTTTGTCATGTGTGCTCCAAACAGCTCGTCTTCCCCTTAATGCACCGATTTTGTAGTCCTGTTATCTGCACTGCTCTCTAATTAACGCTTTCAAGCCCTTAAAAGTAGGACTGTCAAGCTAGACATACTGTAAACAGACATTCTCTAACCTATATAAAAATTGTTTTAAGATAAATTAAGTTGATTTCAACAAACATTTATTGATTGTCTGCCATGGCCCAAGTACTTAGGTAAGCTACATAGAAAACAAAGAAAGAAAGAAAGAAAGAAAGAAAGAAAGAAAGAGACAGAAAGAAAAGAAAAGAAAAGAAAAGGAAGAAAGAAGACGTAAATCCTGCCTTTAAAGAGTCAACAAATAAGTAAATAATGACAACAGAATGTAATCAATAGAAATAGATCTGATGGGAAGTGAAGGGGCAGCAAAAGTAAATATCAAGAAAGTCTTCCTTGAAAAAAAAAAAGAGTATTTCGGGTTTTCCAGAATGAATAGGAGTCCACCACAGTATACTTTTTCTCACAAACAAAATGCTGTCTTTGCAGGCAGCTTTGCTCTGATGGAACCACTGTGGTGCAGTTCATTCATGTAAGAGCACTAGCTGGATTTAGGGGATTTAGAACAGGAATCATGCTATTTAGGAGGAGGTAGAGAGTTTCCTGCATCTTTCGTTGGAGCAGGGTCAACTTTAGATAAATTTTTGAATAAAGCAGTCTGTCTCTGGCACATTCTCATCCCCTTTTCTATTTAGAAACCTCGCCTCAGGTTCACACCAAAGCCTCGGCTGCCCCCGCAATGCCCAGAAGTTCCTTGTTACCGGGTCATTTCCTTCTTCTTCCTCTTTCATCCTTTCTTCAGCTAATGAGTTAGGAGAACAAGCTGGTTAAACACAGTACATTTTTGGCATTTATATAGCCTTTGTGTTCAGTTTTTTGCTATTTTCAAGCACATCTAAAGGTCCTTGATTCACCGTAATTTGTAACTTTTTTATGTCATAAACTTAAATCATGAGTCACCTGGTACAAGTCACTTAGTGAGTAAAGTAGTTGAACACCTGCACCTACATCTTTGTGATTATCATTTTATTATTATAGCTACAATAATTTTTGAGAAATAATGGAAAAATGCTTCCTAGTGAAAACATTCTTAAAAGAAAACCAACATCTAGTTCTAGGAACAAATTTGGAAAAGTTCAAGAAAGTTATGTTTCTTAACAAAAAATACTGTAACTGTACATTGATTTTAGGTCTGTATAAAGGACACCTTTAAAATTCCAAGTGTGCTTCAGGGTGGGTTCATTCATTCACTACTGTGATCAAAAATATTTCTTAGACATCGTGTTAGCAGCTGGAAATACAGAAACAGAGACAAGGTCTAAGCTGAAAGTCTGTCAGGGAAGCCAGACATTATGCAAATAAATGCAATATAAAGGTTATGAGTATTTTGATACTGGAGGCCCTAAGAACATAGCACCGGGAACTACCAAATAGTACTCCAGGAGTCAGTAGTCTCTGTGGGAAAGTGATAGTTAACCTGAGACCTGGAGAATGTGTGTGGTAGGAGTGGGGGCCTCTAAACAAACAGATTCTAAAGATTTACTAAATCTGGGTATCTAATTTCAACTGATATCCAGGGAAGAACAAAGACTCTGACTTGAGGGAAGGGTGAAACCCTCTGGTTCATTCATATCACAAAAGGATATATGAATGACTTTGATATCAAATACAACTCAAGTTTGCTAAAGTGGTACTTTATTTATTTAAATAAGAATGCAATTATAGGCAACGTTCTAAATGAGACTTTCTTCTTGAGGTACAACCAAGAACAATGAAAATCCTAGATGATCCAAAAGTATCCTTTGAGAATTTTATGAGTCATAGGTAAGTCAACAATTTAAATCAGGACATGACTTTAATTCTGGTTATATTGGTTTGAGGACACAGGAGAGTGGATTGAGAAGCATAGTAAGAGGAATGTTTAAGGCCTGCTTAGGGAACAGGCTTCTTGACTGGTTTTATTTCCCGGTTAAACCAAATCATTTGATCAAAAAAGAAAGTTCACCTTTTTGTTTGAACAACTACTGAAACTACTGTGGAAAGTATAATCTTCCTTTCCACCTTCACAAGAACAATATAAGAAATATGATAGGAAATTTCTTTGATAATTCAGGTGGAACTAAATACAAATTGACCATATAGATGACATATCTAATTTGCAAGATATGGGAGATAACACATAATCTCTCCTTAGTCCAAGATACTCTCTGCTATGTTCTATTAACTAAAATTCCTCTTATCAGTTTGTTTGGTTGTTATTTAAAGCTTTTTTAAAAATCAAGATAGAGTATAACAGATACAAAATCCAGTTGGAATTCTGATTAGTTGTTGTTGTTATTGAGATGGAGTCTCTCTCTGTCACCCAGGCTAGAGTACAGTGGTGCAATCTTGGCTCACTGCAATCTTTGCCTCCCAGGTTTAAGCAATTCTCCTGTCTCAACCTCCCAAGTAGCTGGGATTGCAGGTGCCCACCATCATGCCCGGCTAATTTTTTTTTCTTAGTAGAGATGGGGTTTAACCATTTTGGCCAGGCTGGTCTCAAACTCCTGAACCTCTGGTGATCCTCTTGCTTTGGCCTCCCAAAGTGCTGTGATTACAGGCGTGAGCCACCATGCCCTGCATGGTTTTTCAAAGATTTTTTTCCTGCTATATTTAACTATCAGGCAGGGAAGAAGAACTCTGTTTTTACTTTATTAAAACATGCAAAACAGGCCAGGCACAGTGGCTGACGCCTATAATCCTAGCACTTTGGGAGGCCAAGGCAGGTGTATCACCTGAGGTCAGCAGTTCAAGACCAGCCTGGCCAATATGGTGAAACCCCAAGTCTAGTAAAAATACAAAAATTAGCTGGGCATGGTGGCAGGCCCCTGTAATTCCAGCTACTTGGGAGGCTGAGGCAGGAGAATCACTTGAACCCAGGAGGTGGAGGTTGCAGTGAGCCAAGATCACGTCATTGCACTCCAGGGAGGAGTGAAACTCCATCTAAAAAAAAAAAATCGCAAAACATGGACTCATTCTGAATAAGACATCAATACAGGTCAAATTGCATTGCAATAGATGGTTGGAAAGTGGACACACACTCACCCTTACATGTGACTAACCAAAAAAGCTATATGTAATCTAATGGCAATTTTAATTTTTTTTCCTGGTACAGAGAGCAATAATGTGGAAAAATAAATACTTTTTTTTTATAACCTTATGTTGAACAGTGATACATGTTCTGATTCCTTTTATGACCTTAGGGCCATTTGTTCCAGATACACTGAAAACATGTACCCAGTTCCTGGGCCGTGGTAGCCCACAAGGTTATAATGGAAGTGGCTATTTGAGCAGTACCAGCTCCATCACTAATAACGTTGAGCTATACTGATGCTATACTTTTAAACAGTGCTTATATGGTTAAAGTAATTCTAATAAATAAATATTCATTATGAACTTTAAATGTAAAAACTGTACCATCTAAAATCAGAAATTTCTGAGCAAAATTCACTCTTATGCAAAATAACCTTTTGAAATTTGTTGCCCCATTTTACTTATCTTGCAAGTTTTATACTTTAAAGTACAAAATCCCAGAACATTAATTAGTTATATTCTAAACAATGAGCTCTTATCCCTTTAAAACTAAGACCAATGATTGAGCCAATCGTAAAATCATGTCAATAGCAACCAGACATATCATGAGATTGATTGCTGTATTCTTTTCTTCAGCGTTATGAAGGAAAACATACCACTTCTGTTTGAGCTAAAGTGGCTATAAAGCAAGGGCCTGGTTCTGTCTGTAGCTTTTAAAATCTGTTTTCATAGTTTTTAAGTATCACTGCATATGTAGGCAAGTAGAATTATCTTCACCGAAATCAAGGGTTTTTAAAAAGTGACTTTGCAGCCATTGCAGGAATTAAAATATAATACTTATTGAATGAAAAGAATGAAGGAAAAAAGGAAGAGAGGGAGAAAAGATGGGAAGATAGATACATAATTGTTGAATTGTAGAATAGATAGATCTTGGCCAGGCACAGTGGCTCACACCTGTAATCCCAGCACTTTGGGAGGCTGAGGTGGGCAGATCACCTGAGGTCGGGAGTTCGAGACCAGCCTGACCAACATGGAGAAACCCTGTCTCTACTAAAAATACAAAATTAGCCGGGCATTGTGGCGAGAACCTGTAATCCCGGCTACTCAGGAAGCTGAGGCAGGAGAATCGCTTGAACCCAAGAGGTAGAGGCGCAGTGAGCCAAGATGGTCCCATTCCTCTCCAGCCTGGGCAACAAGAGCAAAAACCCATCTTAAAAAAATTAAAAAAAAAAAAAAGAATAGACAGATCTTAAACTGTTCAGCCCTGAACATACCATCTGCCTGTTTGCCCAAAATGGGTCATAGAAGGCATTTTGCTTTCTTTTTTTTCTCAATCTCAGTGATAATTGATTAAAGCAAACTGGCTGAGCTTGCTATATTTTTGGTAGCAAAGCAAGAATAATCATGGAAGATCTTTGTGGAAGTAGAAACCATGACATGAATGTAGAGCCTTGGATAGCCCATTAAAGTTTACAGATGTGTCAGTCTTTAGAAATTAAGCAATTTAAACTAATGTAGAAGTGGTTTTGGCTTATATGTACTTTGCTCAAGGGTCCCCTCCACAGCTTTGGCCACCAGGAGAAACAGGATGTGTTCAGAGCATTTTCTCTGAAATGGAAAGGTTCTAAGTGAAATCCTTTTCAGCTTTACTCTTTAAGGGCAGATTATTGATCTGGAAGAGTGTTATATTTTTCTGGAAGTTAGAGGACTCTTTCCTTTATTCCTTCTATTTTCAGACCACATATGTTCTGACAGTAGAATAAAACATTCAAAATGAAGGTTTTATCAAAATCCACGAAAACAACACTAAGCAAAAGGTTGAGAATGAGTGGTCTTTGGACTAATCGTCTCACACTACTAGAAAGTGGCCTGATCACCAGGTTAACAAGTGCTGGATTCAAGAAATCATGTGTGTTTAAAAATGTATAAAGAGGCCTGGTATGGTGGCTCACACCTGTAATCCCAGCACTTTGGGATGCTGAGGCGAGCAGATCACCTCAAGTCAGGAGTTTTAAACCAGCCTGGCCAACATGGTAAAACCGCATCTCTACTGATAGTACAAAAATTAGCCAGGTATGGTGGTATGTGCCTGTAATCCCAGCTACTCAGGAGGCTGAGGCAGGAGAATCACTTGAACCCGGGAGGCAGAGGTTGCAGTGAGCTGAGGTCACACCATTGCACTCTAGCCTGGGCAACAAGAGCAAAAATGCCATCTCATAAATAAATAAATAATGTGTAAAGACACATTTCTTCCTACCAAGTCCTAGCCAATTAACTAATGTGTTTTCATGTTTCTTCTAATCAGAATGATGAGTCTTCGTCAGCCCAAAGTCCAGACTATACCTGAGCCTTTCCATGATGACATCCCAACAGGTTTGCTTTTTTAGAGTACTTACAGTGTGAAATATACTATGAAAAAAATGCTGTAGAATGAAAGTCTAATCCCTAAAATAAGTTCTAAATTTCCTGAGCAAATGCTCACTTTCTATCCCTTCCTCTTTCACGTATTGTCTTTTGACCTACTGGGATTGGTTCACAGCCCTTCTTTCACTCCAGCCCCACCTGTGGCCTCCTCAGGCATCACTTGCCCTTATCCATGTCATGTTCCTTCCAGGCTCTGTCCCCAGCACATGGCTGAAGACTTTCCGTGGAGATGGAGTACAAATGAAATAAACGTTTCCCTATAGTCAGTCCTGATGGTGCCAATCAAACTGGAAAGGGAACGGCATCTCTGCACCCTCAGAGTGGCCTCACCAAGGCCCTGAACCCTTCACCCCACCAGATCCCTAAAATACCTGCCTTCTCCCAGCAGCTGCCAGTGCTATTCTTATCTTCACTTGCTGTTGATAGAAACAAGGGAAGCAGCTCTGTTTCAGGTTTCAGCATTGACCTAAGTCTCAGCTTTTAGTTAAGACAATACTGGGCTGGTGAAGGTAGAATGAGCCATTATTTGGGGCAATATAATTCAAGGGCTTACTGCAGCACGGGCTGTCACTTTAGTGACCTTGTCCATCTTCTCATTTGCTCCCATATTAATTGAAGCCATTTGAACTTTTTTTTTCATTTGATATATAAGGTAAAGAAAATTAGAATCACTTTCCTCACTCTATACATATGGAAAAGTCTAAGCTTTATCCTAGGAGGTTGCTGGGGGACTAGGGCCAGAACGGAAGAGACATGTAGAAAGGAAATTTGAGGATTGAAGGGATGTCTTGAGGGGATGCCAAATGGGAGGACCAGAAACTCAGATAACAGCTGAGGTTTGGGGATAGCCACTCTAGTGGAGTGAAAATCTTTCAGTCCTAATGAATTGCTTCTTATGTATCCAAAAATATTAGCCTAGTTTATGGCTCTAACTTAGCCAAAGTGGAACCAAGAGCCTGCAGCTAAGAGTACCCACCCAATAAAAGCTCCCCACTCTGCTGTTCCCTGGCCTATGACCACCTCATTCTTTTGAAGCCAAGAGAACATGGGTGATAAGCATGTGCAGTTGATCTCATAGTTATCGGTGCCAGCTACACCCTCATTCTCAGTTTCCTTTGGACCTGGATTTTTTTAATCCTTTGCCTTGCAAAGGATTGAATCACACACACACACAGGCGTGCACACACACACACAGAGAGAGAGAGAAGAGAGAGAGAGAGAGAGAGAGAGAGAGAGAGAGAGACATACCATTGTCCGCCTTTCCCTCAGCAAAAATATATTTTGTGATCCTAGAGAACAATGTAATAATATGCCTTTGATCAATTTATTATCTGTGAGGTGTACTTCAATTCACAATTAAAGAGCTAGATTTTGCATAGCATCTAGGAAGAGCATGTTATGTGTTTGGATAGCCCTGGTTCTTGTCCATACAGTTCATCCCAGGACAGTAATCTCAGAGGTGGGACTATAGGGAGAGTAGTTGTAAAACTGGCTAGGAGCTGAAACTTGGTAGATCTACTGTTTGTTATAGTCGTGACCCTTCTGAGCTGACTTCGCTCTTGTATGTGCTCTTAGAGGTCATGAAAAAAGCACTAGCCTAGAAGTGAGGAGACCTGGGTAGGAATCCTAGTCTTGCTGTATAGGCTTGGCCTCTGTGTTCCCACCTGTAAAACCAGAGTAGCATTTTGTCCCATTGAAAGCTAGACCTTCAGCACAAGTGGCCTTCACCTTTGACTGATCCAGGAAAATTGCTGACACTGCCTTAGCCCTGCTCATTTATGCAGCTTAGACATGTTCATACTGTGGTACTTGCTGCTTATTGCTGAAGCCACCCGCCACCTGTGCTGTGTTCCCTGTGGACTGCTACAAATACTAAGTGGCTGACTCATCCCAGTGAACAACATTACCGCCTTTGATTGGCCAATTCATCTGTTGGTCACAGCAATGATTGCTAGCATTTTTTCTGGATTCTGCTTATCCTTAAATATTATCAATAATTCTTAATGACAACAAGAAAATAGAAAGAAATTATCTTTACAAGTGATGGGGATTCCTTCTGGGTTCATGAATCCCTTGACACCCGTGGGCTCTTAATCTCAATAAACATTAGTACAGATGCTAACCACCTAATGTGGGCCTACCACCTGGCCACACAGTGGTATGATACAACACAAAGAGCACTCACTGGGTTAGGATTAAGGATATCTGGGTTCTGGTTCTTAGTCCATTAGTGCCTGTGACCTTGGACTGCTGTTCCATCTTCATTACAGTGATGAGACTGAACTGGATCCAAGGTCTGCGATCATGTAACGTCTCTACCCCTCATTCACTTGGACCTTGTTCTCTGGAGCTTTTTCCAGAGAATTAAGTGTTCCAATTCTCTTAGTCACTCAGTGAATCCCAGTGGGAAGCTGTTATTTCTCGCACTGTTTTACCCCACTTCAAGTAATCTGTCTTCTGGAAAAAGTGAATATTAATCAACTTCTAATAAATCATATTTGAAGAAGAGGTAAGGTCAGGATTTTAAAGAACCCCTAAAATATATTATTTCACAAAATACAGATTTCTTTTGAAATGCAAGTACTTTCTCTTCTTACTGTAGCCTTTTTGTTAAGATCATGTTTATTATTTTTATTTTTTTAAAGAACAGAACTATATATGTGTCCTTGAAAAGTCTCCTGATAATTGAATCCTCTTTTCTCTTTGACTCATATGATAACACCAGACATGTTTTATCTTCATTTTTCATTTAATTGGTAATGATGTCTAATACTTGAGTTTGGGTTTTGGATACTCCTTTTAGTCCCATTGACAAGATTTGTAAAAGTTTAAATGTTGTGGAGGAAAAGACAATTTTATTAAAAGAAATTCTTAGGGGAATTTTTTTGTTGCATTTTCTTTTTTTCCTTTTTATAAGAAAAAATAAAAGGTGGATTTGGAAAACAAATTATTAGGTGAATTTTGAATCTGTTTTATAAGGTTGAAGAAGTCTTTGTTGGCCTGTGGTTATTTTCCATTTCTTTAAGAATAGAATCTAAATAGTCCTTGTCCTTCCTTCCTTCTTGTATGTCATCCAGAGAACATTCACTACAGACTGCCCATTCTGGGCCCCAGGACAGCCGTCTTCCACGGATTACTGTCAGAAGCCTACAAAACCCTGCAGGAAAGACGACATTCTTCCTTGTCAGAAAGAAACCAATGGGCAAGACCATGAGGCAGTGAGTGGTAGGAGTTTATCAGCTCCCAGTTCATCATCTTTGACACTGGCACCTTTTCCTCACAATTTTCTTTCCTCTCCAAAAAGATGATTCAAGTTTGCCTTCCTAAGAGTTGCTGGTATTCTAGCCCTCACCTCTAGTTTCTCTCTCGCTTTCCTAAAGACAAACTGGTTTAATTTACATGATTTTAAAGATTTGTTGATGAAAATGGAACATGGTAACTGTCTCATTTAATTTTGTTAAGGTTTCCTCTCTATGTTAAAGCAGAAAACATCCTCTATTTCTAAATCACAAGTTTTCTGTGAAAACTGTTTTTAGCTGTTTCTTCAGGACGGGCCAGAGATGGCTCCATGAAATCCCTTATGAATTCAGCTTATTAAGAATAAAGGAGTGGGCTGGACGTGGTAGCTTATACCTGTAATCCCAGCACTTTGGGAGGTCAAGGCGGACAGATCACCTGAAGTCAAGAGTTCAAGACCAGCCTGGCCAACATGGTGAAAACTCGTTTCTACTAAAACTACAAAAATTAGCCAGGCATGGTAGTGGGTACCTGTAATACCAGCTACTCCAGAGGCGGAGGCAGGAGAATCACTTGAACCCAGAAGGCAGAGGTTGCAGTGAGCCAAGATCACACCACTGCACTCTAACCTGGGCAACAGAGTGAGACTCCATCTCAAAAACAACAACAACAACAGAAAAAAAAAAAAAAAAAAAAAGAATAAAGATGTAGGGCTGGGCACAATGGCTCGACCCAGTAGTCACAGTGCTTTGGGAGGCTGAGGCAGGAGGATCACTTGAGGCCAAGAGTTCAAGACCAGCCTGGGTAACAAAGGGAGACCCTCATGCCTACAAAAATAAATAGTAAAAAATAAAAAGTGTAAATGAGAAAAAGAGAAGTCGTCCTCTGGCCTTATCTCTGTTGGTTAACTCTGGATGATGGCAGAGGATACTGTGATGCAGTGACTGGAAAATGGCAAGGCATTTGTTGTTGCAACCCTGAAGCACAGGAACCTTGCCTTGCCTTGCCCTCCTCACATCACCTCCTTTAGTGATAGTAAAAGTTCAGCTAATCTTTGCTCAGTGAAAACGATACCGAGGGCATGTATTATGTAGTTTGATTACTTTGCTTGGAAGATGTGTGCCTCTAGATTTGTCCCAGTCTATGTGTCCATCTGCAATGTGAGGGAGATGAAAGAAAACTCTAGGCCGGCAAATATTATATTTGTGGGCATATATGTTTCATGTCCAGCTTCTGGGGGAAGGGTTATATATAAAAAGAACATCTCTGTTCTTTAGGAAGCAATGGTCTTGTCATATCTCAAAATCTTGACTAAATGGAAACTGGATCAATATGTGAAAACCAACCTGTGCCTGACTGTATTTGAAAAATTAGCATCATCAGACTTTGAAAACCTGCTGTTGACCTTTTTCTAATACCTCTCTCAAGTGACTAGATTAACCAGATAAGTGAGTAAAAACATCCTGACATCTCTTTCCCTAGAGGGCTGGAGATACAAGGGTACATCGTGTAGAAGGGAGACCCCTGGGAGTCTCTGAAGCCCTTCTTTTTTTTTTTTGAGACGGAGTTTTGCTCTTGTTACCCAGGCTGGAGTGCAATGGCGCGATCTCGGCTCACCGCGGATTACAGGCATGTGCCACCATGCCCAGCTAATTTTTTGTATTTTTAGTAGAGACGGGGTTTCACCACGTTGACCAGGATGGTCTCGATCTCTCGACCTCGTGATCCACCCGCCTCGGCCTCCCTCTGAAGCCCTTCTAGAATGTCTGTGACTTTATTTGAAGAGTGGACTTCAAAAATCTCAAACAAATGGCCTTATCCCTAAGTTGGCCTCACTTCTTGCATACACACACACACAAATAGACAAACAAAAACAGAAAAACTTGCTTGATTGTCCTGAATTACCGGTAGGCTATGATTCTTGGTTTCAGTTCAGTTGGAGTTTAAGAACTCCAAAAACAGTGCCCTTGAATTTTTATCCCATTTCAGATATTGTCAAAGGAAAGGCACATCCCAGGTAACAGTGTTTCCTTCCTTTGTTGTTGCTGCAGATTAACATGTCCAGTGAAAAGATTGGGCAGAACAGTACCCATACATTATGGAGGATATATGCCCTATTCACAATTACTTGGAGCTTTTGAGGTTATCTGAATATTATGTAGCTAGCAAGGTAGAATGCTTCCTAAATATCATCAAGATGGCTTCATCCATAGTACTAGGACATTTCTAAAATCTTTTAAAGCAAAAAAACTCATCATGTTGTTTGGTAGTATGATGACAGAAAAGGATGATCTATATCAATGGTTCTCAAACTTTTGGTCTTAGGAAATTTTACACTCTGAAATACTGAAAATGCTAAATAACTATTTATTGTATTAGAAATTAAAATGGAAAAACTTTTTAAACATTTCCAATCAGCGGTCAGAGTGATGGCATTATTACATGTCATGTGACCACTGGAAAACGCCACTGTACTTGGAAAGTTTTCCAGAGACTACTTGAGAAGAATGAGAAAGGAAATAACATCTTAGTATTATTGTGCAAACAATTGTAACTCATGGACACTAGGGAAGAGCTACAGAGACTCCCAGGCATCCTCAGACTATGTGAATTTTCAGTCTACATGATGTATCCTTGTGTCTCCTGCCCTCTAGAGAAAGGGATGCCAGGACGTTTTTACTTACTTATCTGATTAATCTAGTCACTTCACAGAGGTATTAGAAAAAAGTTAACAGCAGGATTTCAAAGTCTGATGATACATTTTATCATCATTTACCTCCCTTTGCTCAGATTGTCTACTTAAAAACTTTATAAACTTTGGTTTCTCAGATAGAGCGGGTTGACCAGTTAGCACAAAAAGTCTAGTTCCCTTTGAAATCTGATTTCCCTATATGAATGATTATTAATTTTCTTGGGCTAGTGTGAACTCATTTCTCAGAATCTGAGGTCTAAACTTGGACCTAGCGTGGCCTTAACACACTAGTAATACTCCATCTGCAGCTTTGTTGAATAGTTAGCCAGCTGGTGAATTTCCTTTTCAGTTTATGCCTATAACAAAAACCTGAGAGTAATGTCACTGAGGGAAAAACTTCTAAATTGGGAAGTCCAACTCTGACATACCCCTCTGCAGGACTAACCCAATGCTGTCATTTCCATTTAAATTTGCAAAGATATTTGCATATATGCTGTATAATTTTTCTCTACCAGTAGTAGTATTTAAAATAAATCTTACACCAAACTTTGCTTCTATTTTTCCAGTGGGAGTCAGAGTTTTGACTCTGGCATCCCTCTTAGCCCAATCTTTCCTGCACTGAGTTGGATTCTTGGAGGTGATAACCTGGGCTTGTCAAATATTTCACCTGCTGCATGTTTTTAAATATCATCTAAAAGATCTGTCATAAATGGGCCATGGTAATTTCTTCACTATGAAAATCTACTGATAATGTTACTCTGGGTTTAAAGTAAAACACATTTCAGATTAATTTTGCAAAACGGATAATCTTGGGTAGATTTTTGTTATTGTCTAAAGGTAAAAGCTTTTTTTTTTTTTTTAACAATGACTCTTATTATAATAAAAGTCCACAGACATGAGTAAGATATATTCCTTCATCTTTCTTCACCCTAACAGGGAATTTAAGAAATCAGTCAATCTACAAAATTATTTTATTGCCAGGAATGGAGAGAAAATCTGTATTTAGGAAAAGCTATGCTGCAGCTTTTAAAAAGCCAAATATTTAATTCGTCATCCCATCTAGTTCCCAGTTTAACCTTGGGAAATCCTACAGGACTTTACTGCCATGTGCTGTGTTCAAGGTCACTTATAGATCCCCTTCCCCAAACTGTCAAAGCTCAGGGGAGACCTGCCAGGGGCCATCACCTCCCAGCCCTTGTGGTAGCACATACTGGAGCTGCCCATTGTCCAGAACATGTCTAAGAATACATAGCTTCAAGTTGCCTCGGTGTAACGAATTTAATAGAACTGCCTTATTTCCTCCTAAGGAAAGCCCTATTTAGAATGTCCTATTTGGGTATAGTTACCCAGGTTGAGTGAGATCTTAGGAATGAAAAAGGCATTACTGAACAGATTATGAAAGAGTTCCAAGAAGAAGAGAAAGCATGGGTCTTGTTTCTGTAAATAAACACAACTAAATTCTGAAGAGTCAAGGGGAAATTAGAAAATTTAGAAATGAATAAAATTTAACTCACCCTTAGAGAAAACTGAGATAATCAATTGTTTCAACCCTGTTCCCCTCAAAACCATGTTAATTTAGCACTTTATTAAATATTATACCTGTTTAACACATATAATTCTTGTCTTTCTAGAAACATATATAGCTTAATGAGGAAACAATATCTCATGCTGATACCATATCCCTGCAGGAGCTACCCAGAACACACTTCAGAGATATTTCAAATGAAAAACAAAACCTATTTCTAAGGTTACCAAGCAATATGGAAAAAAAATAAATAAATGAAGTGAAATCCCTGAATTTGAGACAGCAAAGCTATAAAGGGTTTAGGTATTAGGATCCTGCCTTTGAGGAGCTAGTAGTTTCAGTTGTAGAATAATATACACATACACATGCACACAAATGAAGAATACATGTGCAGGTCAGTATGTGGATAGGCATGTGTTATAAACAGGAACACTAATTGATTGCAGCAAAAAAGCTCTCCATGTCACTATCAAGGAACAAAGAGGCAGTTGTGCGAACATCTCAAGAAAGTGGTCAGAGGCAGGAAATAGCCATATTCACCTACACAGGAAGTTATCACTTGTTATTTGCAAAGTCTTTGGCAAGACATTTAACTGTCTGGCCAGTGAAATGCAGAATAGTGCATCAAGTACTGGCAGATGTCTGCTGTTTCAAGGAAAACCTGTTCTTAACTTCTTGGGATTGTCTTCCACTCAGTCTGTGCAGGGGGATCATCCTGTAGGGATGTCACATGTCAGAGTCAGGAAGCCCTTTCTTCCTTGATTCTCACATGGAGAAAAATGCAGGAAGAGTCAGATGTGCCTAAAAAACAAGAAAGACATTTGGTAACATTAATTAGCTCCAAGGCATAGAACTAAGTGGCTGGAGGACAGAAATTGGCCAAGAAAGAGCATTTTTCAGAGTGTACCTGTATTTGCTCTTTTAATTTTGAATCGTGAATGTTTCAGTGACTCAAAAACAGAACAAAATGAAACAAACAAAATCTTTTAAAAATTGCCAGAGGGCTAATCTAGGTTATAAACTAATAACATACTGTTTATCTTCCTGGCACTCAAACAACATAGTCCTTGAATACTTACAAGGTTTGGACAAGTTTCCAATTCAAAGAATAAACTTTATCTCTGACCCTTGGAAGTTTTGCCACTGAGAGGCTCCTACTGGCAAATAGTAATATTAATGTAGAATTTTAACCTTTTCAAATTAAGTTCACTTATTTTTCCTACATGTTTGCATTAAATTAACCTTTGTTCTCCCAATTTAAAAAAAGCAACAATGTTTCATATAATGGTATCTATTTAGCAAATGCAATTCTTCCCTGGGGCACAAAACAAATAACAAATAACAAAACAAAACAAAAAAAACCTTTATTTTACTGAAACAAATATCCTTGGTTCTTTTTTTTAGGAAGCTGCCTGCATGGGACTAGTTCCTTTTTGAAAAAAAAATCCTTAATGTATTTGATGGTGCGGCCCATATTACCACTTTTTTTTTTAGATGGAGATTTGCTCTTGTTGCCCAGGCTGGAGTGCAATGGCATGATCTCAGCTCACTGTAACCTCCACCTCCAAGGTTCAAGTGATTCTCCTGCCTCAGCCTCCCAAGTAGCTGAGATTACAGGCATATGCCACCATGCCCAGCTAATTTTGTATTTTTAGTGGAGACAGGGTTGCTCCATGTTGGTCAGGCTCGTCTTGAACTTCTGGCCTCAGGTGATTCGCCCACCTCAGCCTCCCAAAGTGCTGGGATTACAGGCATGAGTCACGGCATCCGGCCTTTTTTTCTTCTTCTTCTTCTTCTTCTTTGGGCAGTATGACATGGACCCAGTCATTCTTTCTGGACCCACCCCAGTGCCACTCAAATTACAGCACCTAGAGAAGAGAATCTAAAACTCCACTAATGCCCTGGGCAAATGTGGCTATGAAAATTGTAACTTCCTTTGTTCTGGATTTCCTACTGCCTGAGAACAGACTATTACGGCCTTAGTTTTCCTAGCAGCTAAGTCACATTGATTCTTTCACATTGATTTGCTACCAGCTAAAGACTTTTTGTTCTTCTATTGAGAATTACTGTTCTGACAGCTTTCCTCAGGCTGCTAATTTTTAAAAATACCTACATGCATGTCCCTGTATTATTTCTTATTAGGGTTTATTCTAGCTAGATTCCAGCCAATTGCCATCTTTCTGAATCTAGATTTCATCATTGACTAGTCCTCTAGAACTTGACAATCTGGTCTTCTGTCTTTTTCTGAATTTATTCTGTGGGATCTAGTTCCTGTTGAACAGAGTCAGGAACCAGATCCCATAAAATAAATTCACAACTCTCTCTTTAGATCAGGGATTCTCAGGGTGCTCTTCTTTATATTTTATTGTGAAAACATTCAAATATACACAGAAGTAGAAATAATAGCACAAAAACACCTATATCTCTTCCCACTGGAGTCCACAACTATCAATATTTTTGCCACATTTCTTTCACCTATATATTGTTTTGCCAAACCATTTTAAAATAGACATCAGGACATTGTACCACTATATAGTTCAATTTGCAGTCCTTCAACACATAACACCATTATATACCCTAACAAAATAGGAATAATTCCTTAGTGTTATATTCACTTAGTCTACATTCAAATTTCCCATTTGTCCTCAACGTGACAATTATGGCAGTTTGTCCAAAGCCAAGTCACAGCAAGGGTGACATATTGCATTTCTCCTCCTTTCATCTAGAACTGTACCCCAACTTCCTTTTTCATTACATTAATCTCTTGAAGAAACAAATAATTGTTTTGTAGAATGCCAAAGAGGTATAAATAATATACCTCTTCATGTTGTTCGTTAGAAATGCTGCTATCAAATAAAGGTCATTTATTAAATAACTGTTAATTTTCCTTTTTAATTATAAATTTATATATAACTACCAATTAGAGATCCTGGCAAACATGAAATAGCACTCATCATTTTCAGGTTGACATGATCACAAGGATAAACTCAGAATTGATCATTTATAATGGTATAACATTGATCAAGTTACTTAGCATCTATGGGTCTTTCCTGTGTTCAATAATGAATCTATCTCAGTAATACAGTTCTTATAAGGATTGATACAATAAGCATGCAAAGTTTCTATTTAGAAACTCTGATCATAGAAGCAAACACATGTTTTCATTTAATATATGAAAGCTGACTAAAACAAATATTTATCCAATGCACATTGTGTGTTGGTAAAGAGGATAGTTAGATGAGCACAATTGATTATCTACTACATGTTCAACATTGTTAGAGAGATTACATTTCATTCTCACAATAACACTATGAGATAGGTATCATTATCCCTATAATATAGATGAGGAAACTGGATCTCACAAAGTTTAAATGACATACCCAGTTGGGAATTGAACTTAGGTGTTTCTGAATGCATACCTGGAGCACCTCCGACTTCCCTACTCTGCCCCTCTGATTTAATAATACCACTCCTTGGACAATACAATATCTAAGATATTATATCTACCAATCACTACAACCTTGTTAGAGTTAAATTAGAAGTACCAATTCCCTCACTGAAATCTGCTACCTTCTGAGGGATACATCTGGCTACAAACCAAACAAAGCCAAGCCTTATCTTTGGGAATTTCCCCAGAGCGGGAAATGCCACACACTTGCTGCAGGCAGAGGCCTCTCTCCTCTCAACCTGCTAGACATTCAGGTTTACTGGAAATGTGTCATGTCTTTGGAATGGGAGGCAGGAAGGAGCCAGACAGAGCCAGGTACTGGCATGATACTTGCCCACCAGGATACACAAGGCTTGGGAGGTGGGAGGTGGCAGGTAGGAAGGCAGACTAAGCCCAAGAGCATGTGAAAGTCAGTGCACGTGTGTTGCACCAGTCAGTCCTGGTGTTTTTTTGTCCGCAATTGGAGCCCAAATAGAGGGGTGTGTGTGTGTGTGTGTGTGTGTGTGTGTGTGTGTGTGCGTGTGTGTGTGTGTACTTGGAAGTGTCAAAGGCACTTCTTACCTGTGGTAAAGCCCAGCCACTGGACAAAGCTTAAGGGGCTAGATTCTTGGCTAGGGCAAAACTGGGAAGACCAGGGATTTTCAGTGGGGCCATATCATGCTTTCTGGGGGAGAAGGGTGCACTTAGAGATTGCATTCAGTATTAAAATATTTTACGTTCATGTATGTTAAAATATATTTGTGTTTATAATACAAAATGATGAAAGCTAATTGGAATAAAATCTTCTTAGCCAGGAGGATGTGCAGATGAACTCTAGGTAAAAACTGTTACCTTTTGCATAGTGACTTTTCAAGGGAGTTGTGAAATTTCTATGTTAAACAAAAGAGGGTGTTAGTTTCAATACTGAGAAATCCTTGGAGAACAGAGGGGAAATGAAAAATTCTGGGAACAGATTTGGCACTGGAAGAGCAATAAGTTAGCCTAGGGCCTATCTCTCTATTTGGTTTATTTATTTTAATAAACATTTTCTGAAAAACCTACTAAACACCAGGCATTGTGAAAACCTACTGAGCAGCAGGCATTGTGTTGGGTGCTGTGAATACAACAGTGAATGTGACCATTTTCTGCCCTTTAGAAGTTTGTGATCTCATTACGCAGTAGAGGCAGGTTAACAGATAACAACAACAAAATCTTAGAAGTGCTATGATAGATGTATACACAAGGCACTAGGAGGGGTCTCTGGCCCAAGTTCAAGGTGGGGAGGAGCAGAAAGAATTTCGTAGACCATAAATCCGTTTTAAAGAGCACCTGGCACTGGATCTAGTGCAAAGAGGCAGTCTCTGAGGCAGAGTGATGAACCACAGTGATGGCAAGTTTGGGCTCTGTACTATGCTGGCTGAGTTCCAGTACAGATGGGACAACCTTGGGCAAGTAAGTTGTTGCTCTAGACCTTGGTTTCTTCCTCTATTAACATCAAAATGGTAAGATAGTATTGGGGGCCAACCTCCTGGCCCTAGGAAGGTTCACTGACAAGCTCATAATCAGCAGGTTAATTGGAGAAAAGACATATGCATTTATTTTAAATGCATACACAAGAGTCTTTGGAATGAGAACCCAAAGATATGGGAGAAATTATCCATATCGATGCTTAGATTGAAAAAAGTATGGACAGTTGTGTAGAAATATGACTGGACAAAAAAGTTGTGATCAAATGCTAGTAGACTGAGTGGGGAAACCAAGCAAGACCTGCCTGTTTGAATCCTTCTTGGCCTCTCTGAGCATGCATTCCTTCCTCTGGGTGTGCAGCAGGACCTTTTTGGGGAAAGGGGGCTCTGGTTTTTATGGCCCACCATAGAGAAGAGGGATTCTAGTTTCTATGACTAGCTTCAGGGGAGAAAGGTGCTGAGAGACAGAAGGGTAGCAGAAGGTCAGAGAAAAACTTTTACCTGTAATGCTGCTTCTGAGGCCTTCATTGTGGGATATTGTGTTCTGAGCCCCAGTGTACCTATCTCACTGGATTGCTATGAGGAGTAAATGTAGTAATTATGTAAATCACTTCGGCATATAGCTCTCAATACATATAAATTATTAATTAATTTAAAATGCAATATGGCCTAATGGATTTGAAGTTGTGTTTGGGGGACTTTTAATTAGGGTGTTTTCTGTCATTAGAAATTCTCTTCCAATGCTAGTCAAAGTTTTTGACTCTTCATTTCTAGAACATTACACAAGAGTCAGTGAAAGTCATCTATCAAGGATTGACATACAAATTAGAAATGTGGCAGTGTTGGCTTTAAAAGGGAGTTCATGGTTAATGAAAAGCTACCTCAGCCAAACCCAGCATGTGCTCTCATTCGTTTATGTATTTATTCTGTTGATGTTTTTGTTCCTAATATATACCAGGTACTATGCTTTATAGTAATCTTACAGAGATGATTTATACATAATACTTTTCCATAGAAACTCACAGTCTTAGAGAGAAAGAGAACCACAATACCCTATGATAATGTGATAGCAGAGGTATGTACAAAATGCTTTGGGGAACTCTCCCAAGTACGGTAATGACTAATACTGACTGCACATCTGGGAAGGTTTCATGAAGTAGGTAACCTTCTGTTAGGTCTTTAATAAGAGTTTCCCAAGCAGATACCTGTGGGATGGGAACATTCCAAGAAGAGGAGATTGCTTATGTAGAGAACCAAAGCATTGATCAAAAATGATGTATTCATGGCAAAGAGCATGAAAGCATTGTGTGAGATTAACAGGGGAATAGGTTAAAAAGGTAGATTATGCCAGTATGACGTGTGGCTGTGCAATACTTACTGTATAGGCCAGAGACAACTAGAGGCATGATCAGAACAGATCTGAGAAAGAACAAACACTGGGAACTGAGCAGCAAGAGAGGAGAGACTAGATAAAAAGAAATCAGGCTTTTGCAATAATCCAGGCAAGGCTGGTAATCTTGAAAGTTTCTGACTGTATATGCAGTTTGGCCATATAGAAAGAGAACAGGACTGTAGATGCATTTCTAGTAGTCATCAGTTTAAAGGTGATACTTAAAGCTATACATATCAATGAGCTACCCCAAGGACATGATGTAGTGTGGGAGGAGAGGGGTCCAGGTGGGCAGGCCTGGAGAATACCAGCAAAGAACAAGGTAAGAAAAGACAGCAAGTTAAACTGAGAAGAAATAAAAAGTTGTTGTCCTAGGGCAGGAAGGAGTTTAGGAAGTAAGAAGTTATCAATGGTGCCAAATAACATAGGGAATTTAAATATGAAAGGAACAAAAAGAAGTCACCAGATTCCATGGTTAAAAAGTTAGGGTAACCATAGTTAAAGTATTAGGGACTGAAGCTGGATTGCAATGAATTGAAGAAAAAAGACAGTTTGGTGATAAGAAAGAGAGACAAGGTTGAAGAAAAGGTATCCTTAAATGAGGGAGAGATGGGAACCTATTTGAATCCAAGCCTGTGGACACCTAAGCACTCTACTGCTTTCTGTCTGTGAGTTGTTTTTCAGATTTAAAAAACCGTAAAACCTCTTTTATGGTGTAAGGATCTCATTGGCAGTCTTTTTAAAAAACTGTATCCATGAGTGCTACGTGAAACCTCTCTGCTCACTCTGCACTGGCTTTTCTCCCCGCCCTCAGCATATCCACAGCGGGGACTGCAGGGACTACAGGAGGAATGAAAGGAAGCCTGCTCGCCAGCTCGAGGGCTCCTCCAGGGTCCTACCTTCTGCCTGCTGCAGTCCTCCTCACATGTCGGCTCCCCTCCTTCCTGACCCAGGTGCAGTGGCTCATGCCTGTAATCCCAGCACTTTGGGAGGCTGAAGTAGGAAGATCACTTGAGCCCAGGAAGTCAAGACCAGCCTGGGCAACATAGGGAGACCCCCATCTCTAAAAATGTTTAAAAATTAGCTAGGCATGGTGGCACCTGCCTGTGGTCCCAGCTACTCAGGAGGCTGAGGTAGGAGGATTGAACCACTGAACTCCAGCCTGGGTGAGAGAGTGAGACCCTGTCTCAGAGAGAGAGAGAGAGAGAGAGAAAGGAAAATCATCAATACTGGGAAAGGAAGGCAGGAGGGCTTTAAAGAAAGAAGATGGAGAGATTCAAGATATCATGGTTGTCCATGTTCCTCTCATTTCCTACGTAAAGTAATAAAAGAAGGTTATAAAATCTTCCTTCAGGAGGGTTTTGAAGATTAAAAACACAATTTTGTTGGCTGGTGTGCCTGTGGATCCATCCTGGAAGTGAGGAATAAACCAAGTGGTCTTTCCAATGTCTTCTAGACTGATGATACTCTGCATTTGGACACTGAAAAGCCACTCATTCATCACTCAGCAAACATTTACAAAATACCTGCTATGTATCAGAGAACAGTTAGAATTCTTTTGGTTGCAAGTGACAGAAACTCATTTCTTACCTTAATACTTCAAGAAAAACAGGAAGTGCACTTGAAGAATCCTGGTTTTCTGCCAGCGCAACCAACCCACAAGAAGAGCAGGGATGCAGCAGACCCCAGGAACCACTGCAGCCAGGGACCTGATACAGTGAGGATTCTGTCTCCATCTGTTTTCTTTGTTGTCTTTTTCTTTCTCCTGTTGCAGACTGTCTATTTCGTTATAGTGAAAAATGAGACTATGGACATCTTTCAAGATTTATGTCTTACCGTTTTTGGCTGCTTGCGTTGTACCAATAGAGGTGAAACAAATATGACTAAACCTTTATATCTGTAAAATCAAGGTGTCATCAACTGGTGCACTACACAAAAATGCTGTCAATTATATTCTTAGGAAGTCTGAATGCAATGCTATGTTTATGAACAGCCGAGATTGGCATCTCTCTTTGAGAAGACTGCCCTAATTTTCTTTGTAAAAGGCACATCCTGTCTCTCCAGTTCAGAGGGTTGATCTGTTGCTTGGATTTAGTCATGACTACAGAAGTGAAGATGACGGTTGAGTAACTGGTTTGTCAACTCTTGGGATTATATAAAAGAGGTGTGGTACTATTGGAGATGAGTAGTATGAAGTGGGAAACGAGAGGAGTAGGTAGAGAGAGAAGAAAGGAAACAGGAGAAGGTGGTTACTGGAGTTAATGTAAAATCCACTCCAAACTTCCCTTCCTCACAGTTCTGCATGTCCTTCTCCATTCAAGAATGAGAAGGATGGGCTCTCCTGAAAAATACTGAGGGGCAAAGCTCTTTGATCTGAGACTCTCTAATCAAAGTTTGTTTCTTTAGCTCCTTGGCAGTCTGCTCAGCTCTTTCCCTAGAGCTGTGTCTGGTTGGAAAGGGGGCATGAGACTGAATGAACGACTCACACCTTAGCTTCGTTTCCATGACAACCAATCTTCACCCATTGTATTTGGGGTCTCATAACTTATACCTTCCCCAGGAGGAATTGGTACGTTTGGATAAGGAATGGGGCTATCTTGTGGTCAAAGAGCTGGGTTTTTCAGAACTCTCTGAAGGATTGACCATTACTTCTTTTCTTTCCTTTTTCCCTTTTTCTCTCTTTCTCTCTTTCTTTCTTTTCTTTCTTCCTCGCTCTTTTTCTCTCTTTCTTTCCCTCTTTTTCTTTTCCCTTTCTTCCTCCTTCCCTCCCTCCCTTTCCTTCCTTCCTTCTTTCCTTCCTTCCTTCCTCTCTCACTTTGTTGCCCAGGCTGGAGTGCAGTGGTGCAATCATAGCTCACTGCAGCCTCAATTTTCCAGGCTCAAGCAATCCTCCTACCTCAGCCTGCCTAGCAGCTGGGACTACAGGTGCACATCATCACTCGCAGTGAATTTGATATATTTATTTATTTATTTTTAGAGACAAGGTCTCATTATGCTGCCCAGGTTGATCTCAAACTCTTGGGGTTATGCCTCAGACTCCCAAAGGGCTGGGATTGCAGGCATGAGCCATTGTGCCTGGCCTCAAATGACATTTCTTTTAGAGAAACTTCCGTTTTCAATGCTTAAAGTAATAGCAATTCTTTCCAGATGGCTTGAAATAAAAACATTCTCATTTCCCTTTAAAAAATGGCCACAGTCCAATATCTCTCAAATAATCCTACAACAACAACACGCTAAAGTGTGCTTCATCATTTGTTAGTCAAATGGGAAAGTAGGAAGAAGTGATGGATTGGTGACAAATTAACTCAGCCAGCTGGTCCAAGTTAGGAGCCATCTCTCCTCTCCCTGGATGAAAATGGCTGTCCAAAATTGCAGGATTTCAGGGGTAGGAATGTTTGAGGATTGCTTGCAAGTCAAAGGATTCATGTGGTGAGAGTCACAGGGGAGATGGAGGTGTACAGAGAAATGAGGATGGCAAATACCTGCACTGAATTATTAGTGACTCTGGGATCCTCCACTGGGCCTGAAGGGAGAAGCCATGACTTAGTCATTTCTCTCTCTACAGCTAGCAGGATTGCTATTTCTATGTCTCTACCTCATAGCTGGCACATATCAGCTGTTTTGTAATAGTTGATTGACTGAATAAAAGTAGGACTTGATGTTTGTGAGCATATCTCAGGAGCTCTGCACAATCAGGGGCTTCCTAGTGGCATAAGATTTGTTCTCCATAAGTGAAAGAAATCTTTCTTTTTATTTTTTTAACTATCCCTCATTTAACTCTGATTTGATTTTTCTGAACTGGGCTCCTTGTTAACTGGAAATTTGATTCCAAAAACCTGGCTCCAAATGAGATACAGAAGATAAATTTTCTTTCTCCTGGGCTCCTAAAAGAGGAACAATTCATTCTGGGATCCAGAAACTAAGCCCAGAATAAAAATTCTTACAGATTCTAAGCAGAGCTCAGAATTAAACAAACGGAAGTGTCTTTCAGGGTTATCTTCATTGAGGAACCACACAACTGCCTCAGAAAAGCAAAAACAAATGTTCAGTAAGTATGGAGTTTTCTGCTCATTGTTTTCAATTAATAAGCCCCCTAGGCCTTACAATAAAATCTGGGGTGTTCACAAAGTTGGATCTCTTGTTTGTACATGAGACTTCTGGAGTATACTGGCTTAAAATTCAAAAACAGTAAGGAAAAGATAAGCAATGAGAATTAGTATTTGTCACTGAGAAACAACAAGGTAAGATATGTTTACAGCTTAGTGGCTAAAAGCAGGGTCACTGATTGCAGCCTGACTGGGTTTGTATCCTGGCCCATACCTTACTGCTACCATATGGCTTTGAGCAAGGCTATCATGAGACTGGAATCCATTTTATCAAGAAAACTGCTTAAAATATACCTAGAATATAAGCACTCAATAAATATGAACTAATCATACTATTATTTTTTTAAAAATGTTTTCTAAATCACAATTCTAATGAGGCCTGCTTGAAATACTTCAATAGCTGTTCATTTCTCCCTGGATAAACTGTCCTTTAGCACGGCCTTCAGAGGCATCTCAGGGCTGGCCTCTGCTTACTTATCCCCTGAGACTCCTCCCAGATCAAACCAAGCTCCAGCTTTACTTAGAGCTCTTTGAATTGCCTTCCTCTTTTATATCTCTGCACATATTCTTCCTCTGCTTGAACTATTCTTCCCACTCATTCACCTGGCTGATATCAATTTGTTCCTAAAATAGCCCAGAGATCAGCTCTTCCAGAAAGCCGGAATACTGATCAGCTCGGCTTAGGGACTCTTCCCATAAGCTCTTACTTTCCCGTGATCTGCCACATCGTGTTCCTTATCATGCTCTGCTGACATACTTTCCTTCTCTTCCTCCCCCGCGGACCATGTGCTCCTTTGGGAGAAGATGTGGCATCTTTTTCTCCAATGTATCCCCAGCCTGTATAACAGAACAGGTATTCTAAAAAATGCTTGGAATTTTAAAAATGGCTAAATTTTTAAAATAAGGCTTAAAAATGAGAAGACTTAAAGATAAGGTTTTAAAATACATTATTCTATAAGGACCAGCCAAGGAAGAATTAAAACCCAAAAGAAAAAGAAGTAAATACAGAAAAATCTGCAATTTCCTCACTTCACAATTCACTCCTGTTTCCTTACATTTGAAGCCTGGGATTCACTCTCTTCTATTTATTTATTTATTTATTTCCAGTTTCAAATTCTTCTTAAGAGCATGTCAGGAGTCACAGTCTCCAGCGACTCAGGTCTTTGATGCTGTTACCTAATCCTGCTTTATTTCCTGCAAGCAACCACAGAACCAACTCTGATCCTCGACAGGAAATTCTGAGCATTCACCATTTCAGATCCTTTTAAGCTGATTATGATTCTTAGAGGTAAGAGATCCAAGGCTTTCCATAATCTAGACAATGAGAAGCCTGTCTATTTGAACTAGCTTGGCACTGGATTCATAATACCCAATTGCCTTTACTTTTTGTAAGAATGATAGAGGGCTTCAATTAATTCTTTAAATACCCTTGTTAGTGTAAATACCAACCCATCGCACATTGATTCGGAAAGTGATAGCTCAAGGTCATTCAGCAGGTCAGCGGCAGAACAAGGAGGTCAGATTCTAGTTCCAGCCAACAGGGGTTCTAGGGTCATATAACCAAGTCAGTCCTTTCTCCCTTTGACATATTTTATTCTGGACACAGAGCTATGGAATTAAAAATGGAAAGGGGGCAAGCTTAAGAGAAAATCATATATTGAACAATGATAAGTGATATCAACGTGTGATAAGTAACATTTATGTATTCCCTGTGAACTGGTTCTCAGTAATCTGAAAGGCACTAGCAAAAGCAAATGTCCTAAATTACCCAAGGGTATTACCCTATGTTCCTTTCTTTGGCATGAAACCCCCCACTAACAAACCAGAATAAATATTAGGAAGGAAATAAGATGTCTGAAGAGTTAGGGACTCTTTCATCATTTTCTTCTGCCATTTCTAAAGATTTTGCTTTGAGATTAATTGGGTATAAACAACTGAAACACCTTTTTTTGGATATTTGATCATGACAAGTGGGAGAGACTTCAGAATATTTCAGTCTCAAGTGGGAATAACCTCAAAGCTATTCACATTTCTCAGCAGTAGGCAAAAGAATGGTCAGGGAACATTACAAAGTTGATGAAGTCTCTTCTAGTCTAAAGTCCCAGGAGTCTAAAGATCATATATACCTCTATAGCTCTTTTTTTTTTTTTTTTGGAGTTTCGCTCTTGTTACCCAGGCTGGAGTGCAATGGCGCGATCTCGGCTCACCGCAACCTCCGCCTCCTGGGTTCAGGCAATTCTCCTGCCTCAGCCTCCTAAGTAGCTCGGATTACAGGCATGTGCCACCATGCCCAGCTACTTTTTTTTTGTATTTTTAGTAGAGACGGGGTTTCACCATATTGACCAGGACGGTCTCGATCGCTTGACCTCGTGATCCACCCGCCTCGGCCTCCCAAAGTGCTGGGATTACAGGCTTGAGCCACCGCACCCAGCCCTCTATAGCTCCTACATCAACTATATAATCTGTCACTTAGTAGATGCTCAACAAATTTTCTGAAAAATAATTGTGAGTATATGGCTTATTCAATGCAGAAATTATGGTATCTTTTTTTTTTTTTTCTGGAGACAGTTATACTGTTGTCGCCCAGGCTGGAGTGTAATGGCATGTTCTCAGCTCACTGGAATGTCCACCTCCTGGATTCAAGCAATTCTCTTTCCTCAGCCTCCCAAGTAGCTGGGATTACAGGCACTCACAAGCACAGCTGGCTAATTTTTGTATTTTTAGTAGACATGGGGTTTCACCATGTTGGCCAGGCTGGTCTCGAACTCCTGACCTCAGGTGATCTGCCATATCAGCTTCCCAAAGTGTTGGGATTACAGGCATGAGCCACTGTGCGCAGCCAACTCATGGCCTTCTATCTTTATTTTCAACAAAAAGTGCCTTGATTTGTATCATTCACTGATTTCTGTGGTGTAAATCTTCTGACATGACCAGTTTCAAGCTACCAATGGCTTAACAATCAACTCACAAAGTTAATGATCACTTTCATCACTTTCATAACCAGTAGGAATCAATCCAGTACACCAGAGCTTGACTCTTTGTATTCAAAAGCAAGTCAATACTGAGTGGTTTCAATGTATTTAGCCCTCAGAGGGAAGGGATACTCACAGTTGGCTTGGGAACAGAAATTCAACACTGTAATAAAGCTTCATGCTTAGAAAAGCGCATAGGTGATGCCCTGTGGGAACTGTCAAGGGCTGAAATCGTTTTCTGCCTCTAACCTAGTATGAAAAATTGAAGAAGTATATATAGACCCCTCCTCTGCATGCTGCATCTCCTCCTCTAAGCAAAAAAGAAAGAAACCTCAGCATGCATAAACCCTCTCCAACAGGGCTGAGGTTTGCATGAACATGAGAAAAACTCAAATCCAGGTCTGAATGTGCTCAAGTCACAGTTACCAATTTAAGATCTTTGTAATGGTGGAGATTAGATCGAAGAAGGTTATTTCTAATCACTGTACTGGAATGTTTATTTGTGATACACCAGGAATATTTTTTTGTATGTTAACAGAAAAACTAAACTCTGTAAAATATTTTTAAAATGTTTATTCTAAACCAATATGAGTGACCACAGCCTAAGGAAAAACACAAACCCAAGAAGTCTGGTCCTGAGGTGGTTAAATTACAGATTGGTTTTATACATTTCAAGGAAGTAGGAGTTATATACATTGGTATGTATGCTTTGGAAAGTATACATTGGTTGGGCCCAAAAAGGCAAGATATCTTGAAGCAAGGACTTACAAGTCATAGGTGAATTCAGAGATTTCTACAATCTGCAATTAAAGGAACAAAAATTTGTCTAAAAGCTTGGAGTTATAGAAAGGAATTAAGTTATGAATGCTATGTCAGAGTCAGCTACAATATGATAGGTTTAGCAAGATTTATTGTTTGTAAGCATGACTTACCACTTGCCTTCTATGGCCTTAGTCTTATTTGCGATATGGCATCTTATTACCAGTTTGTTTTGTTAGCCTGATGATATCTATTTTAACATTAATGCTGGTCAGTTGTTGTACCTAAAAAGGGAGAAAGCATAGCCAGCCACATCAGATCCTCCCTTATGCTCTCTCCCTTTTGGACTTTAGGTAAAACCGTTTCGAGTTTAGGCACTCCCAGTTTGTAAGGTTTCTCTGGGGTCCCTTTGACCAAGAGGGGAGCTGCTCAGTTGGTGGGGAAGGGGGGTGGTTTAGGATTTTATTTTTAGTTTATATGTGTTTTGCAATAAGTACTGTTCACCGAGACAAGTAATTGTTATTTCCATTCTCCCACAATTGACATCATTCATATACTTTTTGTTAAAAGCTTCTCCACTTCTCATGCTGCTAACTTAATAGGATTTCCTATACATGAATGCTTAGGATGAGTATGCTGTGATATGTTCCTCAGAGATACATGTTTTCAGCCCAGTGTGACTCCTTTAAGGGAATACATCCTCTTCACAATACACTCTGGACAGATTCAGAGCCAGACTCACAGAGTTCTGGTCATAGTCTGCAGGACTGAACCTGGGGCCCAGGTTGACCTGAAGCACATGTACTTCCTTCTCCAGATCTGCCCTGCCCTGGAGTGGGGAGATTTGCTAGGGGGATGAGATGACAGCCATACCAACAGGGTTCCTCTAAGGCTCATACCTAATCTACCACTCATCAAATAAAAGGCAGGTCTCAGCCTATTTGTCCATTTACACATTTAGTTCCACATCACTCACCTCAATCTACTTTTTGCATGTCACTTGATCCCACTCTTGTTTTTCCTACTATTCATTTTTCTAATTGTCTCCTTTCTTCTTACCTAAGCTCATCCTATGAAATCATTCTACTTTGTTTTCTTCTTTTCTCCTTGGTTGGGACCTCGTAGTTTACCATAGGAGTTACCAGCATCTGAGAAGTGAAGAGGTCTACATTTGTGCCTTGGCTCCTTCACTTGCTGGCTGTGTGAGCTTGGGAAAGTAGCTTTACCTCTCTGAGCCTCAGCTTCTTAATCTGCAAAACAAGGGTGCAATGATTCCTTATCTTAGGATTGTTGAGGCAAAAATAAGAACATACTGTATATACCAAGTACCCAGCAAATGTTTCTGTGGTAGGTACTTAAATATGTTAGTTCTTCATAACGTTACTTTAGTAATGTAACATTACTCTTCGTAACATTACTTTTATCTTTGGTATCACTGTTGTCTTCAGTAGAAGTGGTGTTGTCTCAAGTGACTTGGATAATGCTTACAACTCCAGCCCCAGCTCAGCTCTACTTCCAGAAATCCCCATGGCCAAGGTTCTTGAACAGAGTGTTGGTAAGTGCTTTATAGGTGAGGAGATACTTATAAAACTCATGTCAAATCTGCTTCCAAGCATAGACCTGTATAACACTCTCTTCCCTGAGATATCTTGCAAGACTGTCTTAGATAAGAAAATCCTTAATGACATTTTGATTATGCTTGCCATGTACTTTGCTATTGCTGACACAAAAATATGTCTAGACAATAGACATTTTTTTCTCTAATTTACATTTGATAATACCGGCTTCTTGGCTTTTAAAATGAATAATGGCCATTGAAACCATCATGATAATAAAATGATTTATTTGTTTTCCCTCTAAAATCTGAACCAGAGCTATGTAAGATGGCCTCTTGTACCTCTTACTGAAGGTCAGTCTTAAGTCACTTGAAAGCCCTTCTCCTTTTCACTTTCCTCCAGTGTGCTGGGGAAGTAGCCAAGCTCCTGAAATAGGACAGATGTCACCTGGATTTGTGACATCTGGATACCCTTGAAGGCTGCACCCAAACTCATCTGTCAGAAACAGAGGCTTGAAACTACCTTCAGGGTAAAAAATGCCTTTGAATTTTCCAAGATACGTGCAAATAGACTCCATTTATGTGGTTATGTGTAGCTCTGTGTGTCAGGGGAGTAAATCGTGCTTTATAGGTAATACGACAACAGGCTTTAGAGGGATTTGAGAAATCTAAAGAAGGCAGGAGACATCCAGGAATGAGGAACAGGAAGAACATGTGGGGTTTTCCAGTGGGCGCTTTGAAAGGCCATTGTCTAGTCACTACTATTAGGGCCTTCAGCAGTCCCTGACAGCACCATCACTGTTCCATTTCACTCCATCCCCATCCTGTCTCCTCCCTTCCTTCCTAAACTCCCCAACTCCTGTTCCTGCTGCCCAATCACCCTGCAGTTCTATTCCTGTCTTTGACTTCAAATGGGTAGGTGGGAGGACTAAATTTGTCAATAGGATTCCTAAAAGCTTTGCCCAGAGGTCTAAATTTGTTTTCTCTCAAGTATTTGTCTTGTGTCAGGTTGCAAGGTGCCTGTTGCCATAAGGGCTGCATAGAGCTAGCCCAATATTACCACACTAAAGTCACAAGTCCTCAGCCCAACCCTTGCACAGTAAATTGGTATTTTGTTCTAGAACCTTAAGAAGGATAGCCTGCAAATTTAAAGGAGATTCAAGAGTTGGAAGGTCCCCAGAAGTCATTTTAGCCAATGTCAAAAGCTGAAGACCACTTAAAATATTCTTCACAGAGAGTTGTCTGGCTTTTGACCAAATTTCTTCTTCAGAAGAAGAAATGTTTAGGAAAATGGTGAGGGAAGGAGGTTTTGTTCCTTTTGAATACCATCGTGTTGTATGCATCACTTATTTAAGAAAGTAAATTAAATATTTTGAAAATACCTTCAATGTGAGGAAGCTCATTACCCCCAAAAGCAGACTGTTGCATTTCAGACAGCTGGAATTGGCAGAAAGTTGTTTCTTGGGCAGGCGTGGTGACTAACAGCTGTAACATCAGCACTTTGGGAGGTTAAGGCATGTGAATCACCTGAGGTCAGGAGTTAGAGACCAACCTGGCCAACATGACGAAACTCCATCTCTGCTAAAAATACAAAAATTAGCCATGTATGGTTGTGGGCACCTGTAATCCCAGCTACTCAGGAGGCTGAGGCAGGAGAACTGCTTGAACCTGGGAGGTGCAGGTTGCAGTGAGCCAAGATTGCACTCATATTGACTCAGAATAAACCCCTCCAAAATATTTTCATAGTTTGGTTTTTTCATTAACAAGTTGCACCCAAATACTTTTTCCTGGTTCCCTTATGACCAAGGATATAATCTGGGACCTTATGACCAAGATATAACTGATGAGAGAAGAAAAGTCTGCAATCATGAGGACTGAAGCAAGGCCTTTCTGCCTAGATTCTTCTTAACCTCTGAGCATGTATTTCCTTCTGGGTTTGGGGCAGAGCCCTCTGCAATCAGGGGTCTTATGACCTACAGCCAAATGAGGTAAGTCAGATAATTTCTTTATGGACAATTTTTACACAGAAAGACAGATGGAAAGTTAAGAGTAATAGCTTTAGTTTTTGTGGCTAGATGTAGAAAAAAGAGGTTCTAGTTTCTCTGACCTATCATGGCAAGGAGGGATTCTGGTTTCTAAGATTAGTCTCAGGGAAGAATGGGGCTAGGAGACAAGAGAGCAGCAGCAGGTCAAAGAAAACCTTTTGCTTCTGAGGCTGTTTCTGAGCCCTTCATTCTGGGATATTGTTTTCTGAGCCCCAACAGTGTCCTACCTTGGGCAAACTAATAGGCCTTCCCAATCCCTGAACATTATCTCCACTGCCTGTCTCCTACCATAAAGGGACCCTACTGATCTATTAATAGATGCCCTCTGAGGTACCCGTCCAGTCTGTATACTTAAAATCCTAAGTTCCCCACTAACTGAACCCTCTCTTGGCCATAGGGAGCCCAGAGAAACCTTAAAAACTTAGTTCCTGGCCATGACAGCAAGAAAGGTCATACATACCTTGTTATACCACATCCCTTTTGGAGTTTAGGCACAACTGACCAGCATTACTGTTAGAACAGAGATCATAAGACTAACAAAACAAACTGGCAATAAGATACCAAAGGATATGCAAGACTAAGATTATAGAAGACAGGGTTAAGTGATGCCTACAGACTATCAATCTGGCTACATTGACTTCAAGTTGTAGATGGAGCCTTACTCTTTTAACCAATTATAAATTAAAGCATATCTAAATTCACCTGTAACCCATAAGCACCCCTCCTTCCTACATCAAGATATCCTGCCTTTTCAGGTGGAACTAATGTACCTCTTCCACGTATTGTTGTACGTCTTTGCCTGTAACTCCTGCCTCCCTGAAAGATATAAAACCAAAATATAATCTGACTGCCTCGGGACCACTTACTCAAGGCTTCCTGGGTTTGTGTTTCTCCCTGGGCAATGACCACTCATATTGACTCAGAATAAATCCCTTTAAAATATTTTCATAGTTTGGTTTTTTCATTAACAAGTTGCACCCAAATACTTTTTCTTGGTTCCCTTATGACCAAGGATATAATCTGGGACCTTATGACCAAGATATAACTGATGAGAGAAGAAAAGTCTGCAATCATGAGGACTGAAAAGTGGGTAATACCAGCGGAATCTAAGCCACATTTTTAAGGCTCAGATTTAGGCCAGAATATAACTCACCCCTTGGAGGTGACGAGTTCTATAACACCAGGCTTAGCCAGCCTAAGGCACTGGTAATGCCCCCATCAGCATGGTAAAGGTGTGCTGGAAAGCTGATCTTTCAGAGTATCTGCTCCCTCATCAGAATTGTTACCATGGGAGGAACTAGGTATCTAGAAAGGCATCAAGTGGATTATTGAAGCAGCCTGTGCTCTTCTGTCTCTGCTTAGACACACCTCTCATCCCTCCATCACTCTGGCCCAATTCACACTGGGCGGGCACCTCCTGTTTGTTCACTCAATCCATTCACCCCCAGTTTAAGCTGGAATATGTATAACATTTCTCACACCGGGTTTACCGCTAAGCAGAATGCCTCGCAGTTTCCTGCCTTTTACTCTTCTCTGTGAGTATAGGAATCAAGTCTTTGAGGAATGGAGGGCCCACAGAATTTAGCAGAATAGCAAAGGCAGTATGTATAAAATAGTGATCAGTGGAGATTTAGTGGTTGCTTATTGTCTCCCTGACATTGTGCTTGGCACTGGGAAATCAAATGAATAAGAAGTTTATAACTTCTTGTTGAATAAAGGAAGCAGACAACTTAACAAGCCATTGTGAAATAATATGGTAAGAATGGAGGCTATGAGAGCATCTAGGATCAGCACCTAATCCAGCCCTGGTGAGAGGTAAGGTTGGGAAAGGGAATCAAGGAACCATCTGTGGGAGGTGACATCTCAAGGGCAGAGATGATAGTTGATCTAAAGGCATGGCAGGTGTAGGAACAGACAGGAGGTTCGGCAGCCAGCAAACTGGTTAGAAATGAATGATGATTCCTTGCATATCAGAATGTTTTACTTATAGCTAGAAATTCCTAAAGGTTTAATCATCAGTATTTAACTGATCTGATGGTATTTAACGATGGTGAATAAATACTTCATCAGCATGATAAAGGTGTGCTGGAAAGCTGGTCTTTCAGAGTATCTGCTCTCTCATCAGAATTGTTAGTATTCACATTCAATGTAAGTTTACTTTAGAAAGCCTTCTGTCCCGATCTGGAAAAGAAAGCTTAAAATGTGTCAAGGTCAGGAAAAGCAGTGGCCCAGTATCTATCCCCTACTCACAAGCTCTGGTAGAAAAACAAAGGCCATCCGCAAGTGTCTATGCTGGAATGTGCTGGCACAGCTCCGGGCATTTTCTCTCCTCTCCCTCTTTCCTCTTTTGGTCTAGTGAGCTTGCAAACTGCCTGCATTCTTGTGAGCTGCCCCTGTCAGTTCTCATATAGGACTCCCTGCTTAACCAGGCACACACACACACCATTGCTTTCATGCAGACTTCCTCCTGGAGGCCTCACCCATTCCCACTGCTCCACCCACGCATGCCCTGGGGCCCTTAGAACCATGGCAGTCCTCTGGAGACAGAAAGTCTGCAAGGGAGAAACCCTTCTCTTGTGGGAGGACCTAAATGGGGGACAGGATATGTGATGTGATTGCCAGATCCTTTCCATAGGACTCAGATGGAAGCACAATGGTTTGTCCTCTTAAAAAAAATCCTTAAAGTTTTGAAAAGAAAGGACCTTCCAATCTTTGCTTCCATAGATAACATTCTTATAAGCTCAAACTAAAATTTAGCATAGATTATTTCATTTAATCTACGCAATAATCTAGTAAAGTGTTTACTGTTATTATCCCTCGATTTGCTGCAATTCCTTCATCTGCAAATCATAGCACCTACCTCCTAGTCTTATAGGAATCAACAAACTAATAGTAAATACATTGAAACTATACCTAGTACATAGTAAGCAGTCAGAAAATGTCAATATGTGTTTTTGTGAGAAATATGGGGTACAGCGAGGCCAATAATTTGGCCAGGATCACACAGCTTGTAAAATGAGGCCAAGATTCAAACCCAGGTAGTCTAGCCCTAGAGCCTTCTCTCCTAATGGCAGCATTATTTGCTGTGCTGCTCTGCTGCACAAAAGAATTAAAGAGTAACAGGAAACCAGTGACTTTGGGTGGATAGAGAGAAGCTGGAGAATCCTTTGAATTTGTATAAATGAGTGGTTCTCAAAATGTGCTCCTCTAGCAACATCCTCCCCATTTCCCTAGGAACTTGGTATAAATGCAACTCCTCAGGCTCCATCCCAGATCTACTGAATCTCCAACTCTGGGGTGAGATGCAGGATACTATGTGGTTTTCTTCTTAGAGATGGAGTCTCACTCTGTCGCCAGGCTGGAGTGCAGTGGCGCAATCTCAGCTCACTGCAACCTCCACCTCCCGGGTTCAAGCAATTCTCCTGCCTCAGTCTCTCAAGTAGCTGGGACTACAGGTGTGCACCACCAACCCTAGCTAATTTTTGTATTTTTAGTAGAGATGGGGTTTCACCATGTTGGCCAGGATAGTCTCAATCTCCTGACTTCAGGTGATCTGCAGTCCTTGGCCTCCCAAAGCACTGGGATTACAGGCATGAGCCACCGCACCCCGTCACAGGATACTGTGTTTTAAAGAGTTCTCCAGGTGATTTAGAGGCACACTGATATCCCAGAAGCACTGGAGTAGACTTGTTATCTCATATCTACTACACACCCAGCCTTCACAGCTGCACATAGCTCCCAAGTTGCTTCCACAGCATTATAATATTCTTCAACACATCCCTCACCCAAGTTGGTGACAGAGGTTTTGAAAGGGCTTGGTACAGGGCAATCTTGCAGCAGTGGGATGCAAATGTGAATTATTAGCAATGTGGGCCATCGGGAAATGTGAATTAATGTTTGGCCTCATGGCCACACCATATGGTGGCCTCAGTTTTCTGAGACATTAAGTCACAGATGGAGAAAACAGATTTGGTACCTGGGTTTTTGGGGTGGTTTTTTATTTTTGTCCCCACATTCACTTGAAATATATTTTTGGGGCCAGAGAAGCAAAAAGGAAAGTGACCAAATGAATCCTGCCCCCGTAGAGTGTCTTTATGGGTTGTGGGGCTGGGCAGCAGTATAGCCAAGGCCACCGTAGCTTTATAAACTGGGAGAGGTAAGGTGAGATAGCTGCAACATCAGAGAACAATTCTGAGTTTTATAAAGACACAACAGTAACACAATTTCCTCAAGCTCAGGGAAGGGGAAGCGTTGACCCATGAAAGTTGCTAAACAACTTCTTTTAGCAACTTGATATTCCATGCTGCTTCCGCCAGACTCAGCCTGCAGCGGCAACCTTCAGAGGGCTGTAAGAAGTATCACTGTTATTACTTAATACTGCCGTGTATTGAGTACAGTCCCTGTGCCAGGCACTATTCACTGTGCATGTGCTCATTATTTTCACAGAACTTGGAGTAGGTATTATTTTCATCCTTTTATTACAGATGTAAATCCATCTTATGTAATGTAATCCAACATTAAAGCACATAAAACTTAAGTAATTTGCCAAAAAACCTACAGCTACCAAGTGGTGGAGCTGGTTGGAACCCAGGTATCATTTGTATAATCAGTCCTTACCATGTAATTCTGCCTCTTCAGCAGTTTTGCCCACTTCAGGAGAGAAGGAAGTAAGGGAGAGTGGGGAGGAGAATGGGGTGAGAAACCCAAGCCCCTCTGTTTATCCTGGGGCTAGATTGACTCTCCAACACTGCCTCAGCCAAACACTGCCACATCAGTTTTCTGAACTGGAGTTTGACACTTTCACCTTAGTCATCAGTCAGGTGACAATGACACATGCAGGCCTTTGCCAGGGAGCATCCTGAGACAGGTATCAAAGTCTAGCCCTCCAGCACTGTGTTACATCAACCCTGACTGAGACCAGAACTCAAGCAGGCACCCAGTTCTTGCAGAGCTGCCCTGGCTTCAGGAAGTCTGGCTCAAGTCCCAGCTACCTGTCTCCTCCACAGGAAATTGTCACCACCCACATTCTGGCTGCAGGGAGGGGCATTTCTCTTCATGACTGCCATTTCAGCTGAGGAGGCTGGGTTGACAGGTATAACCAGGTTTTTTCCCTCCTGCCTGCCCTTTCCTAGCAGGCAATCAGAGTCTTCTCACTGAGTCTTTCCTTCTGGGTATTTTACAAAGTTGGGTGATAGGGACCTTTCTGGTTTTCTCTGGGGAAAGGAAATTAAAGGGCAATAAGCCTCTCCTTGGGCAATTGCAGTCATGTGCCAAGGTTCTCAGAAAATTGCCAGCTCACCTCTCCTGATAAATGACCTCTCCTGACAAGTAGCCGATAGGCTTTCAAAACAGCACCAACTGATAGCAAATGTTCTCTTTTTAAGGAACACCAGGTGTACACAGGTGAGAGCAGATCTCCTTCCTTCTACAGATATGGGGCTGCGGAAAGCAAGTGAGGACTCTCATTTTACAGAACAGGACAACTGAGTTATCCTTTCACAGAAGGGCTGATTGATTTATACATCTCTGCTAATGTCTGAAGAAACTGGTAGCTCAAGATGGGCGCAGGACCCAGACCCACAATCACTGTGAATGCTTTCTGAACAATGGCAATACCAACCATGGATCAACTCCATCACTGGGCACTGCTCAGATGTGCAACTGCTGGCCTCTGAGCAATATGTGCTTTGTTTTCTACTTTGAAGCCAATTTTAAACCTTAATGTGTGGAGCAAAAATTATTTTTTTCCCTATTGGACAATCTTTAAAAAAACTGGTAAAAATACAAGGGGCCCTTGCTACCTAGACCAGGATCTGAGGAACGGCTCCTTCCCTAGGAGAGGACTCTGGAACAAACTGCCTTTTACCAGGCTGATGCAGCCCCTGTAAAGCTCTTAGTGAGGACTTAAAGAGCAGATTAATACAGCCCGAGGGCTCCTAAGAGTCAGTGGGTTTTCCAACATGATTGTTTCTCTCCAGGGGCCTTCATCCTCTCACTTAAACCATTCTGATCAGTTAGCTTAAAATCCACCTATTCTGAAACACTTTCTTCCCTAATTCCTCAGTGAAGTCTTCTTCCGTCCCCAGTTCTAGGGGAGCCCTACCTTGCCTTTAAATTTTGAGAGCTTTATTGTCACCTGGGTATTAAAGAGCTTCCGTTTGAGAAGCAGGCTGTCACTTCTGTCTAGGTCAGGCTTTTCTTCACAGCAGGTTGTAAGCCAAAAATTCCTGAGCCTGTGCTGGAGGAACCCCAGGTAACCCCTGACTCTGCTGCCGTATTTGTTCCAGCAAATCTTTCCTGAGAGCCCTTTTATAAGTCAAACTTGATGTAGACCCAGAAGATACACTAGTGATTCAAACAATTATTCCTGCCCTCACAGTGCCTACATTCTAGGACATATAAATAAATTAATTTTAATTTGTGTATTAGGAAGAGATTATTGCTGTGGAGAAACGCAAGGCTGGGATAAAGTAGCTAAGGAGACTGATGGTGGGCCCGAGGGGATCCAAATCCGATGTGGGTCACTAGGTAGGATTCTCTTTTGGCCTGAATTATCACTGCTCTCCTGGCCCTTAGTCCCTATGCTCTTACCAGGAGTGCCCCCTTTTCTTTATTAAATAAGAGATGGGGTCTCACTATGTTGCCCAGACTTGTCTCAAACTCCTGGCCTCTAGCCATTTTCCTGCCTTGGCTTCCCAAAGTGCTGCTTTAAAGCATGAGCCACTGTGCTAGGCCCCAAGAATATGTCTTAATGCCTGCCTCTCTTCCTTTGATTGTTCTGTTCCTCTCACTTTCTCCACCACCAAAAATTGTGCCTTCTCCTCTGTCCACCAAATCCTCCTGATCTTTAACTCAAGCTACAGCCTTTGCCCCACTCTTCTGATTACTCCCTTCTCTGAGCTCCGTGTAATGCATTAAGCCACACACATGATATTTGATCTTGTCTTTCATTGTTTCCTAAGTGCTTCTTCTATATCTTTCTCAACTGATTAAAAGCTGTGACAAATGGAGGCTGAGATCCCAGCATATGACTTTGAATACAGGAGGTGTTTGGTAATCATACCCGGTGGCCTCAGTCAGCTCTCAGTGCAATTTGGTAAGAGCTGATTCCTCATTCCATTTTAAGAAGCTACAGGTTTTTTTTTTACTCAAGCCCTGAACCACTCCTCCAATATCTCTCAGCAGAGACTTTACTGCATCCATCTGAGATGAATTTGCTCAACTTGCCTTCTCAAGACCTCAAAATAATATCTCTATCTTCACCATCTTCCTCCTGTTTAAGAGAGAATTATTACTAATTCTTGCCCAAGACTAACTGCTTTATTTACACGTTCCCACCATTGCTACTCATATGCTCTGGGATCTTATTCTCTTTATTATCCAGAAATTCTTATTCATCTCTCAGGGTGCTGGCTCCCTCCTAGTATCCAAGTGAGTTGAAATCTTTCTCATTAAAAATAAGAAAAAGTCTTGATATTTCTTCCTCAGTGGTTTGGCTACTACCACATTACTATAAAAGGAAAGGTAAATGAATTAAAACCTGGAATCTTGAACCAAATTGTCTATAGCTGGTAATTCTAATTACCAGTTCTGTTGTTGCTATGTGGCTTTGGGAAGTTTACTTAATCAGCCTATGCCTCAGTTTCCTCATCTGTAAAATAGGGATAATAATAACAACTATTTCATAGAATAGTGATGAGGATGGAATTAATTTTCATAAACTACTTAAAACAGAGCTTCGCATACTATAAGTGCTATGTGTTTGATATTTGATATAAATAATCACTAAGCCTTAGATATTATTCTTTCTTTCTTTTCCTTGGTCCCATTTCTTTCTTCCCAAAGCTACCATCCAATCTTCTGTTTCCTTTCTTCACCAAATTTTTCAAAAGGACAGCCTACAGTGCAAACTCTCCGCTAACTGCTCCCATTTTTTCATGTCCCTTTCACTCCTCAACCCACTAGAATATTGAAAGTTGCCAATGGCCTCTTAAGCTTCTAATCCAAAATTTCATTTCCTTTCATTTGACATCAGTATCCAACTTGGAATTTCTTCCTTTGCTTTTCTTGCCAGTTCAACTTCTCAGCCAACTCCTGTCCTTTCCCAGGAGACTCCATCCCAAGGGTTCTCTTGAGTTTGTTCTTACACTGCACCCTCTTCCAGTGTTGTTTACACTCCTGTCTTCAGTTTCTGCCTACATTCCATTGATTCTCACACCTGCTGACAGTTGATTGATTCTCATGCCCCACCGCCTAAATTTGATCAGTTATACAGATTGATGCCATATTGGATAATCTTCTTCTGGATTAGGGTTCATCTATCTTCTAGGTTCTAAATATAGAAGATTTAGAACGGGTACATCTTCTCCCTGTCGTGTATTGCTTCAAATCTCTATTTTGGCACCCAGTCACAAACACCAGAAACCTTAGGGCCTTTGTGATCCTGCATCTGGATATGCCTTTGCATTTCACAAATCAGTTTTCACATCCCTTAGCTCATTTACTCCCCACAATGACCCTAAGAGCATTATTTGATTAAGTGATTTTGTGAGGCTTAATTTGAATGAATTTTTTTGTTCCCAGACTAACAAAGGAAACACATTTTCTAATTCTTTTAAGAAAGAGTAAAATAACCCCTGTTTACAGAGGAAGAATTGATTCTCCTATAACCTCTTACAGACTTTATTGTAAATAAAGTTTACAGAGGTTAACAAATTTTTCTAAGAAGTTGCAAGGGTTAAATGAAATAGTACATGTTGTGAAACTTCATATACCTTAAAACATCATGTAAATGCAAAGTTTTCTTGATTATTAACATAATGCTAAATTATTGGTGATACAGCTAATTTGGTAAATGTATTAAGAAAAGTATTAAGTGTACAGAAATACAGAGGTGAGGGAAATCAGTTTAGTTAGGGGTGCTAAGGATCTTGGAAGAAGATTAGGATTTTAATAGATGGAGAGCGTGATGGAGGACCAGCTTCTCCATGTCTCATTCTGGTCTACCACCTTTATATCTGTCCTTAATACAAAGCTGATTTGAGTGATCTTTTCTTAGCACTTCTAGGTAATGGCTGGAGGTTTCCTCTAAATGCAATAGACAAATGCAAGGCACCTTTTATAAGAACATTAGGACACTACCTCAAAGGTCACCTTCTTCTGAGGGAGTAAAAACCATCCAAGCTGCCTGCAGAACCTCATACCATACCATCCTGCATGTGGACAAGGAACTCACGGGAACAAGGAACATAGGAAACAAGAGAGTGTGCAGGACAATGAACTGCAGAAGCCTAACTGACACATGGACTTAGCCAAAGTAAGTGTTTCCAAATCATGAAACCAGAACCAAAAGCAAATCCTCTAAAGGACAGCCTCTAAAGGCTTAGGTCTCTGGAGTGCGCGTTTGGGAATCACCTTGCATACTGAGGCCTGTGTAATGCAAAAAGGGTCATATAGAAATTTGGGGGTTTTTTGGGGGTAAGTCCATTGATAGTAACTGAAAAGCTAGCTTTGAGGAGATAACTTTTATCCTATTAATGTTAGATCACTTTATTGCTCATAAATTCAAGTTGAGATTTAGTGACATTGGACTAACACAGGCTCTTGCAAACTTATTGAGTTACTGCAAACCAAGGTATTATCTAACTTCAGGAAGAGGAAGGTAGTTCAGACAGCCTCTCCACTTTGCAGCAGCTATTACCTACATCCAAAAGATCATCCATTCTTCTAAAGTTTGGTGCCTGCAGAGCTACCCCATTACAATCACAATAATGTTCATGTTAAGTACAGTTTTAATTCAGACTGTTGCAAAGAGAAGCAAGATGGAGGAAATAATTCTCTATCAAAATAAAATTGAAGAGTGTACAAGTTATATTTCAGTTGGATGACCTTTAAAATGACGTGATGTAAAGTCTAGCAGTTGCCAACCCGACTGGGCTTGAGTGGGGTGCCCTCAGAGACTCAGTCCTTGCCTCCCCAGCTTCCCCAAGTGCCTGAGAAAAGGGTTGGGTTTAGAAAGATGGAGAAAAAGAGGAGGAGCATGCAGGGGACACGATGTGAGCAGAGAATCAAAGGTCGAGATGTGCGTGATACACTAGGGAGACTGAGTGGATGGTTAAATTGGCTTAATGTCCATCCGCATGGAAAGAAATTAGGGAAGAATAAGTTGGCCAGAAATTGATATGAAAATGACCAGCAAGCTTTTCCAAGCATGATTTTCTGCAAAGATAGAGATAATAATGATAATGATAATATCATACCCAGCACTTACAAAAGCCATCTTTCAAGGGTCTCAAAGCATATTAAAATGCTGCATTATTCATCTTCTAACAATTCTGTGAGGCAGGTACAGGGAAGTATCATTATCTCCATTATATAGGTAGTAAAACCAAGATAGAGACAGTAAGAATCTTATTTCCACATCCCTGTAGTGAGCCTGCTGGTGTTCTTGGTCTGAAGTGCAGTCACTCCATTTAGGCTACCTTTTCTAGGGCCAATATTCCTTGTTAATGCGTAGAAAAGGTTCCAGTTTCCACTCTCTGTAACTCTATAGATGTTTATCTCTTCCAACCATTAAAAGTGACTGAATTTAAAGCTCTATCTCCACTTTGTCCCTTGGTAAGGCAAACCAGTCGTATATTCTCTTTTGATGTTAAAAGTATCACTTACTGATCCCTAAAATGCAATCTTTGTGTCTAAAGGTAACAGAGTTAAATGACATACAGGGTACTAAAGTGCATTACTAGACTTATAAAGGTTGATTCCATTAATCTATCAAAGTTTTTTACCTTTGAATTTCATGAATTTCTTTCTTAGTGCTGTTTCTTCCTCATCTTCCAGCCTCAACACCAATAAGGCATAATACATAATTTCAGACACCAATGACCAAATGTAGTGAAGGCAACAGAAAGGCCCACAAACCTTCTCAACTAAAGCTACTTCTTGCCTTTGATTCTCCACAGCCCACAGTTAGCAGACTGGACCTCCTGCCCAAGCACTTCTTAGAGACCATTTTACTTATTCTGAGGGCAGATGTGAGGGTCAACTAATGTTTTTCCTATGTCCAGAGCTGGGTTGAATGGCAGGCCAAACATTGACCCCTTCAGGGTCAGGTGAGCTTGCCAAGAGATTTCTGGTCATATCGTACCTCTTCATGCTTTACAAGGCTAATTGACATTCCTTCCACTGATTGTATGGAGATTTCTATTGTGCCACGTTCATTCATGTTAAGTCAACAAGACGTATAATGTCATGATTGGCCATGGCTTGTACTTTACTTCCTAGTTGTCCCTGAACCAGATTATTTGTGCCTAACACCAACAGGGCATCATAACATAGCAGAAAGAGTGTGAACTCTGGAGTCCTGCAGACCGGGCCTACTGGCTCTGTAACCACGAACTCAGAACTATACTGGTAAACGCTTTGAGACTCAATCTAAAGTCTTTAGTCTTTGTTTAGTCTTTCTCTGCAGTGGCTGGCAGAGTCCTAGACACAAGGTACATGCTCAATTAGTGCTTGCCAACTTGATTTGACTGAACCTGCCTATAGGACACAGCAGCAAGTTTAAAGCTTCTCTTTCTAAGCTAAGGTTATGTTATATATATATATATACATAATATATATATATATATAATCTAGTTTTAATTCAGGAATAAATTACTAAGACTAATTATATTATGTATTTACATAATCTAGTTTTAATTCATATAAAAAAATATAAGTACTTTACATTTGTAAAAGAAAAACATTACTGTTACACATTGATACCACATAGAGTAATATTATTACATAATTCTCATTACAATAGGGTATTGTTACCTATTACACTATGTAGAGTAATACCCTAAAAATTCATGAGCATGGAAATTGTATGCGACTGGATATGAGTCTGAAGACCTGACTGCCACTAGCAGAATAATTTTTTAGCCACTATCAGAATATCTTACAGAATCTTCTTGACCTTTTTAAACTCTAGATTTCTTTGTTTATGCAATGGGGTTATATCTAATATACCTGGCTCATTTGACAGAATAAAGTATCAAAGGAAACAATGAGAACTGAAAATGTAGTTACTGCATTTTCTCCATACCCAGTAATCAATCTTGCAAGTCCACTTTCAAAATCCCAGGTCACAGAGACCACATTCAGAGAGGAAAGTGATGGGAAGGAGGTTGTACTTCTCTGGTGAATACAAAACAAGCCGGGTGTGGGGGCAGGTGCCTGTAGTCCCAACTACTCAGGAGGATAAGGCAGGAGAATCGCTTGAACCCAGTAGGCGGAGGTTGCAGTGAGCCAAGGTCATCCCACCGCACTACAGCATGGGCAGTAGAGTGAGGCTCCGTCTCAAAAAAAAAAAAAAAAAAAAAATGAAAAAGGCAAACCCGTTTTCAAGGAATATTGCACAAAGGAGATGACCCCTTAGTAGAGGTCAGGGAGGAATAGTTCACAAGACAGACAATGGAAGAATATAGATTTTTTTTTTTTTTTTCTTCCTGAGACAAGGTCTCACTGTCACCCAGGCTGGAGTATAGTGGCACAATCACAGCTTACCGCAGCCTTGGCCTCCCAGGCTCCAGTGATCCTCTCACCTCAGCCTGCCCTTCCCTCCCTGCACCCAACTGGGTACCTGGGACTACAGGTGCATGCCACCATGCCTGGCCAGCTTTTTTTTGTGGTGACAGGGTTTTGCCATGTTACCCAGGCTGATCTTGAACTCCTGGACTCAAGTGATCCTCCTACCCTAGCCTTCCAAAGTGCTGGGATTACAGGTATCAGATCAGCCTATAGATCTTTATTAGTTAATTATATTAGAATCAAGATTAATTCAAAAACATTAGAAGATATGTTTAAGGCCGGGCGCGGTGGCTCAAGCCTGTAATCCCAGCACTTTGGGAGGCCGAGGCGGGTGGATCACGAGGTCAAGAGATCGAGACCATCCTGGTCAACATGGTGAAACCCCATCTCTACTAAAAATACTAAAAATTAGCTGGGCATGGTGGCATGTGCCTGTAATCCCAGCTACTCAGGAGGCTGAGGCAGGAGAATTGCCTGAACCCAGGAGGCGGAGGTTGCGGTGAGCCGAGATCGTGCCATTGCACTCCAGCCTGGGCAACAAGAGCGAAACTCCGTCTCAAAAAAAAAAAAAAAAAAAAAAAAAAAAAAAAAAAAAGATATGTTTGAATAAATACTGAAAAATTACTCTGATCATCTGATGAGATGCATGAGGCCTCATTTCCTATAGAGATAAACAACAGATCTCTCAGAAAAGTGGAGTTCATTTCCTGCTTTGGAGATGGCTTGGATCTCATTCTCATACTTCTCAGATGTGAAGTTTCTCATGTTCTGACTTTAAGAATCCTTAAGGAGACAATAATCAAAGTTGTAGTGAGACATAAAGAAGAAATAAAATTATAGGGAGAACTCTGGAAAATAAGAGAAATAGCTGGACAACTTCAGGGTAATTTGTAATGGAAGAAGGATTGCAGATCATGATGTGGATTTGAGAAATTAGCTATATACAGTATTCACTTTGCAGCTATTATGTTATTAATTACTATACTATAAAAGTAGTCTAAATAATGATTATAAAATGCTAACATTTAGATGTATGTCAAATTTCCGATAAATGTTTCATCAAATTTAAACCTTCCTTTATAGTGTCTAATTATAGTTTGGCCCAAAACTAAGTCTGATAGTATTGAATACTGAACGGATGAAGACTTATCCTTGACCTTCTTCCAACACCCCTTATAATTCTTTACTCCACTGCATCTTTGGGCACCATACAAGACCTGGCTTTCTTGGTGAGAACCCCAAGGTCCAAACCTCTCCCTGCACAACACACTTCGTTAGCACTTGGGTTCTGGATCCACCCACTCGGTGACCCTGCTCTCCACAGAGGAGGAGAACTACTGAATCAACTGCATAAAAGTCCCATTAAAGAAGAAAATGGACTAGTTAAGAAACAGAGAAGAATTTAGAGGGCTAGGAAGAGAATGAGAAAAGCCAAAGAATGGGTGAAATTAAAAAAGGAGATGGTGACTTACTAGGCCAAATGCTGAAGAGTAATGTTGAACAATTGAGGAGTTTGGTTTATTATTTATTTATTTATTTATTTATTTTTTTGAGATGGAGTTTCGCTCTCGTTACCCAGGCTGGAGTGCAATGGCGGAGTTAGGTTTATTAATCAGAAATATTGAGCTAAGAAGAATGAGAGGAGAAAAGGCAGAATGCAATACATAGAGAAAAAAAGGTAGCTAGCAAAGAAATGGAGACAGGATTATAATAATAATGATGATGATCATGACTGCTAATGTTTATTGGGGAGATTAATCGTGTATCTAGTATTCCACTGAACACTTGGCATGAAGACTTATCCTTGACCTTCTTCCAACACCCCTTATAATCCTTTTTATCCCCTTATTATCCCCATCGTAAAGATGAGCAAATCGCAACACAGACTGAATAGTAATTTACACAAGTTAATTTACAACATTACATTACTGATAAACTGATAATCTGGAACTGATGAAGCTCAAATTCAAATTCAGGTTTGTGCAACTTTCTTGACTACTAGATTATTGTGCCTCTCATTGTTTTTAGAGGTTTATTTGAGTCAGAGGAAAAAATAGTTTTATCTTTTTCTTACAAGGAAAATGAAGTTAGGGGCGACATTTTAAAATTAAGATGGAAAGATAATATAATACATGTGAGCAGAGGGGAAGAGAGCAATACAGATGGAGGTTGAAGATACAGAAAGACCAGTTCTAATTGATGGGAACTTGGAACTGATGGGATAAAATTTCCCAAGGAAACAAAAGGGCTCTCATTACAAATATAGTTAGGTAAGTTAACTTGAGACATAAGAAAAGAAAGAAAATAATCACTGTATTTGATGATTAGGAAATAAGCTTGTTTGAAATAGCTTTATAACTTCGATTTCACAGAGGAAGTCAGTTGTTAACAAATATTCAGTTATCCCTTTTATGAGTTATGCATCCTGTCAAGTAGAGTCAACAAAAGCATTGCTTATTATTTCTAATAATTTTCTAGAAACTGATTAAATAATAAAAAACAATTTATCTGTCACTACTTTATTATATAAACTATCATATTGCTCCTTTCATCTGAGAAATTATATTCTTCTTTCATCTCTGAATACTTAGGGCATGTAAATTGGAACTCATTTGATTTCAAAGGTCAGAGGCTCAACTTAAACTGGCTTAGGCAAAAGAGGATTCTCTTGTCTTACAAAGCCAAACCCCAGAAAGGACAGGGTATGAAAACTGGTGATGGTCAGAAACAAATAAAAATCTACTACCTAAATATAGTCACTTTTTTCACAGATGGGAAAAGTGAAACACAAAGGCATTAGAAAATTGACTCATGGCCAGGCGCGGTGGCTCAAGCCTGTAATCCCAGCACTTTGGGAGGCCGAGGCGGGTGGATCACAAGGTCGAGAGATCGAGACCATCCTGGTCAACAAGGTGAAACCCCGTCTCTACTAAAAATACAAAAAATTAGCTGGGCATGGTGGCCTGTGCCTATAATCCCAGCTACTCAGGAGGCTGAGGCAGGAGAATTGCTTGAACCCAGGAGGCGGAGGTTGCGGTGAGCCAAGATCGCGCCATTGCACTCCAGCCTGGGTGACAAGAGCGAAACTCCATCTCCAAAAAAAAAAAAAAAAAAGAAAAAAAAAAGAAAATCGACTCATATCTTTGTGAGTCAGAAGAAATAGTAGATCTACATCCTTTCATCAATCTCCATGCTAAGCTATTCTGTCATGTTAAAAATTGTAGTTGGTTTTAGTTGTAATTAGTTCTCCAGTCTTATTGTTCATAAACAAATAGCAGTATGACCCTGTAATCCCAGCACTTTGGGAGGCCGAGGCGGGTGGATCACGAGGTCAATAGATCGAGACCATTCTGGTCAATGTGGTGAAACCCCGTCTCTACTAAAAATACAAAAAATTAGCTGGGCATGGTGGCACATGCCTGTAATCCCAGCTACTCAGGAGGCTGAGGCAGGAGAATTGTCTGAACCCAGGAGGCGGAGGTTGCGGTGAGCCGAGATCGCGCCATTGCACTCCAGCCTGGGTAACAAGAGTGAAACTCCGCCTCAAAAAAAAAAAAAAAAAGTTCAAATTTCTGGGTACATCCTCAAGAATATGTCTGGGTATTTCTGGGTACATCCTCAGGCATACCTCTGGTTATTTCTGGATTTATCCTCAAGAATCAGCTTCCCTCTACTTCATATAAAGTACTAGGAATATACTCATAATAAATTTATCTTGGCCAGCAAGACTCTGCTTGCTACAGGCCTGTCTTCATATGGATTATTCATGGTGATCTCAGTGAGAACCCTGCCTGTACAGTCACAATGAGTGAGCTGAGGAATAGGAAACTTCAGCTCCACCTGGCTGGTCTGCTGACATGGCTTTTGTGCTATCATTTCATCTTTCATGGTTGATTTAAAGTGAGGACTTGCTCCCTGTCCAGCCCTAAGGAATAATATAGACATTTAGACATTCTAAAATATAGACATCATATGTTCAATTTGTATCTCTCAGCTTTAAATATTCTAAAGGTATTGTCATAGCCCACACAGGTTAAGGATACTTTTCTTGTTAATGAAAGGAGTTTGCAAAAGTAAAGCAGAATGTAAGGACTATTGTTATAAGCAGAGTTTTGGAAATGTGTAATCAAGGAAGGAAGGAAACATAGACTTAAAAGAATCATAGTTATGTCTAATTTATTATGTGCAGATCTTAGCCAGGGACACTCAAAAGATTAGATTATTGAGAGAAACTCATAAAAGGGAACTTTACTATTAATCTCCAGAATAATAGAATACAACATGCCAAACCTATTCTTCAACCACTTGGACTGCTTTAAAGACTAAAAATAGTACTAATGGATGTTTTTCAGGCATTCTGTGTTCTCTTCTACCCCATTGATTCAGATTCAGAGTCAACTGATTCTGAACATTTAGTGAACGTCCAGATTCAACATTTACTAAATGGCTTCTTTGTGCTGGGCACTTTGCTAGATGCTACTATTACCTCATTTGATTCTCACTTCAACTCCGGAAAAGTCTCATTATTCTAATTTTGAAACTGACATTGCAAAATTATAACTAAGACAGTGAAAGAGATCTGACCTTACCAATTTAATCTAGCTTCTAACCTCCAAGCTTGTCTTTGCTCATTCTTTGGCGTAGGCTGAACTAACCTTGGGAGGAACTTATAGTTTGAAACAAAAATGATAACAGCCCTTTCTCAAAACAAACCCCCTTCTTACCTGAGTGCTTTTGCAGGACTAACAAATTAGTGAGATTAGAAATTATGGTTTAGGAGTCATGCTGCTGGAGGCTACAAGATTCTGACCCTTCCCAAATCTACTGCCTAAGTATAGTCATTTCTTTCACAGATGGGAAAAGTGAAACACAAAAGCATTAGAGAATTGACTCATATCTTTGTGAGTCAGAAGTGATAGTAGATCTACATCCTTTCACCAATCTCCACGCTAAGCTATTCTAACAGTCATGTTAAAAATTGGAATGCATAAAAGGACAAACACCGTGCAATTGTACTGCCTGGGGATAAAAATCACTATGGTAAAGCTTAAGACCAATGCTTGAGATACTTTGCCAACCCTGCACTTGATGGTTAAACTGGCTCCATTAAGTGCACCACCCAGATGGATAAACTGTCTCATCTGATTTTAGGGACCCCAACCAGGAACTGACTCTGCAAGAAGACAGATTTGACTCCTTATGTTCTGACCCAACCAGCCAGCACTCCTGGCCCACTGGCTTCCTCCGACCCACCAAGATGTCCTTAAAAACTCTGATCCCTGAATGCTCAGGAAGACTGATTTGAGTGATAGTTAAAACTCTAGGTCTCCTGCACAGTCAGCTCTGCGTAAATTACTCTTTCTCGATGGCAGTCCCCCGTCATTATAAATTGGTTCTGTCTAGGTAGCAGGCAAGGTGAACCCATTGGGAGATGACAATTTTACAGTCTTAAAGAAGTTAAGAACCTTTTTACAAAGTCTTAAAGAAATGAAGAACCTTATGTAAGGTCACATAAGTGGTGAATGGGATTCTGGAGTTCTGGCATTCCAGTTCAGGTCTTCTCTGATACCATACTTTGTGTCTCTTCCACTGACATGCACTGTCTTCATGTTATCAGAGTCAATGAGCAGCATCGACATTCAGATACTAAAGAGCAGTGGGAGAAAAATAGTCTTTCTTTGTTACTTTTAGTTTTATGAACAAAAGTTAAGTAGTCTGCATAGAAATAATAGATAATAAAGCAACCCATAATTTCAGTAGTCATGAGGCATGTTGTAAAACAATCTGTTCTTTCCCATGTCAGTGTATGTGTGTGCATGTGATTTCTGTGGTGTAAGCAAGTTTCCTGTGTTGCAGAAAGGAGTGACAGCTGAAACGCAGCAGGTTTGAATTGCAGGCTGTTTAGGGGTGGACTGTCTCCCTACCCCCAGAATTTAATTCATTCATCAGAAGACCTAGGTAGTATGTATTTGAAGACAGCTGTGTCTTGGAAGAAGCTCCAACACACACAGACAATATCAGAGAACCGTGTAGCCATGTGGGGCCTAAAGATAACTGTTCTTTCTACACAGCTAGTCCTAATCAATATGCTATTTGCCAGCTTCACATGAAATGTCCTTTGGCAAATACAAAATTATTTTAGGGAAATGTTGGATAGACACATTTTGGTATTTTTAACTTTAAAATAGAAGTATCAAGTGAATTATTAAACAGCAAAAATCAACTATCCTTAAACACATCTCCCGAATAATAAAGTTAATTTCATCTTTGTGTATTCTCTTCCTGAGGACATCACTGTCATTAGAGTACGTCACTTTGACTCCCATGGTCTCTTCTTATAAATGACAGTTTGTAAGAGTTGGAGTGCCTGATCTTATGGTTTACTTTGTGAGACTGTGGCCCTTAGCAGTACAATTGCATGGTGTTTGTCCTTTTATGCATTTCCCTGATGGTGCTTGGATGTTTAAACAAACATACAGAGAATAATGCAAATATGCTAAGGAGGAATCATTTCTCTTTATCCCTGCCTCTCACCAGTCATTTCTGGTGCAAAAGGAAGAACCCAGGGACTGTTTCCTGATAATGTATTTTCAGTGTCTTAAGCAACTGCAACAGGAAGGCATGAGACTAAGCCCTATTTCCCATAATGTGTTATTTTTATCACTACATTGCTCCTATCATAATTCAGTTCTTAGCTTTTTACGTTTTTAAATGAATTTCTCTTTGAAAAAAAATAGGCTAAGTGCGGTGGCTCACACTTGCAATTCCAGTGCTTTGGGGGGCCAAGGTGGGTGGATCACAAGGTCAGGAGTTTGAGACCAGCCTGCCCAACATGGTGAAACCCTGTCTTTACTAAAAATACAAAAATTAGCCAAGCGAGGTGGCATGTACCTGTAATTCCAGCTACTCAGGAGTCTGAGGCAGGAGAATCCCTTGAATATGGGAGGCGGAGGTTGCAGTGAGTCGAGATCGCGCCACTGAACTCCAGCCTGGGCAAAAGAGCGAGACTCTGTCTCAAAAAATAAAATAAAAAATAAATAAAAATGAAAAAAATAAAGGTCACATCAAAAACTATGTATCTACTGCTGCCTGCAAAAGCAACAAAAAACAAAAAAGACCTAGTAGTATCTCTTCCACCGTTCATTAGGCTTCCTTGTGCTGTAGAACAATCCTTCGAAAATTGTTTTTCTCGGAACATGCAGGAAGACAGAGAAATGGCTTCATGAGGGTCTCCATGAAAAATACAAAGCTAGAGGGCTTGCCACGTTTTTTATTCATTCCCTCTTCTCCTTGCCCCAGCTTCCTCCATTACTCCTCTTTTTGTCTCTCCCTGTTCCTTGGTCATATTCTTCCTCCTTCTCTCACTGTATCAATTTAGCTGGACAGGTTTTTAATGTTTTCAGAATATTAAAGAAATAATGCCTACATGTTCTGATGACCTCATAAGCTTCTTTTTGGTTTCGTGGTTCTCTGGTGACCAGTTTCTTCTGCAAGATAAACTGTTCATTCATCAGGCAGATTAGTTCTTCTCTAGCACAGTAATCATCTTTTGGGCTTCAGGAGGTGAGAGATTCTTTAGGTGACTTTTTTTTTTCAAGATTAAGGCTGAAAATCTGTATTCATTCCTTACTAGAAGGAAAAAGAAACAATTTGGACAAGTTCCATCCTTGGACAAGAGAGAGAGCAGCACACACACACACGTGTGTGTGTGTGTGTGTGTGTGTGTGTGTGTGTGTGTGTGTGAAGGTGGTGGTGGGTGATCTTAACAGGGTATTTAAGGTCTTCTGTAATCTTTCCCAAAGTACTTTTTCACTTTTGGCTCCTACGACCCCCTGATATATGTGTATACACACACACACACACACACACACACACACACACATACACATACACACATAGCCTTGTCTCACCATACATTGAACATCCTTTTCCTTTAGTAAATGGGGCATTGTCTATATGTCATGTTTTGTATTCCCTTCCCACTGTCTAGAAAGTGCCACCCCATCCCTTAAACTTAATGGTACATACATGTGCCCTGTCTGCCAGGGAAAATGCATTTCTTTTGAAGCCCAGTCCTAGAAGCATTTCTCCCTTTACCTTCCTTGAGCAGCTCAGCTTACTCCATCCCTCTCTTTCTTCTCTGAACACCTGTTGCGCTTATCCTGTGTCAGACAAGAGTTAATCTCCATAATTAAAACATACTGGATCCGAAACCAAATGTGATGCTCTCGATAAAACTTAAAACTTAATCAGGTTTTGAAAAGTATGTGTGTGTGTTTTGTGTGTGTGTGTGTGTGTGTGTGTGTGTGTGTGTGTGTGTGTCTTGGTAAAGAATCCGAAGGCAAGCAGACACATGGCTGAGAGAGTCTGGAGAAGAGATGATGAATACAGAGAGAATAGACAGAGAAAAGTGATGAAAATAAAATGTCATCTTCCAGTACTAATCATATATCTTACAGAAACTCCTTTTCACTAGTCCTCTCACATGCTAGATATCCCTCCTTCCACTTTAGTTTTCATCCTACAGTTGTTAGTCTTATAGATACTAGAAATGCACCAAGATCTCTCAAACTCTAATTTGGTATTTTTAAACCATCTTTCCAATATGGAGAGACCACTCGCTACATGCATACGCAGGCACATACAGATTCTACACCCAAAATACCAACATGTTCAGGAAATTGCATGCTAAGTGCTGCTACTTTGGGCTCCAGCTGTATCCTCTTGACTAAAACAAAAACTGAATAGCTTATACTGTTCTCCCTTCAACTCTCCAGGCTTTTCCTGAAAGTCCTAGCTTCTCAATACTAGAACAGTTTCAGAAAGTCCCTGTGTCATCCTGCAGTCTGCACATACACCGAAGACTTCAACACAACAAACAAACCCCAAGTTCCTTTGTTTTTTACCTTTATTTTCTAATACTGCACATATATATCTTTAGATTGTAGTAATTATATACTCTAAACAACAGGAATGAGAAAAAGCCATTTGAGTGCCCATTTTACTTCTATAACAAAGACATGTTTGTGATTAGATACTGGAAAAATTGTAAATCTTACAATACTTTTTCCAGATGAAATCCTAAAGACATTCATATATATATTCATATATATATATTAATAAGCATACATGTCAAACTTATGATTATTGATAACTTGTGGTTTTCAGATGAAAGAACTTGGAAATAAACATTCAAAGTATTATGTTACATAAACAAGTATTACAGATAATACCTTTAACAAAATGATAAAACCTTCCTTCCTTTTTTTTTCCTTCCTTTCTAATTTTCCTTTTCTTCAACAAATATTTAATATCTGCTACACAGGTGTTTGATGCTGTAGAGCCTGATGAGCCACAGTGTTTTAGGCCAAGAGCTATTTTAGATGGCAGAGAAAGAACCCTTGCTTCAAGATACCACGTATTTGCTTCAAGTTACTTTCCCACTAGAGAAAGAAAGGTTCCACCTTCATTATTGAAATGGCTTAGCTTATAGCCTGGGACTGGCTTGTTTATTTTATTAATGTCCTGGCCAAGACCAGAAAGCTCTGCTGAGAGAATCTCTGCCTCATAGAGCTTTTCATTCTAGGTTATATATTGTGAATACAGATATAAAGCCATTACTTGGGTGTGGATGGATAAAACAGAGTCAACACAATGAGCTTGGAAAAAGAGCAGAGAAAGAAGAAATGTTAATTCATTAAGGGAAAGAGGATTGGTGGAAAGAGTTTCTCTATACTCTTTCTTTGCCATGTGGAATCTTGAGTGATAGCAGTTGGATCTTGATAGGTGGAAGGCAGAATGATCTCTAATCAATAACATAAGGAAAAAGTTGTGCCAACATAATTATCATTTACTTTCTGTCTCATCAGTAATTCACAATTTAATTTGTTTCAACTCAATAAACATGTATTTTATATCTATAATAGATGTGTTTTGGGTCTGTGAGAAACATGTTAAAAAAAAAGAAAGAGAAACTGACTTTAGAGAGTTTACTCGACAGGGCAAGGGAGTCATAGCACAATGATTATGTAGATATTATTATTGTTTGCTATATCAGATGTTATCATTCCCAGAATAATATATATAACATATCTTACTTTTTTCACCCTAAAATGGAAATGTGAGCTGTCAGTTAATGAGTGGTGGTACAACTTAAACATTAAATGAACTTAGAGTAGAAATAATGTTTACCTACTTTTTCTGCAACCACATTTTGAGTACAGTACAATGGAAATGCTTTATTTCCTTTTGTAAATCATGGCATTAGGAGCCTGGGCTAGAGTGTTTTAAAGCAGTTTCCAAACTTATCGAACAATGTAATACAGGTTTCAGGGTTCTTCTGGAGATGCTGGTTCTGTGGTTCTAGGGTAACCTGAAGAAACTATACTTTTACAGGAGATTCTATCTGAAGGAAAATTGGAGAAATTGCTATTTAGGAGAAATTAATTGACTAAAGAAGAATGAAAACGCAAAGAACTACTTGCATGAGTGAAAAAAAAATTGAAAAAAACCTCACAGATGCCTTGTGTACCTTTTACGAAGTGGCTGTACCTACATTGGCAGCACTGCAGATAAATACAATATAAAAATAATTCAAAATATTCTGTCCATTTATCAAGATATTTCCAGTAAATGTAAGTCTCTTTTTGAAAAACAGATAAGTTCATTGAAATTATGCAAATAGATGCATCGTATTAAAATTTTAACTCTGGAAAAAATAAAAGTGAAAACATTCGGCCAGGCAAGTGGCTTATGTCTGTAATCCCAGAACTTTGGGGAGCCAAGGGGAGCAGATCACTTGAGCCCAGGAGTTCAGGATGAGCCTGGGCAACATAGTGAGAGCCTCATCTCTGTAACAAATTTAACAAATTAGGTGGGCATGGTGGCTTGCACCTGTAGCCCCAGATACTTGGGAGGGCAAGATGGGAGGATCAATCGAGCCAAGGAGACGGAGGCTGCAGTGTGCCATGATCATGCCACTGAACTCCAACCTGTGCAGCAAAGCGAGATCGTGTCTCTAGAAAACATGCAGTGCTTAAAATAAACCAAAATTATTTTAAACTTAATCTAGGATTCTAAATACTACTTAGAGTTGTCAAAAATCTTTTTTAAAACCTCATCCCTATTCTTTAATAATAAGCGTTTTATTTTTCTTTAAACATTTTGGATTATACATTTTCATTTCAGTTTTATCTTGGAGGATGGAACTAGAACTACTGACTGTTCTAATGAAGGCCAAATTGTCGTGGACCGTCCGGGACGGGTAGGCACGTCTGCCCGGGGGTCTCTCGACCTGCAAGAGGGTCCCAATACCTGGAAGAGGGAGTGTGCCTGGAAAATTAATAAAGACAGAGAGAGAGAAAACGAGGCATCTGGAGGGCTGATAGGCTGTGCCTAAACAGCAAATTTTATCTTTCAAAGGCCAGGAATAAATACACTTTCTTGGCTTTGGTTTACGTCATAGTAAGAGGAATGTAAATGTATGCCTCACATGGCCTATACAATAGAGAAGTCAGATATGCGATCAATGGTTGTAAAAAGTAACAAAATTTTCTACAATCACAAAGTTTGTTTGCATCCAAACATTATTCACAAAGCTTGTTTATATCCAAACATTATTCACAAAGCTTGTTTATATCCAAATATTATTCCTCCTGGCTGCAGGTATCTCTGGTTTGACCTTGTTTTAGAACTAAAATGTGAAAAGGTTTTTTTTTTGTTTTGCTCATCAGAATATCTTTTAATCGGATTCTCCTTTGTCTACTCCTGACTCAACTTAACTCAACTTCTCCATTCAGGAATCTCTGAGTCAGGAATCAAAGCCATCCCTTATGGTGGCATTTTTCTTTGCAAATATCGACAGTTAAACCATTATCTAGGGTACAAGGCAGTCTGGTAAGTAAAGGTTAAAACTTATTCTTAAAGTCATAAAAAGGTTAAAAGCAGGAACCGGTTGCTGGTAGGGGGTTACTCGGTCTAGCAGCAACGCATAGTTTTAGGCCCAAAACGATATTGTGGTTGATATTAGAAACTGATCATTCATCTTTCAGTTCCTATATTTCCGGATAACTCGACTGCCTCCAGTAGGAAACTGTTTGGGATCAAACTCACCGTATAGTGAGACTCACGCCTTTTAGGGGTCTCACACAGGAGTGTTCCCCACACCAAATGTTTCTGAAAAGTCAGATTTTAATGTTTCAGCTCATAAGTAATATAATGAGAATTGTATTATTTACTTGTAGGGTTTTTTTTTTTTTCCTAGTCTAGGTTTAAAATTAAAGAATACACATAAAAGCTCTAATTCTGTGTATAGAAGGTGCTCCAGAAATTTGAATTTCTTGCTTCTTGAATCACCATCATCATCATCACTATCATTCTCTTAGTTAGGCTTCATTAATTGCCTCCTTTGTGCCAGGGATAATGCAAAGTCTGTGGGGGATGCGGAGACGTTTCCACTCTCCCAGGGAAGGACACACTAGAGTGTAAGTTACAACGTGATAATCCATACTGTGGAAGTTCACAGAGTGGAAGGATTGCAATGGAGGGCTCTACAAGAGGGAAAGACCCTTTGAACAAAGTGGCTTTTGAGATGGCCTTCAAAAACTTTAAATAAGAATGCTTTATTCTCAACAGTTACTAACTTTCCCTAGGAGCATCACGGTTACTCTTCATTAATTATTTGGTGATGGGAAATGATTAATGTTTAATGCTCTCTTATGGAACATATTTTTTCAATTAAGTTGTTTGAGTCATGTAAGTGTAACTAAATGAAAGTTGTGTAACAAAGAAATTGCAAAGACTTCTCAATATCTGTTTACCTTGAATATCATTTCAGGCAGATCCTTTAAAGATTTACAGGCTGACACAGTCTAATATCACATCATCTTCCTGTGCAAAACAAAGAGAAGAAATTATTTGATCCATACAATGATCTTTACAATTCAGGCCTCAAAACACGATGATGTATGACCAACTGTGGAAAAGTAGGTTTTCCTCAATTATCCAGGTAAGTGCTTAAGTTTATAGAATCAATAGATAGTTCTAAAATAGACATATAAATAACAGAGAAAAGAAGAAAACATAAGGCAAGGAAAATAATGTATTTTGTACATTAGATAGTTCTTAAAGCAGGTACTGCAGGGAGCATTCCAGTATACTTTTATATTCTAAAATAGAAAATTAATCCATAGGAAAACATTTATCCTTTGCTTCATGTCTCTATTTCTTTTTTTTAAATGCCAAATATGATTTTCTTGCATTTTCTTTAGAATTTGAAAGCTAGCGACTCAATGGAAGAATTGCAAAATCTATACGTTATAACAAATAGTTTCCTTTGCTTCATATATTCAGTAATAGGTATAGATGGATGCAATAGAAAAAACTATAAAAAATACTGACTTATTTGGCCACAAATCACAAACATCATAACTATGACATTTAAAATTTAAAAAAACTCAGTTATATGCATGTTGAATCATATAATAGAATATGTATATGCATATATATATGCATACAAGAATCATATAATTCTAAAAAGATTTGTTATAAAAAACAGCAGTTCCCTATCACCTGCTTCTATTTATCCCTGTTCAAAAAGCAACTGCTTTTACCTTTCACTAGCCAACTATTTTGATATTTACCTCAATGTGTTGTTACTCTGTTTCTGTGTTTTTGAATTTTAGGCATTATTGACATTCTGCTATGGAAGGTGAGATTTTGCTTTTTTCCTTTTCTCTGACGAATAACCCCCTATAATCTTTCCTATCTCCTCATCTTCCTGATTATGATTTTACATGATTTTGATTAATCTTCATATATGATGAAGATTATGTAAATACCATTCACAGATCAACTTTTCCTGCATAGCTGTGTTTTCTAAATTGTTTTTATTTTTTCTTAGTTTTCTAAGTACTTGCTGCTAAGGTCTGAATGTTTGTGTTCCCACAAATTTATATGTTGAATACTATACCACAAGGTGGTAGTATTTGAGGGTGGTGTCTTTGGGAGGTGATTACATCATGAGCTTAAAGCCCTCATAAGTGGGGTTAGTATCCTTAGAAAAGAGGACCAAGTCCAAGAGAGACTTTTCACCCCTTTCACCCTGTAACAGCAAAGCAAGAAAGTGCTGCCTATGCATGAGAAAGTGGGCTCTCATTACACTGGTGAGATATTAGACTGGTGCCTTGATCTTAGACCTCCCAGTCTCCGTAACTGTCAGAAATAAATATCTGTTGTTTATAATCTACCCAGTTTATGATATTTTATTTTAGCATCCCAAACAGACTAAGACAGTATTTCTCATCAATTCTAGTAACTTTTCACAATTCTGTACATTAGCCCTTGATATGCGCAGACGTAGTGTGTATTCTATTGATTTGATTTTCCTGAGGAGATCTCTCCCAGTGCCTTCCATTGCTGCAGTCTGCAGTGGCTGCCTCCTATGCCTGATATTTAGCTGTTATGCTGGGTTCTTCCTTCACTACTATCACCCTAGGGATTCTTGTTATCTCTTTTCTCTGCATTGAATTGCCTGTTTCCTGTATCACGTCTTCATCTTTTTTGGATTCTTCTCTTGTTTTGGTAGCGCAAGATCTCCTTTCATGAGAAATGGCACAAAGTAGGTAAATTTCTTGAGGTCTTGCTTGTCTCACAATGTCTTTATTCCCCTGACACTTGATTGATAGTTTAATTGAGCCTAGAATTCTTGGTTGGAAATAATCTTCCTTCAGTGTTTAAAAAACATTACTCCACTGTCTTTCAACTTCCTGTGTAAATGAGAGATCTGAAATGGTTCTGATTCTTGGTTCTGTGTGATCTGACTTTTTCTCCTGATTCTAAAATTTCTGTGATATCTTTGTGTCTAGTGTTTCCAAATTTCACAATGATGTGCCTTAACGTCGACTGAGGCACCGTCCCACTGTGCTATGCAGTTAGACTAGGATGCTTTCAACTTGGAAACTTAGATCCTTCAAATCTAGGAAAATGTCTTGAAAATATTTATTTTCTCACCTCTGTTTTCTCTCTTTCTTTCTAGTATAGGTATACTAGACTGTCTGGATTAGTCCCTTGTCTTTTTGTCCACTTTCTGATGATTCCTTTGACTTTATTTTCTAATTCTTCTATTGAATTTTTTCTTTCTGCTTTCATAGCTTTGCTTTACAAGACCTTTTTTGGTGATTGTTGCTGTTTTCACAGGTCCCGTTCTTATAGTATCCTGCTCCTATTATAGGGTGGCAGCATCTGGCAATGTTAGAATTTGTTTTTTTAAGTTTCTCTCTCAATGTATAGTTTTTATTATTCTCCAAATTGTTTTTGTTTGTTTTGTTTTCCTATTTATTTTCATCTCTATCTGTCATATAAGAGGATTTTCTCATGCCTGGTTATCATTAGTTATCCATTCCTCTTTAGCAGTGGAGCACTAAAATGCTGACTGGATACTCTGACTACATGGTTAGGACTTGACTATGACCTTCCTTATAGGATGAACTGGTTGGGAAAAGTCAGATATCAGTTATTTTTCAATTTATTTCCCCTTGGAATGATCAAGTTTCTCAGAGAAGATTCTATCCATCCTCTACCTAGAGAGAGACTGATTGCTGATGCAAAAAGACGCTTGAGGTCTCAGCTTCAAATGTCTCCTCATTCATTTCTTCCCCCAAAATTACTATTATAAAAATTTCAAACATACAGAAGAGTTGAAAGAATAGTACAACAGCTACCCTTGTATCTTCTATCTGTATTCAATAATTATTAACAGTTTGCCATATCTGTTCTCTTTCTCTCTAAACCTTTGAAGCTAGGGTGTCATCATGGACTTCACTCTTAAATATTTCAGTGTGTATCTCCTCAAAAATAAGAACATTTCCTATATAACCACATGTAGTATTGTCATGTCTAAGAAAAAATAACAGTAATTTTTGTCACTTAATGTCCAATTCTTATTCAAATCTCTAGTTGCAACAAAAATGCTCTTACTTTTGTGCATGGTTTCCCTGCCATAAACTACGCTTGGTATTCCCAAGTCCAGACTTTATCTTTATCTCTCCTGATAATAAATCTATAGTCTTTTTCTGGGGTTGGGGTAGGGGTAGTCATCTAGCCGTGTAGAGTTGGGGAGGGTATCTGATAGTTCTTCATTTGCAGTCACCTCCTACCATCACAAGCACCAAATACACATACCTTTATTTATTATTTATTATTATATTATTATTATTATTGAGACAGGGTCTTGCTCTGTTGCCCAGGCTGGAGTACAGTGGTGTGATCTCAGCTCATTGCACACTCCACCTCCTGGGCTCCAGCGATTCTCATGACTCAGCCCCTGGAGTAGCTGGGTCTACAGGCATGTGTCACCATGCCTGGCTAATGCTTGTATTTTTAGTAGAGATGGGGGTTCACCATGTTGGCCAGGCTGCTCTCGAACTCCTGACCCTCAAGTGATCGGCCCACCTTGGCTTCCCAAAATGCTAGGATTCCAGGTGGGAGCCACTGCACTCAGCCCCAAACACATATATCTTTAATGTCATTGCCAGCTGGACTTGGTGCTGCATCACCTGAATGAGCTTTTTGGGAATCTATATGACACATTGAACCAATTTTTGCCATTTCTCATTGCTAAATTAGGGTTCAATTTTCTCATGTTTGTTGCGTTGAGGTTGACCATGTTATTTATTGTTCAAACCAGAACACATTTGAAAGTACTGGGGCTCAGGAAATGATACCCTAAAGTATGATGCCTTGGCACACTGAGTACTTTGACCTAAAGGAGATTGGAAGGACTCAGAAGCAAAGTCTCTGTACCCTCCTGTCTCTTGTCTTTCCTTCCTTGAGGCAAGTCACGAAAACTAGAGCTCCTCTTCCCCGAAGCTAGTCACAAAACCCAGAAATATTACTCTAATCTTCTCCTGCTTTTTTTGTGTAGCAGCTGGCATAAAGAAGTTATCTGACCTACCATGTCTGATAATAGTTTATAGGCCTACCATGTCTGATTGTAGATTATAAGACCATCATTCCAAAAGACGTCATGTCCTGTACCCAGAAGGAAGAAATGTTACACAAAGAGGCCAAGAAAAATCTGAACAGACAGGCCTTGTTGGTTTTCCCCCTCAGTCTATTACCGTTCGACATGATCATACAATTAGACAATATCTGTTACCATTATCATCCCCTTTTTGTCCAGTTACATTTCTAAATGGCTGTCAATTCTTCATTGAATCTCAGCATAAAAATGGACAGTTTAACCTAGGTATTTGAGTCTTCATTTCTGAAGGCTCCTGTGTCAATGAAAACTTCTTGATTAAGTAGATTTGTTATGCTTCTCCTTTGTTAAGCAGTCTTTTGTTATAGGAGTGTCAGCCATGACTCTTACGATGGGTAAAAAGTGTAGCACCTTTTCCATGCCTACAAAAGTAAAAGTGGGCAGTATTATTAACTATGCCAAGATTATTAGAAGTGGTAAACTAGGCTTGTCAGATCAGCATATCATCACGTTAGGAAGAATTTCTCACTTACTTGCTTTCCAGCTTCAAAGTTTTTTTTCCTATGGCCCTCTCACCTGATCTCCCATCCTTGCAGCCTGTGTATTAATAAACAAACAAACTCTTTTCTGTGGTTTTATGGGGTTTTGTGAGTAAAAGTAATTGCATGTGTGCAATGAATATATTAACTTTACCCTAATTGAATTATCTTGAACTTTGATCACTTTATATCTATACCACATTTTGTTATTTTAATGGTCTTGAATACCTTGTTTCATAGAAAATAATATCTCTAATGCTTTTTAAAAAAATCCCCACAGGACCTATAGTAAAGTATTTTATGTGTTTAATAAATACCTGTTTATTTTATTTGATTAGAGCTCACCTTCACTATTTGAAACATAGAATACCAAATAAGTGTCAAGTAAATTGAAATTGGAAGGCATATAAGGGTTGTAAGATAGTTTTGAATTTGATTCTAGTGCTTACTGTTCCCTATATCTGAAATGCCTTCTCCTCATAGCTCTATGAAAATCATACTCATTTTTAAAGAACTACATCAAATTTGCCTCTTTTATGTCTTCTTTGATAATTTTCTCACAAAAAAGTAATTTCACTTTCCTCTAAAATCCTGTGACACTCACAATTCATATTACTTGTGGCACTTGTTCTATACATCTTATGTATTTCTTATTTATTTCATTTCTTCTAGTGCAGCGACTTTCACATTATTTTGGCTGCAACTCACTTTAAGACATATATTTGGCAGGTTGTGGTGGCTCACTCCTGTAATCCCAGCACTTTGGGAGGTGGAGGCAGGAAGATTACTTTGAGGTCAGGAGTTCAAGACCAACCTGGCCAACATGGGGATACCCCATCTCTATGAAAAATTAAAAAAAAAAATTAGCTGGGTATGGTGGCATGCATCTGTAATCCCAGCTACTCCGGAGGCCGAGGCAGAGAATTGTTTGAACCTGGGAGGCAGAGGTTGCAGTGAGCCAAGATCACGCCATTGCACTCCAGCCTGGGTGACAGAGCGAGACTCTGTCTCAAAAAAAAAGACATATATTTTACATTGCAACCTAATATGTACATATGTTTGTAACAGCACACACACACACGTATACACACATCACATATATTACTGAAATAAGAGTACCCCACAACAATACTTCCCCTTGCTGAGAATTATTTTCTAAATTATTGTTTTTAAAAGTGCTGCTGGATTCCCTCAAAATTGATTTCTTGACTCTCTAATGAATTGTGACCACATGGTTTTAAAAACATTGTTCTTTTGCAGGTCTTCTTAATTGGAATTCATATTTATAATTTACAGGTCCCTGGATGGAATAATAATTATATCTCTATACTCTTGAACCTCTGCTGAAATTTAGAATTTGATTTTACTGTGAATGCAGGTAACAAACTATTGTATTACTGGCAGTATCTATAACTTTGTCACCAATAGTAAACACAGATATTTTCATATCACATTATGTAAATTGTAAGTATCTTGGAATATCCTTCATACTCATCATTATTTTGGAATTATTGACATTAAGAGACCTGCTATTAGACCTTGTTACTTATCCATTAACAAAAAAAAAAACCCTTTGCTTTGTAATATTTTAATAACTGTATTTCCTTACAATTGAGTTCCTTTGTAATCTATGTGTTTTATTTTATACCTTTATAAACATTCTGAGAAGGGTTTCAAGGGCTTCACCAGCCTACCAAAAGTGTGCAACACAGAAGATTAAAACGCCCTGCTAGAACACTATAAGTTTCCTGGAGCAAATATCTGTCTCAGCATCTTTAATACAAAAAAGCCTCGATAAATATTTACTGGATACTTTATTTCTCCAGGTTACTTAGGGTAATTAAAACTTAGAAAAATCTAGTCAGACATAAGTCAAATAATGTTATGCTAAAAAACTAATTTGGTAATTTATAGAGAAAGAAATAGTTGGCTGGGTGCTCTAGATTAGTCAATTGCATAAAACTTTCTCATCCTAAGGGCTTGCTACTCCTAGGAATTTAAATTTTAGGGCAAATTGTAATTCAAGGTGATTAGACAAATAAGCAGTTAAGTAAAAAATTATTTCTTGGCCGGGCGCGGTGGCTCAAGCCTGTAATCCCAGCACTTTGGGAGGCCGAGGCGGGTGGATCATAAGGTCAAGAGATCGAGACCATCCTGGTCAACATGGTGAAACCCCGTCTCTACTAAAAGTAGCTGGGCATGGTGGCGCGTGCCTGTAATCCCAGCTACTCAGGAGGCTGAGGCAGGAGAATTGCCTGAGCCCAGGAGGCGGAGGTTGCGGTGAGCCGAGATTGCGCCATTGCACTCCAGCCTGGGTAACAAGAGCGAAACTCCGTCTCAAAAAAAAAAAAAAAAAAAAAAAAAAAAAATTATTTCTTGGGCCTCTGTAATAAAAAATACCACTGTGTGATATGTATAAATAAAACACATGACCTCTCTGCAATAAGGAATTTATTCTCTGCTTGGGAGACAAATGACTGTTAAATAAAAACAGTGTCAAGAGGGCAGGCACAGGTGTTTCAGGATATAACAAACAGTGTGGTCTGGTGAGAAGGTTGAGTTATGAAAGAAAACTGGGAGATAAAGCTTGAACTACATCAGCTGGGTTTGATTATGTAAGGCTCTGAATGCCAGGTCAAGGAGGCAGGACTTTATTTGACAGATATGTCAGACCTATAGGAGATTTTTCCATCCAAGAAAGGACATGATGAAGGCAATGTTTTAGGAAGTTTCATCTGAGAGCATTAAATAGGAGGTACTAAAGGACACTTCAGTTACAATCTCCAACATGCTGTCTTCAGTTGCTACTTTTCTCTTCCAGTTTTGAATCTCATACTGGTAAATTCTTGCTAGATACTTCCACCAGAACCTCAACTCAACACTGTGCTTCCAAAACCATACTAGTCTTCTTGTAAATGTGCAACTCCTTCCTTATTTATGTAATGGCATGTATGTTCTTAGAAATTGGACCATCTTTGATATCTCCTTCTCTGTCAACTGAGAACTGGGAACTTCCTCCAGTTGTTTCCATTATGAGCCTATACAATTCATGTATATTCAAAATACATATATGTTAATCTAGTGATAGAAGACTGAATTTGGGATCACAAAGAATTTTTTAAAAGGGAAATCTTACCTTTTGTTATTTGCAGTAAAACAGAACTGTGCGTGCCACCATTGCCCTTTGTGATTCTTCCAGCCCTCAAGAGACTGAGTTCTCAGGCTCTACTAATGAAGCCATCTATTATCTCCTTCTGAGTTCTACCTTTACCTCCTGAAGTGGCCAAATTATCGGTGCTCTGTTATGGCAGATTTGGCTAAGTAGTTAAGGCTCTTTTCAGGTAGGGAGAAACTAAATAAAGAAGGTATATGCTATTCTACACACATATTTGTATACATAAAGAGGATGATCAGGTGGGGACAAACAGTTTAAAAAGTTCGGTTTATATTTTGTATGTGGTTAAAATGTTAAGTGCTGATTGCCATATTCACCATTTTCCCATCTTACTTATCTCTTTTATTGTCTATTAGTCTGTTCTCAATGCCTCATCCTTTCTTTGACTGATTTCCAGGAAACTTCTGTTTAAACTGACTTTTACTCTGGAGGCATCTAATGTCATTGGTCTCTAAGAACTTTCTGAGACATAGGATCTCAGCATTTTGTAATATTGAAAGGAGCAGGTAAATTTTCAACTAAATCAAAATATGTAAAAGTTTGCTCATGAAATACCACCAACTTAGACAAACATTTTTCTTGGGTGTCTTAAATATGATTTGTATAGGAGATAAAGAACAAAGGAGATAGCCAGAACAGGTTGGTTCCTTTTCTAAGATCTGCTTGTTCTTTTTCACCACAAGCCATCTGAGTATCTGATCTTTATCAAGGCAGGGACAGGAGCTGCCCAGAGTTTCTGGTTTAGTCAATCCTTTAGGAATGGGAGAATGCATGTTCCTTGTGCAGTTTAGGCACTAGTGGCTTCCTGGATAATCCAAGGATCTTCAGGGCAAACAAGTTATCCTGCGTGTGGTCAGTACTTTATAGATTTTATTGAATTGGGAGATGCTGTTATAGCAGGGTTTCTCAACCTTGGTACTTTTGACTTTTTGGGCCAAATAATTTTTGTTGTGGAGGGCTTTCTTGTGCACTGTAGGATATGAAACAGCATCCCTGGCCTCTACCTGCTACATGCCAGTAGTACTTCTCCAATGTGACAAGCAAATTTATCAGTTTATCACTATCATTCCATTGCCCCTACTTTCTTTTTAACTTGCATATTAATCATTTGAAACTGTTTTGGGGTGAGATGAACACTTGCTTCCCGCAATAGATGAGAGATGAAAGGATTTTATTGTCATATACTAAAAGTGGACTCAGCAGGTAAATGGAACGTTACCTAATTACTGACAGAAAAAGCAGTTCAGGGTGAACTCCTTTAAAACAAATATTAACACCCTTTGTTTAGTTTCTCTAACATCAAATTGACTTATATCCAAGAATTATAGAGTGGATCAAATCATTCAATTCTTTGGGAATATAACTAACAACCGATTCAACTTAGAAGTTTCATTAGGAAATTCCGCGGTCAAAATTAGGCGTTAGTTGGGGCATTTTACTGAGGGTTTTTTTCGTTATGGCCACATGAACAATAACTAACTCCTGGTTTAAACATATTTCACATTAAATATGCCATGTTCCAAGGCAGCCTCCTTCCGTCCCATTAGTGGCATAAATACTTGGAATGGGCATGCTGTCCGTTAGTTAGTATTGAGAAATGGTCACTTTCTACTCCTAGGTGAGTGTACGTGACTACCTTCCCCGCTTTCAGTGAACCCCAAGACTTGAAGCGTCTGTGGGTACGCCTCTAGTGGGGACAACTCCTCCCTTCCAACTCCATCGCAGAGAACCCAAAGTTCGAAACCAGCAGAAGGAAAACCAACAAAGCACGCTTCACCTGCGGAACCCGGCGAGAGGCGAAATTCTCGCAGAAAAGAAGAAAAAGCAAAGGCTTTCCGCTCCAACCAATCAGATGAGATAATTCTTGGCACGCCCCTTTACATCTACCAGTCAGCATCTAGCTCACTTGGCCGCCCACTGACACCGGGAAAAGGTCTTTAAATTTTATTAGTACAGCTTTTCTCACAACCTTCCTCCCGTCATTGTAGGCCATTCCACGAACTCTGCTCAAAAGAGGAGAACAGTGCAACTATGCCAAAGCTGATCAGTCTCGCGTTGAGCAGCGAAACTATAGTCTTCGCCAACAAAACCATGGGTTCTAAGGGGAACGGGGAAAGAGAAAATCGGATTCTGGAAGGCAAACTACCACTCCCAAAGGGCCTTGCGCGGACTCAGCGCGCGTGGGCCGACGGGCGGGCTTTTGTAAGGGGGACTGCTGAGTGTCACGGGCCTCCTTCCGACTTTCTGAACGCGAGCCAGCTGGTGGGCGGGACCTGAGGCAGGCGGAGCCGCTGCAGGGTCGGCTCCGAATCTCTGTGGTCTCCTCCCTCTGGCTTTTGCGTCGGCGACGTCGAAGGGGGCGTGGCCTGCGCGGAGTCTGGTAGTGGGTGCGGGCGCCTCGGGACGTTGGTGACGCGTCCCTTTCCAGCTCAGCGGTGTGTGAGGTGTCGCGGCCCCGCCGGCGATTGGCTGTTGAGAGGCGATACGCGGCGGCCGTTGGTCACCGGCCGCCCGGAGCAAGACCCGGGGAGGGCCGGGAGGATATGGGGCGGCAGTGGCGGCGGCGGCGGCAGCAGGAGGCGGGCGTGGACGAGCCGGCGGCCGCAGGAGCGGCAATCCCCGGAGTCCTTCTGTGAAGCGCCGTTGTGGGGCCCCCGGAGAGGGCGGCCAGGACGCGAGCTGCTGAGGAGCCGCTCCGCCAGCGCCGCCGCCCTTACGACTCTCCGTCCCATCCTCGCGCTCCTGCTCCGGCTCCTCCATCTTGGCCTCGGCAGTGGCGGCTGCTGGGAGGATGTGCCGCCTTCTGGCAGGGGGAAGAAGGAGGAGAAGATGAAGAAGCATCGGCGGGCCTTGGCCCTGGTCTCCTGCCTCTTTCTGTGCTCTCTTGTCTGGTGAGTAGCCGTGACGACAGGGGAGTTCCCGTGAGGGGAGAAAGCGGGGAAGGAGCAGCCCAGGTCACACCCCCAAGTCATCTCGGCTTTTAGGGTCCGGGTGTCCAAGGCCCCCGTGGAGGGACAAACGGATTACTTCGCGACTCTTGCTCTGGTCTAGTAGTGCTCTGTGCGGAGATTTTCATGGGGTATTTCGGCATTTACAGAGACTCAGTGGGAGAGAGAGGGAAGCCCCGAGTGCCTTTGTACTCAGCTCTGCCCCTGAGAGACCGGGTTTGGGGTGAGTGTTCAGGTCGGTGGTAAGGCAGTCGCTCCGATTTGCCGCCGGTCTTTGCGTTCCTAGCGTGGCAAAGGCATAAAGCACGTCGGATGTGATAACGTTTCGGACGTGCGATTTTAAAACGTGAGTCGTCAGGAAGGTTAAGAGTCATGGATAAGCAGTAGTTCTCCTGGACATTTCTCGCGCAGGGCTTGACCCCAGGTACACTTGGGCCGCTGTTTTTGGAAACTTGGGGTGTGTGTTTGTTACGAAGCACCTTTTCAATTGGTTTGGTGGAGACGGTGTCTTCCATGTAGAGTGTGTAGTAGTTTTTGGTAATGTCCCTTAGTAAGGGGAAGGTAAATACTGTATTTGAAGGCGGGAAGAGTGCTTTGTCCCTAAAGCACTCCCTAAGTTTTATGGAGTTTCTGTTAATACCAGGCACTTCTGGAGTTTTTTGAAGAGCAGAGAGAACTTGTAAGTCTAAGGACTGCTGTCAGTGTACTTGGAAAAGCCATTCTTTCCTCCCAGGGAATTTCTTCAAAGATGTGTGACAGTTGATGACTGAAAAGATGCTTCTTCAGTCAAGGCGATTTGCTCTTTGTTATATTAAAATAGAAATTAGGTTTACTGTTTAACTTATTTCTGCAAAAAACCAACAAAGTTTTCATTTTTATGGATGCCTAATGGATTCCAGAGGCACTGAAATAGCAGAGTTGTTGCTCATATAAAATAATACATAAGCAAGGGGAAGAGAAAACACTTGCGTAACTAAGGGATTTTGATTGGAAGGATGATAGAAGTTTTCAAGAACAAAAAAGAAATTGACCTCTTACCTTTCATTCTGAATCCTTTTAATACCCTCCTTCCGTTTTTAATAAAATCCTCCTCTTTCTACTTATTGTGTTGGGCACGGTGAAGTGCTTATAAGAGATAAATCCACTCACCTTATTTTAAATTTAAATTTGTAGATGCTGAAGCTTGCGTTCATTTCCATCTCTTTTGGGGCTGCCTAGTTATTTGTAGATTGTGTATTTTCTTTCCTCTTTCTCCTTGGTCTTGCCCATCTTTAAACCGTGTCATTGTTTATCAAACTTCCTGAAATGGCTAATGAAGGAAAAGGTTAACACTTCCAAGTTTAAAAACACACCAGTATCTCTGGCTTTTTTTTTTTTTATAATTTGATGGTGAAAACGAAATCAAGCAATAGAATGTGATTCTTAACAATCATTTGTATATCTAAGTTAACTCTGCTTCTTCTGTTTCTTTTGGGAATTTCTGGCTATCTTTCATTATGCTAACCATCAATATGTTTTCTCACCTTCATTCATTAGCTACAGTTAAGAGATAATGACCTGTTAGGGGAAAAAATCCGTTGGCCTGATATTGAAAGTAGTAGTGATAAACTTCTGTCAAGTTTTTAACTCCTAGTGAGAAAAATGGATATGGAGACTTTAAGAAAGGAGTATAAATATTTTAAGAAATTTTAGCTTGAGAAACTGTTGGGTTAGTATATTTTGAGATTTGTTTAGACTGCCAAATTTAGAGACATTTTAATTATTATTTAGCAAAACAATTAAAAGGCATTAAAATAGGACATTAAGGCTTAAAGTTTTTTTTTTGAAGGGTGATGATAATGAGATCGGAGAAGAGGAGTACATGGTGATGATTGGCAAAGGATGTTTTGTCTTTGGAGTCTCTGCTTTCTTGCCAAGTTGAAATTATGGCACTGACTTACTGGATTTCTAACTTCTGCTACAATCTGGTGTGGTATTTCTTTTTTCAACAATCCCATCTCTTTTAACAGGAATGGGTACCAACAAGTCCTAGGGTTAGAGAAAATGTTTTCAGGAGTCAGTGAGTGCCTTTTGGTAGCCACGTTTGTCTCTCTTGTTATTCACAAATTGTCTCAAAATTTTGTGATCTGTTTCTGTTTTGTAGATATTTTACAATATTCTAATTTCTAAGGTTTCCCCTCTCATGCTACCAATATTATTGTATTATATTTACTATCATAATTCTATAGATCTTGATTATGTCTCCCCTCTGCTTTTGTCTTTCAGCCTGCAGTACTAACCTTAGATTATGTTAACAGAAAAACCATTTCATCTATGTCAGTAATAATTTTTGTTGCTATTTTTTCCTTTTGAATACTTTATGATTTTTGATCAAGTAGTATAGAGTATGCTAGGCATAAATGCACTATAGCTGCAGCACAGAGCAGTGATAGCTAATGTTTATTGTCAGCTATCTCTGTGTCAGGCACATGATGTGTTCTTGACAATAATATCTTTAATATTCATAAGAACCCTATAAGATAGATATTATTAACTTCCTTTTGCATTTTACATGTGAGGAAGTAGAGAGGTTAAGTAACTTGGATAAGGTTAAGCAGCTGTTAAGCTTTGGAGCTTAAATTTGAACCTAAGCAGTGCAGGCTCCTGACTACCATAGTCCTTTGTAGGTCAGAAGGCCTGTATTTTGTATATGTGGCTCCATCATTTACTAGATATGTGTTCTTTGAACATACTATATAACTTCTTTGAACCTGAGATGTTATATCCTCGGAATGGGCAGATTGATCCATTCAAACCTCACAAAGTTGTTAGGAGGATGAAGTAATACAAATGACAGATCTTTGTAACACAATAACAATGTATTATGTAAATATTTCATCATAATATTATTTAACCAATTTTTTTCTCATACCTACTATGCCAGATGTTTTTATGAGCGCTGAAAATCCAAGAGAGAGGTTCACCAGCTTGTCTTGGTTTTAACACTGGAAGTTGTATAACCTAGGAATTCCCTGCATTAGTTTCCCATGCCTGCGGTAACATTGCCACAAATTTAGTGGCTTAAAGCAACACACATTTATTACCTGACAATTCTGTGGATGAGAAGTCCAAGATATGTCTCACAGGGCTAAATAAAGTTAAGATGTCAGTTAGGCTGGTTCTTTCTGGAGGCCCTGAGGGGAGAATCTTTTTCTAGAGGCTGCCTGTATTCTCTGGCCCCTTCCTTACATCACCACTCCAACCTTTTTCTTCAGTCCTCATGTCTACTAATGACTTGTCCTCCTGCCTCTTCCTTTTATAAGGACTATTGTGATTACCTTGGGTCCACCCAGACATTCCAGGATAATCTTCCTGTCTCATAATCCTTAATTTAATCACGTCTGCCAAGTCTCTTTTACCATATAAGGTAACATATTTAGGGATTAGGATGCAGACATCTTTGTTGAGGGGAGAGCATTATACAGCCTGTACCCTATACCATACTCCCTCAGTCCTGGGCGAACTGGGAAAGCTGCATCACCCTAAAGAGGAAAAAAAAAATGTATTTAGTGGACATTCTGAGTGTGTCCCCTAATTAGTAAAACCTTGTGCATGCACCTTAATTGTTTATAAGTTATATACATGTGCCAATATGGTAATAGTATATTAGTATATGTAATAAATTAATGCAAGTTAGATATTTTAAGAAAAATGGGAAAAAATAATTTCTGTTAACAGCACCTTTTGCTCATTAAAATAACAATTTTTAGTGAGAGCTCTGTGATTGACCTACTAGATTATTTTACGTCGTAGTATAGAAGAGGAATAGCTTCAATTACTTAGGAGTCAGCCCTGTCATTTTCTTGTTGGCAGTGCTTGCATGATTAAATTCTTTGCAGAAAGTTTTTAAAAAGCTGCTTCCCGATGTTGTGAGGGTCAGTTTAGTTAAAAACCTAATTCCTAAGTCTACCTAACTGGGCAAACATCAACCACAGTGAATCATGGTGTGCTGTTGAGTAAAACAAACCCATTGTTTGTGGGACTTCCACTCCTTCCCTGGGTTTCTGCCAGTAGTTTTTGCTGTTCTTGATGTGTGACCATTAGACCAAGTATGAATCCTTACATTAATCTTTGTAAAACTTATTTTTTTAAACTAATCAAATCTATTCTTCCTTCACCCCAAAAGATCATCTTGGAGAAGCTCATATTTAGACTTTCGAGAAGAGTTTGACATTTAAGCAATTCTCATATATTTGACAAATATAATATAACAGGTACTTACAGAGATTTTTAGGAACAGCAAAGGAAGAATTCATAGCCTGCTTATGGTTCTGTCATTAATTATATGCCTTTGAACAAGTTACTTCTGTGAACCTCAGCTCTCATCCATAAAATGGTCTGCAAGATGGATAGTTCACGATGAGAGAATTTTGTTATAGGCAGAGAGAACACTCTCATTGAATTATCTAGAGCATGAGTGTTGGTGTGGAGATAAGGGAAAGGAGGCCTAGAGCTAGGTTTTGAAGGAATTTGATTATCATGCAGATGAATTTGGATTCTAACCACCTGGCAGAGGATGAGCAAGTGAAGAAGTTTAAACAGGAGAAAGGAGCATGAGGTCACGTGGATCTTTTAACTAGATAGCTATGGAGGATAAAGTGGAATGTAGGGGACACACTTTGGAGGTAGGGGGTCCTAAATCATGGTCCCACTAGGAGAAAGTTGATACCTAAATCAAGATGTTGGCCTTTTTGACCTTAGTAGTAATTTTTCTGTGTATGTCAGCCCAGTTTTTATCAATTAAAGAGGTTTATTTCCTGGTTTGTGATTATATTTCTGTACCCTTTTGCCTTTTCTCTTATAATTGCTGTTCTATTAATATGCGTAAATGAGCAGAAAAAATTTAAAAACTAGAATATACAAACTGTCTTTTGTTTTTTGAGGTGATGAATAGAACATACTGGAAACATATTGATAAAGCATATTGAAAATTCCCCAAAAAATCTGGAGAAATTTTTTTGCTTGTTTTTGCTTCTGTCTCTTAACTTTAAAGGTTCTGAATCTATTTCTCTTCTGAATAATATTTGAAATAAATAAAATAAAATACCCCACTTCTCCAAATCATTTAATGCCTTTTTCTCTTTCCTTGAATAAACCAATGAAAGATGACATTTTAAAAAATGATTTTTTTTTTTTTTTTTAGTGAAACTTAATGTGAAAGACTAAGGTAAAAACAGGTATCTTTGCTCTGGGATGTATATTCCAAAGAAAGCACCTGCTATTGATAAGAGGTGTTGGATCATAAAGTATCAGATCCCTTCAGACACGTTAGATGAAGCCAGCTTGCCTTAGTAGGAAAAGGTCTGTGAAAGATGGTGTGTGACATGTTTGTATAACATTTGAACACTTGTGTCCAATAAAAGTCAGCAAATAATGTGTTTCATGTTGTTCCTTTATGTTATTAAGCATTTGAGGAAATACTGGAATGGAAGCAGGTGGTAGGGTTGACAGGCAATGGAAAAAAATAAAAGGTATCAACTCTTACTTTTGAATATGGGTTATTTCATTTTTCATTTGTTCATGAACTTGTACATTATTCTTTCAGTTTTCTAATAATTTGAATGGAGAAATGAATCAATATGTATAATTAATATTGTCATGCTTAGAATGTAAGGGGAACTTAGAAAAAATGTGACCGCTTTATTATTCTCAAGCCATCTTCAAATACACCTATATATACGTGATACTTTAGTAGTTTATACATAACTAGAAAGAAATAAAATCTCTGTACTTGAAACTTATCTATATGTTTCAGATTATACTTTAGTGCCAGTTGTATGTTACCTGTTTTGTTTTTCAAGACCATATTTTAGAGTAATTTCAATAGTAAAATTGTGCATGTCATAAGGAAATAGGAAATTGCTCTTAAATGTTTGCAGTATAAGAATATTAATCCTTTGGGATGAATTTGTTTAATAAACACAAGCTTTTTTTAAGACTTTATTTTTATAATGAATTACTAGTTAAAATTATTTTTACATAAAAGTGACACCTAGCTTTATTAGAAAGTATTCTATAACATTAATATGGTTCATAGGTACTAAGCTAATTTTGTATTATTATTTAGTGTTTGTAATCTACTGGGGAAAAACATATAAAGGCTAAGAACAATAGTAAGCACTACTATGTAAGCTATTCATTGACTCTAGATACTTTGATAATTTGTTGTGTAGAAATAAGATGGACTGTTTCAGAGTTAAAAATGGGAATTTATAAATCCACTTAAAATATTATTTGATTATCCACAATGTATTTGGTGTGGTGAAGGATACAGAAAAATTGTGAGACTTGAGCTCTGTATATAGGCTACTTGTTGCAATACAGATGGTGGTATAGTGCGAAAGGCATAAAACTACGTCAAAGCTTGGTTGTAGTCCTTTCTTTACATTATTAATATGAACATTTATTGAGTGCATATTTCTCTTATAAGTACTAAAGACTATTCAGTGAAATATAAGCTAAATCATTTTATTCTCTGTATAGCTGTTTTAAGACAGACACTTCATTTTAAAGATGAAGAAAGGGGACACAAAGAAGTTAACCAGCTTGCCCAAGTTCTCACAGCCAGTAAGCAACAGAGCCAGAAACTAAGAAGGCCATGTTCTGAGCCTGTGTTCTCTTAACCAGTATGCTGTGCTGCCAGTTGACTGATAGATGGTCTTGGACAAGTTTCTTCACTTTTTCTAGTTAATAATTTTAACTGGCAAAGTGTCAGTTATTTTTCATCTGAAAATGTGGGTGCCTGGATTGGCCTAGGAAGGAATGGAAATTGCAATTGTTCATGAAACTTTTAAAAGAAGTACACATACCTAGGCTTCTTACCTTGGAGATTTTGTCAGTAAATTTGTGATACTTTTTTATGCATTCAAGTCTGTATTACTGTATTAGATAAATTCAGGGGTTTTTTGTATGTCTAACATTTTAAGGTGTCTGATTTTAATTGTTGATTTTAATTGTTTCTGTGTTGTTAGTAAACAACACAGAAAAGTGAATTACAGAGTAAGTGCTTAAGAGGAAAAAATGAGGGCTAGAGTTCTGAAGGAAGGCTTGACTTGGGTTTAAGGGAAATGTATGGTTTATAAAGTCTGCTTCTGTGTAAACAGCTTCATGAGCTGAAACAAGATGTACTGGTGTTGATAATATGAATAATAGCTATTTCTTTATCTGTGCATGTGTACGTCTGTCTGCCTGCATGCAGTGGGTAGATGGCACTGAATTGTTAAGGAGAAAGAGAGTCAATAAAAGAGATACTCTAGTTAATATGGGTGGGAGTGGTAGTAAACAGAAAAGCCTGGGGAGAAAGAGATAAGAGTTCAGGGATTATGATAGATTTTGCAAGCCAATCCAAAGAATTAGATAAGAAGATTCAGCAAGGGAAGTGGTGTTGTGAGAGCATAATTTTGACGTCATTGTGCTAGATATATTTTAGAGGAAAGAGACTTAGAGGGATGAATACAATTGGCTTTCCACATCCACAGAGTCAACCAATCTCAGGTTGAAAATATATTTTAAAAACAAAAAAAATATCAATACAGCAATAAAAATACAAATAAAAACAATGTAGTATAACAACATTTACATAGCATTTACATGTATTAAGTTTTTAAATCACCTCAATGTTTATATGAGAGGACATGCATAGATATTTTAAGTCATCTCTAGATAGTTATATGGGAGGATATGCATAGGTGATATGCAAATTCCATTTTATGTAAGAGACTTGAGCATTCTTGGATTTTGGTGTCTTTGGCATCCTGGATGCAACCCCTTCTGGATACCAAGGGATGCCTGGACTAAAAAGCTCTTGGAGTAATTGAGGCTTGTCATAAGAAGGACTTAATCTTGGCAGTAGAAATTAAGAAGAGGGTACATTAAATAGAGGTGTTTGAGAAGGTAAATGATTTGGTTTTGTGAAAGGTTGGCAAGCTGGCAGTGCAGTACAGCAGATAGCAGCATTAGGCTAGGACTCTAAAGAACTGGATTTTGGTTTGCTTCTAACAAAACTTTGTTCAACATCCCTTTCTGCCATCTATCTTAATACAAAGTGATATTTAGTTAGGCTTCTATGTGCTGTATCTTGTACAGGATTCTGGTGGACAAAACAAAGTAGCTGCTTTTTTGAAGCACACTGTTACCAAGAGAATACATTCTAGGGCCTACTATGAATCTGTGAAATAAAGTTCAATGAGAAAAGAAATGTTAAGCGTTTTTTGTTTGTTTGCTTGCTTGTTTTGACTTGGGCAACTAGAAGAATTGGTGGTGGTTAAAAAGAAGCGAAAGAGTTGGCAAAGGGCTTGGAAAGGGAAGGAGCTGTTAGTTGGAGGTGAATGGAATATCCAAGTGGAGACATTTTATAGGCAGTTAAAAATGAAGATTTGAATGCAGATAAAATTTGGCCTGGAGTTGTTCTCATACAGAAGAGGTCCCCAGCCCCTGGGCTGCAGACCGGTCTGTGGTCTGTTAGGACCTGGGCTGCACAACAGGAGGTGAACAGCAGGTGAGTGAGCATTACTGCCTTAGCTCCACCTCCTGTCAGATCAGTAGTATCAGATTCTCAGACAATCACGAACCCTATTGTGAACTGCTCTCGTGAGGGATCTAGATTATGGGCTCCTTATGAGAATCTAATGCACTCCCACCCCATCCATTGCAAAATTGTCTTCCGCAAAACTGGTCCCTGGTGCCAAAAAGGTTGGAGACTGCTGTCATAGAGGGAATCATTTTTGAAAGAGAACATTGGATTTTTGAAACAGAATATTGAACTGTAGGTAATTAGAATAAAGAAAGGTGCCAAGCATTGTAAAGCTCTGAAAAGCAGGAGGAAACTGGAAAGGATAGATGGCGAGAGATTTAAGGAAATCATTTGAATGGTCAATGATATAAAATTTCTTAGATAAGGTTGGAGAGCTTGAAAACCGAGAAAAGGGCCTTGTCTTCAAATGAGGGAAGTGATTGATAGCTTTTAGGAGTGGAGAATAGAAGATATTTGGAGAGCTGGTAGCATGAATTTCACACATTTGTTTGGCAGCCAGGAGAGGTAGAAGAGTACTTAAAAAAAAAGTTAACATGCAGAGTAGCTTGATACTTGTGTGCTGCAACCCATTCTGCACAGTGCCACTGCATTTCTCTTATGCGCAACTTTGATTATGTCAGTCCCCATTGAAATATCTTTCAAACGCTCCTTGAAGGATCAAACTTTAAACATTGATAATTTTTAAATGCCTGCAGTCTGACCCATATCTACTGCAGCTTTATTTTCCACTTTTCTAAATGGAGATTTTCTGTTTTAGCATAGTTGATCTGTTGGCCTGGTAGTAATTTATTTGGGGACTATTTTTGTAGTTTCTAATTGAAAATTAAGGTAACAAAAATATTGTTACTTGTGTTTTGGAGGCTAAGTACACTGTACTTAATTTCTGAAAATATATTATCAAGTATAGTGTATGATTATTTCCAGCATCTTAGAGGACAAGTTGTATTGGCTGAATTTCTAATGGTAGGTTTAGATATAAAAACAGAACATATCACATTGTTTAGTAAGTGCTTCTCCATGTTGGATCAATGAAATTATAGGCTAATTTAGTGAACCAGTTTTCTAAGAGAATTTAATATGTGGAATATTAAGCTAAGAGAATCCAAGACCCAATCCTACATCAGAGTGAAGATTAAAAGTCAGAACCACTGAAATGCAAAGGTTTAATTAGAAAACAGGCACAGGATCATAAAACTTTCATCAGCTAAGCTGTACGATTGCATGTGATTTGACTATGGACTGTTGAAGCAGCCAAATAGAGTAAAAACTGCAAGGAGAAAGAGGTCCAGTGTGCTTGTACCTATTAGCAGATAGATCAAGCAGAAGAGAAGCAACCTTAAAAGAGCTCCAGGCTGATACGTGGTTTAGAAGAATATCTGTCTTTTAATAAAACATTGTGATGGAAAGAAAGTAGGTTGCTTAAGCCAAGGCACTAGAGGCCTGGTGATCTCTTGGTCTTGTTTTACAACCAGTGTTTGACCAAAATGGCTTCCATATTATTCACCCATTTTCCACAAGTTTCTCAATACTGATAGGATTTCTGTAAATTTTTTCAGGTATCAGGGAAGTAATACTCAAAAAACCACAATTTTCGCTGTTAACTTTTGCCCTACTTTGCTAATTGAGTAGCTGGCACTGTATTTCTGTACAAGGGATTCGTTTTGAATTTATGTTCAAGGAGCAATTCTTTATTACATAGTTCAGTTCTTTCTTTTATCACAAAGTCTTTTCTGATTCTCCTTTTTAAAGCTCTTATCAAAAGCTTTTCCAATTCATAGTCAAAGTAGGAGATCATTGTACTGGCAATAGGGCAGTATATTCTCTGCCTTGGAGTTGCTTTGTCTGTGCAAAACAGAAAATAAACAGTTAATTTTAGTTCAGTGTGTATGTGCTCTGGTAGAGATAACCAAAGGGTTGTGGGAATTTAGAGAGGGGCCACCTACCAACCCGATTGTAGAAATCAGGAAAATAATTTAGACCCTTACTTGTTTATTGTCCCAAGAGAGAAGAATTACTGTATAGGTATTTAGTTAGGTTTTAGATAGGAGTGGGAGCAGGTATAGAACATTCTTGAAAGAGGGAATAGCATGCGCCAAAGACATGAGACAGGCATGGTCTGTGTTAAGGAACTACTACAGGTAGTTCTGTGTCACTGAAGCATAGAGTGAAAAGCAGGGAGAGTGGCAGGAAATATGAAGCTGAAGACTTAGTAGAATTTTAGAGATTTTTAAATAGCATGTGGAGAGAAGCTTGAGTTTTGTCATGTAGTTAATGGAGTCTATAAAAGGTCTTAAGCAGGGGAATGGTAATGTGATAATCTACTGTTAGATATTTGGCAGAGGTGTGAAGGATTGATTCGCAGAAGTAGCAAGTTAGGAATTAGGGAGGTCTGTTAGGAGGTTGCTCTAGGTAAGAGATAAGGGCTTGAGTTAAGGCAGTCAGAATGGGGATTGAGAAATGATTTAAAGAAATTTAGAGTAAAATAAACTGGAGATGGTCAAGGGAGGGTGAAGGCAAAGGAGTAGTCACAGATGTTTTTCAGGTTTCTAGTTTGAGGACTGGGTAGATAGCAATACCAAATGATGGGATCAAGGATATGGGAAGAAGAGATTTGGAAAAGGAAGCTAATGTATTCAATTTTGCATTTAGTCATTGTTGAGATGTCTTGGAGTATGAAGGAAGAGAGATGCAACTTTTAAATGAGCTTTATTTATCCTCACCATTAATGTAGGGTATCATAGAAGGTTTTAAGGAATGGACTAGTTAGGAAAAGATAAGGGCTGAAGATAAAAGTTTTGGTAACCATCAACTAAAAACCATGAGAGTAGGTAAGTCTCCCATGTAGAATATAAAGGCAGAGATTCAGAATCAGACCCTGGGAGCATCAGAATATAAATAGTGAACAGAAGCAGCATATCAAAGGAGGCTCAGAAGCTGGAGTCAGCGAGAGATGAGAAGCAGAAGTGTGTAATTTGACAAGTCAAGGAGGAGAGGGTTTCAAGTGAAAACAGCAGTCAGAGGTACCACATGGAGCAAGGAAGTCAAAAAAAGTTAACTTCTGCCATACCATACTAGTCTCAATGGTACAAAGGGCAGAAACTGGATTGCAGCAGGCTGAGGACTTACATAGAAGGTGAAGAAGTTGAGATTGTAAGTATAAACTACTGTGAAATTTTATAGATGAAAGTAGATAGAAAAGGTAGTGGCTGATAATAACTGACATTTCAGTGCATATTGTATGCCATGCTCAGCATAGCATATACATTTATTTCAGTTCCTCCTAATAAGCCCATTTTATGGTGTTGATATTGAGTTGAGGCATACAGGCTGGCTGGCTTCACTTCTTTTTCTTTCTTGAGGCAGGTTCTCACTCTGTTCCCCAGGCTGGAGTACAGCAGCATGATTACAGCTCACTGCAGCCTTGACCTTCCCAGGCTCTGGTGATTCACCTTCCACCTCAACCTCCTGAGTAGTTGGGATCAGAGGTGTGTGCCACCATCCCTGGCTAATTTTTGTATGTTTTGTCAAGACAGGGTTTTGCCTTGTTGCCCAGGCTGGTCTCGAACTGGGCTTCTCTTATTGTTCATACTCTTGGATGAAAGTATTAATCTAATTTTTACAAATAAGGAAACTGAAGCTCAGAAGTGAAGTAACTTGCCCACCTTGCAAACTTAGATCTTTCTCTCCAAAGTGTGGGATTTTTCCGTATTGCTACATTTCATGTTTAATATTTTCTAGCCAACAGATAAGTGAAAAGAAAGGTAAGAAGATAATACTGATACATTCACTCAAGAATTGGTGATAGTCAAAGCTATTTACAGTATAATACAAAAAGAAAACAACTATCACAAAGGAGGAGTTCTGTTTAGTTACTTCATGATATTCATAGTGGCGACAAGTGGTAAATATGAAGGCCATGTGGTGTAGTGGCTAAGAGGCCCAGGCTTCAAAGTAAAAAAGATCCAAGTTTTAACCCCAGGTTCCCACTTATTAGTTATAGGATCTTGAACATGTTATAAAACCTATATAGGCCAGGCACAATGGCTGACACCTGTAATCCCACTTTGGGTGGCTGAGGCAGGTGGATCACTTGACCCCAGGAGTTCAAGACTAGCCTGGGCAAAATCCCATCTCTTCCAAAAAATATAAAAATCAGCCAGGCATTTTGGTGCTTGCCTTTAGTCCTAGCTACTCTGGAGGCTGAGGTGGAAGGATCATTTGAGCCCGGGAAGGGGGAGGCCACAGGGAGCTGAGATTGCACTGTTGCACCCCAGCCTGGGTGACAGCAAGACCCTGTCTCAAAAAAAAAATTACAGCAAAATGCACAGATCTTAGCTGTATAGTTGTATCAGTTTTGACACATGTGTGTACCCCATCAAGATAGAGAATATTTTCACCACCCCAGAAAGTTCTTTCATGTTCCTTTCTGGTGAATCCCCCAGAGGCAATTAGTGATCTGATTTCTGTCACCATGGATTAGTTTTGCCAATTCTGGAACATCATCTAAATGGAATTATACAGTATTTACTCATGTGTTTGACTTCTTTTACTCAATGTAATGTTTGAGATTTATCCATTTTGTTTCCTTTGTCATTCTTTCCTTTTTATTGCTACATAGTAGTACATTATATGAATATACTATAGTTTGTTTATTCTTCTGTTGGTAGTTATCTGGGCTGCTTCCAGGTTTTGGCTACTAGTAGTAAAAACGACTAGGGGTATTCTTGTACAAGGCTTTTTGTGGACATAGTTTTCATTGCTCTTCAGAAGTACCTAAAAGTGGAATTGTAACTGTCGAAACAGATGGATATTGTATGCTTCTCGATACAATATCCTGAGAAAGTTGCAACATCACCATAATATCCTGAGAAAAACACAATGAAGGATTCTGACTGAGAATACCTAATCTGAATCTGGTCATCATAATTCGTCAGACAAATCTCGCATAAGGACCATACTATTTAGAAAGAAAAGGGACTTAGCCTTCAAAAATGTTAGTGCTGCATAAAGTAAAGCTCCAGAGCTGTTCCAAGTTAAAGAATGCTGACTAGACATAACAAATGCAGGACATGATCATAGATTTAATTCTGTACTGGAAAAAGGAGGAATTCTATAGAAGACATTATTGGATTGACAAAATGGCAATGTGGACAGTAAATTTTTGTGTCAATGTAACATTTACTGAAGTTGATAGCTATATTGTAGTTATGCAAGAGAATATTCCTATTCTGTGGAAATAGATATCAAAGTATTTTAGAGGTAAATTACTGGGAGAGAGGGAATAGAGAGAAAGAGGGAGGATGAGTGAGCATGAGCAAATGACAAATAATGGAACAAATTAAGTAAAATATTAATAATGGGTTGATACAGCTGAGGCATTTGTAGATTTTGTGTGTGTGTGTGCTATGCTGCCTACTTTTGAAATTTGAAATTATTTCCAAATAAAAAATTTAGAAACTGAGCTTGGATTTTCTCCCGTGTGTGAGAAGTCGATAGATCCATTCATTTGTCATCAGTCTATTTCAGTTTTTTCCATTCCTTGTGCCAGTTTTGCTGTTTTTTAAGAAATTTATCTATTTCTCCTGTTTTCAAATATACTGGCATACATAGTTTATAATATTTTATAATTTAAAAAATCTGTTTTCTCTGTGGTTATTTTTTTATTCCATATTTTGTTAATTTCCATCACTATATTCCCTTGATTGATTTTGCCAGAAGTTTGTCTAATACTTTCTTCAAAGAACCAACTTTTGCTTTTCTTAACTTTCTTTGCTGTTTTTTGTTCTTTATTTTGGCAATGTCTGTCCATATATCCTTCGTTGTTTCTTTGCATTTATACTGTCTTTTATCTTTTTGAGTTCTTTTGCTTTCAGCATATGTGTTAATGTGTTTGTGTTAATGTATTTAGAAGCATAGTTTTCCTGCTGTTGTCTATTTACATACCACCAATTTTGATTGGTAGTCTTCTGCTGATTATTTCATAATGTGGTTTCCTCTTTAACCTAAGGATTATTTTGCTATGTATTTCTTGCTTCCAGCTTGGGATATTGTTAGCTGTCTTTCTGTTTCAGATTTTGTTGCAGCATGGTTATTAGATCTTGAGTTTTTGGAATATGAAGCTGCTTTTGAGGCTTTAGTTTATGATCAGTGTTTGGGAAATATTCCATATGTCCTTGAGAAGAATGTTTTAATTTGTATTTGGTATAAAATTATGTATCTTTGATTGAGCTTATTTCTTACATGGAATATAAATATCATTTTGTCCACTTAATCTTTTATTTTGTGAGGTAATTTATAATAGGCCACCATAAATTTTGGTTATTCTCTTTCCACCAGTAGCTTTGCTGGTGGTTGTAGTATATATTCTCCATTGTTAGGTGCATACATATTTGTAATTCTTTCTTCTTTTTACTCATAGATAATAAATCACTGTCTTAGTAACATAATGTTTTCCATCTTGTTTGGTTTCTGTGTTAATTAAAAGGGCTACTTTGTTTCTTTCATATTTTCTTAAAACTATATTTACTTACTCAAATTTTTAAATGAGTTGAAAATTACCCCTGATGTTTCCTAGCATAATAATTGGTACTTCCTGGGTAATGTTACATGCCTGTGAAGTTACTTCATTAAAACTCAGAGAAAAACAACTCATTTGAAAGTGACAGACTCCAGTTTAGTTTTATTAGCCAAGCCTAATAATTGCAGACTCCTTCTCTGCAATTTTTAGGCTTGGCTCATTTGTATATTAGCTTATTCTTTATTGCACATTAATGTGTCTCCCTGGAATTCATTATTGCATTATTTTGCTAGATTTATTTGATAGTATGATGAAAACAGTTGTTAAAGATGTCTGGTTCAGTAATTCTGTGCTAGGCAGATATAAAACCTGTCATTCCAAGCCATTGGTTATCATTTTAAGAAGGTTTTTTTTTTTCAGTCACTTTCACATTAAAGAATGCTTTCTTCCTTAATGAAATCTCCCTTGGCAATGAAATAATGTTTTCTGCTTTCTTAATGAAGTCCTCCTTGGCTTTTCAATTGCTATATCTAGAAAAATCTTCCTGAGTTTCTCTCCTGTTCTTTGGTAAGAAAGAATTGATTTCTCTTTTACCCTAACACTTAAGTATTAACCATTATTTTTTGAAATACATAATTGTAATATACACCTTTAAAATGGCAGGCTGCACAGAAGTATTAAAGATTATAGGTTGTCACAACAATAAAAACTTGTCACCATACATTGAAGTTGAAAATGTTCCTTGAAGGAAAAAAATATAGAAGTACAATTTCTAAAATGAAAGCAGTAGGTTTAAGAAGAGATAAAATCCCCAAAGTCTTTTAAATCTAGGTAGGCATTTTATTTCCTCTAGTATTATTTGGATGCTTCTGATAAACTAACCTAGACTGGTTGCCCTCTATTCCTTGTTTACAGCTATCTTCCTGGGATTTCCCTTTCTAGTCACCCTAGGGATTTCCTTTGCCTCTCTTATCTCAGTACCATATTGCTGTAATTACTGTAGTTTCATATAAACCTAGTCCTCTCATATTAGAATATTCTTGACTATTTTTGACTTAACTTTTTGTATAAAAAGTCTCCCTTTTTACCACCTCAGTATGTGTTCTTCAAACTACCCTTGTATATTATTCCGAATTGTGAAATTGACATTTTTTCCAAGTAAAAGGATTGTCAAATATTGGCAATTTCATACAGTTCTACTTAATAGAAGATTTCTTGCCAAATTTCTGTCTGGGTACTTCTTTGTTTCTGTTGTAAAAGGGTACTTGTTACGGTTTGAGAGAGTCTGTTGATTTCCTTCTTAATTTTATACTTGGGAATATAATTTTTATATCTAAGATTTCTTTTAATAGGTGATTCTTTTGAATTTTCCAATTATATAAACTCATCTGCAATTAATACAGATAAGCTCATTATTTGGAACTACAGATAATTTTACTGTCTTCTTTTCCATTTTTATGCCTCTTTTATCCTCATGTTTTGTAATACTAATGATAATGGACATTCTTATTTCAGATGTTTGTAGTTTTACTTTTAAGTTTTCTAAGTATAATATTGACTTTTAGTTTTATTTATCATACGTATTTTCCATGTTAAATATATAGTTATTTCGTTTTGTTACTGATTCTTAAAACATTGATGGATGTATACATTTATCAGCTGTTTTTCACTGGCTATGAATATAATCATAAGATATATTTCCTTGATATTTTTGCTTAGCAAATCAGTAGATTTTATTATATTGAATCAGTTTTGAATGTCAGAGCTAAGCTCTGCTGTGTAATAACTGTGGTTTATTTCTCCTTTGATATGTTCCTAGAGACTTTGTTTTTTTATTATTTTCTTGATAAGTTTTGCATGTTATTTCATAAATACTATTAACCACTAGTATTCATTTATGTGTGTGCTATTTCTGTTAATTTTTGACATCACTGTTAGGTTCTCTATGCAAAAATAGTTTGGAAGGTTCTATGCTTTTAAACAGTCAAGGTAACGTTAGGATTATCTGATCTTAAATATTTGTTAGAATTTATAATAGCTGGTACTTTCTGAGGAGGTTAGCTGTTTGACAGCTTTCTCTGTTCCTTCTGTGATAATTATCAGACACTACTTCTGGTGAAGACTTTCCTGTTGTACTTTTATGGAATTCATAATGTCTGTCTTAGAATGCTGATAATCATGTTTGTTTTTCTTCTGCGTATTGATTTTCATCATTAAATTGTTAAAAGGTATTAGGATAGGAACTGTTTATTGCCTCAAATTCTAGACCATATAGAAATATGTTGACTTAACAACTTTTCTTCTTTCTTTTTCTTTTTTTGTTTGTTGGTGGTGGTGGTGGTGGGTGTTTTATAGGCTTCCCAGCTGGCGTGTATGTTGTAAAGAGAGTTCTTCAGCTTCAGCTTCATCATATTACTCTCAAGATGACAACTGTGCACTACAAAACGAAGATGTACAATTCCAGAAAAAGGTGCCTTAAAGTTAACATTATAATTTGTGTGACAGCTTTCTGAGAATGTGTGCAAACATTCAGAATAAAAGTAATTTCAAAAATACTATGCCATACTTTTTGGTAGAGATTTGTATTTTTCTTTGCTATTACTCGAGTAATTCTTAAATTATGATGGCTCAGAGACATTTATATGTTTATTCTTGTTGCTCGTATTTGGAATTTTCTAAAATCTTTAGTCCTATAGTATAGGGTAGTGCATGTTCAGAGAGCTGAAAACGCCGGGCGCGGTGGCTCAAGCCTGTAATCCCAGCACTTTGGGAGGCGGAGGCGGGTGGATCACGAGGTCAAGAGATCGAGACCATCCTGGTCAACATGGTGAAACCCCGTCTCTACTAAAAATACAAAAAAATTAGCTGGGCATGGTGGCACATGCCTGTAATCCCAGCTACTCAGGAGGCTGAGGCAGGAGAATTGCCTGAACCCAGGAGGCGGAGGTTGCGGTGAGCCGAGATCGCGCCATTGCACTCCAGCCTGGGTAACAAGAGCAAAACTCTGTCTCAAAAAAAAAAAAAAAAAAAAAACAAAAAAACAAAAAAACAAAAACAGAGAGCTGAAAACAAGTGATTTGTTTTTAATATCTATAATACTTATAGTTTTTAAAGAAACCCCAATCTTACAAATTAAAAACTATTAGAAATGAGTATTCCAGGGAGAATCTGCAGTCAGTGGCTTTGTGGTTTGTTTTATATAATTAGGTGCAATAAATATAAAGACTCCAAAAAACCTCATGACCTTAAAATATGTATTATTTTACCATTTTAAATGATAAATGGTGAGTATTGACTTGATTTGGCTTTTGCCTTGAACTTAAGTGTATTTATTTAAAATTCATTTTTATGACATTTGCTTTCAAAATGCTTCATCAAAAAGATTAAATCATGTATTTAACCATGTATTAAATCAATGTATTTATTTAAAATCACTGAAGTAATTTATGTTGAATAGAAAATATTCATTATTTATGTCTCATTCCTCTTCCCAAAGGAATAACAGTTTGCTCTTTCTTGTGACAATGTTTGGAGCTTGTTCTGTGGGTATAAATACACCTTTATATGTGCTCACATATTAATATTTTTATTTCCATGAAAATGTCATATAAATATATTATAAATTGACACCCCCTTCTCCTCCAGTGATATCTCATATATCACCTTTTCATATTGATATATTCTGAACAGCTGCACTTTAATTTTGTTATATAGACATATTATTATTTATCAATTGTTTCTTTATCGACACACTTACGCATTTTGTTCCCTGCCTTAATGTGCACGTGTGTGTATCAACACGTATTTACAGTTACATACTTGAGGGGTGTTTTGGCATATTTAGAGTGGATTATCTAAATTTAAGTTATGTTGAATGTATTTCTGGGATGGAGCATTTAAAATTTTGAAGACTTGACACGTATCTCCAAAAACACTATAATTTTATATTTTCACCCACAGTCTATAAGATTTTGATTTAATCCCTTTTTTGATGAAGCATTTTGAAAACAAATATCATAATAATGAATTTAAGCAAAGCATTAAGGGGGAAGTATATTCTTTCTGCAGACATTTAGATACCTAGAATGAGCTAGATAAGCTTAGGGAAACAAAGATTGAATTTGAACTTTTATGAAAGTTACATTCTAGAAAGCATGAAAGTATTAGAAATTCTAACTTGAATGTATGTCAAAAAAGATGAAAGAAAGAGCTTTATGTACCTTCATTTGTCAAATACTTACTGAAATTTTACTAGGTGCTTAACACAGTGCTAGATGGTAAGACTAAAATGTTTATTAAAAAATCAAACAAAGTTCTTGAACTGATGTATTGCACATATTAAATGTTGTGGCAAGGAGGGGATTCAAGGAAATAGACAATAATCCTGAAAACAAGTGAAATTAATTAGAGGCAAATGTACACAAGTTAGCTTTTTGGTTTTAAAGTATGTAAAGAAATGGTCTTCATATTGCTTTATAACTGTTTTGTGAAATGATTTTATCAGGTAATCTTTTTTGTTGTTGTTGCTATATAGGATGAAAGAGAGGGACCTATTACTGCTGAATTATTGGGAAAATCAGGTTCAAATTTACCTATTTCTCCGGAAGAATATAAATCAAAAGATGACTCTATTATGGATGTACAAGTAAGCTATATTGCTTTGATTTTAAATAATATGCCCTTTCAAACTACCTCAAGATTGAAAACCTCTGGTCACCATATTGTGTATTGTTCATTTTTTCACTTTGAACTACTTTGTTAGTTTTTTCACTTTGAAGTACTCTGTAACTGGACTTAAGATTACTTACCTGTTAATAGTACTACTTTTGAGAAAATGTAAAATCACAGATATAATAATAAATGTGACTAGTCTCTTGGTAGTAAACGTTTGAGTATAAATCTGCATTTCTTCTTAGGTTCTGTTTTGGGTTATTATGGTGTATCTTGTCTCTTCAGATTTTGGGATGTTAGGAAATTTTTTTCTGACCTGAATCACTTGGGACGAAAAGAAATATTTTTATGTAGAACACAGGTATTTTGGTACCAAGATTTCCACTTATTGTGGGTATGAATAGATAATTGGTTAAAATAGGTTTTTTTCCTTTCTCTCATGTTACATTCTAACTATTGTTTTATTTTGTGCACTGGAATTTTGAAAAATACTAAAAACTAGGATATATATATACCATAAACTGATCAGAATGCTGAGGTATCTGGAAACCATTTAATATCAGTAATGAGTGAAGGAATTGGGAATATTTGATCTTGAGGCAGAGGACTAAGGAAAAATGGAAATATCAAATATTAGAAAAAAATACCAATTTCAACTCAGAATGAGGGAGAATTCTTTCTTTTTTAAAAAATACAACCTTAGTTGATTTTTTTTTTCATTTTTTAATTTTTAACCTTGCACTTTTTGCAAGAGCCAGGGCTATTTTATAACTTACTGAGTTACCTAAAGCGATATAGTTAAGTTTCATTTTATTGGATTCTGGAAGACATTTGTCAAGGGTTTATGAATAGGAATAAGAGAAAAGTGATACCTGTAACCCTTACAATTGTGTGACTATCCTGAACAGTCCTACCATTATTCATAAAACTTTTATTATGATATAGTTGTGTTCAAATACTTCTGAGTGATTAACATATCTTATATACTAAATTGTTCATTACAGTAGCCTCTATCCACATGTAGCCATTAAGCACTTGAACAAATATGGCTAATCCAAATTGAAATTTACTGTAAGTGCAAAATACACATCGTATTTTGAAGACTTAATTAAAAAATAGTATGTAGGTCAGGCGCAGTGGCTCACATCTGTAATCTCAGCACTTTGGGAGGCTGAGGCAGGTGGATCATGAGGTCAGGAGATCAAGACCATGCTGGCCAACATGGTGAAACCTTGTCTTTACCAAAAATACAAAACTAGCCAGGCATGGTGGTGAGTGCCTGTAGTCCCAGCTACTCTGGAGGCTGAAGCAGGAGAATCGCTTGAACCTGGGAAGTGGCGGTTGCAGTGAGCTGAGATCACACCACTGCACTTTAGCCCGTGCGGCAGAGCAAGTCTCCATCTCAGGGGAAAAAAAGCATGTAAAGTATCTCATTAATTTTTAAATTTTGAATACATGTTAATATAGTAATATAGTGCTTGATAATAAGAGAGTAGTACTTTTCTCAAGTCCTCCATCATAAATATACAGGCGACTATTTGTATTTTCTTTTAATTTCTCAGTGTAAATAATTCCCCAAGTGATCTACTTTATATTCCCTGGACTTCATGCCTTGGGGGTTTTTTTCTGCTGTTGTACTGGCCCTCCTTTTCTTTAAGGCCTACCTCTTCTTCTTCTTCTTCTTTTTTTTTTTTAAATGGAGTCTCACTTTGTTGCCCAGGCCGGAGTGTAGTGGAGTGACCTCAGCGCACTACAACCTCCACTTTCCTGCTTCAGGCAATTCTCCTGCCTCAACCTTCCAAGTAGCTGAAACTGCAGGTGCGTGCCGCCATGCCCAGCTAATTTTTGTATTATTAATAGAGACACAGTTTCCTTATGTTGGCCAGGCTGGTCTCAAACTCCTGACTTCATAATCTGCCTGCCTTGGCCTCCTGAAGTGCTGGAATTAGAGATAGGAGCCACCGTACCCAGCCCAGACCTAGCTCTTCTAATTCATAATAGTCCTTAGTTTCTTTTTTCTTGAGCTGAGCATGAGTACGTCTCACTTGGTATTCATTTATTGAGCATTTAAATGCCTACTGTGTGGTGGGTACTGTGCTAGACACGGAATATGAAGATCAAGAGGACATAGTTCTTACCTGGGGAATTTATAGTATAGTTGAAGAAGAGAGGGAGACACGAATAATGGCAATTGAGGTGTTACAGATGCAGTGATAAAACTGTACAGAGAACAGTGGAGGCATAGAGGAAAGGGAGTAGTTAATTCTGTTTAGGGTTGGTCTTGGAGGAGAAGGTGCTGATAGAAGTTTTCAAATATGAACAGGTGTGAGGTAGGTTTCACATTGTTTTGGAGACTTAAAGGCCCAGGGCATTCAAGACTGAAGGAGCAGCAAGAATCATATATTGCTTCATGGTGTTACTTGAACATATCTTATGTTGTTGTTTATTGATAAACTAAACTGCTCAGGGTCAAGAACTGTATGTTGTACTGTTTTGTAGGGTTTCTTTGTTGCTAGTAGCATGCATTAATTAGAGAAGAGAGAAATCTTTGTAGGTCCTGTTACAAAGTAGGAAATAGGAAGGGAGAAAGTTCTTTGAATAGTTTATGAAATGCCATGAAAAGTGCGTAGGGCCTGTATTTTCATATGAAATATATTCCTTAGGGTGGTAATATTGGAAGAAAGATTTTTATAAAAGTACTTTTTTAGTGAACATTTTTTATATTGTCAATTTTCAGAAATATTTTCCATAAATACCTATTCTGCTGAAGAGATAATGTATTAATCTCAACATTTAATTTAGCTGACTTTGTTTAAACAGAATTCGGAGTCAAGAAAGTTAAGTCCACCTGTGGTGGAGACACTCCCTACAATTGATTTGCATGAAGATTCTTCCAGTGTAGTTGTGGACAGTGAAACTGTTGAAAATATTTCCAGCTCATCTACCTCAGAAATCACTCCAATCTCAAAGCTTGAGTAAGTCATTACAAAAAACAAAAACAAACACAAGAAGAATCTCCTTAGCGATAGAAATATTTCTTTAAAAGATACAGTAGCTTGATATTCAAGTTTGAAGTTTAGGCTATATAGCAGACCTAAATTACAATGCTTGTATTTTGTTTGTATGTGTGTGCATGCTTTTGTGTGTTTTGAATATAATGATTTTATAACAAGTTTATTTATTTAGTTAACTAACTCAGTGAAGTTGATAGATCCCACATGTGAAATCTCTATATAGTCTAAGTAAGGTTTTACTTAGAAAACATAGTGCTTATTTGAATTATCTTCCCTACAATTATCAAAAACTTCAATGTCACGTTACTCATTTCCGTAAAGTATCACTGCCATTTCATTTATGTTTATGTCTTTGTGTGAATAGCTACCTTTTTCAAACTTGATAATAAATATTCAGAGTATTTAGGTTTTAAGTTATCCTTAATTTAGAAAATTTATTATGTACTTCTCCTAGTACCTTCCTGCAATAGTCAAAAGAATAAAACAGAATGTCCTTCTCTTAGTACTACATTAAGCATTTCCTTTATCAAATGAGGTAATATAAATAAAGTATCTAGAAGAATAACTGGTACATAGGATAAATGTGTCAGTTAATATCACCCTTGCTTCTCAAGAATGTAAGGGCCTGCGTTGAAGGAGTTGTACAAGATGTTATGGTTACCCTTTAGGAGCTTGTCTCAATAAGGGCCAGGGAACAGAAGGCATGTTGAGAAATAATGATAGTATTTCAACTTTTAAATTTAAATGATTCTGAAAGAATTTAAGGCTAGATACTATATGTCTGAACAGTGACTTCTATTCTTCCATTATGTTAAACATAACTGGTTAATGAAATGGAGGTGAAGCAGGGAAAAATATTAAGGTTTATATTTTAAAAATGAAATCTAAGAACACCTTAAAAGTTTAGTGAAATGTCTTGAGATAATGATTTTTGATGGATGTCAGGAGTAACAACTTTAGTGTTGGTAGAATTAATATAGTAGCAGATATAAATTTAAAAATCTTATTTTTTATGAGACCAAATATTAACCTCTAATATTTTAATATTTGGTAAGTAGTTATTTAGAAGCTGAGGACAATAACAGATCAAGTCAGCAATTGACTTTACATGATATAAAATTTTCTTTCTTTGGTTTACATTATATTTTGGAAATCACTAATAGTATTTTTAATTTATATTACCTCATATTCATTTAATTACCAGATTATATTTCCTGTTTCTTTTTTTAGTGAAATAGAAAAATCTGGTACTATTGCTATAGCCAAACCAAGTGAAACCGAGCAACCTGAAACTGATTGTGATGCTGGTGAGGCCCTTGATGCAAATGCTCCAATTAAACAACCTTCCTTTGTCAATCCACCTGACAGGTGGGTACCAGCAGCTTTGTCTCTTATGATTCTACAGTAACAGCAGTGTTTTGTTTCAATGGACTTGGGTGTATGTTAAATTCCACTTTGATTGAGAGAAAGCTGATCTCTCTGTGTTTCTTCCTTGGTTTACTTTGTACATGTGTTATAAGAATTTAGATTGTATAGAATTTGTTATCTAGTAAAATCTATTTATTTACTATATCTTTTGGTTTTAAGCAGCCTTGTTGGCCAGCATATAGAAAATGTGTCATCTTCACATGGCAAAGGAAAGATAACAAAATCAGAATTTGAATCAAAAGTTTCAGCAAGTGAACAGGAGGGTGGTGATCCAAAATCTGGATTGAATACTTCAGATAATTTAAAAAATGAGGTAGGTATATAACTTGCACTGTCTCCTACTTCTTTATGTAATGCATTTTTGTTATTAGCTAAGCTTGTAGCAATTTGCTAACTGTATTTGTCATGAAATCAGGAAGATTAAGTAGACAATAGCGTGTAACTGACATGAACTGTGCTCCCTTACACCAAGTGATTCTATTTCCAATATAGTGTTTATTACCTAAAGTCCTTTCGAGTGTGAACTCTCTTTGGTTATATATTATTAAATGATTTTGTGTCACCATCAGCTGTTTGATATTAGATACATAAAGTCCTTATTTAATCAGCTTCATATAAAGCTATCTAGAAGAAGGTATGACTAATTACATCTAATTATCTTCAGAATATAAGTTAATAATACAAGGTTAAACTTAGGTTCTTCAATCAGAATTATTTTAATGGAACATTTTGCCTTTCATTATTTGTGTGCAAAATACAACCAGACCACCTTATATTTTAGAGGTGCGATTCTTATAATTAAGACAGGGCTTATCAGAGTGGAACAATTTTAGTTTCTTTTCTCCTTCTGAGTAGTACCTTGGCTTCATGTAGTGTAGAATTTCTTGAAGTAGTATCAACACAGCAATTTACACTTTCCTTAGGTAAGCAATAACTAAGTTACAGAGATGAAGTATATTCCATAAACTTAACAAAAACAAAAATAAATAAAGTCCAAGAGTAGTTCAGTGTGCTGACTACCACATCCATATTTGTTCCTTTTTAATTTGAGGGTCTTTTGTTCTCTGCTTTCTTTTTCACATATTTTCAGTGAATCTTCAGTTAGACTAAACTTCATTCTGGAGACTTTCACTATCATGGGATCAAATCTTCTGATGATGCTTCTTGTAAATATAGGAGCTCAGCATTTCATAGTCTAACATATTAAAGGAACTACTTTTCTCAATGATACAAAATCATGCATATGTTAAAGTTAAATTGTCAAATATCACATCCATGAATAAAATTAGATAAAACATTAAAACACATTTCCTTTGAAGGTATTTATAATAGTGTCAAATATAAAATTCAAGCATGGTAGTTAGCTTTGTCCTAGATTTGCTTGTTCTCCTTAACTTAGCAGACTGAAACTTCTTTATTACCTAAGAGACTTAAACTGTTTGTGAGTCTATGCTAATAGGCAAAAGAGTAGAATTTAATTAACTGTATTAATTACTTTCTAAATAGTATCCCAGAAAAATCATGGCAGATAATGAGCACATTATGAGTAATAGCCAATAGTTTTGTGTAGTATTCACTTCAGAATAACTCTGCCCCATCTGAGTGGGAGAGAATTTGCTTTCTGGTACAGGTGGATCCTTGTGTCAGCCTTTATTTCAAGGATCTGTGAGACCCTGTTTGTCAAGCTTATATAGAGAATGGTTTTGTTGTATTGTTTATAGACAATGTATTACAAAGTGATTATTATTGTATTCTCTTATTTGTTGCCAGGAAGATATAGTGATTTCTTTGGCTGGGCCTCAAAGGGTAAATGTATGTTCTTTTTGTTGCAGTTTTTATATTTGAGCTTTATGTTGTTAGTATCTCAGCTAGATAATTTTTTTTTTTTTTTTTTTTTTTTTAAGACGGAGTTTCGCTCTTGTTACCCATGCTGGAGTGCAATGGCATGATCTCGGCTCACTGCAACCTCCGCCTCCTGGGTTCAGGCAATTCTCCTGCCTCAGCCTCCTGAGTAGCTGGGATTACAGGCACGTGCCACCATGCCCAGCTAATTTTTTGTATTTTTAGTAGATACGGGGTTTCACCATGTTGACCACGTTGGTCTCGATCTCTTGACCTCGTGATCCACCTGCCTCGGCCTCCCAAAGTGCTGTGATTAGAGGCTTGAGCCACCGCGCCCGGCCTTAGATAAATTTTTATAAGTGTATGTTTCTTGTTTATTTTCTCAATTATCTGATGCCAGACAGGCAAGCCCCAAAATTAGGGCTTAGCTCAGAAGGGTTCTTGGCTTCACCCAGCAAAGAATTCAAGGACGAGCCAGTGGCGTTAAACAGCAACTTTAATTGAAGTGGCAGTGTATAGCAGCAGCAGCAGAGTTACTGCTCTTTACAAAGTAGGGCTACCCCATAGGCATTGTGCCCAGAATAGCAACTCATAGTCAGTTCTGTCGTCATGCTTATACATGCTTTTAATTATATGCAAATTAAGGTTGGTTTATGCAGAAATTTCTAGGAAAAAGGTGGTAAATTCCAGGTTGTCAGGTTATTGTTATGGGAAGCGGTGGTAACTTTCAGGTGTTGCCATGGAAAGAGGTGGCAACCTCCACATGTTGCTGTGGCAGTGGTAAACAGACATAGCATATTGGTGGAATTGGCTTATGGAAATATGCTTCTGTCTGCGACCTGGTTTAGCTAGCCTTCAATTTGATCTAATATCCAAGACCTGCCTCCAGAATTGAATCCCACCTCCCTACTTCTTTCCTCCCTCAGAGATTAGATATTCCTTCTTAATCTTAAGAAGGCTATACAAGGGCAGAGATCCATCTGTAACTGCTTCCTGCTGAGTTTACTAGGTGTCTAGCACCGGAGAAGTGAAAATCTGTATACCTAATAGGGGCCCAGAGACAGGATGAGTTAGAAGCTTTGTGCTAACATTGTCTTTACCTGGAACTTTTGTAATCTAAGACAAACTTTACTAAGAGGTTAAACAAGCAAGGACCAAAAATTAGTAACAAGACAGCATTCAAAGGTCCTAGAAGAGGTATGTAAAAACCAATTGAGACTTGTGAAGGCACTTTTGGTAGTTGACCAAATATAGTTGCAGTACGTGCTCTGGTTATATCTGTAATGGTAGTTTACTGACAGGTTTTTTTTGGATGTTAATCTCAACTTGTCTGGAGTTGTTAATATGTGTGCAGCAGGTATTATTAATAACTGCACATACTCTACCTTGTTCAGCTAGTAAACAGTCCACTGCTAGTCTGTTTTTGAGAAATACATCTGCCAAAGAGTCTAGAGACTCTTCAGTTCTCTTTAGTGCATGTCCTGTGTTGGTGACTAAGGGTCCTACCGTTTTAGTCAAGTTGTTTAAGGTTCATTTGTGATAAGCAAAGTGACCCCAGGGTAATGCTGCCCTGATTCCTGCTAGAATTAAGCCTATTGCTCATTTACTTCTGGTGTTATTTGGGTCTTATGACTGTGATCCCTGAAGGGGCAAGAGTGGCTAACATACATTCACCTCAGTTTCGAGTTTTGATACACAAGGGAAAGCTACGCCTAAAAGAGCAGATGTTGACTTTTAACTATTTAGAATTAAAAAACAGATGACTATCTGGAGAGTCAGGAGTGGTTATTGGGTGTAACTTCTTCCCATTCATGGCCACAAAGAAAAATGAGTTGAATTGGGACACAGACAGAGACCCTGTGGGGTATGATCTTTATTCTTTGTTTGTTTTCCCCTGTATATTCTAATCCTGGAGAAACCACCATACATATCTCCTTGCTTACACATGGAATCCTATTTACCTCACTGTGACATTGTATCTTGGCAGCTAGAGTTGGATTCAGAGCAATGCAGGGAAACTTCTGAGTCATTAACACAACAGTGGGTACAAAAAGTAGGATCATGAGTACACTGGAGAGATACATACCCAACTTCCTAGGTCCAAGTAATGGTGGAGAGGTTCAGGTGGAATTCATTCAGTGGGGGACAGTTTGTTCCACTTAACAAGTTGGGATTTGGGTATTTTAGGATTGCTATGGTTAGTTAGGAGATCTGTAGGGACAGTTGTGAGATTTTCTGGATAAGCCAGAATATTGAAATTTTATCCTGGAGTTGTTGATAACAAATCCAGCCACCATGAAGGTGGTTCCCTGATGCTGTAATTGTTGAATATTTACTGTAGCATTCTGTTTCTACCCACGTTGGATCAGGGCAATTGGAAGAGCAAACAAGATTAATGGTGACAAGATGGTGTCCAGTTGGGCCTTAGCATGGCCTATGGGCTCTACACCCAGATAAGGACAAGAGAGATGTTTCCTATGAGGTTGGCTAAAGTGATGAAAAAGAAGTATTACAATATTTTGTTCAAAAGCATTCAAGGACCAATGAGTGCTCACCCACCTCCACTCCTGTCTGGTCCACAACATCCACTGGCTACAAGTCCCCTGACTATAAGTTCCCTGGCCGCAGGGGTCTGACTGAGGGACCACCTCAGCATCGGCACAGGAGAAAATAAAATCTTTGCCATTAACGTTGCATCCAGCACCTTCTGACAAAAAGGGGAATACAAAACAAAAATCAAAATCCATAGCCCCCCAACAAGCTGAACACTTGCTCCCTTCCTGGCCAAAGGGAATAGTTTTGGGAAGGTACCTACCAGCCCCCTAAATACTTCTAAGCAGTATAAGAGTCAAAACCAAAAGCCAAAATAGGTGACTCATCAAGAAAAAACAACAGCGTAGAATTAAGCTATACTGGGAGAAAACACTGCTCCTACAGACATCTAAGACTAAACATTTTAGCATCAGTCCACAGCAGCAGTCATACTTATAGGAAAAAACTCACAGGAGCTGACAGAAAAGCTAAAGGAGTTACATGAATCTGAGAAGCTTTCAAAAGAAATAGATTACAGGATTATAAAGCAAAATTTCTGGTAATTTAGCAAATTAACATTTAAAAAAATTGGGTTTTAACATGTAGACTGTTGTTTAGAAAGTGTATTGTAAACAATTTCCTTTGATTATAACAAGTTTAATCATACACAAAATTTCTTTTATAAAGTCTCCTTTATGAACCTTATCATGACATAACACAGACCCTCTATAATATGCTTAAATTTTCTGACTTGTCTGATGGTTTAGCTCTGTGTCCACACCCAACTCTCGTGTTGAATTGTAATCTCCACATGTTAGAGAATGGGCCTAATGGAAGGTGATTGAATCGTGGTGGCAGAATTTCCCCTTGCTGTTCTTGTGATAGTGAATGACTTCTCACAAGATCTGGTTTAAAAGTGTGTAGTGCTTCCCCCTTCACTTTCTTCCTCCTGCACTGCCGTGTAAAGAAGGTGCTTGTTTCCCCTTTGTCCTTCTGCTGTGATTGTAAGTTTCCTGAGGTCCCCCCAACCATCATTCCCGTACAGCCTGAGGAACTGTGAGTCAATTAAAAATTAAACCTCTTTTCTTAATAAAGTACCGAGTCTCAAGAGTTCTTTATAGCAGTTTGAGAACAGACTAATATGGAAAATTGGTACCAGAGAAGTGAGGCATTGTTATAAAGATACTTGAAAATGTATCTTTTATAACAGTGGAAGCAACTTTGAAACTGGATAATGGGCAGACGTGGACAGTTTGGAGGGTTCAGAAGAAGACAGGAAGATAACAGAGTTTGGAACTTCCTTGTTGAATGGTTTTGACCAGAATACCAATAGTGATATTGACAGTGAAGTTCAGGCTGAGGTGGTTTCAGATGGAGATGAAGAACTCATTGGGGATTTGAGCAGAGGTGACTTTTACTGTGATTTAGCAAAGAGACTGGTGGCATTGTGCCTCTGCTTTAGGGATCTGTGGAACTTTGAACTTGAGAGAGATGATTTAGGGTATCTGGCAGAAATTTCTGAGCAGCAAAGCATTCAAGATGTGGCCTGGCTACTTCTAAAAGCCTGTGCTCATTTGCATAAACAAAGAAATGACCTAAAACTGGAACTTATATTTAGAAGAGAAGCAGAGCATAAAAGTTTGGAAAATTTTCAGCCTGACCATGTGGTAGAAAAGAAAAACCTATTTTCTGGGGAGAGATTCAATGCTGCAGAAATTTGCATAAGTAAAGAGGAGCCAAATGTTAATAGCCAAGAAAATGGGGAATATGCCTTTAGGTCATTTCAGAGACCTTCATGGCAACCCCTTCCATCACAGGCCAGGAGGCCTAAGAGGGAAAAATGGTTGTGTGGCCAGGCCCATGGTCCTGCTGTTCTGTGCAGCCTCGAGACTTAGTGCCCTGCATCCCAGCTGCTCCAGCTTCAGCCATGGTTGAAAGGGGCCAAGGTACAGATCAGACCATTGCTTCAAAGAGTGCAAGTCCCAGGCCTTCCCAGCTTTCATGTGATATTGGGCCTGTGGGTACACAAAGGGCAGAGTTGAGGTTTGTGAACTTCTGCCTAAATTTCAGAGGATGTGTGGCAGTGTCTGGATGTCTAGACAGAAGTCTGCTGCAAGGACAGAGCCCTCATGGACAACCTCTATTAGGGCAGTGTAGAGGGGAAATATGGGGTGGGAACCCACAACCCCCTCAGTCCCCTTGGGGCACTGCCCAATGGAGCTGTGAGAAGAGGGCCATCATCTTCCAGCAACAGCTTGCACCTTGTACCTGGAAAAGTTGCAGGCACTCAACAGCAGCTCATGAAAGCAGCTACGGGGGCTCTACCCTGCGGAACTACATTGGTGGAGTTGTCTAAGACCTTGGTAATGAATGAGTTCTCACGTAATCTGGTTGTTTAAAAGTGTGTTGCACTTCACCCCTTCACTCTCCTTCTCCTGCACCACCATGAAGGTACTTGCTTCCCCTTCACCCTTCCACCATGATTGTAAGTTTCCTAAGGTCTCCTCAACCATGCTTCCTGTACAGCCTGCCAAACTGTGAGTCAGTTAAACCTCTTTTTTCATAAATTACCCAATCTTTCGTAGTTCCTTATAGCAGTGTGAGAGTGGACTAATAATGTTGTCCTATACTACCTCTTTCTTAAATAACCAGACATTTTACTTCGAAAAGTAAGATTTCTCCCTCATACAAGATTACTCTTTTATTATATCCTTCTTTGCAAAACAAAGGGAAAAGAAAACATTTTCTATTCATAACATTCTTTATGTCTCTCTTCTCTTTCTGGTTCCCTCACATTTTGAATTTCCCTTTTAATAACTTCCAAATTAAACCAAAAAATTTTTCCCAGTAAAAAAATAACATTTCTTTAGCATATTTTATGTAAACCTAGGAAGCAAGAAATCCTGAACTGCCTACCAGACATTGAAATTTTATAGATGAGAACCATTCTATCTTATAATAAGCTCAATATTTAAGATTCTATTTTATACCATATAATAAGCTCAATATTTAAGATTCTATTCTATTCTATTCTATTCTCATGCCATTTTAAAGCCTATGAACATAAGTAATTTACCTAGGAAGGGGTTGCCGAAGGGGAGACTTCAAAGACCCTGACTTGCTGGAGTACCTACCTGGTAGTGAAGACACTGAGAAAATAGGTAGTCACTTGTCTGCTGCTGTAGGTGGCTATCTATTTGAGGTCAGGAGCCTGTGAACTCCCAGTTCCCTCTTTTGACAAAGAGGGGCATTTAGAAGCAAAGCAGTTATAAGACAGCTCCCAAGATGGGGCTTGCAACTGGCTATTAAGAAAATAATGCTTCTAACTTTAGGACAGAAAAGGGCAAGATTAATATTCCCCTAGGGAGAGGGGCTATAAGCCACAGTACTAAAGGGAATGTCAGTGCCAAAAACCCCAGAGCATCTGGAGTTCAGTCTGTAATACCAGTGCTGAAAACCCAGAGTGCCTGCTTTTCACCCAATGAGGGGTCCCTCACCAGTGCCAAAAACCCTGGGTACCCAGGGTGCAGCCAACAGTGACTCACTACCAAGTTGAGGTCACAGAATGTGACTTTGGTGTCCCAGAGTCAACACACTGGGGGAACCTCTCAACCACGTGTCCCACCTCAAACAGTTGCCCACACACAGTTAACAGAAAGTTAAAAGCAAACAGTAAGACTGCACACATATCAGGATTGAAAATGAAATGACTGGTGGAATCATAAAATAGAGGGAAAGGACCAGTGGAAGAAGTGGTAAGGGTGTGTTTCAGGGCACTCTGACGGGGGACTTTTAAATGATCACTTAGCCAAAGGCTTTTATTCCCTAGCTTACTTGATATTATGGAGGATGGTAGAGGGGACACACCCATCCACAGAAGCCAAAATGTGACCGATCTTCAATGCGAGACTTGGGCAAAGGCCTCTCCGGGTTCCCTCAGCTTGAGTGGGCTCAGCTGCTGCAGTGGGAGGGGATTGCACAGGGGCTGGTAACCCACTGGGCTGCCTGTCAGAGCAGTGGGTCCCATATGAGGCAGTAGTACTATGGCTACTTGCTCATCTGCTCAGCTGTGCTGTCTGCCAGGGAAAATAATGGCTCTCAGAAGAGCCTTTCATTAGTGTTAGAGCTCAGGTATTACAGCTCTGTGTAGTTTACCTCTGCTCATCTCATCCATTGCCATCTCACTGTTTGCTAACTGCTATCTCTTGTTGTCTGTCCCTTGCTGGTTTTTTGCTGTTTCTCTGACTGCCATCTCTCATTGTCTCCTGCCAATCAATCACCTGCTCTCCATCTCTACGGTTGCATCATCTTGCGTCTCCTCCAGTCACTGCCGTCTCTGCTTTCTTCATCCCTTTGTGGTCACCAGATGATTTAGGACAGGGAAGCTTCCAAATTGGGGTGTAGTCTAGGAGGGTTCTTGGCTTCACCTAGGAAAGAATTCAAGGGCTAGCTGATGGTGTTAAACAGCAACTTTTATTGAAGTGGCTGTTATAGCAGCAGCAGAAGTACTGCTCCTTGTGGAACAGTGCTACCCCATAGGCAGTGTGCCTAGAGTAGCAGCTCAGAGGTAGTTCTGCAGTCATATTTATAGCCACTTTTAATTATATGCAAATTAAGGGGTGATTTATGCAGAGATTTTTAAGAAAATGGTGGTAACTTCCAGGTTGCTGGATCCTTGTCATGGAAGGGGTTGTAACGTCCAGCTGTTGCCATGGCAATCAATGCTAAGCTGACAAGGCACACGGGTGGGTGTGTTTTATGGAAACTGCTCCCGCCCTGGACCTGTTTTATCTAGTTCTTGATATGTTTTGGTGTCCGAGCCCTGCCTCTGGAGTCATTTGAGTCCTGTTTCCTATCTTATATTCAAACTAGATTTTTATTACATAATTTTAAAAATTAAATTTGTGGTAATACCAGCTCTTTTATCTTTTTCTGCCATGTATTGTTTTAAATTACCATACACTTCATTTAGTAAATCAACTTATTCTGTAAAACACTCTGAGATGGAAGTTGGGTTTGGACCAAATTGCTGTCTTCCTAAAGGGAGGTTTGGAAATGGCTCTACTTCCTTTGAAGTAAAAAAGAAGTTATAATCCCAGAAGTTACGGATATTTCATGTTAGTACTCAAAAGCTTGCTCATATATAGCAAATATATACTAAATGAGACTTGTATTGTTTACAAGACTTTGCTGTCTAATAGATTTTGTACACTTCTCAAGACATCAAAACTTTGTTTTAGGAATACAGAAATGATTTGATAATGGAATAAATGTGTGTATTCATTATTCAGTTTAAGAGAAAAAAAATCATAAGATTATGTGCCCTTCCCCAGTATTCTTTCTCTTATCTTCAGATATAACCATTATCTTGAATTTCAGGGTTTTTTTGGGTTTAGTTTGAGGGCTTTACAAATAAATATAAACAATATATACTATTATATGGCTAGTTTGATATAAATGACAGTCTTACCTTAAGTAACATTTTATTCAGCAATGTTTTTGAGATTTGTTCGTTGTTTCCACTTCTGTTTATAGTGACTAGTACAGTTTATCCATTCCTCAATTAATGGATATTTAGGTTATTATTTTTTAATATTAAAAGCACTGCGCCGGGGACGGTGGCTCAAGCCTGTAATCCCAGCACTTTGGGAGGCCAAGGCGGGTGAATCGCGAGGTCAAGAGTTCTAGACCATCCTGGTCAACATGGTGAAACCCCGTCTCTACTAAAAAAATACAAAAAATTAGCTGGGCATGGTGGCGAGTGCCTGTAATCCCAGCTACTCAGGAGGCTGAGGCAGGAGAATTGCCTGAACCCATGAGGTGGAGGTTGCGGTGAGCCGAGATTGCGCCATTGCACTCCAGCCTGAGTAATAAGAGTAAAACTCCGTCTCAAAAAAAAAAATAATAAAATAAAATAAAATAAAAGCACTGCTACAATGAGCATTCTTATGCATATCTTTTAGACACATGTTTTCACTTAGAGTTATACATGGGCTGTATTTAGAGGGTATGTACGTCTTTATATTGCTAAATTTTAAACTCCTTTTAGCAATCTGATAGATTTCCCTTGGCTCAAGAGACGTTTCACACTTGGCCACAGACTATCACACTTTAAACTCCATCAGATTTGTGTAATTTTTGTTAGCATGCCCCAACCCCCAGGCCACAGACCAGCACCAGTCTGTGGTCTGTTAGGAACCAGGCCACACCACAGGAGGTGAGTGGCAGGTAAGCAAGCATTACCACCTGAATTCTGCGTCCTGTCATCAGTGGTGGTATCAGATTCTCATATGAGTGTGAACCCTATTGTGAACTGCACATGTGAAGGATCTAGGTTGTGTACTCTTTATAAGAATCTAACTAACGCCTTATGATCTAAGGTGGAACAGTTTCATCCCAGAACCATCTCCCTACTCCTCCGTGGGAAAATTGTTCTCCATGAAACTGGTCCCCGGTTTCAGAAACGTTGTGGACCACTGATTTATATGATCTCTAGCTTTCATTTGGATTCCATGATTATTACTGAAAATTTATTTCTTTTTCCTGAGTTTATTGATTTTATTATTTTCTTCCCACCCACCCCATTCCCTGATTTGATTTGTTGATACTCTTTATACTTGATAATAATTCTTTGTTTACTGAATGTGTTGCAAATACTTCTCTCAGTGTGTGACTTACTCTTTCATGTCATTTATGGTTAACCTAGCCAAATGTGTCACCTTTTAAAAATGATTTATGGATTCTGCATCTTGTTAAAATGATTTGTAAAGATTTTTAAATTTTCTTCTAAAATGTAAAGCTTTGTTTTTTCACATTTAGGTTTTTTTATTTGCTTTAAAATTTTTATGTACGTAGTATTTCTTTTTAAGGATTTTGTGGAAATAATATTAAAACATGTAAAACTTAGCCAGCTTCCTTTAATGGATGTATTATCTTATATTTTAAGGTGAATGCACTGCAAGTATATGATTTGTTCATTTGTGCAGATTTTGTATGAGTAATTTTTTGCTTTAGGGTTTTATATAGATTATTATCTTTTTAACAACCTATGCTTATATCACTAACAAGTGAAGGAACACATCCTAAATAGAATGTTTTAATTATTTCAAGAGAAATAATTAAATTTACTTTTAAGTAAACCAAAACTTTTCTTTTTACCTTTTTTATTTTTTAAAAATATCATTCATTATAAAATGGAACTTTAATTTGACAGAAACATTTGTATTTATTTCTAAAATTTATTTGTATTCTTTGAAAGTTGGAATCTCTTTGTTTTTTGGTGTTTCTTTCAGAGTTCTGATTCTACGAAACCGGGAGAAATTGACCCTACATCTGTACCAAGTTCCAAAGATCCAGAAGATATACCAACATTTGATGAATGGAAGAAGAAAGTTATGGAAGTAGAAAAAGAAAAAAGTAAGAAAGTATTTGAGTTCTTTAAAAACATTTTTTTTTAAGTTTATGGTATGGTTTTAATATGCTGTTTTGTTGATTGGTAAAACAAAATAAAACTTACTTTTGAAAGCTTTTTAAAGGTGAAACTTACCAAGTTTTTATTGATCCATCCATATATCATGTACCTGTATATAATTACATAGTTTTTGTTTTAATTAAAATCCATTCTTGTAAATTATTAAGTGAGCATAAAATAAGGAAGGCATAGCAGTGGTTTTCATCACAGTACAAGAAAAATTGAGGCATGGAAACTATTTTAAGATTCATATGGAACTAAAAAAGAACTTGCATAAAATCCCTGGGTTTAAAATATTCTTTAATTTACCAAAAGGTGTTTAACATATGGTGCTTCAAGAACATACCAAAAAGCTTACCTATGTTGTGAGAGAGGGGAGGGTGGCTAAAACTATAGTTAATTTATTCCCTATATGATAGGCTTGTTAGGTTGCAGCAAACCACCATGGCACATGTTTTCCTATGTAACAAACCTGCACATCTTGCACATGTACCCTGGAGCTTAAAAAATAAAATAAAATGATTTGAAAAATACATCCTTAATAGATATTTATAAAAGATGTAAATACAGAAAGCTCTTATTCTCATGGACAAGCTTCATATTGTGAGTTATATTACTTAGACATAAATTAAGTAATGTAGAATTTTGTAGTTAATTTGTTTTTGGGGGATATTTTAAAGCTGTTGAGGTGACACACTTTAATTTTTTTTATGAATTTTTAAAATATTCTCTCAAGTTAGTTAAAACCTGTTTTTTTCTAGAAGACAGCTTATTGCTTTTGAGATCAGTGTTGCTAGAGGTGTTTTCAGTCATAACCATCAAATATGTCTATGTTTATAATAAGGTTTGTCTGCAGGTCAGTCAATGCATCCATCTTCTAATGGGGGTTCACATGTCACCAAAAAGGTCCAGAAAAATCGAAATAATTATGCCTCAGTAGAATGTGGTGCCAAAATTCTAGCAGCTAATCCAGAAGCCAAGGTAGGTACTTAAGTATGAAATTTTATATATATAGGAAATTAGTGACTTTTAAAAATATAGCCATTTGTTTACTGGGAACTACATTTTAATGTGATTTATTTTATTCGCTAATAAAAGCAGAATATGCTTTCAAAACATTACCTTGTATGAATTCTTATTTTTATTGGCTGATATATTATACCCTGCATTTTTTAACTTTTAAAACCCATATGAAATTTTAAAAAGAAATATTATTTTTTTCTTTAATGTAACAGGCATTTATTTTTAAATGTATTGTTGTAAGACTGATTTAATGCTGTAGCCATGAATGGTGAATCTTAGCCACTTCTGTGCTTTTTTCCCAAGTGAGTGTCTTACAGTCTTAGGTGTACTTAAGATCTAAAAATACAGAAGTCCTAGAAAACTTTAAAGTTAAAATAAATACTTTTTTCATTAAAGTAATTCGTTTCCTTTTCTGTTTTTAAAATAGAGCACGTCTGCTATTCTTATAGAAAATATGGATCTTTATATGTTGAATCCTTGTAGCACTAAAATTTGGTGAGTAATACACAATTTTAAAAAGTATATGCTACATATATATGCATATTATGTTAAGCTTTTATATTAGGGTTAGATTGATTTATATAATCATTTAATAAGCAGTTATGATTGATACATTTAGATTCATCTTGAAAATGAATCGTACTATTTAAAGGCAGTAAGGGATGAATTTTGTAAACCTAGTTTTTCCTTATGCCATTTGATTTGTGAATTGAAGAAATGATTATTTGAGATCATAATCAAAATTTATTATTTTGAGGTTTTTGTTTTTATTTGTCAGTGACAAATTATTATACTCGAAAGTTTTGCATTTCAAGCAAAGCCATGCTAGATGAAGTCATATGAAGCAGTCATTTTTTTTTTTAATTATGGTTTGCAGAATAAATGATCATAGCTACCCATTTGTATTTTAATGTGACAGCATGTATGGTATATACCATATGATACATTTCAGTCAATAATGGCAGTCTTTGGTATATATGGTGTGATATATACCATATAATGACACATTTCAGTCAGCAATGATAGTAGCATGTATGAAGTTAGTCCCATAGGTTATAATACCATATTTTTACTGTGCCTTTTCTATGTTTAGATATACAAATACTTAATATTTAGTTACAATTTTCCACAATATTTAATACGGTAACATGCTCTGTAAGTTTGTAGTCTAGGAGCAATAGGTGTACAGCCTAGATGTATAAGTAAACTGTCCCAACTAGGTTTGTGTAAGTATATTCTGTGATTGTGACAAAACATAACAATGTATTTCTCAGATATATCCCTGTTATATAGCGACACATGATTATATTTGTACATACGTATTTACTATATAGTTTACTTTTTGCATATTTATGTTTGTGTCTTTTCATCCTGTGATTAAAGAGCCTCTGAACATCTTTAACTGATTTCACCTGGCTTAAGTAGATTTCTCCTCCCCCCATCTAAGGGGAGTAAGTAAGACCACACTCTCTAACAATAGCTTTATAAGTCTTAATATCTGATACAGTGAATTTGTATACCTCATCCTCTGCAGAAGTGTCTTCATTATTATTGTCCCACTGTTTTTTCTTCTAAATTTTAGAATTAAGTTTTATAAAAAATGCTGGTATTTCTTTAGGAATTGTATCAATCTCTAGATGAATTTGGGGTTTAGTGATATTTTAGAATAATGATTGGGTATTTATTGAGTATCTGTTCAGCCGCTGATATTAGAAAAACATTTCTTTACAACATAAACTGAGATCTCTCTTGCTATGACGCTTGTATCCTAGAGAGGTGTCAGCCCCTGATCACTAACGAGATTGAGGATATCTTCATGTGTTTGCCATTTAGTTTTTCCTCTCTTGTGCAGTGTTTGTCTTTTTTTCTTCTTTTTTCTGTTGATTTATGTGTTTGATTTTTCTTATTGTCTAGGAGAAGTCTAGATAGACTTGGCATTTTGTTTCATAAAATGAACACAACTAAGTCTATTTTGTAGAACTCTGGATAGGACATTTAAATTTTATATGTCACACTTACCTTCCTTCTCTAGTTTATGGACTGTCCTTTTAATTTCTTTATAGTGCCTTTTTTTTTGAGACATGGTGTCACTCTTTTGTCAAGGCTGGAATGCAGTGGTATGGTCTCCTAGTAGCATGCCACCACATCCAGCTAATTTATTTTTTATTTTTTTGCAGAGACAGGGTCTTGCCATGCTGCCTAGGCTAGTCTTGAATTCCGGGCTTCAAGCAATCCTTTCACCTCAACCTTCAAAGCCCTAGTATTACGGGTGTGAGTCACTGCACGTGGCCTGTAGTGACTTTTGATGAAACGAACTATTTTAATTTTCACATAGTTGAATTTATCTATCTTACAATGTTGGGATTTTTTTTTTTAATTTTTAATGTCAGAGGTTTCTCCATACCCTGAAATTGTAAAGATACTATTTCATGTATTTTCTAGAATTTAAACATTTTGCACTTTTTTTGAGACGGAGTTTCGCTCTTGTTACCCAGGCTGGGGTGCAATGGCGCGATCTCGGCTCACCGCAACCTCCGCCTCCTGGGTTCAGGCAATTCTCCTGCCTCAGCCTCCTGAGTAGCTGGGATTACAGGCACGCACCACCATGTCCAGCTAATTTTTTGTATTTTTAGTAGAGATGGGGTTTCACTATGTTGACCGGGATGGTCTCGATCTCTTGACCTCGTGATCCACCCGCCTTGACCTCGTGACCCACCCGCCTCGGCCTCCCAAAGTGCTGGGATTACAGGCGTGAGCCACCGCGCCCGGCCTCATTTTGCACTTTTTATTGAGGTTTTTATTCTCCGGGAATTGTTTTATTGTTTTATATTATTTATGGTGTGCAGGAAGGATTCATTCCTCTTCCCCACTTTTTCTGTTTAGTTGTATTATTCGGTAGTTTACATGTTCCCCTCTAATTTAGAATGCAATCTTTATTGTAAAGTTCCCTTATATACATGGGCTTTTGTGGGTTTTTTTTTTTTTTTTTTTTTTTGGTATTCTCTGTTCTCTTTTATTGGTCAATTTACCATTACCTGCAATTACATCACACTTTAGCTTTGTAGCTCTTAATATCTGATAAGGCAAGTTTTGTTCTTCAGGACTCACTGGACTGTTCTGCTTTTTCTTATTAATGGTAGACTTTTGGCTGAGTGCAGTCACTCATGCCTGTATTCCCAGCCCTTTGGGAGTCCTAGGCGGTCAGATCACCTGAGGTCAGGAGTTTGAGACCAGCCTGGCCAACATGGTGAAACCCCATCTCTACTAAATATACAAAAAATTAGCCTGGTGTGGTGGCAGTTACCTATAATCCCAGCCACTCCGGAGGCTGAGGTAGGGGAATTGCTTGAACCCAAGAGATGTAGTTTGTAGTGAGCCGACATCATGCCACTGCTCTCTAGCCTGGGCGACAAGAGTGAAACTTCCTCTAAAAAATAAAATAAATGTTAGACTTTCCTTTTGAGTTCCCTAAATGTCATATGGGGATTTTGTTTGGAATTTTATTGAATCTTTAAATGACTTTTAGACATTAAATTTTCTTATCCATAAATAGGACGTCTCTTTCTTTGTTGTCTCTAATGTCTTTCAGTAAAGTTATTTAAAAAAAATTTTCCATAAAAGCATTACATATCTTTCGTTAATTTTCTTCCTGGGCAGCTTTTTGAAATTTTGTTTTGTTACTATTGTAAATGATATATCTTTAAAATTACATTTTGTTGTGTGCATTGATGCAGTTTTAACATACAGATCTTATATCGGACTACCTTCTTATATTGCCTTATTTTCTAATAATTAATATGCAAATTCCTTGGGGGTTTCTGTGGAGAATTAGAGTTCCTTTACCATTTTTTTTCCCTTTCAAAAATTTCTGATCCTTTAAATCACATTTGACTTTTCTTTTTTGAGACAAAGTCTCACTCTGTCACCCAGGTTGAAGTGCAGTGGCCTGATCTCAGCTCACAGGCATGAGTCACTGTGCCTGGCCATTACATTTTACTTTTTTAGTTATAACATGCTGGCTTGATAGACCCTTGAGAACTAACAAACATGACTGAGGTTAGAATACACAATCTTTGATGAATGACCATATGCTCAGCTACATCTTGGGCTTTCTGTTACTAAGGGGTGAGGGGAGCTGGGTGCAGTGGCTCATTCCTGTAATTCCAGCATTTTGGAGGCTGAGGTGGATGGATCACCTGAAGTCAGGAGTTTGAGACCAGCCTGGCCAACATGGTGAAACCCTGTTTCTACTAAAAATACAAAACTTAGCTGAGCGTAGTGGCAGGCACCTGTAATTTGAGTTACTTGGGAGGCTGAGGCAGGAGAATCACTTGAACCTGTGAGGCAGAGGTTGCAGTGAACTGAGATCGTGCTACTACACTCCAGCCTGGGCAACATGAGTGAAACTCTGTCTCAAAAAAAAAAAAAAAAAAAAAAAAAAAAGAAGAGAAAGAAGGGGAAAATGTGAAGTAGTCAATTAGTGTTTATCGAGTTATTCTATGAAATGGTGATCATATCCCTTGTAATTTGGTTGTAAGGATTAAATCAAAGGATGGGTAAAGATAACATAGTATCTGACCCAGAGTAAGTGTTCAGCAAATGTTAGTTACCTCTCTTCATGAGCCTTTCTCTGAAACCTGATATATTTTTTAACCATCTTCTGGGACTCAAGTCTGTTGCTTTCCAAGATTAAACAATAATTATAATCCTTTTGATTTATTTAGCACCTAATTGTCTCTCTATAAATGTCCTTTGATATATTACTTTATCAAAGCAGTGATTAGAGTGTTAGATGTCATGGGTATTTATTTTTTCCCAATGCCATGCTGTATGCAGTTTTACATCAAGCACATGGAACCATACTTTTGATTTTTACTAAGCAGCAATATTTTTTGGCGTCTTCCCATGTTAGTAAATGTAGGTCTTAGCATCATTTAAAAAAAACAGCTTTATTGGGATATATTTGACATACAACAAATTGCATGTACAATAAACTACAACATGTCAAAGTGCATAATTTGGTAAGTTTTGTCATTTATGTACTTCTGAAACCATCACCACAATAAAGATAACGAACATATCCATCATTCTCAGAAGTTTCATTGTACCTCTTTGTAATTTCTCTCAAATTTTCTTCCCTCATAGCAGTTACAGATCTGTTTTCTGTTACTATAAATTAGTTTACATTCTCTAGATTTTTATGTAAATGAAATAAAAGTTTTTAGTACTGGTTTCAATGGCTGCTTAGTATTTCATTGTCTGGATGAACTATAATTTGATAATTCTCTTTGTTGAGTATTTAAGTTGATTTCCTCTCTGCTTTTATAGACTGTATGTGCTTCAATACAGCAAAATATATATACAAAGGTGGACATCTGGAAACCATGAATCCTTAAGATAAATTTCTAAGAACTAAATCAGACTATGATAACTTTTTAAGACAATGTATATGCCAAATTATTCTCTAGACTAGTCATTTTATACTATTACTGGATGTTTTTAGGAGAGTCATCCCTTCTTCAAGAATGAATGTTATCTATAAAAGAATCTTTTAAAAAAAATGTGATGGAGCAAAATCAGTATTGTTTTATTTACAGGTTTTTTTCCCCACTAATGATATGCTTGGGAAGTATTTAAAGATGTTTCTTACAGACAATTCAGGCTATATATCCTCCTCTTGACATTTTAATGACTAACTTTTAGTGATAGTCTAATTTATGGAAACTGTTAATATCATATTTAATATGAACTGTTATTTTGATTGGTTTATCTGATTAATTGTCTTGTGTTCTTTTTGAAGGTTTGTTATTGAACTTTGTGAACCAATTCAAGTAAAACAACTTGATATTGCAAATTATGAATTATTTTCTTCTACTCCTAAAGACTTTCTGGTTTCTATCAGTGACAGGTAAATTCTAAAGGTCTTTCTGTAAGGTCTGTGTTGGATCTCTGAAATAAAAACAAAAAAGTGGGTCACTATTTTGATTTCAATCCATTTATTTTTTAAAGATCAGTTTGTAATAACAGTGATAATATGACTCTTGTTAATCATTTACCTTTTACCTTCATTAGCTTATATGATACTTTAAATGTAACAACCCTGTGATATTATTCTCTTATAAAGTAGGGAAACAGTGAAAGGGAGATTAAGTAGCTTGCCCAGGTCACATGACTTGTGAGTTTGGGAACCAAGATTCAGAACTACAGCTCTGACTTCAAAGTCGTCACTTTCAGTAATTATGCTCTCTTGCTTTTAAACATTTCTTTTAAAAGTTATTAAAAACATATATGTATAGGTGCTTTATTTTATGAGGTATATTTTTTTAAATATATTCTAAAACTTTTTTGTACATGTGTGATTATAACAGAAATATATGTTGTGAGGAATTTGGAATAGAACTGCATTCCTTCAACCAGAGACAGCCCTTATTAGCATTTTAATATATTTATTCTAGTCTTTACTATGCATTTATTTATTAATTCTATAAAAATATTTACTTTTTAATTCTTACATCCTGGAAATACTTTTGTCTTTTGTACATTCATTTTTAATGTGTACATATTTTTCCTTCAACAGAGGTGTTATTTCATAAATACTTTTTGAGTGTCCACAATACGCCATGTAGGATGCTGTTTATTTATGGAACTGTTGTTCTGTCATTGAACGTTAAGGGTTTTCCCTGATGTTTCTTCCTCCACCTCACAGTCAGCATTGCATATATACAGTTTTTGAAATTGGTTCTCAAGACCTCTTGAGAATTCCATCTATTAGTCTGCCACTACTCTTGCTTATCACTTCCTTTTCTCTCAGCTCCAATTTTCATATATGTCAAATGAGCATACACAGCTCTGATAAGTATAGTCTCTTAATGTGGTGAGAGGGCTCATTATTTTGAGAAGTTCTTAAAATGTTTCAGTAAGCACTTTTGCAGTTTTAGACTTTTATGTTAAATATTAGATTCCCTTTTAAGGGGAACAGATATGTTAAACTCAGATGTGATTTTAAGTTTTTTCTTCCCATTCTCTTTCCACCAGTACTTATATTTATGCTTTACATTATTACATATGTGTCAGTATGTGCAGAGTTGTACCACCTTCTTCCAAGACAGTCTCTTGGTTACTTTCTATTCTAAAACCTCGTCCGAAACCCCAAGAATTGGTACTGGTCTTACTCTCTGTTAATGGTATGATTTTTCAAGGCATTCTTTCCCAGTAGAGAGAAACCTGTCAGTTTAGTTGGAAAAGAAAATGTGTTTATTAAATGTATGCATTTATGTATTTAACTATTAAGTCAGCGTGTTCATCTGGAATGGCAAAAAATTATATTTTGAAAATATGGAACTTTTCAATATGCAGTTTATAATTTTTTAAAAAGAACATATTTTCCGTATTTTCTAGGTATCCAACAAATAAATGGATTAAACTGGGTACTTTTCATGGTAGAGATGAGCGGAATGTACAGAGTTTCCCTTTAGACGAACAGATGTATGCAAAATATGTCAAGGTAATGTTTACACATAAAGGACTATGTTATGTAATGAAAACATACCTGTTATTTACACTTTTATACACCTCATCCTTTTAGAAATCAGAAAAGAAATCGACTACATATACCACTTAATAGATAATTCTTGGGTATATTATTTTTCATGAGTCAGATATTGCTGCATTCCCTTTTGTATTGCTGGAAGCCTAGGCCAGTTTTGTTGTTGTTGTTGTTATTTATGGCTCTGATAAAATTCCAAATTATAAATTTTTAAGTTTTTTGAGTCTTTATGCAAAATGTCATCTTCATAGTGTAACTATTTTGAACTGAAATCATAGCTAGTCACTGAAGTCTTTAAAGCAGGCCTAATTTCTTAACTTAATAGACTCTGAATCTTAGATCATTTCAACCTTCATATCCACTTATTTGGCATTGTTATGGCTTTTGCTTTTTTTTTTTTTGTATAGCCAAACGAAATATTCTGTGTCCAAGTACCAGTTTCAAATAAAATAGGCTTTTAAACACTGATATTCTGTATTTCCACTGCTTCTTCTACCAACTAATCAAGTAAAATTGTCACTTTTGAATTGGGTTAGACAAAATAGCGGAAGTTATTACTCCTTTCTTCCCTCTTTTTTTTTCTTTAAAATTATAGCCATACCTTAAAGTACTATTGAATTAATATTTTTGGAATGGCAGCAGTTCTAATTTCTGTCCTTTCATCTTTAAATGTGAGAACTTACAGCTACCTAATTTTGTCTTCTGTGATTTTACCATCTCTTTTTAAAGCATGGTTTAAATTGACTTCTATAAATAGGTAAACTTGTAGTATTCTTAATCTCCATATAAAAATGCTAAATACTATTTTTAAAATAAAGTTAATATTCTCAGTTAATTCAACAAAATTATTCAAAAAAATTAAGGAACATTTTCAATTCATTTTAAAATGAGTACTGAAACAATTACTTAATGACCTTTTTATACAGTATACTTTCTTCACTGTGAAGAGGAAAAAACGTTAAGTCATTTGCTAGGTGATACAATTGTATTTAATTTTGCAATTAAGACAACCCACATGAAATAATTTTGAGAATTATTCTTTATAACATCTACTTTGTTAATAATAGAAGAATATTTTATTGGAAGCATAAAAATGCCTTATAAAACTTTCCACCTTGTTCCTTTTATGATTGGAGACTATAGAATATTTTGAGTATTAGTTTTATAAAAACTCCTCTTTGGTAGAATTGAGTCTAAAAGCAAGAAACATTTACTTGGAACTCATAAAAAGCAGGGAAAAAATTACTTTCTGATTTTCATTTTGTAGTAATAATGTTATATAAATATTTTACTTGGATTTTCCTTACCCTAAAAGAACTACAACCAAATCTACTACTTTTTAATAGCTTACATTCAAAAGGCTAATATATCTTCCACCTTTGTAAGTTATAGTTGAAATAACATAGCATACTAAAAATTCATGCTTTTCCTGAAATAAGTAGTATATGATATTGTATAAGTATAAATATCATTTAATAATGAACTTATCAATATATGTGTAGAATATACATATGTATATGTGCATATATATCCATATATAAATTCATATATGAATATATACTTGATACATGTCTGTAATACTTAAGGTAAGGTAAAAGATTGTTTCTAGGTACTGTTTATTAATTGCTTTTGGAATGCTTTCTAACAGCTATATAAAATAATAGCAGTGGATTTTGGATAACTTATAACCTTAGAGTTAATTTATTTCATTGCAGTCATTTAGATTATACTCTAAGGTTGTGATGGTAAAAACTTAAATCGTTGCTTTCATTTCTGCAAGGAATTAAGAATACTACAATGTTATCCGTCACACACATTGCTTTCTATGCTTTATACCATATAATTTACAAGTATTTAAAGTTGCTTATTGCATGATGTCTAGACTTTGGAACTGATTTCTTTTTCTTTTCCTTTCTCTTGCTTCAGATGTTCATCAAGTACATAAAGGTTAGCAACCTTCTCTTTTGCAATATTAAATAACAGGGCATGGCATATTAATGCATGACAAAAACTTCATAAGTATTGATTTTTGGGAAAGGGAGGATTTCATAAAAATGTTTAGAAATGTTATAATGAGGAAACTGAGTATATTGTTAGATAATCGTATATGCACTCTGCTGGTTTCCCATTTTATGTGCTTTTATTCTTTAGGTTGAGTTGATATCACATTTTGGATCAGAACACTTTTGTCCATTAAGCCTTATAAGGTAATGCAGAACAAAATACATTTATTGAGTGCTTTAAAAAATTGATATACAAAATTTTCAGTATAAAGTGAAGAAATAATTTTCTCTTATGTGAGTTAATACCATAGAAATAAAAACTGTAAAATATTTCTTTCTCTTGAATGTATTTTGGAAAAATGTCAAAATACCCTATTTAAAAATAAACTTGATTTTATGTATTTGGTTTAACTTGCTTGCTATTTTGCTATGATGATAATATACAGAAACATTTTAGACTGATAATAAAAATTTATCCATTGTATTTTTTAATGCCTTAAATAGATTAGTTTTATATTTTAATCAAAACAGTATGACTGAAATGTAAGACACACCCATTATTTTGGAGTCCAAAAGCCAGTGGCCCTCAAAATATGACCAAAGTTGATGTTTGTCATTTATTGTGAAGAGATTAGCCTTAACAGGTATTTTGTTTTGGAAGTCTTTAATGAAATTGTTGTTGATATAGGGTATTTGGCACTAGCATGGTGGAAGAATATGAAGAAATTGCTGATTCCCAGTATCACTCAGAACGCCAGGAACTATTTGATGAGGACTATGGTAAGTGACATCAAATAGGTGACTGTTAGGTCTATTTTTTTACTTTTTAAAAATCGAATAGTAATGGGGGGGCTATAGGTTACTTAAATTAGTATGACTGTTATCTTCAGGCTTTTTTTGTTGTTTTTAATTCTACTCAACTTTTACTTAAACCTGTTTTCTGAAATGATTACACTGTAATTGTATTGCTTTCCAAGTTTATCTTTCAGTTATTTGTAACTGAAACTCCCTTCTATAACATTAATGCTGTAAATTGTGATTCTATCCCTATGCCAGGCTCAAAAATCTGTTAAACTCACAAGGTAACTGAAATAGTAGAAATGAGCTTTAATTCCTGTGATTTCTCATGAGCCTAAGAGTAAGCACATTTTGGCCTTCTGAGCCATTGAGAAATTTTGTGACCCTATAGAGGTAGAGGAAAGTTTTATGACACTCTCCTTTTCCACTTTAAGTCCTTATTTTAAGATGTATTAAACTACTGTTTGAACAATCTAAATTTTCTCATGAGCGAAATGAAGAGTTGGTAAAGTATATTGAAAGCTTGAATAAAAAAGTCTTATAAATGTGATTAAAATTTTGGTAAGCATTACAGTTATTTTCCTTGGTTTATATTTGTTTGTTAAATGGTTTCTGAATCATATTTGCTTTCTGTGAACATGTTTTAGATATATAATTCATATTTATTTAAAATGTTTTAAATGTCAGCTGACTTTGACAGGACATGATTTGAGCTTTTAAATACCTTATCATTGGAGCTAGGTCTCAGCATAATCACTTTCATTTTCTTTTTTTAACAGATTATCCACTGGATTATAATACCGGAGAGGATAAATCCTCAAAAAATCTTCTTGGTTCTGCTACAAGTGAGTATTTTGAATTTTCTACTCAGTCTACTAAAGTGTTTCTCAACTTTTTGGTTTTCTCAACTATTTGATTTTCTACTCAAGTCTACTAAAGTGTTTCTCAACTTTTTGGTCCTGACATACGTGGACATTTTGTCATGGTATAGTTTAGGAACTTCTCCAAATGTTGAACTTTGAGTTGAAATAAAAGATACCAAAGATACTGTCTTTTGAAAAGTATTTCTATAGAAATGCGATAGGAAGAATAGATGAAAAGAGAGGGAGAGAAACAAATGTAAGCATAATGAAGGTGTTTCTTCTACTCTAGGCACTCACATTTGGGGCAAATTTCTTATTATGGAGAGAGATCTATGGCTTTTCTTGGGGAAAGAATTATTAAAATGGTCGTATACCAGTTGGTCTATGGATATGGTTAGTTTGTCATTTAGTTACAAAATATGCTCCTACCCTGATAATAACGAATACCAATAAGAATACTAGCAATAATATACTACTTGAAAACTAAGAAACAATGAATAACATACTAGTGGTTTAGTTTGTTGTTATTCCAAAATAGAATCCCAACCTTATGGTAGACTCACTAAGGAGACTACTAGAAAGACCATTATCTGACTGGCACTTTATGTTTCACTGTTGGATTCTGTGTAGGTATATTTTAATGTTGTTTTTGGTTATTTCCGAAAATGTGGAATTAACTAGAGGTAGTTTTCTTTTTATTTGAAAACTTTAAATTGAATTTAATAAAAACAAATCTTAATAAAATAGAAGACTAGCTGCTTGTGCTTGTCACTTTTTGCTCTTAGTGAATTGAATTGCTTGAATTCCAATGTCAGTGTGAATGTTGACTTTATAACTTTTTTAGGTACTGAACAAGTAGTGTAAATACTTAGGTTGATATTTTGTGTAGCCACAGTATATGGTGTTAAAATTACCTCTTTCATCTTTCCTTTAGCCTCTTCCTTTCCTTTCCTTTTTCCTTTTCTTCTTCCTTTCCTTTCCTTTTTCTACAGGTATTTTTGACATATTTAAAGAGTGTTAAAAATACCTGTAGAAGGAAAGTACTTTTGATTACAAAGTAATATTCAATTTTTTTACATATCAGTTCAGTATATTTTGTTTTACTTTATTGCTAGGCGTCTGACTTTCTAGATATTAGTGATTACTTTTAAATAAGTTTCCTAGCTATCTAGTTATTGATATAAAAATAAGTCTTATTTACTGCTATGTGATGTAACTCTTTAGGAGTGAAAGAAATACCTGTCTGGATATTAATGTTTTTGTTTTTCTTAATTTGTATTATATATGTTACACAGTAGTCCTTATTCTGCCATTTATGTAGCTCAGTAATGTTGAATGAGCTCTGAGGAAGCATCATTATTTTATGGGGTCAGAAAATAGCCCCAGACTAACAGATCTCTATCTTCTGGTAGTTACCGGAAAAGAGAGGGCACTTTAGGGAAATAATGTCTTACTGTGGTTTTGGATAAAGGGAAACTGTTGACATTCTGGATTTTCTTGCTGTATCTTTCTATGTGATTAACTGCTAGATGCCATTAAAACCTAACCATAGGCCAGGCTAGTGGCTCACGCCTGTAATCCCAGCACTTAGGGAGGCTGAGATGAGCAGATACCTGAGGTCGGGAGTTCGAGACCAGCCTGGCCAACATGGCAAAATCCCATCTCGACTAAAAATACAAAAATAAGCTGGACGTGGTGGTCTGCACCTGCAATCCCAGCTACTCGGGAGGCTGAGGCAGGAGAATCACTTGAACCTGGAAGGCAGAGGCTGCAGTGAGCTGAGATCGTGCCACTGCACTCCAGCCTGGGGGACAGAGCGAGACTCCATCTCGAAACAAACAAAAAAACAAAAAAACCTTAACATATATCAAGGGAAGACATTTATCTGTTTGTATTCGTGTCTTTGATCAGTATGTCAATTAATTTGACATAGAATCTTGTTTAGATACTTCTGTTTGGATCTTTCTTCTTGAAGGTGTATAACTTACTTTTCTTTTTATAGATCTCTGGGAGGGCAAGATTATTTTCCAGTGTTCTAGGTATTGAAAGAATTTATATAGTGAGATAAGATGGGTGGGAGGGTGTTAGCTGAGTCTCTAAAATGAGATTTAAAATGATCTCTACCTCCTGAAGTTTTAGAACAAGAGAGGCAATAAGAGCTGAGTGATAAGACTTTATTGTCATAAAACTTTATAGACATTGCCTAACACTGCTGCCTTCTGTATCTGTGTCCTCTACTCTTATCTGAAGAGTTTGGGACTGACTTAGCTATAGCTTCAAAGATGGTATAACTTGAAGAAATAATAAAGTGGAATCAGAACTTCAGAAGAACTGGTCTTTGGCACAAGAACATCTGAGTTTGACTATAATCATCACTGCTTTCTAAATTAGCTTGAAATTAGCCCATTTTGAAACTAGTTTTTTTTTTATTTTATTGTTTTTAATGTGTACATAGTATCCACAAGCTTGAATTCTGTCTTTAATCTTAATAGAAACTCCTTTTCTTTTTGTTATCAAGGAGTTAGTAGTTATAGGAAATATGTCACTGGAATACTTTGCCTCTGATGAGAGTTGGATGTCAAAGAGCATGCACACTGCGTAAACATTCTTGATATTATATAATTTACTTAAGTGCTAAAAAAGGAGAAAGTGTTATCTTAGAGCAGCCTTCTTGGCTTTGTGTGTATGCCTGTCTGATTCTTTTTACATTCTTGAACTAAAACATTTAAATCCTTTACATCAACAAGAATTCTCCATATCACTCTGATTTTCTTGTTCTTTGTCATGTGAATTTGCCAGACCTCTATCTACTTTGATAATTGGTGCAAGTCTGCCTTTGCTCTTAAATATGTGGTTTTAGTTTTTGTTAAAATCACCCTATCTGCCAAAGGGAGATAGGTGCATGTGTGTGTTTAAGAGAAAATGTAATTTTTACTTTCTAAGTCAAAGTATTTTTTGTGGGAAAAAAATAGGTTCTAGGAGGACCATTTTTCTAGAAAATGTGGGCTTGCTTCAGGGTTAGTACACATAGGAGGAAGTCTTTTTTGTTGGTTTATCTTAGTTGTATCATATAAACTCTTAAGCTTCAGCAGCCTGGGCAAATGTTTGTTTTCTTTACCAAAAAGAGCCATTGGAGCACTGGATACTGAGTAAATAATATGGAGATGTTTGGTCTCTAGAACCAATTATTAGGGGCATTTTATTCCTAAAGGAATGAAGCAGGATGAATAAGTTGCCCAGTTCAAAAACTTAAAAGTTGATTAATCCAGGAAAAATTAGGGATTTTTATCTCTAGTTTGGCAGTTATATTCAAAGATGTTATTTTAGTCTGTTCTGAAGGTTTTTTAATGACCAGATTATCATGGTGTATACAAGCTATCATGTTTGGATACAAATTGAAAATAGAATACTCACAATTCTGCTTTTTCTCAAAAGACAAAAAAGACATGTTAGGCAATGTTCTGTAAACATGGAATAATTATTTTAGGTTAAATGGGCTGAGAAAGTAGAAATTTGCTGAATTTTGCTTTTGTTACCAAGTTTCCTGAAATGATGATAATAAATACTATTTTAAAAGGGTGGATAGAAGGATCTTCTTTATTGTAGGTGCTGGTGTTAAAATTTAGGTTCAAAAATAATACTCCAAAGCTACTTTCTTTACACAGATGAACACATTATCTTCTTGAATTCTTTAATCGTAAATGTCAAAAAATTTGAAATCTCAGATAAGACCTCACTTTGAAACACAAGAAAGGATATAGACTGTTGATTGCACAATTTGAGTTTTGTGAAGCAGTCAGTTTTGACTTATAGGTGTCAGGATAGGTGGAGGAATCATATCTAATATTGCAGTATTGATCGGCATTATAATGGGTGTATAATGAAATAACAGTTTTCATTCCAAACTTTATCTTGGTTTATGAGGGAATACAGAGTTTCCATTTTTGTTGTTATCTCATACTGTAGCATTTCTTTAGCTTAAGTAAGAATCAATGCCACTTCTGTTTATCACTTTGCCAGATCAAAGGGCAATATTAAAAATGTTATTTAAACATTTAAAAATGACAAATATTGAGCCTTTGTGTGTTATACTAATGATTAGAAACAAAGTACCACTACTTTGTTGACTTTCAGAGTCTGATAATTTTGTGAAGATCAACATTATACCTGATTCCTAGCTAGCACCTTTAAAACAGTTTAAAATCTGCTACTACTTTCTCCCATCCTAAAGCATGTATTTACAGCATGAGCTCTAGGCAGCAGCCTTTGGTTAACTCACAACCTTCCTGACGTAGTAGATTTTTCTCTCTTAGATTCCTTTTCTACTTTTCACATCTCTGGTTTTCATTGAAAATGTCATGAATACTCAGTGGATCGCTTTTAGGAAAGGAGATTAAGACAAAAATAATGTATAATGATTTGTATGTTGCCCCTGCCAGGTCTTAGTATTTTAATAGTACAAGTACCTTATACCAAAGAATTAACTGCCAGTGGAATTTCAAAGGTTAGACTGGGAATGAAAGTTAATTTCACTTGAAATTACATCACATTGCCAGAAGGAAGGCCTTGTATTCCCAGTACTAATTTTTTATGAAGTTCTGATCTTTTGTTATGCTCATGTATAAATATATCTATGTAGATATTAAAGTTTGTACCACTTTTTTTTCATCTAAATATCCTCCTTCAAAAGAGAAGTAGGGTTAGAAGATATGCAAATTGCTTTTATAACACTTTATGACCTTGATTTTTAGTTAATCTACCCCTTACCTGTCCCCACCGAATTAACTAAAGAATTTAAATTATTTAAATTTCAATTTATGATTTAAAAAGATTGCAGTTTTGGTGAATTTGTTTTTTAAAGTCATCAAAGAGATCTGATTCTAGGCAATATCAATTTAGAATTTAACCATATTACCATAGATATGATTCATTGAAAATATTTTCTGCCTTTTTTTTTTTTAGATAATCTCCCTGTTTTGTTTTTACCTGTGATAATCACAAAATGTAGGAAAAGCTTTTGCTTTTTTACACATTTTTGTTTTTATTTTAAACTATAGAGCCTTTTTAAAGAAAAACAGGTTTTTCTGTAAAACAAGAATTTTGGTCATCACATTTTTTTCCCTGTCCCAGTACAGGATGTATGTTGAGTTATACTTGAATTTATAATATGCTGAAGACTGTGTTTCGGTAAAGTGTCTAGGGAAGCTTTACAAGAAAAGTATACTTAAGGCCAGGCATGGTGGCTTACACCTGTAATCCTAGCACTTAGGGAAGCTGAGGTGGGCAGATTGCCTGAGCTTAGGAGTTTGAGACCAGCCCGGGAAACCTCGTCTCTACTAAAATACAAAAAATTAGCCGGACATGGTGGCATGCACCTACAGTCCCAGCTACTTGGGAGACTAAGGCAGGAGAACTGCTTGAACCTAGGAGGCAGAGGTTGTAGTGATCTGAGGTTACGCCACTGCACTCCAGCCTGGGTGACGGAGTGAGACTCCGTCTCCAAATAATAATAATAATACAATTATATTTAAATTAAAAATTCCTTTTGAACATAAAAATTTAGATACATGCTTTACACTTTTGCCTAAACTTTATTTGTGTCCTATGCTGGACTTTAGTTGTGAGGTGAATACAAAAGTAACCAGTCAAAAAATGCAAACTATCATTCTAAATGATTTTTTGACTATCTGATTTTAATTTATATTAGAATATTTAGGTATTTGGTACTTTTTCTGATTGAATTTTGTTTTAGATGCCATTCTAAATATGGTGAATATTGCTGCTAATATTCTGGGAGCAAAAACTGAAGACCTGACAGAAGGTACCTAATTATTTTATGGGTCTTTTAAATAGCTGGTACTCCAGGGGTCCTTATAGTTAGGAAAATCAAGTAATGAGTTAAGAAAATTTAATTTTTTACATTTAGAAATATAGAAATATTTCAGAGGAACTTACCAATCTTTATGATTCATTGTTTATTTGAATTTCACAAGTTCTTAAAAGACGATGTTGTCTATAAAAAATTGATGAATTGGCTTTTTGACTTCTCCTCGCTCTAAAATTAATAGTAATGATTTTATTCCTTATCTCTTTACTGAGATTTTGATGTCTTAATAATACTTCAAGAATGTGATTTTATGTGTAAATAGCTACTTGATTTAGAAAGCCATATTTTCCTTAGAGAATGGCAAATAAGAATATTATTAGCAAGAAGAAAGTCTTGCCTTTTTGTTTTTTTAAAAAATGCTTAGATCCAATGAACACTTAAAATGACTGATTTATTTCCTCACATTCTCTTCAGCAACTCTCAGTATCTAGAAGGCATGTTAACCACGTAAAGTTACACAACATTCATAGTCATCTGACTTGCTTTAATTATCTGAGAAATTGAGAAACCATATGTATTAATTGTTGTGATCATATGTGATCATTTCTTTCTAAAAACTTTGATTTTTTTTTTTTTAAGAAGTCTGAAGTAGCAAACCTATTTGGCTTTTTTCTTCTCTTCCAAGAAATTAAAGTTCTATTTGTTTTAGTAAAATATTTTCATGGTACAGCTTTTAAAATTGAACTCAACATTGGGCATCTTTCTTAAAATAGGAAATAAAAGTATATCTGAGAATGCCACTGCAACAGCTGCACCTAAAATGCCTGAGTCAACTCCTGTTTCAACTCCTGTTCCATCTCCTGAGTAAGTTATAATGTGATATTAAATAGAATTTTATTACAATGGAGAGCTAAGTATATTAGTATAAAAAAAGGAACTCGTGATTTGTGTATGAAGTGATTACCTGTAGAGACTCAGGTAGGATAGACACTCTACAGCCACTTAGAAAATCTTTGAGTTGCTTCTTCCCGTCAGTGTATATGCATACTGGGAACATACTTCATTCCAGATCAAACTTTTTTTGGGGTATTATATATTACTTTCATTATTCACAACCAGTGACTCTTTGCCATATTGCAAATAATTGACATTACTCTGCAGGTGTAGGCCTGAGGACAAATTTTAAAGACCCCCCTTTTTTAAGTTCAAGTTTGAAAGCATTGATCTGTGGTATCTCTAGAAATCTACCAAAATACCTAGAACAGTGGTTCACGAATAATGAGTATGCCACACAGCAATTTCTTAACTGTTCCATTTCTCTGAATCATGTAGGCTTTTCCCCAGGTTGCAGTGGAGACACTTTGGGCAGGGATATATCTGAAGAGATAACAGATATAATAAATACTCATTTTTTTCTTTTCTGCCAGAGATGGTTACTTTTGTTGGTACCTCTGCTTCTTATCTGTAATAAACAATAAGCTTATAATGATTTGGATAATTGGGTAGTTATTGTATACTTAATTTATGTATATTTCATTAGATACACTCCCTACAAAACTTTGGAAGTCCTTTGTGTTAGAGCAACTCTGCTTAAGATCATAAGATATTTGAATATGTACCACTTCGTTCCAAATAGTATGTAATGACACCTTCAGTGGGTATGCTTTGAAATACAATTCCTGAGAACTATACTAATTCAAAAATGAGATTTTGATGCTTTGAAAGGCATGGTGAGAAAATTATATTATCCCGTATTAATCCTGAAAGTTACTGGAGAGATTTATTGGGTGATTAGAGAGAAAATATAGCATATGTGTTACTGATTCCTAAAAGGACCTAAGAAATCTATTGGGGATAGAGACATTCTTGGTGTTTCTAATTATATGGACTGTGATTGCTGTTCCAGATTTTGTAACTAGGTTTCTTCAGTTAACAATACACAGTATGTCGTATTTTTCAAAACTAAACTAATTTGGTTTTATAGATATATATACACATATACACTTTCATACACATACTTACATATGTGCACAAGTCGATAGGAATATTTGTTGAAAGCTGTAGTCACAGGCTAATGTAGCTGTTTTTATTTTTCCATATTAGTTTTTAATAGATATTTTTGCATAATTTTTTATTCGGTATTTCATGTTCATCTTAAATTCTTTTTAATGCTTTTGAAGCAATCTTTTGAAGAAAACAGCAAAAATGAAGGAATCCGTGATAGAATGTCATTGTTAAAGTTATGGAAAGCTGACTTTTTTTTTTTCCTAGGTTTTAGTAAGTTTTGCCATGTGAATTTGAGAAAAAAATTTTAAAGTATATTTCTAATTATGCTGTGTATAGATGGTATATAACATCTATATTCAGTATTTTTTACCAAATTCAATTTAATTTTTCTCTCTCCCCTTCTTCAGACATTACTTTTTTCTACTGTTATAAATTATTTGGTAGAAAAGCTATATATTACCTGAATATATAAGAAATACTATTAGAGACTAAATACGTATGACTATAAATATATTTTTGTTTAACGAAGTGTAGTCCATTATGTTTAAATTTGGTCCATTTACTATTTTACTAACAAACTGAAAGTCTACCTTATAGATACTGTCCATTTTATTACTTCTGTCTTTTCTATTGTGACATTAGTCTTTATTTAAAGACATTTCCTGGCACTCTTAGTAATGGGAAAATGTATGTTTGAGTGTAATTCTTTTTGGTATTTAAATTACTGTATGTTTTTGTATTGGACCTTTTATGTATAAGGCTACACCCAGAAATTAACCATCTTTATCTTAGAAGGAACCACAAGCATTATAGTTTATAACACTGTTCTATAAACGTCATCCTTCCACTCTCCTGTGGAGTGTGCCTCATACATACTCCACAGCCTCAAAATGGAATAAAAAATTAATAGTGGCACCATTAGTTTAGTAGCAGCACTATTAGCTTATCATAAGCCATAATTGTTATTAAAATGGTTAACTATTTGGCTTTTAATAATAAAAGATTAGCCTATATGATAGCAAAATTATTTTAGGAAAGGAGATATGTTTCTTATCCTTAAAGCAGAGAATCCTATGTGCAGAGGGGGTGTGTGTGTGTATGTGTTAATGCTGCATTGGAATTTCTCAAATCATTCTTTTGAGACATGTAGCTGCCTTTTGAAATAGGGTGTTTAAGTACAAAGTACACTCATAAGCATTGAGAAGCCTAGCTTCTAGTTCTAGCTGTGGACCTTATTTAAGCTAGCTTATTAAGCTAGCTCTTAGTTGGATTAATTTCTGATATACAAAGGATAGTGAGGCTTGTAAAGATTCAGCATATATTTATGAGAGAAAAGGTACACTATACATTCAGTGAATGGAAGTATTCACTTAAAACGATTCTTAAACAGATTAAAAGAAAGCAAGTTTGATATGGTAAATATGCTGGTTTGAGCCATCTGGCTAGTCACTTTATAAGTAGTAATTCTTTTATTTCTGAGCAACATTTGTTTTTATAATGAAAATGTTTTTAAAGTGAAAATTTCACCCAAAAATAACGAGTTTCTTTTCTATTTCCAGCCTTCCTTTTATCTTATGTATGAATACATTTATTTTTCTTAAACATATTTTAACTTTAGACTTCTAAGTAAGTGATTTATAATTACGATATATGTATTTCTAGGTATGTAACTACTGAAGTACACACACATGACATGGAGCCGTCAAGACCAGATACTCCAAAAGAGAGTCCCATTGTACAGTTAGTTCAAGAGGAGGAAGAGGAGGCAAGTCCATCTACAGTGACCCTTCTGGGCAGCGGTGAACAGGAAGATGAATCATCCCCCTGGTTTGAATCAGAGACACAAATATTTTGCAGTGAACTGACCACAATTTGTTGTATTTCTAGTTTTTCAGAATACATATATAAATGGTGTTCAGTTGGAGTTGCACTTTATCGGCAGCGCAGCAGAACTGCTTTGAGTAAAGAAAAAGATTATCTTGTATCAGCTGAACCACCCTTACTACTTCCTGCAGAATCAGTAGATGTTTCAGTACTGCAACCACTGAGTGGAGAATTGGAAAATAAGAATATAGAAAGGGAAGCTGAAGCTGTTGTTCTTGGTGATTTAAGTAGTAGTATGCACCAAGATGACTTGGTGAATCACACTGTAGATGCAGTTGAACTTGAACCGAGCCATTCTCAAACTTTTTCTCAGTCTTTTCTCTTAGATATTACCCCAGAAATCAATCTCTTGCCTAAAATTGAAGTATCTGAGTCTGTTAAATATGAGGCAGGACATATACCATCACAAGTGATTTCCCAAGAGAGTTCTGTTGAGATTGATAGTGAAACAGAACAAAAGTCTGAGAGCTTTAGTTCTGTAGAGAAACCATCGATTGCCTATGAAACAAATAAAGTTAATGAGGTAACAGATACTATTGTAAAACAAGATGTGAACTCTATGCAAATTTTCACAAAGCTGTCTGAAACAATAGTGCCACCAATAAATACAGCTGTACCTGACAGTGAAGATGGGGAAGTCAAAATGAATATAGCTGATACAGCAAAGCAAACTTTGACTTCTGTTGTGGATTCTTCTTTATTACCTGAAATAAAAGAAGAAGAACAGTCTCCAGAAGATGCCCTTTTGAGAGGGTTACAGAGGACAGCTACAGATTTTTATGCTGAATTGCAAAATTCAACAGATCTAGGATATGCTAATGGAAATCTTGTACATGGATCAAACCAAAAGGAATCAGTATTTATGAGACTTAATAATCGTATTAAAGCCTTAGAAGTTAACATGTCTCTCAGTGGTCGCTATCTGGAGGAGCTTAGCCAAAGGTAAGCTTTATTATGAATTAGCACAGTCAGCTTCACACAATGGGTTATGTAGCGTAGAGTATGACCTGTGATTACAGAAGGAGAGGATTTAATTATCTCATGTTATAATAGAGATAAGCACAATTTTAGCTAGAGAGAACTAAAGCTGTTTGAATGCTGATCAGTGACTTAATGAATTGATTTTTTGTTTTTAATTTTAAAAGTACTTACCAGTGACAACACACTTTTATTACTAGGCTGGCAACAAGTTTGAATTACCTGTACTTACTTTCACCTTTTTTCTGTTGTTTAACTTTAGCCACTTTTTCTGCTTGATTCCCAGAGGGCTCATGGAAAAAATGATAGTACAGTATATAGATTTTTAAGGCTTTTGGTGGAATTTGACCAGATATCGTTTAAGAGTTTGGTTAAGTGTAGACAGGGATGGACTGAACTAGATGATCAGGCACAAATGCAATTTGCCCTCTTTTAAACAGGTCTCAGTATCTTAGTTCTAGTTGTAGTAATTTCTCCTTTTAAGTTCCAGAGGCAGTGCCAAATCATTAAGACACCAGGCATGGCTTTGTAAACCGATTTACTCTTTTTTTATCCTTCGTATGTCCATTGTCTGTCCTTAGGGCTTCTCTGCCAACATTTTGCAATCATCTAGGCACAAGTGTCCAGAGTTCCTGAAACACCACCTTTTCTCACACCTCTTAAATTGAAATGCCACTAATAAGCTGTCACTAAGGCAGTTTTACATCTGAAATAGGAATTTTTTCTAATTCATACATGGAATTAAGTGGCTATTCGTGTTTGTGTGTGTTCATGTGTGACATGCCCACTTAGCTACCCCATACCTGCTCTTACTTTTCCCTACCTCCATCTGCATCCCAAGGGAACCATAGAAATTACTAAATTTTACATAGCAAGAGCTACAAAGAATTGTATTGCATAGGTCTGAATAAGAGTTACTTTAAGAAAATTAGATTTGTCTTATATATTGAAATCAGAAGTGTGTTTCCATTACTAAGTGGAATAAATAAGAAATTAAAGCTAATTTAAACCAATTCTTACTCCATAGGTACCGAAAACAAATGGAAGAAATGCAAAAGGCTTTCAATAAAACAATTGTAAAACTTCAAAATACTTCAAGAATAGCAGAGGAACAGGTTGGTCTTCACCCTTATTTACTTTTTACATAAATTTCCACTGAATTCTGTGGGATCTCACTGGTAAAAGGTTAAGTATTGTGGTTTCACTTTTTTCCCCTGCTAGCTGGTGATTAAGCCTGTTATATTAGTATGATGTCATGTTTGGAAAGTTACATAGCTATTAGCATCATTATTTTCTCTAGAGCAAGTTTTCTTGAGCATTATTCATAGTATATTGTGTGTATGTGTTAAGTAGAAATGCAGTGAACTTTCCTGAAACTTTGTAAAACTAAAATTGTGTGTGTGTTTTAATGTAGATAATCTTACTGACTGCAAGTAAGAACAACTTTGTTTCTTCTTTTTGATCCTCGTACTTTTTTATTTATTTTCCTCTATCACTTGGCTAGAGCTATATAGTGATACAGTAGGACTGTAATTATGACCATAACCCTATCTTGTTGATTTTAAGGGAGCTATTTCAATATTGCACCTCTAGCGTGATATGTGTGTTATCACATAATAAAGAAATTTTATACTTTTCTAAAAGGTTATTTGGGACTAGGGGATGGTGAAGTAAGGAGGCCTCATACTGCAGAGAGTTTTGTTAGGTCCATCTTACTCTCCCATTCATGGCATATTATAATTGTTGTTCCTTTCTTGTTGATTTGTTTTCCTGTTATTGAGATTTGAGAGGTTTTTTTTGTTTTGTTTTTTGTTTTGTTTTGTTTTTTACATATTTTGAATATAAGTCCTTATTGGAGATATACTATGCAAATATTTTCTCCTAATCCATTACTTGTTTTCTTACTGTCTTTACAGTGGTGTTTGAAGAGCAAAAGTTTTTGATTTGTTGAAGTCTGATATATCAGTTTTCTCTTTGTTCTGTGAAATCTTTGCCAAACACAAAGTTGCAAAGATTTATTTTCCTTTGTTTTTCCTAGAAGTTTAATAGCTTTAGCTTTATGTTAGGCCTGTGATTCATTTTAAGTTAACTTTTATGTGTTACAAGTTATGGATCAAAGTTCTTTTTGGAAAGTCAGGATCAGAAGAGCAAGGCATATGGATATCCATTTGTTCTAGAATCGTTTGTTGGGATGACTCTCCTTTCTCCACAGAATTTCCTTTGTGCATTTGATAAAAATAAGTTAACCATATCTATGTGGGTCTATTTCTGGGCTTTTGTTCTATTGATCTGTTTGTCTTTAAGGTAACAACATAATGTTATGTTTGCTGTAGCTTTATATTAACGTTTTAAGACAGGTAATGTTAAGTCCTCCAATTTTATTCTTTTACAAGACTGTTTTGGCTGTAGTAGTGTTTTGCATTTCTATATGGGTTTTAGGTTTAGCTTGTCAGTCTCTACCAAAAAAAAGTTGAATCTTGATTTGGATTGTGTTGATGAATTTATAGATTAATTTGCATAATTGTCATCCTAATATTAAGCTGCTGACTCATGAACACAGTGTTTTATTTAGCTGTTAATTAATTTTAATATGACTGCCCCCTCCTCTGTATTTTCTCTTTGCTAATATGTAACATCTGTGTCTTGTGTCTCAAAGACGTATGTAAGTACTTTTCAGTCATGTCGTATATTAATAGTATTGAAAGTTAATCCTGATTAGATGTGTTAACCAATTTATTAACTTTAATGGCTTGTCCTTTAAATGTTTATAACTGTCTTGAATTTCTCAGAGTCAAATGTAAGTCAGGATTCAAAAGAAACTATTTAAAATATCACATTTAGCATTTTGGTAAGATGAAGTAGGATAGAAAGTACCATAGTGGATCACAGTAAGGGAAGTAAGTGAAATCTTTTGTTGCAGTTTTATACACTTACCCTCTCCACACACAGGTGCACAGCTGAGACTTAAAACTTTTTTGAATCAAAATATGAAAAACAGGTCTAGAATAATAAATGGTTATGTAGGTATTTCATATAGGGTCCTAAAAGAGTTTTAGATTTTCTCGATTTCTTCCTGCCCTTGTTTCTTCCTCCCTAACTTTATTAATAAGTTCAGATTTTCAGTTTAAGTCTCCCCAATATAGGGTCATAAATATGAATGTGATATATAATTCCTTAAAGTATGCATACAAAATATATTATAAATAAGACATATTTGTTGATTATAAAAGTTTCTAAAATTCAGTGCTGCCTAAGAAAAAAGGAAAGATGATTTCTTTCATTGGTGATATTTTAGCATTGATTAGATGAACAACCATAGGTATTTCACCTTATGTACCAGCCTAAGTTCCAACATAATATGCTATGAAAGAAATGTTTAAGACTTGGTTTTGAGCCTACCTTATAACCAAAACCATACTTCAGAAAATTTTCAATTTGTCTTTTTACCACCTGCTTTGTTTTAAAAACACTAAGGGACTTTTAAAATATTTCTGGTTATATGCTAATTTATCTATATGGAACCTATGTTAATTTGAAAGTAATTTATCAACTTCTGTTATGCAGTATTTCACATTGTAGCAGCGAGTGACAAAAAATAATAATAATAATTTTTGTTGGGGAGGGTTAGACAGAGTCCCACATTCTTGAAGTGTTTTGTTTATTTCTAAAATTTCTGTTCAAAGTTTACAATACTTATTGAGATTCCTGTTAATACATTTGTTTTGGAATAACGGTTTTTTAAGATTGTTTTACTTCAATTTATGACGTTAATAGTTTGTAGTTTATATTCAAAGAAAAATAATTTGTTTTAAATCATAGGATCAGCGGCAGACTGAAGCCATCCAGTTGCTACAGGCACAGCTGAGCAACATGACACAACTTGTTTCAAATTTATCAACAACAGTAGCAGAATTGAAACGGGAGGTAATTGTTACTGCTGGTATTGTGAGACCCAATGCATGTGTAGAGGTTGTCATAAAGGCAGGCTTGCTAACAAGAACATGGAACCTAAAACTTTGACCAAACAAAATTGTCATTTAGAGTGAACTTTTTCAAAAACCAGAATGTGGCATTTTTAAGTTTTGGAAATAAATGAATTATCATAGTTTTTTGTAAAATATGGCTTTCATAATTTAGGCCATACCTATGATATAGGTATAAAACTTCTAGCAGGCCTTTTGTAAACATTGATAGTAGTAACACATACTTCATTTTCCACTAAAAAAGACTTATAAAGTTGCTTAACAAAGTAAAAATTTCATTGATTTAAAAAGTATTTATTGAGCATCTAGTATATGTGAAGTGTGAGCTGTACAGTCCTAGGTTGTGGCATATGGTAGTGAATAGTCCCTGGCCTCACAGGGTTTATGTCCTGGGGAAGGGATAGAATACACATAGTAAATAAATATATGATAATTTCTCCTAGTGATACATACTGTGAAGAAAATTAAATGTGTTTGTGTAGTGTGGTGGCGGTAAGGGATGCTGCTTAGTTAGAGTGATCTTGGAAGACTTATCTGAGGAGGTGGTATTAGAACTAAGTGCTCAAGAGGAGTTAGCAACCACACATTGCCTGGAATGATAACAAACCGGTTTCTAGCAGAACAAGGGCAAAGGACTGGAGAGTAGAAACAGCGTGATGTATTTGAGGGGAGAAAGAAAGTTAGTATGGCTGGAGCAGTGAGTGAGAGAAGTGAAGCTGAGAAATGGGTTCAGGATATTGGCAGAAGCCTGGTCATGTAGGACTTTGTAGACAATTTAGAGTCTGAATTTTCTTTGAATAATTGTATCATTGGAAAGTATTAAGAAGTGGTACGGGTCATGTCATTAATGCCTAGCACTTTGAGAAACTCTCTACTTGTTGCTGTGTGGAGAATTACCTGTTGGGGAACAGCAGGAGCAGAAGCAGATAGGAAACCAATTAAGAGGTAATTGCAGGCCAGGCACAATGGCATATTCCTGGAATCCCACCACTTTGGGAGGCCAAGGCAGTCAGATCACTCGAGATCAGGAGTTGGAGACCAGCCTGGCCAACATGATGAAAGCCCATCTCTACCAAAAAATACAAGAAAATTAGCCGGGTGTGGTGGCATGTGCCTGTAATCCCAGCTACTTGGGAGGCTGAGGCAGTAGAGTCACTTGAACCTGGAAGGCAGAGGTTGCAGTAAGTGAAGGTCTCTGGGCAACAGAGCAAGATTCTGTCTCAAAAAAAGAAAGAAAGAAAGAAAGAAAAAACAGGTGATTGAGTAGCCTGGATGAAGTGATGTTGACTAGGATTTTAAAAGTGGAGAATAGTGTAAACTTATTGAATTCAGAATAATTTTAAGTTGTAGAAGAATACGCCTTGAGGAATTAAGGTTGATCTCCAAATTTTGAGTGTAAATAACTAGGTGGTTGCTAGTTCGTTTTTTATAAGATAGAAAGACTGGGTGAAAGCCCAATTATTTTTTCTCCCTGAGGAGAGGATAGTGTAAACGGAAAGACAGATGTGACAAAATGTTAACAATTGAACAATTGATGAGATAGATTAAAGCATAAATATGTTTCTTGTTTTATTTCTAAAACTTTTCCATAGGTTTCACTCCTATGGGAAGAATTGGAATGCTGGAAAGAATTTTTTTTTCAATGTCATAGTTTATTTTCAAAGAACATGCCCTGCATTTCTGGTCTTTGAAGCACATTAAAAAATATATATTTAAAATGATTTCTCCTTTGAATTTTAGATACCCTTATATTTTTCCTAATATGATTTCCTATGATTATGATTTCATCCTCTTCTCATCTCAGGTTTCAGATCGTCAAAGCTATCTTGTCATATCTTTGGTTCTTTGTGTTATTTTGGGACTGATGCTTTGTATGCAGCGTTGTCGAAATACTTCTCAATTTGATGGAGATTACATTTCAAAACTTCCTAAAAGTAATCAGTATCCAAGCCCTAAAAGGTAATGTCAGCATTATATTTCACAATTTTATTTTTTTACTATTTTCTATATATTTTTGAGAAATTTTAAGCAAATAAAGGGAGATTGAGGTAATTCCTTTCCCTATATGATTATCATGAAACCAAAATGTTAAAAACATCATTGGATAGTGAGATCTTCTTGTGCCTAATATGGCTGTGTAGACTGTAATAAAGAAAACACTAATAGTAAATGCATGAAACCCTTGAAATACTTGGTTGAGAAAGTTGCTCAAATGTGGAATTCAAAGGAGAAAGAGAATACATATTTTAATACAGTACCTTTTCTAAAAGGTGTTTAGAAAATTTAGAGATCTCTATAGACAGACATCTTTAAATTTTTTTTTTTACCTGCATTAGCAGTAACTGGAGTATTAGAGTTAGTCTTGCATGGTAAGCACAGTTCTCAATAACCTCTGTTTAGCCTCAACAGAAGAGTAAATTATATGTACTTTGCTTGTTGCAACCAATATGTATTTTTCTTAACATGTTAGGTGTTTCTCTTCCTATGATGATATGAATTTGAAAAGAAGAACTTCATTCCCACTCATCAGATCCAAGTCTCTACAGTTAACTGGCAAAGAAGGTAGATTTTTGTGGATATATAATATGTATATATAAACATGAAACTAGCTTCTGGCATAAAGATAACGTCAGTGTTGTATTCATAACCATCTGCAATAAAAGATGGATATCAGTAGCGTTTGTCTTTGTACTGTGTCAAAGCCACTTTATCATTTTCACATTTTTTATCTATCTTCCTAAAAGCCCAGAGGGTAGGGAGGGGGGCTTAGTTTAATTAGTACTTGGTAGCTTTGTTTGCACATGCTCCTGTTTAGAAGTATTTCTTTTTAGAAAGGGATGTTTGAGAAAGTTCAACAGATATGGAAAACCTGAATGTGCTCCCATAGCATCCTGTGCTTTTCTGCCTCCTCTTCTTATACAGGTAGGACCCCTTTTGTCTCTAGTTTAGGACTGTGAGGCACTTTATGAACAAAAATCTGGACTGTCTCTCTTTTTTTTTTTTTGCCCCAGAACCTATAATTAGGTTCCGTTGTCTAACACTAAATACTTACATTTAAGTGAATGGACGTGTACTGAGGGGATATTTTCCTGTTTCAGTGTCTTGTAATTAATGCTTATTAAGAGAATTAGAAATTTGTTTTCATACTAATATTAAAATAAATTAATTACATGTTTAATTTGGAGTGCTTTCTTAATAATCATGGGTTGTTTCCCCTTTCTTTAGGATTTAGTAACTGAGTACCATGTTTCAGTTGATTAAATTATTCAAGTAATCATTCCTGGGCTAAGTTTATTATTATCACAAAGCTTTACAGACTTAACCCATTACATGTATGTTAAGTAAGACTAGCAAATATCTTCTTCCTCCTTGTTTTTTTCTTTTTCTTTTGTTGATATGTCTTTTTATAAGTGAAAATTTTAATTTAAGTATTACATACAAGAAAATATTACATATGTAAAACTTAATGAATTTTCAAAAACTGAATACAGTTGTGTAAACAACATCTAAATTAGGAAGTAGAACAATTAGTACCTCAAAAACTTTTTTGTGTTCTTTTAGTCACTGCCAATCCTTTCCCAGAGAAGCCACTTTTTGAGTCTGACTATTGTGAGATTCACCATGCCATTGACTATAGTCATTTGTTTATTTTTGTTCCTTATAGTATTCCATTATATACATATATTATACATTATTCATTTACATTTATATTATTTTCATTTTGAGGTTGTTACCTATTTTTTGGTAAACACATACGTGCATTTCTGTTGGGTATATACTATAAGTGGGATTGGTGGATCATAGGGTATGTGTGTATTCAGCTTTAGCAAATACTGTCACACAGTTTTCCAGACTGTTACGTGAATTTGTTCTTCTATCAGCTGCATATGAGACTTACAGTTACTCCACATTCTAAACATTTCTTATTTGAGGTATATTCACGCAATTAGGAAATACATTAGATTTTTACTTCTCAGCATTTCTAATCTTAAGTGAAATCACGACTATCTCATTTCTTTTCTCTTTATCCAGTTTTTTAGGGCCAAATAGAGTAGCTATTTGTACCTGATAATAGAATTACTTCTATTTTAAACAACAATGTCATGTTGGTTTATCTTTACAAGTAAAGAAAGTTGAGTAGAGTAGGTAGGAGACTGACTTTAGTTCTGATTCTACCAATAGTTAATTCATTTCTTCTATTGTTTGATAAGTTCTCTTCTTTTTTTTGAGACAGAGTCTTGCTCTGTCACCCAAGCTGGGATGCAGTGGCACAATCTCTGTTCACTGTAACCTCTGCCTCCCAGGTTCAAATGATTCTCCTGCCTTGGCCTCCCAAGTAGCTGGGATTGCAGGCATGTGCCACCATCCCTGGCTAATTTGTGTATTCTTTGTAGACATGGGTTTCACCATGTTGGCCAGGCTGGTTTCGAACTCTTTGACCTCATGATCTGCCCGCCTTGGCCTCTCAAAGTGCCGGGATTACTGGCATGAGCTACATGCCTGGCAATAAGTTCTCTTCTTACGGCACTTATCATAGTATGCTTTGATTTTACCTATTTTTACTTGCCTTATTTTCACTTCTAAGCTCTGTGGGAGAGACCGTGTCTTTTTTTATTGTGATAAAAAACAGAATTTATAATTTTAAGTTTTTAAGTGCACAGTTCATTAATATTAAGTATATTTATATTGTTGTTAGATCTTCGGAATGTTTTCATCTTGCAAATCTAAACTCTGTCCACTAACCAATTCCCCTTTTCTCCCTCCCTCAGTCCCTGGCAACCATTATTCTATTTTCTGTTTCTGTGAATTTAACTGCTTCAGATACCCCATACAAGTGGGCTCATACAGTATTTGTCTTTGTGTGATTGGTTTCACTCAATATAATGTCCTCAAGGTTCATCTATATTATAGCATGTGACAGAATTTTTTTCCTCTTAAAGAGTGAATAATAGTCAATCCACTGTGTTTATATGCCACATTTTCTTTATCCATTCATCTGTAAGTAGACATTTGGATTGCTTCCCCTCTTGGCCATTGTGTGAGTAGTGCTGTTCAGGGGTATACAAATATCTCTTTGAAACCTTGCTTTCTGTTCTTTTAGCTATATACTTGGAAGTGGGATTGCTAGATCGTCTGGTAGTTCATATTTTAATTTTTACCAGATCTCCGTAGTGTTTTCCATAGTGACAGCACCATTTTACAACCTCACCAACAACTCATAAGCGTTCCAGTTTTTAACAGTAGGTAATCCTAATGGGTGTGAGGTGATGTCTCATGGTTTTGATTTGCATTGCTCTGATGATCAGTGATGTCCAGCATATTTTCAGTATGCTTATTGGCCATTCGTATATATTCTTTAGAGAAATATGTTTCCAGGTCCTTTGCCCATTTTTTTAGTTGGATCATTTGATTTTTTTGTTGTTGAGTTCAGGGAATTCTTTATAACTCCTGTTCTGGATTATAACCCCATTAGATAATATGATTTATGAATATTTTCCTTCATCCTTTAGGTTGCTTTTTTAACTGCTTTGTGTTCTTCATGTACAGTTTTTAAGTTCAATGAAGCCCCATTTGTCTATTGTGTTATTGTTGCCTGCACTTTTGGGTCATATCTAGGAAATCATTGTCAAGTTCAAGGTCATGATGGTTTTCCCCTATGTTTTATTCTAGGGCTTTTATAGATTTAGGTCTTTAATCTATTTTGTGTTAATTTTTGTATATAGTGTAAGATAAGGGCCCCGTTTCATTCTTTTGAATGTGAATATTCCATTTTCTAAGTACCATTTGTTGAAGAGACTGTCCTTTTCCCATTGAGTGGTCTTGGCACCCTTCTTAAAAATGATTCGACCATGTACATGAGGGCTTACCTCTGGGTTCTTTATTTTGTTACGTTGGTGTATTTGTCTGTGTTTATGCCAGTACTCTACTACTTTGATTACTGTAGCTTTGCAATGTGTGTTGAATTTTGGAAGTGTGAATTATCTAACTTCGTTCTTTCTAAAATTATTTTCCTCATTTAGATCTCTTGAGATTTTATGTGAATTTTAGGATGAACAATCTGTATAAGCAATGTTGTTTTACTGGTTCACTTGCAGATTATTTTGGATTTTCAGTGAATACAGGTATAAATACTGAGAAAAAAGACAGTTTTGTTTCTTCCTTTGCAGTCCTCATAGCTTTTATTTCCTTTCCTTTGCTTTCTTAACTGTCTTGGCTTGCATTTTCAGCAGTGTTAAATAGAAGTAATCAACAAGTATCTTTGTCTTATTCCCAAAAGGAAAACTTGCATTGTTTTACTGCTAAAATTATATTTGTCATAGTTGTTTTGTGAATTTTTTATTATGTATTTTGTCATTATGTGTTACCGATTGTCATAGGTATTTTATAGATTTTTAATATTAGATTTTATTTTCATTTTTATGTCATGAACATGAATTATATTGATTTTCTAATGTTAAAATTTAATTGCATTTTTAGTATCACTTGGTCATGATATATATGTCTGTGGATTCTGTACTGCATGTATTATTTCTATATAATTTGTTAGATAATTATGTAGGAATTTTGCACCTATATGAATAATATTTTCTCATGTTGAGTTTTGATATGTAAGGCTTATAAAAATTAGATGGACAGGGTTATCCAGTTTTTTGTCTTTTTTTTTTTCCCTTCCTTGCCTTCATTAAGATTTTTTGTTGGGGAGGAAGTAAATATGCCCTTTTACTGCCATTAAGTTGGAAGTTGTGTATTGGTTCTGTTCTTTTACTAGTTACCCTAGCAGTCACAAGTATTAATGCCTGCCAAAGTCTCAAATTCATCAATACTTGTATCTTCTCCTGAACAATACAGAGATCTTAAAACTCTTATTTTTCCCCAGCCATATTTATATGTTACTGTTCTTGTATATTTTAATTCTATTTTTCTGTTTAGTTCAACTAGGTATTATTTCTTTTTATACTTAATATTCATTAAATTTACCCACATGTTTACTAATTTCTTTATTCTTCAGAGCTTTCATTTGCCGTTAGTTAAAACTGAAATACTAATCTCCTCTTTTTTTTCTTTATCATTTTGAGATTTGTGAGGCTCTTTGGAGCTCTGGATTGGTACGTTTCTTTTATTGGTACTAAGAAATTCTCAACCATTATTTTTTCCTCCCAAATATTCTCTATGCCCCAGCCTCTTTTAGATTCTTCTATTTAATTAAATGTACTACTTCTCCTTGTATCTTCCCTGTCTTGTAAACTATTCTGTCATTTTGACTTTTTGAGGTGTATTTTGGATGATACCTTCTGATATGCTTCCAGGCCAGCAGTCTTGCTGTTCTTAAATTTATTCGTTAAGTTTTCAGTTTCAGTTATTTTTTTCATTTTGAGGAATTCTTTTTGTATTTTTAAAAAATCCAGATCTGTTTTTTTCTTGTTTCATGTTTTCTGAAGATATTTTCAAGCTTATTTTTTAGACATATTAAGCATAATTGTCTTTACAGTTTGTGTTTGATAATTCTAATATCTTAAATTTTTGTGAATCTGTTCATTGTCTTTGTAAGGTGTGTTGTCTTTGTGTGCTACTTTTTCCTCTTTGAAAAATTATCTGTAGGGAGAATTTGAGGCCTAGAATATAGGTTCTTACTTGTGAGGGAATTTGTGTGTCCGTTACATTCTTGTAATGCCTTACATTCATGACTTGAGGTTTGTTGGGCCACCAGGTGATGAGAATTTGAACTGCAAGTTCATGCATGGCTTCATTCTTTCCCCGAGGTTATAGTTAGTCCTTTGGAAGCTCAGCTTATTGTACGCAGGGAGGTGGTATCTTATTATACTAAATTTTGGGTGGGCCCTAGGACCTGATTCCTGATCAGGCCCTTATGGTACCCTCAGAACCAAAGTTCATATATTCTTGTGTTGGCAAATGTTCTCAGGGCAAAAATGACTTTGGTTTTCCACTTAACTATCCAGGTTCCCACTTTCTTTCAGTTTTAGCCTAGGGATTACTTTCTTGGTAGCTCTTCAATGCTTTTAGTGATTAAAAAAACAAAACAAAACACATCATTACTTACTTGCTTTTATTGGAGAGGTTGACTATTTCTAGAAATAGACATCATTCTGTTTCTAGAAATAGACATCATTTAAAAAAATAAATTAAGATTAGTAATCTGATAGAAATGACTAGAGGAATGATTTGATATTTTCATATATTTGATGACTTTCTAATAAATCTCTGGAATATAATGTAAAAATTATAATTGGTTGAATTGTGGTATTAACAAATTTCCCAAACATGAAGCCTTTATAGTGAATTTGCTATGAATAAGCTTTTGTCTATGTCAGACCTTAAATTGTTTACTTTTAGTGGATTGAATAGGACTAAAGTTTCTTAGCCTCTCTTTTATGTGTGTTTATTTTTTCAGTGTGGAGGTAGGGTAGGGAAATATCTGGAATCTGCTTAGAGTAATGACATCTTAGGAACTTTGGGCTAAAAGTAATCTAATTTACTCACTATGCCAGAAATGTTCATTATTGCTTAGCAATATATACTGCATGTTCTATCTGTTTTTAGATTTTGGATTTTATAGTTTTGATCATAGTAATAAACAGAAAAATATGTTGGATCTCTTTTTATGTTTACTTCTCTAACTGACTTCCATACCTGGTCACAACTACTTGTTGCACATTGTTAATCCACCTTTGCGACAGTTTAGAGGCAGTCTTTTAGGGAAATATTCAAGTGATCTGCAGGTTTGGTGTTAGCTTACCCAAGAATGTTACTTTTCTCATCAGGTAACAGAGTGGGACTGGGCCCCATAAAAGATCTTTATTGTGTTGGTTGATAACCAGCTACTGGTTAAAAACTTAAGGAAGTATAGTTATTTGAAGACTACCAGTCAAGTACAGGAATTGCATCATCTTTCACCTTGCTTTTTTTTGCTTACTAATTAAAATTTATAAATATATAGTTAACCTGATATTAATTCATTGGTTCTGTTACTAGAGGATAATAACTAAGGAATGATTTTTCTTTTTTAGTGTTTAATCATAGCAAATCCAGTTTACCTTTTACATGCTTTTTTTTTATTTACAGTAGACCCAAATGATTTGTACATTGTAGAACCCCTCAAGTTTTCTCCAGAAAAGAAGGTAATGGTTTCTTTCTTTTTAAGTTTATTGCCATGTTTTGTGATAATAACTGAAGAGGTTGAAAGGTTTAAGGTACTTACCTTTACATAGTCCTTAACTGAATCTTTATTTTATATCATGATAATGGTGTAAATAAATATTTACAGAGGTCAGCAAGCTGTGACCCACAGGCCATATGTAGTCTATTTGATATGGGCCATGAGCCAAGATAGGTTTTCTCATCTTTAAAGAACGATGAAATAAAACAGAACAACATGTACGAGAAAAAATACGTGACCTGCAAAGCCTAAAATATTTACTATCTGACCATTTATAAAAAATATTTGTTGATCCTTGGATGATTGTCATTGTTTGTTACCTAATGTATGCCAAGCACAGAGCATGCACCATTCCTGTAATCCTCACCACAACCTGAAGATGATGTTATCCTCATTTTTTTTTTTAAATGAGAAAACAGAAATTGGGAGTGTACTTTTTTTTGGCTTCAAAGTCTTTGCTTTTTCATTTTGCCTTTCAAATTAAGTTAAACTAATTTTAATTAGTAGTATTTACATCTAGGTGAAAAAAAGAACTTGGGCTTTGTAGGCAAATAGCCTAAGATTCAATCTCACTCTGGCTGCTTAATACATCATACCTTAGGCAAGGAACCAAACCTCTGAACATTGCTTTTCTCATTTAAGAATCAAGGATGACTGACACAAGAACAGAAAACCAAACACCGCATATTGTCACTCATAGGCGGATGTTGAACAGTGAGAACATGTGGACTCAGGGAGAGGAGCATCACACACTGGGGCAGTTGAGGGGTGCTAGGGGAGGGACAGCGGGGGTGGGAAGGGATAACATGGGGAGAAATGCTGGATATAGTCAAAGGGGGAATAGAGGCAGCAAACCACCTGGTTATGTCTGCACCTATGCAACAACCCCTGTATGACCTGCACATGTACCCCAGAACCTAAAGTAAAATAAAAAAAAAGAATCAAGGATGAAATACTCACCTTTCAGGGTTAATAACTGCCGTAATACACGAAAGCAACCTGTATGATGATATGGCACATAGTAGGTATTCAGATATTAGTATCACTCCCTAAACCTATATTCTTAGGTAGCAGGTAAGCAATTTAAGGAGTCTGATTCAGTAATATTTACCAAATGGGAAGGTGATGGTAGTATCTATGTAGAACGTTAACTGTGTGTATGTTCTGTGCTGTTTATAATACTGTTTTACTTTTCACCAGGAGGTGGCACTTTTCTCTGTTAGCTCAGCTCTCTAGATGTTTGATAAGGTTACTATGGGAAATATTATTACTAACTTTTCTTTTACTTGTGTTATAGAAGAAGCGCTGCAAGTACAAAATTGAAAAAATTGAGACCATAAAGCCTGCGGAACCGTTGCACCCCATAGCCAACGGAGACATTAAAGGAAGGAAGCCCTTTACGAACCAGAGAGATTTTTCTAATATGGGAGAAGTTTATCAGTCTTCTTATAAAGGTCCTCCATCTGAAGGAAGCTCAGAAACTTCATCACAGTCAGAAGAGTCCTATTTTTGTGGCATTTCAGCTTGCACAAGTCTGTGCAATGGACAGTCTCAAAAGACAAAAACTGAGAAGAGGGCTTTAAAACGAAGGCGATCTAAAGTCCAAGACCAAGGAAAATTGATAAAAACTCTAATACAGACTAAGTCAGGATCATTGCCGAGCCTGCATGATATAATCAAAGGAAACAAAGAGATCACCGTGGGAACATTTGGTGTTACAGCAGTCTCGGGACATATCTAAAATTAATTGAACTTTTCATACTGAAGACTTTTTTTGTTCTTGTTCTTTGAAGAACAGTCTGTGATATTTGAAGGGTTTTGAGGAGGGAGAAAATATTAATTGGAAAGGTATTCAGAAATTATGGTTTCTGCCTTTTTAAAAAGTAGATGGGATTGTGTCAGTCTTGGTTAATGAGCTACAGTTTTACAAAGCTGATCACTTCCTATAAGAACAATGGTAGACATTTTATAAACATGTTTTTTCACAAGATTCATTACTGAGACAAAAGTAATTTGGTAGCCCAGTTCCTTAGTTGGGATAGGAATGAAAGCCTAAACCTCTTCCTTTAGCTTTGTTCCTATTTCTTGCACCTTCCCATATTTATGTGCCTTTTGTCTATTTATAATGCCACTGGAAGAGGCAGGAGAACTTTTTCTGTTATTTGATTTCTTTTATAACTTTGTTAGGTTTTTGAAGCTGCAAACACTACAAGGCTTTGAGGGGATCTGTACCTGAAGCTCAGCAGTGTGGATCAGACAGTGTAAAGATCCTAAAGACTTGCCAACTAGATCTTTGTTTAGCAAACTCACTGGAAATGAACACTCAATGGAATTTTAAAGTCTGTTATTTTAGGTAAATGGTGATGCTGTTGTTAGACTGGATTACTTTTTACTTAGTTACTAACTCAATGAGAAAACCCTACAGGATCGTTTTTTTGCAAACAACTGATATATGCAAACAAATTTTTGACAAATTCACCTTTTAAACACACTTAACCATTTGTGAAGATTTTCTTTAGCTTACGTTTTAAACATTCACAATAAACACTAATCCTCCAAACTTTCACTATTTTTATTACTGCAAATATAAAATTTGAAGGTTTGACCAATTAGTACAAGTCTCATACGATGTAATCACTGCCTATGTACATAAGCACAGATCCAGTTAGTGAGTTTGTCAAGCTTTGTCTAATTGGCTAAGTCTAAGGGATTATTATTCCTTGATGTTTGTTTCATATTGGCTACAAATGTGCAGAGGTATACATATGTGATGTCGATGTCTGTCTTTTTTTTTTTTTGTCTTTAAAAAATAATTGGCAGCAACTGTATTTGAATAAAATGATTTCTTAGTGTGATTGTACAGTAATGAATGAAAGTGGAACATGCTCTTTTTGAAAGGGAGAGAATTGACCATTTTGTGTTGTCATGTTTAAGTTATTAAGCACTTTTAGTAATAACTTTTTAAACTTGTCTAATACCTTTCTTGGGTATTGTTTGTAATGTGACTTATTTAAAGCCTTTTTTGTTTGTTTAAGTTGCTGCTTTAGGTTAACAGCGTGTTTTAGATGATTTACATTTCTTTCCTGTCTGCACAATTAGCCATTCAGAGCAAGAGGGCCTGATTTTATAGAAGTCCCTTGAAAAGAGGTCCAGTTGAGAGCAGAGGTAGAGTGAGAAATTATGTGATCTGTGTGATGTGGAAAGAGAATTTTCAATATGTAACTACGGAGCTGTAGTGCCATTAGAAACTGTGAATTTCCAAATAAATCTGAACACTTGTCTTTATTAATTATTGGCCCTTCTGTCTTTTAAAAGAGATCTCACAAATTATTAATATTTGAACAGAGATTTGAATTTTTGCCACTTTTAAAGCTAAATATGGCAGTATTCCATTCACTACTGATTGCATTTCAGCCAACTACAAAATGATTATACTTTCACATAAACATTTTGCTCCCTATACTATCAAAATTTCACTTTAACTTTTTCATATCTAAATACAGCATAACATTTTGCAACTTGAGGTTTATTTTTTCCTCTTTCACATTATAACTACATGAGAAAAAAAAACAAGAAGTGAAAATTGTATTCGATTTCTGCCTATTAAGAAGCAAAAACTTTATAGTTATTGATCTGATGGGCTTTTAATGTTCCCTGATGACCAACTTCATTTTATTTCTTCTAATGTTAAGTAAAGCATTAAAACAGTATGAAATAAGAAGAAACTGGGGGATTGTTAAGAAAGAGGATGCAAAGTAAAACAATTCTTTTAGTTGGATTTTTTTAAAACATTAAAGTTGTGGCTCACGCCTATAATCCTAGCACTTTGGGAAGCCAAGGTCAGCGGATCATTTGAGGTCAGGAGTTCGAGACCAGTCTGACCAACATGGTGAACCCACATCTCTACTAAGAATTAAAAAAAAGCCAGGCATGGTGGCACATGCCTGTGGTCTCCGCTACTCAGGAGGCTGAGGCAGGAGAATTGCTTGAACCCAGGAGGCAGAGGTTGCGGTGAGCAGAGATCATGCCACTGCATTCCAGCCTGGGTGACAGAGTGCCAGAGTGAGATAGTTTTTTTAAAAAAGCTATGCATACATATAATTTGAGAAATTAGACAGTTTTATAAGGCTTATAGAGTAAGAACAGAAAACGTTTCTAATCTGACACACACACACACACACACACACACACACACACACACTCTCCGAACCACCCACCCTGGTACTACCTACCTTTCTCCACCAAAGATTCCTTGTTTCTCAGTAGCAACCATTTTTGACTCTCTACAGTTACTGTGCTTCTGTTACCTTACTGCTTATTTTTCCATTTTTAGATGTGTCCTCTGTTTGAATATATAAACTTGTAGGCATGAACATGAAATAGACATAAACTTGCATTTGTTAATGTAATTGGATAAGTCTATTCAAAATCACACAACAGGGCTGCTTAGAAATACTGCTTTTCTTCAACTGCTTAAAAAACTTTCCAATCAATGAATAAGTTGAACACCATGTACCTTTGCCCAGATTCACCACTTGCTAATCTTCTTAGTTTTATGTATATGTATTTTATATGTATATTTGTATTATACATATCTTTATACATGTATGTATAAAGATACGTATGTATTATGTGTATATATATAAAGAAACACATTTTTAGATGAGCCATTTGAAAGTAAGTTTGAAAGAAAGGGACATTATGACCCTTTACCCGTAAATACTGTAGCATATTTTTTCCTTAAGTAAGGACGCTCACTTACGTGACCATAATACCCGTATGATATGTAAGAAAGCTAGTTAACTCCATAATATGTAATACACAATTTATAGTCAAACTTCTCCAGTTGCCCTTGTTTGTTTATTTTGGTCCAGGGTCCAGTCAAGGTTCACTTGGTTGTATTGTCTATTTAGTGTCTTAAAAAAAAAAAAAAAAAAGACTTACTTCCTGACTTTGCATATTGTCTTTGTGCAAGGGCCATATTACTTTCTCTGAATCATCCCAGTTTTGGTAGATGAGCTGCCCAAGTGAGTCGGAAGAGCTTTTTTGAGTGATGTGTTGATGTCATCACTGAAATTTTATCCCAACTCACAAGTATTTATAATTAACACATTCTTTAAAATATCCTGTTGGAACATGTATTTAGGACTTCTGCATTACACTCCACTTAATCTATATACTTTAAAATTAATTTTTCAGGCTGGACATGGAGGCTTGCATTTACTGTAATCCCAGCATTTTGGAAAGCCGAGGCAGGTGGATCATTTGAGGTCAGGAGTTCGAGACCAGCCTGGCCAACATGCTGAAACTCCATCTCTACGAAAAATAGAAAAATTAGCCAAGTGCGGTGGTGTACACCTGTGGTCCCAGCTACTCAGGAGGCTGAGGTGGGCGAATCCCTTGAACCCAGGAGGCAGAGGTTGCAGTGAGCTGAGATCGCTAGGTGACAGAGTGAGACTCCATCTCAAAAAATAAATTTTTTAAAAATATTTGTTTACAACAGAGTTTATTATTGCTATGTTGAAGTCATGTAGGCCGGGCTACTAAATGTTTCATATTTTTTGACAGGTAGGCCCTTAGTGCTGCTGGTAGTTATACTACATTTCTTCTAGTGCCTTTATTGATTCTCTTGAACTATTTCAAAATTTCTCATTAAAACACACACATCTCCCTATTCCTACTGTCAGCGGAGGACCTTCCTATTTCTCTGAAAAAATGCAGAATTTAAGATATTTTCACAAGCTCCAACCTACCAACTTCTGTTTATATGATCTGCCTTTGCTCCTGTAGCTGTCTCCTTGAAGCCAGTGCTCTATTTGTGAACTAGATGATGTCAACAAAAAAGAGTTCAACTCCGTAAAATATTTGAAGAGATTTATTCTGAGCCAAATATGAGTTACCATGGCCAGTGACACAACCATCAGGAGGTCCTGAGAACGTGCTCAAGGTGAGTAGGGCACAACCTGATTTTATATGGTTTTCGGAGACATGAGACATTAATCAAATACATCCAACATTAGTTTGGTTTAGAAAAGCAGGACAACTTGAAGCAGGGGCTTCCAGGCCACAGGTAAATTTAAAATTTTCTGATTGACAGTTGGTTGAGTTTGTCTAAGGACCTGAGATCAATAGAAAGGAAATGTTTGAGTTAAAGAATTGTAGAGACCAAAGTTTTATTGTGCAGAGGAAGATTTTAGCTAGCAGGCTTCAGAAAGAATAGGCTGCAAAATGTTTTCTTGTCGAACACAAAAGGGTGGCTGACTTTTAGTTGATTATCTCCTGGATCTGGAAATAAAAAATAAAAAAAAAAAAAAAGCAAAAAGAGGATTCTCTACAGAATGTAGATTTTTCCCACAAGAGACCACTTTGCAGGGCAATTTCAAGATATGACAAGAAGGCTGGGTGCGGTGGCTCACACCTGTAATCCCAGGACTTTAGGAGGCCAAGGCAGGCGAATCACGAGATCAGAAGATTGAGACCATTCTGGCCAACATGGTGAAACCCCGTCTCTACTAAATATGTAAAAAATTAACCAGGCATGGCGGTACATGCCTGTAGTGCCAGCTACTCAGGAGGCTGAGACGGGAGAATCACTTGAACCTGGAGGCGGATATTGCAGTAAGCCGAGATCGCACCACTGCACTCCAGTCTGGCCAACAGGGTGAGACTCCATCTCAAAGAAAGAAAAAAGATACGACAAAAAAATATATTTGGGGTTAATACATTTTTACTTCTTTCCTTGTTATGTGATGTGCGAGAGCCAGGTTAGAAAGCAGGCCACCTAATACAGGGTTAAATAAAATCCCTCTGATGAGACTCTACGGCTTGCAGAGTGTGACTCCTGAGGCCCCTTAGGTAGGAATTTGGGCAAGGTAGGAAAAAAATGTCAGTGTTTAGTCCTTAATTTCATTCTTCATTTGACCTCTCTCTGAGGGCACTGCTTCATTTTGTTCTCTCCTGCACCATTTTTTCCCCTCCAAATAGGTCTCTCCCATCAGCATGCTAATATGCTGTTACCAGTATGAACCATTTTGACCCCATTTTCCCCTCCAGTTACTGCCCATTTGTCTGCTTCCATTTTATAGCAGAACTCATCAAAAGAGGTGGCTGCCTTCCCCATCATCGATTTTTACCATTTTTTCTTGAACTCACCCCAGTCAGGACATTGATCTCGCCACACTGAAACTGCCCTTGTCAAGAGCATCAGTGATCTCATGTTACTAAAACCAGTAAGAGTTCTTAGTTCTCATCTTACTTGACCCATCAGCAGCGGTCACGCAGCTGATCATCCCCTTGCTGCAGCACCTTCTTTACTCGGCTTCCAGGACACTGCAGTTTCCCATCTACAACAATGGTGACTCCTTTTTGGTCCCTTGTTCTCATTTCTTTTCAATATTGGACTGCCTCAAGGTTCAATTCTAGAACGTCTACTCTCTATTCACCTACTTCCTATGTTGATTGTTTCTATTTTTATGTCTCTAGTTTCAAGATTTCCTTTTCTGTTTCATTGATCTTTGTATCTTTTTCTTAGCCAATGCTATTTTAATTATTGCATTTAATTGCCTGTTTATATGAATATTCATATATATATAGTTATTACATATATTAAATACATAGTTTTTACATGTATCTGTCATTCTTAGTTGTCTATAACTATACACATATATTTAATAATATATAATCTATAATTATACTATACAATTTATTATTTAAATATTAATGCAAAATATATTAATATATATTTAACTATACATTTAATTATATATTACTATGTAATTATAATTTATAATTTATGTATATAGTATATGTGTAATTATATATAGAATAATTATAGTATATATGTATATGTAATTATATAGTATATATTTAATTATGTATGCTATATATTTCTACATAAATCTTTATATATAGTAATATGTATACAAATATATGTAATATGTATATATAGTATATATTTTATAGTGTATGCATATATGTAATACTTATATATAGTAATAGGTAAATATATAGTATATATTTAATCATTATATTTAATTATATGTTATATATACATATGTGTAATATGTGTAGTACAGTATATATTTTATAGTATGTATGCACATATATGTAATAGGTATATATAGTATACATTGTAATATGTAAATATACATAGTATATAATTACTAGATAATTATGTATAGTAGTACATCAGGTTGGTGCAAACTGAATTGTGTTTTTTGCAATTAAAAGTAATAGTATATATAATTAATTACTATAGATTTAATAATATACAGTAATGTATATATAATATGCATATATGTATACATTGAAAGTAATGGCAAAAACTGCAATTACTTTTAATGGTTCTGCCCTTCTAGAGAAAAAATTAAGTGGACCTCATTATTACTCTGGGCACTGTAAGTTATGAAGTAGTCTCAAATTACCTTTTAGAATATGCAGTCCCAGGCCAGGCATGGTGGCTCACTCTTGTAATTCTAACACTTTGGGAGGCCTAGGCAGGTGGACCATCAGAGGTCAGGAGTTCGAGACCAGCCTGGCCAACATGGTGAAAACCCTACTAAAAATACGAAAAAATTAGCCAGGTGTGGTGGCAGGTGCCTATAATTCCAGCTACTTGGGAGGCTGAGGCAGGAAAAATTGCTTGAACCCAGGGGGCAGAGGTTGCAGTGAGCCGAGATCACACCAATTCACTCTAGCCTGGGCAAAAGAGCGAAATGTCTTAAGGGGGGAAAAAAAAGAATATGCAGTCCCAGATAAAAACTAAACTTTCCATTTCATAATGATTTAGAGCCACATGCTGTTCACAGGTTAAGACCTGAGGCAGATTCAACACCTGGGTGAGTGTGGCTGACATCTTGCTTTTTTGTCCACTCTTTCTCTTCTCGCTTGCTAATTAAAGTTTCAGACACCTCCAGGACCGGAGTAGAAGAAAGGGAAGCAAAGGAAGCAAGAGAATTCTGATTTGACTTGTGTTGTCATAAGATGGTTTTAGGCTCTCTGGGTCTAGCAGACATGTAAAAATGAATTTTTCCTTCATGGATACTCTTGAAGGTTTTCTCGTGAAATCTCTTGCTCAGGTTTTCTCACCTATGTTCCCTTGATATGGACGAAACACTAGTCTCTGGCTTATCGGATATTCTTTACCCAGCTCCAAGGATCCAGTAATACCTCTAGCTTCTTTCTGCTGAGTCCTTATTCCTTCTTCATGCAATCCTATTGGAGAGCACCCAATTTAGCCTCTGCCAAATGGCTCTCGTGTGGTTTATATTTTGTTTCCAGAAAACATGCATTCTTGGCCCACTAACTCTGACAATGCCATCCAATCTCAACATGATAGCAAACCCTTTGTCCATGCCATCAGAGTAGTAAGCAAGCCTGTCTCTCAACTTAAATTTTCTAGGTGGGATTCAGATACCAGTCTCCTGTGTTGCTTTTTCTCCCAACATCAGAAGGCACATATTCCTGGGGGAAGTGATCTTATTCCTAGATTGATGTAAATCTTGGTTAATTTATGTCAATCACTGCAAATCTAGTCTCCTTGCCAGTAACTGTCTTAGGCATGGATTTGTGGTGCAATTCTAGCCAATGAGAAACAGAGAGTTCTGTGGAAAAGGGTGTTTGGAGAAAAGTTTCTTCACTCTTATAAAGCAAGCTGTAGTAAAAGATGGACTGTTTTCCCCTTCCGGATAATTTCTTCTCTCAATGATATGTGTAAATCTCTCACATATAACAGAAGCCTATCTGAGGAACTCTGTCATGGTGAAGATGCAGAGTGGGAAAAGAAGTGCCTATGACATTCCTGAGTCACTGAATGAAGCCGTCCTGGAGCCACTCCACCTTGAGACTCCTTGTTAAATGGGAGAATCGATCCTTATTATGTTTAAGCCATCCCCAGTTGGGTTTTGTGTTTCTTGCAGCCGTGAGCCTCCCATTTGACAGAAGTGGTGCTATGTGCTGAGACAATGATAAAACACTGCATGTGTATTCTCCTATTAACATATATACGTGTGTGTGTGTGTGTGTGTGTGTGTGTATGCGTGTGTGTATGATGTTATTGTATCAGTTTAAAGACAGGTAAACTGAAACATAATGTGGTCATAAAGTTAAGAAGTGAAAGAGGTGGGATTTAAACCCCATTTGTCTGACTTCAATGCCCAAGCCCTCAGCAACCATGCTGTAACACTTCCTGATGGAGATACGGCAGGACACTACCTGAAAATAACTGGGACAGCCCTCTGAGGAATTCAGATTGTGGGATGCTTTGCAGAAACACCAATTTCTGGCATTAAGCCAGTGGAACTTGTCCCATAAAGTCCTTATTTTGTAGTCAGAGCCTGGTGAGACCTAGAACTCAGAAATGCATTAACTTTATACTTTTGATACCTATTTGGGAAGGAACGCTGCACTTAGTATCTGTCCTCTTAGTTTTACTTTTTAAAAAATTAGTCAAGAAGCTCTCAAAGTATATTTTCTAATAGAACTTTGGAAAAAAAATCATAAGGCTCTTTGAACGATTATGGGTACCAAATTCTTAATGGAAACATTATTATCAAAAAACAGATTTAGTCCAGGGAATTAGGAGTCTAAAGGGAGTTCTTTCAGGTAAACTTAAACAGGAATTTTTATTATTATTTTTATTTATTTATTTATTTATTTTTTTATTGCATTTTAGGTTTTGGGGTACATGTGATGAACATGCAAGATTGTTGCATAGGTACACACATGGCAGTGTGCTTTGCTGCCTTCCGTCCCCTCACCTGTATCTGTCATTTCTCCCCATGCTATCTCTTCCCACCTCCCCACCCCCCACCCCTCCCCCATTTCCCCCCAACAGACCCCAGTGTGTAGTGCTCCCCTCCCTGTGTCCATGTGTTCTCATTGTTCAACACCCGCCTATGAGCGAGAATATACGGTGTTTGATTTTCTGCTCTTGTGTCAGTTTGCTGAGAATGATGGTTTCCAGGTTCATCCATGTCCCTATAAAGGACGTGAACTCATCGTTTTTGATGGCTGCATAATATTCCATGGTGTATATGTACCACATTTTCCCTATCCAGTCTATCATCGTTGGGCATTTGGGTTGGTTCCAGGTCTTTGCTATTGTAAACAGTGCTGCAATGAACATTCGTGTGCACGTGTCCTTGTAGTAGAATGATTTATAATCCTTTGGATATATACCCAGTAATGGGATTGCTGGGTCAAATGGGATTTCTATTTTTAGGTCCTTGAGGAATCGCCACACTGTCTTCCACAATGGTTGAATTAATTTACATTCCCACCAACAGTGTAAAAGTGTTCCTATTTCTCCACATCCTCTCCAGCATCTGTTGTTTCCCGATTTTTTAATGATCGCCATTCTAACTGGTGTGAGATGGTATCTCAATGTGGTTTTGATTTGCATTTCTCTGATGACCAGTGATGATGAGCATTTTTTCATATGTTTGTTGGCCTCCTAAACAGGAATTTTTAAGAGAAAATGTCCAACTTGAGGAAAATGTGCTGAGAATACATATAGATGAGGATATAAAAGTTCTTCTTAAAAGAGGTGTTTTGTTCCATGAGGCAAAATAAATACTTTATGAACACTATTGATTAGGCAGGGTCTGCCACAGCTCTCAGCCTTAAGGGGTCAGGAAGTCTCTACATTGTCAAGTTCTAAAGTCTAGGCATCAATCAGTAGAAATGAACAGGATTTATATTCACAGTAAAGAAAAGTCTTTCCTCTCCAGGAGTAGGCAATCAGAATTCTTATTTATTGGGGTTTATGGAACTTTAAAACAGAAAGTACAAAAATGACTCAAAATCCCCACATGAAACAGAATATTGATTTGAGGGAGCATGAAATGCTAATATACATCAGATCAAAGAGACTCGATTTAAAAATAACAACTACGAACACAGCAGAGAACGGAAACTGTGGCTCTCTTCACCCTTAGAATCTCTGATCTCCCCCTAAAACCCCAGAACACCACTCACATGAGCTTTGTTAGCTCAGGTTTGTGTGTTTGGGTCCCAGAGCAACTGGGGTTATCACATTGCTCAGAAATAACTAAAATATTTGCCACAGGGCCACATTGCCTGTTGGAGGCTAGCTGAAGCACATTGTTGTTTGCCTAGTTATAATTATATCAAATGAATAGAACTGGGCAATTTAGGGTGCTGATTTTCTTTTCTATGGTCTAGATCAGTTTAGAGCCATCTCTGCTGACTATTTGTGAACATTTAGTAAACCTCTTTGAGTTTGGTACTTACTAGATGTAGTCAGTCGTATGGAGACTCTGTAAACTGATTCATGGACTGTCAGTTCTGACAGAGATTATCAGTTAATTCATTTTTGAAAAGTGGTCATGAATTTGTATGCAAATGGTCATGAATTCCATTCTGTAATATTTATGGAATGGAAGAGGAGTAACACAAGTAAAGATAATTCTTTAACTAAAATGTAAGAAAATGATTTATTGTCCCCAGAATTTCCACTGAAGAACGTTACAGATGTACAAACTTCCGCTGGTATTTAGGCGAGCTAATTTCTCCCCACGTTTGTAATCTGGTGGCTTTCACTGTGTGTTTTATAGGTCTTGGACTGTCTGTGGGGCCTAGTAACTGCCAATTATTTGCAATTGATTTAGTGCCCCGAGTTCAAAAAAAGGTCTGAAAAAATCTTTTATTGTTTGACCCATTTCAAAACTTTTCCTCAGCAGCTCAACTCAGTCCTTTAAAATCCTCATAGTCCAATAATACATTCTCCCAATACATACCACCCACCCTGAGTTGGGGGTAGGGAAGCAGGAGGCCCAGTTTAGGTCATGCTGGGTTGTGTCAAGCCTTCTCCATTTTCCTTCATGGTGGCCTGAAAAGGGAGAAGGTCAGGCCTACCTGCTCTCCTGCTTTATCTGGGCCTGCTTCCATTCCTTGTGAGTGCTGCTTGGACAAGTCCACATGGACACACACATTTGTGCACACACACACATGCCTTTCAGGAAAAAAAAATCTCATAACTTTTCAGACAAAGACTGTCTAAATACACATTTAGAAAAACGTGTTCTAGCCATCTTCATCACCCCCAAAATGCCTCCATTCTAACATTTAATTGTGCTATCATAATGATCACAATTTGCTTATCTGTCTCTCCTCCTGATTAGAACTGAGAGGTCCCTGAAAAATATAGCCCTTGACTAATGCTAAAAGATATGCATAATTCAGCTAAAAGTCATAATCCATGAATTCTTGGAGATCTCTGTCTGAAATATTAATGTTAGCTTGACGAAAAAGTAATTGCAGTTTTTGCCATTACTTTCAATAGAAAAGCCACAGTTACTTTTACACCAGCCTAATATCTGCATTTGTAGTTATAAAGCTTCACCATGACCAAATGCTAGCACTACAGGCAGAACTGTTTTAGGTGTTATGTGACATGGATAAAACACAGTCCCTAATCTCAAGAACTTCATAATCTAGTGAGGAGGGTGGACCAAGAAATGCAAACAAATAGCCGCTAATATAATATCATGTTTAAATGGTTTAAATGCTCTAGCAGTGATGTGACAATAGGAACAAGTATAATTCTGCCAGGGGAGGGCAGGTTTCACAGAGAAACTGCCTCTTGAGGTATGTCTTGAAAAACAAGCAGAAATTTACCTGGCCACGGAAGCAGTGGTGAGAAACGTCAGGGAAGGGTAGGAGTTAGGAGGGGGCAACAGGAGGACATTTTGTCCAGAAAGAGTCTGTAGGACTCAGAGGGATCAAGGGCAGTGAGCTTCATAGCGACAACTGGTCATTGACCAAATTTCAATTTCTTTTCTAGGGTAGACGTCATCAGATTTTTATATCTCCTGTTGGCTTTCCCTTGGCATATGAAGATGTAATTCCTGAGCCACCATCTTGAGTTTTTCTGCTCATGGGGTTTGGTAGGTATGAGGCTTCTGGTTACTCTCTAAGCTTCCCTGTCTTCATGTTTGAGATGATGGCTCGCTGGCGCGAGGGGAGCAGTCTTGGGCTGTAGTCGTGGATCCTTATGGGATCCTTATTGGTTGTATTCTGGGCTAGTCAACTGAATTAACCTAAAATCCGTGGGTATCCTAGGAATTTTAAATTTCTTTCAGGTAAGAAGTGGACAGAAGTGAGTCACTTCCTCTCTTGCTTCATTGCTTTTCTCTGTAGAGCACATAGAAAAAACTCCAAAGTAAATATGAGAAGATCTTAATTTTAAATAGTATTTAATAATTGACAGGGAGGAAATTAAAGACACAAGTGACCAGGAAGCTTAAGTTCAAAGGTCTGAATCAAGGACAAGATTAATCCTGATAGGTATTTATCTCAGACAATTTCCCTCTTCCATGGTAACTCTCTTACAGAAAAAAGATTTCAGATGAAAGGGGTAGCCCACCCAGGGGAATTATTTTCCTTGAGTAACATGAGACTGAGAACACATGTTGAATCTATTTCTCATTATTCAAAAGGTTTCTCAGATGATGGTGCAAGACCTGTGTTTCAGCGTGGGAGGGGAGTATAGTGTAGGATTTGAACATTACTGCCCAAGGATCTGATGTGCCTCTCAGGACCTAGTCCTGTCCAAAGCTGGTATTGCTCAGTGCACAAAAGCCAGTTGGTCAAGAGACAAGGTGTTGGAGCAAGGAAAGAGACTTTTTTAGGAGACTTAATTTACTTATTAGTTTGGAGAGCCAGCAAGCCAAGAAGATAAGACTAATGTCTTAAAGAGCCATCTTAAAGGCACACATCTCGAGCTTCTTTTTATGCTGGGGAAGAGGGAATGAGGGGATATTAAAGTCAGGAGGTGACCGATGACCACAGACACCGAGCATCAGCAGGAGTTCAAGGAGGTTGCAAAAGTTATTTATCTTTGGTCAGGTGACAGTGTTCCTATAAATCTTGGCATAGCATTGTTACTTGTGCATGCACCCTCCTTATCTCCTCAGGAGCTTAGTGTTGGAAAGGGACTATTATCATCCTTGCTTTGAACTATAAACTAAATTCCTGCCATAGTTAGCTTGGCCGACATACAGGGATGAGCAAAGGTAGTCAGCTTGTGAGGTTAGAAGCAAGATGGAGTCAGTTACATTAGATTTCTCTCACTGTTACAAGGGCCTCTTTGAGAACCACTGGTCTAGAATGGAAGTTCTTAATCTGGGCTTAGCAGAGAGTATCTGAGAAACCTGAAATTATTTGCAGAAATTTCAATTTCCTCTTATTTTTGTAGAAGATTTTTCCAAAAGTTTTATCTTTTTTGGAGTCTTTCATCAATTTAATGAAAGGATCTGTCACTCCCAAACAGGCTTAAAACCTAGTTTAATACAATGTGTTTCAAGATCTTGCTTCTTTTTTTGGTGGGCAGATGGAGGGTGGGAGAAAAAAACTGAAGTCTCCCTTTGATGTTGTATCACATATCCCTAAAGAGAGACCTACAAGACACAGCAAAAATCACACCAGAGCATTTTTTTTTTAATCTGGCTGTTTTTAACAATTCTGGCAATAAATCACAAAGTATCCAATGAGAAAGAAATGGGAAGCCAATATCCTCCTCAGAGGCCCACATTTCTATACTAGCTTAGATACAAACAGAACTTGTCCAGGAGTGGGAGGTTTTATGCAGGAACACAGAAGAGTGGCATTGATATGGACAGGAGGCCGTACTAGGGAAATACTAGGAAGAAAAGGGTAAGATCCCTGGTGGAGCCCCAGCCTCCATCCTGGACCTGCTACTCAATCTGAGAACATGCATTCCCGGTTTCCTGCCTGAACATTGCCTTTTCTAAAACCACTCTGTCCCACCCCACCCCCACCCTATACTCATAAAAACCCCAGGTTCCATTGGCAGAATGGTGGAGTGGCAGGGAGAGAAGAGAAGAAGCAGTCAGACGTTGGAGAGAAGCAGTTTGACTTCAGAGGGACGGCTTGGCAGTGGGACCTTGGAGAAGAGTTTGGCTGGGGATGGCCAAACTCCAGGGGAAGACTACCTTCCCATTCCATCCCCTTGCCATCCCATTGAGAGCCACTTTCACTGGCGATAAATTCCTCCACATTAACCATCTTCAATTAGTTCGTGTGACCTGATTCCTCCTGGATGCCGGACCAGAACCTGGGTGCAGGTATAAGAGGCTGTCACACTGACCCTCCACCAAGCTATCTAACACTTAAGCTATCCACAGATGGCAAAACGAAAAGAGTACACTGTAATACACACCCTCTGGGGCTCCAGGGGTGTTGGGCAACCCTAGATGTTGCTGTGGGTCTGCATGGAGTTCTGCTCCTACTAGTTGTCCATAAGTGCTCATCCTGGCCTCTCCACCTGCTCACCTGTGTGCACCCCTTCCAGTGAAGAGTTGAGAGCTGTGGGCTAAGTAAATGAGCCAACCCCTTCACGAGTCCTATAAAGAGGTCAAGGGAACTATCCCGTTTCAGTATAACCAAGTGTGACTATGATAAGAAAAGCTGAAAGAAAGAGAAAAACATGAGGCAAGGCTTACAAAAATGTCATATCTAAGTATAAGGGCTTCTTTTTTTAATAGAGGAAGATAACTAAGATAGAAGGACATGGGAAAAGTGACATAATTCACTGATAATAGACAGCAGGAAAAATAATGATGTTCCATATCAGCCTGGGAAGGTAAGAAAGACATCACTGTAAGGAACAGAATAACAGCTTTCAAGCTGGTTCAGTGGACAAAATACTTGGAGAATTTCACCAACAGAAAAGATGAGAATAAACTAGGTCACTATTTCTAATTCAAACCTGTGGGAACAAATGTGTTTCAGAGTTTTAAAATGTTTTCATTTTAGAAAGGTAATGTCTAGCTCAGGCTGCTATAAGAAAGTAACATAAACTGGGTGCTTAAACAACATACATTTGCTTCTCACAATTCTGGAGGTTGGAAGTCTGAGACCAGGGTGCCAGCAGGGTCAATTTCTGGTCTATAGATGGCTGGTTTCTTTCGATGACCTCACATGACAGAAAGAGAGCTAGCTAGCTGGCCTCTTCTTTCAAGGACACTAATCCCATTCATGAGGGCTCCAACCTTGTAATCTAATTACCTCCTAAAGGCTCCAGCTCAAATACAATCATACTGGATTTAGGGTTTCAATACACGAATTTAGGGGAGACAAAAACATTTGGTCCATTGCAAATAGCATAGATATACCTTGGATGTAACACCCCAGTCTGGAACAGCTCTCCGTGATCAAACTAACATTTGATCAAAATTCACATTTTGAGTTACATAAATATTTTCACTAGTGGGAAAACATACCCAACATACCTTTGTGGCAGATCGGGTTAAATATTGTCACCAAATGGATTCAATTTAGGTCTTGCTGCCAAATGACTTATGAAAAACTTCATTTTCAGATATTTTGGTCTAAAAGAATTGGAAGAAGGATTGATGATCTATCTATATTATAAATATACATACAGATCTCTACAGCTCAACAAATATTAAAACATTTTATTGAATGTCACAGGTAGCTACTAGCTAGAACACGTGTTGCAGGCAGTAAAGGTATTTCCATGAGTCATAGGTAAAGAACGGCAGATTTATTAGAGAAGGTGTGAAAATATATTGCTAGAATGCAATGGGCACACAGCAGAAAGGGGCTGTTTGCAAAGAGGCAGGGGCTGGAGGGTAGTTTTATAGGGATATACTGGAGGGGGCTACTTGTGGAACAGAGTGAGGTCGTTGTGCCCTTGGGTTGTTTGTGATTAGCCATCTCTTTCTTTTCTTTTCTTTTCTTTTCTTTTTTTTTTTTTCCTCTCCCCTCCCCTCCCCTCCCCTCTCCTCTCCTTTCCTTCCTTCTTTCCTTCTTTTTGAGACAGTCTCACTCTGTTACCAGGCTGGAGTACAGTGCTGCAGTCGCTATAATAATAAATAAAGTAAAATTCTAAGGATGATTGGTTATTTCTGATGACTCACACTTTCTAGTATACATTTTTTGAAAGCTGCTTATTGTCTCTACATTCAGAGCTGCAAGTTTTAAGTATTCTGGAATGAAATTAGTCTGAGCAAGGTGAATGTGATATAATTAAAAATAAATTTTGGTCCTTTCCTACTTCCTGGCACCAGCTCCTATAACTCTTGGAATATCCAGAGTGATAAGAATATCTTTTGTATGCTAATGATGACTGGTGGCTCCGGGACACTAAGGTAGTTTCAGGATGGAGGCTGGTCATGGGAAAGACCAATGCATAGAAGGCTTGAAATTCTAGCCCCACCCCCAGACCTCTGAGTTGGGGAAAGGGACAACAGACTGAGCTAAACACCAGTAGCCTATGATTTAATCAATTATGCCCAAGTACTGAAAAACCACTAAATGACAGAGTTTGTAGAGCTTTTGGGCTGGTAAAAGCATCCACGTGCCAGGATGGTGGTGCACCCCAACTCTATGGAGACAGAAACTCCTGCACTGAGGGCCCTTCTGAACCTCTCTCTATGAACCTCTTTATCTGACTATTCATTAGAATCCTTTGTAATATGATAATAAACTGGCAAACATAAGAAAAGTGTTTCCCTGAGTTTTATAAGCTGTTTGAGCAAATTATGGAATGTGAAGAGGGGATCATAGGAGCCCCCAGTTAACAACCAGTTGGCCAGAAGTACAAGAGGTCTAGGATTTGTGACTGACATCTGAAATAGGGATAGTCTTGTGGCACTGGGCCCTTAAGCTGTGGAGTCTGCACTAACTCTGGGCAGTAGTGTCAGAACGGAGTTGAATTGTTGGACACCCAGTTGGTGTGTGGAGAATCCAGCTATTGGTGTTGGAAAATGCTTCAGAGTGAGGCTTTAATTATGGCATTTCTCAAACTATGTTCTCACGGAACAGTCATGTTTTCTGAGCTGACTGAGGTACTCTCTGGTGTAGTTGAATGATTATAGGGTTTTAATTTAACGAAAAAGCAAGTGCAAGAGTTCTTCAAACTGTGCTTCATGAAAACAAAATTCAGAGATAAACCTAACACAGTCAGAAATGCACGTTTATTTTCTAACATCTAATCTAGTATCAAGGAACTCTGTTCAGCATTATGGAGTCCACAAACTGATCGCTAAGACCGGTTTGAAATCCGAACAGATCTGTGACCTGATCTTGACTCAGCTACTTACAAACTGTGTGATTGTAGACAAATATCTATCATTTCTAAGACTCAGTTTTCTTTCTTTCCTTTTTTTCTTTTTCTTTCTTTCTTCTTTCTTTCTTTCTTTTCTTTCTTCAATTATCTATCATTTATAATTATCTATCATCTCTGTTTATTCACCTATCCACCTAAGATAGATGTTAAACTAGGCCGGGCACAGTGGCTCTTACCTGTAATATCAGCAATTTGGGAGGCTGAGGAGGGTGGATCACCTGAGGTCAGGAGTTCTAGACCAGCCTGACCAACACGGTGAAACCCCATCTCTACTAAAAAAAAATTATCTGGGCATGGTGGCAGGCACTAGTAATCCTAGCTACTTAGGAGGCTGAGGCAGGAGAACTGCTTGAACCCAGGAGGTGGAGGTTTTAGTGAGCTGAGATCACGCCATTGCACTCCAGCCTGGGCAACAGAGTGAGACTCTATCTCAAATAATAATAATAATAAAATGAGGGCCGGGCGTGGTGGCTCAAGCCTGTAATCCCAGCACTTTGGGAGGCCGAGGTGGGTGGATCACGAGGTCAAGAGATCGAGACCATCCTGGTCAACACGGTGAAACCCCGTCTCAACTAAAAATACAAAAAATTAGCTGGGCATGGTGGCGCATGCCTGTAATCCCAGCTACCCAGGAGGCTGAGGCAGGAGAATTGCCTGAACCCAGGAGGCGGAGGTTGCGGTGAGCCAAGATCACGCCATTGCACTCCAGCCTGGGTAACAAGAGCGAAACTCCGTCTCAATAATAATAATAATAATAATAATAAAATTAAAAAGATAGACATTAAGCTATTCATTAATATCTATTTTTTTTTTCACATTTAGGCATTGAGGAATGATCACACCCCCATCCTGCTCTAGCCAATAAAATATGAGCAGAGGTCAAGATTTATGTCCCTTCCAGGAAAAGCATTTAAGAGCTGATGCCAGTTTTCCATCTTTCCTTCTCTCTGCTGCAGTGATTGGCATGTAGATGGTGGAGCCTCAGCTGGTCAGGGTCTGTAAATGAAGGCACTGTTGAGCCCATGCTATATGAACTTGGTATGTACAAAAAATATACTATTGTTATGTTTGTGATGGACAGATCAACCGCAAATAGAGTTTGCAGGAGAAGACACTTCTCTGGTGGGTATGACTTGATATACCAAACTTCAGGAAGGCAGAGAATTGGCTATTTACTTCATTTTGGTGTTTTATACTAAAGATTCTCAAAGCTCCTATCAAACCACAATTTATTAATTTATAACAAAAAATATTTGGCTGGGCACGGTGGCTCACACCTGTAATCCCAGCACTTTGGGAGGCCAAGGTGGGTGGATCACCTGAGGTCAGGAGTTCGAAACCAGCCTGGCCAACATGGCAAAACCCCATCTCTACTAAAAATACAAACATTGGCCAGGTGCAGTGGTGAGTGTCTGTAATCCTAGTTTCTCAGGAGGCTGAGGCAGGAGAATGGCTTGAACCCAGGAGGCGGAGGTTGCAGTCAGCCGAGATTGTGCCATTGCACTCCAGCCTGGGTGACAGAGTAAGACTCTGTCTCAAAAAAAAAAAAAAAAATCATACAGCACAGATTATATATGTCAGGCATATGTTATTGTTATGTTAAACCAATGAGATTATGACATTATTACTTAATTCAGTTTAACTTGATTAATACATTGTTTTTCCTCTTCCAGAGAGAATTTAAAGTTGCTTAAAGAGAAATACAGCATAATAAAATTAAAAAGTGACTGAGTAAATTAAGAATAACATGTAACATTTGCCTTATAGAATCATTGGGAGAAAACATACATATCTATTAACATCGCTGATAATCAGTAGGTATAACACTATGAGGTGCCAGCTCCTTTTTATGTCTGGATCCTTCTATATGCCTAAGTGATGGTCCCTCCCTACCCAGATACCGGTTTCATTTTCCACCATGAGCAAAGAGGACTTCCTTGACTTACAATTACAAGTCAGTCTCCTTCACCTGACACTCATTATCACCCTTATTTATTTATTTTTTAATTGTACTTATGTTGCAGAACTTTGCTACTAGTTCAGCTTAAACCGGGTTCTTGTCACACAACCAGGAAAAGTTAGCCATGCAGACACACTGAAGGGAGAGGAGAACGGAATTTATTGGGCAAAAAGAAAAAAAATAAAAATAAAAATGAAAGACTCTTAGCAAAGCAAGAAGGGTTCTTGCTAACAGGCCCCCATTTCACAGACTGATTCTAGGCCACACACAGGAGCTGAAGAGACCAGGCTCCTCCCCACTGCAGATGACATGAACTTCCTGAGGCCCCACCCTGTTCTCCCAGTGCATAGGCCAGTCAGAGACTCTTCAGGGATCCTCCTCCTTATCTTCCTCCTGCATCTATCACTTATCACCATCTGCCATACTTTCTATTTTACTTATTTATTTGTTTGATAAACATTAGCATGGAAGTTGTATGAAAGCAGGGATCTTTGTTCACTGCTATCCCCAGCACCTAGTATGATGCTTGACATATATAATCAGTGCCATATAAATATTTTTAGTGAGTTACAAATTAATGAATTGTGACCTTATAGGAGCTTCCAGAATGCTTACTACAAAACAACAAAAGGGGTGAAGTAGTCAATTGCCTGGCTCCCTGGGGTCAGGGATATCAAGTCATATCCACCTCACTGAGAACTGCCTTCTGGAAACCCTCCTTGAGGTTGCTGTGCCCATCACCACCTTCCCAGCCTCTTTTCCCCTCTTATTCCTTTTCTGCATGCTGGTTTTGAGAGGTGGTCACTAGGCAAACTTCAATAACAGTAATATTGAGACTTAAACTAAAATGATGATTAACCACTATTGAGCACTTATAATTTATCGATAGTACTTGTTCTAGTTTCACAGCTAAGTGCATTCTATTCATGATCTCATTCATTAATTTCAGAAAACTCTGTGGGCAATGAAATTACGATCCTGACTTGAAAGATGAGGAAATTTAAGCTTAAAATGCTAAGTAATTTGCAGAGGACCACACAATTCATAAATGGTAATGTATTTATTTTTGTTATCTATTGCTATGTAATGATTCACTGAAAAGGAAGTGGTTTAAATCAATTTACTATTATTTATCATGGCTCTGTGGATTGAATGGGCTCAGTTGAGTAATTCTCTCTTGGGATCTCCCATATGATTTCGAATGGTTGCAGGTAGATGGCTTCTGGCCTGGATGTCCAAGGTAAGCTTCCCATCTCTGGCATCTCAGATGGGATGGCTCAAACCCTTGAGGACTGGCAGGGCATCTCACTCTCTTTCTCTGTGTAGTCTGTCCAGATTGTTAGCTTGGACTTCCTCACAGCATGGAGGCCTCTGGATAGTCAGACTTCTTATGTGATATCTCCCTTCTCATGAGCTATCCTTGGAAGTCCCACAATGTCACTTCCCTTGCATTGTGTTAGTTACAAAGAGCAGCTCAGATTCACTGTGAGAGGGCATAAATACCCTGGAAGGAATGACTCATTGTCGGGGGGTTTTTTGGAGACTTATTATCATGGTGGAATTTTCAAACCAGCCATTCTGAACCTAGGCTAGAGGTTGTAAACTCATTGTCTGCATGGAACTGGCAGATCTTTATAAGCAAGGAAGCCTGGTGTAAGACAACTGGGCCTGGGACAGACTGTGCTGGACTGAAGAACACAGGTGTTATTAAGGGGCCCTTTGGCTCACGCCTGTAATCCCAGCACTTTGGGAGGCCGAGGCGGGTGGATCACGAGGTCAAGAGATCGAGACCATCCTGGTCAACATGGTGAAACCCCGTCTCTACTAAAAATACAAACAATTAGCTGGGCATGGTGGCGCGTGCCTGTAATCCCAGCTACTCAGGAGGCTGAGGCAGGAGAATTGCCTGAACCCAGGAGGTGGAGGTTGCAGTGAGCCGAGATTGCACCATTGCACTCCAGCCTGGGTAACAAGAGCGAAACTCTGTCTTAAAAAAAAAAAAAAAAATGGGGGCGGGGGCCTTACTGCTCAGCACCAGCTGACTTTGCCGTGCAGGACTACAGGCCCCTTGTTACTGCATCCTCTGAAATTTTAAAGGAAATTCAGCAACCTGGGTTTTTATATAAAATATCTTAATATGAAAAACATGATATTGGTCAAGCAAAACACTTCTGTGTTTAGCTTGTGGGCTGCTAGCTAGATCTCCACTGTTCTAGATCTCCAAGGCAACATCCACATACAGTAGTAGCACAGCACACAAGGCCTTCATGACCTGTGGGGGTTACCTTGCCTGGCAGTCCAGCCTCATTTCTCACTTTTTTCTTTTCTGAGATGAAGTCTATCTGTCACCCAGGCTGGAGTGCAATGGCACAGTCTTGGCTCATTGCAACATCTGCCTCCCAGGTTCAAGCCTTTCTCCTGCCTCAGCCTCCGAAGTAGCTGGGATTATAGGTGCCTGCCTTCATGCCTGGCTAATTTTTGTATTTTTAGTAGAGACATGTTGGCCAGGCTGGTCTCGAACTCCTGACCTCGCGATCCGCCCGCCTTGACCTCCCAAATTGCTGGGATTACAGGCGTGAACCACTGCACCTGGCTGCATTTCTCATTTTTCTCTAACATTTTTGCATTCACCAAGTATTTATTAATTCCTCCTATGTACCAAGTCTGTTTGATGTTCTGGGGATGTAGCAGAGAATAAAACAAAGTCCCTGCCTTCAAGGGGCTTACATTCTAGTTGGAGACAGACAATAAACAAATAATTGTGTAAAATATCAGATGGCACTAAGTGCCAGAGGGAAAAGTAAAGCCAGGTGAATCCTAGCTGGCAGGTTGCACAACATACCCTGCTCTCTTGTTCTGCTCTTCTGTCTACCTTGAATGGCTCTTTTTCCTTTCACCTTAACTGCCTTCTTCCTATCATATCACTTGGGGGTCTAGCTTGAGGGTCAAACCTCTGACCCCTCTCATCCTGCAAGTGTGAAATTGCTGACATCCCTCCTTGCTTCTAAGGTACTTGTGTCTACTCTTACTATATAGTTATAACTGTTTTTTTTTAAGTTTATAGTTACTTTTCAGTATCCTCCACTAGGTAGTGAGTATTAAAGAAACAGTCTCTATGGAAAGATCTTCAAGGAAGGAGCTGCTTGGTGGGAGAAGAATTCTCCTGCCCTCTGTTTTTTTCTTTCCCTTTTCCAGTAAGAAAGGTTCTTTCCCCTTCTCACAAAGCACAAAACTATGCATGAGGTTATTTGAAAATCAAGTAAAAGGACATGGTTTATGTCCTTTGGTTTGGGGGCTGGATATTCATGGGTGTGAAATGTCTTATGTTTTCAGTGAGTCACAGGAACCCAGACTAACTTTACCTGGTTGTGAGACATCAATACACTCATTCTGTTTGCATATTCATACACACACTTAGGCATGAAAAAAGATGAAACACGTCCTTTATATCTGTAGTCCTGGGACTTAACTCTATGCATTTCACTAGGCAGATAAACAGGATGCACACTTATAATCCACAAAAGTCAAACACTAAAATCTGCTTCTGGCACTGCTCTGTATCTGCCTGGTATCTTTGACTTTCTGTGTGCTGTAGTTCTGTCTGGCTTCTGCTGCCTGGCTTTCCAATGTGTAAAGCCTCCTTTGTCTAACATTCTGAGATCCCTTGTGGGTATGCTTGGAGGCCAGCCTGGTTTTCTAGAAGACCCAAAAGTGATTCTCCCTCTGCCCTGCATGTTGCTGCCCTATGGAACAAGATGACGGCTGAATTTCTGTTGCTTGGTGGAGTACACACATGTTCCACTGCGCTCTGGAACGCTTGAGGTCTTGGGCCCAGACCGCAGAGTGCTGTGGGCAGATCAGCCTCTGATCTGTCTCACCTCTGGAAACCCTGACTTTCAAGTTATGTCAGACCCTCTCCAAAGGAAAGTAACTGGATTAGAAGCCTGTTTGAGGAGAGGAGCAGCCTTGGGTAGCAGGTGACTGCCTGGGAAGCTTGTGCCCTGGAAGTTGGCTGTGGAGAAACGCCCACCCAAGGGCATAGGATGTGTGTGCCTTGCCTTTTAAGGGAGGGCCGCTTGTGGAACAGGATGGTCTGTTTTGGTTGCAGCTGCAGGAGCAGACTGAGCCAGACTGGCAGGAATGCCCAGAGGGGTCTGAGCAAACTTAGTAATGAGAATTCAGGTCACTTACCAGATTGGCCGTTTCTCTTCAACTGGTCATTTGCTTCATATGATGCTTTCAGTAAAATGGGCCCAAAGGTTTTGTTGTTGTTACTTGTTTAAATGTAAAGCTAAAATAAATGGAGATAATTCTTTAAGCCCTGTGTCAAATTTAGCTTTCTCCATGAAATATTTCCTCAGCTTCCAACTCTGTTCTTTCCTCCTCCTCCAGTCTAAATATGCCATCTCTTCTTTAACACAATACTGATTTGGAGTCTTAACGTGTTTCTCACACTTTCTCTTGTCATGTTGTTACTGTTACATGAGAACTTCTCAGCTTCAATGCTGTTTTCCTGACTATGGACCATCAGGGTTCCTAGACTGGCTCATTCCTCTTTGCCTCCCTGAAGCAATTAGTGTAGAGCTTTATGTCACAAGAACTCAATGATCAATAGTAGAACCAAAGAGCTCTTAGCTTTGCACCATTCCCCTGCCCACTCCTGGTGACTTGATGACCTGCACTGGTCACATGCTAGGAGGATTTCCAGGCAGATTGCCTAAACATTTCAAACAAATTGGGTCACGTTGGGAGAACACACAGCATGGCAGGAGCTTGGGAAATGTGATATGCTTAGATCGCCCATGATCTTTATAGCTATTTTACAGTCTGAGAACTACAGACAATCTTTCCACCAATGATAGCTGTGTCACGTCCTTGAGGACAAGAAATATTTTCCATTTCATTATATACCCACAGTGGTACCTGGTGCCTGGTGCTCAGGAAGTGTTGGCGGAATGATTGATTAGGTTGCCTGGCTTTGCAGGGGCTTATCAGTTTATAATTTGCACCGCTGACCTTCCCTCAAACTCCAGGGAGGGAGGAGGGACTGAGGGTTAGCAGAAAATTACCCAGGAGAGACAAGAAATGAATGCTTCTGCTCAAAAAGTAGGATCTCTAGTAAGCCATGAAGGCTTAATGCTGTGTCTTTGTGAAAGGACTGAAGTCCGCCCTGTTTATGCTGGTTGAAGGCAGAGAGGAAGGGCAACCACAGGGAAAGAAGGACTTTGAGATCAAGATGTTCATCATAAATGATGGAAGCTTGGGATTTAGCAAGAGAGAAAATGTAGTGGTGATGAACTCTAATTTCAGGCATTTAGGGGTACCTCTAATTGAAAAATTGTATTCTGGGGACCTGGAAAGCATTGTGGGAGTCAGAGGAGGTGAAACTTCAACAAAAATAGTTTCATATTGTCACACTGAAACTCAGTGGAATGTTAGGTGGGTGGGCAACTAGAGGTCAGCCCGGGATGAGCTCTTATCTCCTGGTAAGCTCTGCTCTGCCACTGAAGCACCCTTCTTAGGGCCAGAACCCCCATTTGGGTGAAGTTAACCTTTCCTCTTCTCAGGGGCTGGGAGGACTCAGGCAGTTTTCATTGCCCTTAACTGAAACTCTTAATCTCTTTAAGCATCTACTCAGTGTCCTTGTTGGAGGTATATTAGGTCTCTTTTGGTTGCAAATGATAGAAACCCAACTCAAAAAAAAAAAAAAAAAGAAAATTCTGGTGTCTACAACTTATAAAATGTAGTAATTATTTCCCAGATTAAGGTCCAGTTGGAATCCTATACTGAGGTGATATCCACAAATCCATCTCTCAGCTCTACCATCTTTAGACATTCTCATGTAGATGACCAGCCAAGCCCAGCAGAACAAAAGCACTTCTTTACCAGTAGCTTCAGCAAAGGTCCCAGAGCTGCTGCTCAGAAACAGTCAGATGCACCATTGGACCATCCATAATCTAGTCACTGGGCTAACGAGACATGGGTTTGATGAAGCAAGCTGGTTTCTGTGCTTATGCCTGGAGCAGTGGGACCAGCGGCAACGGAACCGCCTGAACCGGGGTGTAGGGGGAAAGCACAGGTAGTTACTCAAAGAAAATTGGACTCAGCAAAAATGTGGTGATGGTTGCAGGGCAAATGTACACTACAATGGCCAAGTGCAGTCACTTCACAAGAATTCTGCTGTGTAAGAGTTTACAAGTGTTCTGCTGGGTGCCACGGCTCACGCATGTAATCCCAGCACTTTGAGAGGCTGAGGAGGGAGGATCATTTGAGATCAGGAGTTTGAGACCAACCTGACTAGCATGGTAAAGCCCTATCTCTACTAAAAATACAAAAAAATCAGCTGGAAATGGTGGCACATGCCTGTAGTTCCAGCTACTCAGGAGATTGAGGCAGGAGAATTGCTTGAACCCAGGAGGCAGAGGTTGCAGTGAGCTGAGATCGTGCACTGCACTCCAGCCTGGGCAACAGAGCAAGAGTCCATCTAAAAAAAAAAAAGAAGTTTTAAGAGTGTTGACATAAAAACACTCATTTCTCTCCATCTATGTTTTAAGGCTGGACCCTTGAAATTGGTTCTTCCCCTCCTCAGGACCTTCCTCATACCTTAGAAAAGCAGGTTGTAAAAAGCTGGATGTTTTCTTGAGGTGGGCAAATATCATTTTATCTTTTCTCAGTTCAGAGAATCAAGAAGCATAGTCTCTGCTTCTCAGCTGAGGACAAATATATAGTTTCTAGGATCAGTTATGTAGGGGCGAGATGACATCATAGATTTATCTGGATAGAAGTAAATTTTTACATGGTTTGAGTCCTGTCTCTAGGGCATTCAGGGTTTGTGCATCTGTGTTGAGTGCCTGGCCCTGGCTGATGCTGGGGGAACAGGGCTTTTGACTCTGGCCCTGCCACTCACAACGGGATGAGCCTGGGTGATTCACTGTTTTCCTGGGCCTCAGTTTTCTCATCTTTTGTATTACGGTTTGGACTGAATACTCTCTCTCTAGTGTCATCTCTTTTCTAAAGAGTTTGATTTTTAGCTGACAGTCAAATCCTTCATACTGTGAGTTGCCCACCAAGCATGATCTGATTGTCCTCTGAATGCACGAAGCACAGAGAACATGAAGCAAGGAAGGAGTGACTTCTGTGCACAGGAAATCTCTAAACTGAACACATTTAATATTCAATCTTTTCCTGTTTGCTCTGAGGCATTTCATTATTGGAAATGGCAGGCTGCCATTCACGATGCCTGGCACAGTTTGAGAAGGTCATTCTATCTCAGATTTTCCACCGAACAATGAGGAACATGGCCTCCAAACTGTGAGTCCTCTAAGGAATTGTGCCAGGACCACCATGCCCTCGCACCCTCTGTGGGCACTGTGTATGTATTAGGTGCTCAGGACAAATGTGGGTGGAAATGAACAGAAACAAATGCTTGCTTGTTGTTTTATTTCCGGACGTCTAAGATATGGTGGGGAAGCACTAGGAGACAGGGCAGATTCGAACTCTTCCACATGCTGGCTGTGTGGTCTTAAGGACCTCCTCTCCCCTCCTAATGTCCCCGTCTTTGAAACAAGAGACAGCACAGGATGATCTCCATGTTAGTCTAGTGCTGAGATTCTAGAGCAGGCATCCCCAAACTATGGCCCATGGGCCGCATGCGGCCCCCTGAGCCATTTATCCAGCCCCCTGCTGCACTTCAGGAAGGGGCACCTCTTTCATTGGTGGTCAGTGAGAGGAGCACAGTATGTGGCGGCCCTCCAATGGTCTGAGGGACAGTGAACTGGTCCCCTGTGTAAAAAGTTTGGGGATGCCTGTTCTAGAGTCATCTAAGGATTTAGGTGGGTAAGATGGTTGTTACAAACTGAATATTGTACTCTCCCAAACTCATGCATTGAAACCCTAACCCCTAATGTGACTATATTTGGAGAAACGACTTATATGAGATACTTAAGGTTAAGTGAGGCCAAAAGGGTGGGGTCTGAATGTGCTAGGATTGGTGGCCTTATCAGAAGAGCAAGAATGAGATCACTTGCTGCCATGTGAACTCACAGCGGGGAGGCAATCTGCAAGCCAGGAAGAGACCCCACGCCAGAACCTGACCATGCTGGCACCCTGATCTTGAACTTCCAGCTTACAGAACTGAGAAAATAACTTTCTGTTCTTTAGGCCACCCAGTCTATGGTATTTTATTACAGCACTGTGAGTAGACTAAGATAACAGTACTGCAGCTGGCTGGCAAATAAGGCTCAGGAGAGAGACCTCATTTGTAAAACAGCAAACTGCTACAAGAGCTAGGGATCTTTTCACTACTGGCTGTGGCCATACTTTTCCTATTGTCCCTGGGTCTGTGACAGACAGCAAGCCACACCTCAGACACAGAGCCCATATGCTTATAACTTGCTTCTCATGAATCCTCCAGCATGGAAGGCTCCCAAGGTATCCAGCTGTACACCCCTAACCAATATCTGCTAGGCGCTCAAAGGAAACAGTGGGTGACAAAAGCAACGACTTTGACATTTAAGTCAGCCTTTGGTGCATCTGCTTTCCCACAAACCCACCGTGACACATGTTTTTGCAATAAAGCATTTCAAGTGCAAAAAAAGGCCGCATAAAAGAGCCCACAAGACCCAGGTGTTTCCAGTCTTAATAGATGTTGTTTGAGGTGCGCCTCCCACCTTATCCCTCCTCCTCAGTTTTGTACACTTGGGGGCGCTACTCATGGCATCACCTGGAGCACTGCTTTTTTGTTTCTGTTTTGAGACAGAGTCTCGCTCTGTCACCCAGGCTGGAGTGCAGTGGTGCAATCTCAGCTCACTGCAACCTCTGCCTCCCAGGTTCAAGCGATTCTCCTGACTCAGCCTCCCAAGTAGCTGGGATTACAGGCACCTGCCACCATGCCTGGCTAATTTTTTGTATTTTTAGTACATACAGGTTTTACCATGTTGGCCAGGCTGATCTCCTTACCTCAAGTGATCCGCCCACTTCGGCCTCCCAAAGTGCTGGGATTACAAGTGTGAGCCACCGTGCCCAACCTGGAGAACTGTTTTTTATAAGCACTCCCACAATGGGCCCTCTGAGTTAGAATTTTGCCTCAAACACCAATAGGCAGCATAATCTCATGCCAGTCATTTAACTTATTTGTCAGTTTACTCATCTGTTTTCAAAAAGATATTTATTGAGTACCTCTAATATCAGGCATTAATCTAAGTTTGGAATTCATCATTAGCCATTTCTTTTTGAGAAATTCAGACTATTAGTCGTGACATGATTTAGTAACCCCTGTGCAACCTCTAACACTGTTCTCAGTCATGCACAATGTATCATGCTTGCACATGCAGACTGAGAATACAAGATCAATCTGCAGAGTCACTACCTGAATTTTACTATATCAGGGTTCTCCATGAGGGTTCTAACTGCAAGAGAGCCTGAAGAGCCTCCTGAGAGAAATAGTGAATGCACTGAATGGTATTTAAACCTTTGCACCAGGGAGGAGGACAGTAACGCTTCCTGGCTTCTGGGGATGTGTTTTGGGTGGCAAGAAGGTTATCTGGAGGCAAGAAAGAACAAAAGTTTCCATGAATGGGATCCAATTGGATTATTAACAGGAACAGATACTGTTGGGTGTAAGCCTGTGTAATTTCTCTTAAATACTCTCTCTCTCTCTTTTTTTGCAGTATTTAAGGGTCAAAAATTGGTAAGAAATTGAAAAAGTGAATGAATTGTAACTTGACGGTGCTGTAAAACTACTACTTGAGGAGTCTGTTAGAGTTGTTTCAACAATTATTAATTGAGTGTGTATTAGGTGTCAGGCACTCTGCTAGGCTGGGTCTAACACTCCCTGTATTCATGGTGTTAGAATACAGTGAGGAAGACAGACATTATAAAAAATATGTGTAAATCTGTGTGTGTATATGTGTGTGTGTGTGTGTGTGTGTGTCTAATGGGTAATTGTGATAAGTACTACAAGAGAAAAAAAAACACAGAATATTATGAAAGAGAATACTATCAGGGATTATCTCACCTAGATGGAGTGACCGCCGAAGGCCTCCTTGAGGATGTGATGTTTAGGATGGAAGGATTCTAGGAGCTGGTCATAAAAGAATGGGGCAGAAGTGTGGCAAAGAGGATTCCAGGCAGTGGGAGCTTCTCAAGCCAAGGCCCTGAGGTGGAAATCACTTGCCATGTTTGATGAACTGAAAGGTTGTGCAGACATAATGTGGTGAGAGGGGAATAAAACGAGGTAAGTTGGAGAATTAGAAAGAGTCCAGAAAATGCACATTCTTGGAAGTCATGGAAAAAAGTTCAGATTTTATTCTAAAGTCAATAGAAAGCGACCGAAGTGTTATTTGAAACAGCAGAGTGATGTGGTTGGGTTTACATGTACATCAGTAGCACCTGAGGCAGTGACATGGCCCACGTCAGTGAGAGGTGGGAAACACACCTCTGCTTCTTCTGCAGACAAGTCAGCAGCAGGCCATTAAGGGCTTCAGAGTACCATCAGGGCCTGGAGCACATGGCATCACTGAATGACAGTGCAGAGGAATCTTGATTCCCAGCAAGAAATCCTGTTCCAGAACTGGGACCCTTCTGCATCCATTAATTTAATGAGCATGTATTTGTAAGTTTTTACCAATAGTGGTGAACAAATAGACACAGTGTACCACATATAATTTGTTAGTACTCGTTATCATGTCTGTTATTCTATACTTTTCCCTGTCCTCAGGAGCATAAAGTCTAGAAATTACAATTACAATTTCTATCCTCCATTGCAAACAGGATCCCAAATATATTCCTTCAATAAGAAGAAGTTGCATGAGATTTAGAAGGTAGAAGAGAAGGGGAAGCCATTGTTCTGCATAGCAGCTACTGGGAGAGTAGAAGCAGTGTGGAATTTTCTTACCGCTTTTGGGTATACTCCTAAGAATCACCAAGTCAGTGCTCCCAGCAACTGAAATGATTGGTTATAGAACAAGAACTGCATTTTAAAGTTTCCTAAAAGTGGCCTTCCTGAGCTTTACTTGCCCAGCCTTTAATTCCTACATTAAACCACTTCTTACTCTATGTACTTAGAGTGGCTTCTGTTTTACTGACCAGACCCTGACTGATATAAATGGGACAAGGAAAGAAAGGGCATACTCCTGAGATCACAGTGTTAGTTTTGTATGGTGTCAGAGTTGAATGATCACCTTTGACTGTGTTGCAACTGTTATCCACAGCCTCTGGATTCTCCCCTTCAACCTCCTGCAACTTGGAGAAAACAGAGTTATGTGTGATAGCTTATCCCTCAACTCATTCTTTCACTGTAAAAAAGGACAGCAAAGTTCTTTTTCTCTTAGAAACTAATCTTATGAAATTGAAGCATAAAGCAAGTTTTGGCCATCTACCTATTAAAGTACAAGAAGCCATCTTTAATATCTTGCAAAATTTCCTGAACCAATCAGATCTTGTGAGGTGGGAGTAGAAAAGGCCATATACAAAAAGGGTAATACAGGTTGAGCATTCCTAATCCCAAAGTCTCAAATCCAAAATGCTCCCAAATCCAAAAGTTTTGAGATCCAACCTGATACCACAGATGGAAAATTCCACACATGACCGCACTTGGATCACGGTAAAAACACAAACAAAATTTTGTTTCATGCATAGAATAATTGAAAATATCATATAATATTATCTCCAGACTATGTATACAAGGTGCATGCAAAACATAGATGCATTTTGTGTTAAGAATTGGGTCCCAGCTCCAAGATACCTCATTATGTGTGTGCAAATATTCCAAAATCTTAAAAAAAGTTCAAAATCCAAAACACTTCTGGCCCCAAGCATTTTAGACAAGGGATACTTAACTGCAGAAAGAGTAGGCACCTTTTGGAGATGACAGGCCAGGGTGTGAGCGAATCCTGGTTACACTTGTCACCAGTGTTACTTTTCTTCTCTGAGTTCAATTCTTCATCTATGAAGGTAATATACATACTAATTTTTGTGGGACCATGGTGCATATTACTAATGATGGTGATAAATAATAATTACAGCTAACAGTTGTAGAGCATTTACTATACCCTGGACACTCTACTAAGTGACTCACATGAATTAAGTCATTTAATTAATCCCCACAATAATGTCAGAGGTAACAGAGATAAGGAATGTAGCAGGGCTGACAAGGTGACATAGTAACATGGGTTTCTGACTCCAACCCCTGAACTCAGTCTCAATTCCCAGAAACAAGAAGTATCTTGTTGGGTCTGAGAAACTGACATAGACCTGAGAAACTCTTGAGGGGAGAAGGGTGGTGCTTGGGTTTTGGTGTGCATGTGAGTAGACGCATACAACAGCTCAGAGTGGAAGAGTGTCAGATTCCACAGAGTGATAGGTTTGGTGCCAAGCTATGGTTCTGCACATTTCTCTTTCCCACGTTGCCATAATTAATTACATAATCATAATTGCATGATCATTCCCATAATTAATTACACCAATAATTTCATTAGTGTAATTAATTACAGAAAGTGAACATTCTGAAAGCTTCTGGAGAGAAATGGCAAATCGCCTGAAAAGGAAGGAGAGTTAGATTGACCACTGACTTCTTAATAATAGCCTTGGATACAAGAAGACAAAAAGTTATATTTGCCAATTTTGGGGGAAAAAGTATGTCACATTTGGAAATGTATATTCAAGTAAATCATCATTTAAGTATGAGGGCAAAGGAAACATAAAAACGCAACATAATCCAGAATTTAAATTTTAGATGCTATCAACATGGCATCCCACCAACATACGGAGGTAGTGGCTGGGGATGGAGTGGTTGTATTAAGGTGCTGATGTTGTTCAGGGACCTACATAGATATTTATACATTTAAGGGATTGGTAGAAAAATAGATAAGAGCCCATATTTTGATAAAAGTAACCACCAGAAGAATAAAAATAAGAATATTTACATTTCCTACCAGCAGAAAAACAATTTGGTCTATCTAGTAGAAAGAAGGGGCCATGTGTGGTGGCTCACTCATGTAATCCCAGCACTTTGGGAGGCTGAGGCAGGTGGATCACAAGGTCAGGAGATTGAGACCTTCCTGGCCAACATGGTGAAACCCCGTCTCTACAAAAAATACAAAAATTAGCTGGGCGTGGTGGCAGGTGCCTATAGTCCCAGCTATTTGGCAGGAGAATCTCCTGTGGAGGTTGCAGTGAGCGTAGATTGTGCCACAGCACTCCAGCCTGGTGACAAAGCGAGACAAAAAGAAAAAAAAAAAAAAAAGGAAGGGGGCAGGAGTCTTATAAATACCACAAAATAAGGTGGTGTTAATATATGAGCCCAAGTATAACCACAGTAGCAATTTTAGTATCAGACAGAACAGAATCCAAGGTAAAGAAATATTCTAAAGCTAAAAAGTGAACAAAATACACTCATAGAAATGAAAGTAAAATAATTATGGACATATGTGTATCTAACAATATAGCTCGAAACAAAAGATCAAATGACAAATGTAGAAATAAATAGATATATTATTCATTGCACTTGGAAATTTAACATGTTCATTTTAGAAACTGAGATGTCAAACAAATATACAGCACACTTGAATGATATCATTAAAAAACCCCAACTAAAAAAAAAAACCCAACTAATATATATATGTAAATTGTAACAAATACATGGATTTATAGCAAATCAAAAATAGATTTTTTTTCAAACAAGAGGCACTTTCACAGAAATAGAGTATTAGCTGCAAGGAAAGTCTCAATAAATTTCAGATTGTCAGCATTATACAGACTACATTTTGCTCGCTCTCCTGAGAAGTTAACCTGTACGGACCATGTCAATGGGCTTCCTTGCTCTCTCACCTTCACTAGAGTTTGCCCAATGTGGAGCACCAGCAGAAGGGAAGGACGTGGTAGAACAGGGCACTGATTGCAGCTGTTCCTTGTGTAGTCACCTTAGACTGGCTGCAATTCTTGACTAGAAGTCACAACTTCTGTTCAGGCAGCCTTCTCCACGAAATTTTCTCATCCTGAGGTTCTAGTAACTTCCTTCTCTCCTCACCTAGTGGTCATCACAACACTGGCCCTTCAAGCTCCAGAGCATCATAGGATCCCCTTTGGTTTCCCACCTTTGTGTTTGTAAGCAATCCCTTTTATTAAGTCCTTCTTAAGTTATTCTAATTTGAGTGTTTCATCCGTGTGCAGATGAAATCCTATTAATACAATAGGGAAATTCTCTTAGTGCCAGAGGCAAAATACAAAAAACCAAAGACCTTTGGAAAATATGCTTATACTTATTATGAGAAACTTTAGATGTAGACTCTTCAAGATTGGGATGAAGACAAACGTGTCCAAAATCACAGGTATTGTTTTAAATAGTTCTTGAGGTCTGGGACAATATGAAAAGAAAAAGAATGAGGTATAAGGATTGAAAAAAAGATAAAAATCGATCACCTTTTCCACTGAAAATGTATATCTCTATAAAAAACAGAATCAACAGACACACTATCAAAAGTAAAAAGCAAGATCCACAAGTTCGCAAGAATCAACATTATTATAAAATAACGAGCATTCATCTAAAGCAGCAATAGCCATATGTTATTAATTATCTATTGCTGCATAAAAATTACCCCAAAGTGTAATTGTTTAAAATAACAAATATTTATTATCTCACGGTTTCTGTGGGTCAGGAATTCAAGCTTGGTTTGGCTGGGTGACTTGGGCTAACCCATGAGCTAGGTTGGTCTGCAATCATCTCAAGGCGGAACTGGAGCAGAATCCTCTCAGTGACCCACTCACGTTGCTATTGGAGGCTTTAGGTTCTTGCTGGATGTTGGCCAGAAAAATTACTTCTTTGCCACATGGGCCTTTCCCATTCGTCTGCTCACAATATGGAAGCTTGCTTCCCCTAGAATGGGGGAGGGGAGGTAGAGATAGAAGCTATAGTTCTCTCTGTAGTTTAATCTCAGAGAGGTGAAATCCCATCATTTCTGCTGTATTCTATTAGGTGGAAATGAGTAAGTCTAGCTCACACTCAAGGAGAGGGTATAATGGAAGTGCATACGGAACAGGAAGTGGCAGGTGACCGGCATCATCTTAGACACTACCTACCACAGCATCTGAAAAGACCACAGAAAATAAGACTCCATTTGTAATCACACCAAAACTACAAAGTAAGAAGCAATTCATCTGAGAAAGGGTGTATGAGACTACTCTGGAGAAAAATTTGAAAGGTCATACAAATATGAAAAATTGCTGCAGATAGGGTAAAAATAACAGTTCCTCCAAATAATTGCAATTACAGTTAATAGTTCAGTAGGACGTTTTTAGGAACATGGCAGTTTTTTTCACAGAGATATAAAAAATATGAAATTAAATATGCCCAATAAGTAGATTTTAAAAATAGAAAAAAAGTGGGGGATTTTGCCACACCATCTCTCAAGACATTCCACAAGCTACAATTACAGAAACAATGTGATCCTGGTATTAGAACAGATAAACAGATCAATGAAACAGAAATAAGAGTTCAGAAAAAGACTCAACTATATGCAGAAACTTGACATGTGATAAATATGCCAATTTAGTGGGGGAAAAGATGGGTTGTGTGGGAAAATTAGTTTCATACATGGGGAAAAATAGACTCCTGTCTCATCTCACAAAGGTGGACTCCAGATGGATTAAAGTCTAAATACAACACCTGTGCAGCTGTGGATTAATAACTAGAATATAAAGTACAAGGAGAAATCCAGTTTAAAAATGGGCGTGGCATGTGAACAGGAAATATATACGGAAAGGAAAACTTGAATGCCAACAAGCATATGATCAGATGTTCAACCTCACAAGAGATCAGAAAGAGGAAGATATAGACAATGATTTATAACTTTATAGTCATGATGCTTGGCAAAAATTAAAAGGTGGATAATATCAAGTAGAGCTGAGGACATGGGATAAAATAGTTCTTAAATAATTGGTGGTGGTGTTAAGGCATTCAGCCACTAAGATGAGTGTCGATAAATCACTTAGTGAAATTAAATATGTAGGTGCATGTCTGTGAATGTACTGGGGTCTTTGCTCACCTCTGGGGAAAATCAGAAGATTTGGTTTTCTTAGTCACTTGGCAGATACTCTTGGAATTCTCCTCTAAGTTTGTGAAGGTTCATAGTGGCTGCTTTCCTCATGCATCACTCTCTGTGACTGCCAAGTCACCTCTGGAGCTCCGAGTCACAGTCCACTGAGTCCACTTCCCTGCTACAATACTGCATGGAAGAAAGAAATAGGAACTTTGTTCTCTTTATGACCTTGTCCTTTCAACCTCCATGTGACTAGTGTAGTAGCATAGTTAAATCCTTTTTCTAGATGGTTAAGACAATTCTGAACAAAATTACAAAGCTGGAGGGACCACAATTAAAGGTAACTTGAATATTCATCTAATGAGAAGATATCTTTAAAAACTTATATACAATGGTTTCTCTCATTTGGTCCTCCAAGTAAATTTGCTCCCAAGTGTCACCCAGGTCCTTTTGAATCTCTATGGCTGGTAAGCCTCTCCCTCCTCCTAAAAGAGATTGTCGGCTCTGAATATTTGTTCTCTGTCTATCCTCCAAGGAACCTCTGGTTCCAGAATTAAAGATTCTGCAGGTACAATTGGAGAGAGTAGAGCAAGACTGAGCAAAGCTCTTCAGTTTAAATTCCCAGCCTGTGGGAGCCACCAGCCTTTTATTTGTTTATTAAGTTCATCTCTCAAAGGCAAATATTATTTTCTTTAGCATTCACAGAACTAAGATCTACCTGTAACAATTATTTCTTCTTCTTAGTAAGGTTTGGGAAGTATCCCAAAACGTAATGGGTCCCTGTTATTGTACCTATGGGTGTTTTATTTTTCCATGATTTTGCTAACCTGTGATTGGTGTTATTACCAAAGATCAATACAAGTGTTTAAAATGCTCTCTTTGACTCTATTTCAGTTCGGATTCTCTCTATGCCTGGAGGCATATAGATGAGAAAACTGTGGCACTGAGGAGGGAAAGTGACTTGTCCAGTGCACACAGCTAATGAGCAGAAGAGCTGGGATTGGACGCCACATAGTTTAACAACTCCAGAACCACCCACCTCCAACCATCCTGCAGCACCACCTGCCTATCCTCTCCATCCAGGATATGGTGAATTTTCCCACTTATTTGAATCTTTGGCATTTTCAGTAGAATTTTTATAATTTAAAAAGCATGGTTCTGAACAATTTTTGTTACAGTTATTTTGGGATTTTCAAATAGTTTTTGTTGTTGTTGTTGTATGTATGGTAGAATTCTTAAAATTACAGTTTCTGATTATAATGAAGTTTAAACTTAGTTCATAATGATAAATAAAGGCACAGGTGAGTTCAAAAGCTCGTTAACTCGTGCACAGTCTTGCTAGTCTGATCCGTTGCACTAAGAGTGGCGAGTGGGATGTGAGCAGGAGTGCCTGGCAAGGAGGCGGTGGGAGCTGATGCTAAAGAGCCGTGGGTAATGCTACCTGGAATCAAACCTTTCAACGCAAGGCAGGGAAGTAAGATCATTAGGTTTGCGTTTTTTGTTTTTTTGTTTTTTTTTTTTTGAGACGGAGTTTCGCTCTTGTTACCCAGGCTGGAGTGCAATGGCGCTATCTCGGCTCACCGCAACCTCCGCCTCCTGGGTTCAGGCAATTCTCCTGCCTCAGCCTCCTGAGTAGCTGGGATTACAGGCACGTGCCACCATGCCCAGCTAATTTTTTGTATTTTTAGTAGAGACGGGGTTTCACCTTGTTGACCAGGATGGTCTCGATCTCTCGACCTCATGATCCACCCGCCTCGGCCTCCCAAAGTGCTGGGATTACAGGTTTGAGCCACCGCGCCCGGCCTAGGTTTGCTTTTTAAAAAACATCTTTCTCGTAGCATTTTACTGGTGATTCGGGCTTGGGAAAAATTGGTGGCAGGTCACCTGTTAGGGCATCGTTGCAGTATTTCAGGTGAGAGATAATAAAAATCTGACCCTGGGCAATAGCAGTAAGAAAAATGGGAATGGCAAGGATGGGGGAGGGGGGACAGTATACTGAGGGGAGGGTAAGGAACAGGTCTCAGGTAAAAGCAACAATCCTGGGTGACCAGTTAAATGTTGGGGGAGAGGAAAAGAGAGGAGATGAAGTCGTCTCCAGAAAGAGTGGCCTCAGGAGAAACGGGTTGTTTGGAGATGGGGTTGGAGTGGGGTGGGCAGAATCTATTGGGGAAATAGTACCTTTGATGTTGGTTTGGTACAGGTGAGTGGGCCTGAATGTTAGTCACGGAAATCCCAAAGCATGATATAAAAACTAACAAAATTTGAAAAGTAATAAACATGAAAAAAATGAAAAATCGGGATTTATGGGGGATTTGTATGGCTTATATTGGAGAATAATTAGGACTGAAGCTAACTACTTGGAAGTTATTGGCATATAGGTGGTATTTGAGGCCAGAGGAGAAGGGGTGAGATGAGTCCAAGGAGAGGGGCCAGCTTTAAACAAAACAAAACAAAAAGCAAAGAAATAGGACACAGAGTTAAATTTGAACGTCAGATTATACAATAAATAATTGTTTAGTATATTCCATGTGTGGACACGTTTACGACATACTTGTCCTAAAATTATGTATTATTTATCTGAAATTCAAATTTAATTGGTCACCATGTATTTAATCTGGCAACCATAACAGCAGCTGCACACAGAAATGTCAGCAGAGACCAGGCAGGCCTTTCAGATGGTGAGGTGATGTGTGAGACACAGGGGCGTGGCGGAGGCTGGGTGACCCAGAACACCTGTCCTTCATTCCCAGGGGTAACTGCTACCTAGTTCCCACTGATTGGGTTTGCAGACATGGCCTTGAGGGTGTCTGACATTCTGATATTCAAAACAGAATAGAAACATGTATTTTAATGTATATTTTAAAAGATATAATATTTTAAATATTGATATTAAAAGTGGTCAGTTGGGCTGGCTGAGTGCAGTGGCTCATGCCTGTAATCCCAGCACTTTGGGAGACTGAGGCGGGAGGATCTCTAGAAGTCAGGAGGCTGAGACCAGCTGGGGCACCATAGCAAGTCCCCATCTCTACAAAAAAATAGAATAAATTAGTCAGGTGTAGTGACCTATGCCTCTAATCCCAGATACTTGGGAGGTCAAGGCAAGAGGACTGCTTGAGTCCAGGAGTTTGAGACTGCAGTGAACTATGATAGCACCACTGCACTCCAGCCTGGGTGGCAGAGTGAGACTCCGTCTCTCTTTAAATAAATAAGTAAATAAATAAATAAATAAAGTGGGCAACCAATGAAAAGAAAAACATTGTGAAATACAAAGCAGCTCTGTGGGTTCCACTGGTTTGCAGCCTCTGAGCTAATTTCTAAAGTGGGTGTAGCAGGTTTTTACTCTGTAAATTATGGTGATTTGCTGGTCAAGGTAGATGGTACTTGTGTGTGGGGAAGGGATGATGGCAACAGATGTTTTCTTTTTGCAAAAAGTAAAATGTGGGAGTGACTTCTTTGGCCATGACTTCATGGTCTCTCACCTCAGAGCCATTTGCAGTAGAATTTTTATAGTTTTAAAAATGAGATTCTGAACAATTTTTGTTAGAGTTATTTTGGGATTTTAAAATAGTTTTTTAGTTGTATATATTGTAGAATTCTTAAAATTATACAATGATAATGTATAAAAATGCATACAGTTATAATTTATAAAATTATATCTCCTCTGGCCATTCTCCTGGAGCTGGGAGCAGTTGACACCAGCAGGGCTACATCCCAGTGCTGACCTGCTCTGCAGGACCCAAGGAAGGGGAGCCTAGCCTACTAGCCTTTTTGGGTAGCCCAGCGACAGTACCTGGGGCTTCGAAGGCTTTCATCAGAAAATTGTGGGCGGAAACTTCCAGGGGTTTGCTCTGAGCTTCTTGAGACTGCTCAGTTTCAGATGCAAAGTGAGTGGGTGTTTCTCTGAGAAGCAGAATCAGAGAGAGAGAGACAGAGACAAACAGAGGTGTTTCCCTTAGCTATGGAAACTCTATAAGAGAGATCCAGCTTCTCTTCTCTTGAGCAGTCAGCAACAGGAGTCCCGTCCTTGACATCTCAGCCTCTACAGGATTAGGAAGAAATAAGACCATTTGCTGGGGCTGGCTGGAGTCACCGGCTGCCATGCAGCAGCCCTTCAATTACCCATATCCCCAGATCTACTGGGTGGACAGCAGTGCCAGCTCTCCCTGGGCCCCTCCAGGCACAGTGCTTCCCTGTCCAACCTCTGTGCCCAGAAGGCCTGGTCAAAGGAGACCACCACCACCGCCACCGCCACCGCCACCACTGCCACCTCCACCACCGCCACCACTGCCACCTCCACCACCACCACCACTGCCTCCACTACCACTGCCACCCCTGAAGAAGAGAGGGAACCACAGCACAGGCCTGTGTCTCCTTGTGATGTTCTTCATGGTTCTGGTTGCCTTGGTAGGACTGGGACTGGGGATGTTTCAGCTCTTCAACCTTCAGAAGGAGCTGGCAGAACTCCGAGAGGTAAGCCTGCTGGTGGACTGCCGTGCCGTGGAGGCACCGGGCACAAGGGGGTGCAGGGCCCACTGCCTGGCTTGCCAAGTGCTTTTCAGTTCTTTTTTTTTTTTTTCTCTTAAAAATGGGTTGTTCTAGTTATTCTATTCTATAGGTAGAGAAAGGGAGGCTCATATGAGTGAGGGGAATATTTTTGTTTTGTGAAGAATCAGAACCCAACAGTTATCTTTTCCTCACGTGTCAACTCAGTCTGTTGAACCACTTCCTGCCTCGTACCTAGTGTTTTAAGGAGTAACGAACAAACAAACGAACCAAACTTTTAAGTTTTGCTTGGAAGTAAATTTGTTCAGATGACCAAACTGAATTTGAAAGTACTTAAAATATTGGTACGATTCCAAATCACAAAACTGAGGGACAGTGAAGCAAAATTGCTTGGCCCAAGTCTGAGTTAGCAAAAGTTCTGAGGTATTTGGATTCTCTTTCCAGGGCTTGGTTTATTTGACAATTCTGCCTCTTTTGCTTAAAGAATTTTATTTTTATTATACATCTTTTCTCTTTCTCTTTTACTAGTCTACCAGCCAAAGGCATACAGCATCATCTGTGGAGAAGCAAATAGGTGAGTCCTTTTTCGTGGGCACGTGGAGTTCCCAAAGGTGATCCTCAGCACTGAACTATGTTAATGGAATGCCTTATATTTTGTCCTACACTTAGGCTTATGTGTGCTATGAGAGGAATTCTGGCTAAATCTAAATCTCTGGTCAATATGATTCCTTGAGCTGCTTTAAAAATGTGAAGTGAATTGAATTGCTCACAATCAGTATAGCTGAGCACTGCACACAATTCAAAATCACTTTCACTTGACTTTGGAAAGAGACACACATACACAACCTGGACCTTTGCCCCCTGAGGAATGGCTCCAGGCCTGTCTCCTTCTACAGACGTCTTGGTCCTGGCACACATGCCAGTGGCTTTGACTCCTGGGAAGAGAAGGTGAGGTGAAGGCAGAGATAGATGTTTCTCAGAAACATCCTCTCCTCTTTTAAACTCTCTAAAGAGGTTACAGTGAAGCTTTATTTATAAACTATTTTATAGGATGTATGCTTTTAATAAGGATAATCAATTGCCCACAATAGGATGGTTTTTCTTGAAGTCACTGAGACTTCAGCTTAAGGGAAGACTTCAGCTTAAGGGAAGCTTAAGGGAAGACTTCAGCCATCATTCAAAGGACGTTCAGCCTCACCCTCAGAGACGGTCATGAGGTATCCTTGATCACAAAGGAAAACCCTTTGTTTGGGAGCTAGGACAAGAAGATGACATGCTGAACACTGATCTCATGAAATTTCAGGGCATAGTTTTGCAAGCTCTGTACAGATAGATTTTACGACACACTTCACTAGTATAAGATTCACTGAAATTTTAGATTTAGATTTACAATGAGATTCATTGAATTTTTAGAGTTGGAAGGAAGCTTAGAATATATCTAGTCCAGTCATTCCATCTTTTGGAAGAGAAACAAAATACCAGACAGATTAGGTGAACACGCTCAAGACCACTGGTATGGAGCTGGGGCTGGAAGGAACACAGACTCCTGATGCCTTGTCACCTACAGGGCTTTCCAGTACATGAACCGGTGCCTCATTACGTAGGGAAACTCCCAACTCTCTGTAGTGACCGTGGAATGAGAAATAGATGAAAAGCAGAATACCTCTGCAAAGAGAATAGGTAAATCTCATCCTTAGAAGCTCAGAAGCAAGCAGAAGGCAGCACTGGCCATCTATTAAGTGGAGCAAGTTTCAGTTTCTCTGGATGTGGCTACTGCAGGCGACCCAGTCTCCTGTCTACTATCCCAGATTGTTAAGTTCTTATAGGAGCCGCTGTTGGATGCTCTTGCTCCTGTGTCTGTATCCTAATCCTTAAATGTTAGAACTTCCATATGTACACATGCAGAGTGGAAATATTTGTTAGAAAAAGAAAGCCTCTGGAGGATGTCTTAAATAAGATCATTTTGAAAATCAGTGGAATGTGCCTGGTCCAATAGGTACCCAATTATTCATCTTTCACCCACTCTCTGGAGTCAGTTTAGTGATTAAAAGTCAAATGATCAGATGAGTCAGGTCCATCTACCCTGTAAGCAATTATATTCTCTAGTCTAGATGGACCAGAAATTGGTAAATTATCACATGGAAATCACATTAGTAATTTTACTAATAAGAAAAGAGATGCAAATTAAAATAATGCAAAGTAAAAATAGGAAATTTCAAGTTTTCATCAAACTGGTAAGGATTAAAAAAAAAAAAACCAGATTGACAAAGATTTGAGAGAAACGAGCCTGTTCAAACATTAGTTTCAGCCAGTGTACATGTAAATTGCTATAGCTTTCGCTGAAGAGCACTTTGGAAATACAATCAAAAGCTTGGAGCTAATAGTTTACGTTGTAATCCCATAGCTAAGAATTTATCTTAAGAAAATAATCAGACATGTGCCTGTGCCTGAAGGTTTACATATAAGGATGTTCATTACTTCCTTATGAGCCTATTTATAATAAACAATTCAGAAGAAACTTGAATGCCTCATACTAGGTTAGTCATATATTTTATGATGTATTCAGACGAGTGCTTAATAAGTAGCAACTAAAAATGATGTATCAGAAGGACATTAATGCCTTGGAGATTGTGCACGCTATCGTTAGATAAAAAGACAAGTTACAAAAGGGTATGTTTAGTTTCATACTGACTGTGTAAGCATGTATGCACATTTTTGTATTCTTAGAAAGGAACTAGAAAGTTTTATATACTGACATACTCACAGTGATTTTCTCTGAGAAATACTATTATAGATTATTTACACTCTTTAATTTCCTCCTTTTTACATTTTTCATTTTTTTCCAGTTAACTAATTAAGTATCTTATTCATTCACATCTGTGAGGCTAGATGTTGGGTACTGGATGCTGACTGATGATGAGTGAGCCCAGGGGGCCTGTCCTTAGGGAGCTTTTAGCGTGGTGAAGAAGCCAAAAAAAAGCAAGCAAACAAACCATGTAATTTCAAAGTTGTACTCAGTGCAACCTGAGATGGAATGGTCTGGAGAACCCTCTCTAAGGAGGTATTGTTTACGCTGACACCCGTAGGGGACAGAAGCCGCAGTGGGAAGGGCTGTATGCATGTGCTGTGGAGTGTGGTGGGGCTGGGAGAAAGCATTTCAGTGCTGGGAATGGCACGTGCAAAAGCCCTGGGGCAGGAAGCACTCATCACCAGTGTCTAGGATATATCTGCAGTTTATTTATTCCAGTATTTGTATAGCAGATATTCTTAGTGAGCATCTTCTGTGAGAATAACGTTGTACTAGGCTCTGTGAGAGATATAAAGACATGTGGTTCTCTCTTCCATTTCCTGCCGGTGCATGGCTGAGTGCCAGATTAGTCACTCGGATGGTTTGCGGTGTAGGAATGCAGAGGAAACTCAGTTTTGCCTTTCCTGTTCACTAACACCTCCTTCGTGGTGGGGTGTCTTGGGTGACTACAGAGGTCCTGATTGCTCAGGCAATGTTCTCTGTGGATTGGGCCATTCTCATACCATGTGTGGGTTTTACAGGCTAATCATGAACCTGACGTAGACAAGCATTTTGTGTGAATATTAATTGATGTCTCAGTTAGCTGAATTCATTAGCTAAGTGGCAACTGTCTATCTTGTCTGAAATAGTTGAAGTCAGAGAAATAGTGTCTGTTTTGAGAACTATTGTCTGTCCTTCCATTTAATTTGTCCAGCATTTGCTGGTAACATCCTGTGTTAGAAACTGGGCTACTCTGGTGAATTCAACATATTGTAAGAAACTTGTCATTATTTGAGGGGAATAAGATAAGTTATATAGTTATCCCAGAGAAGAGGAGTCAGAAAGAGCGGAGAAAACAGAGTGATCCTAGATTTCAAAAGAAGGGAAGATCGTATTTGACCAAAAAAGGCCTGAGAGGGTTCCCCAAAGAAAGAGATATATTAGATAGTCCTTATGGGATGTTTAGGAATTTGACACAGAAATCTGTTTGAAAGAACATTATGGGCAGAAGACATGGCATGAACAAAGGCACACAGAAAGGGAACTAGGGGTATGTGTAGGCCACAGAACTCCCGTTGTGTGGCAGTGCTCAGTGGGAGTAAGGAGATGAGGCTGGGCAGAGTGGCTGGGATTGTGTGATGAGGAGACTTGTATACAACTGCGTCTTCAGGAAGGAGCCATTAAAGGTATTTGAAGCCTCAGTGATATGAGGTGATTGTCTGAGTTCTTAATATAATTAATTTGGGGCAGAGTGTAAAATGTCACTGGGGGAAGACCTGGTGACATGCAGACAGATCAGTAGTCCTCAGTGTCTGTCGTGTAAATCTTAGGGACAAGAGAATCAGAGTGGACAGAGGCCTGGAATTGGAGTCAGGAGTCCAGGATGTGGTCTCAGCTCTGATACTGTCTAGCTGGGTCTTCTTGGACTAGTTACCCAACTTTTGAGCTCATTTTGCAGTCGATAAGGTGAGATAATAATACATACCTCAAAGGGTTATGGTGAGTTCTAAATACAGTAATTGACGTGACAGTGCTTTATGAATAAATGTTTATATTAATCGTGTTTTATTGTAACATTATAATTTATGCATGTCAATCATAATTTGTTTTTTTACTTTTTCATTTCTGAAATATAGACTACTGTGAGTCCTATAGTTCAGACTTACAGGATTAGTATATATCAGATTGTTGGCATTTATGGTTTTAAAATCTTTTCTTTTAAATGATGGGATTTAGGCTGGGTGTGGTGGCTCACTCCAGCACTTAGGGAGGCTGAGGCAGGCAGATCACCTGAAGTCGGGAGTTCAAGACCAGCTTGACCAACATGGAGAAACCCTGTCTCTACCAAAAATACAAAATTATCTGGGTGTGGTGGTGCATGCCTGTGATCCCAGCTAACTTGGGAGGCTGAGGCAGGAGAATTGCTTGAATCTGGGAGGTGGAGGTCGCAGTGAGCTGGGATCACGCCATTGCACTTCAGCCTGAGCAACAAGAGCAAAACTCTGTCTCAAAAAAAAAAAAAAAAATGAGATTTAAATTCCCACCAAAATAATCGTTGCTATTTCATTTTAACATGTGTTTTTCTTCTCTCTATCACACAGGCCACCCTAGTCCACCCCCTGAAAGAAAGGAGATGAGGAAAGTGGCCCATTTAACAGGTCTGTGTCTGGAAGGTACAGGTAGGGTTTGGGAAAGCTTTCGGCAACAGGCAGAATGGCTGCTTGGTTTCATTACTGGGCTCTAGAGAGTTGTTACTTCCTGGTAACAGTATTTGAACCCAATAATCCTAACCTCTTTCTTGTCGAGTCAGTCTTACAAACATACTTTGAGCCCCTATTCTCTGGGCAAGGGCCTCTTCTAAATTGGAGACCTGGAGCTGATTATGACATGACCCCTGTCCATGACCTCATTCTTTTCAGTCATTCCCAAGTCCCTTGGGGATTAGGGGCACAGATCCAAAAGGTGAGAGCTGAGAAGGTGAGGAATGAGGACTTATTTTCATCAGTGCTTTCTTGGTTTTCTGGAAGAGCTTTACTCTGCTTTGTCCATGAGTATAAATAAGAGTGAGAAGGGAAACTCAGTCCTGCACTTGTTGACTTTCAGCCTGTGCCTGCAAAGTGGCATGAAATGATATGGTATGGACACTCCCACTGTAACCTTCATAAATAACCGAGAAGTGGATAAATATTGCAGAAAGTGGTAGGCTATTGTCCCTGGTATTGTTTAGGCAGAAATTGTAGGATGATCCAGTCAGATCAGCAGACACTTACTGAGTACCCGCTGTGTGCCAGTTTTGGGATGTGAAAATAAGTAGCACATGGCTCTTGCCCCCAGGGAGCTTGACATCTAATAGGGAAAGACAGGCACTTATGATGATTTTAGCACTGCAGAGATTTAGGTTATGTTCATGATGCTGTGGGGATACAAAGAAAAGGGAACTGTAGCCCAAACTGAGGAGCTGAAAAATTCTTACTGCAGGTGAGAAGATGGACCAGATGGTTCCTAAGATCCTGCCCAACTTTAGAACTTTAGAGTTCCTTGGATTTGGCTATTTCCTTCAGGAAAGAACTTCAAAGCCTAGTAGTTTTGGTGTTAGTTCTGAAAATAATAAAATCTTTGTTCCAGAGAGCTAATATTTTCTAATAATTTTTTTTACTGCAATTGATTGGGGTATATACTATTGTTCTAACTGTGTGGATGACAAAACAGGACAACAATGTTTAAGAAATTCTGTGATGGATCAAGTTCTGGCCCCTCAGCCAGTTCTGTATAGGCTGTCATTCTGGGTAAAACATTTGTTCAAGGAAGGACCCACAGTTTTGCCATAGAAACTTATTTTTTGTTTGTCGGATGCATGACATTCCTGGCTGAAAGCTCCTTTTGAATTTATTTCAGGCAAGCCCAACTCAAGGTCCATGCCTCTGGAATGGGAAGACACCTATGGAATTGTCCTGCTTTCTGGAGTGAAGTATAAGAAGGGTGGCCTTGTGATCAATGAAACTGGGCTGTATTTTGTATATTCCAAAGTATACTTTCGGGGTCAGTCTTGCAACAACCTGCCCCTGAGCCACAAGGTCTACATGAGGAACTCTAAGTATCCCCAGGATCTGGTGATGATGGAGGGGAAGCTGATGAGCTACTGCACTGCTGGGCAGATGTGGGCTCGCAGCAGCTACCTGGGGGCAGTGTTCAATCTTACCAGTGCTGATCGTTTATATGTCAATGTATCTGAGCTCTCTCTGGTCAATTTTGAGGAATCTCAGACATTTTTTGGCTTATATAAGCTCTAAGAAAAGCACTTTGGGATTCTTTCCATTATGATTCTTTGTTACATGCCCTGAGACTGTTGTATTCAATGAGGGTCTTCTGACACCCATTTGAGGTCAAGTAAGAAGACATGAACTAAGTGGACCTTGAGACCACAGGGTTCAAAAGGTCTGTAGCTCCTCACTCACCTATGTTTATGAGCCAGACAAATGGAGGAACATGACTGAAGAACATCTGGGCTGCCATGTGAAGAGGCAGAAGCGTGGAAAAGCAGCTGCTAGGTGTTCTACATTCATCTTCAGTGCCTGAAAGTATTTGGGCACATTGAAAAAGACACCTTTTAACTCACCTCTCAGGGTGGGCCTTGCTACCTCAAGGGTGACTGCCTTTCTGATACATGGTTGTGACATGAGTGTTTAAGGGATGGGAAAGGAGGACTAGAAGCTTGCATAATAAGCTAAAGAGGCTCAAAGAAGCCATGCTCCACTAGCAGCATCTTCACTTATAAACACATAGCCTGAGCCATCGCTGATAGTAACAGAGAAGCAAGAGCGATATTATGGGAACCCATTCCATTCCTAACACAGCATGTGTATTTCCAGTGCAATCGTAGGGGTATGTGTGTGTGTGTGTGTGTGTGTGTGTGTGTGTGTGTGAGTGTGTGAGACTAAAGAGAGAATGTAGAGATTGTGAAATACGTATTAGAAAAATATGGGTTGCATTTGGTGATAGAGTTTGAATGCTTCTTCACAATAAACTCTAATAGTTCTTAAAAATCATTGATTTTCAGCTACTGATGAAGTTTTCCTATAATATAATAAATATTTATATAGATGTACATTTTTGGGAAAAGAAAACGTGTAATATATGTTAGGATACAGATAATTTTTAGCAAATATTTTACTAATATTTGAATTTTTTGCTTATTATTTCTTTCTTTCATGTTTTTTTTTAAATTCATTGTGATGCCAGATCACTTTAAGAAGAATTTGTTGGGATGAGAACTATGAGGCAATCTTTCCACCTTTGCCAGGTCTTCCTTCTCTATATGTATTTTCTTCCCTCTTTGCCTCCCAGAGATTCCATTACCAATGTTATGACCAGTGTTAAGCTTACCCAATTTTCCATAGATCTGATGAGAAATTATCTTTTCCTGAAGGCAGAACCATGGCACATATTTTGGATTAAAAAACTTAGATTTGAATCTTTGTTTTTCCATGTACTACCTATGTAATCACTGGTCAGATCTCTTGACCTTCCTTGAACAAAAAAAGAGCTGATGTGTACATAAAATACAGACACATAGAACATCAAAAAATAGTGTCTACCATGACTAATCAGCCACTCCATTAGAGCCACTTCATTCTCCAGAGGCTACTGATTCTGTGGGACCCATCTAAGCACGTGGTTTCTTGTATTCTCATACTTGTTACTCACAATGGCCTTTTCCTAGTTTCTTCAACTACTCATTGTCATGGGTGCTCCCTAGACTTTGTTATCATTAAAAATTATAGTAACTCCTTTGGCATTTGATTTCAGATGTCTTATTTTCACAACATCATCTCCTATTATTCTAGTGGAATTGGTCCAACATTTTCTTTATGAAAATATTTTTGAAAATATTAGGACTTCTAATTAATGATATATATATATATATATACAATAATATATATATTATTTTCATATATATAAAATATACATATATATTTTCATATATATAAAATATACATATATATTTTCATATATATATATATATCAGCTCCTTCCATCTCTTCATTTCTCTCTATGTCCAGCATATTTCATCGTTTGTCATGACATCCAGTACCTTGGAAAGACTCTGAACTCCAAAATACTCTCTTCCTCCACTATGTTCCCTTTCTAAAAAAATTCTATTTTCTTTAAGCTGTTATCCCAGCAGCTGGATGTTGCTGGACAAAAAATTACCCAAATAGGCTGCCTAGTGTTATTTTATTTTTATCTAACATGAATTTAAATCAATCAATTATTGATCTGTCACTGATTTAGTTTTATTTTTTGATTGATTTGAATAGGTAGTACATGTACATGGTACAAGGACAGAGACAAGGAAAATTGCTGGGTCACCAGAGTTAAAACTATCATTTAGAATATATTCAAATACTTGTTGAATACGTTAACGAACAAAACCAAGGCTTCAGGTTGAAAATTGTTATCTGCTCTCCCTAAAACTCTTGTATTCATTCATCTGCTCTGGAGGGTCAGGTTCCTTAGCAGGTGCCTCCTGGAGAAATTCCAGTAGGTACATTTACCCTTCCTATGGCTGACTGCTAGACTGTATTCCCAGCCCTGAGGGTGAAATCCTCCTCATCCACTCTCTCCCCTTTTGGCTTCAACTATCAAGTATGCCAGTTCCAAAGGGTCATAGGAAGTTGGCTAGACCATGATTCTTTTGCAAATGGACCCTTCTAGATAATGGTACAAGAGCACAGTGTAAGTGGGGAAGGGCCTGAGCATCCTGAGCTGAACTGATGCTGTCAGCTGGTAATGATACTGCTGGTACTTTCATCTCCCTAAGTCTGAGCTGCACTAGGATGCCTTCGGGACTTTCTGAAGGTAGAATTGTAGCTCACTATGCTTTACTGATTCCAGAGAAGAGGTACTGACAGTCCCTTTAGGAACCTTAAATTTTTTTTTAACCTCAGTTGGAACATAAGGAATGTAAAAAATTCAAAGCTTTTTAATATGTTTATTGAAAACTGGATTGGCATTGTTCCTTTATGAAATGCTAAGCCCAAAGTAGAACACACCACAAACACATACATACGTAAAGGGTGCTTCTAGTTCAGTAGTTTGAGGTTTTCTTTTTTTTTCTTTTCAAGCAACCAAAAGCACATGAAACCCACTTCTTTTCTCAGTCCCCCAGTGTGGTGACTTTGTCTTCTCTGAAGTAGGTTTTGACTTACCACAGTTAACAGGAAAAGAGCTCTATTGTGGGGGCATCATTGCGAGTATGACTTAAGTGAAACAGTCGCTCATAGAAAGAGGAGAATTGGAGAGAGAAGCTGCCCGCCACCCCCACTCCCCAAAGTCACTGTATAAACTTTCCTTAGTGGCTTAAGCCCAGGACTTGCCCTGGTCCTTATCTAAGGAAGTATGGAGGCCACATGTTGAATTACCTTTTTCTAAGGGGTCTGGGTAAGTTCTGGTGTTTATAGAGATACATTTTTACATTCTGATTTCTTTTTCTTTTCCAAGGTTTTGGATCATCCAAAGACAGAATGTGGGGATTCTAGAAAAGGAAAATTAGAACCCCATTCCTTAAGGGAGAGGGTTCAGAAATAAATCCTATTTAGAAATAGTAAGTCATTGTTGGTACAAGGACCTTTGGGATTCACTTGGAAACTAATCTGCCTTGGCAATGTAGATAGCTAAGTGGGTACTCTGTCCTTACAGGTTCACCCAGAAGACAGGAAAGAATCATGCCAGTGATGACTTCCTCACTTTTATCAAAGCTTCCCCTTTACTGGGAAACATTTTTCTAGAGTTCTGGCTGGTACATCATCAGAAAAAGGGCAATGCAGATATTCCTCCTCCCCTTCTTGGACATTCCTTTGGCCCTGTGGGATCACCCCTTTCTTTTAATTCTCCATGGAATGACATACGCCTTCATTTCACATTCTGTGGAAAGTATAGTCTTCAAGTTTTCTGAGAATTTCAGGGAAGACCCTCATTCCCTTGAGCAGTCCACATTATCGCAAATTGCCTGGCTTTCGCTGGTTTCTGCAGTGGACTGCTGTCTACAGTCCTGACACGCCCACTGTGGGATGCCTTTGTTGCCAACCAGGCATCACTACACACGTTGCTGTGTATAAAATTAACTGAAGGTTTGAGGCAATGGAGACACATTACCTTATGACAACACAGAATAAACTACACTTGAAAATGAGTATCAGACATCACCACCATTCCCCAGATTTACCACAAATATCTCCTTAAACGTACCATTAAAAATTCTAGTATTTGAAATAGTATAAGGACTTTCATTCATTCATTTATTCACTCAATAAGTGTTTACTGAATGTCTACCATGTACCAGAAACTTCCTTAGGTACTATGGATACAATGATATAAACAAAATCTCTTACAGAGTTGTATTTTAATGGAGAAATGGTAGACAATAAAAATAAGCAAATTAGTAAGTCATGTGGCAGGAAGTGCTATGAAGAAAAACTAAGCAAGGTAATGCAATAGGGAGTGACGGAGGCAGGATGTTTGTGTGATAAGTTGTGAAGGAACAATCCACATGGACATCTAGGGAAGAGCTCACCAATCAGAGAAACTGCAAGTGCAATATCTCAAGACCAAAAGTGTTTTGTGTATTGGAGTGAGCTGGCAGGAAGCAACACTGAAGAGGTATTCAGGGACCACGTGGTGCAGGGTCCTGGAAACTTTGGAAAGCAGTGTGGATTTTCTTCTAAGTGTGATAGAAAGTCACTAGAGGACCAAGAGCAGATATGACCTAATTTACAGCATAAAAGGACTATTCTGGTTGCATATGAAGAATAGACTGTGGTGGGTCAAGACTGAGTTGGGAGACTGGTAAAAAGGCTACTTCAGCAACCTAGATGAGAGGTCATGGTGGCTTGAATCAGGGTGTTGATTATAATAAAGTGGTTAAGAAGTACTTTTGGTACTAGAGTTAAGAAGATTTGCTAATGGACTGGATGTGGGAGTGAATGAAATGAAAATTCTCTGATTTTTGGTCCAATCAGCGTGTGTGTGTAAACACGTATATGTGTGTAAACATAAGTGCATGTGTCAACGTGTGGTCTGGGTGGATATGGTGACACTTTATTGTTTTGGGGTTTCGCTGCTGTCATGTTGGAGGCACAGTCTGTGATATAGGCAGAGAACTCTGTTTCCTGCTACACATTCCTGGGTTTGTACCAAGAGCTAGCTCATCTCCTGAGAGTCAAGTGTACAGAGAAACCAGCCTGTAGGTTCTTCACAAAGTCTGCTTATGGAAATAACTTCTTTATAACAGCCTTGACAAGGAAAGAAAACAGTGTGATTTAAGATTGCCATATATAAACCCAAAGCTGCCACTCCAGTTGCCACATATCACTCATCACAGATCTTGGATTCAGAAGTAATCATTAGAAATAATATCAGGCACCTTCCCTTCTAAGATGGAAGTCCTCTTTGCCACATTTCCAACACATGGCCATATAGCCTCTGTTTGAAAACTTTCTGTAGAAGGAGCTCAGTGAAATGTAAGGGAGCCCATTCTGCACTGGATTATATTATTACACTGTCAGAATTTCTTTCTTAGATTTAATTGAAATCCTCTGCATTATAACTTCCAAACACTTGCCATAGTTTTTTTTTTTGCTGCCTCATACCTCTATAGCATTTAATAGCTTACAGATCTCTCTCCTGTACTTTATCTTGTTCAAATTTCACTACAATCCTGTAAGGTAAATTGTTATCCTCATTTTATACATGAAAACAACTGGAAGCTGACATAGCTAATAAATGGTGGTGCTGTGACTTCATCCTAGTTATCTAGCTCTAAGATTTATCTTTAGAGTTTCCATATGCAAAGAGATTTCTTAGAATTATACTTTATATGATGGTACTCACCATAAGCCTCATTCCATTAATTTTCAGTGGCACCTCTTATTTTTCATTCTTCTCTTTGCTTTTCAATTTCAGTCTCACTTTGCCTGATATCTACAACTCTGTACTATATAATATAAATATGTCACAATATATTAATAAATATGTATTTGAGATCATGACCCAATAGATAGTGGTCTTTTTTGGTCTCTTCTTTAGTTTCTTCCTGACAGTTACAAGTTTCTCTCTCTCTCTCTCTCTCTCTCTCTCTCTCTCTCTTTCTCCCTCCCTTCCTCCCTCCCTCCCCGCCGTGATCTAACTGAATTGCTTCTATTGCCCCAGTGCCACCAGTAGCATCCTAGTTTTAATAAGAGAAGAAGGAAAGAAATTGAGCTTGGGATCAGAGGGCCTGGGATTGAGTTCAGCCCCTGCTACTCAACTAGCGATGTGTGTGACCTTAAGTAAGTCACATGAACATCTTGAGACTCACCCTGTCCCCTCTGTAAAATGAGGAAGCCAATTTATATTCTTATGGCCTTCCTTATAGGAATGTTGTTACTGCCAAATGCAACAAAGCCAGTTTGTGATTGGGAAATGCATTCCTGAAGGTAAGTGAGTGGAATTGTTATATTCCTCAGCAACTTTCCTGATAGAGTCATTGTTAAAAAGAATTCTTACTGTTCAATATTCCCACAAAATTGACCATCTATAATCATGCCACACATAAAATGTCATCGACCATTTAAAAAAAGTAAAACAGGAACAATGGGCAGGTAAATCTCATCCTCTGGGTATAAAACTGAAGAATACTATCTGATATTGGCATAACCTTTAAAAATATCTTCTCATCCCTCTAGTCTTTATTATTTTTTTAAATGTGAGATAATACACAGAAAAGCAGCTGTATGTGTCATATTCTGTATAAATATTAGTTGAATACATTAATATATTTTGTGTCTAGTATATGCACAGATTAATATGATTAGCCTTTTTTTTTTTTAAACAGAGTCTTGCTTTGTTGCCCAGGCTGGAGTGCTATGGCATGATCTCAGCTCATTGCAATCTCTACCTCCTGGGTTCAAGCAATTCTCTTTCTTCAGCCTTCTGAGTAACTGGGAGTATAGGTGCCTGCCACCATGTCCAGCTAATTTTTGCATTTTTAGTAGAGATGGGATTTCACCACGTTGGCCAGGCTGGTCTTGAACTTCTGACCTTAAGTGATCCTCCTGCCTCAGTTTTCCAAAGTGCTGGGATTAGAGGCATGAGCCACCACACACGGCCTGATTAGCCTTTTTGATGTCTATATTTTTATCCTGAAACAAAATTAAATACAGTGATATTTAAATGCTTGACTGGAGTAGCATAATGTTTAAACTCATTGTTATCCTGATACATAGTCAAGGCTTCACTCCACCTGGGTTAACCCAAAGGCTGTGAATTGCTGAGGGAATCCCCCTCCTCTAGTGCTGCTTGCCACAGAGGGAATAAAACTTCTTGGTTCTTATGTTGCAGCCCTGGCTTTTGGTAAGTGAACCACTTCAAAGACAAAGTGAGTTGAAGTAAAAGACATTCTTGATATTATTAAGATTTTTAATGTCCACATGTGTAAAACATTAAATGCAAGAAAAAATTTTTGCGAGAAGAGTAGAGAATTAGATAAGCATCTATTGGCATCTCAAATGTTTCTCTGGGCCTGGATCTTTTTAGTTTTATTTTATTTAGGACTCAATTTTCTCACATACTCCACCCAAACACTACTCCCGCACCACATCTAGTCTGTTGGAACTTCGTACACACTTTCCAGAAGGAAAAGTTTTCGAAGTTGTTCCTGATTGGAAGAAAAGGTTGCTGGAAGATTCAGGAAGCTACAGAGAAGCTTGTCTCTGGTCCTAAATATATGAACTAAGATTCTAGACTTTTCCAACAGAGATTACAGATTGTAGGACTGGGGATTCTGGTAACATGAAATGTGTTTGTTCTCCTCAACCCAACTTCATTGAGAAGAGAAGACAGTTTTGACTAGCTGGTGAGAAAGAGACATAAGGTGTTAAACAGAACTCTAAAGTGTGAACTACAAGGAAAGACTTATCTCAAACCTCAGCATCCTCTTTGCATCATTTTGGTGGTCTGTGTTCTGGCTTCTAAGAAAGTCTGTCTTGGCACGGGTCTGGGAGGGGTGGTGACCAGAAGAAAGCTGTGCAGGGGGCTGGGATTGTTCATACTTCCTTTAGTGCTTTATTCTTGGGTTCCCTAAGGTTGTTGACTAAGCTGGCCAATTAGCTCTTCCTAACTTTCCAAAAGTACAGGAAAAGACTGCTTTTGGAGGGAGTTCTGGAAGGCAGTGTAGTCAGTGGGAGGAGGTGGCCAGAGAGCTGGATTCACTTTTGAAAGAAAGTTGAGTGTGGTCATGATTTTTCCTCCCTACTACCAAGTTCACATTTATGACTCACTAGATGAATAAGAATATCAACTTTTTAATCTAAAAATAATTGGACACAAGATTCGTTCTTGCCCTGAGTCAAATTATGAAGTATACCTAGCACAATAATAGTTTTAATTTATTGACTCCCTTTTTGTAAGGATTATGCAAATCACCCTACATGTAAGTCTACTCATCCTCATCAACCACAAGTCAAGCATTGCTAACTCAATTTTGTAAATTAAAAACTGATTGAGGTTCAGAGAGGGTAAGTCATTTTCCCAAAGTCACAGCAGAACTAGGATTCAAGAGCAGGCTGGTTTGATCCAAGCACTCTTACCCCAAATAGGCTCATATTCTCAGAGGCATGTGAACCAGAGCAACTGCATCTTAAAGAGGAGCTGGGTAAAATGAGGCTGAGACCTACTGGGCTGCATTCCCAGATGGTTAAGGCATTCTAAGTCACAGGAGTCATTCTAAGTCATAGGAAGTCGGCACAAGATACAGGTCATAAAGACCTTGCTGATAAAACAGGTTACAGTAAAGAAGTCAACAAAATCCTACCAAAACCAAGATGGCCATGAAAGTGACCTCTGGTCGTCCTCACTACTACACTCCCATCAGTGCCATGACAGTTTACGAATGCCATGGCAATGTGAGGAAGTTACGCTATATGGTCTAAAAAGGGGAGGCATGAATAATCCACCCCTGGTTTAGCATATCGTCAAGAAGTAGCCATAAAAGTGGGCAACCATCAGCCCTCAGGGCTGCTCTGTCTATGGAGTAGCCGTTCTGTTTTGTGTGTGTGTGTGTGTGTGTGTGTGTGTGTGTGTGTGTGTGTGTGTGTGTGTTTGAGATGGAGTCTCGCTCTGTTGCCAGGCTGGAGTGCAGTGGCATGATCTTGACTCACTGCAACCTCTGCCTCCTGGGTTCAAGTGATTCTCCTGCCTCAGCCTCCTGAGTAACTGGCATTACAGGTGCACGCCACCATGCCTGCCTATTTTTTTTAAATTTTTTAATTTTTTTTGTATTTTTAGTAGAGATGGGGTTTTGCCATGTTGGCCAGGCTAGTCTAAAACTTCTGACCTCAGGTGATCCCCCTACCTTGGCCTCCCAAAGTGCTGGGATTACAGGTGTGAGCCACCACACCCAGCCAGAATAGCTATTCTTTTATTCCTTTACTTTCTTAATAAACTTGCTTTCACTTTTCACTGCAGACTCGCCCTGAATTAGTTCTTGTGTGAGTTCCAAGAACCCTCTCCTGGGGTCTGGATCTGACCCCTTTCCTGTGACATATTTCTGGTGACCAGAGAAGGGACTGTAATGCAGACACCCTGACCCAACGACTACCTTTGGGTAAGTGTTGGGGTCCTGCAACAAGAGTGCCCCATTATAATGCCAATATTCTTTATTTATTCAACAAACATTTGTTAAGCACTAGGTCCCAAGTGTTGTTTAGGGAATAGCTAGTGAACAAGACAGATACATGTTCCTTTCTCCCTTTAAATTTACAGCCCAGTTTGGGGGAATGGGGAATATAAATGGGAAAAGTAAACAGGCAAGTGGAGATAATTAAAATAAAATTATATTTTGAAGGAAAGAGAGACAAGGTAACTACATTAGAAGGGAGTCTCTCTGAGGAAGTATCATTTAAAATGCCAGTGCAATTATTAGGTGAAAGAGCATTTTAGATAGAGAAAACAGCTTTTCACAGGACTGCTTTGGCATTTTGGATAAAACAGTGCATTATTGTGTGGGACTGTAGTATACTTAGCCTTCCTAAGTGCCCAAATGACAGTAGGTCTCCTAGTCAGTGACAACCAAATCTGACCGCTATTCATTTCCAAACTGCCCTCTGGGGGTGCCTTCCTTCTGTTGTTGAAAACCACTGGGCAAGAGCTGTGATCCAAAAATAAGAAAAAGCTTGGCACGTAGCAGGAATAAAATAAAGAACTGTGTGGCTGGGAAGGGGGTGGTGGCAACAAACTATGCTGGAGAGGGAGACAGGGGCCCTGATTCAGCAGGGCTTTGTAAACTGGGGTGAGGAATTTGGGTTATATTGTTAGTACTAAGGGAAGCCACTGAAAAACATAGTTTGTTTTTCAGGGGAATTGGAGAGAAGTGGAAAATTTTGACATATGTTTTGACAGAGTTTCAGTCCCTCTGGGTGTTGGGTGCATGGGAAAGGATGAATCGAGGATTACACCTACTATTTTTTACTCTGTTTCTTTCACAGCACCGATGGTAATTATTTCCTAGACTTTTTTTTTTTTTTCCTGTTTGTCTATTTCTCCAATTAGGTCCACATCTACTTTTATTCTGGTGCTCAATGTAAATTATTTCTCTGCCAAGGATCATTTAGATTATTCCCAAATTTTTGCACTTTGAAAATAAAAAAAAAAAAAAGCTACAGTGTTCACACACATCTTTGTGCATTTCCCTAGGATAAAAAGATAGAATCGAAAGGGCAAGGCATAAGCTATACATTGTAACTTTCTTTTTTGAAACAGAGTCTCACTCTGTTGCCCAGGCTGGAGTGCAATGGTGAGATCTCGGCTCACTGCAACCTCCGTCTCCTGGGTTCAAGTGATTCTCCTGCCTCAGCCTCCCGAGTATCTGGGATTATAGGCATGTGCCACCATGCCTGGCAAATTTTGTATTTTTAGTAGAGATGGGGTTTCGCCATGTTGGCCAGGCTGGTCTCAAACATCTAACCTCATGTGATCCTCCTGCCTCAGCCTTCCAAAGTGCTAGGATTACAGGTATGAGCCACCACATCTGGCTTGTTATAACTTGATGAATATTGTCAAATTTCTCACTATAATTGTACCAATTTACATTCCTATCCATGTCATGTAGGGGTATCTTTTCTCTATACTGTATGTACTAATAGCATCATTTGTAGAAATTTTTATAAGACTGGCAGGCAAAAATGGTATCTTACTAAATTTGCATTTAACAAATATTTGAGAAGTGGATACTTTTATTTTTAGCTTTATTTATTGCCATTTATAATTGTTCTCTAGTGAATTCCCTCATATAATTTACTCACTTAAATGAAGTTGTTGTCTTTTTGTTACTGGTTTTGTTACTAGCGGTGAATCTGTATGAGTCGGCAGCAAACTTGATCCTTGCCTCCTTGGAAGAAAAAATTCAGCTGAGGGACAGAAGTAGATTTAAGGCAGAGGGAGAGACTGAAGCAAGCTTTATTGAGAGTTTATTAAAACGTTTTAGAGAAGGAGCAAAAGAAAGCAAAATCACTTGGAAGAGGGCCAAGGGAATGACTTCAAAGATCCAAGTGGCCGGTTGAAATCTTGGCTTGGGATTTTTATACATTGGCTTGGTTTTGGGGTTTGCATTTTGGGGTTGGCTCTCCATATGTGCAGTGGCCTGCCAATACCTGGGTGGGGCCACATGCAAAGGGCCACATACTGAGGTTGTGTGCATGCTCTCTAGGGTTGATTTTCCTTTACCAGTCAAAATCCCTGAGGAAGGTCATACATCTGCCATTTTGCCTCTTAATGCACATGCTTGAGCCTGCTCACCCTATTCATTAGATCTTACCAAGGAAGCTGCTAATCACCATCTACAGGTGTTTTCTATCTATTGGGAGTCTGTCTTCCTCTGGCTCTGGCTGTAACCAATTCTCATTACAGTCACCTGACATTCCGGGGGGCAGGCCCTCTCCTTTCCTGTTCATGTAAGTCTAAGAGTTTATGGCATCTCTTTATGTGACATGAAAGTAACTCTTTCTTTACCTGTTGCACCTATTACAAATGTTTCCTCCCGTTGTGTATTCTGTTAACTTTTTCCATGCAGAACGTTTAACTTTTTAAAGCAAATCTACTATTTCCCTTATAGCTTCTTGTCACCTCATATTTGTTGAATATACTGTTCTCTGTTTGTTTCTAATATAAAGTTTTTGTGGTGTTTTAGCTTCAGGATGTATTTAAAAATCTATTTTCATTTACTGTGGGGTAGGCAGTAAACTTAATTTTTTCAAAATAGAGAAGTGATAACCAAAAACACCATTTAAAAAATTCTCAAGCCAGGCGCGGTGGCTCACACCTGTAATCCCAACACTTTGGGAGGCTGAGGCTGGTGGATCACGAGGTCAAGAGATCAAGACCATCCTGACCAACATGGTGAAACCCCATCTCTACTAAAAATATAAAAATTAGCTGGGTGTGGTGGTGCGTGCCAGTAGTCCAAGCTCCTTGGGAGGCTGAGGCAGGAGAACTGCTTGAACCTGGGAGGCGGAGGTTGCAGTGAGCAGAGATTGCATGATTGCACTCCAGCCTGGAGCCTGGCAATGAAGCAAGACTCCATCTCAAAAAAAAAAAAAATTCTCATTCATTTGAAATGACAGTACTATTTTAGTCTAAGCTTCCCTTTATGCTTGGGTTTGATTCTGAACTCTCTTCTGTTCTTTTGATCTCATCGTTTATTACTGGACTAATAACTTTATTTTAATAAATATATTATTAAATGTATTTTAATATACATGTCTACTCAAGCATATATGTTAAATATATTTCAATATATTTCAATATGTATTTTTATAACATTTTTCTTCAAAGTGCATTTGGCAAACTTTGTGTTTTTCTTCTTTATAATAGTTTTTTTTGTTGTTTGTTTGTTTTGTTTTGTTTTTGTTGTTGTTGTTTTGTTTTGAGACAGAGTTTCGCTCTTGTTACCCAGGCTGGAGTGCAATGGCACCATCTCGGCTCACCGCAACCTCCGCCTCCTGGGTTCAGGCAATTCTCCTGCCTCAGCCTCCTGAGTAGCTGGGATTACAGGCACGCACCACCATGCCCAGCTAATTTTTTGTATTTTTAGTAGAGACGGGGTTTCACTATGTTGACCGGGATGGTCTCGATCTCTTGACCTCATGATCCACCTGCCTCGGCCTCCCAAAGTGCTGGGATTACAGGCTTGAGCCACCGTGCCCGGCGCTTCTTTATATAGATTTTATAATCAATTTGTCAAATGCTCCTCCCTCCCATTTCTCTGCCATATTCTATTGCATTTATTCGAATTACATGGAATTTATTCTAATTTAACTTGGGAAGGAATTTGAGTGCCTTACACTACAAAGTCTACCTTTCTATGAAAATCTGGTATGAATGTGCTAGAGTTAAAATACTTGGATTTTTTTTTTCTTTTTCATTGATGGTTTCCATCTCCCTGAACTCAAACCATCAAATATTGCTTTCCCAAAGGGTCTTGCTTTCAGATTGCTACCCACAGGTACATAATAAAATGTTAGCTGTTAATGAAGGTGCTGGCTGATAATTGGGAAGTAAGTTAGGGACAGTTCATTTCTTACTGTTTGGCCTCTGAATGAGTCTTTTTGCTTCCCCTGATCTGCCTTGGCCCTGCAGTCTGTGCTTCCCAGACTTCTGGAGGCACTAGTGGGAGATGCGGGGGCAAAGGAGAGGAGGGATCTGGAACTTCTCTCCCTTCCTCCCTGACTCACACAGCAGCTCCACCAACAGCTGCATCCTCCCTGTGGCTCCGCTACTATCTGAGAGGCTGGCTTTGACTCCAGCCTCCGCAAGTGGCCACTGGGTTTATTTTTTGTTTTTGTTTTTTTTTTTTGAGACAGAGTCTCACTCTGCTGCCAGGCGCCAGCCTGGAGTGCAGTGGCGTGATCTTAGCTCACTGCAACCTCCGCCTCCCGGGTTCAAGCAATTCTCCTGCCTCAGCCTCCCGAGTAGCTGGGACTACAGGGGCGTGCCACCACGCCCAGCTAATTTGGTTGAGCCCTCACTGATACACATCTTTTCAAAGGTATTTTGAATTCAAAAAGACATAGGATCAATTTTCATAACAAGTCTATGAAGCACATGGTGTAGTTAGGTCCACTGGGAGAATTTCAGGCGGGACAGCTGTTGTGGGGCTGAGATTCTGCAGTTGGTAGCAAGGAGGAGGAGAAGAAGGAGGTTGGTGAGGAAGACAGAGAGAAAAAAGTAATATAACACCCGATTTATAAAAGTGGCCATTCTAGGTACTTTCAAACAACAGTCTTGCACAGTAGATATTACTTCCATTTCTACGGATGAGAAAACACAGATGCATGCACATACATGAATGTCATACTGTAAGTAGCCAAGCCATGTTCTACCTACACAATTTTGCTTCTGAAATCCAAAGAAACAAATATTTTATAGTATTGCAGTGGTGAAATTCATATTAAATAGACAACTTTTTCCTGGTACTCCTGCTGTCTTGCCCACACTGACCACTTGGGAGGCCCAGAAATGGCTCTTTATGCTGCCTGGGCCTCTGTCTACCTGTTGGCTACAAAGCCTTGGCCACGCCTGTAAAGTCTTGTTTATTACAGCATCTGACTTTGATTATCGGTAGTTTTTTGTCTTTAAAGAACATTATTCACTAATGTTTCTGTCAACTTTTTTTAAAATCTAATTTCATTCTTTCTCAACTCAAACTGAAAATGGGTCACAGTAGGCCCTAGGTGTTTAGACTTGCCCAAGATAATAAAACAGGCAACATTTATACCTGGTGATCTCTTTTCACTTCTAGGAATTTTTCTCTTTGTTTTTGACATCCCTTACCTAAGGTGCTATACTACTTCAGGCCAGGAGGCTCCATTTGTTTCTGTCTTTATCTTTTGCCTTTTATCAAAATTCAGCCTTCCTGAGTTTCATTCTCTGACTTGATAATGGGAGGTGATTGAATGAGTTCAAAATTCACCCTGGAAAAAGTATTAGGCTAAAGTGTAATTTTTCTCAGGTAACTCAGTGCCTTCACAGACTTAAAATGTGTTTTTTTCCCCCAAAAGACCCATCAAAGCCATTGCAGTGGTTGAGATTATACTAATTCCATGGGTGAGGTGGGAGAGCCTTTCAGAGAAAGGGATCTTTGACTTCAGACCCAGGTATGGCATTTAGTTTTATCTGCTCCACTCATGGGTTGTATCTGGATCTTAGTTTTAATACAAAATACGGTTTTTAAGCTACACTTTAACGTAGCCTTCAGTTCCATGAGAGTTTTGTGGGGCGGGGACAGGGATTGATGGAAGAAAAAACACATACAAGTGTGACTTATGAAGTTTTGTCAAACATTGGACTTTTAACAATGAATTTTTTTTTCAGCACTAGCTGAAGTTTTATTTTGGACCAAAAAAAAAAAAGCAATTGAATTGTTTTGTAGTTGGAGGCATGGGCAAGGGGGGTCCCCAGGGAGTAAACTCTCCCCCAGGTGGGCTGAGGGCGAGGGCTGAGCCTCAGGGGGATCTCCTGTTCCCTGTGTTCCCCTGCACAGGGGCCTCCTTCCTTGGCTCTGGAGCAGGCTGGGAGGGGCTGCTGTAGCTGGTCACTTGGTCAGGACATCAGGGGACTTGGACTGCAGCTTCCCATTGCGGGTCTTATCTTCTTCACAGCCATGGCCCTGGTGGAGCCGGTGCGGCTGACAGAGCTGGAGCCCGCGCCAGAGCCAAAGCTGCAGCCGGGGCCGTAGCTGAGGCGGGAGCTTGTGAGGCCCCCATAGGTGGAGCTCAGCCCACCTGCACAGCTGCTGGTAGTCTTCATGTGGATACTCAGGTTCTGCATCCCAGACTCCAGCGGCTCTCCTTGCCTTCCAGCAACTTCCTATAGGTGGCGATCTCCATGTCCAGGGCCAGCTTGACATTCCTCAGCTCCTGGTACTCACGCAGCTGCCGCGCCATGTCCTGCTTGGCCTGCTTCAGGGCGGCCTCCAGCTCAGACAGCTTGACATTGGCATCCGTAATGGCCAGCTCCCTGCGCCGCTTGGCATCTGTGATGGCGGCCTCCAGGGAAGCCCTCTGGCCTTTCAGGCCCTTAGTCTCAGCCTGGAGCCAGCTGATGTTCCGGTTCATCTCAGAGATCTCAGTCTTTGTACCCTGCAGGTCAGTCTCGGGCTTCCCAGCCTGTGTCTGCAGCTCCTCATACTTGATCCGGTATATGCTCTCAGCCTCAGCTGGGCTGTGGTTGGCGATCTCCTCATACTGTGCCTTGACCTCAGCGATGGTGCCGTCCATGTCGGGGGAGCGGCTGTTGTCCATGGACAGCACCACAGACGTGTCTGGGATCTGGGACCGCAGCTCCTGGATCTCCTCTTCCTACAGCTGCCTGAGGAAGCTGATCTCATCAGTCGGCTCTTCCAGGTGAGACTCCAGCTCTACCTTGTTCGTGTAAGCTTCATCCTTCCTGATGAGGACAAATTCATTCTCCATCTCTGTCTGCTTATTGATCTCATCCTCATACTTGTTCTTGAAGCCCTCCATCAACCCCTGCATGCTGCCATGCTCCACCTCTAGCTTCAGCTTCCCCTGGCCCAGAGTCTCTAGCCGCGGTCTCAGGTTGTTGATATAGCTCCCGAACGAGTTGTTGTGTTGCTCTGAGCCATCTTCTGCTGCTACAGGAGGCTCCACTTGGTCTCCAGCACCTTGTTCTGCAGCTCCAGGAACCCTATCTTATCTATGAAGGAGGCAAACTTGTTGAGTGTCTTGATCTGCTCCTTCTCCTGGGTGCACATGGCCTGGATGTTGGGGTCCACCTCTAGGTTAAGGGGGCTCAGCAGGCTCTGGTTGACCGTGACGGCAGTGATGCCTCCCATGCCACTGGCTCCACCATAGCCTCCACCCAGGCCCCCCCAGAGGCTGCTGCTGCCCACTCAAGAGAAGCTCAAGGAGCTGATGTGGGCACTGGGCCCCACTCGTGTAGGAGTGGCTGCTGAAGGCCTGGGGCCAGAGGTGGACACCTTGTAGGACCTCTGGGTCACCGTGATGGACATGGTGGAGGCAGGAGTGGAGGCAGGTGGGCTGAACCAGGCCGAGATTCCAGAAGGACTAGAGAAACTGCTACTTGGTGTACCAATGATTTTATCAAGTGTCAGGGAACTCTTGAGCTTGATGTGTCTCCTAACAGTCCAGCATCTGGGTGCTCATACCTCCTTGCGTCTGAGTTTGAGAGTAGCCATACTGCACACTAGCACATTGCTTAGCAGGGCAGAATTCTCAGCTGGAGTTCCCATGGATTAGCCATGGTGGATTTGGCTTAAGAGAGCTCTTCTGATGGAGAGGCAATAAGTGGGCCAAGGAGTCAGAAGTCTGGTTCCAGTTCTCCTACTATACCAGGCAGGTCCTTTTGCTTGAGTACTCTTCTGTTTTACTTCTCAGTAGATGAAACACTTAGACTTGAAACATTTAGAACCTCGTCTTGGGTTCCTTCCACCATTTGTGGGACTCTGGGGAATAGTTCTGCTTTAACTACTGCTTTATTGTTTTCCCTTTATGCACAAGCTATTCCTCAGCAGCAAAGGGGTCTGAAGAAGGCAGGAACAGCAGATCACTTCTCTTCTGTGGTGCAGCCAGGCATCTCCAGCATTTCAACAAGCCCCCAGCACTCTTCTTCCGCCAGCCAGGGAGTAGTCCCCGCCTAATAAGGTAAAAATCCAGAGAATGCAGGGGATTGAGGAAGGGAGGGGCAGATGTTGTGAAGCGATATCCTCACAGCTCAGTGAGGGGTGGAGTCTGTCTTGCTCACCGTGGCAGTCTTGGTTCCTGCACTGAGATGAGCGTAGAGTGGGTGCTCAGTAAGTACTTGTTGAATGATGCTTTAACTATGGCAGGGAGATTCAGATGTAACTGCACATTCAAGGTTACTTTTATCTCTAGTAGGTTGTAATATAGGTTAAATTTCCCTGGGTATATAAAATAGTATATTTCTGCTTTCAAACAGAATACACTGAGTTCCCAAATCCTCTGGGGTTTACAATCTAGAAGCTTCACTGGCAGTTCTAGAGCAAGGACATCCAACCTTTGATGCAATGATTATTGACTATTTAAATAGCAACTTCAGTAACATCACTGATTGCAAACTCTTCTCATCACTTTTGAGATACTCAATGACAGAGCATTATAAAAGATTTGAATTGACTTAAACCTTCCCCATTCATTTGGAATTAGAATCTCACATTGTTAAAAAAGTCTTCTGACCTTGAAAATTCTTGCATTTTGACATTTCATTTATTTATAAATCCATTTATTAAATCATTTATTCAATACACATGTATATATTTTTTCTTCCAACTTCTATTTTAGGTTCAGGGGTACATGTGCTGGTTGGTCACATGGATAAATTGTATGTTGCTGGGATTTTGTGTACAAATGGTTTTATCACCCAGGTAGCAAGCATAGTACCTAATAAGTAGTTTTCTGATTCTCACCCTCCTCCTACTCTCCACCCTCAAGTAGGCCTTGGTGTCGATTGTTCTCCTCTTTGTATACATGTGTACTCAATATTTAGCTTCCACTTATAAGTGAGAATGTGCAATATTTGGTTTTCTGTCTCTGCATTAATTTGCTTAGAATAATGGCCTCCAGCTCCACCCATGTTGCTGCAAAGGACATAATTTCATTATTTTATGGCTGCATAGTATTCCATGATGTATATGTATCACATTTTCTTTATCCAGTTCATTATTGATGGCATCTAGGTTAATTACATGTTTGTTATTGTGGAAAGTGCTGTGATGAACATATACATGCATGCATCTTTTTGGTGGAATGATTCGTTTTCTTTTGGCTATATATCCAGTAATGGGATTGCTGGGTTGAAGGGTAGTTCTGCTTTAAGTTCTTTGAGAAATCTCCAAGCAGATTTCCACAGTGGCTGAACTAATTCCCATCAGCAGTGTGTAAATGTCTCCTTTTCTCTGCAACCTCACCAACATCTATTATTTTTTGTCTTTTTTATAATAGCCATTCTGACAGGTGTGAGATGGTATCTCACTGGGGTTTTGAGTTCCATTTTTCTAATAATTAGTAATGATGAGCATGTTTTTATATGCTTGTTGGCCACATTTATGTCTTCCTTTGAAAAGTGTCCGATTATGACCTTTGCTCATTTTTTAATGGGGTTGTGTTTTCTGCTTGTTGATTTGTTTAAGTTCCTTATAGATTCTGGATATCAGATCTTTGTTAAGTGCATAGTTTGCAAATATTTTCTCCCATTTTATAGGTTGTCTGTTTACTCTGTTGATTGTTTCTTTTCCTCTGCACAAGCTCCAGTTGAATTAGGCCCCACTTGTCGATTTTTGTTTCTGTTGCAATTGCTTTTAGAATTTCCGTCATGAAATCTTTTCCAAGGTCTATGTCTGGAATATTTCCTAGGTTTCCTTGTAGGTATTTTATAGTTTTAGGTTTTATGTTTAAGTCTTTAGTCCATCTTAAGTTGATTTTTGTATATGATATAAAGAAGGAGTCCGGTTTCAATCTTCTGAATAAGGCTAGCCAGTTATTCCAGCACCGTTTATTGAACAGGGAATCATTCTGCATTGCTTGTTATTGTTGACTTCGTTGAAGATTGGATGGTTGTAGGTGTACAGTTACATAGATTGCACAAAAGATGCAGTCATATTAGTGATGGAGGTTAGCATTTTTTCCATGAAGAATTGGGGTAACATTTCACAACGCCAGAAAATAAGGAGTTTGAAGATGCTAGATTGTGTAATGGTCAGAGACTGGAATGCTAGATTCCTTAGCATGCTAACTTTTAGCTTTTTTGTAAAAAATCTGAGAAATTTTCATTTCTATTTAAGTTGTTCTGTCTCACAAATGATCTTTTTCTTTCATTAATTTATTTTATTCTCATGCATTCACAATTGTGAAAGTTGACCGTAGTGATCATGCTACCAAGAAGTTTTATTACCTATCAGTTAAATTTTCATACCTTTCTTTATGCACATCCACACATCTCTGCTGTTTCAAATCTAAAACAAATTAGTCATTATTAGTACCTTTGCTATATGCTAAACACACAGTCCAAAAGCTGCTCATTATTATAAAACCAAGCCTACTTAATTCCAAGGATATTGTGATCCAATATTCAGAATAATTGAGAGATTTATCTTTAACAAAGGAAATGCCCCTTTTCAAAAAATTAAATGTAAGATAATTGTTTCCTTAGCAAATAATTTCCATGGGTTAAACTCAAGGCACTAACAAATAATATGATCTAGGAATATATTATGAGTCTACAGGTAGTTCCTAAGGCCTAAAAGTAATTTAATTTTCTCACAGTTTTACTTTCATTAGACACGTTATTTTTATTTATTTATTTTTTTTGAGATGGAGTCTTGCTCTGTCACCCAGGCTAGAGTGCAGTGGGCAACCTCGGTTCACTACAAGCTCCACTTCCTGAGTTCAAGTGATTCTTGTGCCTCAGCCTCCCGAGTAGAAGGGATTACAGATATATGCCATCATGCCCAACTAATTTTTGTATTTTTAGTAGAGATGGGATTTCCCCATATTGGCTAGGGTAGACTCAAACTCCTGGCCCCAAATGATCCTCCCACTTCAGCCTCCCAAAGTGCCGGGATCACAGGCACAAACCACCATGCCCAGCTTCATTAACAGACACCTCCTCTTCTGTACCTCTATTTGATTTTATTTCTAAAATCATTCCAATATTTTTTTTCTAATTTCAACCTATGCTAAATAATTTTGAATTTGGAAAATATATACATTTCAAAAGTTACCTATCATTTAACAAATATTATTTGAATATCTATCTGATATGTTAGGCTCTGGGCTAGGGATGAGGATACAGAGATAAGGGAAAACCAATCCTTGTTTTCAAGGAGGCTAATGGTAAGGTGGTAATATCAGACATATAGCAAATTCTGTGAGACAAACACTATAGAACAGGTGTCCCCAAACTACGACCCGCGGGCCGCATGCGGCCCCCTGAGGCCATTTATCCGGCCCCCCGCCACACTTCAGGAAGGGGCACCTCTTTCATTGGTGGTCAGTGAGAGGAGCACAGTATGTGGCGGCCCTCCAACGGTCTGAGGGACAGTGAACTGGCCCCCTGTGTAAAAAGTTTGGGGACGCCTGCTCTAGAAGGAATGAATACACAGTGCTATGACAGCAAAGCAGCAACAGAAGACCACTAACGCAGTCTTAGTGGGGCAGGGAAGGCTTGATAAGGGGAGGTCCAATTGAAGAAGCTCAAAAAGTTTCTTGGAGAAGAAAGGATCAATGAATGAAGGGGTAGGAGAGCACAGCCCATTGTGGCTATTGTCAGCAGTGTGTGTGACTGGAGCATAGACCATTTGTGGGGGAGTATCAGGAGGTAGTTTAGGAGTGGGAAATCTCATGGAAGGTTATCATGCCATAGCGAGTAAACTTTTAGTAAATTAACTGATATATGCCTCTCTTTCTTTTCTTTTCTTTCTTTCTTTCCTTTTTTTTTTGTGACAGGGTTTTGCTCTGTCAATCAGGCTGAAGTGCAGTAGCACAATCATGATTCACTGCAGCCTCACTCTTCTGAGCTCAAGCTAGCCTCCTGCCTCAGCCTCCTGAGTAACTGAAACAACAGGTGTATACTACCATGCCCAACTAATTTTTCTTATTTTTAGTAGAGATGAGGTCTCACCCTGTTGCCCAGACTGGTCTCGAACTCCTGAACTCAAGCGGCGATCCTCCTGCCTCAGCCTCCCAAAGTGTTGAGATTGCAGGTGTGAGTCACCATGCCCACACCCTCTCTCCCTTTTGATTCGCCTAGGAACTGTCCTTCTGTGGCACAATTAGCTAGGACTGTGTATGCGCACTGCTTTAAAGAAGGGCCACTATAAAAACACTCAGGAAAATATGATTCCGTTAGGATGTATGCTCTTTGAGGAGACAACTTATTGGCAGGTGTCCTGTGAATCTGCAACCGATAGTCTACAGTGGTATTCAATGAGTATTTGTTAAATTAATGAAAAATCAGATTCTTGGCTGTTTAGTCTCAAGAGCTCATTTTAAGTTATAAGAACTCATGTTCTGGAGTTTCAGGAGTCCCACTGTCTCAGATAATCAAGTTAAAGACCAATATGATGGATTTGGAAGGGTAGGGGATCAGTCAGAACTAGCTTTTACTACTATAGATTAGGAAACTCTTATTCCTCTGTGGGAAAGATGTGCTCTGGATGGGAAGCAGTGATATGTACTGCAGCAGTAAATGCTGATGTATGTTCCTGAGGAAGGACCTTCTCCATGCCCTCCTTCAGGCTCAGTCTGGAAAAGAAAGGAGCATATTGTACAACTCCAGTGTGTATTTGGGGGATCAGAGAGCAGAAAGTGACTATGCCTTATAATCTCAGTGAAGCCAGAAGTGGTGACAGTTTTGCCAACATTTTTCTCTACCCTGCATGAGGTGAGCGTAGTAGAGCAGAGGGGACTACGTGTGATCTTTAAGTAAAAAGACCCCAATAGAGCATGTAGAACAACCAAATATATTCCAGATGCCCACTGAGAACAGTTTGGAAGACTCTGAGAGAGAGCCCAACCTAAGCAGATTATGAAGAGGGCAAGAAGAATAGAGCTGTGTCTTGTACAGCACAAAAACCATAAACCAAATGGGCGTGACAGTGTCTCAGTTGATGCCAAAGGGGACAGGTGAAGACTGAAGGTCGGGTGTTTGTCCTCCTCCTTCCCTATGCCTTGCTGCATTCTGTCATCTGGGATACTGCTTAGACACAGCCAGGGGGAAGGGTGGAGAAATAAATTCTGAGATAATTGAGAAAACAGAATTAAATTAAGATTTAATATCTAGCAATGGAATGGGTGCACAAAATAAAAGTTAAGATGAGTGGTGATTAGCCAGTGTTCTCTTAGAGGGACAGAACTAATAGGATAGGCTATTATATCAATATATAGATGCAGATATATATATATATATATATATGTGTGTGTGTGTGTGTGTGTGTGTGTATGTTTTATATATATATATAAATTTATTAATTATTAACTTACACAATCACAAGGTCCCACAGTAGGCTGTCTGCAAGCTGAGAAGCAAGGAAAGCTAGTCCAAGTCCCCAAACGGAAGAACTTGGATTCTGATGTTCCAGGGCAGAAAGCACCCAGTACAGGAGGAAGATATAGGCTGGGAGGCTAGGCCCATCTCTCTTTTTCACATTTTTCCACCTGCTTAGATGGAAAGATGGAAGATGATTAGATTGTGCCCACCACATTAAGGGTGGATATGCCTTCCCCATTCCACTGACTCAAATGTTAATATCTTTTGGCAACACCCCTCATGGGCACACTCAGGATTAATACTCTGTATCCTTCAATCCAATCAAGTTGACACTGAGTATTAACCATCACAAGTCGTAGCAAAATAAAGTTGCATTTTGTTCATGCTTGAACTTGTGGGTCGAGATTTTCCTCATTAACATATTATAAAATATGGATTTAATTCTACATGAGATGGTGGCCATCATTTCTTCATTCTTTTGTTCAGCTTCCAGTAGGTACTAGGTTTGAGTTTGGATAGGGGGCAAATGTGAATATGATGGACTCCCTGACCTCAGGGATAGTATGGTAAAGTCAGGGAGAATGGTATAAATACGGTCACAATATAATGGTATCTTGCTATAGCAGAGGAGTGTATAGAGTTCATGGGGACTTTAGATAGATTCAGTGAAAGCTTCTCAGAGGAAAGAGATTTTAGTTAAGATGTAAGAGATGAGGAAGATATGGCAGTTGTATTTTCATATAGAAGACTAGCATATGCAGACATTGAGACATGACAGACCATTTGTTGTTCAGAGGAGCACAAATAAGTTTTTATTGTCTAAATGAAAAATGTAACGGTGATAGTACAGGGTGCAGAGAGTTTAGAGAAAAGATGGAACAGGTCACAAATAACCTTGTTGATCATGCAAAGGAGTTTTATGTGATCAGCTAGTCCATAGGAATCAATGGAAGGGAGCAACACGGCAACATAACCAGATCTACATGTTGAAATAATCGTTTAGGCAAGATAAATTAGAGGCTTGTCATTAAGATTGTGAACTCAGTAAGAAAAGCTTTTGTACTGTGACTACTACCAATTCTGCCCATTGCTGCCATTTATGAACTCATACCTCTATCAGGCACTTTACACATTTGTTTCATTTTATCTTCATGCCAACCTTATGAGGTTGCTATTTATGATATTATTTTAAAAGGGAAGAAACTGAGGCTTAAAGAGGTTAATTCACCTGTCCAAATTCACATAATAGAGAATAAGAAAATGAAGGTTAAACTCAAGTCAACAGACCAACAGGTTTCCAAAATCGGTATTCTTCTCAAATAATGTTTGTTTCCAGTGTCAATCCAGGAAAGGCATGCTTGTGGCCTGAATTAGGGCAAGAGCAGCAGAGAAGACAAGAAGCCAGACTTGAGAAATCTTTAGGACTCAGTGACTAACTGAATGTAGGGGCTAAGGGAGTGATAAGGCCCAGGGAAATGCCCAGATTCCAGGCAGGGCAGTTGAGTGGGTGAAGAAGACATTCATCAGGAGATGTAAAATAGAAGAGGAACAGGGTTTCTGGGGAAGATAATGAGCTCTGTTTTGGATCTCTAGTTTATGGTGCCACTCACGAGATAAAGAATAGGGTGGTTGGAGGTCTGCATGAATTGTGGTGGAAGGATAAAAGGACAAAGGGAGAGAAAGATTCTGGTAAAGGAGTTGTATAAATTATTCCCCAGACAACTGAACCCCTACAATATTGCTTGATGTGACAGGCACCTGAATCCTTCCAACATATATTTTCTACCCTCTGGAGTGCACACATCTTACAAAGGCCTCCAAAGTATTTGCCGCATCTTGCTCATTGGCTGATTAACATGGTGCTATCTATAGAATGTACTAATATGATGTTCTTTGAAATGTTTAGACAGTCCAAGTCCCTTCAGACTATATTATGCCAGAAGAAGAGGGTTAATATAACTCTAAGGCAAGACCAAAAATGTAGACCATTGTCCCTTCCATATGAATGGGAACTGTGTTTGATCTATTGCCTTGAAAGGATGTAAAAGAATTTATTGGCTAGGTCAATGGCACATATAGCTGAGGCCGTGCTAATCTGTTCTAACAAAGACATGGCGTGTGTCACAGCAAGTGCATTTAGAGCCAGTACAGGAGTTTGCAACAGTCCATGGGCACCCTTCAGGATCCATCAAGTTTCTTTATGGGTTAGACTGGTGAATTAAAGGGAAACATGATAAGGACTACCATCCCTGCCATTTCCCTTAGCATGCAAGATTGGTTTGGATTTATTATGTTCCCTGGGGGGTGGTGGTGGAGTTTGGTTTTCCCCACTATGACATATTATGTTGTGAATGAGCCTAGTTATTGGTCAGGTGGCCAGAAGGGAAGGTGGGAGTTAGTTAATTCTGACCTTTGAAAGTATTGCTTTTCAAGACAGTGGCTGGTGTATCATTTTCATGCAAAGGGGAAGGGTTAGCCTTTAATAGGGAGAAGTAGGATAGTTCTGCTCATCCAGAAAAGTCAAAGGAATCTGGCTTTTTAAGGTTTTTGAGTATATTGACCCAAATGTCCTATTTCCAAGTCTCAGGGTTCCATTGTTTTTCAACTAGGGTTCTTCTTCTGGCAAAGCAGACTTGCCAGAGTTGAGGATTTAAATTTCTCTGAAGTCTACTAGCCTGCCATTAAGACCTATAACTGATCCTCAGAATTTTTTTTGCTTTCCTGCTTTAGGAAGTAAGAGCCTCTTGGATGCTGCCAAGAAGGCTTTCTCACTTTGCAATCATCATCTCTATTGACTGAATATTAGGCTGAATAAGTCTTGTGATGGGCTGTCTTGGAGACAGACACAGAATTAAGTTTAAACCTGACCTCACCCAGTGGGTTGCAAATGCTCTTTCTCTCAGCCAGCCCTTGAGAGCAATTTCCTGTTCTCATGAGGAAGAAACCAGAGCAAATTTCTTTATTCAGAAAACCCAGAAAAAAGACAATGTCATTTCCTATGCTGAGATTATAACTTAATATCATTCACTCAGGTCAAACCTCAAAGGAAGAGGGAATTTCTGATAGATGGCTAATTATGGGTGAGAATGAAGTGTCTAACTTTAGAAACAGCGAGTTTCAGTATGTAGTGAGGTCAATATCCAGTTTGGGAGTGAGTGCAATTGGTTTGGTTCTGAGGATGCCAAGTCTGAGGTCCAGGGGTACTTTCACAAGGAGGTGTCCTGTGAAACTGGTAGGAGTGACACACAGGAGAGATTTCGGGGCCAGAGAGGCAGCTGGGGAGTTACTCACATGTCTGAAGGTTTGAGAGCTGATGGAGAAGCATGTGGAATGACAGGAGCAAAAAAGCTTGAGGATAGACAGGACTATACCTGATTGGTGAATGGAAAGAGGGTGTAAAACCAATTAAAAAGATCAATACATGCCATAGGAAAATTGTGACAATATAGGCTCTTGCGTGCCAAGGCAGATTACGTTGTGGAAGGAAAACATGATTATGAGTGCCTGTGGCTGAAGAGAGATAGGAGCATGAGGGTTCTGTGCTGACCAGGAACCACTGGGAACATTGAAGATTGTTTCATTGAGGTGATGTGGGCTGGAACTAAGTGCCTATGTATAGGTAGTGATTCAGTGGTGACGAAACAGGGAGGTGAGGACAGACAACTTTTCAAAAAATGTAGGCAGGAAATGAAAGAGGAGAAGAACTACAGAGGTGATGTCAGAGTTTCATACGTCAGTGAAACAAACTTCAGGCCTCCTCACTTCTTTGGTCCTGGGAGGCTGTGAATTTGGTGATGATACCATAAATGGTATTTACCAGCTTTTTAAAAATGTGTGATTTGTTATGATTTCTCTTCTTATTCTAAAGAAATGCTCACTTTGATACCTAATTTCATATTTGTAATTTGTAATGTATTCTTTTTTCTAAAAGATGCCACCAAAATTGTTTAAGCTTTAGGTTGCCTAAACCTGAGTACTCCCAGGCAAGGCTGTATGTCACAGATTCATCAGTAAGGGAATTTCTTCTCTCCTGTCCTCTCAGGCGCAAGAAAAGTTTGTGTAGAGCTGAATTCCAACACTTCCAGTGAACATGCGAGCATGCTGGTCTTGACCGAGCTGATGCAGCAGTTACGTCACTCTGAAAGGTGAAAGGGTACTGAATTTTGGCGCCCTTCAGTTTAGGCCTTTCCTCCTTTCCTTTGACCTCCCATTAGCACATATTGATTGTTCAGATTAGCAAGTCATACTCTGGAAAATATCTTCAGGGGTGGTATTTGGTGATCCTTTGGGTTCTTTGCCAACTTGAGGTTCTATATTTGTTTCAAAGAGCAGGACTTCAAGGGTGGCAGGAAGGCAGCGGTGACGGGGAAGAGTGAGTAGTTCTGAGGGAAGGTAAGGACAGGGGACAGCATAGGAGGTTTGGTCCAGAGGAAGGATCTGATGTGAGGCGGCTGGGTTTTCTGGGGTGGCCAAGAACACAGGCCCAGACTGATAGAAAAAGGGAAGAGTTAAAGCTGTACCTGGGAGGATACATAAGAGAAAGAGTGTGGAAGGTGAAGTGGTGTCAGGGATCAGCGTGTCTGCCTCAGCGATGCCCCCGGAGCACCTCCCTCACAGGAAGGCTTGTCTGATCACTGACTCATTGTGTGGCTGGCTCTTCCTGTGCTTCAGTTTCCTCTTTGTAGATGAGAAGCACCACAGAGGGCTACAGAGAGGAAAGTCTAAGAAAAACAGAATGCAGCACTGGTGGTATAGAAATCCTTTTATGGTTCCCATGGTAATAATCCTGAGCTGAAGTTAAAAAAGGGTGAGCAAAATACATGTCCACTTTATTAGTAAAATGCAATGAAAATTGAGATTTTTCTCTTCCGGGGGATTGTCACTGAAAGAGATAATTTCCTCAAGAAAACTCCATGTCTCAGGGTCCTCAGTTTGCCATTGACATACGGAAGTTGAATTAGGCACAATTTTTGTAGAAAGGAAAGAAATTTATTCAAAATAATGTGTATTGAGTACTCACTATGTGCCCATGTGCCTACCTTATAATAGCTACTAAGACTACAAATCTGGAAAGGACATATTTGGCCTTAAATGAGTATGGCAGAGGAGAAAGGAATGCAGCTATTTACAGTTGCATGAGCTAGAGGCTCTATCCAGAGGCATTTGCCAGGTGCTCTGAGTGATCCCAAAAAAGAGCCCTGAACAGAGGGGGACAGAAGCCAGAGTTCCACAAAGACAAGCTTCACAAAGAAGATGACATGTGGGCTAGCTCTGGAAGTGTTAAATGAAGAGGGGTCAGCGAAATGAGGGTGGGAGGACATGGGAGGAGAGTTTTCCACTTTCGCAGTAAACCTCAACTCAGACTATTTGAGTAATAATTCCTTGGAAACTGACAGTACGTTGATACATCTTCATATGTCGTGGGAACTTTTTCCAGACTCTGGTCCCCACTGGAACCCCAGCACACATTTCTATTTAACTCACTCCCTTGTCTAAAGGGATTCAGTAGCTTCACATTGATTATGACCCAAACCCCTCTTCTGGACTATGATGCCCTGCCTGATTTGGACCCATCTTGAGCAGCTCTTCTCTTCACCCACTCAATTTTATTGCTCGTTATGTGACTGGCTACTTCTCATTCTCCAGGTTTCCATGTAAATTTCCTCTCCCCAAACGGGACTTGATTGACCTGCTCATCTAAGTAGGCTCCTCATACTCCATCCTGATTCTTCGGTATTATTGCATCCTATAAATAAAATACTTGTTGGATAAATTAAATGTTGAATAATAATAATAATAATAATAATAATGTAACATTTACTGAGTTCTTACCACAGGCAACTCGGTAAACTGTTTGACAACCATATTGTGCCAACATTATGCTTACTTCTTTGTAAACATTGCCTCATTTTGTCCTCATAATAAACTTGTGAAATAAATACTATTGTTATTATTATTATTATACAGAAGAAGAAAATGAAACTTAAGAGAGGCCAAGCAAATTAACCCAGGAAGCACAGCCGTCGATAAGAGTAACAGGCTTAGAAATCAGAAAGTCAAACCTCAGAGTCTACCCTCTTAAACACATTTACTTAAAGAATTTTAAACATTGCCTTATGTGTATGCCAGCACAAAGTCTCAGCAAATGATTATCATGTTTATGTCAGATCAACCTGTGTTCTGTAAATTTTAAGTGATTTAATTAATCTAGAATTTTTACTACAATTCATGTCATCATTCATGGAATCAATTGATATTTTGTCCTTGAGCAAAAGGAAAACATTAATTCACTCCTTTCTAATCTTCAAATTTTTCTTTTTCTTTTTCTTTTTTTTTTTTTTTTTTGAGACAGAGTCTCGCTTTATCGCCAGGTGCCAGGCTGGAGTGCAGTGGCGCAATCTCGGCTCACCAAATTTTTCTTATCACATAATTGATGTAATACCCATGCGAGTACACTCAGTGAAGAATTCCAAGGCAGTGAACCTCAACATGTACGAACATTTTGGTTTATAAGAATCATCTGCAGGTCTTGTTAAATGCAGTTTCTGGTTCAGTTGGCCTAGGATGGGACCTGAGATACCGCACTTCCAGTAAGTCCCCTGTTGAGGCTGATGCTGCTAGTTGGGCACCACACTTTGAGTAGCAAGGTTTTAAAGGATAAGTGTCATGTAGAGCCTGGGTTTTTCCTTCTTTCCCCACCAGGGGAAATAAAATCCTACCAGATTTATTTATCTGAGGACAGACCTTGGTAGAGACTGAGGATGAGGATATGCCGTTATACTAGAATTAAATCTCTAGGAGATTAGGGTCCTTTCCTGCTTGTCAACAGCATTTCCCTCATTCCTGGCAGAGTTAGAGCTTAATAATTATCGAAGGAAGAGAATCGGTTCTTTCTTAGAAAAGGAGACCATAGTTCATAACATCATTCTCTCTAGTATTCCCAGTCCTGTGGTTAGAGTGGCATCCACATAGCAAGGTAAATTCCTTTTCTGCACAGTGATTTGTATGAAGGGGATGGCAGGCAATGCCTATGTGGGAACATAGGCTGGAAACATAGAGGAACATATGTGGAACATAGAAGGAAAACAGCATCATACTTTAATTAATAGTCAAGTCCTTTTTGGATTTGTCTTTTTTAAGTTGGGGCGTATGCAACAGGCAGTTCTCTATTGCTGTGGGATTGAGTGGGTTTCTGAACACACTGACTTATTCCTTCATACATGTGAAAGCACCATTCTAGGGATTTGAGACACGCTGGTGAACAAATACAGACCTCCATCCTCATGAAGCTTTTATTGCTGCTGGTGGAGACGGAAATAAGAAATTAAATAAATAAGTATGTTAGTGTTATAAGGTGATAAGGCTAAGAAAAAAGAGAAGTAAAGCAAGATAGGGGAAGTCTGAGAGTAGGAGGTAGAATGTGGTTGTAGCAGTACATGGAAGGCCAGAGTAGGTCTTGCTGAGAAAATGACATTTGAGTGAAGGCTTAAGGGTGGGTGAGGGAATGATTCCGGTAGATTTCACAAGGATGCATGTTTCCAGGCAGAGGCAACAGTTGGTATAAAGAACCTAAGGAAGGAGAGTTGCTGGCATGTTCCAGGGAGCAGCAAGGAGGTAAATCTGTCTGGAGTGGAGTGGGGTTAGGTAAGGAGAGTCATACGAAGTGAGGTCAGAGAACTAAGGAGCTAGGTGAAGGGCTATTCAGGCAGGTCCTGATTAGACACCTAAGAGCTTTGGTGTTTACTCTGAATGAGGAAGGGAGCCTCTTTAGAGGAGCGATATGATCTGATTTATGTCTTAAGGGGGTCTGACTTCTGTGTTGTGAATAGACTATGGATGGGCAAAGGCAAAGGCAAGGAGTCCAGGATAGAGCTGTGGCAACAATCCAAACAATAAGTGAGGGTGACCAGGGCCAGGATGAGAGGAGTAGAGGTAGCAAAAAGTGGTCAGATACTGGACATATTGTGAAGGCAAGAGGTCACAAGACTTACTGACTAATAGGATGTTAGAGTCAGTTACTGACTAATAGTTGTGAGAGAAAAAGAGGTTAGGCATGCTAGTGGGTTTGATGATACCCAGCTCAGACACACACACGGGCTCTTTTTGACCTGAGTGACTGGAGGGGTGAAGTAACAATTAACCCAGATGAAGACAGGGGAAGACCAGGAGTTCCTGTTTGAGAGAGAAGAGGAAAAGTTCCGTTTCGGACAAGTTGAACTTAAAGGGACTTGTGTTTCCAACACTTTATATTTCAGGACTTTATATTCCAAAATATAAAGCAGGCAGTTGTGGATATGATTCTAAAGTTCAAGAGAAAGGTTTTAGGTGGATGTAGACATTGGAGAGTCATGGACTATAAGACTGTTTAAAGTCATGAGACTGGATAAGTGAATGTTGATTGAGAAGAACAGAGGACCCAGGACTGAGTCTCGGCATACACCAGGATAAAGAGACTGGAGATAAGAGGAGAAACCAGGAAAGAAGAGGGGAGAGAAATGACCCAGAGGGTGGGAGGAAAACCAAAGAGTGAGGGTTCCTAGAAATCAGGTGGAGAACATGGATGAAGGAGTAGGGAATGGTCTGCTGTGTCAAATGATTCTTAAGTCAAGTATGACAAGAGCTTAGAAATGCTGAGAATTGAGTCAACAAAGTAGGGATCATTGGAGACCTTGGTAAGAGCAGGTTTGGTGCAGCTTTGAGGACAAATGTCCGATTTGAAGAAGTTTAAGAAAGAATAAGAGAAGAAAAATTGGAGACGGCAGATACAGATTCACTTGAAAACTTTTATAGTAAAATATAGCATATTTTTAAGGGCAGAAGAGCCAACCACACAAATTCAAAAGAGAAGTGTAAAAGAAATCAGTGCAGAGGCAAAATGAGGAATAATGTGGAGGATGAAAATTAGAAATTTATTTATTAGTGGAAAACTAATACTTCTAAATATTTTCAAAGGCTTTAATTAGGAATGCTCAGTCCTGGGCTGGATGTTACACCCTTCAGTCTTCAAAGAGATTACAGTCAAGTTGGTAGGACAGGCTTTCTATGTAAAGGCTTAGATCAGGAGTCCCTAAACTGCGGCCCCCTGAGGCCATTTATCCGGCCCCCCACCGCACTTCAGGAAGGGGCACCTCTTTCATTGATGGTCAGTGAGAGGAGCACAGTATGTGGCAGCCCTCCAACGGTCTGAGGGACAGTGAACTGGCCCCCTGTGTAAAAAGTCTGGGGATGCCTGGCTTAGATGATCACAAGACGGTTAGGACTGTGGCAGTTCTGGGCTTTACAAATGTCAAGTAAAAGTTCCAGATCAGCTCTGGTCTGAATTACAGGAGCAGGGGATTCATTGTGGAACAAGATAGTAAAACCATTTCTAGACAAGATGTGGGTCAAGAGCTGACCCACATCCCTTGAGAGATGGATAGGAATGACCCAGCAGACAGATGTGAACAAAGGCAAGGATCAGTAATGTTCTTGGGTGTGGGCAAGGCCCAATAAATCACGCCTTCTGTCATCGTGCTGAGCAGATGTTTCATGAATAGGGGAAGAGTAGGAAAAACAACAGATGAGGGCTGTAAATCCTTTTAAGTTCTCCTTCTAGTCAATAGTTGTGACTTCCCAACTTGATGAACCTTTAGTTTTAAGTCACGAAGAAGAAACAAAACTAAGAAATGGTCCATCCTTTAAAGGCAGCCACCCTTACCTCTTCCCTGCTGTGGATGGTACTTACAGACAGGGCACACCCCCAGAGACAGGCAGAGAGAGGAAGAGGAGGTGACACACCACTCAGATAGACAGAGGGGTCAGCAGCCTGCTGTCTGCCATGACTTTTAAGAGAGTGCTCCTTGGTCTTGAGCTGTGTCTTATTGACTTAACCTGTGTGTCGAGGAAAGGAATTTTTATAGGTCAGTCAAATAAATGTATAAATGCCCTTAAAAATTAATATATCAATGACATATTCAATATATACACCTTCTTTCAAATTCTGTAGCCTTTATGCCCTGTATGAAGAGAAGGAACGTTAAAGGAGTTTTCTGGATTATCCAGCTTAGACCCACCCAGGCAATTCATAGGCAACATGCTTGTTTCATCAAAGAGTTTGCAGGAATCAGCTGGTGTGGGGAGAAGGGAGAGGGAAGGAAAGGAAAATGGAAACAATGTATGGAATAAAAATCACAAAAAGAAGGCCCTGGGTTTGTCTCCTTCCGCTGTCACTTCCCCATCTCAATAGCACTCTTAGTGATCCCTTCCTGTCCCTGACTCAGGCCTCTTCCAAGTGCACTCCCAGTTACCTTCCAGGCCTCATGTCAGGAAACCAGCCTCTGCTTATCTACGGTTAGGATGAACCAATTGTCAAAAACAACTCTCTGGTTCCAGACCGCTCATGCTCCTCCTAGGTTACCTTTCTGAGCTCTCCTTCTACATAGCCAAATGTCTCTTTCCTCCTAGAACAAGAGAAGAGAAAACTGCTTTCCTGTGAGCCCCTCTTGTGAAAAGACATTTCCTGGCAGCGTGCTGTGGTCTTGTCTGAAGGTAGGCTTTAGTTGCTTGAGGTTTCAATAATTTTCATAACGAACAAGGGCTACAAGTAGGTAAGCCTTATTTACTTTTGGTAAATAGAAATTTGGGGGGATAGATGATTCATCTTGACATGTTCTGCTGCCATTTTACCGTAATTGCAAGAGATTATACAGGAAAATGAAAGCAGGGAGGAGCCCTGGAGGAATCAACCAAATACACAAGCCCTCTTCATCTTAGAACACTCTAGTGATAGCCAGTGGACAGAGGGAGGTTTTCATTTAGCCATGCCACAATGTGTACATTTAAAATTATTATGTTGTACATGATAAACCCATTAGATTCCCAATTAAAAACCCAGTTAGATTCCAAACAATGTCTGCCATAGATAAAAGATACTCCCAGGAACCTTGTCATACTTTAATATGGTTGACGGTTGTTTAAAATTTATTTCTTTTCAAGAAAAATATAATTCAAGATATTTGCTTGTATAGAACAATACATTTATTTGCTTGTATATAGTGGTAAATAGTTATTAAATATAGATGATAGTGAATATAAGTGAAATAGGGTTTTCCTAGCTGAGCATGTAGACATCTTATTTAATCATGCCATTAAATACTCATGAATCCAAATGTGAAGTATCGACATTATTCTCTGAGACTGTTTTGTTCTCCTCTGTGTGGATCCAAATACTAAGGCCAAGGAAAGGTCATGTGCTGAAATGGCCTATGATGTCCCTTTGAAATAGAACAATGATGGTCCAGGCGGCGTGACTTTCATGAAGACAGCCTGTATTGAGCATGGAAGAGCTTAGACAGGGGGATAGAACCCTTTTTTAAGGTTTTATTTTTTGACCTCATAGAAGATCATCTCTGGTCATCTCAGAAGTACAGAGTGCTTTTTTATGATTCTTTTATTGATCTTCTGGAAAGAGAAGCAAACTGCATCATACTGTGGGCCCCTACCTTAAATGGGAATGTTGGAGAGCTACTCCAGCTAGAAAACCGCAAGGGTCAGGTGTGTGTATCGGTCATGGAGGTTTTGTTGTGTCTATAGCTAAGTACCCAAATTCAGTGTTGAAAATAAGGTCTCCAGATTTTTGAGCCTGCTTTTAAATCTTTGATCAACACATTTCTCTAGAGAGACAGAGAACAAACTTAGCTGTCTCATATGTACCTGAAAATGAACATGCCTTAAACTAAATTATGGTCCTCATCTTCTTCCCTACCACCTGCCCCACCCACCTTCCCTGTTCTGAATCTCAGTAAATGGCACTGTTCTCTACCCACGAGGCCAGGGATCAGCGATCACTTCTGATTATTCTCTCTCCTTCACTCCTCTATCCAACCCATTATCAAGTCTACCACTGCTGCGCATTCCATCCATTCAGACTCTTTCCCATCCTGGTCCTTTCACTTAGTTTCCTGCTCTTCTGGCCCTATGCTTGACCTCCAGGAATCCATTCTTCACCCTGCTATTGGAGTATTCTTTTAAGACCACACATCTAATTCTGTTGTTCACTTCTTTGCTTAAAACTCTTCCAGGGCTTCTCATTGAGGTTAGCCCCAGTGCTTAACTTGGATCACCTACTGATGTGGCCTCTGGCTATTTGCACCACTGCACTGACTCTTACCCCTCCCAGTGTCAGTTGAAGCTGCTCACTTTCTGCCTCTGCTGTGTGGACCTGAGTACTAGGACCAGTTAAAGGTCATGTGCTGAAATGACCCTCATTTCAGCACATGAAATGTCCCTTCATGTGCTGTCCCTTTGCCTGACCCTCCTTCCCCTGAGTCACACATTCTTTGTTTAAATAACTCCCACTTATTGCTCAGTACTAATTGTTCCCATTAAATAAGACTTTCTTCAAGAAGGCCTTCTCTGACTCCCCCAGACTCTGTAAGTTCCCCTAGTTGTACATGTCCAGAGGCCCCAGTATTCTTTGTAGCACTTTTGCACATTAGAAACTTCTTCATTGTGTATATTTACAGTGTATCTTCTCCACTTGATGATAAAGGAGAATTCCCTTTTATGTACTGCTGTGTACCTAGTGCCCAGTCTTGTGCCTGGCACATAAAGGCACCAAAAAACATTCTGTGACTAATGCTGACTCCCTGGATCAGGGTGATCTTGCCAGCAGGTAGCAGAATTCTCAGACTCAAATGTGCCTTTAACATAAGGTTTGCAATTCTTTCACGTGTCAGAAAGTTCAGAGGTAGGGCAGGTTTCAGAGTAAGTATCGATTCAGCAGTCCAAGGAGTTACAGCATTCTGCTTTCTACCATGCCTGCTTCTGTGTCAATTTCTCTGTGTGGTAATCAGAATACTTGCAAAGTCTGCCTAGCTTCTCAGCAAGGGTGAATGGGAAGTGACAGTGGCCATGGATACATCACAGGAAGGCAGGCTTAGGGCTTCCATAAGTGACGAGGCCCCATGGATTGGCCATGGCATATCCTGCCTGCTGGTACTGCTAATTCAGCAGGGGTTTCTAAGACCCCAAAGATTTCATGAAAACTAGCACTTAGGTAGTGTGCTTTATTTATTAAATAAAGTTTTGACCATCACATTCTCAGTTCAGTTATTCTCTGAACTGGCAAAAGAACAAAAGACGGTGAAAGAAAATGAGGGTGAGAGCAAAATTGATGCTCAGATTGTCTTCATTTTCCGAGGGTTCAAATCGAAACACTTGAAAGAAAACTCTTTTCTAGGAGAGCTAGGAGTGGACCTATTTCACCTTTTCTGAAAAGAAACGAAGTCTTCCTGAATGTTTGGCTGTCTTATTGAGTTCTAAAATGCCACCAAATTTTTATTTTGAAATGATACGGAGATGTTTAGATTCTGAATATAAACAAGCAGTACTTAACATTTATTTTCCCCTTTAGAAAATAGGCCTGAATTTATGTATACTGAGTTAAAATCTCATGCTCTAATTAAGAAGAGCCAGGATACTCTTTTTCTATTTTCTAAATACTGTGGGAACCAATAGTTAACCTTCAGACTTTTGCTTAACAAAACATTTAAACCTTTATAAATTACATGTGATGAGCAGAGAGATCTCGACAATAAATAAAACATGAATTGACTTGAGTGGCAAAAGCATGGCAAGTACTGTGGCTAGAGCTTAATTCACAGTGATCGAAGAAGCCTTGGGCATTGACAGATCTAAGTAAATGAAGACCCTTGGGTGGTGGCTTCTGAGAAAAATGTTTTCCTGGCCAGGGGTGTGAGAATCAGGTTCCAATGCGTCTGTAGTTAATTCTCTCTGATGGTTTGTTTTTTTTTTTTTTTTTTTTTTTGGTTTTTTTTTTGCTTATAACTTGATGAGACTGCATTGTTGCTCTTTCTAACCTTTTATTTTATCGTTCTTAAAACAATTTAGTGATGTCAAGATACTGGGGAAATCTGTTCTCAAGTAAAACTTTTGTTTCCAAGTGGGATGTGGGAGGTGGTGGTCACCTTGGGTACCCCCTGCTCTACCTATTTCTGAGTGAGAAGACACCTGCTTCAGTTGGCAGGCTGAAAACAAACTAAACAGTGAGAGCTTCTCCCTTTGATCTCTCCCATAGTGTGGGATTTCCTCACCTCACATTTGCTGAGCATTGATTTCCACTGCAGATAGAAGGTGTCTGAGTTTGTCACTGTTTCCCTCCACTGTTTGTCAACTTTTACTTTTTATTTAATCAGGCATCCCCATGGGGGTGTTTTATTATTCATTGTTCCAAGCAGTGCATAATCACAAACTTGAGGGTGTTTGCGGATCTCGACAATCTCAACAGATCTTTAATGCATGAAATTGTGTCTCTCTCTGGAGACTCCTCAGCTGTAGATCTGATGAGTGTTTTCCATGTTCACTTTGGCAGGCTGAGCTGTCCTACTCTTTATGAGGTTGGGAGATGAGGTATGGGGCTGTGGGGGATGAGAACATTTCTTTTCTCTTTTCTGCTAACCGTTGAGTTTGTTTTTAAGATGCTTGCAGAATACCTAAGAGGATAATCTAGCTTTGAAGTCTGTACCTGACCTTCTCCCCGTACTTATACCCATTGATTCTGGAATGACCCAGTGGGTGGAATGGCTGGTTGGGGGCACCTTCTTCTTTATCCCTTCTCTATGTCCCTCCAGAACCTTCTGTCTCAACAGTAGGGGTTACATTTTATTAATAAACAAGCTCCATTCTGTTGTCAAGAGTATTTAAGTAATTTTCTCTTCAAGTTGAAGAACAAAACAAAATGATCAGAAAAAAGCTAACCAATTTCAATTAGTAGAGGACTATTCTTCTTTTACACATCCCACTCAAACCTTTAAGATCAGTATGATAGAGTAAAATTGCTTTATACAACTGAAAAACTAAATTTCATCTCAAAGAGGTTAATAACTTTGATGACAGAATCTGGTTTACAAAGTGTGTAGGCTCCTCCTGTTCATTTTCATGCCAACAGCCAGAGTAATGTTTTAGAAAACATAAATTAGATTGTGCAACTCCCAGCATTAACCCCTTTATAACTTTCTGTTACTCTAAGGATAAAATCTAAACTCTTGACCATGGCCTATCTGTTCTGTGTGCTCTGGCCCCTTCCTACCTCCCCACCCTCATCTCATCCCACTTTCCCCATTACTCATCGCGCTCCGGCTGCACTGGCCCCTTTGGTTCTGGGAACCACCACACTCTAACCGCAGAGTCTTTGCATGTGCTAGTTCTCCTTCTTGAAATGCTTCTCTTTACTTGTGAACTCCATATGTGGCTTGTTTGCTCTCGGGTAATCTCAGAAAGGCCTTCTGCAATCATGCTCACGAGAGCCCTCCCCACTGTTCTGTATTACTACATTTTGTTCAATTACCTCATACATTGATGAATAACTTTCGATTATCAATGTGTTTATTTGCTGTGTATTTTCTGTCTCTCCCTATTGGACTACAAATGCTATGCTTGTTCTTTATTCTTCTCTTTTTTTTTTTTTTTTCTATTTTCTTTTTTTTTTTTTTTAAGGTGAGCAGGTGAACTAGAAGAAACAATTATTTAAGTTATGGTATAACTTACATAAAACAAAGAAGGAATATTTTAAATTTTCGGTACTCACCATTCATAATAAATGTGAACTTGTTCCACCATCCTTCAAAGTTCCTCATGGTCTTCTCCAGTCAATCCTTCACCAAAGGTAACCAATTTTGGACTTACATCACTATACATCAGTTTTGCCTGTTCTCGGCTTCTTACTTTCATTATGTTGCAATGTATGTAAGATTCATTCATGTTGTTGCGTGTATCAGAAATTCATTTATTTTTATTGCTGAATAGCTTTCCACCGTAAGAGTATATTAAAAATTGTTTCTCTATTCTCTGTTGATGACATCTTGGTCATTTCCATTTCTTTACTTTTATGGATAAAGTTGTTATGAATATTCTTGTACAACAAGTATTTTATGGGCATATGTATTCATTTTGGGGGGACATTTACCTGGAAGTGGAATTGCTGACTCATGGGGTAGATGCATATTTAACCTTATGAAAAATGACCAAAAATGTTACCATGAGCAAGGGCTTAGCTTAATTAAAGTGAATGATTTGCATTCAATTGATGTAGAATACAGTCTTGCAGTCTTTAAAGTTTATTACAGAAATAAAAGTACTTACTAAGGTAAGTAAATTATACTTTTATTCATTGAAATATACCTGATTTTTTATTTTGGGGGCTTGTTTTAATCACTGAAATATATATGATTTTTTACTCTAGGGCTTAACACATGGTGGTTATTTATAATCTCTCTGTTGAATGATTTAATGCTCTTTTTAGCCTTCTGATTTCCTGAGAGGCATCAATCAATTATTCAAGGATGGAATCTGTATTGAAAAATTATGACTCTAAGGTAAAACTTAAGTCATCATTATGATAAACAGACATTAGCAGGAAAAATACACAAGGTAAATTTTGAAATTAGGCCTCAGCTTCTGGATTAGTTTCTCCCTCCCTCCCTCCCTTCCTTCCTTGCTTCTTTCCTTCCTGTTTTCCTTTCTGTCTTTCTTATTTTCCTTCTTTCTTTATCTTTTTCTTTTTCCATGACTACTACTTCCTAAGCAGAAAATCTCTTCTACCCTTTGGTACTGTAAGTTGAGCCTTGTCTGGGTTGTGGTTATAATTTTTCTTCTATGAGGACAGAATACTTTGTAAGGAGGACTAGTCATTTAGCACCCATCGAAAAACTGATGGGTAAAATATGCCTTCGATCTTCCAGCAGGTCAAGGGCAGAGCGAAGTTACATCACTCAGCTCTCCTTGTCCTTGACCATTAATTCACTATGAAAACCCATTGCTTCCTCTCAATATCAGTGAGTCAGGCCGAAATCAACACTTGGTGGCTGGACACATTGGGTATTTCACTCAGAGTGAAGTCTCAAGAAGTCTCATTCCTGATTTGAAATGAAAATGGCAGAATAGGAACAACTCCGGAGAGTAGTTCCCAGCGGGACAGTGATCTCCAGAAGGCGAGTGATCTCCACATTCCCAAATGAGGTACCAGCTTCATTTCAATGGAACCATTTCTCTTTTGGAAACTTTATTCCTTTGTTTTTCCTGGGAAATCTTCAGGAAGCCTCTGGAAGTTCCCTTAGATGAGTGACTCTGGATTGTGGGAAAATGAGTGTGAGGATGGGAAAGGGAAGAAGAGAGTAGGGAGTGGGTGGCAATTACACTGATTTTAAAAAATCAGATGCTGGTTTTGTGAGTAACTCCTTAAAAGCTAAAGTCCTTCCGCTGTTCATGAATATTTGCATAACTGCTTATTAATGCTTGGGAGAACTGAATCACTGGAATGTCTTGGGGGCAGATTATTTCTACTAAGCCTGGTGGAATCTTCTTGTGGTGGGCATGGCCTGCCTGGGCTTCTGCAATACAACAACTTGTAATAGCCAGGTGCAGAAACCCCTACATTTCTAGCAATTGATTAGGCTTGTAGTGCTCATGAACGCTGATGACTCAGAAAGCTTCTAGAACTTAGATGGGGGGAAGTAAAGACCCTTTGATTTTCCTTTCCCAGGATGGGAAAGAGCTCATACAATATATAGATGTAAGGCCTTTATAAAAAGTTCTGCAAAGCCATTAAGAATAATTTGTTCATATTTCTCACCCTTCCTACTTCAAAAATCATCCTGTGTCAAGTTATAATTTTTTTCTAAAGTATAGTATATAGTTGGCTGGGCACGGTGGCTCACTCCTGTAATCCCAGCACTTTGGGAGGCCTCACGTGGTTGATTACAAGGTCAGGAGTTGGAAACCAGCCTGACCAACATGGTAAAACCCCATCTTTACTAAAAATACAAAAAATTAGCCAGGTATGGTGGTGCACACCTGTAATCCCAGCTACTCAGGAGGCTGAGGGAGAAGAATCGTTTGAACCCGGGATGGGGAGGTTGCAGTGAGCTGCGATTGTACCACTGCACTCCAGCCTGGGCAACAGAGCGAGACTCCGTCTCAAAAAAAAAAAAAAAAAAAAAGTATGGTATAGGACAGATAAAACAGTATAACAGAAACTATTTTAAGGGAAAAGAGGCAACTTTACAGCATAACTAAGATGATATTTTCAGTATCACTAGGTACTACATTTGCTCTTTCTCGGCAATCTTTTTTTTTTTTTTGAGACAGAGTCTTGCTCTGTCGCCAGGCACCAGGCTGGAGTGCAGTGGCGCGATCTCGGCTCACTGCAACCTCCACCTCCCGGGTTCAAGCAATTCTGCCTCAGCCTCCCGAGTAGCTGAGAATACAGGTGTGTGACACCACATCCAGCTAATTTTTGTGTTTTTAGTAGAGACGGGGTTTCACCACGTTGGCCAGGATGGGCTCGATCTCTTGACTTTGTGATCCGCCTGCCTCCGCCTCCCACAGTGCTGGAATTACAAGCGTGAGCCACCGCACCCGGCCTTTCTCGGCAATCTTAACAAAACAATGACAACTGAAAGGCAAACAAAAAAGAGACATAATTCCTGTGGTTTGGTAAACAGAACTATAAAAATTTATTTCTAACAGAAATGCACTTAGTTGATTTCCTTATAGTGGATAATAAATACAGAAATTGGCAATGCTTGTGCAGATGCTCTATGGGTAGATGCCTCTTATAATCATTCAAAATTCAAGGGCGTGATATTAAGCTGTGCTCATTGAAGAAATCATATGGGGGGCTAAGCTAATTTTTTTTGTTTAAAAATTATCTAATTTGATATGATATTAGAATTTTGTTGGAGTTGACAATTTATTGCTAGAGTTAACTTTCTTATACTATGAACCTCTTTTAAAATAGTATTTTACATGCATAAAGCAAGGTATATAAGATTACAAGGAAATTAATCATTGAAATACAGTTACTGAGCTATTTGAAAAATGGTAATATATTAATGTATTAACACATTAAATAACAAGATCTATCAGTTTGTCTATAAACTACCATAGATTAAAATAGTGATGAATGTAAGCACCATCTCAACAAATTTGTATAACTTTAATATGATAAGAAAAATACCTGTGGTTTTCATTATCGGTCATATATGCTGCTGATATTACTGGGGTTTGTTTCTTACATTCATATAAAAAGAGAATGTAAAATGTTAGTTAGAAGTAAGCAAAAATAAAGATGTATTTTTTTCTATCTGAGTTATGAACCCCCTTTATTTTATCCATGGGATCCTTGGAATAAATAAACATCAGTTGATAAGCAATAACTTTGAGAAATGAAAGTAGGTAAGATAACCCATCTTTACTTAATTGTATCAGGAACTTGATAAGAGTCAACCCAGTATTGACTGAGTAACGATATAATTGTGAATTATAACAGAGATATTTGAGTTTTAGATAACAAGAAACAAAGTAAGATTGTACTGTAAAATCATTTTCAGTGTTCCATTTGCTTTTCTTTGTTGTCTTAATTTTTAATTATTTCTTGAATAACTAAAACAATGAAAAATATGTTTTATTTTACTTTTATCTCATGCCTTGGCAAAAATGATAGAAATATAGTTGCTGATGTTTGAAGAAATGCAAGAATGAGTGAATGAATTTGTTCTTGATATATTCTTATTCTCTACCTCCAGTTCTTTCAATAAGTCTTTCTCTGAGATGTCAACAAGTAACATACAATTTATCGCATTGAATTTTATTTTCCTTTATCTCTCCAATCTATTGCTTTGTGAAGATTTCAACACTTTTAGTGATAAAAAATCATGTATTTATATTTTAAGGTCATTGTATTATCAGCACCGGATTCATGGAAATTTCTTAAATTGAAGACATCAGTGAATGACTGTCTGATATTCAGAAAGTCCAGACGAGGGAGACCTTTTCTTCTGTTTCCATTTTCCTTTTCCATGATTCATGGCTGACAGTGCAAGACAGAGGGGAAAGAAACAGTGGGAAAGGAGGAAGCGAGAAAGGGTGGTGAGAAGACAGAAAAGTAATAGTGAGACCAAGACAGGGAGGAGAAGAAAAATTAAAGGAATCCTTATTTGTGCCAAAAACGTACTATCATTCCATCATTCACAGGGGTCATTTGTAGCTGCTTTGTGTATACCCACGGGGTGATAAACTTCCTATACAAGGGCGTCTCAAAGTGTGGACTGAAGAACACCTGTGGGGTTTGTTTCTAATGTAGTTTCCTAGACCCGTATCCCAATATACTGAATCAAAATCCCTGTGGGACCCAAGATTGTACATTTTCACAAGCTTTCCAGGCGGTTCCAGTGCTCTTGGAGAATCACTGATGTTGCTAAGAGGGAAAGGCTTGGCTGACTATTGCTAATGGAAAGTGTTTCTAATTCCCATCTCATGCAGGAAAGAAAATCTGCTTTTTCACCCACAGATACCAACATTGGACTATAATTCAGGGATTTTGACATTTGGCCAAATAATAGGTTAAGTGTTTTGTTCATTTTAGCCAATTATTTATTTTTTAATGAATGAATGAATTTTTTTTGAGACGGAATTTCACTCCTGTTACTCAGGCTGGAGTGCAATGGCGTGACCTCGGCTCATTGCAACCTCCGCCTCTTGGGTTCAGGCAATTCTTCTGCCTCAGCCTCCTGAGTAGCTGGGATTACAGGCACGCGCCACCATGTACAGGTAATGTTTTGTATTTTTAGTAGAGACGGGGTTTCACCATGTTGACCAGGATGGTCTCGATCTCTTGACCTCGTGATCCACCCGCCTTGGCCTCCCAAAGTGCTGGGATTATAGGCTTGAGCCACCGCGCCCGGCCTCATTTTAGCCAATTATTAACAAGAAACATGACAGCTGAGTTAATTTGCAGGGGCCTCTTGTTTTCTTTCTCAGTTTGTAAGAAAAGAAGGGAGAGAATCAAGCTCTCCTGCTGATCCTGAGTATGTGAATTTGTTTAGGGGAGATTTTTACCCATGGGGATCTGCCAGTCATTCTTGGATGATAGCTAGTAGAGGCAGAAATCTGTATATTAAAGTACATTTATATTATTCTCCAGAGAGAAAGAGCTATGTAACCAACTCCCAAATAATTTACATTAGCTTTTGAAAGCATGGTCTTCATTATATGGCCTTTTCTTTTAGCATTGGGATTTGTCTTCTTCAGCCTCCTCTAAAATTCATTTTTTTTCCCCTTTTTATGAGAGTACTTTATGAAGCTTGAGTTAAGTATCCAAAATAGCCAGGCTCACCGTAGGAATCATCTACAGCACTTTTCTAAGCTATCTTTAGTCCACAATATTTCCATTTATTCTCCAGAGACACCAAACAACATGAAAAGGATCTCCGACAGTCCAGCCATCTGTCTGGCCATATTCAACACCCCAAGATCAAAAACAAACTTCCTTAAATGTAAATGTAAAAGTAAAACAAAATTAGACAAGAATGACACTATTCTAGTGTGCAAAATTCTGAGAGAAGTAAACCAACAACCTGCCTCTGATAGCAAACAAAATATAATTTAAAAAGACAATACTAGTCTTTTCAAAATCTGTGATTTCTTTTTGAAGAAAATTTTTTGCAAATTTCTTTTGAAACACATGGGACTGGACTTTAACACCAACATGCAAGTTATCCGACTATTAAACACGTGATATGGATCTATCACACAAAAAGCATTTTCACTGATATTTCAGTAATTTCAAAACTGGCTATACAGCCTTTAACTGAGGCACTAACCACTTTCTTGGTTTTCTTGGGACCATGGCCATTTAAAAGACAGAGGCCTAAATCCTGGAAAAATAATCTATTTGAGAATGATGATAATTCCTTTCTACCAATCACCTGAATGATACAGCTTTTCAGGACAAATTCTTTACCCTAAGAATGAGTCAATCTACATTACTCTGCTAACTTTTTTTTATTGTATAGGTTAAATAATACAGTATTACTTCAAAGTTTAGAGTATTTTATAGCATGAATTACAGAATTAACAGTTGTAAATAGGCTGAAAGAGACAGAGAAGTCAACCACATTATCCTTCATCCTTCTGTATACACTGCTTAGTGGTGCTGTGGGTACCACTATGAATATCTGTTCATATTTAATAACTTCTCAGAAGTTGCTAACTTGACTCCTAGTTGCTTCTTTTTTTCATAACGTTTGAGGTTTCTTTGAGAAATTACTTTATCAACTATATTATAGGAACAAATTTTAACCATGCAGGACTGATGAGTCTGTCTTCACTCATTGTGGACTGGCTTCTGTGTCTTTCTTATGACCTCCATACACTCTTGACTGCCAGTTCTGCTTTGCTCATCCGGATTGGGTGCAGAGCTTAGAGCTTGCAGTGAATGCCAAGAATGAAGTACTCAGGCAGTTCCAGCTGAGCAGGGCTAGGGAGTAGCTCTTCTGAGAGAGCCCACCCCAGCATCCATCCACCAAGTATTTATTGAAAGGGCTTGTATTAACTATAGACATCCACTAGATGGTCATTTGAGGTGGGTTGCTGAGGCACATGTGACTTTGCACAACATTCAAGCTGCATTAGCAGGAGGCTTTCAGCATTCCTTATCACACAACACACTCCACTCCCGGTCTTGTTTTCAGGGTCAAGGAGTTTCATTCCCATGCACAAATAACATACACACAGTGCTTTAGTAGTATTTTTCCATATCCCGACCTCAAATGCCACGTATATAAGTTTGAATATGTTGCCATGCGCCCCCTACATCAGGTTGGTCTAGAGTTGTATTATTTGTCCAATGGACTATAAGGTTTAAGTATTTTTACCTGTTTTTGGAGAGAAGACTGCTGATAAGAGGTAGAAAGAACAGTTGTATATTTCTGACTCAAGTGTGGTCCAAGAGGCTGCTCTATGGACCGGAACATAGACGGCCATCTTCCATTGTCTGTGCTCGTTAGACCACACTTGGAATTCTGTGCCTAGTTCAGTGAGCCTCATGTAGAAATGTCCTGGACAAGCTGTGGCATGTTGAGTAGAGAATGATCAAGACACTTGAGGGGATTTTGATCCTTTAGGTAGGCAGAGAGTTCAAAATAACTAGGGTATGTAGCCTGTGGAAAATTAAGATTAACAGGAAAAGAGAACAGGTTTTTGAACTAAATGACTTCCAAGGCCACATACATGGTTAACCTTGCGAGTCTAAGAGAAATCCACCCCAGTCTTGTTCTTTCACTTGAAGTTCATCTCCGTGTTACCACCTCAGCACAGCTCATGTAGGGCCTTCAGGGCTCTGCAGCAGTCACCTCTCCTGATGGGCTCCTGTGTCTGCCTCTAGGGAGATGCCTGAGCAGCATATCTAAAACAAACCAGTTGTTACTTCCTCAGAGTGGGCCACTAGAGAAAGGTTAGGACAGGCGGGAAGGTCATCCAGCAGACACAGTCTATTCCAGTGTTTGTCACAAAAGCTATCGTTCAGGTCGACTGACTTGCCCATAATTCCAGAGCTGAGCTTCTTAACATACTTGAAAATCATTGTTGCTTAACATTCTTTAAAATCATCGTTCAGAGTATCACCCAGTGCATGTGAAGATAAAGTTACTAATTTGTAGACTTTTAGACTTATCCCCTAGAACCATATGTAATCACCCCCACCCCCTCTGCCCAAAGCATGATTTCTCTCCCTCTTGGCCTAGGCTAGGGGGTGTCATTTAGAGTCCTGTCCTTCATCTTCCTCCGCTTGTGCACAGGCGGGGTTTCCTATCCTCGCCTCCTCCTCTCCCTCCTCTGTCATGTGATGGAAACGTGCAGAAGAGACTCATCTTGTTGTGCTGCTCTCTGGGGAGACTTATTCTAAAGTACAAACAGAAGACCAAACAGAATGATTGAAAAAAATAGCTGAGATTATTTTGAATAGTCAATAAGAAAACCATGTTGCAAAACCCACATCAAAAGCCCAGCTGTTGGGGTATACCTTTCAAATTCCACTAACAACTAAGGCCACATACAGGGAGGGGGTCATGGAGGAGGAGGTGTGCTTGCAAAAAGACAGAAAAGGTCAGGGTGATCATGAAAAATAATTGCTTGAATAACAAGCTGGAAGGAATGAGGCAGAAAATTTCTATCACAAAGACTGAAGAGTTTAGCTGCCAAGAGATATAGGTGACCTCTTATTGTCATTTTACTTTGTAAGCAATTATTTTTGAAAGTCTTTCTGATGGATATCACTGGAAAATATTTTGATAAGCTTTCCCCCATTTCTGGGCTTTTTTTTTTTTTTTTTTTTTTTAACATAAAATAAACCCTACAGATCCACCTTAGAAAAGGGTGATTTTGTAGCTTGGCTAAGTGAAAGTGGACAGTGGGCAGTTTGAGGATGGTTGGGGGTGAGGGGTGTTTGGGAGCCTTTTCCCAGATGCAGTCTGAGTGGAGACTGAGCAGTTCAAAATGATATCCTGCATGTGCTTTGGATGATGCTGTGGCTTTGTTTGTGATCCCACCCTCAGCTTCTCGGCAAGCGTGCTACCAGCAATGTGTTTATGAGGCCACGTTGTCGCAGTGATTGCTTTGACTCTGTTTTGCCCGGCAATGCCAGTGACTAGACACATTCTTCTGTGACGTCACCAGAGTTCCAGGAAGGATTGCTTCTGAGCATAAAAAACAAATACTGGAGACACGTAATCAATTGCTGGCCTGGGAATCACATAGAACAATTTTATTTGTTCCCATGAGCCCAGAGCATTCACTAGCAGCATTTTAGTCCTGTGGATGCCTGTGATTAGATAAAAGTTATTTAAAAGAGGTTCCATAGAAAGCCTGAGGGTTAAGGGAGAGAACTAGCAGCAGCTCCCTTGCTAATGCCAGAGGGAAAGAAGCATTTTCCTCTTTTGGGGATATTGAAATAGGAAGGCAGTAATTTGTGGTTAATAGTTAAGGTTTTGGGGCCAGACCATTGTGGGTCAAATCTTACTCTTACAAATGGTATGATCTTGGGCAATTTTCTTATCCACAAAACAGCGATAATGCTAGCAATTACATGTCAGTTAAGATGCCTTTGGTGGTGAGCAACAGAAAATTTAACCCAGGCCAGCTTAAAGGAACTGCATTTGTGAAGTCCTGAAGTGGGCCTCACTTCAGGTGCAGTTTGATTCAGATGCTTACAATCCCCTAAGGTCTCTGGTTTCATTACTCTGCGATTCTCCTCACTATACTTTCCTTCTGCTATTAGCTCTGTGCTTAGGCAGCCTGGCCTCAAGGTAACATCAGTGATTCTGGACCTTACATCCTCACATCGCACCATATGAAAGAGGGGAGTTTCTCTTCTGGTAGTTCCCATGGAAGAAAGAAAAATAGTTTCTGAGAAGTCTTCAGCAAATGTCTCCTTACGTCTCAAGTCCTGCACTGGATCACAAACACAACTCTAAACAATTATTGGGCCAAAGACATCAGATATTAGACTTAAGGCTCTCTCCTAAATGGGAGAGTGGAATCAAATTCACATCAACCATCTTGCAAAAGATATAAGAGAGGCAGTTCCCCAAAGGCAAATATGCATATTGTTCAAGGAAAAAGAGAAAAAAATGGTGCTATCAGGCATCCAATAATAGTAGGGTAGTTGTGAAGGGCTTAGCAAAGTGCCTGACCCTTGGAAGAACTAGATAAAGACAACCAATGATTGTTATGCTAGTGGTTACATGAAACCACTGTTTCAGCCTAGAAGTGACACCTCACCTTTTCTTCTTCTTTCATTGTAATCCCACCTGTCCTTTTACCACGTCTGGAGAACTGGATTCTAGCCTTAGTGCTGTGTCTGAATTGCTGGGTGGCCTTGGCCAAGTCACTCAATTCCTGTCGGTCAAAACAGAAGGGTAAATGAAATATGAGCTGAGGCACATTTCCAGAAATAAAGTATTTTTCTTTCCTTGACTCCCTGGGAAGCCTTACATAAAGTTGGTCATTTGAGGAGCTGTTTTGCAGTTTAGCTTGAGAAAAAGACTTTGAAGTCAGGCATATCTGGACTTGCTTGGCATCCGCTAGTGCTATAATGGTAGGGAATTTAATCACTCTGAGCTTCAGCCTCCTTTATGGTACAAGGAAAGGAGCGATAAATAATATCTAACTTTCAAGGCTGACTTAAATGAACATGATAGAGTTCAAATGAGGCACAAAAAATGTATAAACAGGCAGAACAAATAGAACAGTGACTTGTATTTTAAAAATGTACGTTTGTTATTTCATCTGCTTATTTCATATTTTTCCCCTTCAGGGATATTGAGAGGTTGGAAAGCTAAATCGGAAGGATGCCTGTGGATGTATCATGATGTGAAATCAGAGGGCACATGTCTCCCTGCCCTACCAGGCTGATGATCATCACATATAGGGCTAAATGAAGGATAAATAAATATTAACCAATATTAGTGAATATTCCATCAGTATCCCTCCTTCTCTCCTGTTTTTTTCCCTCCAATCCCTGCATGTACCTTTTGCTCACTGGTGACACCTAGTGGCAATTGTAGGTATTACTTAAGCTTGATGATGGTGTCTGTCTTTAAAGCAGTGCCTGATCCTTAAAGCCTAACAGAGTCCTGAAGTTGAGATCCTGCCCTGTCCCAACTGTGGAGCATCAGCAGTGAGGCTCAATGCTGGGGAAGCTTGGAAGAAACCTGTCCTGATAGTGAGTGCTTGAATTCTTCTGCCACTTGGAAGCTCAGTCAGCAAACCCAGGTTTCAGGAGCTGGAATTTTGTAATACATTAGTGCTTTTTACATTAACAAGCTGAGATGACTTAATTAAGATGAGTGTGAAAATCTGAGGGGAATATAAGTTGGAGAGCAGGGGTAATTGAGCTGGTAAATGAGATTAACAAGACAGCTCCCCAGCTCCTCTAGAATAGGGGCTCTTATTGTTAGGATCCTCAGGTGCAACCACGTGCCCAAACACCTGAGCTAATTCCAGAAGGCCCGGAATTAGCCTGAGGTGTTTCACTAAAGTTTCTGCTCAGCACTACGCTGGTTACTGAATACTAGTGTTGCTCTGAAGAGGTTTGAAGCAGTTTGTACTGGCTCGTGAGATAGAGGTAAGATTGTTGATTTGCACCTGATGTTAATGAGCTTTCTGGAGGGTTCTGCTGTTGCACTGGTTGCATAGCAGGAATATGCGTTTGTTTCTTTGTTTTGAGATAGAGTCTCACTCTGTCACCCAGGCTGGACTGCAGTGACCCTGTCTTGGCTCACTGCAGCCTCTGCATCCTGGGATCCAGCAATTCACCTGCCTCAGCTTCCTGAGTAGCTGAAATTACAGGTACACAGCATCAGGCCCGGCTAATTTTTGTATTTTTATAGAGACAAGATTTCACCATGTTGGCCAGGCTGGTCTCAAACTCCTAACCTCAGGTAATCCACCCACCTCAGCCTCCCAAAGTGCTAGGATTACAAGTGTGAGCCACCGCGCCCGGCCAGGAATATGCGTTTTTGTCAGCAAAATGTATATATAAAAGAACAACCCTCAGTTGAGATTCCAGTTTGGGCTTTCTGGTTCCACATTGTTTCATGAATTTGTCATTGGAGAAAGTGTGTTCAGTCGCAGCTTCACGGAGTGGGGATAGCAGGAGCTTGTACCTGGTCTCTCCAGACACCTACCTGTGAGTAAGGCTTTAGCCATGGTGTATATCCTTATATTAATGCTGTTACGATGGTGTATTTTTTGTGTGAGCCATCGTCATTCTGGATCCTGTAACTCGTCTTTGGCAATCCAGCCTTGTTTAACTGCCACTGTTTGTTAGTGATGTTTGTTTGTTATTTTTCTGTTCTTGCACAAAAACCCTGGATTTTGACACATGAGCAAATCGTAATTAGCTTTGCAACCTTGGGTAGGTTATCTAATTTCTCTAGCTTAAGGTTTTTAGGCTGTGCAATCAAGAAAGGAATATTATCTAACTTCGTCTATTTAACTTCTGTGTGAAAGAGATTAAAGCATCATGTAATAATTTATTGTTATAAAAATTAATATTGTTAATAGTTTTAGTAATAGTAATAATACTTTTAGGTGATTGTAGAATAATTAGCTAGTATAGATAAATCCCTGGAAATGGAATGCAGGGTCAGAAAAAGTTGCCCTTTAAAAAACAAAATAATAAAAATCAATAAATAATTGGTATATTTTGTTTGCCAAGCTGTTCCCAGAACCAAGCTGGGTCTGACGGCATTTTCTTGAGGCCCAGTAATGAGAAGCAGACAAACTAATAAAGAAGGGAATTTATTGCTGCAACCAGTTACAAGAAGGCCAGAGATAATTCTACCAACTCGAAGTGTTGCAATTTTCTTAGTGCTCATATAGGTCAGGGTTCTGTGCCTATGTGCAGTATAACATTCGCTTAAGTCTACTGGTAATTTTGTTTCAACTAGAAGGTCAGAGGCAAAAATGCTTGCTACAGCCGATTAAAAGGGCATTAGTACCTTCAAGGCCTGTCTTCTGTGAAACCAGAGTAATTATTTCTATTATCTCCTTTACAGCTTGGTCTGGAGAGCTGCCTTAGACTCTCCAATGAATCTGTTCAAACAGCTGCCTCTGTTACCTTGACTCGTCTCAGAGTTTGTCAACCCGAGATGGGTCCTGGCACTAGGAATGTAAGACTGTCTCTATTATTTTGGTGTGCTCCAATTTAAAGAGAAGCCCATGCAAGGCTCCTACTGACCACATGTTTTCATTCCTAGTTTTAATGTGTGGGCACTGATTTCCCTAGGTTTGACTATTTGCTCAGTGTTAAGGCAGTACTATGGAAATCTGTCTGTGTAACTTGAGTGCTATGCAGGCCTGTCTGTGTGATTGTGAGGGAAAACTGGCCACACGGTCAATTCGTGAATGATTTCTATCATGCTTGTATATTTATTATGAGAATTGTAGGGAGATGAGACGTTGTAATCTCTCCAGCTACTTCCAGAGCACCAAATGCAGGGCCGGAGTGAAAGAGGTGGATTTCTTTCCAGTGGCACTCTCTGTCTCGGGGGTTAGAGGCAGCTCCAGCTGACATATAAAAGTATGCAACAGTAACACATACAAATGGGTTGCTGCTGTTTTCTTCTGAAGTTTAAGTTGTCTAGTCTTCAGTTCACAGGACTTTAAGAAAGCACAGCTTAGGTTTCAGCGATTTCCAAGGTGAAAAAAAATGGGAAAAAAGGAAAGAAAAAGAAAGAAACTGAAAACATTATTTTGGAGACTTATAGCCAGAAAAATTGCAATTTAATCTAAACTGTAGAAAATAATAAAAATTGAAAACCATGAGGCAGGATTAGGATCTAACACCAGGTATACTACAGTTTTTGAAACGTAATTTTCCTCTCTTCAGTGTCCCGTTTTTATTAAAAGACAAATCATGGTCGGACTGGTTTGTTTTATTTTACTTGGCTTAATTACTTGTATACAGTGCAGCAAGAATAATTAGTTTTTACATAGGCCTTTTAAATGGTCATTAATGGAACTTTGTTCCATGGAAGGAATCTGAGATATGACCTTTTTAAAGCCAAGCCAAGCCATGGATTTGTATCATCAAATACCTATGATTGTGTGAATTCCTCTCCTCTTGAGGTTCCAAGATAACTTGGGGTTTCTGGCCCGTCAGAAAGTGATATTCTTTACTTACCGCAGACCAGAAACCCTGTGCAGGAAGTGTGTACACAAAATCTGAGGCCAGTTTTCCAAGGGCTTTATTGGCTCCAAAAGTCAAGTTTGATTCCTTAAAGGAGAGGACATCATTCCAGTTATAGCCTTGGTAAAATAACCAGGTTTTCCAATTGTGTCCTGTTACAAAAGAAAACAGATTCTCATTGAATTTATGCAAATAACTATATTGCCATAAGCTAAGAATACTCACAAATAGTTTTTAAATTCTGGAGAAATAAAGTAGAGAGAAACAACTATGCCCCAAATTTTGTTCATAGGAGTATCCTGTATTTAATTGTTAAAAGTTGTTAATAGCTATAAACAAAAGTTTCCTTGATTCTGAAAAGTAAAACAAAGGATCAGCGACATTTTAAGCAAAAAGTTGAAAGAAGTCACTTCAGTTTCTTATTATTTCAGTTCGTGCAGTTAATTCTTGTTCTGCTTGGTATCAATGAACATTTTATCTCTCTAAGACCCAAATGTTTTTCCTCTATTCTGATGTTACAGTCTCCAAAGTTATTAGAAACCTGCATTCAAGAGCACCTGTTAGAGCTTTACAGCCGATTGTAAAACCACCTTCTAAAGAGGACCAAAACAAAACAATTGTTTATGGATGACAAAAGTTTTAGGATACTCATAACTAAAGACACAATTGACAAGAAAATCTGTTACCTCTGTGGCACACATCATTTAACTTAACTATAATTATTATGAATAAATGTACACTAAAATATATTAGAATTACAGGAGTTTATTCCATAATTTTGAAACACATACTAGTAACCTATTTATACAAATGTAGCCCAAAGAAAGCCAAGCGCCATTTTATTTTATTTTTAATTAAAAAATTTTTTTTCTTTATTCTGAAAAAAAAAAGCACATAGAATATATGTGCAGAATGTGTAGGTTTGTTATATAGGTATACATGTGCCATGATGGTTTGCTGCGTAAGTGACCCATCCTCTAATTTCCCTCCCCTCACCCCCCACCCCTCAACAGGCCCTGGTATGTGTTTTTCCTCTCTGTGTGTCCCTGTGTTCTCAATGTTCAATTCCCGCATGTGAATGAGAACAGCGGTGTTTGGTTTTCTGTTCCTTTGTTAGTTTGCTGAGAATGATGTCCCTGCAAAGGACGTGATCACATTCCTTTTTATGGCTGCATAGTATTTCATGGTGTATGTGTACCATATTTTCTTTATGCAGTCTATCACTGATGGGCATTTGGGTTGGTTCCATGTCTTTGCTATTGTAAACAGTGCTGCAGTAAACACACCTGTGCATATGTCTTTATAGTAGATGATTTATATTCCTTTGGGTATATACTCAATAATGGAATTGCTAGGTCAAATGGTATTTCTGGTTCTAGATCCTTGAGGAATTGCCATACTGTCTTCCACAATGGTTGAACTAATTTACATCCCCACCAATAGTGTAAAAATATTCCTATTTCTCCATAGCCTTGCCAGCATCTGTTTCCTGAGTTTTTAACAATCACCATTCTGACTGGGATGAGATGGTATCTCAGTGTGGTTTTGATTTGCATTTCTCTGATGATTAGTGATGATGAGCTTTCTTTTCATGGTTGTTGGCTACATAAATGTCTTCTTTTGAGAAGTGTCTGCTTATATCCTTTGCCCACTTTTTGATGGAAACCCCAATTTATACCTGGCAATGTTTCCTGTATGATTTTTGTACTAAATAAGCCAAATTCTACCTTTATATTAGTGTACTATTAATGTTAATTTTATTAATTTTTAATAAAACTTTATAGATATTTAGTCAATTTTAATGTGGACTATATGGTAAGATTTTGATAGACCTTTTGTAACCCTTTATCGTTTTGTTGCCGAGCAGGTTAGTGCTCTAAGAAAAACACATTGTGTTTTTATTTTAATGCTCAATTTACAGAAAAAAATTGAATGATACCCCCTTAGCTTTAGTTAATATGTTTACACATAGAATTTTTACAATCAAATATTTTATAAACTTTCTAAAACTTGCTTAAACCTTTAGCTTTATTTTATTTAACTTAAAACAATTATTTTACCTTTTAATCTAGGCAAAAAACAAAACAAAACAAAACATTCCCATGCTTTCTTGTAGTCTTTTTACCAAAAGGGTATTCTATTTTCCTTGTACACCTTGCACATAAACTGTATTTAATAATCTTAAACATACGTTGCATTGTTAAATCTTAGCAACCTTTACTTTTGAAAATCTTGTTAAGTTTAGGATTTTAATTATGTAGTATGTGTGGAGCCTAGGACCAGACAGAAGTGCAGATAATGTCTGACTTACTCTAGCATATAACTCCATGTGTCCAAGGCCTTATCTAGCTGTAAAGCAGGCAAGTTGTACAGTTAAGAGTCATAGTGGCATTTTATAAGCATTTAGGAGGCCTAATCACCTTTAAATTGTACAATGTTTCTTGCATAAATTCCCTTTCCTAAATTCTTTCACAGCTTACATAGCTGAGCTATGACATGCTTTCACTTTCTGACTTGTTTTAAATATCCCTCTGTTTTAAATAACCAGTTATTTTACTTTAGGACAAGAATTTACCATACAAGATTCAAATCAGAATCATTTGTGCCCTTGATGTAATGACAAAGATTTTGGAAAAACAATTTAGTTTTTAATTCTCTCTCTATTAGAGCCCCTCCTCTCAAAGATTCTGGTATGACATGTGGGGCTTTGTCACCAGATAAAAAGACACACTATTCTCTCTCTCTAATTCTGCCCTTGGACCAAGGTCAGGCACATGGACTCATTCTGCCTTTAAATAACTTCCTTCCCTTGTATTTGAGGCTACTCAGTAGATTCTCTAGATGAATTCAGACAGTACTGACTTTCAGAATGAATACAACTGAGGCTATTAATCTGTGACCTCAGTACACAGGATTTATCATCCCCATTATGTGGATGAGGCAGCTTAGAGACATTGAAAAGCTCACCCCAGTCACCTGCCAAATAAATGGCAAAGCAAAGCTATCTGAAGTGAGATCTACCTGACCCCTAAGCCCATGCTCTCCCCTAGCACCATCTGTGTCATGTCTAATGTACAATTGTCTCGTGCTGTAAGATGGTGGGGCTGTCGTGGTCACCTAGTAGCAAAGCTTGCTGACAAACAAGCACAGGTCATAAGCAGAGAAGACTTTCCTCTTCTTGGAGCCACCTCAGACCGCCTCTGGGAAGGAACTCCCATAGCTACTTGGAGGAGCCTAGGTCCTCAGGGCGTGCGTGAAAACTGGAGTGGACGTAAGCACACAGGTGGTAAGCAGAGAAGACCTCGCTTCGGATGGCTTTGCTTTGCCATTTATTTGGTAGGTGGCTGGGGCAAGCTCTTCAATTTCTATGATCTGCCTTGTTCTCATGATGGGGATGTTAATTCCCATGTACTAAGGTCACAGATAAATAGCCTCAGTTGACTTCATTCTGAAAGTCAGTCTTGTCTGAATTCATTTAGAGACTACAAGGACAGGTGGTAAGTAGAGAAGTAACTTGCTTCCTCTTGAAGCCACCTCAGACTGTCTGTGGGCAGGAAATGCCATGACTACCAGTAGGAGTCTAGGTCCTCAGGGCCTGTATGAAAACTACAGTGGACATCAGGAGAAGAGGGCTAGAGACCTGACACTCAAGCTGTTTGCATTTACAACCAGTGGTCGCCATATTACTGATTTTCAAACTATATCCCAAAGAAGAGTTCAGTGAAAATTTTTTCTGGATTCCATAAAAATTTGACTCAAATTCATTTAAAAAACATATTTGAACTATTTAGAAAAACTTTTAAAACCCCTTTGAAAAATAGACTGTAGAACAAAACTTTGGCCATCTCTGTAGACATATGTGAATACCGTATGACAAGGAAAGATAGCTGTACACCAGCCTTGCTTTGAATTTAGAGCTGAACATGTCTGCTGGTATAAAACTGTATCAGTAGATACGTGTGTATGTTCCCTGGTTGTGTCGAGCATGATCAGACACCCCTCCTCCCCATGCTGTAATACACATTACAAGTGCAATGACAGGTTAAAGTGGAAGAAGATGGGTAACACAAAACCTTGCTTTTGATCATTTTAGTGTTTAAGTTTTGGGTGATTTTGATTTATATTTATGATAATGAATGGAGTCAGCTGTTAAATATTGTTGGTGATTTGACTTTAGAACCAAAAATTAAGGCTAACCATTTTTTAAGTGCCTCGATCAATTCAATTGAAGCTGTCCTAAGATTTCGATGTGAGTTGTTCACAATTATAATTGCTTCTCTGTTTGACTTGATTGTTAAAGTTCTGGCTCCCTCAATGTGTAAGTCTCATGTAAGCTTGGCAAACCAGTAATTTTCCTTTTTAGACTTCAGTTTTCTGGTCTGTACCTTGAAGCATTTGAAACATGATTATCATAATGTGCTTCAGCTCTGTGACTCTCTGAGGATTCTCCTTAGCTCACAGCTCATTTACACAGTTAATAAAGTTCATTTCTGGGAACACCTTTGCATGTCCTCTGAATACTAATGCCAAAACTGCAGAAGTATACTAAATAGTAGCATGGCTTATAATCACAAGCAGATTAAATGCTTACTTGTATCTTATACTAGGTTCTTACTGACATTGTAATTTGTTGAGAGTTATGTAAAAACCAGAAGGACTTAAAGATGACTGTGTAAATGCAGTTGGGATGCACCTCTCCCATGGTGAAAAACCGAAACATTGAGTAAGCCCTCACACTTCAAACAGATCTTTCGAGAGAAAACATTGAAATTGAACAGAGAAGCAACAGAAGATCTTGTGGCTGAAGAAAGAGGCAACAGGGCTGCCTGCATGGCATCAGGACTGACCCTTAGGCCCAGGTCAGACCCAAGAAAGCAGTAAGTGAAGGAACCCTGGGGCACCTCATTCCTGCTGTGGACCTCTGAGCTCCTAGCTGCAAGAGTTCCTGTGACCGCCACAGACAGGCAGGGGGAGCTGCCTAGAGAACACACCAAGGCACTGCTTGAACCTGCATGGAGCCTAAAGGTCGTCAGTGTGCTGGGCAGCTGCAGCAAAATGAAACTCTGGGTGCCCACCCCCAAGGCTTTGCATCCTGCTTTAAGAAGTTGCAGCTCCTGTTGTCTGCTAGGCCGGGAGAGAGTGGAGGCCAGACACTCTCATGCACCCAAGACAAGCCCCATTGCCATTGCCACAGGACCAAGATGCATCCAAACCACATGCCCCTGTGCCTGCTGGTCTCTCCCAAGACTGCCTGCATGACCATTCTCATGAGGAGCTGGAAAGAGACCCACAGTACAGCCTCTGCTGCTCCACCTGAGTGGTTTGTTGGTGGCAGCCTGGAGGAGTTCATTCCGGAGGAGTTCATTCCCCCATCACAGCTGGTGCTTGACCCCAAGGAGACAGAGGATATTTAAGCTGGCCTGGTTCCAACTTTCAAGAACTCAAGCACACCACCCAGAGGTATGGAGATAAGATCTGTGGCCTGATCTCCGGTGGAGGAGACTCCTCCTTTGTCAGAACACAGAGAAGAGTGTGTCAGGTTCATGTGGTAGTGCAGGAACTGGGCACCCCTCTCATCACAAGGCTGTGGGAAGGGTGTGGCTTGATAGTAGCGGTTTCTGCTGCAGGATGTCTTGTGGTCTAGAGTATGTGGAATGACTCGGTGATCCTAGCATGGATGGGTTGAGACTATCCAAACAGGTCAGGCCTGTTGCCGTTTGGGTTGTGGGAGCTGGGTGGTCCCAACAACTCCCTGCTTGGCTTAAGACCCTGGGCACTTCTCTTCCCCTGAGTGTGCTCTGTGGTACAGGCAAAGCACCTCTGCCCCTCCCTGGAGAGTTGTCCCAGAGGCCTGAGAGCTACTCATAGAACCCTACCAAGCTTGGCACTGCTTGCACCCAGCCAGGAGAGGTTGGTTGTGGGCTCACCTAACACAGCCTTGCTCAACTTTCCCTCTTCAGCCACCTTGGCAGCAGAGCATGGAACAGAACTCCTCAGAGCTCCACACTCTGCTGGTCACCAGGGACACTCTGGTACATTCCCCCACTGATAAAGGCTAAGTGAAGATTCCACCGCCATTACTGCAACTGCCTTTTGCCTGCAAGCACCACCTACTGGCCGGTAGATCAAACTGCATGGCCTACCACAGCTACTGCTGACATCATTATGTAGCACTCAACTGGCTCTTACCTGCAAGTGTCACCTACTGGTCCGTAGGATGAACTACACACCCAATATGATTCCTGCGGACACAAGGCCACAGTGCTGGGGAACAAGATAAGCCTCTCAAAACGTCTGCATTCCCATTTCTATACGAGGTAGTGAGCCTGACCACATGCACAGCACACCAATACTACAACCTACAAACAACTAGCATTTGTGAAAACCACTACACTGAGGCTATCTATGATCAAACAATTCATACAGAGCCTTGGCCCTCTAAAAACACATAGAAAAAAAGCCAAAGGACTGTACCTGATATATGCAACAGTCACACCCTCAAAGGGGGAGGAAAAGAAATCTCAATCAAATCAAAGTAAATTCAAAATAAGAAGTGACAGCTTCTATAGATGAGAAGGAACCAGCCCAAGACTCCAGCACCATGAAGAAATGGAATGTTGCGACACTCCCCAAAAAACACACTAGCTCTCTAGGAATGGATCCTGACCAAAATGAAAACTTTAAAGTGACAAATAATTCAAGATATGGATTTTTTATTAGTCCATTTTCATATTGCTATGAGGAAATACCCAAAGACTGAGTAATATATAAAGAAAAAGAGGTTTAGTGGACTCACAGTTCCACATGGCCAGGGAGGCCTCACAGCCATGGTGGAAGGTGAAGGAGGAGCAAAGTCACATCTTACATGGTGGCAGGCAAAAGAACATTTGTAGGGGAAGTGCCCTTTGTAAAACCATCAGATTTCATGAGACTTATTCACTATCATGAGAACAGCACAGGAAAAGCTGTTGCCAAGACCTAATTACCTCCCACCAGGTCCCTCCCATGACACATGGGGATTATGGGAGCTATAATTCAAGATGAGATTTGGGTAGGAACATAGTCAAACGATATCAGAATTGTAGAAAAGCTCAATAATATCCAAAAGAAAGTTGAAAAACAACACAAAGAAACCAGAAAAATAATTTAGGAGATGAAAGACAAGATAGATGTCTTTCTGAAAAACCAAAAAAAAAAAAAAAAAAAAATCTGGAAATGAAAAGTTCACTGAAGGAATTTCAAAACACAGTTGAAAGCTTTTTAACAATAAGACTAAGCAGAAGAAAGAATTTCAGAGCTTGAAGGCTGGTATTTGAATTAACCAGTTAGACAAAATCAAAGAAAAATGAATGCTCGAAAATGAACAAAGTCTTCAAGAGATGAGGAATTAAGTAAAGTGATCAAACCCACAATTTACAGGCATTCCAAAGGAAGAAAAAGAAAAAGTAAGAAGTTTGGAAAACATATTTAAGGAATAATTCAGAACCTCTCAGCTCCGCTTAATCACACGGGTCCAGTATGTGCTTGGCAAAAAGAAAAACAAAAAGGAATAATTCAGGAAAATTTCCCTAATCTTATTAGAGATGTAGACATCTAAGTAGAAGAAATTCAGAGAACACCTGAAAGATACTGTACAAGACAAGGCATCACCAAGGCATATAATCACTATACTATCCAAGGTCAATGTGAAAGAAAGGAAGCTAGAGAGAAATGTCGACTCACTGAAAAAATAAATTCCATCAGACTAACAACAGACTTCTCAGCAGAAATCTTACAAACCAGAAGAGAAAAGTGGGCCTATTTTTTACTTCCTTAAAGAAAATACAAGGCAGCCAAGATTTTTATATCCTGCCAAACTTAGCTTCATAAATGAAGGAGAGATAAACATTTTTCCAGCAATACAGTAGAAGTCAGAAACTTCAAACTCCCCTGACATAACTAGAGAGGTCACTGAGGCAGAAAGTCAACAAACTCTGGACTTAAACTGAACTCTAGACCAAATGGACCTAATAGACATTTACAGAACATCCTACCCAACATCCACAGAATATACAGTTTTCTCATCTGCACATGAAACATTTTTCAAAACTAATTGTATGCTTGGCCACAAAACCAGTCTATAATTTCAAAAAAATTTAAATCATATTAAATGTCTTCTTGGACCACAGGAAATAAAATTAGAAATCAATGCCAAGAGGAACCCTGAAACCTACACAAGTACATGGGAAATAAACAACTTGCTACTGAATGATTTTTGGGTAAACAAAGTTAAGGCCAAAATAAAAAATACAAAAAAAAAAAACAAAAAACTGGCTGGGCATGGTGGCGAGTGCCTGTAGTCTCAGCTGCTTTGGAGGCTAAGGCAGGAGAATCACTTTAACCCAGGAGGCAGAGGTTGCAGTGAGCCAAGATTGCGCCATTGCACTGCAGCATGGGCAGTGAGAGTGAAACTCTGTGTCAAAAAAAAAAAAAATCTCCAAAATTATGAACATCCTAATTTGTTTTTGTTACGGAGGATACTGAATTTTTTCAAATGCTTTTTCTACTATTGAGATGATCATACAATTTTAATCCTTTATTTGTTAATGTAGTGTCACATTTAGTGATTTACATTTGTTGAACCATCCTTGCGTCATAGGGATAAAATTCATTTTATTATAGTGTAGGATCCTTTTAATGTGCTGTTTAATTCAATTTGTAGCTGTTTTGTTAGAGGATTTTTGCATTTATGTTCATCAGAAATATTGCCCTGTGATATTTTCTTCTAGTGTCTGTCTGACTTTGGCATCAAGGTAGTACTAGCCTCATAAAATCCATTTGTAAATTTTCCCTCCTCTTTGATTTTTTTGGGAGAGTTAGAGAATAATTGGTATTCATTCCTCTTTCAATGCTTAATAGAATTCACTAATGAAGTCATCTATTATTGGGCTTTTCTCTGATGGGAGATTTTTGATTCCTGATTCAATCTCATTACTCATTATTGGTATGTTCAGATTTTCTATTTCTTTTTGGTTCAGACCTGATCGATTTATATATATATATATCATATATATATGTATTTATATCATATATATGTATTTATATCACATATATATATATATATATATATATATATATATATATATACACACACATACGTATTTAGGATTTATCCATTTCTTCTAGACTATTCAGTTTGTTGGTGTTCCTTATAGTCTCTTACAATCCTTTGTGTTTCTATGGTATTAGTCAGGGTGTTTCTTCTTTCATAACTGATTTTGAGTTTTCTTTCTTTTCTTAGTCTAGCTGACTTTAAAAAATCTTTCCAGCTGGGTGTGGTGGCTCACGTATGTAATCCCAGCACTATGGGAGACCAAGTCTGGTGGATCACCTAAGGTCAGGAGTTTGAGACCAGCCTTACCAACATGGTGAAACCCTGCCTCTACTAAAAATACAAAAGTAGCCTGTGTGGTGGCACATGCCTGTAATCCCAGCTACTCAGGAGGCTGAGAGAGGAGAATCACTTGAATCCAGGAGGCGGAGGTTGCAGTGAGCCAAGATTATGCCATTGCACTCCAGCCTGGGCAACAAGAGTGAAACTCCATCTCAACAAAAAGAAAAAAATCTTCTCAAAAAAAAAAAAACCTTTTAGTTTCTAGTTTCATTGATCTTTTATATTGCTTTCTAGTATCTATTTCATTTATTTCTGCTGTGATCTTTCTTCTACAAACTTTGGGCTTAGTTTTTTCTTCTCTTTCTGGTTCCTTGAAGTATAACATGAGTTGTTTACCTGAGTTCTTTCTTTTTAGTGTAGGCATTAACTGCCATAAACTTCCCTCTTATAACTGCCTTTGCTGCATCCCGTAAGTTTTAGTATGTTTGTTTCCATTTTTGTTTGTCTCAAGATATTTTAAAATTTCTCCTTTGCTTTCCTTTTTCACCCATTAGTTGTTCAGGAACATATTATTTAATTTCCACATATTTTTGAATTTTCCTGTTATTAATTTCTATTTTCATACCATTATGATCAGAAAAGACACTTGGTATGATTTCAATTTTCTTACATATTTAAATACTTCCCAGAGAATGTTTCATGTGCACTTGAGACAAATGTGAACATGCTTCTGTTGGAGAGAATGATTTGTCTGTTATGTTTATTTGGTCTAAATTGTAGTTTTAGGTCCAATATTTCCTCATTGATTGTATGAATGATCTATTCACTAATGAAAGTGAGGTACTGAAGTCCTCCACTATTATTGTATTACTGTCTAGTCCTCCCTTCAGATCTATTTGTATGTGCTTTATGTATTTAGGCACTCAGATGTTGGGTGCATATGTATTTATAATTGTTGTATCTTCTTAATGTATTGATTCCTTTGTCATTAAAAATTGCCTTCTTTGTTTCTTTTTACGGTTTTGACTTAAAGTGTATTTTAAAATAAGTATAGCTATATCTGATATCTTTGCTTTCCATTTTCCATGGAATAGCTTTTTCCATCCCTTCACTTTCAGTCTATACATGTCCTTAAAGCTGAAGTTTGTATCTTGTAAACAGCATGTAGGTTTTTGGAGCTATGTTTTTAAAAATGTTTTCCCTCTGGATTCTTCAGATTGAATAATTTTTCTTGATCTACACTTGCTTGCTGACTCTTTCCTGTGTTATCTCCCTTGAGTCTATCCAGTGAATTTTATTTTATTTTGAGATGGAGTCTTACTCTGTCACCAGGCTGGAGTGCAATGGTGCAATCTCAGCTCAATGCAACCTCCGCCTCCCGGGGTCAAGTGATTCCCCTGCCTCAGCTTCCTGAGTAGCTGGGACTACAGCATGCACCACCAAGCCCGGCTAACTTTTTAATATTTTAGTAGAGACAGGGTTTCACCATATTGGCCAGGCTGGTCTTGATCTCCTGACTTTTTGATCTGCCCACCTTGGTCTCCTAAAGTGCTGGGAATAGAGGCATGAGCCACCACGCCTGGCCCCAGTAAATTTTATATTTCAGATACTGTATTTTTCAGACTAAAATCACCATTTGGTTCTCTCTTTGTAGCTCCCGCTTCTCTGCTGAGCACTTCTATTTTTATATCTATTTCAAAAGTGGTTCCTTCTAGAAGCACAATTATAGTAGCTGCTCTAAATTCTTTGTCTGATTCCCATATCTGGGTCATTTCAGGATTGACATCTGTTGATTTTATTTTTGTTTTCTCTTACAAGTGAGTACATGCTTTCGGTGCTATGTTTGTCAAGTAATTTTGGACTTTATTGACAATTTGAGTATTATATGAGGAGACTCTAGGTCCTAATAAAGTCCTCTGGAGAAGGTTATTTTTGGTTGCTATTATTTTACTTTTGTAGATACTCAGTTTTGTTAGGTTCAGACTGCAAGTTTTAGCTCACCTTTCGGATGGTGGTTCCAACGTTAGTTACATTTTCAAGGCCTTTGTCATGCTGCTTTGGGTCTGCCTGTGCAAGTGCGTCAGTGAGAGACAGTGGCTAGAGTGGACTGGTTCCATCTGGCTAGCAATGGGGGTTCCCTATATCTATGCATGTTTGTATTGATTCTTCATAGCTCATAGTGTCTGTCACCTAGGTAATGAGCAAAACCTATGTATTGAATGAAAGGATGAATGAATAGACAAAGGATGAAAAAATCAGAATATTAAGAAAAAGGAAGAAAGAGAGAAAAGTAATAGATGGATGGGCAAGGAACCTGTGGTTCCTACAGGTATGTGTCGTTAGGCATGATTCTACTTTACGGTCAGTAGATGGCAGTAGAAGACAATGCCCACTCCGTGCTTTTTAAAAAATGTATTCAATTATTTCCTGACTGTCAACTATGGGCAAGGCACTTTCTTAGGAACTGAGAGGGGTGAAAGTGGGGAGGACGATGGGGTCCAAAGAAAAATAAGAATCAATTTCTGGACTTTAGCAATTCACAAGTTGACAAGTACAAAAAGATTAAGTAGATTATGGGCATTCTTAAATGGCGTGAGGGGCCATAGTCTCTGCAGGTTGAGAACTGGGTGAGTGGGCAGATTTTAGCTATAGTACGCTGTTCTTTGCTGGCAGGGCAGCCTGTACCAGGGCCTCGGGCAGCCACTGCTGGATCAAAAGCCAAAGACTCAATTGCTTCTAAGTTCCCAGAAGAAAACTGATTGACTACTACAGGTTAGGTGGCGCCACACCAGACTTGACCTCTGAAGGGCCTGGATTGACTCAGCTTGTTCTCATGTGGGGATGTGGGCCCAGAGTTATTAGAGCTTCCATTTCTTACGACAAGTCAAAAATACAAACTGATATGAAATTTCCTGGTTTTTAAATGCTGGCACAGATTCACTGTTTAGAAAGCACTGAGTGAGTCAATCAAAACACATCTATGAGCTTGGAGTTGGCTCTTGACTATCATGACTTCATGACCTCTATTCCAGTGAGTCATCTGTGAGTTCCTTTTGTGGCCTCTGCCGTGGATGAGATCCAGACCAAAGTGTCCTTTGAGGGAGTTCCTCCTTTTTCCCCTCTCTGCTCATTCCCCATTCCTGATGTACAAAGATTCCCCTAAGAGGGTGACACTTTCCAGCCTTTCTCCATGCCAGTGAGCCCTGCCTGATCTCTCCTCTAGGAAGGAGCCACCAGGCTGGCTAGTTAGGGCAGGTGGCTAGCCTGCAAGCGCTCCGTTTCTCATGTCCTTCTCCCATCTCAAATACACCAGGATGAGCTTTTTCATGACCTTAAAGATTTATTTGCGTGTAGAAAATATTCAGAAATTATTTTGATTTTAAAAGTTAATTTTCTTTTTAAATCTATTTAAAATTTCCTTCAAACTTCTGGTTACATTAAAAATATTATTTAAGATATTATTCTATTTACATGTCTACATATAGACTTTATTAATTGCTTCTTATTTTTTAATAGTTAGATTTGAAGGAGAATTTGGATTTTGAGTTTCTCTTGCTGATTCCTTATTCTATCTATTTAGGGAAAAGGAAAAGGATGATTAGTATTCCATGTTCCTTGAGGCCATGGAAGCTGGGAATCTGGTACAAGGGCGCTAGGGTGCCTGAGAAACGCAGTGCCAAGAGGCACAGAACGTCAACTCAGGAAGGAGGTAGGAAGTTTCTTTCCCACACTTTCTCTCCTCCAGCGATCAGTACTCCAGGTGGCATAGCAAGAGTCAGAAAAGTACAGCAGTTACAGGTACGTTTCTCTCTGAGGTTCAGCCTCAACTCTTCTCCTAACCAGGGAGGTCACTTTGGACACATATTGCTTAGCCTCTCCATGCCTTAGTTTTCTTTCCTTGAAGTGGGAGTGTTAACGTATCTCTGGGAGGTGTGGGGAGAAGGAAGATGTTGATCAAAGGGTATAAAGATTTGGTTAGATTAGAGGAATATGTTTTATGTTCTTTTGGACTATGTGATGACCACAGTTCATAATACTTTGTTATATATTTCAAAATTGCTAAAATAATAGATTTTTTTTTTTTTTATTTTTTTTAGACGGAGTTTCGCTCTTGTTACCCAGGCTGGAGTGCAATGACACGATCTCGGCTCACCGCAACCTCCGCCTCCTGGGTTCAGGCAATTCTCCTGCCTCAGCCTCCTGAGTAGCTGGGATTACAGGCACGTGCCACCATGCCCAGCTAATTTTTTGTATTTTTAGTAGAGACGGGGTTTCACCAGGTTGACCAGGATGGTCTCGATCTCTCGACCTCGTGATCCACCCGCCTCGGCCTCCCAAAGTGCTGGGATTACAGGCTTGAGCCACTGCGCCCGGCCAATTTTTAATGTTCTCATTACAAAAAAAAAATGATAAGTTGGTGAAGTGATTGATATTTTAATTAGCTTGGTTTAATCTTTTACCATGTATACATAGATGAAAACATCACAGTGTACTCCGTTGATTTACACAATAATATATATTATCTAATAGAGCTATTTGGAAGATTAAGTAAAATGTCTGGCTTAATGTAAACAGAAGGTAAACAAATAGGTATTTATTTCTTGTTTCTTTGATATAAATGTTGACACGGTATTTATTTTTTAAGACCAACTATAGACAGGATGGTGAGAACCAGCAAGACATCCTCAGGAATTCTAGCTTCACTTAGCTCGCAGGGCTGTAGCCCCTTCAGAAGTCCAGATGCTTTTTAATTCTCATTTCCTTTCCAGTCTCAACGTAAACTCTTAGCAAAGAACTGGATCCTTCTCAATCAGCTATTTCTTTCCTAAAGTAGTAGGGCTTCAGAGAGGCGGAAGGGGAAGAAATGGGTGAGGAATTATGCCAGAAATCCTAGTGGCCAGGCCTCTTCTGGGAGTATCAGATGCCTACAAGGTGTTTATGGACTGACATCTGTAGGTGTGTTTGTTTTCTGAGTGTTGGTGTCAGGGTGTGTAGAAGTTGAAAGTGAATGGCAACTCTAGTGTCTTGTTGTGTTACAAACTTTCAGCAGGTGGCGGAAGAGTATTGTGAAGAGAAGTCACACGGCTTCACAATCACTCTCCAAAGTAGTAAGAAGTCAAAGGAAGGATGGCTTTTTCAAAACAGCTGTGTTCATTCTGAAAGCAACTCATTAGGATTGGCAAGTTAAGCTCCATTATGAATTCATTTAAAAACTAGCAAAACAAGATGAGACCAGTCTGTTAGATGAGAGGACATTCGGTGTGAAAGAAGAGACTCCTAGAAGTGTGGATGGCAAACCCTCCCAGAAGCCTGAACAATAGGGTAACATGAATGGGCCTCATTTAGTTGACTACCTAAAAGTTTAGTTGTGAATATGAAATGTAGGATCAGCGCATATAGTGGCGGAGGAGCTAGTTGCCTATATGGTTTAACTGGAGAGTTCCTGAATCGATTCTCTTCCATCATTTACCCCAGCTTCACTGTTATGGTTTACCTGGGGCCAGCTTTTTCTCTGAAAGATCTCTAAATTGTCCCAGGGAGAGAATGGAGAACAGGCTAACCTTGGTGTTGCTAACGCTAGTCTTGCACTCATGTCTAGGCCTGTGTTCTCCTGTTGAATAGAAACAATTTCTTACAATGCCAACATCCAAAAAGGAACTCCATGATCACAATAGAGAAAGAAAAAAAAAATCCGCTCTATAATCATGTCCGAGCTCAGATGAAACCAAGAATGTTGTCTAAAAGTAACCACAAAATGACCAGTGTGCCCCTATCCTTGTTGATATAAGTGATTGCTGCTGTCTTACCAAGGAACGCTTTAGTCAGTCTTGTTTTATTCTTCATACCTTCTAGGTAAGAATTATTAAGATACTCAGTCATGGGATCCTGACAATATCCAACTCAGAGAAAAGTTCTACTTCCTTAAACTCGGTCCAAAATCACTTGACACAAAGTTTAGCAAGAGAGCACCTGATGTTCAGAGAGAAATGAAAACTAGGGGAAGAAAGTGCCGAAGGAAAGGGAAGAGATGATGAGGCCAAAACCTCAGGGCTTTACAGCGGGGTCTTGAGAGGGCCTTTGTTTCAATGCATTCAGTAACCAGAAGCTAGGGACCCTGCTTGCACTGGCCACCACTGACATTTCTCCTGTGATCTAAGTCTCTGCTTAACAAAGCAGCCCATGGATACTCTTACAGGCCCCTCGTCTGGAATGGGGGTGAGTTCGTTCAGCTCACTCCTTCTTCTCCTTCCTGAGCAGCTGACTTATTCTGATGTGGTTTTGTGGTTAGACAGTAAGCAGCACTGCTTATGTGGACATGGTGTACTTTCAGTTTCTGAAAGTGAGTCATGTTGACTTTCCTCTGAGGAGTAAGAGTGACCCTTGCTCAAAAGGACAATATGACTAGAAAGAAGAAACACCAGAGGCCACCAGTACCAGAATGTTTACCAATGTAGGCAGTCACTAGTTTTTAGGAGTAGTTTGTGTCATCTTTTTAAACAAGGTAAACTAAGAAGGATTTGGTTTTGGATCTTTGAGTGTTTGCCAATGTTTGAGGTACTTGCTATTTTTACTCATTATTTAGAGTGATGATGATAGATAAAGAGCTCAAGATCTACAAATAGACTTAAATAAATTTACAAATAGACTTACATTTGGTCATCTGGTACCTGATGGGGAAATTTCCAAGAGGATCACTTGCTAGTATTACATCTTTAATTTTCATGTCTGTTAATGGCTCATGATATTGGACTACTCTTCCAGGCCCTAAGAAATCTCAGCAGGTCTCTTGAGAATCAAAATCGAGGCTCTAAATAGTCAGCCAATAAACAGAATAAGTGGTTTCTTGTACTTTCACTCTCCTTCATGGTCCCATTTGTTTTTTTCACGATAATGTATAGAGCCAAAATGTGCTCTTGTCACCACTTCTGTGCTCTTGACAAGCATTGTTAATTGCCTTATGTTTTTCTTGCTTAGTCAGGATGTAGCCTCAAGATACTTCCCGTCGCCATGCTCCTGACAGTCTCTGCTGTCAGATCACAGTAGATAAGTGAGAAGAAGCCCATTTGCCATGTCTGCCCTAGAATTTCCACTTAACTGTGCTCTTGGGTATCCAAATTATAGGAGTGCCACTGTCCTCCAATCGAGGAGCCTTTCTTTCCTCAATAATTAAATCCCTCTGGGTCCAAGAAAGTACAAATAGAATTATTGTCAAATTCTATGTCACTGAGCCATCATCACTACCTATTGCTTTTCTAAGTCATTTGGGCAATTGGAGAGAATAAGAAAAGCCCAGTAGTGAAGGAGCATGTATTAAATAATTAGTGAGACATTCAAGACAGTTTGTATTTCACAAGCATGTAAAAATTACTATTACTTTATGAGACTGAATTTTCTTTTCTTTCTTTCTTTCTTTTTTTTTTTTTTTTTTTTTTTTTTTTTTTGAGACAGAGTCTTGCTCTGTTGCCCAGGCTGGAGTGATCACAACTCAATGCAACTTCTGCCTCCCAGGCTCAAGCAATCCCCCAACCTCAGCCTCCTGAGTTGAGACTATGGGTATGCACCACCATACCTAGCTAATTTTTGTAGAGATGGAGTCTCACCATGTTGCCCAGGCTAGTCTGTGAACTCCTGAACTCAAGTGAACTGCCTGCCTTGACCCCCCAAAGTGCTGGGATTACAGGGGAATGAATTTTCAAGCCAAGGCAAGTCCCCCTTTCAACTTTTGTTAGGTACTAGGTCTGTCATTTGGTAGTTGCTGTAAAGTAGATGGCAGCATCTGTTAGGGTAGAATAAATTCAGTAGGGAGACTTACTAACCAGCTAATATTTGTGAGATTTAGCATGTGATAGCTATTTATGCTTCTTAATAAAATGTATTTATTCAAATCATAATATACAAGAACTGATTAAATATTGTTTTAGCTGAGAGTCTTGGTTACAGTTAATAGGTATAAACTCTACATTATATAAGCAGAAAAATAGCTTATTGAAAGGTTCTAGAGTCACTCAGAGAAGGAACTAGAAATCTGGAAGACAAGACTTCAATCAAAAGATAGTCACCATTCTTCTGTCAGGCTAGCGCAGGAGCTGTGTCCTTGTTTGATGTCTCTTCAGAGAAGAGAATGGAGATACTTTAAAAAAAAATCTTAAGGACATTTCTATGCATATATACAATATATTTTTAAAATTTTGAGGTTCAGGGGTACATGTGAAGGTTTGTTATACAGGTAAACTTGTGTCTTGGGGTTTGTTGTACAGATGATGTCATCACCCAAGTATTAAGCCTAGTACCCATTAGTTATTTTTCCTGATCCTCTCCCTCCTCCCAACCTCTACTCTCTGATAGGCCCCAGTGTGTGTTGTTCCACTCTATGTGTCTGTGTGTTCTCATCATTTAGCTCCTATTCATAAATGAGAACATGCAGCATTTGGTTTTCTGGAGAATGGGGGTTCTTAATCTTCTGTTACTTAAATCCCCTTGGCCATAGGTTGAAGCCTATGAACCTCTCCTCAGAATAATCTTTTAAAATCTGTAAAGCAAAGTACATGGGATTACAAAGGAAATGAATTCTACTGAAATATAGTTATCAAAATAGCAAAAAAATTCCAAATATATACTGTAGTAATATATGTGCTTCCTTATTAAAGCATTAAATAACATTAACTGGTGGCTCTAATTACTGATATAACTTCAGTAGTGATGAGCATAACTGGATCTTGGTTATCCACAAACTCTGTAGCTTACAATATCTGCAATGAGTGTTAGAAATATTACAATATCTCTAATTTCAACCAGCGACGAGGTCACAATTACTGCTTATACAGCTGTGGTTAGTTTAATGCCTACATTTATAATTAAATTCCAAGTTTTAGTTTGCAGTTAGTAAAAATAAAGTCATATATTTTTTCTACTTATTTTCATGGATTCCTTTGAATTTTATTTATAGGCTCCAGGTTAAGAGCCCCAATTTTAGACTATGAACTTCTTGAAGGGGGAATTTTTTTCTTTATTCAGTTTTGCAGTTATTTTATCTCTATTTATATAAGTGCTTTATGTACTTTTACTATTAATAAGTGACGTATTCCTTCTTCCAAGCAATTATGGAAATATCTGAAAATTGGGGCAAGAAATCCCAAACGTTGTGCAGGTTACCATTTGATACTAAGGATTCTTGGGTTATCTTTGTGTGTAAGAAACCCACTCACCTCCTTCTGCAGCCATACACTTTATTCCTCCTCCCAATCACACTAGTGAAATTCTGTGGAGCAGTCACCCCTGGGGTTCTACCACAGGACCTGGCTGCTCTTCTGGACTACATGGACAGCTATTTCTTTAATATCTTTAATGTTGTCTTCTGGAAAGATGTGGATTTTACAACAGCAATTGTCTACCTAACCTTCTCTGAGGAAAGAAAATTAACCCCTTTTCAGAAAGTCACAATAATTTTGTCATCTCTCTGTCATTTTTATTGCTTTATTGGAGAGTTTCTTTCTGTCATCCACTGGTTCATGTTCAGCTAGTCAGCCTTCCAGCTGACTATAATTTCTTGTTTTACAATCAAGTTAAGTTTGAATTGAGTAATTTGTTTTAATAAATGTTGAAGAAAAGTTATTATGATAACATTATTGAAGAACTTATTGATGAATTAAAGTGTTGTTTATCCCTTTAATAACCCAAATATCTGGTACTTGGATTCTTTTTTTTTTGAGACGGAGTTTCGCTCTTGTTACCCAGGCTGGAGTGCAATGGCGCGATCTCGGCTCACCGCAACCTCCGCCTCCTGGGTTTAGGCAATTCTCCTGCCTCAGCCTCCTGAGTAGCTGGGATTATAGGCACGCACCACCATGCCCAGCTAATTTTTTGTATTTTTAGTAGAGACGGGGTTTCACCATGTTGACCAGGTTGGTCTCGATCTCTCGACCTCGTGATCCACCCGCCTCGGCCTCCCAAAGTTGGTACTTGGATTCTTATATCTGCAGCTGTGATGCATCTCATGCCCGGTTTCACAATTTATTGATTTCATTTAATAGCCGGGAGAAAATGAGGACTGAAAATGATTTATTAGATGGAATATTTCTTTTCTGTTTACTTCTTTCCTGCCATATTTATTAATCTCATCACGAAATATAGAAAAAGAAAATCTCTTTAAACTATATTGTCAATAAAATCAGTGACAACAACAGCAGAAATCTCACAATGACTTGAGCTTTGAAAAGCCATTGGATGTTACTAAACACTTTTCATCGTACTGATCAAAACAGCTTCCTGAAAGAATGCTAAGTTTCTTTGAAATCAGAAAATTAAGCCCGGAAATTCATTCTGTCCCATTCCATTCCACTGCTTTCATGAACACTTCTTTTTTCATTGTCTTGACATAAAAAGCTGCTGTTAGTGGATTCTGAGGAGTTTAAACTGCTGAGAATTTGATCACATTACTGTTTGGAATTACCACAACCCCCGGGGTGTATCAGAGATTGTTACATGTCTTGAAGAGACAAGGAAACTGAGGTACAGAAAAAGAAAATGACTTGTTAAAGTCATCTATCTATTAATCAACTTCCATCCAATTGTCTTTTAAAAGGGCAGGCACAAATCTACATTAGTAGTAAAGTAACTTTTACAGATTGTGCCTCTGTAGTCTCCTTTTCAAAACGTCTTTTTCAGTGTTTCTAAAACCAGTTATTTATTCACTATGAATTCTTTTTTTTTGCCACAGAAAGAACACTAGCCATCAGTTCTAACTTGGAGTGCTGAGCCTAAGCTTGCTCTCTTTGGTTATTCTGGAGCAGTGGGTGCAGATTTTTGTTTTCCTCCAATGAAAATGGAATTCATTTCAGATGAATTATCTATTTCTTCAAGGTATTCCTGTGTAACTTTACTAAATATTTATCGAGCAAGTGCTATATGTAGAGTCTTGTACTTCCAGTTATTTGGAGGACTGGGATATACAACTTAAGCTATTCCTAAGGGCTTTTAGGCTGAACAGACATCCTGTTCTTTTTCCTGGGAAAGGAGCTACAGAGTTTCCAGACATGGTGATCTGAAACACTTCTGAGACATAAGCTGCTTCTGAGAGATGGCTTCGTAGGAAGAAAAGTTGACCTACTGTTTCAACCACATTGTCTGAAAGTCTGTTTTTGTTTTCCTTCCAATCACTTCATGTGAGCAAAGGACGAACTGAATTCTTGTTCTCTAGAAATAATTGTTTGAATAAAGAAGACTTTTTAAAAAACTTTTTTCTTTCCCTCTTCCTTTTTTCCTTCTTTCGTTATTTTATTTTTCCAAAGAATGTTTATTGAGGTTAGAACCAAAGAACAGAGCTATGATATGAATGAAACATGGTTTTTGCGTGAAGGAGATACACATGTCATAAATTACAATGTAATTTTTTTTCTGTAATAAAGGTATCTGTAAAATTTAAGGGCAGCACAAAGCATGAGTGCCTAAGTACTAGGGGTAATTAAGGAGCCTTTATACTGTAGGTGAAATCTAAACAGGGTAATGGAAAACAAGTAAAAGTTCGACAGGTGAGTTATTTATACTTGTCAATTAAAAATCTAATGTACCCCAGGAAATAAATGACAGAAGACACATAGACTAAACTATTTTTCTTATTACCTTAATTAGACTTGGGGAAAAAGAAAACTAAGGTTGAGAACTAGAAAATGATAGAAAAATCCAACTCCAGCTCTAAAATGTGGCCTTGAAGAAATTGGCCAGAGACTCTGAAGTGCCAACGGTTCTACCAAGCATTTCCTGCTTCTAGGTGATCTGAAGTTTCTGGTGGGAGGTCTTTAGAACTAGTGTCTGGCTCTCTATCAAATATCGCTTTCCTAGCTATCAGAGGGGCCCCAACTACTCAAAACTGAAATTGTTAGTTAAACCACAGCTTTGACTACTCAGCCCCCCAAGTCTCCAGTCATACTTTACTTGTTAACTATGTCTACTCCCACACAGAACCTGCCCTTTTTTTTTTTTTTCTGGGTGATGCCAGTAAACTCACCTCTGACTAGGATTAGGTTATATGGGAGGTCAAAGCCCTTTGATTTTTAGAATGTTTAATAGAGTATTATAGCATCCTTTGGGGCTGTCCCTCATAGATATGCCAATGTGACCTATCCCCATCCTAACTCCTCACGTAATGATGGTGGCTTTCTTCTAAAGTTCACTTGCAGTAAATGGTTATGAATAAGTACACAACTAAAATGAACTATTTACTAGCTAATTTTTGGAGACATCTTACTTTTAGGACAAAAAGCCAAACAACAAGATAAAACTTATAAGGGAATCAATCCAGATTTAGTTCAATCTCCCCAATCTTCTATTCTATGTCTGTTTTCCATATATGTAATTATAAATAATCAGGCTGACAACCTAAAAAAAAAAAGATTGTTGACTGTTTTGTACTTGTGAATGCCAAAAGCATTAGAGCAATAAAAACTAAAACAATGTATACCTATGTAACAAATCTGCACGTTCTGCACATGTTCCCAGAACTTAAAGTAAAAAAATATACATCAAAAAGGAAGTGACTGCAGATCAACTATAGAATTAACTTGAAAATTCTCTTCTCTGTGTGTTTGAGTTAATTGATTTCTTTCTGTGAAACTGCATGTACTCTGTTTTCTTTAACTAAAAAGAAGTTTCAAAAGCATTGTTTTACATATCCAAAAAAGAAAATGTAGTCAATGAAAAAAAAACAGGAATCATATTCTAATTTAACTTATTGCTTAATATTCATCAGATAATTTTTGTTTCTTTATACCTGATCACCACACACTTTATTATTTCAAAATGAACAGGAGGAAAACAGTCACAAAAATGAATATTCCAGCTCAGTTACAACTTCTATCTACATTCAGCTGGTGACTTCAGACAAGGTTGAGAATCCAAATCACTTGCGGAGCTTCGTAAAAGTCACACTCTTTTTTCCACTCCCTGACATTTTTATTCACTGGATCTGGGTGCCATCTGGATACATTTATTTTGGAGATGCTTTCTATGTGATGTAATGCTTTTCCATTTTGAGAACTACTAGTTTAAATTATTTGCTTTCTGGTCTTTGTGTCCTCTGTTGTACCTTCTCGAATTTGCTGCTTACTGTTTATTGAGCAATTTTGATTTCCTTACGTGTATTACTTCACACCTCCTTATTCCAAAATGAACATGGAAAATTCAGAGGAGATGACTAGCAATACCTAGATAACTAGTAGTTCCCAGTCAGTTAGTTAGAACTCAGCATAGGCTTCCCTGGAGGAGGCAGACGCCTGAGAAAAATGGAAAGGTCTTGTGTGTTCAGAGACCCGGGTAGGAGGGTATAGGCTGGATGGTAGAAGCTGTGTCAAGGGTGTTTCTGGAAGGCTGGGAAGGGCCAGCTATTTTCTTTTCTTTTTATTTTTTTTCTTTTTATTCTTATTGTACTTTAGGTTCTAGGGTACATGTGCAGAACATGCAGGATTGTTGCATAGGTACCTACAAGGCAATGTGGGTTGCTGCCTCCATCCCCCCCATCACCTATATCTGGCATATCTCCCCATGTTATCACTCCCCAACCTCCCTACCCCCAGCTTTCCCTCCTCTAGTCCCCCACAACAGACCCCTGTGTGTGATGCTCCCCTCCCTGTGTCCCCATGTTCTCATTGTTCAACACTCGCCTATGAGTGAGAACATGCAGTGTTTTATTTTCTGTTCTTGTGTCAGTTTGCTGAGAGTGATGGTTTCCAGATTCATCCAAGTCCCTACAAAGGACATGAACTCATCATTTTTTATAGCTGCATAATATTCCATGGTGTATATGTGCCACATTTTCCTTGTCCAGTCTATCATTGGTGGGCATTTGGGTTGGTTCTAGGTCTTTGCTATTGTAAACGGTGCTGCAATGAACACACATGTGCATGTGTTTTTATAATAGAACAATATATAATCCTTTGGGTATATACCCAGTAATGGGATTGCTGGGCCAGTTATATTCTAGCTACCCCTTTTCTCAGGAAAAAGCAGGAGTTTATAATTCTTAGGGTAGGGGAATTGATATTTTTGCCTAGTTAGCTTCTTGGTTCCGTAAAGGAATTGATGATCTCACTGGGACCTGCTGAATGGACTGGAACTATAGCAGAAGGGATCGACAGTCTCAATTCAAATGGTCTCACAACACTTAAACTCTCACTAGAATGCCGAATCGTAATCCCTCTGTCCTGATACACAACTGAGAAAACCACCATGAATCAGGAAGTAAACATCTATCATTAGTGAAAAATTTTCCAAAGAAGTAAATCTGTCAAAAAGAGGATACTTGAACTCAAATATTCACTCCTGTACCTGTATTCTTTTCTACTTTTAACTTAAACTTCTAATTTGAATACACTCTCAACTTGAAATCCGATGTCTCAGTTTTTTGCTTTCCAGACTTGGAGGAATTTCCCCAACGTCCCAGTGCCCCACTGGGTTTCACTCTGCACTGGGTCTGTAGCTTTCCAGGAGTTCTATTGCTTCCTCTTCTTTCTTTCCCGTTTTTGCAAACATGGTGACACAATGACTATCCCTCCCCTTTTATGAAACCACATAAAGTCATAACAAGCAGATGATCATACTCCAGCATGGACTTTACAGTTATTTTATTATTATATTTTTTATGTGTCTTGTGGGAGTGTGAGATGGAATTCATCTCAAACTTACTGCATTTCTAGTTGAAAGTATGTAATCTCTAGTTACTTTCTCATTTCTCTTTAGGTATTGGTACAACAAAGATAATCAATTCCTGAACCTGAATAAAAGATTTGTTGGATAAGGATGAAAGAAGATGAGGATTTTCAAAAGAGGAATTTCTCTTTCTCTTTTAACCCCTTCAGAGAGATTCATCCCTTTATTCTCACAATTATGAAACAAAATGTCATTTTGTTCTTTGAAAACCTGAAATTAAATTTGAGACAAAAGTTGTTATTAGTAGAGTCACTAGATAGGAAAAAGAAGACATATTCATTGTAAGCAGCATTTTCTAATGACAAATAGCTTCAAAATTTGTTTCAGATGTAAAACACAGCCACCAAAGAGTGCAATTGCTGCATTGCAATTGTATGGTAAGACTATGTTTTGCTTTGTAGGAAATTTTCAAATCCTTCCAAAGCAGCTGTATAATTTTTCCTTCCCACAGGCCATAAAGTAGAGTTCCTGTTGCTCCACACCCTCACCAGAACTTAGTGTTGTCTGTGTTTTGGTTTTGGATTTTTGCCATTCCAGTTGGTGGTATCTTCTTTTAATCTGCAATTCCCTAATGACATATGATGTTGAAGATGTTTTTATGTATTTATCTCCCATCTATATACCATCTTTGGTTTACATATAAGTTTATATCTTTTCCCCGTTTTTACATTGGGTTGTTTGTTTTTTTAACTTGATATATTAAGAGTTTTTGGTATATTTTGGATACAATTCCTCTATCAGATATTTGTTTTGCAAATACTTTCTTCCTGTCTGTGGCTTATCTTTTCATTTTCTAAAGGGATCATACTTTAAAAATGAGATATGTTGTCATGCACATAAGCAGTATTCTTGATTTCATGGGAATGCTCAGTTATAATGTTGGGAAAGAGGAAAAGGAAAACTTAAAAGTTAAATTCTCATAACTATGAGAACTTAAAGAGAATGATCACAGGAGCCAGACAGAGGTTATGTGAATTGTCAAATTTTGTGGAATAAAGTGGACATCATGAGTGTTTGGTTAATTTGTCTCCATTTAAGAGACAGCCCCATCCTGGTGGGGCGTGTATGCCCTTGTTTAGGTCTGGTGCTCGTGATCTTTCCTTCCGAAACTTCTACCTTGCACTTCATTTCATTCTTCTAAGATCATTCTCTCTTGATGTATCTCCTACCATTTATATCACCAAAACCCCACATTTGATGCCCAACGTGCAGTACTGAATCACGGGCTTGGGTTTGAGTGCCAGAGAGATTGGGCCTCAGCACTCAGCGTTGTGGCTTAAGACGGGTATGACTTTAGGGAAGTCGTTAGCCTCCAGCAGCCTGTTTCTTTGTGTGCCTAGCTCACAGTTTTACTGAGAAGACTGTCATATGAAGCATTCAACACTTTGGCTGGCACCGGTGCTCAGCAAATGCAGGTTTTCTTTTCATCCACCTTTCTTTTCCACGATGTTCTCTCTACCTTTATAGCCTACACCCTTTTGTTTGTTAGACTAACAATTTTCCTTGAGTCTGAATATTTCTCTAAAGAACATTGTGAGCATTCCTTCCTCCTCCTGTTGTCTTCCTCTCTTTTAAATGTCCCGTGGTCAGTCCCTGTGTGGTCTTTTCTGGTCTCAAGATGAAGCTCCCACACGACACAATTGAGGGTATTTCTTGGATCTGCACCTTCTTTTTAGCTTTTGGTATTTTTGTTATTTCTAACTTTTCTACTCTTTGTAGGGGCTCTGAATTAAGGAATTCAGTGACGTAAGCAAAGATGAACCACTGTGTCCCTAGTATTGTGACAAACAGAGAATCAAAAGATATAAATTTTCCCTTCAAATTGATGATCTACTCAGGAAGACATGATATGTACACACAAAATAGATTTCAACATTAGACAGTGTGTGTCTAAAGGTAAGGTGCGATCAGAATGTGAGCTGATGGCTTCATGGTTTTCACTGGAATATCAATCACATGGGTAGCATATCTTGGCTAACGGAGTTGAGGGAGATGAAGATGGGGTTGATAGTGAGGGACAACAAAGAGAGAGGATGATTCAGTCTGTGAATAGAGTCGGGAGGAGGAGGCTGGTGATCTTTGGAGGATTCTTGAAAGAAGTTGCTCTAAGGATTACAGGAGAACCTGACCATCAGGCACAGGCTCCTGGAACAGGAGAGCTCCTTTCCTCCCTTCCCACTTTCTCTCTGTAATTTACTTTCCGGTTTTTTTTTTTTTTTGTCATGAACATATGACTAGTGACAACTGTGATATGCAGGACTTAAACCATGTAATTATTAAGTCAATACTTAAAAACATTCTATTTTGTTATAAAGAGGATTTATGAGAGCGTACAAAGCTAAAAAGAAAAGTAAATAAATAGGAAAAATAAGACATTAGGAAAATAAACATGTGGGACATTAGGTGGATTCACGGATGAAGCTAGGGCACAAAATTCATCCTAGAATTCACTACACTTATTGGAGATGGTCCTGTTTAGGAACTGATTAAACAAAAGTGAATATAGTTGTTCACAAAATTTCTAGGATTCATTAGGTAATGACCAGTGGTACAGAAGAAAATATTCATTCCTGATACTAAAGCCATGAGAAGCTTTTTCCCCATGGTATTTACAGATTAAAGATTCAGAATGTAAAAACCTGACTTTGACTTTTATAAGAATTTCATTGTATTATAGGAAGGAAGAAAGAGAATATATGCTAAACAGAAACCATCATACTCAATTTTTTTACATCAAAATTACAAGGTTTATTTTCTACTTGAATACATCAAAGACTCCTCCAGCATTTCTTTATGACTCACAAGGCCAAGGAGGGGATCTCATGTTACTCAGGAAGGGAAGATGGGAGATCTTGACATTCAACTTCAAAAATCATCTTCTCTCCTCTCTCCTCTTCTGCGAGACACTGAATTGCTTCCTCTCAAAATTAGTATGTTGAAGGCCTAAGCCTCAGTACCTCAGAATAAGCTTGTATTTAGAGATAGGGCAGTTAAGTTACATGAGGCTATGAAGGTGAGCCCTACTCTATTGTGACTGGTGTTCTAGTAAGAATAGGAGATGTGGACACACAGCGAGATGCCAGACCCAGGTATGCACAGAGACGACCATGTAAGCACATAGCAGGAGGGCTGGCATCTGCAAGCCAAGGATGGAGCCCTCAGAAGAAACCAAACCTACTGATATCTTGGTCTTGGACTTTCAGTCTCAAGACTGGGAGAAAAGAAATTCCTACTATTTAAGTTACCCAGTCCGTAGTATTTTGTTAGGGCACCCCTAGAAAATTAATACACCTTCCAGTTGCTCTTCTAGGGCACAACAGAATTTCCCTGGCTCAAATTTACTGTGATCATGTTAATATTTTCTTTAAAAACCAAATGTTTCTACTTCTTATTCTGATTTTCACAGTCTTTGAAAATTTAGTCCCAACACGTCTTACCCTATTTAACTAACACTATGTAGAACTCGTCCAGCAAAATTGCTTAATACATCACCCTCCTTCACCCCCAGGTGTCCTTTGGACTTTGTATGTTCATCTCTCCTCTTATTCTACCTGAACTGTTGCAATTTTGATTTTTAATCCATCAGGGTGCATCTCAAATACACACTCATCTACAAAGCCCTTGGTTACTTCAGCACATCCTCCTCTCCTGAATTTTTGTAAGATATTGTCATTATTTATTCATGTCTTATTCTTTTCTTTTGAAGGTAAGATCTTAGAAGGCACAAATCACATTTTTATATCTATGCATAAAGTTCCCAGCACAACACCTTCTGAAGAGAAGGTACCCCATTCCTTCATTTATTCATTCACACATTCTATTAGCCACATATTGTATTAATTTGTAGGGGATGCAACAGAGGACAAACAGATGTGGTCTCTGTCATGTGGAACTTACTTTCCATTTGAGGCACAGATAAATGAGTAATCAAGCAGTCGTGCTGTTGCCAGCACCCCGCTGGGGAAAGATGCTGTGATCTATGATAGGTAGTATGCTTAGAGAAAGCCTTCTGTGGTTGTGCCATTGACGTAAAATCTGAAGAAACCAGCCCCATGGCAAGGGATAAGCAGGGGCTGAGCACCTGGGGCAAGGGTGCATTTGGCATGCTTCACCCTGGCGTACTGAGAGCTCTGTGAATAAGAGGGAGGCTGGAGAGGAAAGCCAGGGCCAGGTCCTGCAGGGCTTAAGTCCTTTTGAAGCCTTCAAAGGATATTAAGCAGGGAAGTATTCATAATGCCATTCTAGCACCGCTGCTGTATGAAGGATGAATTGTCAAAGCAGAAGCATGGAGACACGTTAGGAGGCTATTGTGGTACTCAAGTTACAAGTGGTGGCTCATGAATGGGGGTGGTGATAGGAAAGAAAGAGAGAAGTGGGTGGGCATAGGGTATCCTGAAGGTAGAACTTGTAAATGGATAGGATGTGAGGAAGGAGAGACATCAAGAATGATCCCCAAATTTCTGTCTCCACTAACAGTGTTTTTACATTTTACAATTTTTTTATTGAGAAGTGGGACTTGAGCACTAAAAACAATCTTATCACACACACACACACGCACGCACACACGCGCACACACCCACACGCATGCACCCCCACACATGCACACGCACACACACGCACACACGCACACACACGCACACACGCACACATGCAAATCTCCCAACTTTACTACCATTGGGGATAACTTAATAATTAAGTACATGTTCTTCCAGACCATTTTGGTGCGTGTGTGTGTGTGTGTGTGTGTGTGTGTGTGTGTGTTTGTAGTGAAAATAAAAAGTATGTTACTTAAAAACCAACTATAGCTATTTCTACCTTCCACGGGTATAATATAAATCTGTCTCAGGTAAAGAGTATTTTGCTGAGAAAAATCATCTTTATTGGTGTTTTTGATGAGTGTGACCTGGTGAGAGAGGGGAAGACAAAGGGAGAGATGAATTACTCTGCATGGTAAAGTATGGAGACTAATACATAAGCAGTCTTTCTCACAGGTTCAGAAAAGAAAAATAGGAGGACATACATGCACGGGGCATCAAACATGAGGCCTGAGAAAACTGTTGGCATGTAAGGCATTATCTGCGGTGGAGGCGGTCAAAGACCATTAGGATAGCAATAATTAATATCTCTATAAACTTCTCAGCTCCACTATACTTCTTCCTAAACTGCCATGAAGATTTAATTACACAAAACAGACTGTGTTAGGGAATAAAAAGAAGATTGGCATTCAGGGTGGGAAAGGCGGTGTTAGAAGGGGAGTGAGAGCCAGGTAGTCGTGGAGAGCCAGGCTGCAGCATGAATTGACGGAGGGGCAATCGGCAGTGCTCTGTTTTTCTGTCCTATGACTAAAGAATTCCCTCAGTTTGGAACCTGGTGGTTTGAGAACTGGACTTGGGCCATTTTATTTGGGTAGTTATAGAACATGCTTCAGAAGGCTGGAGTGTTTAGGGATCTAGGCAGTGAAATCTCACCGTGTACATATTGATCATTTGAGAGCCTTCCCATGCATCTCCAATGTATTTCTGTTATAGATAACTCTCTCTGTAGCTGAACATATTTCCTGAACATTCTTGACTAGGTTTCTAGACATAAAATGAAATTCTTATGATATATTTCTGGGCTGTGAGTCATAGTTCCTTCATCACTTAAAAAACATCAGCATCTCTGGAAAGGTATGGCCATGCTGGTAAGGGGCAGGGAATCTCCGAAATTTCAGTCCCAGATGCCCCATAAATAAGAGATGGCAAAATTGTTGCATCACTTTTAAATTAGGTTCGTTTCAATTATGCCAGCTTCTTCATTTAATTATTCTGTAACTGAAAGGTCACTAGAAACCAAGAGAAAAAAGTAGTGTGGAAACTGAAAAAGAAAGGTTTAACCAATTTCCATTCAAACAACGATCCCTTCTTGTGTGTTTTTTTCCCCCCCTTTGGGGAGGTGATAAGGCAGAGAGAGGTTGTGGGGAACAAGGTGGTTATTGTTTTTGTGAAACTCTTTGGTTTTGACTCTGACCTTTATCTTATAGTGGAAGGTAGGGCGTTCTGTATTAAATGGAAGAAACTTGTGGTTAGGGAGTAGAGAAGCAGTTATTGGAGAGCCTGAGATATGGTCTAACAGAGACTCCAGACTGGCTGGGGAGAATCACTTAGCAGCAGTGTGTAAGCTCTAAGTAGGACAATAGGGTGACTTGTCACTGAATTCCAAGGATCAATATTGTTGAGGTATGTCATAAGCCTGAGAAATCTGATTTATTGCCAGCCTTGTTCAATATCACTCTTTCTCCTCCTAGCTACATTTGTAATTCCTCTTGCTTCTCATTCTCCCAGTTCAGGAAAATGCTGGCATCTTCAGATGTCTTCAGAAAAGACAGGTAGGGTTCCTCAAGTCCATACATAGCCACATCCTCCCAAACGTGGCTATTGCCATAAGCTCTCCTATATCCTCAGAAAGCGGGAGGAATAAAGAAAGAGACCTAAACAGTTTTGAGATCAAGTTCACCGTTTAGTATTCCCTAGGTTTTTTGTGTGTGTTAGTAAAAGTGGGGCTCTGTTCTTGTTTCTGTAGTTGACTTTGGGAAACTTCTGAAGAACCTAGGTGTTTTATTTTTGTAATAAAGTACCTGTTGGCATTGTGGGGACTAAACTACTTTGACTGTATTTCTATAATATTAACATAATATATAATTGTTGCTTTCACCCATTATAGTTTATTGTTCTAGGTTCTGTGTTTGCACGCTGACATGATGTAATTGGTTCAGCTTGCTTTTTTGTTTTCGTGAAGATTATGCCTTGTCAGTTAGATCTGTCACTCTATAGGGAGCTATTCAGAAAGCACAGTTGCAATAGGACAGCAAATTATTGATGAAAGTAATGATTCTGGCAACTTGTCAGAAGGGAAAACCAAATAACCAAATGAATAAATCTGTTTTCCCCTTTCCTACAAGTTCAATTCATCTCTCTCCCACAGAATCCACTGTGAGGCTTCAGAAGGTGTTGCCCCTAATCCTAGCTGGGGAATTCCTTGGTTCTTTCCAACAATTATGGTTTACCAGGAACTGTCCTTACTCTGTGCTATGATCTATGTCATCAGTAATACTGTGCTTGCTCAAGAAGTTTCCTGCTTATGGGCTTGTATGCTTACCAAACTTACAGCTCCTTGAAGACCTGGGTAGCATCTTCTTCATCTCTTCATCCTCGAGGCTGATACAATGTAAAGGAAGACTTTGCCTAGAGGTGCCCAGGAGTTTAATTTGCATGCCCACCTCAGGAAACCTGCTATATGAGTGCAGACCAGAGGAACTGTTTGCATTAGGATCTCCTAGGCTAACTGGAGAGAGACATCCTGGAATTGATGATACCAAATAAAGAGTTATTTAGATAGAGAACCATGACTTGCAGGATAGGAAGAGAGACGTCTCGGGAGATGGGCAGGGTGTGCCAGTGGAAAAAAATGCTGTGGTAGCTGGGATGCTGGCTTGTAATCAGGGGGATCAGTTTTGAGTTTATCCTGGTATGGTGTTACTTTAAGCATTGTGGCCTAATCTTTGTGACTATGTCCCGGATTCTTTGATAAAGAACACTGTGAGATAAAACACTAAACCTTCTTTGTGTATGGACTCAGAGCTAGGGCAGAGGAGGTAGGCATCATCTTGGTGAGGCTTGCAACTACTGTGGGCTGGTCTCTCATTTTTGGTGGGAGTAGGGCTCCATAGCCAAGTGGCCATTGTTTTATTCAGAAGAGCACCAGCTATAGGGATAGAACCCACAGTGAGACTGAACAGCATCCATTCAACAAAGCATAGTTCGGAGGCTGGGGCAGCCAAAGATACTGTAGTTGCTACCCAGCATGGGCGAGGGGGCTGGGGTTGCAGCTACCTAATTGCAGTAATCATAGACCCCTTGAGTCAGGGAGTTGACTTTATGAGAACAGATGGAGGAGCTTAGCTTCCTTAACAAGTCTGTCATTCCACCTCTTCAGTGAGAACAAATAATTTGGTAGTTCCCAAGGGAAAATCATGCTCTTGGGCAGAGATGCCATTTTCCCATGAGGGAGGTGTGTTTGACCAAGTCTGTTCTCTGTATAAAAGGTCTCTTCAGATTAGATCAAATGCTCAGTTGGGGTTTGCGTAGGGGCAACCCACAGGTGAGAAGCACCTCACTTGGGTTTGTATTTGAGTGGGTTGAGCCAATAGGGAGGGTTGTGAGGAGCCTAGTGGGCTTCAGAATGTCAGTTTCAGTCCCATGTAACTGGTTGGCTGGCTGCCCCCCTGCTGCTCTGTTTCTAGCAAAGCTCCACATTCAACCTTTGAAAGTGTTCTCACATGTAGATCCTGTTTATGTGAGAAGTTTGATCTAACGCCCACACTCACACAAGTGCTTTAATTATGTACTGGAAGGGTATCCTCTTGCTCCTACCCATTTCTTAATACTGCACAGAGCAAATATGCTGCTGTGTTCTGTACACCCTGAATTTCTAAAGTGGAGTCATCTCACACAAAACTTTCCATCTCTCAGCGGGTACTGTTCTGACCAGCTGACCTATATGGCTTGCATTGTTGCCATGTTGGGAGTTACTGATTAAAAAGAAAATAAAATTAATCAAGGTGAATTGCTTACTTCTCTACATTAGATTTCTTTCATTCTGATGCTTTTCTTCCTCTCCTCTATTATCTTTATACTATATCGCTTTTCGGTAAACCAGAATGAATTACTCAACAAAATATTATGTAAATATGAGACATCTTTTTGTTTAAAAATTGTTTTCCTGAATTGCAACACATTTTCTTTTGAAAATGCTGTGGTAACTAATGACTCCCAAATCCAAGTGGGATACTATTTCTTGCTGAAGATACATGTTCATCACTGACCAGCTGAGGCTGTAGTCAATGTCACCTTCATTGTGGGACCCAGGATGACAGCGTGGCCTCTAACTGGAGTGCTACTGGGCTCATTGGAGAAGGAAGTAGGGCCTAGTGATCACATTGTATCTCTTAAAGTTTCTGCTTGTAAGTGAAAAGAAGCTTTTGAAGCTTCCCTGCTTAAATTCCCCTATGAATTCTTTCCAGGGTTTATTTGACACCAAGAGAGATCATCCCTTTTGTAATGCTAGATATAGGGAGAACTGGGCTTTGAATAGTATGTGACCCATCACTACTTGGGGTTGCTGCTGAAGACAAGTCAGTTACGCCCCTTTAGTGGTGCTTGTCCACTGAAGCAGCATCCCTTGGCCGTCCAAACACCTCCATTTCTGTAGTGGCTACACTCAGTCTCTACGGATATGGCTTTAGCAGAACACTCTTTTGGTTAACATATGCAGACACATCCAGAGGCACAAGCGCATCAATACTGAGGTCTGGTCAAAGAGCCAACATTCACTGTTCTTCCCTGTAAACCATTGTGATGCAAGTGGCAACACAGTCTTTTTAGAGCTTCTCAAAATTCAACATCTTTTATATGTTTTTCCTATAAAAATACTACCTTACTATAGCAGATAACAGGTAACTGTTCATGAAACCATTTTATTTTCTTCCTGGTCACCCAGGAAGATTCCATTTTCCAGTCCTCCTTGCATCTAGGTCGAATCTGTGATGAATTCTGCCTAGAGACTGACTATAGGCCCACATGCCCTACCTTTCCCAGGCCTTGCTATAAACCCTTTCCTGTGAGATCTTCCATGAGCTCTTCACATGTTTGGAAATAAAGGATTCCAAAATTCACATCACAAGTTGGGAACAGCATGAGTCTTAAATCACTAGTTAGAGGAGAGCCATCCAGGAGAGTGGTTAACCTACATTGGAGCTCATCTGCATGAGAAATTTTTATTTTGTGAGTTTCTGAGATTTGGAATCTACCCGTTATTGTGACAGAGCCTATTCTTCTTTAACCAATGTCCGTATTACTCAAGGCATTTAGCCCTCCCTCAATATCACTCAACTTTTCTGCATAACCAAGAGGAGCCTTCCAACTTGAACAGAAATAGTTTGCTTTAGGGGGCCTTGTTTAATGACTCCCATTCATTAAAGAGGTTGGCAAGTTATAGAACCTACATCAGTCAGCTTGGCAAAGTTATACTGTGGTAACTAATGACCCCCAAATCCAAGTGGGATATACAGATTTATTTCCTGCTCAAGTTACATGTCCATCACTGACCTACTGAGGCTCTGGTCCATGCCATGTTCACTGTGGGACCCAGGATGATGGCATGGCCTTTAACTGGGTTGTTGCTGGGCTTATGGGAGAGGGAAATAGAACCTAGTGATCACATGCTGTCTCTTAAAGCTTCTGTTTGTAAGTGAAAAAACATCACTTCTGCTTGCATGTAACAAGCCAAAGCAAATCACATGGCTAAAGCTAATGTCATGGAGGATAATACATAATCCTCCTATAGGGAAGGACATCACAGAAAGGGGAACTGGAATATTTGGAAGAATAGTAAGCCATCTATCACAACCCTCAAAGGATGCTCTTCTTACTTTATGTCTTGAAAGTCACCTTTCGTTTTTATTTATTTATTTATTTATTTATTTATTTATTTATTTATTTATTTATTTACTTATTGAGACATAGTCTTGCTGTGTCACCCCGGCTGAAGAGGAGTAGCACAATCATGGTTCACTGTAGCCCTGATCTCCTGGGCTCAAGTAATGCTCCTGCCTCAGACTCCCTAGTAGCTAGGACATAGGCATGTGCCACCACACCTAGCTAATTTTTAAAATTTTTGCTAGAGAGGAGGTCTCACCATGTTGCTCAGGTTGGTGCTGAACTCCTGAGCTTAAGTGTTTCTCCTGCTTCAGTCCCCATGCTGGCATTACAGGTGAGAGCCACTGCACTCAGCCTATCTGGTTATTTTTAAAAGGTACAGATTAGCTTGCTGGTGAGACCTTGCTTAATTTAAATTCTTTGGAAATATATCCTTCCCAAGCACTGAGTCTAGAGATAAACAACTATATTCATGGAAAGTCAAGAGTGTTAACTTAGTGCTCCTCAAATAACATTGTGACAAAGGCTTGCGTTAGCATCATGATATAACTTTCTTGGGCTGTATTAGTTTTCTATCATTGCTGTATTCTGAAATTTAGCAACTGAAAACATCATACATTTATTATCTGACTGTTCTGTAGCTTAGAGGTTCAGGCAGAGCACCTGAGACTGCTTTGAGTCTCACAAGATTGAAATGAAGATGTCAGCCTCTAGGGATGAGCTGGCTTCTAGGCTTGCTCAAAATTTTGGCCACATTCAATTCCATGCCATTGTAGGACTGAGTGATTTGTTTCCTTGTTAGCTGTTGGTCCAGAGTTGTGCTAGTTTCTGGAGCGCACTTGCATTCTCTGATGCATATCCCTAGCGACAGTAGTTGTAGTTCTTTTCATTCTTTTTCTCTCCATGACCTTCCCTTCTTCCTCACTGCTCCTCTGCCTACCTCCTCTGCCACATCTCTCTGTCTTCTGTCTCGGTTTCTGCCTCTAAGGGTTTTATGTGTTTACACTGGACTCACGCAGATAGTCCAAGATAACCCCCTATTTTGAGGACAGCTGATTAGTAACCCTAATACCATCTCTTCACAGCAGTACCTAGACTAATGCTTGATTGAATAGCCAGAGTGTGGAAATCTTGGTGAGACACAGATGTATCCTTAGAAGTCTGCCTATCTTATTGGTTGTAGGTATATCTGTGTACCAGATCATTACTCAGAAAAATGCCTTAAACCTTTTCATATGGCAGTCAAGTCTGGTAGGTTCTCTGGTATAAAAATTCTACTCCCTAGAAAAGAAAATTTTGTAGGCAAGGATAGTTCCCCTGACCAGATGTTGAAGACAGGGATAGAACTTTATATCTTTCTTCCCTGAGGACCTCATCCAGTTCCCCATGACCAGTAGACAGTCCATGAATGTTTATTGCTGCTGCTGCTGCTGCTGCTGCTGCTGCTGCTGCTGCTATTCTGGCTGCTGATGAACAGAAGAGGCCCAGGTCACCTATGTTTCAAGCAGATTATGAAGCCCTGTGCCATGTGTAGCAGAGTCTTTGTAAATAGCCTGTTTCACTTAATTCACAGAAATGGCCACCACAAGATGGCTCAAAACCTCTTCCCATTCCGTCATTCAGCATCAGCTTTGCTAAGGAATAGGGGTGAAGATATTTGCATGTTATTTATTGGCAGAAAGCCTGAAAGCATAATGTTTTCTAAAATTAATAACAAAAAATTTAGGTGCATTCTAGCGGGAAGACTCTTTTCTTCCCCACCCGTATTTCTCTGAGCCCATATGAAAAGGAAGTTCCACGTATCCTTCCATCCTTTCTGGGAAGTTCCTGAGAGGGGATTTCTGTGTTTCTTTCTATCACTAGCATGGTATTCTCTAAGGGAGGAGGAGTAGTTAACCTGATGGGTAAGAGTCTGTTATCTTCTAGGCCGAGTCCAGTGTCCTAGAAGGTATGATTTGCTTTAAAAGCAGGAACAGACTTCACACTTTCTCTCCTGCACTGACCACAGCATGCAGAGGTAAGAACAGTATACTCTCTGCTCTTCTTCTTTTTGTACAAGAGTTGCAGCTGGGTCAGGCTGGAGCGGATCTGGAGGTGCTTACTCTCCTGGGCTTTCTTGGCCTCTGTGTACAGCTGCTGATAAGCCTGTGGGGCAGCTAGTTGGGTAAAAACCCATGTCATCTTCTTGGTAGGCCATATGCTACCCAGCTCTGGATTTAGGAAAGCCCTGTTTTGGCCTCAGCTATAAGCTGAGTGTTTTAGCTGGGAACTCTGTACTACAGGAATTACTGAGTTTTCATTAATGTATATTTACTCTTCTTTTAGCTCACCGTAGATTTACCCAATAGTTAGTTACAACCCAGAGAGGAGTTGGGGACTGTGATTAGACTCATCTTGATTCCAGCATTATAAATACTCCTATAATCTTAGAGTCACAAGTAGGACATTTTTGGAGTATGGTACTAAATTCAGAATCCATACAGGAAAAGATGACTAGATTTGATTACCATATTAGCTAGACAGTTAATATTCTTAATATTAAAATCATCTTCAAAATGATACAAAAATGATGAAAACCTCAAATCAAAGATGGTCAAAAGATATATATTGTAATTAATTAAAGAAGAAAGAGGTAAAGAAAAACAGCCTCTTCTTTTCACTGTCCTTATGCTATCCCTAGATAATCTCATCTAGTCTTTTTTAATTTTAATTTTTGTGGGTACATAGTAAATATATATATTTATGGAGTACCTGAGATGTTTCTCACCTAGGCTTGTGGCTTACTACAATCTACAGGCTGATTCCCAAATTTTTATCTCCAGTTCTGATCTCTCCTTAGAATTTCAAATTAATGTATCCATCTGTTCATTGACAGTCATTTTAAACTTACCGTGTGTAAAATGAAGCTGTTGATTTCCCAGCCTGTCTGCCCTCCCCTCAAACCTTCCTTCTTTTTCATTGCCCCTATAAATAATCTATCAGCAATTTTGCAGGGTCTACCTTCCATATTTCTTCATTCTGTCCTATTTATTCTTTGGTTTCTGCAACGAACCTAGTCCCTAGTTCAAATGACCTATTCTCTCTGCTTCTACCCTCATTTCTTCCAACCTATTCTTGTTATAGTAGCATTCAGCAAACCTAAGTCCGATATATTTATCCCCCGTTTAAAAGCTTTCAGTACCTTTCCACTTCACATGGAGCAGCGATTTCCAAAACAAAGGCAGTTTTATCTTGAGGTAACATTTAGCCATGTCTAGAAACATTTTTGTTTGTCACCATGGAGTTTGGGGAAGGAGCAAGGTCTCCTACAGGTGTCCAGTGGGTAAAGGCCAGGAACGCCACCAAACACCCTCCTGCAGTGCATAGTATAGCCTCCAACACCACGACATCTTTCAATCTGAAATGTCAATAGTGCTGAGGTTGAGGAACTCTGTTATAGAATCAGGCTCCTTATTTTGGGCTATAAAGCCTTTTGGAATCTGTCCTGCCTCATTCTGAACCTCATCTTCTGTCACCTTTCTCTTCTTTTTCTCTTCCTTCTTCACAAAGGCCTTTCTTCCTTAGAACATGCCAAGCTGGTCTCTGTCTTCGGGCATTTGACTTTGCTATTGCATGTCCCTAATTTTTTTTTAGTTGTGGTTTTTCACCATCATTAACTTTTTTGTTTGTTTGTTTACATGTTGTATTAGTTTGCTGAGGTTGCCATAAAATACAACAAAAATAGTGGCTTAAACAACGGGACTTTGTTTTCTAGCTCTTCTGGATTCCAGAAGTCTGAGATCAAGATGTTGGCAGGATTGGTTTCTTCTAAGGCCTCTCTCCTTGACTTGTCGATGGTTGTCTTCTCCCTGTGTCTTCACACTGTCTTCCTTCTGTACCTGAGTTCCAGTTTTCTCTTCTTATAGGGACATCAGAGATATTGGATCAGAGACCTGCTGGTAGCCTCATTTTAACTTGGTTACATCTATCAAACCTGTCTCCAAATATATCCACCTTTTGAGATATTGGGGATTAGGACTTTGACATATGAATTTGGTGGTGAGGGGGTCACCATTCAGTCCAAGACTCATATATATTGCTTATATTTTCCCTGCTAAAACGTAAATGCCATGGTGGAGAAGACCATCTATCTTGTCTGATACTATATCTAAAACACTTAGATTGATAGCTGGTATAGAGTTAGTACTCAATAAGCTTTTGCTCAATAAATGAATATACTTGACTAGTGAATTGTATGATTTGGCTACTGATAACATGTGAAAGCAAGGCAGAGAAAAAATCTTGGCTGTTTCCCAGGTTTGTAGTTTAGAAGATTGAAAGGCTAGTGGTATCCTTAAACATGATAGGCAGCACAAGAAAAAAATCGGGATTTGGGAGAAAAGCTTTAGACATGCTGAGTGAGAAATACTGGAAATATATTCAGATGGAAAAATCAAGAAGACCTGTAGATATATGGCCTGGAATGGAATGAAGAAATCTTGGTCAAACACGTAGATTTGGGGCTCATCAATTTATGGGGAGTAGTAAAATCTAGATAGCAGATGAGATTATTCAAAAAGAACATGCATAGGAAGAAGCCTAGTACAGAAGCAAGGAAAACACTAATGTTTAAAGGTTGAGTGAGGAAAGCAAAGTTTAGTTGAGAAGTGTTAGGAGGCAGGAAGGAAGGAAGGAAGAAGTGAGGAATCAGAAGCAAAGGGGAAAAGATATTGAATGGAATGATCACCTATGTCAAGGGATAAAGTATTTCTCAGACTCTTTCAAGGAATAAACTTTCCATGATTTACTCTTTGGAAAAAGTGGTCAATTTAGTGAGGTAAATGCTGAAATTTACATACTTCCCTTGTAGAATTTTCTAAAACATTGGCATAATAATGTATCTGAGAAATCTTGCTGTACAGAAACACATACATTTTAATTTCCAAATTAAAGTTTCCAAAGCTCGTGATTTGGGCACATATCTCTCCCTTTCCCCCCTACATAACAGCTATTAATAGTAGTACAAAGAACTGGATCTCCAGGATCGCTCTTGTGAAACAATGTTATCACATAAACAGTTAGGTAAACATTGAGAGGATTCCTTTGCATTTGACAATTAGGGGCCTTGTCTGAGTGGTTTCCATAAAGTGGTTGGGCCTTAAGGGTGAATAGGAAGGGACAGAATTAAAGCAGTGGGCATAATCTGCTCCTTCTATAAGCTTGATCTCAAAGAATAGGAAGAAGATAGGGCAGAATCTTGGGTGGATGGTTGTATAAGGTTATATAATTATTTTTTAATGGAAAGGATATGACTAGGTTTATAGATAGTAGAGAGATTGAGGAATAGTAGCAAGAGGAGTTCAACAAACAATAATCAATAGTAAAAAAGGTCTACAAGGAGAAGGGAGAAACTTAAGATCAAGAGAAGTTTCTTCCCTTTTCTGGAGACTGGAGAAAATAAAAGGAGAGGCTGCAGTGGTAGATGTAGGGTAAGAGGTTGTGGAAGCCCATGACAGACTTCAGTTTCTCAGACAAGAACATGTGCTCAGAATTTGTCTTTAATGCTGAAACAAAGGTGCCCTCCCTTTCTTTCCCCTCCACCCAAAAAAGGTCATGTATGATATCGCTCATGTAAAATCCTTTCTAAATGTCATGATTATTACGCTATGGTCAGGGCATCACCTCTTTTTTGTACTACTATATAGGCATCATTGTTCTGACCTTTAATCATCTAGTTTCCTTCAGGTCTCTGCTTCTGGAGCAGACTTATTTTATGCATTTCTGTTTCCTACTACCTTTTACAGAGTGGAGTGTTATAAACGTTGATTAGTGAGTCACAGTCAGCATCCCAGTCCATCCTCAACTGAGAATCAGTTAATTGCCTTATTATAAATTGAAGAATCCTAGTACCAGGGTATAGGTACACAATTCAGTTCTGTACACTTTCAGTGGTAAATCTTTTCTAGAATTTTGTCCTGATCTTATTTCTCTACATTCAATTTTCATGATTCATGCCCAGCTTAGTTGATTTTTATCCCAAATCACTCTACCTGGTTGCCCCAAAGTATGCTATCTTTGTATATAAAACACTTATCAGAGTGCAAGATACAAAGCAAGTTTAATAAATGGTAGTTGTCCTTATTACCATTATAATGGGATTCAATTCAATGAAGGAGAGCTACATTCCCAAAGTTGCAGTTTTATATTTCTTGATTATCTACAGTCTTCTAGATCTTGCCCTTTCTGTGCACGTTTTCTTTAATATTTTTCCCTTATGAACTATGTAGTCCTTTTCATCCCACTGTTTTAATTGTTAACACCAATTCTTTCATTTGTATTTATTTATTTAATTTACTTAATATACATATTTATACTTCAACATTTTCCCTAGCCAGCATTTATCATCTTTCATTTTTCCATATTTCAGGCACTCTGAAATGTCATTCTTTTATTCATTTCTTCCCCAATTATCAGTTGCCAATAAGCCTGAAAGCCATCATTGTAAAATTTCCATGTACACAGCAATACTTCTTTGTTGGACACTTACTATGTACTACTTACTATTCCTGGTATTGAAGACACAAGCATGGTAAATTAAAAAATAGTCACCTTCTATATGGAGCTCATATTCTAGTGAAAGAGTTACACAATGAACAATTCAGAATTAGGTAACTAATGAACTTGTAAACATTAGTTTCTTAGGTGGGTCACCAGATAGTAGAAAACTAACTTATAAAGAATGTGTGGCTTGGGTAGAAAATATTCCTGGAGCAAAGAAAGTATAGGCAAGCTGTAACTGAAATCCCAGACTAATGAAGTGAAGGAAGATAATTAGGTCATGTGGTACAATAAACCTATCAGGATCTACAATGGAAAGACTTGAAATGTGATTAACCAGGCAACGTGAGGATGATGGTGGGTAGTTATTAGAGTTATGACCATTTTGGTGAATTCCATCACTATTGCCTGAAAGCAACCTTGCTTAAGAGTTGTTGCTGATAACCCGCTAGGGATCAGAGTTTGTTTTGTTGGGATGTCAGTAGAGATGGAAGGCATTTGGAAAGCATACTTTATGACTTGGATCTTCTTTTAGATTTTTAAACAGACAGGCATTTCCCATTTTGCAGAAGAAGGCAGCTCACTTCCTAATGGATTCCAGAACCTCACCCTGTTTCAGTAGAAAAAGTCTATTGGAAAAATTATTACTTCAATTATGAAAATGCTGAGCTTTTGGTGTTTATGGAATCTTCAGTAAGAAATAGCTGCTTAGCACTTTGATATGTAGACCTAGAGTTTCATAGGGGATTGGGAGTTTCAGAGGGGAATCTTGGTTGGAGAAAGAATGTTTGATATTGTCTTACCCAATGGAAATGAATGAGATTGCCCAGAAAAGGTGTGCTGTATTTTACAACGTTTAGAGTAGATTCCAGGTAGGGAAAGAAGTGACAGTGGAAAGGGGCTAACTGTGAGAAAGTTGAGAGGGTCATTGGATTGCCGATCTGGTTAAAATAAAGAGTTGGCATAAGGAGAATAACTGAGTAAGAGAAATTGAAGAGTGAAAAGTAAAAGTTTGTATTCAGAGAGTGGGGTGACTGAATTTAGTCTTTTAAATCTGCAACTATTCTGGGTAAAACAGTTTTGGATATGCCTGGGGATGACTGAAAGTGAGGAGAGGTCCTGTGGAAAGGATTGTTAGGGAGGGCACAAAAGAGTGGAATCAAAGTGCATTGATCGCCATGAAGGTACAAAGAGATTAAGCCAGCGAGGGGCTTAGGTGTCAGAAGGCAAGTGAGGATACCGGAAACGTGACGTATGATGAGCTGTGGAATTGAGAAGACAACTGGCCGCAGCTATTCTCTGCAGAGAAGACAGGCGAGAGGCACTTAAGTTCTTCTAGAGCCAGTCGTAGCCTGGATGGAATTTTGGTTTTTGAGGATGTGGCAATGCAAATATCTGTGGGTCTTCACTGTATTGGTTCTGGGGTCAAAGTTGTTGGTGTTAGACTTTGTACTAGGGCTGCTGCATGAACTCCAGGAGCTGTACACAGTGGAATTTGAAGGAATCCAAATTATCTGTTATCCTTAAGCCCTTTCAAGTGTGTCATCTCATGGGGATTTTTTTTACAAGCTCAGACGGGTTGGGAAGCAGGGCTATATCGATTTCCAGATGCCCTATGGAGGGAATGGAGATAAAGAGTTGAAAATGGAGAATGAGAACTATTTGGTGCATCTTGTGTTGACTTGGAGGATTGAATCAGTGCTAGGAATGAAGTCAGAGCCAGGTGAGGGACCGAAGTCACTTCCAAAATTACTAAAACAAGGGGGTAAAATTAGAGGATTAGAAGATCACATGTATCCCAGATATACAATAGAACGGCTAGATATGGAGTGGGTAAGAAACAAGGTCTAGTTATTAGGGTGAAAGTAAAGGTGGGATTTGGTTATATGGCATATAGTATAGGGTTGGTTGGGTATTAACAGTATGCCTTCTTTTTTGCAGAAGGCATACAATTAAAAAACAAAACAAAACATGGCTACCATGTTTTGGACCAATTAACTCTTGGTACCTTGTGACCAGTAAGGTGACCTTGAATAGTCTGTTAAAATCTATGGCACTCTGTCTTCTCATCTGTAAAAGTTAAGCTTTTGGCTCAGGTGATCTCTGAAGTTTCCAATAGCTCTGTGATACTACATCATTTATTTTGCCTTATTCAGGTTCCATCTCTCCTCCAACAACCCCCAGGATCCCCTCTAGGGCCCCAAACTGCACTGATGAGGTCCACTGCCTTCAGGCAAGACCAGCTCTACTTTCTTCCTAACACTGTGGGGTGAAGTCACTGCAGACTTTTGGGGAGAAGTAATACATATCCTTCTGGAAAGTGAATGACCTAATTTCTCTAGAACAGAATGTGACTGTATTGTTTACATTTGGTTTTATTTTTGTTACCAGGCAATCAGTGTGGAGCCTCTTGGAATGATATATGCCAGCTGGGTTTTGTGCCTCATCACACTGGCAGAGAGAAGAGTATGAAGCCTGCTTGGAGAAGTGGAGGAGGCTGAAAAGGAGACAAAGAGTGAGGACAGAGAGACAAGATGGAAGTGGGGGAGAAAAGCAAGGATGAGAGAATGCCAGGTGGTGCTGAGAAGGAAAGGAGAGACTCTTCTGCTTGTAAAGGGCACATGATGGCAGAATCCAGCTATGCAGTGGCATCTGGCTCCAGAAATAATAGGCCACTTGGCACCTACTCCTTCAAAACGGTGAGCTTCATAAACAATCTTATTTGTGTGATGTGGATATTTCATGCCCAGCAGATGTGTTCCACAGCATTTCTTGTCAAACTCATCAAAGTGATCTGAGAGGAGGGCATTACTTACGTGACAGCGATCGGCTTTTATTTGAGACTCTAAGATGGGAGAATTCAGATTAGGTATTGCCAGTTGCATTCTTTGTCTCTCTTTTGAAATATGAGAGTTGACTCGGACTGTGGAAACTATTTTCTTCTCATTTCTTTATTACCACATATTTAGCATGGATCAACAAGCTGACTCTTAACTGGCTGGCTGAAGTACAGAAACAGTATCCTATGGGAAGGGGAAGCAAAGCCATAAACAAACTTAAACATTTCTTGATGCCATCATGGCTCTCAATGGCTGTCTTATGCTAATGGAGATTTCTCTACATCACACACACACACACACACACACACACACACACACACACACTCACACACACACACACACACACTTAGCACTTTATAAGGTGGCAAAAACCACAATTACTTTTGCACCAACCTGATAGTAATTCACTACATGTAAGGAGATTATGGAGATGCAACCTTCTTTTCCCCTTACCTTACTGGCTTCTTCCTAATAAGCTGAATTTGGGAGCGAGGGTACTCAGAGAGGGGCAAGGTTGACTTTAATTTTCCATTTGAAGGGTATCTGTAGTTGAAAGAGGACAATTCAGATGCTGGCTTTACCCATGTAGCAACAAATAACTTTTACTGTTACTTTTATGGGCTTCAGAGAGGTTACATAATCATCTCAGAAGTCCCTGCTGACTGTGATTTTTAAAGGAATGTTATTTTGCAAGCAAAGTGACTGAGAAGTAACTATAATCTTCAGGCGTAGAGAAAAGATGTGAGGTTGGTATGATAGTCTTGGGAAGATAAAATAAGCCAATGAAGATCTTATAGTTTTAGAGCTGAACTCAGGTTGGATCTTTTATCTGGTAACATTTTAAATATTCAGTGTTATTCTCTATCATTACAAATAGCCAGAATATAATTTTGTTTTCACAAGGAAGTGATGAAAGAAGGAAGAATTCAGGACAAAATTTACAAGAAATGATTCTTAGGATTGGCTACTTGACAGCTGTCAAAATAGGCTTCAGAAAGCTTAACTGTTGTATACCCATCAAAGAATGAGAGGAATTAATGAATTCGAGATGAATTCAGTATGTTCTGCAAACCTAGGAAGATCTAAATTTCATGTTGCATGAATATTTTTTAGTTTAAGAATTGGTACCAGTTACCTCATGATTGGTACACTGGATTAAGAATTAAAAGATCTGAAATTGGGATAAAGAGTGAAAGGAAGTTATGTATCTGGAGGTATGACAAAGAAAGTTTTTTAAACAACTGCTTATTATCTTTAATTCAAGGTAATTACTATTACTGTTCTCCAACCTAAAAAAATCACTTCTGCTATTTTGCTTCCCCTTCTACCCCTTTTCTTCCTTTTCTTGTACTCATATTTAACATGTTTCTGTGACAACTTTAGTAGTTAATCTGCTTATGCCATTCTGGACACAAAGGGATCGTGTCCCCATGTGTGGGAATCAGTCCCAGTGAAGGGGGAATGAAATTAAATTACAATCTCAAATCCTCAGAAGAAGTCCCTGAAGAGTTCAGCTCCTGGTTAAAATCCGTGTGTGAATTTTCAGGCCTGACCATAGGCAATTACAATGGTGTTACCCTGGCTGGCCTCATGGGGAAAGCTGCCTTCCCCATACCAGGCTTTCCAGCCAATGCACGGCAGCCTCGGGAGGGAGGGGCAGTCAAGGACTCAGGTCTCCCAGCCAATCATGTTCTTTCATATGTTTACCTTCCTAACCCAAGAACCTTCATTCCTAGGTCTCTGACACCTCAGACAGAGTTCTTCAGGTTCCTCTGCTGAAACCTTCTTATGCAGGAGGAGGGAAAAACCTTGAGGACACTTTTCTGCATTCTGACTCAATACTCAGGATTTTTCCCATTCCTAGCCTTTCTTCTCTTCCATCCACAGCACTCTTCCCTTCTATGATGACCCATCTGACTCTTAATCGGCGTGCCTTTCCGTGAGGCAAAATGAAGAGGGAGGAGAGTCAGTGCCTCCACCAGTTAACCTCTTGCTTACACCATTGCAGCACGTGATTAAAAGCTGAATCCTGTCATTTTTGACAGGTCGTTTTAATAGGCTGCTCTGATACCTGGTATTCAGCTCTCTCTCTCTGTCTCTGTCTCTCTCTCTCAGCTCAGCTGAGTTCCGGACAGTCCCAGCTTTGCCTCTTACTGGTTATGTGACCTTAGGCAAATCATTTAATATTTCTGAGCTTCAGTTTATCATTTGTAAATTTAAGACAATAATACTCCATGAAGTTCTTATGAGGATTATATGAGATGCTTGTGAAAAATACCTTACCCGGTAGATTGCGACTCAGTTCCTAATCAGAAACAGAAACAGAAACAAGCAGTGGTCACTTATCTAAGGTCCTCTAAGGAGAACTTGCACTTACATATTTTCCTACAAAGCCTTGGATTACATCATATGGCAAAGTCCTTTTATGTGTAAATGGCAGCTGTGGGTGTAATCACTTGTTAGCGTCTGTTTACTTTCTTTTTTTGAGACGGAGTTTCACTCTCATTGACCAGACTGGAGTGCAATGATGCAATCTCATAATCTCAGCTCACTGCAAGCCCTGCCTCCCAGGTTCAAGCAGTTCTCCTGCCTGTGCCGTCGGAGTAGCCAGGATTACAGGCATGTGCCACCATACCTGCCTAATTTTTTTGTATTTTTAGTAGGGACGGGGTTTCACCATGTTGGCCTGGCTGGTCTCAAACTCCTAACCCCAAGTGATCCACCCGCCTAGGCCTCCCAAAGTGCTCGGATTACAGGTGTGAGCCACCATGCCCCGCCTTTTTTTTTTTTTAATTAACATTCGCACCTCAAAAAGAAATACTACGTATATAGGGTAAGAGATTAAATATAAACACAGCAAGTTCCACCCCAGTCCTATTTCTCCAAGGCTGCATGGCCAAATGGAATCTTGAAGAGAACACCTGAACAGCAGAGGACTTATCAGTGACATCTCCGGTCTGGACTTCTGCTGCATCTTTGGCCACCTCTCCTCTTGCCTTTTGGTAAACCCCGGACAAAACACCAGTCCATGCTGAATGGCCATCCCATCAAATCCTGGCCATTGAGTCCCTCCACAGCAGCCTGGACCTCCTTGTATATGTCATACTCACCTAGAGTATACCCCTTGAGATATCCTGTTCGCCTTTTACTTTTATCATGTTTACTTTCTTTGTTACCATTTTCTGGTTAATTCTGGAAGGAATTTTTTATTTTTATTTTTATGTTATTATTATTATTTTTTGGCTTCCTGGAAGCATTTTTCTTTTATTTTGTTGCTTTTTGTCAGATACATTTCCCCCTGCTGATGTTTATGTTGTATGGTGCATATGTTAACATGGCAATAAGATATTGCAGTAAGATTACAGCTTCACAAGGGGTTACATAAATGATAGTCTCCAAACAGAAACCAGTGTAACTGCCAGAAGGGAAACCTTCAAGACTCTCAACTTCATTTTCAGTTATGTTATTAGAAAAAATACATGCTCTAATGGCAGAAGGAACTTCGGCTAAGAATCTATAGGTGATAGAGGATAACACTCAGCTACTCACAGATCTAAACAAGACAGTGTTTCCCAAGATTATAACTTATCTGTGAAAGGTACTAGAAATGACTAAATTTGGTGCCCCATATCATCCCTATGATCTCAGATGTCAGGAAAAAGCCCAGGGTCAGAAACTCAGATTGTGCTTGTGTCTGTCAGGCAGAAGCTCTAGTATGAGCTCACAGGTATCTAGAAAATTTTGCCCAAACTGGGACAGAGAATGCTACTTTCCTTAAAGCCAAACATCACAATGAGACCTTTTGCTAAGTTTATTGTTAAATTGATTCCATTTTGAGTTTATTTTCAAGTGGTATTGTACTTGAGGTTGGTGCTAAGTAGCTCTTAATAATTCTCTGATCTTAATGTTGGCTTACCTCACCATATGAAGATAGAGTCTGAGAATGGGGAGATCTCAGTGCATGGGTCAGAAAATTGGCTTTTTCCATCATATGTGAGATATTTAGATTTTGAGGGAAGAAGTGAACTTTTTCCAGTTCTGGCAATGTTTTATTTAGACTAATGAGCTCATGCTAGAGAGTCTTTCGTGACAAATATGAGCACCATCTGGGTTCCTGATACTAGCTTTGTTCCTCATCTCTGAGATGAACCATCAAAACAAGTTAGTGCTACTCAGAAGTGTTTGTATGTGTGTGCGTGTGTGTGTGTGTGTGTCGGCAAAGGGGGAGTAGGATTCCTGACACATGTTCTGCATGGTTTCTTATAAGATCCCCCAGGAGAGCTCAGCCCCAGTTGCCCACACTGATAACCTGCTTGTTAACACACCCCTTATTGGCTTTTCTCCTTTCCTTGTTTCATTTCTCCTGCTTTCTCACTTGTGTTTCTTAGATCACCTCCCAAAATAAACTACTTGTACCCAAGTGCTTGTTTCAGTGTCTGCATTTGGGTAACTCTAAGACAGAACCATTGAAAAAAAAAACCCTTGAAGGATGAAAATCTAATACAAAAATGTGTTGATACTACATGTACAATCCACATTTTGGTAAGATGAAAAATAATCAGTAAACCACAAACCAAAGAAACAAATTCTACATGGTTATCAGCACACATACCTTAGTTTATTCATTCACTTATAATTCTTTTGCAATTAAATGTCTTTTTTGAAGAGGCTGATGTCAGATTCCCTTTTCTTACAGTAAGCTGCAAACGCAAGCATTTTTCCATCTCAAGATAGCTTAATAAACCAATAGCTTGTATTCCTGAAAATCTGATGAAGTTTTTAGTTAGCCCAAGAGCTCTGAGGAAGGTGTACTGATGATGGCATCTATTTCTCCTAGATTCTTCTAGAAGATCTTCGATAGTAAATTCCTATAATATGCCCAGAATTGTGAAATGTATAATGGACTATGCAATAGAATTATGAAGGAGTTTCTTCCCTCAAAGGACTTAGAGTCTAGCTGAGGGTAGGGAGCAAAAGTACATCTATGCAATTCATAGAAACTAATACAAGTCAGTAGTAATTAGGCACCTATTGAGAATCTTTTATAGGCATACTGTAGGTGTTTTGGAGGAAAAATAATCCAATCGGTCTTTGAATACTACATAATAGTAATTCTGTCAATTCTAGGGGCCAGAACTGGTCATACTATTCAGTGGTATCCTTTCAAATTATTTTACCAATCATCTGGTTGAGTGAGAGGTGAATGTCACAAATAATTCCCCTTCTTCATTCTTCTTTTTCCTACACACCCCAGTGAGGAGAAAACCCCTTTTATCTCTAAAATTCTCATGAAAAACCAGTGAAACAGTCCAGTGATATTGCTAAGATTGGTAACCCAACACCTGCTTGACCGGTACATTTCTAAACCGCATATGTCACAATCAATTTTGCATATAGGTCAGTGTGTGGTTTCCTGCACTGTGGCTATTCTGGGGAGAGAAAGCAGGACTGTTTTCTCATGAAGAAACGTGCTCACTGAAGAAAAAACACTGAGTAGATGATGGCGTGAGAAGACATGGGAAAACCTGAAGGTCATCGTATTCATCCAAAAGTTCTTTCATTTGTTCCCTGTCCCTCCCAGGCCATAGCTCTTGTTTGGAGTGAGCTTTTCCTTTTGTAAATGAACAGGCCCCAGGCCAGAGGAAGGGTGGTGTGACCAGGTGGGGTAAGTGAGGAGATAGTGGTCATCCTGTGTGGGCTGAATGCTGATTTCCTAGTCGTTCTTACATTAATAGGGTCAAGGATTGCTGCTAAGACACCCTTGAGGACTGAGGGAGCAGGAAAGAGATCTTCAAGGGATATCTTCATGGGCTGGTAGAGGAACTTTGGAGAGGAGGGTGGGAGATAAGGCCATGGTGACTGCTAAGGGGAGGATTGTTGATTGGCAGTCCCTGTGTGGTAGATCCCGGGAAATGGCATAGGGGTAGTCTCATATCAGAATATTATACCCGTTCGTCAATTTAAGAGAAGGGCTGATTTTAAAGAAAGAACCTGGTATTTTTTTTTTTTTTCATGCAACTTTACGCTAAGGAGAAAGCTTTCATTATACACTGTTAGGTAATCTCTCCCACACAGAAGCAGTGTAAGGTAATGGTTAAACGTCTGGAGTCGTGAGCTAGATAGCATGATTTAATACAGTATTTCCACCACTTACTAGCTATGCAAACTTGGGAAATTTACTTAAACTCTCTGTGCCTCAGTTTCATCATATATATAATAGAAATAATAGAAGAATCTATCTCACAAAGTATTGAAAAGATTAAGTGAGTTAAAAGATGCAAAATGTTTGACACATAGTAAGCACTCAATAGTTGTTTCCCATGGAAATTATGTGCAAACTGACCCCCAGCCCAGGCTGCGTAGCCTAGCAATGCAACACATGGATTTTGTACTTAGATTAGATCTAAGGTCAGCCCACTTGTGTCTTTTGCTGGCTATGTGATCTAGGTCAAGTTATTTATTTTTATTTTGTTTTAAATGTATTTATTTTCCCAGCTTCTGGTAACTAACCTTCTACTCTCTATCTCCATGAGTTCACTTATTTTGGTTTTTAGCTCCCACAAATAAGTTAGAACATGTAATGTTTGTCTTCCTAAGCCTGGCTTTTTTCACATAGTATAATGATCTGCAGTTCCATCCATGTTGTTGCAAGTGACAGGATCTCATTCTTTTTTTTATGGCTAAATAGTACTATATTGTGTATACGTACCACATTTTAATCCATTCATCTGTTGATGGACACTTACGTCGCTTCCAAAATTTTGCCTATTGTGAACAGTGCCGCAACAAACCTGGGATTGCAGGTATCTTTTCGGTATACTGACTTCCTTTATTTTGGGTATATACCCAGCTGTGGGATTGTTGAATGATATGGTAGTTCTATTTTTAATTTTTGAGGAACTTCTAAACTGTTCTTCATAGTGGTTGTACTAATTTATATTCCCACCAACAGTGTAGGAATCTTCCCTTTTCTCCACATCTTCATCAGCATTTGTAATTGCCTGTCTTTGGATATAAAGCATTTTAACATGGGGTGAGATTATATCTCACTGTAGTTTTGATTTGCACTTCTCTGATAATCAGTGATGTTGGGTAGCTTTCCATATGCCTCTTTGACATTTGTGTTTTCTTTTAGAAATGTCCTTTCAGTGCTTACTTCAGCAGCACATATACTAAAATTGGAACGATACAGAGAAGATTAGCATGGCCCCTGCGCAAGGATGACACACAAATTCGTGAAGTGTTCCATATTTTTAAGAATATAATTTTCTAAGATCTTGTACCAGGCTTGTTATTTCCTAAGCAAATTCCAGAAAATTCAGGACTTTTGTATAAATTCCTCTAAAAACTCAAAAAAAAAAAAAAAAAAAGAAATGTCCTTTCAAATCTTTTGACTGTTTTAAAATCAGATAATTAGATTTTTTTTCCTATAGAGTTGTTTGGGCTCCTTATATATTCTGGCTATAAATCAGATGGGTAGTTTGCAAGTATCTTCTATTCTGTGGGTTGTCTCTTCACTTTGTTTATTGTTTCCTTTGCTGTACAGAGCTTTTTAACTTGATGTGATCCCATTTGTCCATGTTTGCTTTGGTTGCCTATGCTGTGGGATATTACTCAAGGTATTTCCACCTATACAGCGTCCTGGAGAGTTTCTCCAGTGTTTTCTTGTGGTAGTTTCATAGTTTTAGGTCTTCTATTAAATCTAAATTAAAATCTTTTAATCTATTTTGATCTGATTTTTGTACATGGCAAGAGATATGGGTCAAGTTTCATTATTTTTCACATGGATATTTAGTTTTCCCAGCACCTTTTATTGAAGAGACTATCTTTTCTTCAGTGTATATTCGTGGCATGTTTGTCAAAAATGAGTTTACTGTAGGCGTGTGGATTTGTTTTTGAGTTCTCTATTCTGTTCCATTAGTTTATGTGTCTGTTTTAATGCCATTACCATGCTGTTATTATTACTATAGCTCTGTAATATAATTTGAAATCAGATAATGTGATTCCTTCAATTTTGTTCCTTTTGCTTAGGATGGTTTCGGCTATTCTGGGTCTTTTGTAGTTCCATATAAATTTTAGGCGTTTTTTTCTATTTCTGTAAAGAATGTCATTGGTATTTCGATAGAGTTTGCAGTGAATCTGTAGATTACTTTGGATAGTTTGGACATTTTAACAATATTGATTCTTCCAATCCATGAAAGTAGAATATCTTTCCATAATCCTCTTCAATTTCTTTCATCTGTATTTCATAGTTTTTATTATAGCAATCTTTCACTTCTTTGGTTAATTCCTAGGTATTTAATTTTATGTGTGGCTGTTGTAAATAGGATTACTTCTTAAATTTCTTTTTTAGATTGTTCACTGTTTGCATATGGAAATGCTACGGATTTTTGTATGCTGATTTTGTATCCTGCAACTTTACTGAATTCGTTCATCAGTGCTAATAGTTTTTTGGTGGAGTATTTAGGTTTCTCCAAATATAAGATTATATCCTCTGAAGTCAAGGATAATTTTACTTCTTCCTATCTAATTTGAATGTCCTTTATTCATTCACTTGTCTGGTTGTTCTTGCTAGAATTTCCAGTACTATATTGAATAACAGTGGTGAAAATGGACATTCTTCTCATGTTCCATATCTTGGTGGAAAGATTTGTAGTTTTTCCCCATTCAATTTTCATATATGGCTTTTATTAGGTTAAGATATGTTCATTCTATATCCAGTTTTTTGAGAGTTTTTACCATGAAGGGATATTGAATTTTATCAAAAGCTTTTCAGCATCTGTAGAGAGCCAGAGTAGCCCACCCACTCTTGGTGGATAACTTTGGGTGAACTCCAGAGAAGCGAAACCATAATGGGGGAGTATGTATGTCTCAGAGAAGAGCAGAGAGGCCAAGAAAAAGATAACCAGCTCTCACTGACCTTGCTGCAAGATAGTTGTTAGCTGAAGTATGTTAACTGAATTGTGAGAATTACAACCAAAGGCTATTCTAAGTAACTGCACCCTCCCTCTACTACGTGCTTTGTAAACATATAAAATAAAGTACTCTGAGGCAGGTCAGGGCCAAAGAGACTGACATCATCAGCTTTTCGGACTGCCTAGCCCAGCTCTCTATGTTTGTCTGTGTGTCTTTCTTTATCTCTCACCATTACCTCTTGGGTCTTTGAACCCTTGTGCAGCACGGGACACAGCACATGCCAGAAGCATCAATTAAAAAGATAATGTGGTTTTTGTCTTTTATTTTGTTGATATGATGTATCATATTGATTGATTTGTTTATGTTGAGCAATTTTTTTGCATTCCAGGAATAAATCTTGCTTGGTCATGATAAATGATCTCCTTAATGTGTTATTAAATTGAGTTTGCTAGTATTTTGTATAGCATTTTTGTGTTAGTATTTATCAGAGACATTGGCCTGTAGTTTTCTTTTTTTTGATGTGTCTTTGTCTGGTTTTTGTATCATGGTACTATTGGCCTCACAGAATTAGTTTGGAAGTATTCCCTTCTCCTCTATTTTTTTTTGAGGGGGGGTGGAATAGTTTGTGTAAGATTGGTATTCTTTTAATGTTTCATAGAATCATCAGTGAATCCACTGAGTCCAAGGCTTTTCTTTACTGGGAGACCTTTGATTACAGATTTGATTTCATTACTTGTTATTGGTCTGTTCAGACTGTATTTCTTCCTGGTTCAATCATGGTCGATTGTATATGTACAGAAAGTTATCAATTTCTTAGGTTTTCCAATTTATGATATATAGTTGCTCATAGTAGCCTGCCACTAATGATCCTTTGAATTTCTGTGGTATCAGCTGTAATGTTTCCTTTTTTTCTCTGATTTTATTTATTTTGATCTTCTCTCCTTTTTAAATTAGTTTGGCTAAGGGTTTGCCAATTTTGTTTAACTTTTCAAAAAACTAATGGTTGCTTTATCTTATGATCATTGATTGTTTTCATTTTAATTTCATTTCTCTTCTGATCTTTATTATTCCTTCTACTAATTTTGGATTTGCTTTTCTAGTTCTTTAAGATGCATCATTTGGTTGTTTATTTGAAGTTTTTTTTTCTTTTTTGATGCAGGCACTTATAGCTATAAATTTCCCTCTTAGTACCGCATTTGCTGTATTCCATAGGTTTCGATTTGTTGTGTTTCTGTTATCACTTGTTTCAAGAAACTTTTCAATTTCCTTCTTGATTTTTTCATTGATCCACTGGTCATTCAGGAGCATATTGTTTAATTTCCACATGTTCATACAGTTTCCAAAATTCCTTTTGTTACTGACTTCTAGTTTCATTCTTTTGTGGTCAGAAAAGATGTTTGATATTATTTCAATTTTTCAAAATGTTTTAAGATTGTTTTATAACCTAACATATGGTCTATCCTTGAAAATGGTCTATGTGCTGAGGTAAATAATGTGTATTCTTGAGCCATTAGATAAAATGTTCCATAAATATCTATTAGATCCATTTGATCTATAGTATTGATTAAGTTAAAATATTTCTTTCACCACATGTTCCTCCTTTTACATTTTCAAGTGAGTTTAGAGTTAAATTTTCAATGTTTACAGTTTAGCTAGGACTGACTGAATTGTATAACAAAAACAAAATATCCAAGTGGCCTTGGATTTATTTTGTTTCCTGGTTTGGTTTGTTTGACTAGTCAGTCAATTGTGGGTAGAGAAGCATTTTAGCAGTTTTTAAATTTTCTTTTTGGCCCCTGTATGGCAGACACAGTAAAAATTTTGTGCTGGAAAAAGATGCCTTATATTATTGCTCTAAGTTCAGGATTGTGACCTGTTTGGTCTGAAAGTCTTACCTTTATAAACATATTTATCTAGGTATTTCCTTTTAGATGATTAATGTTTCAATTACCTATTTCATCCCTGAAGTGATTGTTGATCAAGATAACCTAAATTTACCTTTCCAAATGGTACCTAGGTTGTTGGTTACCATGAAGCTGTTGCAATTTGTGAAGTCATTAATTTGAAAGCCCTTTAATGACTTAAAAAAAATCTTGGCTAGAATGACATAGATAGTAAGTTTTATCTCAACACCAGTATAAAAGTCAGCAGATTCAGTGTAAGGCAGAAAAAAACAAGAGAAATAGAGAACTCAGTAGGCTCTGCATGTTAACTCTATGGTTGCAGAATTTTTAAAAGAGATTTGAATAATGACCATCTACATTCTACTTTTCCTTGATATAATTTGCCCATCAGTTTATAAATGTTCATGGAAACAGACCATAATATGTAGCTAGCTGGATTCCCAGAAAACCGGGCATGCCTTAATGTTTGAGAAACCCATTCTATGTCTTATTAATTTCTTAAGAGCAAAGAAAATCCTATAAATTCTATCAGAGACTATCAGGAGTTTAGATGATAATGGTTACCCTAGTGGCTTTTAATTAGCCATCTTGCATGTATCATTTAGAATGCTTATTTTGCTCTAGGAAGATTTTTGCAAGTAAGCAATGAAAAGAGACAAATTGTTTACAGACCAAATTAAATCAAACCAAGATAAAAGTGTTCACAAAAATTTAACTCAGGCATGCAGATAAAACAAAATATTTAATTAGGCACATAGGCCAAAACTGAATTCACCAGAAAAGATATGCCTCATAGGCAAAAGGTAGAAACCAGAGTACTCTGTCCTTATACCAGGAAGGATATACAAGATAAGACAAATTTTTATTTTTATTTATTTTTATAATTGCAGGAGGCATGTAAGGTTCTTTATTAAGAGGTCCTTATAATCAAACTACATTTCAAGTAATATCAAAAGCCTCTACCAAAAATAGGAAGGCTTGGCCTCAGAAAAGACTCAACAGGGCAGAAAAGGGAAGCTATGGAAGTGGTAAGCTCAAAGAGCTCTTTTGAGTACTGCATACTGGTTCCAAAAATCAATAATTTCTTGTGATAATGATCTTTCTTCAGATCCCATTTCTGTCATCATTTAAGTTAACCTAAATAATAGAGGCCCTCTAAAAGAAAAATATATTTATTTGGGAATAGGGCATTGCAATTGGAATATGTGTGCCATGGTAATGTGTGCATACTCAGGGAGGCAAAAGAAGACAAAGGTTTTAAAAAGAAATCTGAAGAAAATTACATAATTTTTTTGAAATGATTATCCTCGGCTACAGGGATCAATAAAAAGGGTGATACAAAGTGGTTTCTGGACAGATACCCTCATGAAAGCATTTTTGTAAGGCTATAATGGCCTCTGTGTAAGGCTGTGGTTTTTGCTGTCTTTTGCGATAGTTTTGTTATCAGGCATACAAGTGTGAGAACTCTCTCTTCATGCCCTTTCCCAGCTCTATTTTTCAGTTTTTTGTTTGTTTGTTTTAAACACAAGTGATTCCATTTTGATTCTGATAACTTTCACATAGCAAATGATCAACCCTGAGGAGGGGGTTGTAGGAAACTGATTTATAGCTGGTAAGCCAGAGGTACAGGAGGCCAGGATATGTAATTGATGACTAAAGTATGTGAGTGGCTGAGCCCCTTAAATTATAGGATCTGACGCTAACTCCAGGTAGATAGTGTCAGAATTGAATTGAATTATATGACGTCCAGTCCGTACCCACAGAGAAATGGATAATTATTTGCTGTGGAAATCCACACATTTGTTGTCAGAAGTTCTGTAAGTACAGAAAAACAGCTTTTTTCCCATAGTCACAAAACGAACTTTGTATAATTTCAAACTTTTAACTGTATTGATTTGTGTTATAGTCTGTCTTGTGGTCTATACTGGAGAATGTTGCATGTGCTCTTGGAAAAGATATGTCTTCTGCTCTTGATATGGTGGGGGAGTGGAGAGCAGCAGTGTTCTGTAGATGTCTGTATTAGTTCATTCTAATGCTGCTAATAAAGACATACCTGAGACTGGGCAGTTTATAAAGGAAAGAGATTTAATTCACTTACAGTTCAGCATGGCCTAGGAGGCCTCAAGAAACTTACAATCAGGGCAGAAGGGGAAGCAAACTTGTTCTTCTTCACATGGCAGCACCAAAGGGAAGCATGAGAGCTGAGTGAAGGGGGAGCATCTTATAAAAGCATTAGATCTCATGAGAACTTACCACCATGGGAATAGCGTAGGGGAAACTGCCCCCATGATTTGATTACCTTCCACCGGGCCCCTCCCATGACACACAGAGATTGTAAAAACTACAGTTCAAGATGAGATTTGGGTGGGTACAGAGCCAAACCATATTATTCCACTCCTGGTCCCTCTCAAATCTCATGTCCTCATGTTTCAAAACACAGTCATACCTTTCTAGCAGTCCCTCAAAATTTTAAGTCATTCCAGCATTAACTCAAAAGTTCAAGTCCAAAGTCTCATCTGAGACAAGGCAAGTTCTTTCCACCCATGAGCCTGTAAAATCAAAAGCAAGTTAGTTATTTACTTTTGATATAGGCAATGGGTAAATACACATATTGGGGTACAGGGCATTGGGTAAATACACACATTCCAAATGGAAAAAATTGGCCAAAACAAAGGGGCTACAAACCCCCTGCAAATCCAAAATCCAATAGGGCACTCATAAAAACTTGAAGTTCCAAAATGATCTCGTTTGACTATGTCTCACATCCAGGGCACACCTATGCAAGAGGTGGGTTCCCACAGCCTTGGGCAGCTTTGCCTCTGTGGCTTTTCAGGGTACAGCTCCTGTCCTGGCTGCTTCCATGGGTTAACACTGAGTTTCTTTGGCTTTTCCAGGTACATAGTATGAGCTGTCAGTGTATCTACCATTCTGGGGTCTGGAGGATGCTGGCCCTCTTCTCATAGCTTCATCAGGCAGCGTCACAATGGAACTTTGGGTGGGGGCTCCAACCCCACATTTCCCTTCTGCACTACCCTAGCAGAGGTTCTCCATGAAGGCTCTGCTTCTGCAGCAAACTTCTGCCTAGGCATCCAGGCATTTCCATATATCGTCTGAAATCTAGGTGGACGTTCTCAGATCTCAGTTCTTGACTTCTGTGCACCTACAGAGCCAACACTATGTGTAAAGTGCCAAGGCTTGGGGCTTGCACCCTGTGAAACATTGCCTGAGCTGTACATTGTTCCCTTTTAGCCATGGCTAGAGCTGAAGCAGTTGGGATACAGGGCACCATGTCCTGAGGCTGCATAGAGCAGAAGGCCCTGGGCCCAGCCCATAAAACCATTTTTCCCTTCTACGCCTCTAGGCCTGTGATGGGACCGGCTGCTCTGTCTCTTACATGCCCTGGAGACATTTTCCCCATTGTCTCAATGTTTACGCAAATTTCTGCAGCTGGTTTGAATTTCTCCCCAGAAAATAAGGTTTTCTTTTTTATGACATCATCAGGCTGCAAATTTTCCAAGCTTTTATGCTCTGCTTCCTCTTAAATGCTTTGCTGCTGTGGAATTTCTTTCACCAGATATTCTAAATCATGTCTCTCAAGTTCAAAGTTTTACAGATCTCTAGGGCAGGACCAAAAGATGCTGCCAAACTGTTTGCATAGCAAGAGTGACCTTTATTCCACTTCCTAAAAAGTTCCTTATCTCCATCTGAGACCACTTCATCCTGCATTTCATTGTCCATATCACTATTAGTATTTTGGTCAAAGCCATTCAACAAGTCCCTAGGGAGTTCCAACCAATCCCACATTTACCTTTCTGCTTCTGAGCCCCCAAATGGTTTCAACTTCTGCCCAGATCCAAAGTTGCTTCCACATTTTTGGGTTTCTTTATAGCAGCACCCCACTCTCTGTGATGCCAATTTAATGTATCAGTCTGTTCTCACACTGCTAACAAGACATACTGGAGACTGGGTAATTTGTAAAGGAAAGAGGTTTAATTCACTCACAGTTCAGCATGACTGGAGAGGCTGCAGGAAATTTACAATCATGGTGGAAGGGGAAGCAAACACATCCTTCTTCACATGGTGGCAGCAAGAAGAGGTATGCAAGCCAAGTGAAAGGAGAAGCCCTTATAAAACCAACAGATCTCATGAGAACTTACTCACTGTCATGAGAATAGCATGGGGGGAACTGCCACCATGATTCAATTACTTCCCACTGGGTGCCTCCCATGACATGTGGGGATTATGGGAACTACAATTCAAGATGAGATTTAGGTGAGGACATAGCCAAATAATATAAATGTGTGATAGACATAGTTGGTTTGTACTGTTATTCAAACCTTCCAATTTCTTGTTCTTTTGTCTAGTTGCCATATTCATTGCTGAAAGGGGAGTATTAAAATCTTCAGCTATTACTGTTGAATTATCTATTTCTCCCTTCAATTGAGTTCTTCACACTGTGTTTTTCTTATTGTATTCTGTTATTAAGTGCATCTGTTTATAATTGTTGTATCTCCTTAAAGGATTGACTCTCTTGTTTTTATAACAACTCCATCTTTTTATCTAGTAAAAATTTCTTATTTACTATATTTTGTCTGGCATTAATATATCATTACAGTTATTTTTATGGTTGCTTTTTGCATGCTATGTATTTATTGATTAATTTACATTCAAACTATTTGTGTTTTTAAATCTAAAATGGATTTTTTCTGTCCACCATATGGTTGGGTCATCATGGTTTAAAAAAAATCCATTCTTCTGATAACTTGCCTTTTAATTAGAGTGTTTACTCCATTTACATTCAGCGCGAGTACTGATAAGGTAGGATTTACATCTGTCACTTTTCTATTTGTTTTATATATGTTGTTTTCTAGTATATAATTTTATTTCCTTGTTTCTTTGACTATATACTTACAAGTTATTTTCCTAGAAGTTTCTCTGGGGCTTACAATTAATGTCTTAAAATAATCTAGTTAAAACTTGCTTCACTATAACTGTTTCCTCTACCCTCCATTGTCCTATTATTGTTCTATGAATTACATCTTTATGTATCATAAGCCTACCAGCATAAATCTAGAATGATTGCTTTATGCAGTTTCTTATAAATCAAGTAGGAGAAAAAGAGTTTTTTATAGAAATACATTTATATATTTATACTGTGTATTGGAAAAACAAACTGTTTTCTCTATGCTCTCATTCATAACACTCAATACTTCCAAAACATGTCTGATACCAGCTGTTGTTTTTTTTCCCCCCCCAAACAATTCTATTCTCTTGTGGACACCAATTGGGTGTCCTGTAATTCAGTTCAATCCTGGACCAATGAAGTTAGCTTCAGATTTCATCAGTTCAAGGGCTCAATCTCACAAGACCGTGACCCCTTCAAACACCAGTCACAAGTCCAGCTTGTCACTTCTGCTTCTGATTAACCAGCTATAAATCAGAAGTTCCCACAAACCCCTCCTTGAGTTTGGTCATTTACTAGAACAGCTCACAGAACTCAGGAAAACAATTTGCTTACTAGACTATTGGTTTATTGTAAAATGATACACTTCAGCAACAGCCAGATGGTAGAGATACATATGACAAACTGTGTGGGAAGGGCTTCATCCAGTCATGCTATATCTTCCCAGCATTTTCACGAAGCTCTCTGAACTGTATCCTTTTGGATTTTTATAGAGGCTCCATTATGTATATATACTGGATTAAATCATTGCCTTTGGTCATTAACTCACCCTCCAGCTCCTCTTCTCTCCCCAGAGGTTGAAGGATAGAGATGAAAGTCATCTCCTCCTTAAGTGACAACCAGCCCCCATCCTGAGGCTATTCAGAAGCCCCAGTCATTAATCTTCTCATTAACATGCAGAAAGACACTTCTCACTTCGATGATTCCAAGAGTTTTAAGAGCTGTGTTCCAGGAAATGGGTACAAAGACCAAATCTATGTTTATTATAAATCACAACATAGCATACCATTTTTTATATTTACCCATGTAGTTAACTTAACTTGTGCTCTTTATTTCTTTGTATGGATTGAAGTTACTCTCTGGTGTCATTTAATCCTTTACTATTTCTTGTTAGGGAGATCTGCTAGCAATAAATTTTCTCAGGTTTTGTTTATCTGAGAATGTCTTGAATTCTCCTTCATTTCTGAAGGAAAATTTTGCTAGATAGAGAATTTTTGTGTGAGACTCTTTTTCTTTTAGCATTTTAAATGTATATTCCAACTTTTTTGGCCTTCTTAGTTTCATATCATAAGTCAGGTCTTCATTTCATTGCAGATCCCTTGTATGTGATGAGTCATTTTTGCTGGCTGCCTTTGAGATTCATTTTTGTCTTTGACAGTTTGACTAATTCATGTGTAGGTGTATACCTTTTCAGCTTTTTTTACTTGGAGTTTATTGAGCTTTTTTACATGTAGATTAAGATTTTCATCAGTTTGGGACATTTTCTGCCATTAATTTTTCAAATATTCTTTATGTCCTTTTGTTTCTCTCTCTTCTCCTTCTGGGAGTCCTATTATATGTATTTTGGTCTTCCATAGGATTCTTGGACTGTTTATTTTCCTTCATGCTTTTTTATCCTTTTGGTTCCTCAGACTGGACAATGTCAAACTCAATTTACCCATCTCAAGTTTTCAGATAATTTCTTCTGTAGTTCAAATCTGCTGTTGAGCCCCTCTAGTTAATTTTTCATTTCAGATATTAAGTAATTTTCAACTCATAATTATTTTGTGGTTCTACCTTGCTCCCATCTCCACCAATAATTTCTATAGCTTTATTGATATTTTCTATTTGGTAGTAAATCATTATCATTATCAAACTCATCTTTAATTCTTCAGATATCATTTCTTCTAACATATTTATAATGGCCGATTTAAGACTTTTCCTACTAAGTCCTGTATATGAGCTTTCTCAGGTACATTTTCTACTGACTGCTTGTGTGTGTATGTGTGTGTGCGTATGTGCGTGAGAAAGAGAAGAGAGAGAGAGAGAGAGAGAGTGTGTGTGTGTGTGTGTGTGTGTGTGTGTGTGTGTGTGTTTGGGCCATACTTCCCTATTTCTTTGCGTGTCTTTTAATTTTTTTGGTAAATACTGACCATTTAAAATAATATAAAGTAGGAGTTTTGGAAATCAGACTTCCCCTCTCCTCCAGCTTGTGTTTTTTTGTTGTTATTGTTGTTTGTTGTTGTTGCTGCTATAGCTATTTGTTTATTAACTTTCCTGGATTAATTCTGTAAAGTCTGTATTATTTGTGATAAAAAGTCATAGAATCGCTTTTTGTTTAATGTAATACTCAGCTAAGAATTGGACAGAAATTTTCTTAAATATCTTTTGTCAATAAATTTCCCACCCTTTACTGAGAGGCTGTGTGTAGATGTGTTGGGGCAGGCTTTCAGCACTTTTGAAGTTTACACCTCTGCCTTATCCATTTTTTCGTGTTATGTTCAACTATAATTGCCTGATTTGAGGGCCTTTTTGTATCTTTCTTGGGCATGCACATAGCTCTCTAATGCAAGCATCCTTCTAGATCCCCAGGAATAAGCTGAAGCTTTTCAAAGCCCCCTAGAGATGTCTTATTTTCCAGATTTTTCATGAAGTTTTCTGACAAGATTCTTGCTTGTCTCAATTGATATCAATGCCACAGGTCACTGCAGTGTTAAACAATTAGTGAATTGTTTTCAACAAGTGCTATGGAGTTAGAGCTTTTCTCACTGTGTGAGCTCTGAGTCTGTCAGATACAAACCTTATGAATAGGGCTTTTCCAGGGAGCTGCTAGATGGATAAGATGGTGATGATTCTCCGGGGATGGGGTTTTTGGGGAAGGTTCAAAACGATTCTGCATCTTTCTGTGGCTCCTAGACTGCTGGTTTCACAGCTTTCAAGGTTCCAGGATTGCTGGGATTTCAAGACTGTTGTAGGACCTGAGTAGAGGAAGATGAAAATATGCAAGATCAAATGCCACAAAGCCCATTGGTCTTACTGATATTTAGCTATTTTTCTTGAATAAATGCCCCTCTTATTTTTGCAAACCTTTGGTTAATTACCAGATTTCTGGAAAAGTTTATTTCGACATTTTCTTCCCAGTGTTCTTATTGCTTTTATGGAGGGGCAGATTTTTGGAGGCTATATACACTGCCATTCTGAAAATGTTTCCTTCTCTCATCTTTCAAAGCCTTTTCTCTCCAGACTATAAGAAAAATTCAGAAAGTGTACAAAAGTACACAGAAGTAGAAAAAAGTCACATGTATGCATAAGTTCATCATCACTTAAATATCTTTCCTTCTGGATTTAATTATATGCATTTCCATAACATTTATTGATTTTCATCTGACTGTAGTAGTCATGCAGCATGAAAAGAAGAAAAAATATTTGGGAAGGGGAAGATACTGTGTTTGGTGGCTAAGAAGAAGGTGGAGTTGGGGAATAAGTTCAAGTAGGAAAATATAAATAATGTGAACACAAAAATTAAAACTACTCATAATCCCACCCTTAGGAAATAAATACTGGTGACATAGTGAGGTGGTTTTTTTGTTCCTATGAATATATTAACATAATACATACCCTATATGTATACAGACACACACAAACATATATGAGTATATTTTTTAACAAATTATTATCATGTGGTGGTTTATGCTTTCCCCGCTTAACATTATATAATTAACATTTTCTCATGTATTTAAATATAATTTTTTGAAAACACAATATTCTATCAACTAGATGTATTCTAATAAGGCAGAGTTCCCTCATATTGGGCAGTTTTGCTATTTTCAGTTTTTCAGTATTATTAATAATTTTGCCTCAAATACCCTGTGCATCATTTGTCTGCATCCTGATTAATTCATTAGAATAAATTGCTAAAGATTAAGTATTAAAATCTATAAAACATATTTGTATTTTTTATAAAAGTCATTGCTGTCTTGGAGAACAGGGATGTCCGAACATAGTTTCCCTATTTTATGTAATATTTTTATAGAGCTATATATTAGATGCAGTAAAGTACACAAATCACAGGGTTGTTGAATTCTTACAAAGTGAATACAGATCAAGGTGATGATGATGGTAACACAATACAGCACCATGCCAAGTACAGTGGGAGAAAGAAGGCACACAGAAGAGATCTGCCTTTTGCACACACATGAATAAATTGTTAGATGTATGACTCTCATGGCCGTCCCGACACTTTAAAGTTATGGAATGCTGGGTAAGGAATTTTTAAGTTGGAACCGTTGTATAAGGGAAATAAAAGAGCAGCAGTCTCAAGTGCCAGGGATGGCAGGGATATACTGTGAGAATAGCAGCTAAGATTTGGGGCAAGAATAAAGCCTGAGATGAGAAGAGAGACTTCTTGGCTTGGCTTTATGGCTAGCACCTTAAAAGTCTTTCTTAATGGTGAAGTTAACCATATGTATTCTCTGAGTATCTATTATATGTCTAAAACTGAGGAAGATCCTATGGAAGTAGGAAGACTACAAAAGCAGTGACAGATTAATTCGAGATCAAATTCTGGTTTTCCTACATTCTTTCCAGGTGATCTGGAACAATAGATTTAAGTTTTCTGTAGCTTAAGTTCCCCATTTATAAAATGAGAACAGCAATATGTACTTTGCAGAATTGTTGTCAGTGTACAATGAGTTAAAACATGTCAGTGTCAAATGAGTTAAGGTATGTAGTACCTGACAATAGTAAACAGACGTTAGTTCTTTTTTGCTCTCACATGATACAGATGTTTTTCTCAAGAAATTTGGCCTGGCACAGTGACTCGTGCCTGTAATCCGAGGACTTTGGGAGGCCAACATGGATGATTTGAGGTTAGGGGTTTGAGACAAGTCTGGCCAATATGATGAAACCCCACCTCTACTAAAAATACAAAAAATTAGCCAGGCATGGTGGTGGGGGCCTGTAATCCCAGCTACTTGGGAAGCTAAGGCATGAGAATCACTTGAATCTGGGAGGCAGAGGTTGCAATGAGCCAAGATAGCACCACTAAACTCCATTGTGGGTGACAAAGTAGGAGTTCGTGTAAAAACAACAACAAAAAAGAAATTTATAGTCAACGTTAAAGTGAGAGAACAGTGCAATAAGTAGTGATCCTGTGTAGTTAAGTATGAAACGATGTGGTCAGGTAAGAGAAACAGTAACATAAAGACAGAAAATATAGGTTGTCCTTCATCTGCTGTGCCTCCATTTCTTCTAACAACAATTTATTCATATGTCAGCCCACACACTGTATTTAAACTAATTGTAGATGTCAAGATCTGTGAGGCTACATGCAATTTTACACGTTATGTAACGTTCAGCTTCGATTCATTGAAGAGACAAATGTCAGGTTCTGCTGGATATGAAATGAAAGTGGAAATTGTCTTATTTTGGATACTTTGGCAGCCTGCTTTATATTTTCCCTAGATTCCCAAGAAAATTTTTTACTCTTATAATTTCTAATTTAACTCTGTAGCTTCCTCCAGAGTCAATGTTATATCAATGTCCTATGAATTTTCAATACTATTTCCTGAGTAATACAGTATTAGAAGTGATAGTCTTTTTCTGCCTCTTATTAATCTCTTTTATTCTTCTACTTAATCATTAAGAAATGTAGCCTTTTATAATAGTCACTAATATGTGACTATAATCGATAATGCGAGAATCAATCATATGCAAGGTGATATAATATAGCACAATTTGCCAGGGAGAAGTTATACAGAAGGAGGAAATAAGAGGAAGAGCAAGTTGAGTGTTCTGTGTTTTTGTCAGCTTCGTCCTTTCCAATTTGCTAAAGGTAATGCGTTTTCCTTTACTATAGCGAATAGGCGAGGGAAAGAAGCTTGAAACAAGGAGGTCCTGATGTATGCCAATGCTGGTCTATAAAAACTCCAGAAGAAGCTGAAAAGGTTCTGGGGTATAATCCAAGGACACAAGTAATGACTATTTAAGAATCATTACATTTTCTTTCCATGTGAGAATGTAGAAGTCAAGCTTTGTGTAATTCGAGATGACCAGAAAGGTAAGAATAACCTAGAGAGAAGAGCAAGGAAGTGGAATTCTAGGAAAAAAGGTGTGTTTTGTTGTTGTTGTTGTTTTTAAGGGAAAGAAATTTGACAAAGAGGGAAAAGGGAAAGTAAGGAAAAATATGGGTAACCCCACAAGAAGAGCCAATACAAAGGTCAAATCAGATGAGTAAGAATAAGTGCATGAAATAAAAAGGGATGAACAAACAGGGGATGGGGAATTTTTGGGGTAGGAGAAAAATATGGGAACCCTGAAAAAATGGGAATAAGGGAGAAAAGAGTCATAGTATTGAGCTTTGAAGGAATGGTTGAGGGAATTATAGAAGGTCAAGTGATAGAAATGGGTGCAGCTTGAGAAAAAAAAGTCATTGGGTTAGGATGACAAGAAAGACAAAAAGATGTGGCTTTGCCTTTGACTCTTGCACTCGTTTAGTGAAGCCAAAAGCACAGACTTGTTAGGTCATAAAATGAGGTAAAGTACTATCAAGGGAGACAGACTAAGAGTACATGATATCAGTTCCCATTACAGTTCTACACAAGGATCTCACTCTCTTCCCACCCCATTCTATAATGTAGTAGTATTCTAACACTCACGTACATCAAGGCACTTGTGGGAGAGAATATTCTGTAAGAGTACCATATACAACCTGTAGATTTCTGATTCATAGCACATGAGAAGTTCATTAAAACACACAAAACAATAACAAGACAAAAACTTTGGACCCCCTGAAGCTCATTTATGGGTCCAGTCCCATCCTTTAATCTCACCCATTTACATAAATGTGAAACAGTTGACCAAGTTTTCAAGTAATTTGTCACTCATCTTACCTCCTAAGGAAGACTACTATGTTTTCACTTAACAAGAGTAGACCAGGTGCAGTAATTTATACCGATAATCCTTTTAGGAGACCAAAGTAGGAGGATTGCTTGAGGCCAGAAGTTCGGGACCAACCTAAGCAACATACCAGGACCCTTGATTCCACAAGAGATAAAAAAGCATTAGCTGGGTATGGGGATGCTCACCTGCAGTCCTAGCTACCCAGGATGCTGAGGCAGGAGGATCATTTGAGCAAAGGACTTCAAAGTTACAGTGAGCTGTGATCGCATCACTGCATTCCAGTCTGGGTGCCCGAGCAAGAACCTGTCTCTATGAAACAAATGAACAACTTAACCACAAATACTTAATAACTGATATTTAATTTACTATGTGCCAGATATGTACTCTAGGCACCTGAACAACATGAAAATAGAATTCATTGTTTTCCTCTAACTGTCTATTTGCTCGTGTGCTCAGACAGTTTGGGGACAAGGAGAGGATTGTGGTGATGTTGATGGTGGTGAAGATGGAAGGATTATCCCAGAGATAGCATTATTAATCCCATATCACAATAAGGCCTGAGTTAAAAGACCCCTGACCTGGCACAAGTGTGAATAGTAGCTACAACTTTGCTGTCCCTAGGGCCCAATGTTTGACTGAGGTGTCTGCACTTAGGGTGCATGTGGCCAGAGCTCTACAGTGGCTCGGAGCGGCAGCAGAAGGGGAAACAAGGAAGTGGCACCATCATGGGACATGAAAATTACGATAGAAGAGCCCTAATCACTCATCTGTCATGAGCACATAAACATCCCTTTCTACTGGTACTCAGGCAAGGCTCACTTGCTTGAATGGGCTACTTGCTCTAAAGTTCTTCATTTATGAAATAATAGACCAGGAATGGTGGAAGGGTTGTGTGTGTGTTCATATTTGTGTATAATGTACATCTACCTCTTTTTTGACCCTCTTTGGTTTCCAATGTTTGCATTGTTAACTAAACTGATTGTGACTGCCCTCTACATTTATTTAAATAAGATAGAGTATTTTAAAAAGAAACTTAGCTTAGGCCTTGGAACTTAGGGATGCTCAGTTATAGCACCTGCGTATAAAGACACCCGAGGGGTTTACATGACCAGACTTTTATGACTTTTAATACTATTCTTGGCTGGCCTCCCTCCTCTGAAGCCTCAGCTGAGGAGGGACCCAACTGTAAGAGATTTGTTTTCTGTGACATTTGCTATTTGTTGCTGGCTCACTGTTTCGGTGGGAGAGGTGTCATGCCAAAGTCTGTAGGGGTAGTAGACCATGCACTTTTTGAGACTATTACTCATCTCTCTCATGGAGAATGTCACCCAGTGTCACTTCCCCCATTTTTCGGTGTTTTAGAGTTGGCCAAGTCCTTGTCACTCATGCAGCAAGGAGCAGACTTTAGGGCCTCAGTTAGAGAAAGTGGGGGAGGAGGCATCTTGCTTTCCCTCCCCCTTTCTTTTCAGCATTTCTGCATTTAGGTGAGCCCTTCTGGCTGTGTGTCCCTTGAGGAGTGTGACAGACTTGCTTTGCCCTTTAGCTTTGCGGTGAGGAATCTCTTGCTTATTTTAAATAATATGACAATCTTGCTGGGCTGTAGGGCTCGAGAAGGTGAACTCGAACGTCTGTTGGTTTCAGTTTCTGCCTATTACCCTGTGAAACCAAGGCATGGGGCAAAATTTCTCAGTTTTGTTTTCTCGTATTTCAAGGTCTTCATATTTTTCCCCCAACATTGTAATGCTTAAGAGAGCTTTCTGAACTTTGACTTGCACTTGAGTTTAAACTCAATGTGTTCTCTAGAACCATTGAAGATTTCCCCGTGTTAATTGAGTTGGTTCTTCTCAGCTTTGTCCACTGTCAAGATGAGATTCAGCTTTCTCAAACCTGCTAAGTTTGTTTTCACTTGTCCATTTGCTTCTAGCTAAGAGACCACGTTGTGTTGCTTTGGTCTTTTAAACATTCTTGTGGATTTGTGTCTTTCAAAAGATTGCTTTATTGTAGTTTTTGTTTTAAGAAGATGTAAAAATTGATGCACATATTAAACTTGCCACCTTAAGTAGGAATCTCTGAAAAAAAACAGGTCTTTCTTTTCATCAGAGCTGACTTAATCCTCTTCAGGGGGAGCCATCTGTTGGCTACTAGAGGAAAAAATTTCACAGTGTTCATTTGGATTTAAATTAGTTCAATCTGATAATTAGTTCAATCCATTCTTTTAAGTAATACTCAGGCTCCAGAAAATAACAACAACAACAGCAACTGTGTTTTCTCTGACTGCTCCACTATTCTGTGTTTTTCTCTCAAAGATGGTATCCAGACATCTGGATGAAGAGGTTGAGGGGAGGATTTGGGGTCTTTGGGGCCCATGTTCTCCCGACTCCTGGTGATGTTTGTGTTTACCTATTTGCTGCTGCCCTGCTGGCATTTTGTTGTGAAGTCAGTGGCTGGTCTCCTGTTGCCCAGTTTCTCTCCTGGCTTGCCCAGAACCTCGTAGTATCTCTTTTGCTGACCTGACTTAGCCCTGTCTCCCACTGGCTGCAGGCCCTGGTGGCTTCACTATGTCCTCCTGCTAATTCACTGGCTCCAAGGTCCACGTCAGCCTCTTCAGTAAGACCACTGCCACTGTGGAATCAGCAGCTGGTTGGCTGGATCTTGACTCATCCCTTGATACCTCATGGGAACCAAAGGTTACTTTGGAAAGCTGAAGTTACGATACTCCCTCCACACTGAGCTTCTTGATTGCTCTAGTCATAAACCAGGTTGGTAATTATTCCCCAGATGCCTCAACAGGGAGCAAAGTAATAAGCAACCCCTCTTGCCCTCAGTTTAACTCTAATGCATTCCCTCACCCATGGGCCAAAGCCTGAAATGGGGGCAATCGGGATACATAGGATTAAGAGTCTTGCTCTCCTGCCTTCTAACTTTCTCTGTTTTATTTAAAAAATCAAGGGCAAGTGGCCTTTCCTTTTTTTTCCAGAGTCATATCTTTGAGCAGCAAGCTTCACAGGAGTTTTGCCATCAGAGACCCAGGGATCTATCATCTCCACACTATGAGCCATACCTTGATGTGGGGTAATAAGAGTTTGGAAAAATCCTCTGTCAGAATATTGGCTTCTGAATAATTCTGTTTTGTATATTAGAAACTAAATACTAGTATATTTTTTCTCTTTGCATTTCTTTTGTAAAATATCCTGGCATTTCCCCAGAAATGAACTCCTTAGGCTGACTTAGTCAAGAAAAGCAAAAAAGTGGAGCGGGTATAATTTCACAAAATATTACCCACTGCATGTGTGATGTAATCACACTGATGTAGTTTGAAAAGAATCAGAAACCCTGGGGCTAAGCATTCAGTATCTAGAAAATGTCTTGGCCTATGGGACTCTGATTACTGAGGCTGACACTATTCCAGGCTTTAGGGCAGAGATGAACTATCTGAATATTAGCTGTGTGAAGTAGGTCCATTACCTGACAGTCCTTCGTTTGTAAAGTTGGGTTGTTAAGATGATTAAATGAGAGGTTTGTAAAACATTCATGTTTTAAATGCTTCATAAGCTGCTATCATCATTATTGATAACCACAATAGTTGACCCCTGAACAACACACAGGGGTTAGAGGTACCAACTCCTCTGACCCCATGCATTTGCAAATCTGCATGTAACTTTTGACTCCCCCAGAACTTAACTGTTAATAGCCTACTGTTGACTGGAAGCCTTAACTATAACATAAACAGCCATTTTGTACTCTTTTGAATTTTGTATGTTATTAATATATGTATTATATGTTATATTCTTACAGTAAAGCTAGGGAAGTAGATCAGCATAAAGATCTTCATCTTTATTGTCTTCCTGTTGAGTAGGCTGAGGAAGAGGAGGAAAAGGAGTTGATCTTGCCCAGGGGTGGCAGAGGTAGAAGAATGTCTCTGTGTAAGTGGACCCACACAGTTCAAACCTGTATGGTTCTAGAGCCAACTGTACTGTTCAGAAGAAGTCCATTGTCTTGATTTGAAACATTTCAAAGCTTAGGTTATTCTAATTTTACTGATTTAGAGCACTCCCATTCACCAGAAACATCTTTGGGCCAGCAGATTGAAGAGGCAGGGAGCAGCTAGGGCCTTAAAGATTTTTAGAAATAATTAAGGACAGTGTTCATGAACATGTGAACAGTCTGGCTGAAGATGCCACCTTGCAGAAAGGTGGCCCAAACCTTGTCAACTTTGCTGTATTTTAACGGTCTTACATTTGTGTAAAGTCTTAAGAGTTAGTGACTCTTTTGACTAAGTGAGCTTAATATGAAAAGTGAAATAACTTCTGTAAATTTAAGAAATCATTTTTAAATTCTTAGCTAATTCAGCGGGATCAATTAACTAATGAGCTTGATTTCTTTAACTTAAAGCATTTATAAGGGATTAAAAGTGCCAAAAAATTTTTAAAACTACAGTTGGGTTATGAAATGTTTTAGTGACATTTATGCCTTTTCCCATTGAAACCTTTACATTTTCTTTAATGATATGTTATTTTTATTATCCGAAAAAAAATGATAGAGAAAAGCAAAATGACAAAAATATATTGTAGAACTGGGTTTTATATCTTAAGATAATAAACACATTCCAGTGATCACCTTGGGATTGATCCTTTGTAGTTGTGTTTTCGATTTCACCATTCTGTTTGCACTTGTAGAAATTAAAACTTTGTTTGGAAATGGCTTAAATTTAAACAAAACATCATGTTAGCCTCAAGGCAGATGTCATTGCTAAAGATTAGTTTAGAAACAATGATCTCTTTGTGTTGCTGCATTTCATCAATATTTTTTACTTAAGACAGTCTGACAAGGATGCTATCCTTGGGTTTGAATGAACATGGAAAGATTTTGTATGCGTTTTTTGTGGTCTGCTTCATATATATATATATATATATATATATATATAATCACTCATAATGTATAAAATATCCCTAACAAGTTAAAATAAAAGGAAATTTTGAAAAATTAGGCAAATCATCTTTGCTCTCTTTATCTGCAAAATAAAGAGAGGGTTTCTAAAGCTCTTTGAGCTGTAGAATTCTCCTTGTCTGGGAACTCAACCCAGTAGCTGGCGCTAGGAAGAAATTGAGAAAAATGCTATTCTCAAGAGTAACCACATGGTGGTAGAATGACTCCTCACAAAAAATGATATTCAGCTTCCCTGAAAGCAAAATGATCACACCCCAGACTGAGTTATTCAAAGCTCTCAGGAGACCCTTGACAAAAGGAAGAGAGGAGCCAGCTCTGTGTGCTTCTGGGTGACAACGAAAATAGAAGGGTCATAATGTTCCTGTACATGAAGTGGTTAGAACTCTACCAAAGGCAATTCATGAAACTTTATTTCCCTTCTGATCTTGGATTTGAAAGAGATGTTTGAGATTGAACCGTATGTTTGTAATTAAATAAAGACCCTCGTTTGTTGTGTGCCTCTGCAGTCTTTATTTCTTTAGCCTCAGTCAGGTATTTCTTGGCCCTGCCTCCCTTCTAGCTGTGCCCTAATTTTTCTCCTTTCCTTTTTAGCTAAGTTATACTTAATGACTGTAATTCATTTACACTTCAACACATCACAGTTCGGAGCCCAGACTCACTTCTAAAGGTCACCAGTGAACTTTGTATTGCAAAATGCAATAATGCTTTCTCAGTCCTTACCTTATGCCCTGTCTTAAAAACCTATGGTTTACTTTCTTGACTCCAATCTGTCCTGGCATTCATCCTGCTTCTCTGAGTCATTTCTTTCTGGTCTTTTGGGCTCTTCCTCCTCTGTGTGTCCAGTAATTAATGGTATACCACAGGTTTCTACCATTACCCCAAAGTCTGCATTTCTTTATATACTTTGATTGGGGAATTTCATCCTTATCATTATTTCATTTATCAGGGAATAACAATTAATGTCAAACTTAATCTTTATCCTAGAACTCATACATGATCTTTAGCTTGATATGTCCCACAGGAATCTCAAACTCACCATATCTGAAACTGTCTTCATTGTTATCCTCTGTTCACCACCTCCAGTTCTCACCAGCAATCCTCGACCGACCTATAATGGTTCCTTTATTTCTAGCTTAATTATTGGCATCACCATCTTGTGGCCCAAACCAGAGATTAAAGAGTTATGTAAGACTTCTCATTTTCCTGGACCTTCTACATCTAGGCAATCAGCAGAGTCTAATGGTTTTAGCTCATAACTATTTTTTTCAAGTCTATGATTTCAGCCCCATTCCTGATAAAGATGTCCTTACATAGGTCCTTGTCCTCTGCTTGGATCACTGGAATCTGTAGTTTCCTTTCTCCTAACTGGCTTCCCTTAAATCTGGTCTCTACAATGTACAGAGCATACTTTTTCTAAAAGCAAAACCCAATCATTTAACCTCCTTGCTTAAACATCTTAATGGTTCCTCATCATTTACAGGTTAGAATACAAAGTTCTTAATATAGTTTACAACACCCCAAATCCTGGCTTGGTCTCTTAAGTCACTTCCCATCTCATCTCTTACCAGTTCTTGTTTTAAAGCGTTATACTCTAATGCTACCAGGTTTCTAGCTCCTCGCCTCCTTCCCACTTTTTATGTTTCTGCATTCATTTATTTTGTTCCCTTTGTCTCAAATGTCTTTCCCATCTTTGTCTTGGTAGCTCTTACTCATCTTTAACATTCTCATTGCATGATGTCTCAACCAGGAATCGACTAAATGCACATTCTTTTCATTCTCACAGCATTGTGTTTATCTCCATCTTAGAACTTGACAGTTTTTAATGTACTTATATGTTTATATATTTTGTACCCTCCAATAGGCAAGATTTTCTTGAAAAGAGAGATCACATATATTTATTTTTCTTGTCTTCAGTTCCTAGGCTGGGGCTTAGTGCATAATGAGTGTTCAATAAATTTTTGTTGAATAGAATTTAATATTTTTGAGGCTCAGAGTCCCTGAGGGTGCTCTATGAAGACTACTCTAGTTCTAAGAAAACTAAACAGTGGTTTTAGTGGGGGCCAGCTTCCTGGAAAAGACTTGAGCTGTGCACTAAAGAGTTAGTTTAACAGAGTTTGGACTAATAGCGAGAAGTGAGGAATATAATCAAAGTTGGATGAGCAAAGACACAGAGACTTGTGCAGAGGACAGTGCAGAAACAATGTTAAATGCGTTTCTGAAGTGGAATAGTGAAATATGAGTTAGGATACAGAGAATACAGCTTAGAAGCAATCTCTACTGCAGGACTGGAGAATTAAGGCCTTGTTTCCATAAGCAGAAGGAAGCATTCAAAATTCTTGAAGAGAGGAATGACATTTTCAAAGCCATGCTGCAGGAAGAGTAATTCAGCATAGGGCACAAATGATTTGAAGTGAGAAACAGATAGAAATCAGTGAGGCCAATAGAAAGTGATGGCAGTTAATTAAACAGGTGCCAGATGATGAGGCTTTAGACCAGCATGGCAGCTGTGTGAAAAAAGGAGTTAATTTTTGAGCCATGGGAGGAAAAATTAACAGAAACTGATTGCAATGATGATAACAGAGGGAGAAGAGTCATGACATTTTAAATAAAGTGGCAGAAAGTTCGGGATACAATTCATAGAAAGAGAAATTATAGAGGGTAGGATGGAATGTGGGACAGTAGCTGACTTTGGTTGGAAATTTTTGTATTTGAGAAGATAAAATTTCACAATATTTAATATTTAGTAAGTATGCATAAGGGGTGCTATACAGATTGGAGTGGGGGATGAATGAATGAAATCTTAGAGGATCTGTCCATAAAATGAAACCATAGTACCAGCTTATAGGTGGTTTGAGATAAGGATAGTGATATAGATTTAGAAAGTATCAGCTCAGCCTGGGATCCAAGATGGCCGAATAGGAATAGCTCTGGAGTGAAGTTCCCGGAAAGAACAACACAGAGGATGAGTGTTCACTGCATGTCCAAACAAGTTTTCACTGCCCACAGACCAGGAGATTCCTAGGCCAAAAAGCACCATGAGTTTCCAGCATGGCTGCTTCAGCTGGTGCCAGGGGTTGGTGCACAGAAACTCACACAAATCTGGGTGGCTGTTTCAACTGACACCTGGAAGGCCTGGGAGACAGAGCCGCCCATTCAACTGAAAGGGAGGGGCCTGAGACAGGGAGCCAGGTGATCTGCCTCAGCAGATACCACCCCCATAAAACAAGCAATCTGAAATGCTCTGGATTGAGAGTTTTGCAGCAAGCGCAACTGGACCGGGGACAGTGCAGCTCCATTGGGGGAAGGGCATCCACCACTACCGAGGCAGTTCTAACTGCCTCTAGGAAGTTCACACAGCAGCTGGGCAGAGCCTGCGGCAGCTCAGCAATGCCTCTGCTGGCAGATTGTGACTAGACTAGCTTTGTGCAGGGCAGGGTATCTATGAGAAAAGGCAGCAACACATCAGAAACTTAAAAATAAAGCCCAACCTTCCTAGGACAGCGCACCCGGAAAAGAGGCAGTTATGAGTTCTACTGCAGCATACTTAAACGTACCTGCCCAGCAGCTCTGCATGGAACAACAGAGCTCCCAGCACAGCACTTGAGCTCCTATAAGGGACAGACTGTCTCCTAAAGCAGCTCCCTGACCCCCATATAACCAAAGAGACACCTCATAAAGGAGAGCTCAGACCGATATCTGGAGGGTACCCTTCTGGGACAAAGATAACAGAAGAAGAAACTGGCAGCAACCCTTACTGTTCTGCAGCCGCAGCAGGTGATCTCCAGGCAAGCAGGGTCTGGAGTGGACCTCCAGCAGTCCTACAGCAGAGGGATCTGACTGTTAGAAGGAAAACTAAGAAACAGAAATAGTGTCAACATCAACAAAAAGGACATCTACTCAGAGACCCCCATCTGAAAGTCACCAACTACAAAGACCACAGATAGATAAAGCCATGAAGATGGGAAGAAACCAGCTCAAAAAAGATGAAAACACCAAAAACCAGAGCATTGCTCCTCCTCCAAGGGACCACAACTTCTCACCAGCTGGGGAACAAAGCTGGATAGAGAATGAATCTGATGAACTGACAGAAACAAGCTTCAGAAGGTGGGTAATAACAAACTTCTCAGAACTAAAAGAACATGTGCTAACCCAATGCAAAGAAACAAAGAACCTAATCTACGTTTGATAGGTGTACCTGAATGTGACGGAGAGAATGAATCCAATCTGGAAAACACTCTTCATTTCATTCTCAAGGCTAGGTGAAGCAAGTCTGAGGAGGTGCAAGCTACAGAATGTCTTCTTAGGATCCAGCGTATCTGCGGTTTAACCTGCAAACCCCAGAGGAACATCCTCAGCCACATAGGAGAAAATGTCACCTACTTAGGCTTGAGGCTTTAATGTCTTGGTCATATCAAAAGTTCTAGTTCCTGGCATCTTAGATCTCTTTGTGTTTTTGAACTTAATCTAAAATTGATGTGTGGGGGAAACAGGAAGAGGCCAATGTGTAACAATTACTGGGAGACAAGATGAAGGCTACATAGCATGGTGGTCAAGAGAACAGGCTCTGGTGTGGTACCAAGCTGCCTGGGTTAAAATCCTGTTTCTGTCACTTTATAACTTAGTCAAGTTACTTAATGACTTTGTGCCTCTGTTTCCTCATCTGTGAAATGGGGATTATAATATATAGCTTATGAGAATTACATTATGTAATACAGGCAAAGTACTTCTGGAATATATGAAGTACTAAATAAATGTTTGTTGTTATTATCCAGCAATACCATGTGACAATTCCATCAGAACCTCACACAGTAGTGTTTCTAGGAAGTGGCTACATATGCCAAAAAAAAATTGTATTAGTATATATACAGTTTATTCAAGTAGACTTCTTTGTCCTAACCAAACTCACAATCAGATTTTGTGCATAGACAAAATGTTTGGTTCTCATTGGTCAGTGTCTTCATTTAGAAAAGCTACATGAGATGGGCAGTTAAATTATAATCAAAGTTACATGAACACATAAAATTGGATTAGAAGTAGATTACATGGGACATTCAACTTTGATGGTTAAATGCACTTCTGATCTCTAAAAATAAATATGCAAATTGGTAGATCAGAGGGTCACCTTTACTAAATAGTGAAGAAGAAATAAGGAAAACGTAGCTTTTTGGGTTTTGCTTTTCTGGATTCTAAGCACTCTGTTTCCCTTTCCACTAACAGCTTCTACTTTCAGATAGAATCAGCTAAAGAGGTTACGTTTTCAGGTTTATTCGTTGCAACTGTACTCTAGTCTTGTTTTCCCCGAATCTACATGCTGTTTTCCTGATTCAATTTGTAGGTCCCCAAATCTCAGCTACACAATTACAGATGATCTTCTAGAGCAATGTTTCTCAAATTTTAATGTGTACAAGAAGTACTTGGATATCTTGTTGAAATTCAGAATCTGACTTAGTAGGTCTGGGGTGGGGCCTAAGATTCCATATTTCTAACCTCCAAGTGATGTTGATGCTGCCAGCCCATGCATGCACTGCGAGCGGCAGGTTTATAAATTATCTGTGTGGATCCTAATGGCATCCATTTTCTATAAAACCTTTTTCTGGTTTTGCGTTTGGGAAAAAATATAATCTCTAAGTTCCGGGAGTACATATGGAAAGCGGAAGTGGAAAGGGAGGGTCACTTGCCATTGTACACAGGAAACTCACTTCTCCGTGTACTAACAGCAAGTGGCCTCCCTGTTCACTTCATATGGCTATTAAAATGTTTGTGGATGCTTTATAAACTGTGAAGAGATGCACAAAGTGACCTCCTACATCAACTACCTCTTAATAAATCCTGCGGATTCCTGGCTACATAGATTGTCCATGGGAGAAGAAACTAGAAGCAAAACAATGACTAGACTTTAGAGCATCTGTATGCATCTTTTGATATGGGCTTCCTTTGAAGTCACTACTGTTTACTGTCTGTAATGTCTAGGACAGAGTGCCACTCCCAATGAGTAAGTGTTTGTCCTCGTTTTTAGCTTCTCTGAAGGGTGACTCCCTGTCTCTGAACAAACTGCCAAAGTGTATTATTTTAATACTGAAATTCTTTTTTAAGTCAGAATGTCTCAAACATATCTTCCATATTTGGTGAAAAATCTATTTTGCTTTATCCACCTGATGGGGTAATAGAGAGACAGATTTGCTTTATTTACATTATAGTATTTCTAGAGATTGTTGTTGAATAATAATCATAATAGTAACTACCACTTTTTTTTTTTTTTGGTTCCTACATTGCACTATGAACTGTTATGTACTTTACATACATTTGGTGTTTTTCTTAACCATTAAAATAAGCTTGAAAAGTTAAGATTTTGTATTGGTCAGAACATGTTCAAGTAAGCTGCAGAAACAAAGAACGACTAACATTTCAGTGTTTTAGCAAAAGAAATGTTGAGCACCCTGTCATGCAAAGCCCAATGCTGGTCAGCAAGGATTCTTCATCTTATGAAACCATTATCTTGATTTGGGTCTGTGTCTTAATTTATAAAAGTGACTGAGTCACAATGTGGAATGGTCAATGCCATTGAAAGGAAAGCTTGTAGTTCCTCAGGCCCTCTAGAAATGGTAAGTACAGGGCACCACACAGGATCACCTGGGGAAGCACAGAGACAGTCAGGAGGTAGAAGAAGGCACAAGGGGAAGGCCTGGCCCAGAAGCTTCATCGTGTTTTCTCATGGAAAGGCAAGGCAGGGCAGGCGAAGCAGCTTAGGATTGGATAGTTAGAATAATGCTGGGGTGCTCTGGACTATTAAAGGTAGGTTCTGGGCCTTAGTTTTCTGGCACCCAGCCCTGGGTGATTTAGGGCAGGAGAAATAGTGGCTTGGTATGTGAGAGTTACATAGAGAGAGCAGTAGGAGTATGGACTCAGAATTGTTTTGTTTGTAATTTGATTTTTATGTACTGGTGAAAGCTGGATCTCAGGGGGGATATTAACAGCTTTGGCCATGAGTTGGCCTGTGATTGACAGGTGAAAACACTGAAAACATCTCAACACATGGCCTCTGAGCTTACCATAGCAGAAGGAGAGAGAGTTGGAACTCCCAGTGGGATGTTTTGAGGAGTTATATCTCCCTCTTCACAGCCCAGTTCTCCTGGCTCCAACCTCACTGCAAGGAAGGCTGGGAAATGTAGTCTTTCTCTTGTCCAGGAAAAGGAAACTGGGATTTGGTAAACACATGCTATATTGTCTCTGCCATACTGTAATTACATCCAATTTGTAAAAGAGTAAACTGTGGTTCTGATTGATTGTGATTTATCCAAAGTACTCATTTTTCAAATGGCAGAGCCGAGGCTTGAATCTAGGCATTCCAAAGTGATCTTCTTTCCCTGTGTCACAGGACTTTGAATTGAATATCATAATCCTGACAATGATAGATAAAGCAGGCTGATGTCATATTTTATAGGTTCATAATTGAAAAGGAACTCTGGATTATTGTTAGTGTGAAGGCCATTAGATAGTTGAGCTAAGACCTTAGGACCCAGTGTGTTCAGATTAAGGTCTGACATTCCGAACATTGAATACAAAGCAAAGTGTCTGATTTTTCAGTTGTATTATCAAATGTTGAAGATCAATAGCCAGGGGGATTAAACCAGCTGGGTAAATAACAGTTAACAAAGTCCTTGAATTTTTCTCTTGAAGAGAGGCATAAAGAGCACAGTCTTGTCACTAGCAGGTACTTTTTGGTGGTGAGAGTCTGAACCACCATCCTCAGGGTCACCACCTCACATTCTTGCCAGTGCTACCTTGATAACACAATGGGGAGTCACCTTCAGCTGAGCTGATGGTGAGATCAGAGAAGGTACAGTCCAACACAAGTGGTACAGAAAGTCCCCAGTTTTTACCACAGTGAGTTCCTGGAAACTGTGTTATAAAGCAGACCATTATGAAGTGGATCATATTTTGCCAAATAAATATGCCACACACTGGGTGAGGGATGTGCTACTGATCAAAAACTAATTCTCAATTAAGTCAAACATGTGAGCAGATGATTTTCAAAAACAAGGATATATAAACTATACAATTCTAATTTTAAAACAGTAATGCCAGCCTCTGGGTTTTATTAAATGGACACAAACATAGAGTTCACATTGAATCTGAATAGAATTTCAATAGAGTATGTCTATTGTACACACATCTCTACTGTTTGGTAAATGTGACTGCTATTAATAATTTTATTTGCAACTTTAGAATGTAAAGTTTTATTGAGATTATCCAGACAGCTGATGTCTTTTTCAGAATATGAGAAATGCAGTCTTTCTTTTGTCTTCCTCTGCCTGAAGAGGTCTGAGGTGAAATACACACACACACACACACACACACACACACACACACACACACATATATATATATATATATATATATATATATATGTATATATCTGTGAAGTTCCTAATATTAAGTATGCATTTTCAGAATCATTCAATGGATTTATTGAGTAAAGAAAGAGGCAAGGATTGACTCTGGGCTTAAAGCCAGTTCAAAAAAGATGAATGAATTCCTCCCTTAGGCTTGGCATCAATATATATAAGATGGATCTTGTTTCAATTATTGTGTCTCATTTCCTTCATAATTCAGAAAGAATGTTTCACTAACTCAAATATTTCAACATTAAAACCATCTGCTAATAATTCAGCAATTCCAATCCTAGATACATACATAAGAGAAATGAAAGTTATGTTCTCCAAAAAATCTGTTAGCATTACTCATAACAGCCAAAAAGTGCAAGCAACCCAAATGTCCATCAATGATGAATGAAGAAACAAAAGATACTATATCCATATAATGGAATATTATTTGGCCATAAGAAGAAATGAAGTAATGATGCATGTTCAACACAAATGGGCCATAGAAATATTATATATCAACTGAGAGAAACTAGTCAGAAAGGACCACATATTGTGTGATTCTATTCATATGAAAAGTCCAGAACAGGCAAATCTATAGACCCCGAAAGTAGATGAGTGGCTGCCAAGGGCCAGGAGATAAGGTGGGTTGGAGGTTGAAATTATGGCTATGAGATATGAAGTGATGAAAATGTTCTAAAATTTATTGGAATGATGGTTGCACAAGTTGGTGAGCCACTGAATTTTACACTTTGAATGACCAAACATATGGTATGTGAATTACATGTCAATAAAGCTGTTAAAACAACAATTCCATCCACTAGACAGCTCACCACCCCAAGAAGCAGTAAAAAACTTCTTTTCACATTATATGTCCTGATTTCAGGAGCAAAAATACGGGATTTGTAACAACATTCCTGACACTCTGGTATGAAGGAAGCAAAATATGTAAATGGCATAGCTTCAGCTCATACAGAGTTCAAAATATTGTTGAGAAGGTGAGAATTACATCAAGGAACACTTAGAGAGCACACTACCATTTGCTGTCATCCTTATGGCTTTTTTTAGCTGTGGTTGTTAGGTCAGATTATTATCATTTTTGTCCAAAGTGATCCATTTTTGATACATTATTTCCGTAGATATCTATAAGCAGCTGCTGCATTTCAGACACTATGCTTATAAGGGAGGACTGCTGTTTCATCTTCTATACAAAAGATGATAATAGATTTTATTCCATGATTCCCCTGAACCATGACTTCTACCCAAAATGTCATAGTTCAGGGCAATCATGGAATAAATACCAAGGCCATCTGTTTCAGAAGCATCATGGATGCTGAAAAGGGCTCTGTGATGAGGCTCAGGAGGCCTAGTTTGGGTATGACTATCGTCTGCCTCTGTTTTCTTGGGCAAGTCATTTATTCCTGAATTATAGTTTGCTTTCTTGGTAAAATGAGGGGGCTGGTTTATCTCATGTTCTTTCCAACTCTTTATACTACTTAGGTTGTATAAGATGTTGATATTGGTCATTTTAGAAAGCATTTTCCCCTTTTTGTTGCGTTTAAGGAAAGAAAATGAATACATCTAAAAAGAGAAGCTCTTTCTATAATTTGTTACACGAATAATGTACATTTGCCATGATGATCTGAAACCCCAAAGTTTTATGGAAAGCTGTTATTACCTTACCTCTTACTTGAATATGTGTGAATAAATCGCATGTAGAGTTAAATAGTGTTGCTGGGAAGGCAACTTCTTTCTACTCCCAGAAGGTATTAGGATGGTGTCCTTTGCCTGTTGTGCTACATTTATTTACAATTTTAGGAAGAAGAAAATTAATAATGAAACTTGAATAATCACCCATAATGTTACTGGTTTCCACATACCCCATTATTGAAGACTCATTTATTTATCTCTTGCCATCTGTTGGCATTTGCTCAAAAACCAAAAGATGCAAAAATGAGTCATGGCTTACTCTCTCTCCATACCCTTTACCTCTATGGCTGTGAGTGAGAGAGAAGGTGTGTCATACCCAAACCCACTGGCAACCAGTAACAGAGGAAATGAAGGGAATTCTTCAAAGCCCAAAACAAGAATGTGCATTTGTTGTGGTAACTGCCTTGGAAAATGAAAGTTTGATGTTGTTTTCCTGTGATAACTATTTTGATTCTCTAGCTATACTCTTAAAAAAGGAGAAAAACTAGGAGCAGAGGGCATTTTTATAGGACATATTCCCTGAGATCATAAAAAGTCTACATATTCCACATGCTCTTGGGAATATTGACTTCTGGTGCTACTAGGCAAAGATACCTCTGTGTGTCTTTGAATGTACCTGCTACAAATGGGAAATCAGGCAGCCTTTCCTACTGTAAGGGTGGCTGCATTCCAACCAAGAACAGACAAGGCTTTTCTGCTGGAACTAGACTGAAGTAGCTATTTTAAGTGGGGGAACCCATCCCACAGCAAATGTGAATAGTAACACAAAAGCATTTTTAAAACTTTGAATCACAGATACCCAATCTGGGAGGAAGTGAAATCCTTTTTTTTACAAGCAAAGAGACACAGGAAAGTGAAGTGACTTCTTCAGGGTCCTACAGCCATTTATAGAGATCAGCACCTTGATCTCTTGAAACTAAATTTCATGTTTCTTACAGGGGGTTATTTGGAATAGATCAGATAATAGTTCCACCAAGTAAATGCTGTGCAAAACAGACAAAGGGTCCATCCCGGCCCTGTTCAGATTCCTAAATGACGTGATTGTGAGTTGCAGTAAAAATGCCTTTTGTTTCAGCCACTAATACTGGGGATAGTTAATTATGCTGGACAGACAACCCTAGGAGTTGTTGTAAGAAGTAAATGAGTTGATACCTAAAAGCATTTAGTACAGGACCTAATGAATAATTATTAGCATTTCCTTTGCTTTTCTCTGTCTCTTTCATTCTCCTTCTCCTCTCCTTCCTCCTCTTCCCCCTTCCTCTTGCTCCATCTCCTCCTCCTCTTGTTCTATTCTTTTTTATAGCTTGTAAAATAAGTCAGTTGGGAAATTCTGAAGCCCTAGGTCTCCAACATTCATTTTATGTTTTTGTTTCATGACACTGGGCCACACAGTCTAGAAAGCATAAGTGAGACTGATGTGTTTCTTGGCTTTTTACTTGTTTTTAAAGCATGTTCAGCCCGAGGCAGGCAGGAGCCACGTTGACACATGAGAATTCAATTTGGCATTTTTATTTATACACATATACTCTTCATTCATTATTCAAGAAATATTTATTGAGCAACAACTGTATCCCAGGAACTGTGCTAGCTGCTGAGGAAACAGGAGCAAATAAGGCAGACCCTGTCTTCAGGGAGCTTATAGTTTAGTGGAGACAGTTTATTAATAAGTGAACAATTAAAAATACTTCCAAGCCGGGCGCGGTGGCTCAAGCCTGTAATCCCAGCACTTTGGGAGGCTGAGGCGGGTGGATCACGAGGTCGAGAGATCGAGACCATCCTGGTCAACATGGTGAAACCCCGTCTCTACTAAAAATACAAAAATTAGCTGGGCATGGTGGCGCGTGCCTGTAATCCCAGCTACTCAGGAGGCTGAGGCAGGAGAATTGCCTGAACCCAGGAGGCGGAGGTTGCAGTGAGCCAGGATCACACCATTGCACTCCAGCCTGGGTAACAAGAACAAAACTCCGTCTAAAAAAAAAAAAAAAAAAACAACAACTTCCAAGAAAAGTGCTACAGAGGAAATGAATATGATGTGAGAGCAAACAACAGAGGGATGCATTTCAGATAGGGAGGTCAGTGAAGCTGAGGAGCCTGCCATGGGAGGAGCCTGGGGAATATCATGCCAGGCAGAGAGGAGCAAGTGCGAAGTCCCAGTGGAGGGAAAGAGCTGGAAGAAAAAAAAAAGAAGCCAAAGTGTGTGGAGCCTAGTGTGAGGTGAGGTGGTGGAGCTGGGTAGAGGTCAGGTGATGCAGGATTTTTTGTTCATTGGATCTTGGTAGAAAGCTTGGGTTTTACTCTAGGTGAGATAGGAGATACTGAAGGGATTTAAACGACAAGTGCCATATATTATAGAAAGATCACCCAGGATGACCCAGGGAGAATGGATTAACAAAGGGGGAAGATGGGGAAGTAAGAAGGGCATTTAGGAGGCCATTGCACATGTCCAAGCAGAAGAAGACAGTGTCTTCATCAGGAGTGGAGGGAGTGGGTTTGAAGAAAAGTAGGGGGATGTAACGGAAGGGAGTCGATGGCATAGGCATGGAGATACAGGTTCTGGACTTAGACTCTGTGAGCTCATCCAAGCTCTAATGCTAGTTGTGGGATCTTTAGCAACTTACTTAACTTCATGATGACTCAGTTTGTCTGTCTGTAAGATCAGGTAGATGATATCTCTTAAAGGGACATGGCGAAGACTAAAGTTAATACTCATAAAGCACCTTAAAGAGTCCAAGGCACAGAGTAAGCACTCAGTAAGTGTTCTCTATTGTTAGATGTTGAAGGGCTTGCTGATGAACTGAATTTGTGGGATGAGGGAAAAAATGGAGGGAAAGACTATGTCTTCCTTAAAACTCATTCCGAAAGTTCCAAGTAGAAGTCATTTTTCTTCTCTGTGGAGGATCTTACAACTTTTATTTATTTATTTTAATATGACATCATCTTACATCACACACAGCCTTATAGTGTTGTGTGTGTGTGTGTGTGTGTGCACATGCGTATGTGTGTCTATGTATCTATATCTGACTTGTTGTGAACTTCTTAAGGACTGGGACTGTGTCTGATTTATAATGTTTGAGACAGAGATTCTCAAGTAGGACGGTAGTGGAGAGGGGCAGTGAGAATCATGTGTGGTTATGAGTCCCTTTAGCAATTACAGCCCCCACCTGAGCCCTCCTCTAATGTGGAAGATTCTGAAACAATTGCCAGAGTGAGCCAATATTGGGGATGAGGATGTATTTTACCCCTGTGATGTTTTGGGGCAGGAAAGGTGTTGAGAACCTCAGATTCTAAACAGTTAATAATAAACATCTATGGAATTGAGAATAGTTGTATACTCTATGCTATTTCAAAATTGTAACTATGTAGTATTTTAAATGATAGCAATGTTAACTGTCAACACTTGGAAATAATAAAGAATAATGGAATACTGTGTCAAGTTAAAAATTAAGTATGAAATAATATGTATACGATGACTACAAGTACATAAAATATTAAAGATCAGAGGACAAAATATAAATGTAGTTAGCTTTATTAAAAATTATTTTTTATTATACTTTAAGTTATGGGGTACATGTGTAGATTGTGCAGGTTTGTTCCATAGGTATACATGTGCCGTGATGGTTTGCTGCATCCATCCCCCATCATCTAAGACGGAGCCTTCCTCTGTCACCCAGGCTGGAGTGCAGTGGTGCGTTTTCTGCTCACTACAACCTCTGCCTCCTGGGCTCAAGCAATTCTTGTGCTTTAGCTCCAAGTTTAGGCTCCAGGGAGTCTAAGCCTCCCAAGGAGGAGCTGCGACTACAGACACCCACCACCGCGCCCAGATAATTTCTTTTTTTGTACTTTAGTAGAGACGGGGTTTCACCCTGTTGGCCAGGCTGGTCTCGAACTCCTGAGCTCAGGCGATCCACCTGCCTCGGCCTCTCAAAGTGCTAGGATTACAGGCATAATTAGCATTTGTTTAAAGTTTTACGGAATGTTTTTCTTACAAAGTTAATTAAATACAAATCCCAGGGTTCTCTTAAGTGGCTTCTACCTGACATCAACCCTCCAGATGCTTCTGGCAAACAGGATTCCTTTAACAAATTTGGGAACTGCTTCAGCGCAGATTCCCCTCTTGGGAAGACACAGAACCCCAAATCCTGTGAGAAGCAAACTTTTTTGCTTTGCTTTTCCAAGTTTTCCTCAGATTAGTTTGGCTTCAAAACCCTTTGGGAAGCAAAGGACACTGTGACCGTTTCCAGAAGTATTGTCTGCAGGATGACCTCAGGAAAACGCAGGCCCAGGACATTCCTCACGTCCCCGTGTGCCTACGCCTTGGGGACTCTTTCCAGCTGTTCGTGTTATCATAGGTTGAGGGATCCCTGTGTTGCATGTGACACTGAAGTTTGACTTCCTCTTTATTTTTTCAACCATTTAAGTGGAGTTTGGTTTTTATATCTGATGACATTTTATCAGGTAGTTCTGTAGACCCTTTTCTGTTCCCAGTATCTCTGTCAAATAATTATGCTGAAAATCAGACTTGTAAATGCTAGAGGAGATTTGTCATTTAAATGAGCCAACCTGTAATGAATTTGCTTATAAAGAAAGAACATTTTTGACATGTAGATAGCCACTTCCTATTTTTATTGACTTTTAAAGTAACTATATAATGAGTATATTGAGTTTTACTGGATACTTCCATGAGAAAATGTGTCCTCTGTCTGGAAGATGGGTTAGGGAAGATGAAAGTGAAGATTGGATATTGGCCAGAAGTTCTAGGGAATACCAAGGAAGTCATGGAAATTGCTGGGTCTCTGAAGCTTGTTCAAGTTTTGAAATGACCACAAACAGTGTTATTTCTGATTATTCACCTTTTATTTGTTTGTTCTTAAAATATATGGTCAAAATAAGAGGACTAAATCATAGGGTTTAATGATCCTATGGCTCTTACCCTACCAGATAGCTCTCCAAAGTGGTTGAATTAATTCATTATTTTATATAGAATCATGTTAAGTACATTTATTTAATTCAATCAATATGCAATACTTGCTTTAAACTGTTTTTCTGGTAATTATTACAGAGGCTGAACCTTTCCCACATGTTTTGACACTACATTTACTAATCTACAAACTGCCTGCATCATTTTAATTCTTGTTAAGTGCAGCTATTTTTATGGAAAGTTATTTAATAAACTCAGGAAACAGAAATGAAAGCTGAGTACAAACTGAGCTTCTTCTTACTTGGACCAAGAAAAGCCAAATCAAGGTTATTGAATGGGATAGAGGCAGCCTTGCACCGCCACCAACTCCCACAGCTCCCACCCTCTCACCTCTTACTGGAGAAGCTGCATTTAGGTAATGATCATATCAGTCACGTTCACTTACTACGTGCTTGGCATTCAGTCGGTATTTAGTACATAGTAATGGAGGAAAGAAAGAAGGAAGGAAAGAAGGAAGAGGGAGAAGAGGGAGGGAGGAAGGAAGGGTAAGAGAAGAGAGGAAGGAAGGAGGGAGGGAGGGAAGGAGGGAAGGAGGGAAGGAGGGAGGGAGGGAGGGAGGGAGAGAGGGAAAGAGAGAGCAATAGAGGTCTTATATTTCCCTGAAATTCCCTAATAGTGAACATTATTCTTTAACTTATTTAACATTTAACAACAGAAAATGTATTCTTATTTTCAGACTTCCTTGATCAAGCCATGTAAACTGACTAGTCCCATTTTATGAGGGGCTTATGGAGGTTCTCTGAAATTACATCTAGTTTTAAACTAATGCTGTGATCTGAAAGATGTACTCCATGTAAAACTTCAGTCCAAATTAGGCTAGAAATTTTTTTAAGTATATATTCAGTCCTGTTTCCTTTCATTTCCCAAGACGAATGTATTACAGATGCCCCTGTCAATTCTGCTCACCCGTTGCACATGTGCACGCATGCTCCCCACCCACTAAGCAACAATTCCCACCCTACAGCCTTTGCTCCTGGTGTTTTTCCATCTAAAAGACCCTTTTCTCCCCGCTCCACTCATCTGCATCCTTCCCGCTCTTCAAAACTTAAGTCATATTTGAAGCCGTAGAATCATAAAGCTGTTGCCTGTACTCTCATCTCCGCTATATATTTTTCCTCATTCTGGGGAGCTCCTCCAGCCCCCTGAAACGAAGACAGTGTGCTCCAGCTGTCTGTGCCTGGGACTGTGTCCCTGCTCGCTTCTGATGAAACACTCACACCCTGCACAGGTCCCTGTCTGTCCCTACCCGGGGCAGTCCCCCTGGCCTGGAGCTGATGTGGCTTTGAACTCCTACGCAAAGCTGCTCTTCTGCCCTACTTCTGGATTTTACTGTAACTTGCTTAGCAGCCGGAGGTGCCGAAGTTGCAAAAAGGCCCTGTGGGTTTGCTCTTGATAGTGTTCAAATTGTTTCCAAAACTGTTGAGCATTTCCTGCCTTTAATAGCCTCCTTGAGCTCAGTTTTTGTCATTGTCTGTCCTCCCTGGGCTCCTTTTCCTTATTTTTTAATCCCTATTTTGACTTTCCCTATTCATTTCTCTTCTCTTAGGTCATTGATTTCCTGCAATCACCCAAATATCCCCTGCCTTTCTTCCTTTTTTTTTTTTTTTTTGTCACTGTCACATTTTTCTCCCTGGCATCCAGTGACTGGCATTGTCCCTTATTTCTATTATTGAAGTAATAAGTTTCTTAGAGAAAACAGTTCCAAGCCATTTAACAGAATTTTTGACTTCAGACCGACCTGACTTCAAATCTGACCTCTGACCCTAGTTTGACCTTGGGCGAATTGTTTCCACTGTTTTGAGTCACAGTTTTATCCTCTCTTATACAAGCACCATAAATTCCAACTTTAACAAATTGGGAGGATACATGAGATCATTTATAGTCAGTGCTTGATGTCACAGTAAATAATATTCCTCATCCAAGTCTATTTCCTACCTTCTTATAAAGAAGTGACTCCATTTTGGTGCTGATGGTTAGATTTCCATTTTTTTAATTCATTTTTTTTCAGTCAATATGTGGGCATTTATTGCACAACAGGCACAGAGGTAGCATTGGAAACACAGTGATAAAACATGTTATACCAGGGGTCCCCAAGGCCCGGCCATGGCCCGGCATCAGTCTGTAGCCTTTTAGGAACCAGGCATCTCAGTAGAAGGTGAGCAGTGGTGAGTATTACCTGATTAGATTCTCATAGGAGTGTGAACCCTACCATGACCTGTGCGTGTGAGAGATCTAGGTTGTGCACTCCTTATGAGAATCTAGCAGAAAGGTTTGGGACCGCTGCATGAGACGGTGTTGCCACTCTCACAGATTACAGTCTAGTGGAAGATTTAGCCAAGTCCACCTGCATCTCGATCCCTGTATTTCTCACCTCTTCTTCAGTGAGGAAAGGCTCAGTGAGTACCTGCTTCTGCGTGTCATGTACTGCGTTTCCTGTCACAGGCCCGAGAAAATGCTTCTCACCCTCAAGGAGCTTCAGCCTCATAACTGGTTTATTTGTCAGATAGGATGATAATTCAGTGGAAGAACTGATCATTTCTGCAGAAGACAGGGAAGAGAAGAGAGGGTGTTGTGGGGCTTTAATGAAGAGGTGGGTCCTGAAGGGACTGCTGGTGTTTGTTCAGGGTTGTAGAAGAGTGATCCAGAATGAGTGACAGACCTGGAAAGTGACAATTTGAAATAACGCGGCTCCTTTGGGCAGTTAGCTGCAAGGTATTTAGTTCTGCTGGTGTAAAAGCAGCAAGGGAGAAATGAATGGGAAGGAATGTGCTGCATAGTCCTGAGAGGCCTTGGATGCCACAGCTGGGAGTTTAATTGCTTTCTGAAAGTGCAGGAGAACTGTTGAAGTATATACAGAAATGTGAGGAATCTAACTCCTCTAACTCTATGAAGACAGGGAGGAGAGGGAAGACAGAGCAGGCAGGGGGCCTAGCAACTAGGATGCCATCTCCCTCTAACAAATGAGGAAACTGAGGTGTAAAGAGGCTGAGTAACATGTACAAGGACATAAAGCATCTTTAGGGGGCAGGGCTGGGATTCGGATCTATGTCATCTGTCTCTAGAATCTGTATTCTAGCAATACTTGATTAAGGGAAAATGCAATAGCAAAGATCATGTCAACCAGGCATCTTAAACTTTAGCATCATCGGTATCCCCAGGGCTTGTTAAAGCACGCATTTCTTGTTCGCACCCACAGACTCTGATCAGCAGTCTGAGTGGAGCCTGAGAATGGGCATCTCTAAGGAGGTCTCAGGTGATGCAGAGGCTGAAACCATAGGACTTGAAAAGATAGTGAATTTGCAGAGTATTGGAGTGGTTAAAAAGGAAGAGCAGTGTAGGTAGTAAAAATATGCCTCGAGGCTAAAGATTTCTGTTAATTGGCAGAGGTCACAGAGTGAAAAGCAGCTCAGTTTTTGAAGGCTTGTAAACAGCCATAGGCCACAAGGAAACCCAAGGCAGCTGAGGAACAAGTTCATCAGGAAAGAGTTGTGAAGAGGGAGGAGTCTATTCTATGTAAAGGAGGTGATGATGTGAGCAGGGCATGAGTGTAGGAATGTGATGGGAAATTAAGGACTTCAGACCTACAATAAAACTTGTTTAATCCTAAACGGGTCATGCTAAGAATTCCTTCATTATTTTGTCATGCTTTAAGGCCCAGGAAAGGTCTAGTGAAAACTCTCAGTGGGCTTTTCTTACATCCCAGCCTTTGTATAAAAACACTGGCTTTTGATATTTAACTTAACCACTCAGTCAGTACTGAAACAGTTGTTAGACCTGGCCTGCCACATTCCCACTGTCAATTTGTGCATGATTTCTATCACTAGGGAGATGGGGTGTCGTAATCTTTCTGGCTACTTCCTGCTGAGAGAGGGTCATTGTTATAGGGCACCGAACTCAGTGCTAAAGTAGAAGAGATTGATTTGTTCCTTGTAGCACTCTCTGTTTCAGGAGCTTAGAGGTAATGCCTGCTAAAACATCTAGTCTTTAGTTTACAGAGCTTTAAAAAAGCCCAGCTTAGGTTTTAGTGATTTCCAATCAGGAAAAATTGGGAAAAAGGAAAAGAAAAAGGAAAAAATTGAAAACATTATTTTTTAATTTAATCAAATTGCAGAAAATAATAAAAATCCAAAAAATATCATGCAAGACTGGAATTTAACACCAGGTATGCTATAGTTTTTAAAATACAAGTTTTCTTTCTCCAGTTTACCATTTTTATTAAAAGACAAATCATGATAGGACTGGTTTGCTTTATTATACTTGACCTCATTATTTGTATACAGTGCAGCAAGAATAATTATTTTTTACATAGGCCTTTTAAACTGGCTTTGTGGAATTTTGTTCCATAGAAGGAATCTGAGATATGACCTTTTTAAAGCCAAGCCCAGCCATGAATTTGTACCATCAAATACCTATGATTTGGGTGAATTCCTCTCCTCTTGAGGTTCCAAGATAACTTGGGGTTCCTGGCCTGTCAGAAAGTGACATTCTTTACTTACCACAGGTCATAAACCTGTACAGGGACTACTGTGTACACAAAATATAAGGCCAGTTTTCCAAGGCCTTTATTGGCTCCATACATTTTTTGATTCCTTCAAGGAGAGCACACCATTCCAGTCAAAGCCTTGGTAAAATAACCAGGTTTTCCAATTGTGTCATGTTACAAAAGAAAACAGATTTTTATCGCACTTATGCAAATAAATATATTGTCATAAATTAAGAATACTCACAGATATTTTCCAAATTCTAGAGGAACCAGGCAGAGAGAAACAAATATGCTCCAATTTGGTTTATCGTGATATATTTACTTAATTGTTAAAAGTGTTAATAGCACAAAAGAAAAGTTTCCTTGACTCTGAAAAACAAAACAAAGGATCAGCAACATTTTAAGCAAAAAGTCAGAAAGATTGCTTCAGTCTCCTATTAGTTCAGTTCATACAGTGAATTCCTGTCCTTCTTGATATTCATGAATATTTTAGTTCTTTAAGAGTCCTGAACGTTTTTTTCTCTAATGTCACAATCTCCAAAGTTATTAAAAACCTGCATTCAAGAGCACCTCCTGAAGAGGACCAAAACAAGACAACAATTGACAAGAAAATCTGTTACCTCTGTGGCACCAAATAATTTAACATCACAATTATAATTATAAGACGTATCAGAATGATAGGAGTTTCACATGATTTTGGAACACATACCAATAACCTTTTTTTTACAAATATAGCCCAAAGAAAGCCAAACACCATCTCATATTTGACAATGCTTTCTGTATGATTTTTATACAAAATAAGCCAAATTTCACCTTTACATTAGTGTACTATTAATGTTAAACCCAATTCTTAATAAATCCTACTAGATATGTTTACCTAATTTTAATGTTTGACCATAAAATAAGATTTTTACTGTACAATTTTTGTTAAAGAGCAGGTTAGTGCTCTAAGAGAAACCCATTGTACTTTTATTTTAATGCTCAATTTACAGAAAAACTGATGATACTGCTTTAACTCTAGCCAATATATTTACACACATAATGTCCTTTACAATCAACCCTCCACAACTTGCTTAAACCTTCATCTTTATTTTATCCACTTAAAACAATCCTTTAACCTTTAAAAGGCAAAAATTCACATTCTCATGCTTCCTTATAACCTTTTAACCAAAAGTATATTTTGCTTTCCTTACACACCTTGCATGTAAACTGTTTCTTCAGTAGTCTTAAATAGATGTTACACTGTTAACTCTTAGCAGCCTTTACTTATGGTAAAAACCTTGGTAAGTTTGCGATTTAATTTTGTACTAGGTATGGAGCTTAGGACCTAGACAGAAGTGCACATAAGGTCTGACTTATTCCAGTGTCTAGCTCCATGTGTCCCCAGACTTATCTAGAAGTTAACACTCCAAAATAAATTGAACAATTTAAAAACTTGCTCCGAAAGACAAGGTCCTAGGAGAGAAATTAAAACCAGTACATGAAGTCCTTTTAAATACAAACATGCACACATACATATACACATCTTGGATATTAGGTTTTATTAAGCTGACTTTTAACCAATGAACTCCTAAGAAAAAAATTTTCCTTCCCAGAGGCCTCTCAGCAGGAATGGACCCAATGCCTCCCATTTTCAAGTTTACATGGTATCAAAAGGAGTAAGACAGATACACAAACAAGTGGAGACAAATTTTGAACAACACATGGAGGAGTACACTCAGGCAAACAGACAATTTGACTTTGTTGTTTGGTCTTTTCAGGTGTGTTTTTGCAGTGGCTTATACTGGTTTTTCCTTTCCATATTTGGTGCTTCCTTCAGAAGCTCTTGTAAGGCAGGCCTGGTGGTGATAAAATCCCTCAGCATCTGCTTGTCAGAAAAGGATTTTATTTCTCCTTCACTTATAAAGTTTAGTTTGGCTGGATATGAAATTCTGGGTTGAAAATTCTTTTCTTTAAGAATATTGAGTATCGGCCACCTCTCTCTTCTGGCTTAAAGGGTTTCTGCAGAGAGACTTGCTGTTAGTCTGGTGGGCTTCCCTTTGTAAGTAACCTGACAATTCTCTCTGGCTGCCTTTAACATTTTTCCCTTTGTTTCAACCTTGAAGAATCTGATGCCTATGTGTCTTGGGGTTGCTCTTCTCAACGAGTATCTTAGTGGTGTTCTTTTTATTTCCTAAATTTGAGTGTTGGCTTGTTAGGTTGGGGAACTTCTCCTAGATAATATCCTGAAGTGTGTTTTCCAACTTGGTTCCATTCTCCCCATCACTGTCAGGTAAACCGATCAATCATAGATTTGGTCTTTTTATACAACCCCATATTTCTTGGAGGCTTTATTCATTCCTTTTTATTCTTTTTTTCTCTAATCTTGTCTTCTTGCCTTATTTCAGTAAGTTGATCTTCAGTCTCTGATATTCTTCCTTCTGCTCGATCGAATCAGCTATTGAAACTTGTGTATGTTTTACAAAGTTCTTGTGCTGTAGTTTTCAGCTCCATCAGGTCATTTATGTTTTTCTCTAAACTGGTTATTCTAGTTAGCAGTTCCTATAACATTTTATTAAGGTTCTTATCTTCCTTGCATTGGGTTAGAACATGCTCCTTTAGCTCAGAGAAGTTTGTTATCCACTTTCTGAAGCCTACCTCTGTTAATTTGTCAATCTCACTCTCCATCCAGTTTTGTGTACTTGCTGGAGAGGAGTTATGATCATGTGGAGAAGAGGCATTCTGATTTTTGGAATTTTCAGCATTTTGTGCTGTTTTTTCCTCATCTTTTTGGATTTATCTGCCTTTGATCTTTGAGGTTGATGACCTTTGGATGGGGTTTTTGCATGGGGGTCCTTTATGCTGATGTTGATGTTGTTGCTTTCTGTTTGTTAGTTTTTCTTCTAAAGGTCAGGTCCCTCTTTTGCAGATCTGCTGCTGTTTGCTGGAGGTCTGCTCCAGACCTTGTTCACCTAGGTATCACCAAAGATTGCTGCCTGCTCCTTCCTCTGGAAGCTTCATCCCAGAGGAGCACCAGCCTGATGCCAGGTGGAGCTCTTCTCTCTGAGGTGTCTGTTGACCCCTGTTAAGAAGTCTCTCCCAGTCAGGAAGCTCCGGGGTCAAGGACCCACTTGAAGCTATCTGTCTCTTAGCAGAGCTGGTTCACTATGCTGGGAGAATCCCTCTTATCAGGATCAGCTGTTCTCTTCGGAACCAGCAGGCAGGAATGCTTAAATCTGCTGAAGCTGAGCCCCCAGCTGACCCATCCCCCAGGTGCTGTGTCCCAGGGAGATGGGAGTTTATCTGTAAGCCTCTGACTGGGACTGTTACCTTTCCTCCAGAGATGCCCTGTCCAGTGAGGAGGAATCTAGAGAAGCAGTCTGGTCACAGTCGCTTTGCCACGCTGTGGTCCACACCTCCCAGCCTCCTTAGCACTGTCGAGGAAAAACCACCTACTCAAGCCTCAGTAATGGCAGACACCTCTTCCCGCACCATGCTCGATCATCCCAGGTCAGCTTCAGACTGTTATGCTGGCAGTGAGAATTTCAAGCCAGTGGTTCTAAGCTTGTTGGGCTCTGCAAGAATGGGACCTACTGAGCAAGACGCCTTGGCTCCATGGCTTCAGGCCCCTTTCCAGGGGAGTGAATGAGTCTGTCTCGCTGGAGTTCCAGCAGCCACTGGGGTGTGAAAAAGGCTCTGCAGCTGGTTTGGTGTTTGCCAAAACAGCCACCCAGTTTTGTGCTTGAAACTCAGGGTCCTGGTGCTGTAGGCCCACGAGGGAATCTCCTGACCTGCAGATTGCAAAATCCGTGGGAAAAGCGTAAGTAACCTGGCTGGGTAGCACAGATCCTCATGGCTTCTTTTGGCTGGGGGAGGGAGGTCCCCATCTTCTTGCACTTCCCGGGTGAGGCAATACCCTACCCTGCTTCTGCTCTCTCTCTGTAGGTTGGACCCACTGCCTAGCCATTCCCAATGAGATGAACTGGGTACCTCAGTTGGAAATGCAGAAATCATTTCCACTGGGAGCTGCAGAGCAGAGCTCTTCCTATTCAGCCATCTTGGCCCCTTCCCCCATTTTTTACTTTTAAAATCAACTTAGGAATGATCTTTTGTAGGAAGATTTTCTTTGTGTATGTGGGTACTCTCTTGGAGGTCTAATACTTGCAGCTATTTTTGTTTTTGCATTTTTAAAATTTATTTTGTAGACTTAGGCTTTTATTTTTCACTTTTAATGTTTTGTCTCATTTTAACTTTTAAAAATTTTTGTCAGACTGACATTTCTCTCAATTTTATCCTCATCCATATATTCGTTTTTCTGTTCTCTAATCATCTTTATATGTGTAGATTATCTTTGGTTCCCTGAAAATTGTTCTTTACTGACATTTTACATTGTTCACTCTTTTAATGATTAATTACAGGTCTTAAAAAAAAATCTAAGCCTTCTTATATGCATAGTTATATGTGGTATAGAGAAAACTAAAGTATGAAAACAGGGATAAGTAGAGAGAGGGCCTGCATATAAAGTGACGTTTAAGTAGAGACCTGATGCAACGATGGAATCACCACGTATTTGGTGTAAGAATTTTCAGGAATATTGAGTAGTATATGCCAAGGCTCTGAGGTAGACACATGACTGACAAGTTCAAATAACTGCAAGGAGACAAATTCTGGGGAAAAAAGTAATGAGGAGAGTGGTAGAGGATGAGGTCAGAGAGGAGCCGTGTGGTATAAAAGTTCATTTAGGACCTTGAAGCCATTGTAAGGACTGGATTTTACTTGCGGGAGTTTGAGAAGCTATTAAGAGGTTCTAAGTTAGAGAAAAGATATGCTCCTATTTATATTTGTACAGGGTCATTTTGGCTGTTATATGAAACTAGGCTGCAGATAGGCAAGTGAAGAAGGAGCAAGCTATTAGAATAAAATGAGCTCAACTAAACTAGAGTGGTGACTGTGGAAGTGATGACAAATGTAAGATTCTTCACACATGCAACAGTTTGAGCTTACAGAATTTGATGGTGCACTGAAAGTAGGCTATGCAAAAGAGAGAGAAGTTAAAGATGACTGCAAAGTTTTTGGCCTGAGGAACCAGAAAGGTAAAGTTTCCATATCCTAAGATGAGAAAGACTGCAGGAAGAGCAGGTAGGGCCTGCATGTAGGGACCCAGGTATTCAGAGTTGATCATGCTAATTTGAAACACCTGATGGACATCCAAATTGAGCTATGAACTAAATAGATGGGTACGTGAGTCAAATTTAGCAATTAAGCTCTATTGAAGATGTAAATTTGTATTTACAAATCGTGGCATAGGTGTGGTATGCAAAGCCATGACACTGGGTGAGATCGCCTAACAGTACTTTTTAAACTTTATAAACCACAAGCCACAGAACAAATTCACTCATGTTACCTTACAACATGGTAAACACACGCTCCCACCTTCCCCTGCCTCAACACGCAGATACACATACACACTCTGATTCAAAGTTTCATGAAACAAAGCCAACCTTTACCACATATATTGTACTCTGACATTTTAAATTATATTTTACTTTATTTCATCAAAAATACCAGTTACATCCTTCAGAGTTGACTTCACAACGCACTAATGAGTTGAAAAGCCACATTTTGAAAAGTTGTGGCCTTGCAGATGAATATAATTGTGGAAGAAAAGAGGTTTAGGGTTGATGTTTAAAGTTTAGAAAATGAGGCAGAGCCAGCACAGGTGAGACTGAGAAGAAGCGGCCAGGGAAGTGGGTGGGGAACTTAGTCCACCTGGATACCACAAGGTCTGTATTCCTGCTCCCAGTCCCTGGCTGTTTCACTTTACCTTTCTTGACTGCTCCCCTCTCCCTTCACCCCTTCATCCCATAGATAGTCTTGGGCATATCCCCCTTCCTGTCAAAAGGCTATTGTGTTTAATTGACCTATGTTGTATGTTTGGGAATATCATGGTGATATTACAACACAATGCAGAGACAACCAACAAATTCATTATTAGACATATTATTTTCTTAACATTCCTTCACAATCCACAGTGTAGCAAATTTCTCACTGGTTGCTTTTCTTGTTTAGGCCTTAGGTGACTCCAAACTACCGTATCTCTCAGAACTGCCCACAACATGCTCTTTACTCATTCTAGCCTCCTTTCCCCCCAGTGTCCAGCCAGGAGAGAATGCCAAGATTCTGTTTATTAAACAAAGAAATGTAGCTCTCCCTCTGAACTATCTTTCTCTTTCAGACTAAACACAAGGTCTAATTTTGCGTAAGTAAAGGCTTATTAAAATGTTTCTAAAAACAAAATAAATTATCTCCCCCTAAATAATTCTGAATTCCTCTTTGGGAAATCAGCCTGAATATTTACAGCTTTCGAAAACACTGTTTTCCCCACTCCTGGCTTTATATGTCTATTGCTGTGTATCATGTCATGCTTTTTCAGGCATTGCACCCCAAGAATACATTTTTTTTTAAAGAAAGAGTTCTATCAATTTCAACAATTTGATAGAGTATAACAATTGGTGATTATAAGGCTATTTGTGTTGTACTTGGTAATTTTAAATTTGAAATTACTAATTATACAACTTAGTATCAAAATGAGTATATATAAAAAAGTGTATTTATAACCAAATATTTAAAATGTATTTTTAAAAATGCCAGCCCACTTGAAACTTTAAAAATCTAACATAATAGTTAGCAAGTATATTTAAGGCAGGAAATCTGATATCGCAACAATATTAAATTAAGAAAACATAAGTTTGTTGTCAGAGATAGGGCTCCCAGTACTACAGTAAAAAACTGCTTATAAAAGATGATTATGTGGTTATTGAACTCATGCCAAAGGAATCAGTATGTGCATATTACCTTATGAAATACTGTCATAGATCAGGTCTCCAGTTTGTATGTCTAAGCTAAATTTCACATTGTTTGAATCTAAGGTTGCATCAGCATTTACAAAAAGGGTGACGTGATTATGAAAAATGCTCTTTTTTAGAACAGAGGTCTGTCTGGTCTGCTGCCTATTTCGTAAATTTTCTTTGGAACACAGCCAAACCTATTTGTTTAATATTGCTTCAGGCTGTTTTCATGCTACAACAGTTGGTTTGAGTAGTTAAAAAAGATACTCACCCACGTCCCACTGAGACTAAAATATTTATTATCAGCCTTTTTATAGACAAAGAAATAGTACAAGAAGGAATCTTAGAACATCAAAAAGGAAGAACACAGTAAACAAAAATATGGGTACATATATTAGCTTTTAATACTCCTTAGGTTTTTTCTATTATGTTTGATAGTTGAAGGAAAAATTATATTTTATAATTGGCTTTATATGGCTATATTACTATCAAATAATTTAGATTTAAGAGCAAAGAAAATTGCCACACACACACACACACACACACACACACAGAGATTAGATGTGTAATGACTGGACTCCCTCAGCCATCTTAGCAGATGCCAAAATGGAACTGAGATTACCTAGAGATGCCCAGTTGAGTAGGAGTGTATGCGTCTCTTTTCTAATAGAGTAAATATACATGACATACGCAGGAGACCCACAAGTTTCCAGAGAATTGTATATCTGCAGAAACACTGCCAACTTTGATTTAAATGAACAGATAGAGAACTATTGGACTGTTGGAAAAGACTGCTGGACTCCCAAAATTCTCCAAGCAGGAGGTAGACTAAGGAAATGACTTAGCTGAAAACACAAGCTATTTGTTGAAAAAGGAAGGATGACTGCAACAGCAATATTTCGAGGCCAGAGACTTAAACATAGAGATTGAAGCCATGAACCACAGAGGCTTATTCCAAGGCCTGGAAAACTAATGTTGTTTTACCATCTGTATGAATAAAACCCAGCTCCACCATAAATAGTAATAAGAAAAATAGAAAAATTATAATTCTTTTCAAATGAAATTAGAGCACTAAAAGGAAACTGTAACACTACATGAATAACATATAGAAAAAATATTTTCTTTTTTCATATTATAGAATGTTTATAAAGAGATACAACAAAATAAAAGAACAGAAACAGCAGAGAAAAATCTCTATTAAGTCAGCTGTCAATATAATTTTCTCCAGTTCTAATATCAACTAGTAAATATCCAAGCCAGGTAACCTCACTACTACAGCATAAATTCATGTAGATTTATGAGAAAAATAATCTTTTATTCAAAAATAACTTTAAAGCAATCTGAAGGAAAATAACCCACTGTAAAAGATATTTTAAACATCAGCCTCTGTATAGCTCACTAAAATTTGAAATGGCTTTTAAAGAGTTTTTACAATTAAAATACAATTTTAATGTTGTAAATGACAAAGTTTGAAATTTTCTATTAATATAATTTACATATATCACTGAAAACTGGTTAGCATTTAACAGTTCTGCACATTTTAAAAGGTCTTACTTTTTTGCATAGGTTAGTTAATATCTAAATTCTGGGTACTCTCCAAACAAGTTGGTCATCTATAGACATCAATCTAAATCTTGATATTACACATAGGACTATGTCACCAAAGGCCACACCTTTGAACATTGTTGAATCAAGAGAAAATGCCCCAGAAGTTTCCATCTTCTACTTTCCTGTTGTTCACTTAAAGGAATCGTGAGCTGACCAATTACATAGGCAGATAACTTAGGTGCACTCCCCGTATCTTGGCTTGGTTTCGCTATGGAACAAAGACTGAAGTCCCATTCGCTGTTTTAAGAGCAGCAATGTCTACTGGTGGCTGTGCCAGCTCCAGGTTCATCTGGCAGCCGTGGCGTCCTAGTCTTTGTTAACACAGGACTTGATAACCGAGTCTTCCTCAGCTGCATCCTTAAATTGGAGACCTGCGGGTTCTTCTTTATTCCCCATAGGCTGTACTTCCTCCCTAGACCATCATATATGCACCCATTGCTGACTTCTCTCTAAACTATTTTATGTTTTACAGCACCCTTAGGAACCTCCAAACCATGTGAATAGAGTTCTTCTATCCTTATTCACATTGATGAATGATTTCTCCGCTTGTTTCTTTAACTGGAACTAGAATTGCAACTCTCCTCTCTGACCTGGGCCCTATCTTATGGAGGCTGTTTATTCTTTCATATCTGGCAAGGGCAGCTCTGCTAAATTCTCATTATAGATGCTTCCAGAATAGTCATTCTGAAAGAGTGATCTCTAAACCTGGGAACTTGTTAGAAATGCAGATTTCTTGGCTCAACACCAGACATATTGAATCAAAAACTCTGGGCATAGGGCCCAGCAATGTGTGTTTTAACAAACCTTTTAGGTGATTCTTACACATGCCAAAGTTTGAAAATTACTGTTGGAAACCTTTACTCTTCTACCCCTGTCCTCATTCTCCATTCATGACATTTTGCTACACCGTAGTTTACCTCTCCTGGACTGTGTCATCGACCATTTTCACCATCATGTACCCACATTCAAAAGTTTTAACTCAACTCCCAGATCATAATTATCTTGGCTGACTTCAGTGTTTAAGGGATAATGCATTCAATGCGCTAGCCTCAGATTCCTGGACATTACCTACTCAACAATCTTAATCCACAGTATGCTTTAGCAAATGACACCCAAGATTACACACTAAACTTTATCATCATTTGAAGTTATGAAACCTATGAAATCTTAAAATCTATCACCCAGCCCCAGTTAACATCCTGACCATCTCAATGAACACCCTGACTATCCTCTCAATTCTTTACCTCAATGTTATTTATTCTTTCATCTAAAAATACCTCAGATTTTTCAGCATTTCCTTTTGCGACTATTCCATTATCCTCTCCTAGCCTCACTCCCTTTGCTTTCTGGACTAGAGCTTAAATTTTTCACTTTCAAGCCACTGAATTCTCATTCTTTCCCTATGCCTTCTTTATTAACTTTTAACTTGGATGAGTCCTACATGATAAAATCGTAACTTCTTTCCATGGCATCCACTTTTTCTACTCTTAGATTTCATCTTCTGGGAGAAAACAAAGGAGTGAAGGTTGACACAGCTAATGGTCTCCATCTCACCTGGGCTCTGCCTGCAGTTTCCTCAGTGGCTATGCCAATCCTTTACCACATTTAAAACTTTTACTATCACTCTTCACAGCTGATCATGTCTTCTACATCAAATGTAACAATGAAGTGAGTAGATATCAATGTTCTCAGTTTTTCACCTCTACATCTACAAATCTGTTTTTACCTGAAGTCAACTTCGACTCTTTCAATTCCATCTCATGGCATATAATGTTTCCATCTATCTGCCTCCTGGGGGCCTTGATTCAGCAATTACTTCTTTTCAGTCCTTCCCCTGAAGGTGCATTTTTTTTTTTTCTTTGCTCTTGCCCAGACTGTAGTGCACTGGCCCAATCCCAGCTCACTGCAACCTTCACCTCCTGGGTTCAAGCAATTCTCCTGTCTCAGCCTCCTGAGCATCTGGGACTACAGGCACCTGCTACCATTCCGAGCCTCATTTTTGTATTTTTAGTAGAGATGGTGTTTCACCATATTGGCCAGCCTGGTCTCAAACTCCTGACTTTAAGTGATCCACCTGCCTTGACCTCCCAAAGTGCTGGGATTACAGGTGTGAGCCACTGCTCCTGGCCTCCCCTGAAGTTTAAAAGCAAATTCAAGCCTTTCTCATTTACCAAAACAACAACCACAGTTCCCAAACCTGTAGCATCATCTCTTTCCTTTTATTCATGATAAAGCTTCTTAAAATTATCTATGTTTTCTACAAACACTTCCTTAGTTCCATTATTTTTCAGTAAAGGTAATTTAGTTTTCCTATCTCTTCACTGAAACTGCTTTCTCCAAGGTCACCAAAATTCTTCAAAGTGCTAACTCTAACTGTCAAGAGGAGAGCCGTGGGACCCTTTCTGGATCTTGCTTCTATCTCTCTGGCCACTCTGACTTGATCTTTCATTGGGTTTCATACTTTTCACTTATTCATTTTTTGTTGTTATTCAATAAGAGTTCATCTTTCAGCACCCTCTTTTTTTTTTTTTTTTTTTTTTTTGAGACGGAGTTTCGCTCTTGTTACCCAGGCTGGAGTGCAATGGCGCGATCTCGGCTCACCGCAACCTCCGCCTCCTGGGTTCAGGCAATTCTCCTGCCTCAGCCTCCTGAGTAGCTGGGATTACAGGCACGTGCCACCATGCCCAGCTAATTTTTTGTATTTTTAGTAGAGACGGGGTTTCACCATGTTGACCAGGATGGTCTCGATCTCTCGACCTCATGATCCACCCGCCTCGGCCTCCCAAAGTCAGCACCCTCTTAATCTGCATACTCTCTCTAGGTGATATCATTCCTTCCCATCTCTTTCACTGCTTCTAAGTTAACTTCTGCAGTGCAGATTCTCCTGGAGTCCAGACCTAGAGGTCTTGCTGCCAATGGGTATTCTCATCAAAATGTCTAATGGACGTTGCAGACTCCACAGATCACACCTGGTCTCAGTGTCTTCTCCCCACCTCACCCCACCCTCAAATCTGCTTGCTTTGTTTTTTCTATCTCAATAAATGGGACAAGTTAAATAATGCCAGCAAAAAACCCACATGCCATTCCTCTTCTCCTAAGCCCCTAAAAATCCTACTTACTCTACTCTCTTTACTAACTTTCCTATCTGCCTTTGTTTCATTTCTCTCTCACGTAGTTACTGCAACAGTACCATAACTGCCCTCCTTGTCTTCTTTTCAGTTTGCTTTTAATCTTAGCCTGCCTAGTACTAACATTCAGTTTCTATTCCAGTTAGGCAAATCTTAGTGAGGATCTATGTCGAAGAAGCCCAGATGGAGCTGGGTGGAGTGATCTAAGTAAGGGTGTCTTATCCAGAGTTCCAATGCATCATTCTAACTGGTAGATTTTGATATTGTGTCCAAAAGGGTAAACGGTCTAAAATAATATCAGCAATGTAGGAGCAGAGATGAGTGGTGAATCTCCAAACATGGAACAGAATTCAAATGAGGCAAAGAACCCTGCAGATCTCAGGGGATTTTAGAGTGTGGAGTAGGTATGGATGGCTGAGTTACAATGTGTGTAGTACGTGTGCCCTGTTTATATGGTTTCTGTGATAAATAATATGGGCTAACTGAAAGTCTTTAAAAGGCCAAATTGAACTGAGAGTTGCTCCCCTGTACAATATTAAATACCACATATGAAAGATATAAAGATTGAATTGAATTGTAATTTACTTTGAAAAATGTGGCATTTTGTGGATGTGAACATAAAATGTTAAGTTACATTTTTAAATTTTTTCTCAGAAAAATAAGAAATATGCATGGGCAAAAAAAAAAAAAAAAGAAAAGTCTTCTAGGGAAATACTATTCTTCTGCTATGAGGGAGTAGAATACTGGTTAAAAAAAAATCAGTGTCTTCCAGGATTCCAAATAATGTTTTATAGTCATAATGGAGGGTGTATGAAAGCTAAATGGTAGTTTATATCCTCCATAGGCATAGTTTTTATGTTGTTCCTTCCTTCCACATTACCTTCTCAGTGATAATAGTAGATACCAACACAGCCTTCCAGAACAAAATTAAATAATTCTTATAATAATAGAAATGTTTAATACAAATATTTTTCACTGTTTATCATATAATCTGCTAAGGCTGAGTCTATAGCACATAATATGAATGAACTTTTTAGGCCCAGTATAATTGATTCAGCCTTGATTGAGTTGAATATCCCAAATGTATAACTAGACTCTAATATTCTAACTTGGGGCATTTGGCATAGAAGCATAGAAAAGTGTGATTCATAAAACGATTGCCCAAAATGACCGAAGTTCCTTTACTCTTCTGTAGTCAGTTGATTCAGTCTCCACGTACCAAAGCTACAGAGGCAAAGGAGATTTACCTAGTGTTAAGAGGAAAAGAAAAATAAAGCTGACAACTTTCATCTCTCTGTGAAACCAAAGTACATCTACAAGAAAACCAGGGCTTCCCTTTTTTTTTATCAGTGAGAGAAAATAGGTTGCATTTCTTGTGGGGAGTTCTTAGAGGCCCTGACACATTGCGAGCCACTTTCTGAAATTGCAAACAAGATCAAACAACATCTTGCAAAGACCTGGGTATAATGAAAGAAAAACTCCTACTATTTGTCTCAGGGAGTTCCCCAGGCAGAATGAGAAATCTGGCATGCTTATTTTACTTTTAAAACTAAAAAGAATGTCTTTTGTAGAGGTACTTCAATCTTTCAGCATCATTGGAAATGAAGTATTTCTTTTAGTGAATTTTTCATTTAACTGAAGATTTCTCTTTTAAGCTCCATAGTATGTTTCTTTTATTTTTCTCAATATTAATGAAAAGATTTCTTAAAAAGTATATACTGTTTTGCCTTATTAAACAATATACTGGATTTCACACTGTATATATATTTTAAAACATCATGTTTTACACAATAAGGATATACATTTGTACACAATAAGTATATACATTTTTGTCAAATAAATTTTAAAATGCAGTATAGCCATGGGGTATAATAAAATAAGGTAGTTATTTTCTATGGTGATACTTGAAATTTGGACAGAATATAGAAACTATGTAGCCCGGGATAAAGACTTTACAAACTGCTGGGTGAAGGGCAGGAGGAGGTGAGGCTGCTCCATGCACTGTCCTACTAATGGCTGGAGTGATATGGGGGCAAACAGAGAGAGGTCCTGGTGGGGAAAGGGGTGAGTCATTTGAACATGCTGGCTTTGAGGTGCCATTTGCTAGTGGGCCAATGAGGATTAAATGAACAACTTGAAATGCCCTAATCCTCAGTTTACCATGTGTTAAATGGAGATAGTAACAACTTATATCTCACAGAAATATTTTGTGGAATTCAGAAATTTATAAGGTATATGGCACAGTGCACTGTGATCAAAATTTACATTAAAAAAACAAAAACAATACGCTGGATAGCATTTAACACTCTCTTAATGACTTTGAGTCATCGTGATATTAATTACTAAATTGCACTTACCTGAGTGTATTTCTAAATATGTAAAGGTATTTGTCACCACAGTACGCTGCCTTACGTTGCTCTAAATACTGTGGCCTTTCTAGGTGGACCTTAATTGTCACATAATACTATTGAATCTTCAACAAACACCTTATTCTCAGATACATTAAAGAGACCTGAATAAGCAGGTATACTATGTTTATGGATCAGAAGATTCAATATTTAAAAGATATCAATTATACAAAAATTAATATATTCAATGTTATCTCAATTAAAATCTTAGCAGACGTTTTTGTGGAAATTGACAAGCTGATTCTAAAATTTACATGAAAATGCAAAAGATTGAGAATAGCCAACAAGGTTTAAAAAGAAGAACAAAGTTGGAAGACTCATTATTACCTAATTTAAAAAATTATATAGCCATAAAGCTATAACCATAAAGCTACAGTAATGAAGACAGTAGAGTACTGATCTAAGGAGAGGCTTATAGATACTGGAATAGGCAAGATAATTCAGAAATACACCCACTTTTGTATATAATCAATTGATTTTCAGCAAAAGATGCCAAGGCAATTTAAAAAGAAAATAATTTTTTTAATTTTTTGGGACAGAGTCTTGCTCTGTCACCAGGTGCCAGGCTGGAGTACAGTGGCACAATCTCAGCTCACTGCAACCTCCGCCTCCTGCGTTCAAGCAATTCTCCTGCCTCAGCCACCCGAATAGCTGGGATTACAGGTGCACGCCACCATGCCCAGCTAATTTTTGTATTTTTAGTAGAGATGGGGTTTCACCATGTTGGCCAGGATGGTCTCGATCTCTTGACCTTGTGATCCGCCCACCTCAGCCTCCCAAAGTGCTGGGATTACAGGCTTGAGCCACCGTGCCTAGCCAATAAACTTTTTAAACAAGTAGTCCCAGAACAGTTGGTTATCCTTATGCAATAAGTGAGCTTTGACTTTTTAACCTCACAACGTATACAGTTAACTCTAAATAGATCATGGATCTAAATGGAGGAGTTAAAACTATTCTCAGGGAAAATACGTAATACAAAATCTACATGATTTGGATTTGGCAATAACTTTTATATAAGAAACCAAAAGCATAATTAATAAAAGAAAAAGTAAATTAAACTTTATCTAAATTAAAATTTTTGTTTTGTGAAAAACACTGAAGAACAAATGAAAAGACAACCCATAGACTTGGAGAAAATATTTTCCAATTAAATATCTGAAAAATAATTTATTTCTAGAATATACAAAATAACTTTTAAAATTCAACAAAAGGGAACAAATATCCTAATTTTTAAAATGGTCAAAAGATCTGAACATATACTTCACTAAATAAAATATGTGGATGGCAAATAAACATAGAAATGCATGATATCATTAGTTATGAGAGAACTGCAAATTAAAACCATAATGATATACTACCAAATGCCTATTAAAATGTTTTGAAGAAAACCTGACAATACCAAAGGCTGACAAAGATATAGTACAACAGAAACTTTCATTCACTGCTGGCAGGAATGCAAAATGGTATAGTCCTTTGGTAAAATTTGGCAGTTTTTTTAAAAGTTAAACACACACTTGCCATTGATCTGGTAATCCCAATCTTAATTATTTGCTTAAGAAAATGGAAAAAATACATTCACAAAATCCTATATATAAAATGTTTATATTTTGTGCTTTATTCATAATCACCCAAACTGGAAATAACCAAGATGATGCCCTTCATTGGGTGAATGCATAAATAAACTGGTATATCCATAGATTGGAAAATTATTCAAAATAAATATAAACTATCGATTCATGAAATAACACAAATCTTCAGCACATTTTTCTGAGTGAAAAGAAGCCAGATCCCAAAGGTTATATGTATGATTGTATGTGTGACATTCTTGTAAAGACAAAATTATAGACACAAACAGAAAAACAGATCATTTGATACCAGGGATTTGAGGAAGTGGGAGGAGTTGACTGCAAATGGGCTGCACAGGGAATTTTTGGAGTGACAAAACTAATCTGTGTGGTACCATGGTGGTATCATCACTATGCTCTTGCTAAAACGTGTAGAATTGTACATTACAGAGAATGAACTTCACTGTATGCAAATTAAAAAATCACCCAAGATATTGAGGGATCCCAGGATGGAATGCAGAATGTATCAAATGAATCTCATTGTGTTATGAATGAGATATCTTTCCTCAAAGGGATAAAGGAAAAACATGCTAGCTTAGACAAGAGGAAATATAAAAACAAAATGCAGTAGAGTATTCTGGGTTGGCTCCTGGAACAGCAAAAAGCATGGATAAAGAAACTGAGGAAATCCACACAGAATCTGGAGTTTAGTGATAGTGGTATACCAATGTCAGTTCCTTAGTTTTGGCAAAGGCACTATTGTAATGTAAAATTATAGCATGGAGAAAACTGAAACTAGGTGAGAGATATATGGGAGCTCTGCAACTTTCCCATACTAAAATTATTCCTAGATAAAATGTTTAATAAATATTATGAATTAATAATATATACTACATACTGATTTTATATATTCTGAATTTTTAGATCCTGATATAAATGATTGAATAAACAAAGGAGGGAAAATGAACAAATCTTTCTTACAAATTATTTTCAAATAATAAATGTAGAAGAAATGAGGGGAATACCAAATCACCATCAGAACACCAAAGTAATTGTTGCTGCAGGCAAGGTCCATGATGAACACTAAAGTTAGTGAGTGAATCTTTAAGGAGAAATAATATTCACAAAGCTTCAAAGTAACTCCCCCCAAATGTTAATTGTTATGATGGTTTTAACATATAGCCACAAATTTTTGATACTCCTTCCTCCAGCAGGTGGAGGTAAATTCTCACCCCTTCTGTGGAGATTGGCCTCAATTCTTACTTCTAATAAATAGAGTCTGGACATGGGAAAATAGTAACTTTACAATGGAGAAACCTTGCAGACATTACCTTAGCCAAGTGATCAAAATTAACGTCACCAGTAACCAGTAATGTTGCTATCAGGTACTGATGTAATGTGATGAAAAGGGCATTTCATCTGTGGGTTTTTCTTAGCTCATGAGTAAGTATGGTGAATATTTGCACTTACAGTGAGCACTCTGGGTGGCAGAGCTGGAGAGATTTGATTTGAAAAAGATCACCTTTCTCATGGACATTCGTCTTCTTGCTTCCCTCCCTACCCAGAAACCATGCTACGCCAAATGCCGTTTATCTGTCATGTGACTTAATAACTCATATAGACATTTGTGCCTTGGCATCAAAATTTTATTCCTATAAGTTGCCTCTTTTTTAAGGGAAAATGAAAATACTGCCTAGGAGTATTAGTAATTCAACTGGAGCCCAGGGTTCTTGAAGGCAGGAGCTTCGTCTCATATGTCTTTTGTATTGCTCTACAAGCTCAGTACCTGGTACATAGGGGGAAATTTAGGGGCAAATTGAGCACATACTTTCTTCTGTGGGCTAAGCAATTAGAATTTGCATAAGAGAGATGAAAAAGATACTTCCAGTGGGTCAAGGCAGGGCAGAATAATGGGCTAGTGAGAATGCTAGATTGGAGGTAGGTTCAAAAGGCTACAAGAAGTGGTGAAAAGGACAGAGAAAGAAAACTGAAAACAACTTCACCCATGACTTAATTTTGCCTCCTGTGAGCCCTATGATGGGAAGTAGCCATTATGATAGTAGCATTTACATAGCACACATCAAAGAATTTTCACACATATCTCCACTGATGTTTCATAGTATCCAGAGAGGTAAGGATTCTCAAAGAGACCAAGGTCAAACCAGATCTTAACTTTCCAAACCCAGGGTTATTCCCCAACTCCTACCTCCACCCTACAACTAGAGACTACCCTGCATGGGAATGGGTTTGAGAAGGAAGGGCTTTTAAAAAATCATTTATATTGAAAAGATGAGAGGAAGCTCACTTTACCTGATGACTCGGAACTAGAAAGTGCTGCCCTTCACACACACTAGCGCATCTCTGCTATGAAGACACATAAACACGTCATTTTCTCAGCCTCTGGGTATTATAGCATATGCTGGGAGAATAAAGGGTGAGGACAAAGGTCTACATTTCATTCTGCACAAAAGCCCTGTATCCTTCCCTACTGAGTCACCCAGGAGTGACTTAAGACCTTTGTCAACTCCACTTAAGACCTTTGTCAGACTATCTCAAACTTACCAGAAAGTTGTTGACAGGATGCCCTATTACATCTGAAAGCTTTAGTATGTATTCATAACGAATAAGGAAATTCTCCTGTATAGCCACAAAATGACCATCAAAAATCAAGAAATTAACACTGGGATATTTCTTTTCTTTTTTTCTTTTTTGAGACGGAGTTTTGCTCTGTCGCCCAGGCTGGAGTGAAGTTGTGCAATCTCAGCTCACTGCAACCTTTCCCCTACCCACCCCCACCAACCCTCCCCCCCGGTTCCCAACCCCCCCGGCTCAAGCGATTCCTGCCTCAGCCTCCTGAGTAGCTGGGATTATAGGCACCTGCCACCACCATGCCTGGCTAATTTTTGTGTTTTTGGTAGAGACAGGGTTTTATCATGTTGGCTAGGCTGGTCTTGAACTCCTGACTACAGGTGATCCACCTGCCTTGGCCTCCCAAAGTGCTAGAGTTATAGGTGTGGGCCACTGCACCTGGCCCAACATTGGGATAGTTCTATCATTCTATTCTAACCCTTGCTGAAGTTTCAGCAATTGTCCCAATGATATCTTTTAGAGGAGAAGGATCCAGTTCAGGATTACGTGTTGCGTTTAGTTGTGTCTGTTTAGATTACCTTCATTTTTAATCTTCTTAACTTTCATGACCTTGACACTTCTGAAGATTGCAAGTCTGTTATTTTGTAGAATGTTTTTTTCAATTTGATTTTGTATGATATTTGATTAGATTATATTAGATTCATGAATCTTATCATTGAATCATTTTAAGATTCAGGTTATTCTTCAGCAAATATAGCACTGAAGTGATGCTGTGTTCTTATTTCTTCCTGTCAGATGACATACAATTTTGATTTGTCACATTACTGATTATGTTAATTTGGTCCTTTGATTAAGGTGATATTTTTCAGGCTTGTCAGGGTAAAGTTACTCTTTTTTTCTTTGTAATTCATATGTCTTTTGTGGAACAATGCTTTCAGACTATGTAAATGTTCTATTCTTTGTAAAACTTTCTTTATATCAACATAAGTTCATAGATTTCTATTTTATTCCACAGATTGAATGTATTACATTTAATGCATCCCTCTCTTCCTCTCTTCCTCCCTCCCTCCCTCCCTCCTTCCCTCCCTCCCTTCCTTCTTCCCTTCATTCCTCCCTCACTTCCTCCCTTCTGAGACAAGTCTCACTCTGTTGTCCAGGCTCGAGAATAGTAAAACAATCTTGGCTGACTGCAACCTCTGCCTCCTGGGCTCAAGCCATCCTCCTACCTCAGCCTCCTAAATAGCTGGGACTATAAATGTGCACCACCATGTCTGGCTAATTTATATATATGCAGAGACAGGGTTTTGCCATGTTGCCTGGGCTGGTCTCGAACACCTGGGATCAAGCAATTCACCTGCCTCAGCCTCTCAGAGTGCTGGGATTATAGGAGTGAGCCACCAAGCCTGGCCTGAAATGATATTTAGAAATCATAATCTGGAAGCTAGATGTGTTCACTGTCCTTGAGGTATCCTAGCTCCTAGATGAGACAGAACTAGTTAGAAATATAGATATAGATACAGATCTGTCTATCTATCTATCTCTGTGTTTATACATACACACTTTCATCATATTTATCTTTACATATATCTACATATAAACTACATATATATTTATCTACATGTGTATTAAAATCTATATTTTCATGCCAATATAATTGCATATATATTAAATACATACATTATATATTAAAATCTGTATTTTCATGCCAATACCTTCAATTGTAGTTCAACATTATATGGTTCAGGCTCCTATTATCCTAAATGTTTTTCTTATTTTATCAATCTCTGTTTATAACCAATCTCCTGTTTCCACCACCTCAATCCCTAAACAGATACCTGACTACCACCATCTGAGCTCAGATATTCTGTGCTTGATTGCATCCTCAAGCTGGAACCCTCTGTGGCCTCATAGACTCCAATACTTCCTTGTTCAGGTTACAACACTCAACACTTAGGGTTTCATCCTTCATTCCACTTGGGAGCAGACACCTCATGCACCTATGAATACCCTCATCAACCTGCTTAGACTCTGACATCCATACCAGGCTGCCCTCCCATGCAGACCCCTTCTTCATCCATCACCTGGGCTCCCACATCCCACACTACACTACCCTTGGTGTTGATGTGCTCTACATCTTTCTTGGGCTCTCACACATCATGACCTTCCTTCCAGCTCTCTCTAAGGATGTCCAACTCACACATTCTTGGTGTTACCCTTCTTGGCTGGGCCACCATTGTTGTAGAGGCCTTACTAACACTACTCAGGCCCAGTGCGCACACCAGCCTGGCCTTCTTCGGGGATACCCTTCTCACCTTTCTTTGGCTATGGCTCCTGTGTGGATGCCAGACTCATTACTCATTAACTTCAACTTCTTGCATCAAGATACTCTCCTTTCACTACCACATTTAAATGCCTATCTTATTCAGCCTACTTACTGGCTTTTGGACTACGTTTCTTAGGATGGGAAGGAAAAGGGGAAGAGGATCATTTTATTTTTGAGATTTTATTTTTACTCTTTCTTATTTCAAGATTCCATTGCAAGAGATGTAACCTGGGCTCCACATAGAGAGGCAACTGAGCATAAAGTCAAAGTAAATTTATCATTAAGGTTTTAAAATAATTGGGAAAGAAAGTAGAATCGAGGAAGCCTAACAAAAAAATGACCTTTGAAAAATTCTTAAGAGACTTTAAGTTTCCTTTTGTAAAAAGGAAAAGTTCAGATTTATTAGTCCAAGCTCCTTCTAAGATGTTGATGCCTGTGCTCTGTCACAATTGTTTACCTTTCCAAAGTAAGCTTAGACTCCGGGGTCTTCAGAAAAATGATCTTTATAAATTCTGGCTTTTGTATCTCTTCACCATGACTCTCCAAAGCAAAAATTCTGAATCATTTGATTATAAATGGTCTTTGATAATGAAATGCCCTATGTTATTTTCTTTTTTTTTTTTAAATAATTTTTTTTTTTTTTTGAGACAGAGTGTCGCTCTTGTTACCCAGGCTGGAGTGCAATGGCGCGATCTCGGCTCACCGCAACCTCTGCCTCCTGGGTTCAGGCAATTATCCTGCCTCAGCCTCCTGAGTAGCTGGGATTACAGGCACGCGCCACCATGCCCAGCTAAATTTTTTTTGTATTTTTTAGTAGAGACGGGGTTTCACCGTGTTGACCAGGATGGTCTCGATCTCTTGACCTCGTGATCCACCCGCCTCGGCCTCCCAAAGTGCTGGGATTACAGGTGTGAGCCACCGCGCCCGGCTATGAAATGCCCTATGTTATTTTCTAATTGTTTTCCATGTATAATAATAGACTGCTCCACAAATTTGTAAAATTTTGTGCATAGCCCCCTGCAGGGTCTACAGAAGGTTAAGTTCACAAACGGTGCTCATTAAGCTGGATTCGATGCAAACTGATACTTCAGAGAGAGAAAAACAAGTTGCTGAGCCCAGAGTCAGGAAGGGAACTTCACTTCATATCACCCTTTCTCTCCAACCCCTTTATCCAGGTGTCCCCAAACTATGGCTCACAAGCCGCATGCGGCCCCCTGAGGCCATTTATCCGGCCCCCCGCTGCACTTCAGGAAGGGGCACCTCTTTCATTGGTGGTCAGTGAGAGGAGCACATTATGTGGCGGCCCTCCAACGGTCTGAGGGACAGTGAACTGGCCCCCTGTGTAAAAAGTTTGGGGATGCCTGCTTACCACTCTGACTTCATTCCTATCACCAGCCTCTGTGTTCATCTACAGTCATTTATATTGTTATTATCTGAGGCATAAATGTGGTGAAAGTCCATCTATTAATATTACATGCTGAGCAATACTTGGAGAGACACATGAGTTACTGTCAGTCACTAGGGAACCAGCAAATTGTACCACAACTGATGTGCTCATCTTTGGCCAATGACAGGAGAGCATTGGAATTTCCCTAGGCATCTGAGAGGAATGGTGGAAGTTGAAGACAGGATGAGAGGAGCGAAGTGAATTTTCAGCAGTGCAAACTTAAGACTGTTTTAAGAGGGCCAGAGATATCAGTTGCATTTTTCCTTTTAAATACTATATTATTTATTTGGCTATGAATGCATTGAAAGGAGAGTTGGCTTTTCCTGTATCATTGTTTACCTTGGCCTCATTGACAATATCTTGAAGCTTCAATAGATATACCTTATAATAGATCTTGTGATATGACTTATCTAAAATCAGTAAAAGAAATGCACATTTATTCTGCTGGAACTGATGCTGCCTTCAAAGAAATCATGGCTTCCTTAATAGAATAATAATAGTAATAATATTATTCTCATATATTAAATTATACTTGTTTGGGGTTGGCAATAATGTTATTAAGATATTTAAAGAATTTTGTGATTAAATGACATTTGCATTTTCTATGATCTTTTTTTAAAGAACGCATTATCGAAGTATGATTGATATACAAAAAGTGGTACGTATTTGTTGTATAGAATTTGGTGAGTTCAGAGACACATATACGTGATTAAACTATCGCCTCAGTTAATGCCATAAACATAGCCATCATCCCCAAGAGTTTCCTTCTGCCCTACTTATTTATTATTTTGTGATAAAAAACGTTTAACATAAGGTCTACCCTCTTAGCAAATTTTAAAATATGCGATACAGCCTTGTTAACTATAGGCAGGTCAGTAGATCTCTATGACTCACTCATCTTGCAAACCGAAACTTTGTGCCCTTTGACAATCATATCCTTCTGTCTCCTTCCTCCCGGCTTCTGGCAACTACACTTCCACTCTCTGCTTCTATGAGTTTAACTGTTTTTGATTTCTCATATAAGTAGGATTGTATAGTATTTTTCCTTCTGTATCTTGCTTATTTCATTTAGCAGAATGTTCTCCAAGTTCATCCATGTAATTGCAAATAAAAGAATTTCCTCTTCTTTAAAGCTAAATAATATTTCATTGCATGCATACATCATATTTCCTTAATCCATTCACTCCTCAGTGAAGATTTAGGTTGCCCCCATGTTTTGGCTATTGTGAATAAAGCCTCACTCCATGTGGGAGTGCTGCTACCTCTTTAAGGTCCTGATTTCAATTCTTTTGAACATATATCCAGAAGGGGGATTGCTGGATAATATGATAGTTCTATTTTTAATTTTTTCGAGGCACCTCCATGCTGTCTTCCATAGTGGCTAGACCAATTCATACTTCCATGAGCAATATATAAGGGTTGCCTTTCTCCACATCTTCATTAACCGTTATCTTTCTTTTTTAAAACTCCGTACTAACAGTTGTGAGGTGATATCTCATTGTGGTTTTGATTTTCATTTTCTTGATAATTCGTGCTGTTGAACACCTTTTCATATATCTTTTGGCCACTAGTTTTCTTTGGAAAAAAATTCTATTCAATTCCTTTTTTCCACTTAAAAAAAAATCAACTTTCATTTGAGATACAAGGAGTACCTCTTTGTTACATGAGTATATTGTGCGATGCTGAGGTTTGGGGTTTTGATTCCATCACCCAGGGAATGAGCATAGTATCCAACAGTCTTTCAACCCATACCTACTTCCCTTTTCCTCCCTCATCCACAGTGCCTATTCTTCCCATGTTTATGTCCATGTATGCTAATTGTGTCTCTCACTCATAAGTGAAGACATGCAGTATTTGATTTTCTGTTTCTGCATTAATTTGCTTAGGATTTTGGTCTCTAGTTGCATCCATGTTGCTACAAAGTACATTATTTCATTCTTTTTTTATGGCTGTATAATATTTCATGGTTTATATGTACCACATTTTCTTTATCCAACCTACCATTGATGGGCGCCTAGGTTGGTTCCATGTCTTTGGTATTGTGAATAGCATGGCAGTGAACATGTACATGCATGGATATTTTTGTTAGAATAATTTATTTTCTTTTGGTTATACATCCAATAATAGAATTGCTGGGTTTAATGGTAGTTTCCTTTTAAGTTACTTGAGAAATCTCCAAACGGCTTTCCATAGTGGCTAAACTAATTTACATTCCCGCCAACAGTGCATAAATGTTCCATTTTCTCTGCAGCCTTGCCAGCATCTGTTATTTTTTTGACTTTTTAATAGCCAATCTGACTAGTGTGAGATGGCAGCTCACTGTGGTTTTGATTTGCATTTCTCTGATGATTAGTGATGATAAACATTTTTGTCATATGTCCTTTTGGCTGCTTGCATTTTTTTTTTTTTTTAGAAGTATCTGTTCATGTCCTTTGCCCATTTTTTAATGGGGTTATTTGTTTTTCAGTTGTTGATTTAAGTTTCTTGTAGATTCTAAATGTTAGAAATTTGTTAGATGCATAGTTTGCAAATATTTTCTCCCACTCTATAGGTTGTCTGTTTACTCTGTTGATAGTTTATTTTGCTATGCACAAGCTCTTTCATTTATTCTCACTTGTCAATTTTTGTTTTTATTGCAATTGCTTTTGGGGACTTAGCCAAAAATTTTTTGCCAAGGCCAATGTTAAGAAGGGGTATTTCCCAAGTTTTCTTCAGGATTATTATAGTTTGATGTCTTACATTTAAATCTTTAATCCATCTTAAGTTAATTTTTGTATATGGTGAAAGATAAGGGTCCAGTTTTATTCTTCTGCATGTGGCTAGCCAGTTATTCCAGTACCACTTAATGAATAAGGCATTCTTTTCCCATTGCTTGTTTTTGTTAGCTTTGTCAAACATCAGATAGTTATAGGTATGCAGCTTTATTTCTGAGTTTTCTTTGATGTTCCATTGGTTTATGTGTCTGTTTTTATACCATCACCATGCTATTTTGGTTACTGTAGCCTTATAGCATATTTTAAAGTCAGGTAGTGTGATGCTTCTGGCTTTATTCTTTTTGTGTAATATTGCTTTGACTATTTGTTTTTTTTCTTAATTGAATATTGGAGTTTTTGTCTATTTCTGTGAAAAATGATATTGATAGTTTTATAGGAATAGCACTGAATTTGTAAATTGCTTTGGGTAGTATGACCATTTGAACTATATTGATTCTTCTGATCCATAACCATGAAGTGTTTGTGTTTTTTTTTTTTTTCATTGATTTGTTTCATCTCTGATTTCCTTCCTCAGAGTTTTGTAGTTCCCCTTATAGAAATATTTCACCTCCTTGGTTAGCGGTATTCCTAGGTATTTGATTTTCTTTGCGGCTACTGTGAGTGGGATTGTGTTCTTGATTTGACTTTCAGCCCAGAGTTACTGGTGTGTAGAAATGCTACTAATTTTTGTATACTGAATTTGTGTCTTGAAACTTTACTAAAGTTGCTTATCAGTTCTAGGGTTCTTTTGGCAGAGTTATTAAGGGTTTTCTACGAATAGTGGCATATTTTCAGTGAAGAGAGAGTTTCATGTCTTCTTTTTCTGTTTGGATGGCTTTTCTTTTTCTTGCCTGATAACTCTGGACTTCCAGTACTATGTTGAGTTGTTGTTCCAGTTCTCAAAGAGAATAGTTCCAGCTTTTGCCCATTACGTATGATGTTGGCTGTGGGTTTGTCATAGATGGCTCTTATTATTTTGAGGTATGTTTCTTCTATGCCTGGTTTGTTAAGTGTTTTTATCATGAAGGGATGTTGAATTTTATTAAAAGATTTTTCTGTATCTATTGAAATGATAGTATAATTTTTATTTTTAATTTTGTTTATGTGGGGAATCACATTTATTGATTTGCATATGTTGAAACAACCTTGCTTCCCAGGAATAAAGCCTACTTGATTGTGATGAATTAACTTTTTGTTGTGCTGCTGGATACAGTTTGCTAGTACTTTGTTGAAAATTTTTGTGTCTACATTTATCAGGGATATTGACTTGAACCTTTTTTTCTCATTGTGTTTCTGCAAGATTTTTGTATTGGGCTGATACCAGTTTCATAGAATGAGTTGGAGAGGAGCCTCTTCATTTTAATCTTTTGGACTAGTTTCAGTAAGATTGGTACTAGCTCTTTGTATATATGGTAGAATTTGGCTGTAAATCCATCTGATCCAGGACTTGTTTGCGGGGACGGTTGGTATTTATTGTGTTACTGATTCAAGTTTAGTCTATTCAGGATTTCAGTCTCTTTCTGAATCAATTCTGGGAGATTGTATGTTTCCAGGAATTTATTCATTTTCTCTAGATTTTCTAATATGTGTGCATAGAGTTGTTCATAGCAGTCTCTGAGGATCTTTCGTATTCAGTGGGGTTAATTGTAATGTTATCTTTGTCATTTCTGATTGTACTTACTTGGATATTCTCTTGTTTTTCTTTTTAAACCAGCCAGCAATCTATCTTGTTTATTTTTTTAAAAAACAAAATCTTGGTTCCATTGATTTTTTTTTTGTATTATTTTCCTGCTTTTTAAGTGGCAGCGTGTTTTTGTTTAGTTTGTTGCTTCTGAGTTGTAGAAGTATCTCAAATATTTTGGGTCTTAACTCTTTATCAGATATACAGTTTCTAAATATTTTTCTATTTTTTTAAATTGCATTGCTTAGAATAAATCTTGAGTAGAATATAACATGGAATTTGGGCACATTTTTGCTTTAGGGGCTTCAGATTTTAGACATATATGAAATAAGGTAAAAGTTAACAGTTGAATATATTTAATTAAAAAATAATTATCGATTATCTACTGCATGAAAGTCACTATCTTGTGATTGGGAATAGAAAAGAGTGAGCAGAGAGTAATGAGACAAACTCTCTGTCCTTAAGGACCTTACAATTCAATGGAGGAGGGAGAAATTAAAGAAGAAACCAGCAAAATATAATTTATAGAGAGAGGCATGTTGTATAAGGAATAAATCAGAAGGAGAAATTAATTCTTGCAGAGAGAATAAAGTTCCCCAAATAAGAGTGATTCATGAGTTCTCCTTATATATGAAATAAGGTACAAGTTATCAGTTGAGGTATGTTCCTTCTATGCCTAGTCTGTTGAGGGTTTTTATCAACCCTTTGCCAAGGTCTAAAAGTATCGAAGTGTAAGAATTCAGAGGAGGACGGGCTGAGAGTGCAAGACCCATGAGGTATATGGTAATAAATAACTCTGGAGAGGCAGTTTGGGATCAGATCATGATTTCTTGGGCTCTTGAATAGGAGTTTATACTTCATTCTAATCACAGCACAGAGACTTGTGAGGAAGTGAGTGGCATGCGCCGATTACCAGTTTGGGGACTGAATGATGGAAGGGATGGGAGTTTGTGTTATAAAGTAAATTTAATTAGGGCTTATCCATTTATTTATTCCACAGACATTTATTGAGCACCCAATAGTTGCTGGTGATACTCAATCTAATAAGATGTAGCTTCCACCAGTGAGAAGCTTTTGACCTAGTGAGGGAAATAGTGTCATGTAGTCATTGCCATGATAGTGGTAGCACAGGGTACATTTAAACTGAAGCATAGAAAGGCTAATTTGCCCAAGGTCACACCACTAAGCCAGTTGCATAGGTAAGCCATGGACTCAGCCGTGCACTTCAGGGTCTGTGAGCTTACCTACTCAGGTAAGCTAGATTCAGAGACATACATTTGGATAGGAGATATGGTGAAGTCAATGACTTTACCTAGTCACTCAGACCTCATATCCTGGCCTGAGAAGTATAATTTTATACATGTAACTTCATCTATCCTGTTTATGCAAACCTGGGGGAGCAGGATACATAAGAGCTAACCAAGAGATCAGAATCCCTGGTTCTGAGCCTAGTTTACATCTTTCTGCCTACAACTACTCTCACTCATTAATTCATTCATTCCACAAATACCTTGAGCCCCTAGCGTTCCAGGCACTTTCCCAGGTACTGGGAATGTAGCGGTGGATCAGAAAGATGCAGCCCCTGCCTTTTCCAGACCTTACACTTCAGTGAGGAAAGTGAGACATGACACATACCCACAGAAACAAAGAAGCAAGATCATTTCATAGAGAGCCAAGTGCTGTGAAGGTGATGAAGCAGGGTAATGGGTCAGAGAATGAAAACTGCAGTGGTGGGAGATGCAACTGCAGCTGGGCATTTGAGGAAAGCTTTTCTGCAGTGTGTCGTCAGTGCTGAGGCCACCGGTCGTGGAGGAGCCAAGCTACGCTGAGCTTTAAGGGACAATGAGCACACCATGGCCGAGTGTCTGGATATGTGATTAAACTGCCAAGGCAGAATAGGGTCATGAGAGAAAAGGAATGGGTGGCAAGAATAGGTCACCTTCTGGGGAAGATTTCTTCACTGTCCTGCTAGCCAAAAACTGTGCTTTGACCTTCCTCTCTCACCCTCCCAGCAGGAATTTCTCACCACCAGAGTCAGTGTCTATGAATTGCTATGCCTTAGTGAGCATCAAGTCATCTCTGATTCTCAGCTTTCTGCTTTAGTCACTTGACCCTTTTTCACTAGAATGCCTATGACAGAACATTTTCAAATTGCTCTTTTCTCCCCCAGGGACGGAGGAACAAAATACCAAGAAGGAACCAGATTCTGCCCGTTATAGAGTGTTGACAACACGCTGTCACTCCAAAAAGGCACACTCAACTCCAGAAAAGTGAGTCTGTCCACAGTTTCTAGTTTCAGTTCTGTTATGTCGTCTTACCACTGGCCGATTTTATGCCAATAACGAGTGGATTGACTTTAGTGAATACTTCTACTGTAAATCTAAGAAGATCAGAACTTAAAATATAGAAAAAGGAGACTCTGATATAGCATAGGGGAGTAAATAAATCCAGGGTGGCAGGAGTGTGGGCTTGAACACACTAAGCCGTTAGCTTACTTTCAGTTTTGCAGAAAGTCTGCAGGTGCTGAGAGAAGAGCTGCTGAGCAGCTTCTCAGGGGAACACATCTTCCTGAATGGTTTCCTGCCATTCCTGGGTGGGTCCTGAATGAGCTGGCGGTGGAGACACAGACTGTGTGTGGTTCTTAAAAACCTCAGCGCAATTTTCAAAAGGGAAGGGAGTCCCACCTAGAGTCTTAAATTAATCTTGACTGACATCCAGACATTTTATGGCTTTCTAACACAGGGTCAAAATTCCCTCCTTTTCCCCCAAAGATTTTCAAATGGTCATCTTTAGTGTCTCAATGAAACAGTTGTGCATAGCCCAAGCCAATTGTATAAGTAGCGGCAGCATGGCTCTGTTGGAGCATAACATCCCTGACCATCCACCTGCAGAATTACACACAAGACACAGTGTGGAAAATACTGGATTGTAACCCTCTCTTCCCTGTCTCCATTCCAGCCAACTTAGATCACCTCTTGGTTGCAGCTTGGAACTTTTTGGAGATTAGGGGTGGGGTGGTAGAGAGAGACTTTTATTTATAATGAGATATAAGGTTTAATGTGGAGGAGGAACTCTAACTTCAAACATGTTAGTTAACTATGTAATGTTTTTGATGAGGAACAGGCTTTGAGAGAGGAGGAGGGAGAGAGGGCAGAGGAACTCAATTGGTTAAATAGGCCCTAATAAGCAGGAGGAGATGAGAAGCTGAAGATCCAGAATACACAGCCTTTCCACTTTGCAAACCGGTGGAATTCTGTTTGTTCCACCCCTTCTTGCTAGGCAGAGAGATTCTACTTAGCTTCACTCCCGTATGTTTTTGTGTGGTCAAACCACTGCCTCAAGAATGAAAACCAGTATTTCATTCTAAACTCCCTAGAAACAGTTTTATCTATATAATTCAGCTGTCGAATATTGGGTCAGTAATACTGAGCTTCCTGCTCACACTTCAAGATACCTAATAAATGCTTGTGTGCTACTGAACACCAAGGAGAAGGTTTGACTATAGGTGTTGAGACTATCAAAAACGGATTCAGGGATTTGAGCTAAGTACTTGTTAGAAGAAGTACTATGCCTGTCTTAATAGAATCGTGCCTTTCCTGAGTGATATTTTGATTGTTTTTATTTTGCACCACATTAATTTGTTTGGGTAATACTTAGACGTATTGTGTCATTGGTGAGAAGAATAAAAGATACTTAACCTTTCTGAATTATAAATCAATTAATGAGAATAAAGTAAAGTTGAGATGTTAAAACTTCTTTAGATAAAAGGTCAGGTGCATTTTTTTTTTTTTTTTTTCAAAATATATGCTCTTAGCATGGTGCCTTGATTTAGTGGCCTGATTCCATTCCCCCAGTATCTTATCTTCTCCCTAGTTGGCTGTCCTAGCCCAACCTTTTAGGTCCTGTGTTCTCAGTCCCCTTAAGTTAACAGGGGAGCCCTCAGTCGTCTTTGTCTTATATTTATATTGACAAAAAGTATTTCCCCTGCTAAAGTCTTTCCCATTATTTTTACTGTATTTTAGGAAATAGCAATGTAGCATAGTCAGTGGCATTGGCTACCTTCCTACTGACCTAGAGAATAATGAGTTTCCCAAGGGTGTAATCAAATATAAATGTGCCAGGCTAAGCCAAGATCCTGTACCTACAAGAACTGTTATGTGGCACTAATCATTGCTGAAAGTATACGCAGATCTTTCAACCAGGACAAGTGCCAACTGACCCAAGTGCCAGTACTTTTTGATGGAGTCTATGAAAAGTATCAAAGTTCAAGTGGTCACTGATGAAACTCCAAATAAAGCCAACATGAAAAGTCTTTAGAATTCACCAGTACTTCCTACAGGCAGGAAAAAGAATGTTCAACATGTAAGAAAATACTATTGTATTTTGTTTTTATTTTTTAAGGTACAAGTCACAAATATATTCCCTTATTATTGCTATTAAAGTTTTCTCTAATGTATTTCAGTAACAGAAGGCTGTTATTTTATTTGATTCCACTGTTGGTTATGGTTTGAGTCCTACACACCTTTCCCTTTCACCTCAAAGGGAGCTCCTTGGTATGAAACCAAACACTCATTAATAGTGTAAAGATCAGATTGGCTCTGCTCCCATATCTTCTTCTTATGATTCAGTTTCTTGTTGGGCTCTCCAGGGAAAGCATCAAAAGTAATTCTGTCTCCAAGGACAGACCCATTAGGAGAAGCCAAGATTTCAACTTTCTCTGGTGAACAAGCACATATCACTATTGCTTGAGATAGTACTTGCCTCGCGTTTGCAGGTTTCAGGTTTCAAAGTAACCTCTCCAGATTGGGTGCTGTGGGAAGGAGCTTATGTGTTCTTGTTTGTACATTGCCCAGGACAGAGATTCTATATAGCACAGAGCTGGGGTGAGGAGAGGGGGCAGTAATAGAGTGGAGATTGGCTCAGATGCTTCAGACTTTCACAGTTCTTATCAAGATTTAGTAGAGTTTTTTTTTTTTTCTTGAATGAATATTTTTCCATTTGCAAAATAGTTTTAGGACAATTTCCAGAGATTTTAAGTGATTGTGGGTTTTAAAAAATACTTCTTCACTAGATAGATGCTTTTCTGTTGGGAACAGATTTTCCCTATCATTCTGTACTTGATCCTTGTCATCTTTTTAAATAAATAAATGTGTTATGAATGCTCTGTTATTAATAATGAGTAAGTGACTTCTCTATGCCTCTTTGAACAGCAGTTTTGTTTGCCTTGTAAAGCTGCCTATATTACTTAGGAAAAAGTACAAACTGATCAAATGTGTACTGATTCAACGGTGTGGGAGTAGCAACAAAGAAATGCTAAAATTTTTACTACTCTGAATTTTGTCAAATAGCCCAGCCTCTTGGACTGTATTGTATTTCATTCTTTTAGATGAAGATGATAATCTTGAGCTTCTCAGAATGTTAGTAAGACAAACTAATTGTGAAGTAATTTATATAGGGCCCTTGAAAGATGATAGAGTTCAATTAGAGTGACTTAGTTTCAAAACCTTGGCTTTGTCACTGACTGTGAGCATTTTGTCAAGTTACTTGATCTTTTCAGGCCTCAGTTTCCCTATATATGAGAGTAATAACAGCTATCTCAATCAAATGTTGGTATCATGTGAAATAAGTTATACAAATGCCTAGTATATTGCATTCCACAGAGTAGGGTAAAGGTTGTCAAGCATTACTATGTATATTATTATTATATGTTATTAAGACTAATAAATTATTTAGGCAGTGAATCATACAAATATCCCAGTTCTATTAGTTAGGATGCTTTGGATACAAACAGAAAATTCAACTCAAAGTTTCTTTCTTACAAAAAGCCCAAAGGTGAAGGAGTTTCAGGGTTGGTTATGTTACTGACTCAAAATTGTTATCAAGCACCCCTGTTTACTCAGTCTTTCAGTTATGTTATCCTCAGAGTTTTTCTTATTGTATAGGATAAATTCTTTTGAAGACCAAGATGGCAACTACAGTTCCAGGCATCACAATACGTTGCAATGTCCATGGGCTGAGAAGGAAGGTTCCAAATTGTTATGCTCTGTTTCCCTTTGAAATCTAAGTTCCAACTTTACACCATTCATTTGCTCTTGTATCTGATTGCAGGCTGTTAGAAGTAGTCACAACACTTCTAGAACACTTCGCTGCTTAGAAATTTCTTCCACCATATATTATAGCTCATCACTCTTAAGTTCAACCTTCCACAAAACTATAGGGCATGGATAAAATGCAGTCAAGTTCTTTGTGGGGTGTAACATGGGTGACCTTTGCTCCAGTCCCTGATAACTTCCTTGTTTCAATCTAAGACCTCATCAATCTGGCCTTCATTATCCATATTTCTATCAGCATTTTGTTATAATCACCTAACAAGTCTCTAAGAAGTTTCAAACTTTCTCTCATCTTCCTTTCTTCTTCTGAGTTCTTCCGACTCTTCCAATCTCCACTTGTTACCCAGTTCTAAAGCTGCTTCTACATTTTCAGGTATCTTCATAGCAATGCCCTACTCTTAAGTACCAATGTTTTGTGTTAGTCCATTTGCATTTCTAAAAAAGGAATAGCTGAGACTGGGTAATTTATAAATTACATAGTTTGATTTTGGGTGATGGTTCTGCAGGCTTTACAGGAAGCATGGCACCAGTGTCTGCTCCTAGTGATGGCCTCAGAAAGCTTACAATCATGGCAGAAGGCACAAGGGGAGCCAGTGTGTCACATGGAAAGAGAGGGAGAAAGAGAAAAAGAGAGAGAGAGAGAGAGAAAGAGAAAGAGAGGAGAGAGAGAGGGGTGCTAGTCTCTTTAAAACAACCAGCTCTCATATAAACTCATTACTGCAGGAAGGTCATCAAGCCATTGATAAAGCCCCCCATGACCCAGATACCTCCCACCAGGCTCTACCTCCAAGATTGAGGATTAAATTTGAACACAAGATTTAGAGATAACAAACATCCAAACTATATTATCCATGATAGCTAGTGCATTGCCCTATCAATGTCTTAAAAGCCATGGGTTTAAAAGAAAACGAGACATTAGCCAAGCTTGTTGACTCTCATACGAATTCATCTTGTTTCCCTAATTCAGGCGTCCCCAGACTTTTTACACAGGGGGCCAGTTCACTGTCCTTCAGACTGTTGGAGGGCCGCCACATACTGTGCTCCTCTCACTGACCACCAATGAAAGAGGTGCCCCTTCCTGAAGTGTGGCGGTTGGTGGGGGGGGGGGCGGATAAATGGCCTCAGGGGGCCGCATGTGGCCCATGGGCCGTAGTTTGGGGACGCCTGCCCTAATTTGACCAAGACATTCTGTTTAGCCAGAACTTCTGATCTAACCAATCAAACTAGCTAAAAACAATAAAGAGAAATATGTAAACTGTCCCGTAATGATGGGAAGTTGTTATCAATAACTACAAAAGTTATGTTTATCTTATCTTTAATGAATATAATTCATGTTGATTTGAAGCATTGTTTACTGATATTCTCAACTTTCTGAAGATGCACTCAAGTCTATCTAGTGACTCAGACCTTCCAAATTTCTCTCTACTCTGTGACACCATCTATCAGGTGGGCATCTGAAAGTTTTGCAGAAAAGAATAATGTAGATTTGTTTTTGTTTTGAAGAAACACCTCAGAAAATCTATTCTTGACTAGAGTTGAGGGTAAAACATACAATTTAAAGTGGTTTTAATCTTTGATTTCATCCCCGGTAGTAGGGTAGAGGGAGAAGTACCAAAGTCTGTATCTATTAAGTACGTATTGTTTATTCATATGTCCTATGCTTCTTCATTTAACAAATATACATTTAATAATCTAACATACACTATATGTTTTGGTCAAAAATTATAATCCCACAAAGGAAAAGCTCTTCAAGAACCTTAAAACCAACATATCATTATAATGCAAGAAAGAAGATGATTAAACAATTCCTGCTCTTGGACATCTGCAGAAGGCAAACAAAAGGACAAAAAGACAAGGTTCACAATGAAAGAAAATGCCAGGTCCACACATAATGATACATTAGCAGACACATTCATCAAATATGTATCGGGTCCTTGCTACACATGAGAAACTATGCTGAAAAGATACAAAAGAAAAGAGACATGTTCCTATGGTCAGAAAATTTGTAAGATACTAAGAGAGAGAATTGGCACTCTCAAAGTATTTCAAACTAAAAAGAAAGAGAACTAACAATTTCTAATAATGATAGCAAATACTTATATATAGGTCATTATGTGTCAGAAACTGCCCTAAGCACTTTACAAATATTAACTCATATAAACTTCCCAAGCTTCCACTAAAGTAAGTGATAGTATACCATATTACAGAGGAGGAAACGGAGACACAGAAAAACCTTGCCCGAGGTTGCGTAGCTAGAAAGTGGTAGAGTTGGGGTTCTAACCCAGGAAATGTGGCTCCAGAGTCTGTGCTATACGTGGTGCTGCATGGTTATGCGTAAGGTAACTTCACAGGTTTTATATAGGAGAGAATAAACATAGAATTTGCCATTATCAAAAATATAAAAATATGAGACTTCAGAGAAATGAGATATTATTTCTTGCTTGAGAGATAAAATAATGCCTTTCTGGGTGAGATGATATTTGGAGATTATGGAGGATTTAGGCATGAAGTACTCAGGCAGGGACAGCCTTTGGGAGAGAGTAGGAGAGTTGGAAAGCATCGGATTTATTAGGGAAATGAAGTTTTTTCCAGTTTAGTTGGAATATAGTTGTGAGTAGGAGACAAACTCAAAGATAAAGCTGCAAAGTAGAATTCTAAACTTAGAACTGGCAGATGCCCTAAACATCACATAGTGTTGCTCTTTGTTTTACTGATGAAGAAAAGCCCAGAGATGGAATGACTGTGCATGATTCCAGTGGGGCTTTGGGTGGCAGCTTCAGGACCGAAGCTCTGCTCTTTTGACTCCCAGGCTAAGGGTTTTCATATCACACTCGATTAGATCATGGAGAGCCATATATATCTAAACAATGATAAACTACTAAAGGATTTTGAAATAGGAAGGAGAACCTGGATTTGAATTCCAACTTCTTAACCTGCTAGTTGTGTAACTTTGGGTGGGGGTTAGGAAGATTTTACTTAACTTCTTTAAACTCAGTATTATCATTTGTAAAATGGGTATGATAAAATGCCTAACTTGTAAGATTGCCATGACAAGTCAGTAAGATGCTTTGCACATAGTAGATGCTGAATAAAAAGTAAAAGAAAATTTTTTCTTCTCCCTCCATCTTCCTGTCTATATTTTCCCTTTTCTGGGGGTAAGCTTTCTATTCTTTCCCTTCCTCCTCTTTCTCTTTTTCTTCCTCTTTCAAATGGAAAGGTGAGGAAAGGCAGACATTGGCCCATTCCACCCCCACCTGCAGTATGCTCCTCCTGTCCAGGATCCATGTTTCTGGGCCTGAAGGTTTCTAAGCCTTTGGAAGGATGCTTTACCTAGGTTTGTGTCAGGACAGAAGTACCAGAATGTCTATTCACCCCCGCAGACAGCCCTCAAGCAGTGACGGAGGAAATTTTGTGTATACATTCCTTCCTGGACACACAGTAAGGTTCCTCTGAGGCAGCTCCCAGGCTGGGTCCTGGGGCTTCCCACAGGATTATTCTTCGGTCTCCTCCATTGTAGTAACCCCTGGCTGCTCCCCTTTCCTGTCTCCCTTCTCCAATCCCCTGCCGACCTTCCAAATAAACTGCCAGTGCATGAATCTTTGTCCCAGTGTCATTTGGGGGATCCCATGCTAAGAGGGAATGGGTGCATAAATGATGAAGCCAGGTTCTAGAAAATCAGGGAAGATTGAAAATAGAAGCATAGATGGAGGGACTACTCCAGAGGAAGAGGAAGGATGTTTCACAGAGTTGGAATGAGCAGTCCATTGATGGCCAAGCCGGCTGCCTTACCGATATCATCCTGCCCTCTCTTAAGTTTTTCTTTTGACATTCCAGGCCTAACCAACATAATCTCAGAATTCTCATTATTAGGTCTGCTGGAAAATCCTGTATGGCAAGGCTGTTGGGCTGACCTTTCCTTTCCAAGGCTTATATCTCTGGCTTTCTCGATAGCAGACTGAGGAGGAGGAAGCTACCAATGCAAACATGCGCTGTGATTCTGGGAACAAGGGTATTCCCGACGCACAGAGACACCAATAACTGTCATTTTCAGAATTACTGTGATGGTGCTGGTGGCGAAGGTAGCCCAGAATAGTTGGATGTATATTTAAAGAACAATGAGGTTTCTGGAACCATGGAGATGGGCCTGGGCCGGGAAGAGTCTTTTTCTTGAAACTACGTGAGCTTTGCCAACAAAAGCACAAAGGCCTAGTAGCTTAGCCTTATTCTTGCACCAAGGAGAGTAAGGCTGGTCTTTGGCTCCTTGCCTTTTGATCCTTTATGTGTGCTTCTCCTAATTAGACCTTCTTTATGCTGTAGGATAGAATGTCAGAGAGGAAACTGTCCATGAGGTAGAGGGGGAGAAAGGATTTTAATGGACTCCTTAAAATAGCTTTTAAAAGTCTAGAGAACAAGGAGAGACAAGCTGACTCATATTCAAAGGGACCACCTAGCATTCCAAGTAAGCAGAGGTATCCAGGCTTCAATAAAGACTAAGATGAGACTTTCTGATGAGATTATCATCAAGATCACCTTCATGGCCAGATATTCTTAAGAGTTTAAAAGTCCTCTATAGTGCTTAAGAAATAAAAGTATGTGAGTAATGAGACACTTTAAATTTTTACTAATTTATTTTGGATAATTTAGGCAGGAAAACAATTTTATAATTCCTAAAATTACTACTAATGAATTTTAATTGTATAAATTTAAAAAATAAAAATACTAAAATATGAATTAACATCTACAAAAAACTGCAACCAAATGACCATTAAACAAATACTTTCTGAAGAAAAGATGTAAAATGAATCAAAACATAAAAATTATGAAACAGTCAGCCCGGTGCGGTGGCTTATGCCTATAATCCCAGCACTTTGGGAGGCTGAGGCTGGAGGATCACAAGGTCAAGAGATCGAGACCATCCTGGCCAACATGGCAAAACCCCGTCTCTACCAAAAAATACAAAAATTAGCTGGGTGTGGTGGCATGCACCTGTAGTCCCAGCTACTCAGGAGTCTGAGGCAGAAGAATTACTTGAACCTGGGAAGCAGAGGTTACAGTGAGCCGAGATGCTGCCACTGCACTACAGCCTGGCGCCTGGTGACAGAGCGAGACTCTCTCAAAAAAAAAAAAATTCTCAAAACATACATAAATTCCTCATATGCTTAAAAAATCAGTAACTGGTAAGTTGTTATTTTCAGCCAATTTGTGATTTTAACCAATTTGTTTTGGTTTGTAAATAAAGGTGTGGAAGGCTACATAGGAAATTGATAATATTGTCCATTTCAAGGAAAGGATTAGCAAAGGAAAAAACATTTTATTCACTTATACTGGTTTTCAGCCAATTTTTGATTTTAACCGATGTGAGCGATTCACTTGGATGGAGAAATTTTAACTGTAAAGTCAACACGAGAAAGTAGTTCATTTTCCCAAATGCTGATACAAGATCAAAAGACTTTCACGTGCATGATTTCCAGAATGACTCAGTGAAATACAGAAATAAAGACGGTGGAGCTGATGATTAACTGGTAGAAGGGAGTTTTCATTTTCTTATCTGGTGTAGCATGCCTTTTGATGTCCCTGTGTGTTAGGGCAGTATAAACAGTATTGATAGTGATGACTTGGCTGTTGAACAAAAAGGGCCTGAGATAGGGAGAGTTGTGTGGTGAAGAGGCATTCCTCAAAGACAAGCTCTTCAGGATGATTTCCTGTGAATCCTGTCAGACCTGAATGAGCAATGCAAGGGACGACTGTCTCACAAGCTTCAGCACAAAGTATTTTGGTACCAGTCTGTGGGTTGTTCACCTGAAGGACAGTAGCAAGGTAGTCAAAATAAAGCACTCTAGTGAAAAAAGTAGTGTCCACACAAGCGAAGGAACAGATATGTGGTGTATCAGCAACACTGTAATATGATATGTGTTCCAAATTTCTTTGATGGAAACATAGATGCAAAGATATTGACTGACGCGGGAGAGAGAGAGAGAGAGCGTGAGAGCCAGCTGAAGCATTTTTATAGATCATGTGATACTAGTTCTCCAGGCCCAATACCACCAAAACTAGAAAAGGAAACCTGATCAAATTCTTTGCAAATTCTGAGTCATGAAAAACTTGTGAATAGTACTGTACATTTCAGATTACTAAATTAGAGCTCATAGGAGGTTTTGCATGACTGGTTACTGGTGAAAAGATCAGAGAATGTTCTTTCATCCATCAGTACTAATTGAAAAGGTAGTTGATTTTTTATTAACAAAGGCAACAGGCTGAGCCATGTGTATTTCCTGAGGCGTTGCTTTTACATTTGAAAGTGAAATTCAACATTACAAGCTTAGATGCATCTGGTGAAAAACAATCTGTGAGCTGTGAAACTGCAAAACAATTCTGTGGATCATTCAGTAAAGTCATTTCTTCCTCTGGTTTCCCTTAAAAACAGTGCTATGGGGCTGGGCACGGTGGCTCACACCTGTAATTCCAGCACTTTGGGAGGCCGAAACAAGGTCAAGAGATGGAGACAATCATGGCTAACATGGTGAAACCCCATCTCTACTCAAAATACAAAAATTAGCCGGGCATAGTGGCACGTGCCTGTAGTCCCAGCTACTTCAGAGGCTGAGGCAAAAGAAACACCTTGAACCCAGGAGGTAGAGGTCGCAGTGAGCTGAGATCATGCCACTGCACTCCAGCCTGGTGACAGAGCGCGATTCTGTCTCAACAACAAAAAAAATAGTGCTATGATAATGACAAAATCGCCCTGTTTGCGTGTTTTCATTCTATTTTCTATTCTTTTGAGTGTTAATGAATTAAGGTGTCTGTGAAATTAAACTTTTGGTGATAGAAACATAATTATTATAACTTTTATATTTACTAAAATTCTCTGCTTAATGTAACTTATGAAAGTAATATATGCTTAGTGTAAGTCAAACACAAATGAATAAAATATTGTCTCCCTTGCTGATCCTTCCCCTGAATTGGACAATATTATCGGTTTGCTATGTATCCTTCCACACCTTTCTTTATGTCTATGAAATGTATGTGGATTAATTTGCAAAAATGGCAAAGCATTCTTCTCATCCCTGTAGCGTCTCCTTTTTGTAGTGCAGCTTTATGCTCCTCCCACCAAGGGGCACAGTCTATTGCTTCACTCTTTGAATCTGGGCTTGGGAGGAATTCCTTTGTACCACTGGGACATGACAAACAAAATTATATCAAATGTGGCATTGGGACAAGAAATACGATGTCTTAGGGCTTGTCATAATCACCATGGGAATTCTATCATAGTCATAGTTATGCATACAGCCCTCTAAATTATGAAACACAGAAGTGTGTTAAAAAGGATTTCTGAAGTCATTGGTTTAAAGGAATAGATCTTTTATCAAGTGTTGTGGGACCTTAGGATTTACATGCAATAAAATCTCTGAAATCTCTAGCTATTCGCCTATAAATATATGCTGTGTTTTTAAGAGGGCAAGAATTGTTATATGAGTCATATATGATTCTTTCCTTTAAAGGCCTTTGCATATAGCTGAAAAGATGAAGGTTTACAACACTTACTTTTCATTTTCTTATACTCTGTTCTCCGTTTTAGCCAGTGCTGAAAGGAGCATGGAGTTTTTCCACAAATTTCCAAGGTTGCCATGTTTGCTTGGTCTTCTCATCTTGTAGGGACCATATAGGAGAGTGATCTGATAAATTAGTTTATACTAACATGACAGGATTACTAAAATGACAGGATTTATTTATTTAATTGTCTGATAAATTAGTTTATACTAACATGACAGGATTTTATACTAACATGATAGGTTATTCTTTGATGTTTATAATTCTTTTAAACGAAACCTAGAGAGAGACTAGAGCTTAGTTGAAAAGCATGAAGTGATAACGGTGGAGTTTTAGGCCATAAATATCTGAATGTTGGACGCTTACACACAACTTCTTTCACCTGTCAGCCCTCCCCAATACCTTCTTAGATAAAACAGTATTATTCCTTACTCCAGGATTAAATTATATGTAATTGGAGATAGAATTTTTTTTTATTTTATCAACAGAGGGGATAAAAAAGAAGAAATTGTAGTAATATGTTTATAATCAGAAATAGGATATTAATCACTAATATAGTCAAAATAATTTTTTCATAACTGATGAGAGGGAAAAACCAACAAGTGCCTCAGTGCAAATACTGTATACAAATGGTTTAGTACACTGAAGCACTAGAACCAATCAGATCAGTTTTCAGGATGTATGCAAAATTATGATAGCATCAGCTTATTAGTAACAACATTCACAAGACAGTTACTTCATTGCAACTCACCTTAAGCATGGTCAGCTGTTACACATGCAGAAATGCTTAGGGACCAATAGTGTTATAGCTAGATGACTGATTGATTAATACATAGATAAATAGGACGAGACAGAAATGTGACTTTGTTTTATAAGAAGTATTTTTATGTCATTTATTGGTTTTAGAATTGTTTGCTGCATTTATCTATTGTCTTCCTGTTGCACCTGGCCCACAATCTTCTTCTACACCCCCACCTTGCTGTCGTGTTTAGCGTGCTCAGAGTGTACATGGGAAGATCATTTCATGCTCTGACCTCTCAAGTTCTTGATCTCCTTGATTCCAGTGAGCTTTATGTATATTCCACTTAAGCCACATAGTCCAGTGACGATACACTGGACCTTGATATCACCCACCTGAAATCTCTCCTGAAATCTTTATTTTTAATTTTTGTGGGTACATAGTAGGTGTATATATTTATGCAGTATATGAGGTATTTTGATACAGGAGTAGAATACATATTAACCACATTAGGGTAAGTGGGGTATCCATCAGCTGAAGCATTTCTCCTTTCTTTGTTACAATCAGTCCAATTATACTCTCTCAGTTATTTTTAAATGTACAATAAATTATGGTTGAAAGTAGTCATCCTACTGTGCTATGAAATGCTGGATCTTATTCATTGTATCTAATTACACGTTTGTACTATTAGCCATCCCCACTTCCCCCACCCATGAAATGTTAAATTCAAGCACTCTGCTCTCTGATCACAGACTGTGGTTCTTCAACCCTGTCACTCAGTTACTTCCAGTATTCTCATATCTTCTCAAGACTGCCAGTCTTTTGATCCCTCCTGGTCACCAAGTATTCAGCCTCTTCCTGTGCTTCTCACCTTTCTCTATTCAGCCTAAAGTATATGATTCATCACTCTTAATGTTCTCCTGCTAATTTGATCTACACCCTTGCCAACCGACCTTCCACCATGCCAGTCTGATAAGATTCCAGCTATTTAAAACATATGTTGTTTCAGTCCAACTCTTGTCTGTCTATTCTTATGTTTAGACTGCTGAGCACTAATGTGGTGTCAGGCTAAGGTCTTCAGCCTTAACTTGACCCTCATTGCGGCCCAACAGTTAAATATTTCATCAGTTCTAGCTCCCATTTCTAATAGGGCTATTTCAGAGCTCATAGAATCTCCTCAGCCTCTCACCTGAAAGAATCTCCCACAATCTCAACAAAGAACCTCTCTTGCCTTTTACTTTACTGAAAAAGTAGTCTGCAGGCAGGAACTTCTCATCTTCATGAAACCTCACCTGCAGTCTTACTGTATATATTTTTACCTTCTTCCTTTGGATTCCAATGAAAGACATATTCCTCTGTATTTTCAGCCGTGTTCTCCATTCTATTCTATTCCTGCCTCTTCAGGAAACTTATATCATCTATAATTATACCTCCTTAGCTTTATCTTGCTTCCTATAATGGTTCTTGAAGTACCTCCCAGGAGCTGAGGTCTTTTAAAACATCTTTTTAACATAATGGAATTTTGGAAATGAATGTTTGGATCTATTCTTGTAAAGCTAGGTTGGGTCCAAAAGAGGCCTAAGCCATGCATACAAATCCCATCTATTTCATTAGCTTTATTTATTTTATAGTCAATGCTATATCCTTAAACTCAGGTTTTTATGAATAAAATTGGAACCAAGGTGATAGAACTAGAGGATGCTCAATATAAACCAGTAGTTGTCCGATTATGAGAAACCTCATGTTCTTGGTAGATGGACAGAATATTTCAGCTATTTTAAAATACTTTTTGAGTCCCTAAAATGCTTTAGACTTTAAAGATATCATGATAAAGAGGGAAGATAATGAGTTTTATCTTCTATTCTTCCGGTTACATTACATAAGAAGGCTGTTTTTATAATATGCTTTAATATTATGTCCGAGCACCAAAGTTCCAGTAAGTCTATGTTTTAATCTCATTGATAACACCTACGCTTCAATGTCTACATTTTCCACATTTTCTGTGAATTCTTTATTCACCACTTTTATCAACGACATCACTTCCTTTGAAACCCTCTCAAGTAAAAGCACCCATTCCATCACAGCTCCTTCTCTTGAGTCTGGGAGGTTGGGCCCGCATTTTTTGCCCACACACACATTTCTTTCTGACTCTGCTCTTAGCTTGACAGCCTTTATCTTACAGTCATGCCTTCTAACCTACCAGCCTTTTCTTTCCAGCTTCACACAGCAGTGGTTTCATACCCTATGAGATGTAATATAGGATTATGAGCAATAGAATGTTCTCCATTTTCTCACCCTCTTTTTTTGTCATTTTCCCAAGCAAAGTTTACTCCCCAGAACAGATGTAGAATCTAATTACTGGTCCACAATGGGTCCTCAACATTCCTGTCTTATTCTTTGATGGTTTGTCTAATGCCCTCACAGTTACTTTATCTTTCTGCTACAACTATCCCTTCCTGTCCACTTCAGCAACGCCTTTGTTTTGATACGTGTCCTAGACTAGATCAATACCTGCAAGAGTGTACCCTTTGAAGTCTTTAGCTCGGAAATGTTCCTTTTGGCCACAACTTTTTTATTCTTCTATATTTCTCTCTCCTTGATACCCACTAAATCTTGTGACTGCAATCATTTTGAATTCTAGCTTCCTTGATCTAGTTTATTAGGTTTATTTTCCCAGGTCCCTTGCTGACTCCACTTGCCTTAACTTTCAAATACACTATCTCCATACCCTGCAGTTTTTCTCATCTCTTTATTACTCTGCCAAATGAAAACGTTCAGTTTATAATTTAATATTCTAATTATTCTATTTTTGATTTAGGTTCTTATAGCCTTCTGGAAAAAAGTGCATGATGCTGATGGTAAATTTAATTACAAATGTATTATCTCTAATTTCAGTCCACCTTTCTCAATCTTTCCATCAGTTTCTGTTTCTATTCCCCACAGAGAATATACCAAACTGTTTTTTCTTTTCTTTTCTTTCTTTCTTTCTTTTTTTTTTTGAGATGCAGTTTCACTCTTTTTGCCCAGGCTGGAGTGCAATGGCACAATCTTGGCTTACCACAACCTCTGCGATTCTTCTGCCTCAGCTTCCCGAGTAGCTGAGGTTCAAGCGATTTTTCTGCCTCAGCTTCCCGAGTAGCTGAGGCATGCACCACCATGCCTGGCAATTTTTTTTTATTTATTTATTTATTTATTTATTTATTTATTTATTTTAGTAGAGACGGGGTTTCTCCATGTTGGTCAGGCTGATCTCGAACTCCCGACCTCAAGTGATCTGCCCACCTCGGCCTTCAACAAATGACCCAGTTCTTACTTTATAGAGAAAAGAAACACTATCAGGTAAAACTGCTCTCATATCATACCTATACTATATCTTCACCAATTTTTTTTTCTCCTACCAAAGTGGAAAAAATATTTTTTTCTGAATTGCTAGGTTATATGTTTTTGGACTCATCTCCTTTTGAATCCTCAGGGATTTTTATCTTATTAATCAGTTTCATCCTTTGTTTCTCCATTTTTTTTTTCTTTTTCTGCCTGGGTTCCAAACACTCAGCCACAGACATAATTATTATTTTCCTTTCTGAAAAACTCTGCACTGCCTAACTTCCTTCTCTCCACAATCCCGTGTAATAAAATCACATCTTACCACCTCCACTCCTCTACCCTTTATACATTATTACCCAGTAAATTTAACTTCTGCCTTTTGTGTTCTTACCTCCACAGAGGTCACCAGTGAAAAAAAAATCCTATCTCCCAAATCTAATGACTTCTTTGCTGTTCTTATTTTTCTTATTTCTTTGAAATTTGCATGGTATTTAACAATACTGACTACTTCTTTCTTGAGACTTAACTCCCTCTTCTGCTTCAAGACAGAGTGTGTTTTCTTCTTACTCTTCCTGTCTCCTTTCCCCGTTCTTGCAATTGCTTCTACTTTTAATTGTTGTTTATCAGCATTCTAACTTCTGTTTTCTCCTTGATCCTCACTCTTTTTCTAAGTGTTTGTGCCAATTGTCTCTTCATTTTTCGTCGATGTGCTCTAAAATCTGCCTTTTACCTTTATCCTGGAGTTCTTTTGAGCTATGCATCCATTTTTTTAAATGCTCCTTGACTTCTCTCCCTGTTGTCCTGCTCCTGCAGATAGACACACCCAAGTTCTATTCCTCTCTGCTTCTCCCTACGACTCAACTCCCCAACAAAACCGAAAAAGTCCTGGTGCTTTTTCTTGCATTCTCTTTCTCTATTACTGTTTCCCCCATTTCCTCCATCATCCAAGTTGGACATTTTGGAATCACCTTGATGACCCCTCCTCCTTTAGTTGGGCAGCTCTGCTTAATTCTCCCACCAAAACATTTTTTCATTTGACATGGCTCTCTACTTACCCTCTAATCCTCCTCATCAAGTCATCCCCTGGCTCTCTCAGAGGCTTGTAGGTGGCATCTGTGAGTCCTGGCTCTCTTCACTCTAGAATTTCCTCACTCCTACCCTCAAGTTATACTTCTAAACAGCACAACTCAAACAATGCTCAGTTACTGTATGCTGGAGGAAAATTTTAACTGAATAGGAAGACTTACTTTCTTCCATTAATAAATAAGTTACTGATGTGCAGGTGGCACATGATTTTATTGAAATTACTAACTTTTCAAATATTTTTAGACTTCTGATATTAATGTAGTGTTCATTACTTTGATGTTCACAAGTGTAAAATAAAGATTCTTTAATATGAGTAAATAAATTTCTAACTTAAATTCTAAAATCATCTTCAATACTGATTGATTGTGATCATTTATCAGTCCTTTCTTCCATCAGAATTTTCCCAGTCACTTTTTAAAAAGGAAGAAAAAGCAAGAGAAACATACCAACCACAAACTAGATCAAGGATCAAGAGTTAGCTCTTCTGAATTAACTGTCTTGTAAAGCTTTAAGATATCACCGTATTCTTCTTTGTTCTTCCCTTCTTGGTGTAGAGACTTGAAACTGTGTCTTTGGTTATAAAAACCTTAGAGAGTAAAGTGTAAAATAAATTTTAAAATAAATTCTAGTCAATTTTGCTACTCATTAAAATTCTAATTGAAACAAAGAATTAAGCAGGTGGCTAAATAAGTAAATCAAAGGACTTGGTGTTTCAAGTAGATGGTAATTATATAAGAATCATTCACTATTAGTGTCAATGATTAAAAGTTAACAGTTGTGCTTCTAATTTTTGACTTTGGTAGGCAGTCTGAATAATAAAGCAAAGCACTAGTTATTTTAATGGTGGCAAATTTTTCTAAAAGTGTATTTCAGATATCAAAAAAACCCTGAAGGTTTAACAACAAATCAATTATGGAATCAATAAAATTCAATGTTTTTGACTTTGAATTTTCTACTGAATTAGGTAACAGTCAGCATTCTATACTATTGCCTCACCTTAGATCACAATAAAATTGAGTCAAAGAACATAATGAAAGCTGATTTTTATTTTGAATGAGGATATTTAACATCTAGACTTGGAACTGACTACATCAACTTGATTATGTTCATTAATGCATGTATGTTGATGTATGGATGGATGTATTATAAGATAGGTATATCTGAAATTAGTGAATGTGAAAGTGATATAAAATGGTTTTTAAAATACAAATCAATGTTTCCATAATGACTTGAATTTTTGAATTGGTCCTTTAGGATTTTAATGTAGATAGTTAATATTTTCTCTAAATTATATGTTTGATATTATTCAACTTAGAAGGAAAGTAATTGTGGACAGTCTGTAAATTACTAGCATTACATGAAGCTCAAAAATTATGTTATTCAGTTTCTCTTCTATTAAAAGTAAATGTCATGATACAGTATTGGCCTTATAGAAGACTTGAAAATACTGTCCCTGTGGTAAACTCAAACAAACTTCTGTTGTTACAGCTAAGTTTCAGAATGTACGTTAGCTAGTTTTAAGATCCCATGACCAACACTGTTATTAATATATGTCTATGAGTGACATTGTTAGTCACTGAGTCGTTGAATGTGTAATGAAGAAATACGTACAGCAGCCAAAGAATTTTTATGAAACCAAGTGTGGTAATACCAGTGTGTTGTACAAAGCTTTTTCATGGTTTAACATTTTGTGTGATTCTCCTAATTATTCAGCAGACTCAGCTAGTGCAAATGCCGTGTCATTTTCTGACTGTGTAGCCTGGTTTTTATTAGATAATGGAGCAGAATTACAGAGATTATATTTTATTTGCAAGCAAGATGGCAGCTAAACACTCTAGAAAATGGCTACATTATAGAAGAAATTTTCATGTGATTGATTCTAGAAAAAATGTCTAAAGATCCTTCCTACTCAAGTCTTTTCAGGTCATGTTAATAAGGTCTGATTTTTGGAAATTAATGCAAGTTCTCTGGCTTAGAACATAAATAAATCCAATCCAGACTCAAAAATATGAGATGTTGGAGTGATGTTTTAAATGGGATTTACATTTGATTTGCAGTTTTGTAATATGTTTATCATATATCCTTCCTTCGGGGCTACTACCTTCTCACCCAACTGTGACATTCAGCTGACACTATTAAGTAGTCTAAGCAAGAGAATATACAATAAGTAATGTATGAAGAGAATACAGTATGTATTCTAAGTAGTCTAAGCAAGAGAATATACAATAATGTATGAAGAATATACAGTAATGTGTGAAGAGAATATATAAAAGTCTTAAAGACTACCTAGAATAATTATTATCAGCCCAAAAAATTAGTATTAATATTTTTAATTAAATTTCTGAAGATCTTATCACACACTCCTAGGAAGTGAGAGTTAAGGGCAGGTCAAAGTATATAGCCCCTTTATTAAAGAGAAATGCTTCTTCCCATGGCCATTGATAAATGAAGACATTGTTTTTCTACATGGATGGCTCCAGTTTCACTTCTGTAGTTTTCATTAAAACCCTGGAGGATTATTCTCTTCCTTTCCCAATCCTTTAAGTTTCAATACTTTAATTTCCAATCAGGGAAAATTTATTTATTAAAACTGAAATGGGGAGCAAGAAATCTAGTTACAACAAATATGTCTTTAGTAAAGAAAAATCTGCAGGGAAATTCACCATTAATTTTTAGGCTAGTCAAGTCGTAACTCTTGTAACCCATGGGAATTCCATTACTGCTCTTTAGAAGTTTTTACCCAGCCTAAACACATATTTGCATTCAGAGTTGGTAGTCTTGGTTTTCTTCTTCTTAAATGTCACACCAATTTTAGTCTTTCTAAATGAACCACTGGCTATATCCTTTGTGTTACCCTAAAGCATATTTACTTCTTTTCTTTGTGAAATGTTGGCCAGATGACAAGTGAAACAATGAAGTGTCATTCAAACTTCCTGACCTGGAGTAGGTTTCTCCTTTTTCAGATCCTCAATGTGACCCACATTAAAAGTGAAGTTCATCCTATCCGTAGAGTTTCAGAGCTTAAAGGCCAGCCTACAAATTCAGGACAATCCCGAGCCATTATCCTCAGGAAACAAAGCATGGGTGGCGTGAATTTCTGTTCCCTCAAATGGAATCATTAATGACAGTGTTTCTAGATAATGCAAAGATGGTTCAAGGTGAAATTAAATTATATGTGTGCATAGTTATTTATCTGAATGGCCAATCTGCATATGCCTGGTACGTGAATTATGCAGGATGTAAAATGAATTATCTATTGTGTGTTTTAGTGAAGTTTTGAACCAAAGAATTTGAAATTCTTAAAGAGCCCTAAAATTGATTCCTTTGGAGAGGTTTTCCTGATGCTTGGAAAAAATTAGTCATTTGTCTTAGAGAATGTTTGCTTCCTGCCTTGAGGGTCTTGCTTATGCTGTTCCTTTGTAAAATACTGTATTTTACCTCCATTGTCCAGTTAATCCTTTTGACACTTTAGGTTCAGTTTATACCCTCCTTCTTCAGGGATATCAGCCAATCATCTCTCAGCCTGAGTCTGGCTTCTTGTTATATGCTGTCTTAGATCCTTGCAAACATTATTCAAAGCATTTACCACAAGTACTACATGCCTATTTTTTTGTACGTACAATTAGTTTTTTAATGTGTCTCCTCCAGTAAACTGTGAGCTCTAGTTTGTTCATTGCAAACAGTTCCAAGTGCCTAGCAAAGTGCTTTGGGTATGTAGCAGATACTCAATGCATATTTGTGATTAAAATAAATGAACAAGTATAGGGATAGGATACATTCTCTCAGGAAATAATATACACTTTCCTAATTGTAACCATGACTTTCTAATAGCTACTTTTCTCCGGATCTCTCTATATTCCAATAAAGATTTGTTCTAATCTGTGAGAACCGTATTTCAAGTGTTTCCGGTGATGTATTCACTGCCAGATTCAGGCTAGTTTGTACACCATTTTATCCTTTTTAACTCCATTGTAGTTTCACATCAGTAAACTATCATCATCCTTTGTAATACCGGCTTCTGTTGCTTGACTGTCTGCAGTTGACCTCTCCATTGCTGGTGACCCCTACATTTACACATGCAAGAAGTTACCTTAGGTTGGATTTTTCAGATCTCATAAGGGATTGGGAAAAGTAGGATAGAGAAGAGGAGAAGGTCAAGCAAGGATATAATTTCAGACAAAGTCCTCTAGAGAAGAACTCCAGAAACTGGGCCGTATGTTAGGTAAGGCAGCTGGATTTTCATCCTTCCTCATTGGTTACTGGCTAATGGTGGGTAGGGCAGGGAATATGGTAGGGTAAGTTTTCCAGTACTTTTCTGGCTTTCTACTCTTGTAGGAAAAACAACTCTAGTAGTCAGAGGAGTATCTAAGGGAAGTCTCAGATGTGGACATTAGAAGCAAAAGTGCATAGAAGCTGAGGAGGGTGAATTGAAACATGAGGAAAGAGTGGAGATTGGGGAGAGAATGCCAACAGTGTCTGTTAGATGCTCAACATGAAAGAGCGTCTCTGTCAAGGTTCAAGATCATTGCTGTGCTTGGCATGTGTTCTTCTCCTTTCTGGATCCAGTTACCATCTCTTCACAAAAGAATACAAATCTGGCTGGGTGCGGTGGCTCACGCCTATAATCTCAGCACTTTGGGAGGCCGAGGCGGGTGGATCATGAGGTCAAGAGATAGAGACCATCCTGGTCAACCAGGTGAAATCCCATCTCTACTAAAAATACAAAAATTCGCTGGGCGTGGTGGCACATGCCTGTAATCCCAGCTACTCGGGAGGCTGAGGCAGGAGAATTGCTTGAACCTCGGAGGCGGAGGTTGTGGTGAGCCAAGATTGCGCCATTGCACTCCAGCCTAGGTAACAAGAGTGAAACTCCGTTTCAAAAAAAAAAAAAAAAAAAAGACTACAAATCTACTTGTCCGGCCCTAAATATTACAGATTCCAAAACAGCTCTTCAAATATAAGCTGGAGGTGCCTAACAGGTAATCACCCATAGTGCAAAACATGGAATAAGAAAGAAAGATCAGGAAAAGATCCAGCATCAAAAACAATGGACTAAATTAAATGGCTCAACTGTGCCAGTGCTCTTCTTACCTCACCTAGTCCACCTCTTAAGACATCTGTAGAGTTGTCAGTGATTTTCTGGCCTCTGAGAAAAGGCTGATTTTGAGTGTGTTTGATGGCATCTCAAAAAAAAAAAGAGAGAAAGGCTGAAAAATGCAAGAGTAAATAATGGGCATATGCCTGGTTAAATGGATAAGCCCAATGAATTTTATATTTGGCAAGGAGAAAAGCACTGGACGCAATTACAGAATTTGACCAGCAATGCAGAACAACCCCAAGTCCAGGAAGTAGAGAACTTAGGAGAATCTTGCAAGAAAACATCAGGTGTTAGGGCGTAGGTTGGCTGAATCTTTCTGATTAGGTAACTAATTAGAAAAAGTGTCGAGAACGGATGAGGCAGATGCAAAAAGGAGAATCTGAAATCCTGATTATACTTATCTTGGCTCAGGTATCTTAACTACTATTAAATAAAATTGCCTTTTATAAATCCACATCAATTGTGACACATTAATTAGAAGTAAAGGAAATTTTAAAACCATGTAGAGAACTCTATTTTCATAATTTTTTTTACAAGAGATTGTTTTTGATGTTAAAACATGTTGGGAAATACAAATAGGCAGATAGTGATGGAGGGTGCAAATTTAGCAGTGAGTAAACCATCAGAATATTCTATGGAATGGCATCTCCGTTTACATGAACGAGATGCCATGGCAGTAGAAAATCACTTACGCATTCAATCTTGGAGCCTCGATGCTCTGATGAACAAGCTGGCTTCTCTCCAGTAGCCAGGAGACTCAAATGGGATATTTGAACACTAAGCCCATTAAATGTGCTGAGTTCCTTCTGTCTTAGATCTTGAGCCACTGCTGATCTTCATAGAACTGCACGCCACAGGTGCCTCCCTGCAGAAACTGCAAAGGTTGACTCTGTTTTCCACCTTCGGATGCCTGGTTAAATAAATGGATACGCCCATTTGAATTTTATGTTTGGCAAGGAGAAAAGTCAAGGTTCATTTGTTATCAACATTCAGAAACTGCCATTTCTTTTTCTACCTGCAAAACCTAATAATAACTTTTTAAACCATTGTTTCCTTTGCATATTCACCACACATCCTGCTCTCAGATGTGGAATCTGAAAGCTTGCTAAGAACCTGCCTCCAGTGTTGCTCCCTTAACCTTCACTGTGGAAAACTCTGAAGGAAGTTGGCTGCACCCTTTAATGGAAGCATAAGGAACTAGGTAAAATGCTTGCCCTTAATAAGCCTTCAGATTATTAATAAGCCTTCAGATGAAACTGTTTATTCATCCTTGAAAGATAAAATGCTATCATTAATTTAACAGAGCTCCTTACCATCATGAAGTTTTTTATATATACTGTAGTGACTTTCCTTTAGGTACTTATAAAAATGGCTCCTTTTTGACTCAGCAGATCTCCAGAATTTTCCTGTGTAGTTTCTGTTCTTGCTTTCTTCTGGTGGGAACTGATTGCTACAAGACTGAGGCTTTTTAACTCAAACCCTAATAACAAAATGTATTTAGAGTTGAAAAAGGTGGTAGCATCAGGCTGCGGTCGGGGTGAGGAAGTGATTCATCACCCCAATTGGAATGTGAATTCAATGAGTTTAATCACTAGTGGTATCAAAAAAGGATTTTCACTGATAACAGAATTCTGGGTTTTTTTCTTAACTTTGGGGTACACATGCAGGTTTGTTATATAGGTAAACTTGTGTCATGGGGGTTTGTTGTACAGATTATTTCATTGCCCAGGTACTCAGCCTAGTATCTATTAATTATTTTTCCTGATCCTCTCCCTCTTCCCACCCTCCATTATCTGGTAGGCCCTATGCCTGGTGTTACCCCTGTGTATTCCATCATTTAACTTCCACTTATAATTAAGAATGTGTGGTATTTGGATTTTTGTTCCTACATGAGTTTGATGAGGGTAAAAGCTTCCAGTTCTATCCATGCTCCTGAAAAGGACATATCATTATTTTTTAGGGCTGTATAGCATTCCATGGTGCCACATTTTCTTTATCTAGTCTACCTTTGATGGGCATTTAGGTTGATTCCATGTCTTTGCAATTGTGAACAGTGCGGCAATGGACATCCTCACCCGTGCATGTGTTTTTGTAATAGAATGATTTATATTTCTTTGGGTATATACCCTAGCCAAGGCAATCCTTGGCAAAAAGAACAAAGCTGGAGACATCATGCTACCTAACTTCAAACTACACTACAGGGCTACAGTAAACAAGTAACATGGTACTGGTACAAAAACAGACACGTAGACAAATTGAACAGAATATAGAGAGCCCACAAATAAGGCTGCACACTTACAACCATCTGATCTTCAACAAAGTGACAAAAACAAGTGATGGGAAAAGACTCCCTATTCAATAAATGGCTTGGGATAACTGCCTATCCATATGCAGAAGATTAAAACTGGATCCCTTCCTTAAAACATATACAAAAGTCAACTCAAGATGAATTAAATACCCTCAAATGGAAAACTCGAAACTATAAAAACTCTTAACAATACCATTCTGAACATAGGAATTCGCAAAGATTTCATGACAAAGATGCCAAAAGCAATTGTAACAAAAGCAAAAATTGATGAATGGTATCTAATTCAACTGAGCAGAAGCTACATGTTATGAATTCATATCTAGGTACATATCTCTTCTCTTGCTTCATAGTTAACTGCATCCAAAGAAGGGGCCATTGTCTATTATGCTCTGGAGGAGCAGACATGGTTCCGCCCTCTCAGCTGAAACAAAAGGAAACAAACTAATTAGACTAACACTGTCTACTTGCTTCGTGACGCATATGTCCTTTGTTTCTCCCCATCCGCACTCATTTTATTCATCTTCTTGGCACTATTTATACTGGGTTTGCTTACTTGCCAAACTGCCAATTTCCCTCAGTTTCTGTTACAAATTAATCTGAATCCCATTTATCTTCCATGTGACTCCTATTTTATAATGGAGTTTTGTTTATTTATTTGGCTGTTTTTGCTGAATTTTTAAAACATATATTAATTTTTAATGTGGTCAAACATTGTAATCTTTTTTTTTTTTTTTGAGGTTTCTGGACTTTTTATTTTGTTTAGAAAGGTCATCCATAAAACAAAATTAACCTTTATTTCCTTCTGCATCAGGAATTTATTTTGATATAAGGGGTGAGGTAGCCATCTAGCTTTCTTTGTTCGTTACTTCTCTAAATGGCTACCTAATTATACCAACGCCATTTACTGATTCTAATACCACTTTTTATTTTTTGCTCATTTCCCATGCATATTTGGGTATGTCTACAGCTTTTCAAGGCCAGATTCTCCAGATTCTCAGTAGATCTTTCTGTCTCTACCAGCACCGAATAGTTTTCATTATTCTGGCTTACATTCATTTTTGATGTATTTGTTCAATGCATTTATTGAGTGCCTGCTGTATAGCTGTCATTCCTCGGTGTGCTGGTAATACTGCAGTGACATGGTGTATCGTAGTAGCTAGCAGTCCCACTCATCCAGCCCTCCTCGTGTGGATTCTTCCCGTTGATCACTTTTTTGTGTATTTTTATTTAATTTTCATTATCAGTTTGTCATAGAAAATCCTCCTGGTATGTTTATTGGGATTGCTTTAACATTCTGCCTTAATGTAGAGAGAACTGGCGTCATTTAAATACTGCATATTTCTATCCAAAAAGAAAAGAGTTATTTTTCCATTGTTTCCAGATTTCTTGTAATTTTGGGAGGGGCGGGTAGAATTTAAAGCTTTCTTTAGATAGATCTGCCATATTTTTTGCTAAGTCTGTTTCTATGTATTTGCCTCTTTTATATTTTCATAGATGGTATCTTTTCCCCATTATATTTTGTCATTTATTTTTGTATTGAAAACTGCTTATCTTTTAGTTATTTAATCAGTAACTATGCTAACTTTTCTTGTCATTAGTAATAATTTTTAAATCAGTGGTAAGTTTTATCTGATGTATATATGTATCTATTATCTACAGATAATTGTAATTTTACCTCTTCACTTTTGATTTTTATATCTTTTATTTCTTCCTTTCACCTAGTTACATGAGATAGTAATTTCAGAATAATCTTAAGTAATGCTGCTAGTAATGGTTATTTTTATCTTTATTTACTCTAATTACACTGAGAATACTTTTAGTTCTTCACCCTGATGATGGGTCTACATTTGCGTTATAAAACTTTTTCTCACAAGAGGAACTAAAGCACCAACTTTGATTTTGAATTTTATTACCATGAAGTTGATTTAATTATTGCTGTTTTAACTATAAATATGAATGGAATACATTCATAGATTTCTTATATAAATGACCTTGCATTTCTGGAAGCAAACCTTACTTTGTTTTCTTATCTGCTGAATTTTATTTATAAGTATCTAAATTTGTATTTTTGCACCAATATTCATTCATGTATCATTGCATCGAAATTAATCAGAAAGATTTTCCTTTCTTCTTGAAGTTTAGTATCAATGTTACTATGGCTTTTCAAAAAGAAATGGAAAGTTTTCTTTCTATTTTAAAGTTCTTCCACAGCATTAGAATTGATCCTTCTCTTATCATGGTTTGAAATTCTCATAGTCAGTCTTATATTTTAACAAAAGAAATAAAAATTCCAAGCAAGTCACATTTCAGAATGTATTCTTAAATAAAAATTATTATTACTCTATGACCCGTACAGTGCACTATTACATATAATTTATAATATTCAGTATTAAAAACTATAGCTAGTCTTGTAAAGGAATTTAAGCATTATCTTCCATAGGGTAATGAGACAGAAACATAGACAAGTCTTATGTTCTTATGTCAACTACCCTGTTCTGCAACTTGGGAAAGTCACTCAAACTCTCTAGGCCTCCTTATTTTCATAGGCAGCACAAATATTAGATGATCTCTATGTTCTTTCACAACTGCAGTGTAAGTCTAATTTTAAAAATCATATTTACCACTTTTCAATCACAATGATTTTTTAGGTTAAATCATCATGGGTGAATTAGATAGGTGGTTACTCCTAATCTTATTTATAGTTTTTCAAAAAACTGAGTCTGGGGTCAGGCACAGAGGCCATGCCTGTAATCTCAACACTTTGGGATGCTGAGGCAGGAGGATCTATTGAGTCCAGGAATTTGAGACCATCCTGGGCAACATGACAAAACCCTGCCTCTACCAAAAGTACAAAAATTAGCCAGTCAGGACAGTGTGCTGAGTGTCCAGCTACTCAGGAGACTGAGGTGGGAGAATTGCTTCCAGCCAGGAGGCCAAGGCTGTGGTGAGCTAAGATTGTGCCACTCGACTCCAGCCTGAGTGACAGAGTAATACTCGACCTCAAAAACGTATTAATTTAAAAAAAAAACCTGAATTTGGGATGTTGGCCAGAGAGTGTAATATATTCATACCCCCTTTGGCTGTCTAAATGCCCAGCGTTGGGGAAAGAGAAGTATGGCAGAACAATAAGAGAGCATGTTTAAAAGAGGGAAAAGACTGTATCTATCTATCTCTCTAAGTTGTAATAAAATTAAAAATTAAAAGTCACAGTAAAAGATGTGCCATTCTATGAGCTGGCCAGCTTAAAATATCCCATCAGAGAGAATTCCACAGGCTATCTGGCTTAGATTTTACTCCCCTACAACTGAGACTCAAGAGTTAAACACAGGTGTTCCAAATGTGTTTACTCTCCTTGAACTTTGTTGAAAATAAACTTGGTTTGAATAATTATTTAACAAGTATAAAGACGGGCCATCTGGTTCTGTCCTTGAACCATGCCACTACGTTACACTTAGAAAGAACCATTATCCAATTCTTGAAACCTTGATAATCTCATAAAACTTTACTGATATCTAGAAGGCAGCAGTAGAGAGCATCTATTCAGAACATCATACACTGACACAGGATTTTTTCATAGTCACTTTGTGCCAGCTGGGGATCTCCACTGTTGGCAATGTGGCGCCTTCACTCAGCCCTGAGCCTCCCAAAGGCAAGCTGGGCTGTGCTTGGCTTATGCACTGGCCTGGATCCCATGCAGTGGGATCTGTGCTCAAACTGCAGCTGGGCCAGGTGTACCCTAGCCTTCCTGCATCATAGCTTGTACCGGTGTTTGGTGTGTCCTGAGTTTTTGGTCCATGTCCAAAAAGAATGAGATTATGCCGATAATTGAAGGGTGAGGAGGATGGAGACGAATTTTATTGAAAAGTGGAATAGTTCTCAGTGGAGAGGGGATGTGACGGTGATCCACCACATGAAGTCAGGTGGTCTCCCCACCAGTGTGGCTGGGTCCAGGGCCTTTATGGGCTCAGAATGGGGGAGTGCATGCTGACTGGTTTATGACTATACCAAAAAGGCTAAAACAAAGGCACCACTCAAAGGTGGGCACGATGGTGTAAAAAGCCAATTAGGGAAGGGTAGGTTTATGTAAGATAGGCAAAGTGTGAGGATCAATCAGAGGAAAATGCACCAAGCAGGAAGAAAAGTTTTTAATTCCCTCCTTGATTTATGCGAGACTTGTAGCTTGGCTTTCAGGCTTTAAAGTGTCTTTGGTATGAAGGTCAGGTTTCACTGGAGACCCACTCCTATCTGCCTAGGCGTTTGATGACCTCATTTGACTGCCTCCTGCTGCTATCACAACAAACTCTCTAAAATCTTTGGTTATCTCTGTCTGTTCCCCAAGTTTCACTTATAGTAGTTACTAAAATTCAGCCCTTCTCTCCAGGGTCTTCAGAACCATGCTGTTCTCTGCTGGGCTCCTTTTTGCCAGCCTGACCCACCAGCCCCTTCATTGCCCTTTCTAACAACCTGTCTCAGAAGATGTAAAACTTCCCACCAGTCTCAGAAAAACTGACTTTCTCAAGAAGAGCAACTCCCATCATAATTCTAACAAATAAAGCCTTTCACCACTTTAAATTATTCTGCTCCTATTGCAACCACACTTCTCAGGGGTTAATGATGAAACATGAATTTCTGCCTCATAGGAAGGAGTTATCAAAGAGAAAGAAATGCTGTCAGCTATCAGAAGAAGGAATTTCATTCAAATACCTACTCATGCTTCTTCCTTCCTGGTAACACCAGAAATTTTTTAGAGGTGATGTAATCATGGGTTATTTGCATAGAAGTTATCCTGATCACATAAAAGCACTGCTTCTAAAACTGCTCATTGAGGCAAAGATCCAGCTTTAGAACACAGTATTTTACTTGCTGTTTTTTTAACACATGGGTGAATCTCTTGGCAGTCAATGCTACTTTGACCCAAATGAATATATGTTTGTCTTAACACTTATGCAAAGCCTATTTTGACTAGTAGAGGTCTCTGAATTCTTAATGAAAAATGAAGTTTATAAGACTATTTGAACTTTTGGGCACTTAATTAACTGACTTATTCTCCTATCAAGAATTCTGGAATTCATAATTAAAGATTAAATATTACAGAAGGAAGCCAATTTTGGTTATTTGGATTATGTTATATCCCAGCAGGAAAAAGAAAAAAAAAAAGAATATTTTTTTTCTAAAACTTCTTCAGATGAGGGTGTTCTACTGCAGAGCAGAAAGGATAACTAAACTGGAAAAAAAAAAATGAATTAGTGAAGAGTTGGGCTGGAGGAGATGAACTCGTTTGGATAGTTGAGCTCAACACTTACCTGCCCATCTTAGAGACGCTTTTTCCCTTCTCTCTAGAGTTTGGTTTCTAAGGAACAAAGCTTCCTAAACAAGTATTTCACCCTCTCTTCCCCAATGAGAATGATTTTATTACAGGAAAGGCTTTTAATTTTGTTATACAGGAACCAGCTAAACAAATGACCAACAAATGGTTTATTACTGTAAAACTAAAATGGAAGTGTTCAGACGTGGAGCAGCGGATTCCTGAGGACAAACTTAGCTATTCTCCGAGATACTTAGTTTATTCCCCAGATGAGGAGGCTCGATTGAGGAAGTGAGAATCAGGTTTTACTCTAAATACTGCTTCTTATGTTAGCCAGGTTTAAAAATAGAATTGCAGGCCTTAAAAGGACTTTTTGAGTTTTTTTTTTTTTTTTCCCAGACATTCCCCTAATTCACAGGTGGCCTTTCCTAAACTCTTCCTTACGTACATCCTGTTTCCCAGATTCTGGCAACATATTTCAGAATTCAACACTGTCCAAGTCAGAAAACTGTGTCAATGCCATCCCAAGTGCATTTAGTCCAGTTCTGTGGTTTTTCTACCTCAGTGGCACAATGCGAGAGTTGATAATCTTTAGTCATAAATTATGAGTGTAAATCTTGTCTTCAAATATCATCTAAGCCAGTTATTCCAACCAGAATTATACTCCAGACTGGTAAGATAATGGATTTCTAACACTGAGCCTAGGAATGTAGGGGAAGAAGAAAGGTTTTATGGGAGAGAGCAGATATAATGACAGAAATCGCCCTGTGGTCGGAAAATAGACCTTTAGACCACTGGTTTACATATGCTGGATGGAGTCCTGGTGCCTGGAAAGCTGCACACCACATCGATTATCTGAGCAACTGGTTAAAAATCCAGATTTCCAGTCCCTCCCTTTTCTTCCTTTGATACTAATTCAATAGGTCTGTATGGCTAAAGTGCTCCCCTGATTTCAAATTCTGTGCCAAACTAACATCCCCACCCCAGCCAATGTACAAAGACTTCTTACATATCTGTCCAGCCTCTTCTGATGGTGACAACAGGAGTGGGTGAATTTTCATTACTTAAGAACTCACTCTTTTTCAAGCAATTATTACCAAATTCTTCCATGTAATAAGTTGAAATCTACCTCTCCTTTAACTTACTCATTGGTTCAGTTCTATGTTGTAGAACAACAGACAACACTTGTGTGACATCTCTAAGAGGTCAACTCTTCAAATGTGTGACTATTAGCTATGTCCCTCTCTAAAAAAGCAAACAAAACAAAGGCATTGTCCCTGAAATCTAGGGAAAGGGCCTGGAAGCACTCAACCAAGAATTTTAAGCCCCACCCATTGACACCAGCTCCAGTGAAGTATCAACTCATAGTTCGTTTTGAATTAACACTTCCTTGCTCAGAATGACCTTGAAAATGTGTTCTTTGCCTTTTTTTTTTTTTTTTTTGGATGACTTCAGAGCCAGTTTATAAGGAAATGTTTATGTTGTTATTTCATAAACATTTCTGTTTCCCTTACTATGAAATAAAGATCTGCTGGGAAGTCTCAGACAGTGCGTCCCATCCTCTTCTATGCTATAGTTTGAGGCTTGTCAAAGCTCTTGTGTATTATCAAGAGGAGGCTTCCCCTGAGAGATTTTGCATCTGTTAATGATACAAAATCAACATGACCTATATTCAGCCAGTGTAAGAAACCCAGGCAGAAATCTAAGAAAGGAAAAAGACAGAACTTAGGGTGGGAGTTGGAGAAGGTGAGGTGCCTGTTACATCCCTTACAAAGACAATTCTTTCATAACTCCAAAATTTGGAGTGTACTTTTCAGTGCTATTTCTATCTTCACAAATATTTAATCTACTCTCAGGGGCTATTCTCAGGAGATTAGACATCACTGAGTCCGAACTTTAAAATGCCTTGTCTAAAATTCATGCATCCAACTGAGTGCTGTCACTTTGAGGAAGTCGCCTTTGGAGACCATGTACTTAAGAAACTATTGTTTCTGAGAGCATATTATAGCCTTGTTCTTTGTTTTGTGTTTTTTTGGATGACTTCAGAGCCCATTTATAAGGAAATGTTTATGTTGTTATTTCATAACTTAGATCTTGTTTGGGGCTAAAAGCCACTCAGACTATTTTTCATGTCATTCATCAGTTTGGGTTCCATGACTTTCAGCTACTTTCAGTAATAACCTTCATAAAACAAAGATTTGCCATCTTTGGAGATATTCAAAATAATATTTCACAAATCTGTAGGCACTGCCTAGGCTCGCTTTGTCTTCCCCACCCACTCATTGCCTGTCTTTCTCAGGTCTTCTCTGTACTCTAGCCATAGCACTGTTTCAGCCATGGCATGTGGCATTTGCTATGCTTGGGATGCTCATTTCCATTCTCTTGCTCACCTGACTACTCATTTTTAGATCCTGGGCTAAACATTACTTTCCAGAAGAGTTTTACCTTATGGCTCCATCTTCCATCACCCATCACTTAATAGTTACCTCAGATAAATATTTATTGGAGACATTTACATCACCACACATTTTATTAGCCCTCTAGCCTCATTGCTTTGGGTCTAAGTGGATGTTAGAGCCTCAAGAGGCCCTTTGCTCCAGCAGAGCCCACTGGAGCCCAAGCTGATACAAGCCTGGTCAGTGTAGATTTTACCCAGAAATGAGCAGCACACACTTGTTTTCTACCAATAGTTTCCTTCTCCTCTCTCCTTTGCCTATTCACATTTCAGCATGAATATCACTTCTTTAAAAACACTTACCAGCTCCCCTTTAACCTGCCCTGTGCTGAATGAAGTTCCCCACCCTATCCTGTGTCCCCGAAGCACCTGTGCTAACTCTATCACGACAGCTCTCAGGCAGTATGGAAATTGTCTGTGTGCTTATCTGGTGGCTTGTTGCAACATTACAAATTGGCTCCTCAAAGACTGGAACTGTGTCTTGTTGATATGTGAACCTCAGCTGGACACCTAGTAGCTGCTTGACAGACAAACAAAAATTAAATAGAAAGATGAATGGATGGATGAGTGGATGAGTCTAAAAAGCAGCTTGAAGGAGTCTGGAGGAACCGGATGCCTTGCTCCTTCATCTTTTGGATTGCTTCTTAGCTTTTTCTCAAAATGGTTACATTATGGATCTCTAGTCTAGTTCTGAAGTGGTGTCAATCGATTTTATTTTATTTTTATATTTCCTTCAGGCTGGGAGACTCCCAAGGAAAACTGACTTAAAGTCCCTAAGTGGGGCTGGAAAAAGGACTCTATTGATGTACTTCGTTTCTTCCTATTGATGCATTTAGTTTCTTACCCTTGAGACTGAAAGTTGACCTAATTTTCAGTAGGCAAGTTGGGAAATTTTTAAAGCATATGCAAACTTCACTCTTGGCATTACTGGCCTTGAAGAAATGTTACGAAGATTTCCATCTCTTTGTAAAGTGGGTTTGCTGGAAGTAGCATCACGCTCCTGTGATGCAGGCAGGTATGGAATATTCCTTCACACCTGTATTGCCTTCTCCAGAACTGCATTTTAACAATTCGATATTTTCTCATTGTCAAGCACTGTCTTGTCAGTTGTATTCTTCTCAGGGAGTTACATTTTCCTCTTATGAGTTCAACATTCTTTTGACCATTTTCAGCCAGTGAGTCATAGGGACCCAGTGCATTCCAGGGGAGAACCGTAGACCTGAAGTTGAGCATATGTTCCGAATTCTTGGATCTGGATTTTATGTTGTGACTAAGTGGGCTCAGGGCACGTTGCAGCGGAAGGCACTTTTGCATTTTATTGTGGGCAGGGTTCCACCACCTCCACCCAGAACAACGAATCGAGTTGAGTTTTTCTCATTTATTCATACCTGGTATCTCTCTTCCAAAGTGACATCCACACAATGTTTTCTCATATTTAAACAACAATGGTCACTTAATTACAGTTTAAAGTTAATTTAAGACAAGGGCTACATACTGGTAGAAAAATAAATGATATCTGGATATTATAATTATGAGGCAATTAGTAAGTTCTTGGTGGCTTTTAGGGATCAGTCTTACTACTTCTTATAAGGTCTCACCTTATCAGTATCATTAGTTAATTCAAAAAATAATCAAAGCTTAATATACATTTTCACTTTTACTTCTTTTTTTTCTTTTCCATTTCACCCAAAGTAGAAATCACTTTTACTTCTTAGCTGTCTTTTTGGAGCTAGACAGCTACACTCAAAAGAATGTAGAAGAATTAATACCATAAGCTACCCTGTGTTTACCATGAGTGTATAGATTTAGCCCATACACTATATACTCCCTATGAATTAGTTAAAACCATGAATAAAAATGAGAAAATGAGGCAGTTATGAAATACTTCAGGATTTAGAAATAGTGAAATTAGAATATAAATGTTATGAATAATATTTATTATATTCCATGCAGTGTTAAACACTATGAATATATGATCTCATTTAATATTCAGAATGATCCTATGAGCTAAGCATCATAACATCATCTTTTCCCGTGAAACTGCTAGGTTTAGAGAGGTTAAGTAATTCATCTAAGGACATAGAGCCAGTAAATGGCAGAACTGAGGTTTGACTGAAGAGTCAGTGGAAACCCCAAGGGTTTAAGAGATGGAGACTTGACCCTACGTCTTCTGAAAAACTAGGTCTTTCTTTTAGATTTCCGGTGATGAATTATACCTGAGGCTAATATAGGGAAATGAAGTCAGCCCTAGCAAGCACAGCAGAGACAAAAGATATAGAGAAGAGGTTTGCTATTTAGCATACTTTGAGGAGTACATACAGATGAATATCATACTATGGAGTTTCTTCTAAGAAATTTGGGAACCAGAAATCCTGCCTACTTTTTGTACCTCTGCATGGCATATACTAGTCCTAGATTGGTTACTAATACTTAAAAAGACAGTATGCTTAAATATAGTGATCTCCAGACATTTTGTTCACATCATCCCTGAAATTTTGTAAAATGATCTAAAACTATCTCACGCCTGTCACATTCTTAAGTGCCTTTAGCATAATCTATTTTAGCCCTGAAAGTTTTTCAGTTAATTACCTTATAATTTTTCTTTGTGGCAAACATATATATGTACTAAATACATTGAAATTTCATTAATTAAAAATGTTTCCAGGTTGCACTACTGTACAATGCATTAGTACAAAATGGATCAAACAGGAATATATAATATGTGGGAAGTAATATACAGGCATACCTTGAAGATGTTCATTTGGTTCCAGAACACAATAAAGTAAATATTGCAGTATAGACAGTCACAGAAATTTTTCAGCTTCTCAGTGCATATAAAGGTTATGTTTAGAACCTAGCATGGTGGTGCATGCTTGCAGTCCCAAATCAAGAATGTGAGACCAGCTTGAGCAAAATGGCAAGACCCCATCTTAAAAACAAAGTTATGTTTAAACCATACTGTAGTCTGGTTAAGTATGGAATAGTATTCTACCTAAAAAACAATGTATATACCTTAATTTTAAAATATTTTATTACTTACAAATGCTAATGATCACCTGAGCCCTCAGTGAGTTATAATCTCTTTGCTGTTTGAAGGTATGACCTCAATGGTAATGGCTGCTGATTGATTAGGGTGTTGGTCACTGGAGGTCAGAGCAGCTGTGGCAATTTCTGAAAATAAGGTAACGTGAAGTTTGCCGAATCAATTGACTCATGACATCAATTATTTCATGAAGTATTTTTTTGTAGCATGTTATGCTATCTGATAGCATTTTGCTGACAGTACCACTTCTTTCAAAATTGGAGTCAATCCTCTCGAAGTGTACAAATGCTTTATCAACTAAGTTTATGAAATATTCTAAACACTTTGTTGTCATTTCAACAACATTCACAGTATCTTCACCAGCGGTAGTTTCCATCTCAATAAATCACTTTTTTTGCTCATCTTTAAGAAGTAACTCTGTTCAGGTTTTATCATGAGATGGCAGCAATTCAATCACGTCTTCACAATCTTCTAATTCTCTTCTCTTTCTATTTCTACAGCATTTTCAGTTATGTCCTCCAGTGAATTCTTGAACCCCTCAAATTCTTCTGTGAATGTTGAAATCAACTCTATCCAAATTCCTGTTGTTGTTGGTATTTTGAACTCTACCCATAGATTATGAATGTTCTCAATGGTATCTAAAATGGTGAATCTTTTTGGATGGTTTTCAATTTACTTTGCCCAAATCCATCCGATGAATGTATTTATGGCAGCCATAGCCCCACAAAGTGTATTTCTTGTATAATAAGACTTGGAAGTTGAAATACTTCTTGATCCATGGGCTGAAGAATGGGTTTTGTGTTAGCAGTCTTGAAAACATCGTTAATCTCCTTGTACATCTCTGTTAGAGCTCTTGAGTGGCTAAGTGCATTGTTGATGAGCAGTAATATTTTGAAATAATTTTTATTTCTGAGCAGTAGCCTCAAGAGTGGGCTTAAAAAATTTATTAAACCATGTTATAAACAGATGTTTATAAAAAGCTTTGTTATAAACAACTTTGTTCTATTTCTAGAGCATAGGCAGAATGGATTTCACATAATTATTAAGGTTTTTAGAATATTCAGAATGGAAAATGAACATTGGCTTCAACTTAAAGTCATCAGCACATTATCCCCTAACAGGAGAATCAGCCTGTCCTTTGAAGCTTTGAAGCCAGGCATTGACTAATTTCTAGCTATCAAAGTCCTAGATGGCACCTTTCTGCAATAGAAGACTGTTTTGTCTTATATTGAAAATCTGTTGATGAAGCCACCTTTATGAATGATCTTAACTAGATATTTGATATAACTTGCTTCAGCTTCTACATCAGTGTTTACTGCTTTACTTTGCATTTTATGTGATGGTGACAGCTTATTTCCCTAAACCTCATGAACCAACCTCTGCTAGCTTCAGACTTTTCTTCTACTTCTTCACCTATCTCAGCCTTCATAGAACTGAAGAGAGTTAGGCCCTTGCTCTGGCTTAGGCTTTGGCTTAAGGGAATGTTGTGGCTGGTTTGATCTATCCAGACCACTAAAACTTTATTCGTATCAGCCATAAGGCTCTTTTGCTTTCTTATCATTTATGTGTTCACTGAAGTAACACTCTAATTTCCTTTAAGAACTTTTTATTTACATTTGCAACTTGGCTCTTTGGCACAAGAAGCCTAGCTTTCAGCCTATCTTGGCTTTCAGCATGCCTTTGTCACTGAGCTTCATCATAACTAGTTTTTTATTTCATGTGAGAGACATGAGACTCTTTCTTTCACTTGAACATGTAGAGGCCATTGTAGGGTTATTAATTGGCCTAGTTTCAATATTTTGTGTTTCGGGGAAGAGGGAGGCCCAAGAAGAGTGAAAGACAGATCAGTGCAGCAGTCAGAACACACACAACATTTGTGGTGCCTCAAACAATTACAATAGTAATATTAAAGATCACTGATGACAGATCACCATAGCAGATATAATAATAATGAAAAAGCTTGATATTATGAGAATTACCAAAAGGTGACACAGACATACAGCGAGTACATGCTGTTGGGAAATTGGTGCCGATGGACATGTTTGATGCAGAGTTGCCACAAACCTTCAATTGGTAAAAAAACAAAACAAAACAAAACAAAAACACATTATCTGAGAAGAGCAGCAAAGTGAAGTGCAATAAAATGAAGTATGCCAGTAATTGGATAAAATTTCAAACTTAAAAAGGGCAATAGGACTGTTCTTTATACAAACTATTTCAGGTATGTATCAATGAATATCTCCTTACTAGAATGAGACAGATTCAGCATCAGTATTATTCTTACTTTTTATTTTCATACATATAAAGCACTGAGAAATTTTATTCACATAATTAAGTAGATTGGAGTGGAAATGGAGTATTATAAAAATGTCACTCAACGAATCTCCCTGCTTCTTTGTTAAGTGTCAGCAAGCAGACTAGGGATTGAGCAATGGAGAGCTTATTGAATGATCTGTTGACTGAAAAATTGATTAGATCCGTCTTCAATTTTTTTCATAATCAAAGAGCTAGAAACCACCTGATCTGCAACAAAACTCCAATTATTGTCATTCACTTTCTCAACATTAACATCAGTATTTTAAAATGTCCCTTTGTTTGTCACCCATTGGGTTTTTACACTAGGGAGCAATGAACCAAAGCAACTTTAGGACAGGTGAGGAGGACTTTTTTCTTTTGTGAAGTGGAAGAAAAGTTACTGTGAAGGCATGAGTGGGGGGAAAACCCTGTGCTTCATCTCACACAACTCAGATACTTTGTGGAAGCTGAATACCTGAAAATTAAGTCCCTTAAAACTGTCTATGTATGTGTATCCCCAGAAAGCCTTCTCACACCATCAGGATATATACAGAACTTTGAACACCACTGCTTCAGTGCCCTTGTTTCTATGCATGGACATTATAGTATTTTTGGTTATCTTAATTGCCTTTATTCCTAAGTGACAGCTAAGTACCTAAGTAATGCTGTTTGAAAAAGCATCAGAATATTTTTCTGGATTCTAAATTTCTTCCAAAGCAGAGATTACTGAAATTCTTAGCATTACTCATCTAAATGAAGCCTTTAAAATGTTTTAATTGGTAGTACTGACTGGAGGAAGTAATCCTTAGTGCTTTCTGAGTAGGTATTATATACCAGATACTTTTTAAAGAATTTTACATGAATTTAATACTACAAATGACACTGTAAAATAGATAATATTAGCCTTATTTTACAGATGAAAAAAACTGAAGCACAGAAAAGTTAAATAGCTTGCCTATAAATTAGCTAGTAGGTGGGTAGAGCTGGGATTCAAACCTAGGGGGTTTGGCTCTAAAAGCTGGCACTTTCAACCTCTGTGTGAACAAGCTATCACCATTATTTATATCTGAGCATAATTATAATTCTTACCTTAGTTTTCCAGACATATTTTGAAGTTCTGAGAGTAAGGAGTGTAACATAGATGAGGTTTTGGGGGGAACTGGTAGATAATGCTATAGAATGTACGTCTGAGTTGGATTCTGCAGCAATGGCTGTAGACAGTGGAAAGCATAATGACCAAAGGCATTACCACATTATAATCCCAAGAAGGAACAACTGAGGCTCAGAGACAGGGATGGCCAATTTCTGAGAGAACAAGAGATCTGATCTTATCATGATGACTCTCTGCCTGGCCCCTTCAGGAATTTGGTGGGAAACGTAGAGAATTGGCCCTGGTGGTCAGTGATAGATATTAGACATCCTGTGCATCTAAGCATGTATGGAAGGCCTAGAGGGAGGCCTGTAATACAAGTCACTTCATTCACTGGACATGTGTATTGATTGCAGCCTCTGTGGATGAACGGTACCTTGCTGAAGAGGCGCAGAAGCAATCAGGGCTATAAATGCCTTAGATCATACAGTGTGATATTCACAGTACATACCTAAGTCAGGAATGTTTCAGCTTTAGTTTCACATTATTTTCAACTTTTCTTGCCAATGGCAAATTCAAAGTAAAACAGGAAGGACCTAGATTGATTAGATTATCTAATGCTTTTGGATGAGTATTAATAAACATAAACCTTAGTTGATGCCTCAGAGGTCAGAAAGTCAATGCTTGTCAGAACAAGAGAAGGAGGGAATTCCCAAGGTCTTGGCAGAAAATACAGGAATTCCCAAGGTCCTGGCCATCTGAAACTACAGTTCTGGGGTGTGCAGTGTTTTTTTTCACTGTGCTTTAAAACATGGATGTGGTTAGAAGGAAAGAAAAATAAAAGCAGAATGATTAGCATCCAAACCATGGAGACTTATGAGTTAGCATCTGAGATTGTATCTGAAAAGAAACAAGAAGCTTGAGAAGTTGCTCTCAGTTCGGGGCCATTTGTTTTTGGACATGTCACTCTGAGAGCCAGAAGCTTTGTAAGACAGTTTGTTGATAAAGAACTATCAAAAAAAAAAAAATCAAAGACTCAGAATAAGGCTTAAATATGAAAGTAAAACCTACAATTCACTTAGAAACTCCATCTAGACAGAATAAATTCTTGCGTTTATTGGTAACTATACTGAAAACTTTAAAAACTTGGAGAATCCTAAATTGAACAGTACTAACTGTCCCTCTGTCATCATATACACTCAGATAATATCTGGCAGAGGATTTGGGACATCCCTAAAGTGAGACATTCTTAGTACATAACTTCCAAATGTAAGTCAGCTGTGATGAAGCTGTCACAACATACCTCAGCCTCAGCCTGATAACAGTTCTAAAATACAGGGAATGTGAGATGCAGCATGCCATGAACAGCTGAGCCACCTGTTTTCTGTTGTGTTTATGGAGATTAGGTTTTAAGAGAAACATTGATAAGCTGGAGCATGTACAGAGGAAAGGAATCAGAATGATTACAAGCTTGGAAACAAGTCAAAGAAGAAACAACTAAAGGCAATGAGAAAGCTTGGCCTCAAAAGAGAAAAAGGAAGAAATGATGTGATTCCATGTTTGAAGGAACATTGCGTGGGAAAGGGTACACACTCATTTTGGGTTGCTCTAATAAGGCGGAGGTACAGGGGAGGCTTTAGAGAGCCCAATTTAAACCCACCAGAGGAAAGAGTTATCTAATGATTCCAAATTTTCAAATGTGGAATGGGCTGTCTTATGAGGTAATGGATTGGAAATGATCAAGCAAAAGCTGTTATAGAAGTAACAGAGGGTGGGGTTTTCACAGGGGCAGAAGTTTGGGCTAGGTGATTTGCACAATTCTTCTGCCTCTCTAATTATTATCTTTTCTTTCGAACCACTTAAACCTGGCATAGATTTTTTAAAAGGAAATTGAACTTGGAAATTCCCCTTGTTTTCCTCCTTTTCTTTAAAGATATATCCACCTTATGAGTCAAACAAATCCACCTGCTTGTTGAGTTGCACTTACTCATTAGAAAATATGACCGTGGTTTACAGATAGCTTTCTGTGATGACATTTTTGAAGACAGTGGTCTAAATGCAAATTGTCATGCTACCTTCCAGGCCCCAAAGACTTCCCTGTGGGCAAAACGAAGAGGCTGATGATTTTACTCAAAAAAAAAGAAAAAAAGAAATTAATCTGTTTGATGGTTAGAGAGCATTCTTGCCCTGAGGAAAGGGTATGATGACATAAGTGAAAAAGGAATATTTTTACACTGTTGGTGGGCATATAAACTAGTACAACCACTATGGAAAACAATGGAGATTCCTTAAGGAACTCAAAGTAGATCTACCACTTGATCCAGCAGTCCCACTCCTGGGTGTCTGCCCAGAGGGAAAAAAATCACTATACAAAAAAGACACTTGCACACAAGTTTATAGCAGCACAATTTGCAATTGCAAAAATACAGGATTAGCCCAAAAGTCCATCAATCAACAAGTGGATAAAATGTGACATATATATGTACATGCGCACTGAGGAACACTACTCAGCTATAAAAAGGAATAAAATAATAGCAATCACAAAAACCTGGGTGGAATTAGAGACCATTACTGTAAATGAAGTAACTCAGGAATGGAAAACCAAACATTGTATATTCTCACTGACAAGTGGGAGCTAAGCTATGAGGATGCAAAGGCATAAGAATAATATAGTGAAGGGTGGGGACTCAGCAGAAAGGGTGGGAGCCGAGTGAGGGATAAAAGACTACACATTGGTCCAGGTGCAGTGGCTCATGCCTGTAATCCCAGCACTTTGGGAGGCCAAGGCGGGCAGATCATGAGGTCAAAAGATAGAGACCATCCTGGCCAATATGGTGAAACCCCATCTCTACTAAAAATATAAAAATTAGCTGGGTGTGGTAGCGTGTGCCTGTAGTCCCAGCTACTTGGGAGGCTGAGGCAAGAGAATTGCTGGAACCTGGGAGGCGGAGGTTGTGGTGAGCTGAGATCACACCACTGCACTTATTCATGTACAAAAATAACTGACTAAATAAATACCTTTAATACTCCTCTGAGTGCTAATATTTCTAAACTTTATGCTTACTTTCCCCTAAGCAATTCAGATTTGCATCATGATACTGTATAATAATTCAGGTTTATCTTCCTAGAGTCTTATAAATAATTGATTTATAAATTGATTAAATTTCCTTTTTAAAAGAACTTTATATAAGACATGTAACATGTGCATTCGTTCACATATTTATTCAGAAAAATATGTATTATCCTATTATACCTGGGAGTACAGGTGTGAAAAAGACAGAAAAGGTCTCTGTTTTCATGGAGCTTAGATTCCAAATGAGGGGAGACAGATTTTTTAAAAAGTACTAAACAAACAACACACAGAAAGATGAATGATTAGATAGATAGATAGATAGATAGATAACTTTATTTAGCTGGTTATAACTGTAAAAGAGAGCTTTATTTAACTGTAAAAGGGAGCATGATAGCAACCATACAGGGATTGGCTAATACAGAGTAGGTGCTCATGTTTCCTAGAGAAGAGAGTATTTGACTTGAGACATAAATGCCTAAAGTGAGGCCAGGCATGTGAAAATAGCAGAAGGATCCCTCCAGGCAAAGAGAATAGCAAATGCAAAGGCACTACGGTAAGAATGAGACTGAGTTGTTGAGGAGCGTCAAGGCCATGGTGACCAGAGCCTAGTGAATATGAAAGGGAAGTGTGGCAGCTGGGGAAGTAGGAACCCATTTAGGGACCAGATCATGAAGACTCTTGTAAGTTTTAGAAACACATTTAACTTTTATTTCAAGTGCAATGTGAAGTCATTGGATATTTTTAAGGAAGGAAGTGGTGGGAAGGGATTTTCTTTAAAAAAATCTTTTGGCTTCTGTATAACAAATGGATTGGAAGGAAGGAGGAAAGTGAAACCCAGGAGATGTGATGGTAGACTATTGCTGAACACCAACACATGAAAATAAAATAAACCAAAATACCCTTGTGAACACGTTAGGCCAGTTGTTAACAAGATCTATCATAATACTGAACTCATAGAATAAATAAATATTTTTGATGAATTAAAAGTGTCTAGGACTCAAGCTAAGCTCCTATTCTTTCTGTGAACAGTGCTGTTTTTATTTGGCTCCCAGGTAATGAAATTACAATCTCTGTGTATATGCTCATATTTTGGAAGGTAAGAAAGAGAGCCACTGTCTGTGGAAGGAGTAATGTTCAAATCAGAATGTGTATACTCCCAAGTGCTGATCAACTGAAAGAAAATCCAGGGATACAGAGGACATAAAAGAAGTTAGTAGGAAACCCAACAAAAGGAGACGCAAGGGTCATTGTCACTTCTGCCCTCTGCTGCTTGTGCTGCCCATATTGCTACAGTTGTTTAGCCTAAAAGTAGCTTCGGTGTTTTGCTCCGACATCAGCTCCAGATCCTCTGCCTTTTTCCTAAAGGGCCTGTACTATCTGGTTGGCTTTGAGCTTCACAATAGAAGGCATAAACTGCTATCAATTGGACACCCAGAGCAGAGGTTCTCAAGTGTTAGCATGTGTTAGAATGACCTGAAAGACTTAACTAAGACACAGATTGCTAAACTCCATCCCAGAGTTTTGTCAGGTGGGGCCCAAGAATCTGCGTTTCTACATATTCCAAGATGCTGATGCTGTCACAGGTCTGAGAACTATGCTTTGAAAATCACTGTTCTACAGAAATGGAGTAACAGTGAGAAATGGGAGAGAGAGTGGTCATGATTAAAGCACACTCCTGCTTGCTATACTTGTACAATGCTTACTGTAAATAAAACCAAGTCAACTAGAACATCAAAGGCATCTTAAGTGGGGTACATGTCAAAAGGAGGAGTACAGGGAAAGCAATTCCACTGTCTGCTTGAAAACGGTCTAGGTCAAGGAATGTGGGGGTTAATCCCATGGAATCAAATCTCATATGATTTTGGTTTACAGATGTTAGGAGCTTCTTTCTCTTTCCACTGATCTCTTTCCACAAAGTTGAGACAAGTTCTCAGTCTTGGTTATTCATTGGAACCACCTGAAGAATTTTTAAAAACATCAATTCTTGTGTCCCATACCCGGAGATTCTGATCTATTGACCAACGATGAGGCCTGGGCATCAGAATGTTTAAGTGTTTGCCATTAAAACACAAATTCATTGTTGTTGTGCAGCCAGTGCTCTAAACTCTGCTTCATTTTGATTGCAATCACTATCTTTCTTTACCCTGAGGCTAGTTCTTCAGTTCTCAGTATGCGACACCATGGTCTGAGCGGAAGGAACAAAGGTGAACTTCTCAGGGATACTGTTGATATTCATCACCAGCCTAAGAACAGAAAAACGCAGCCAGGAAGAGAAACTCAGGTGAAACTGGACAGTCAGGGCAGAAGTGGATCCTAGATAGTGGCTCTAGAAAGTAAGATATTTTTAGATATTTTGGGGGATTTATATATTCAAAAAATAGAATTTAAGGTCATTAAATGGGGCTTTGGTCTTGATGTATGTTGCTTAAGGGAAAAAAATATCGGTTTCATTTAGATGCCTGTTTTAGAGATTGGTTCTTACCTTATTGGAATTGAGTAGGAGTCTTGGCCTCTGCGTTCTTGTTTTCCCTGTGATATCATTTTTTCCAGTCACCTATTTGAAACATTTATATTTTTAAACTTATCCTTTTCAGATCTCAGGCTGCCTGGGAGATGGAGGGTAGGGGTAGAAGAGAGATTATAAAAACCTGCAGGCCTCATGGACTCAGGCTATGGGTACACATTAGAAATGCACCAGGGAATGGAAGATGCGTCATAGCCATGCTAAGGCATGTTGGCCGGATAACTATCAGAAGGATTTCCTGTTTGCCTGTGAGGGACACAGATGAGAAATTATTTTTCCTCTTACTTAACCCATTTGTGTTAATAATAACTTCATAGATGGTGTATCCCTTGGTCTATTGTCAGAACTCTCTTAGTCTTCCAAATATAGAAGGAACAATGGGCCACAGGGTCCTGAAGTGAGTCTGTGCCTTAATGTGTAAGTTTGATGCAAGAATCTTTGCCCTTAAGTGCAGCCTTCCCACATGGAATGGGAACAGCTGCTTTGTGTGCTTCCCCTGACACTAGAGCATCCAGATGGCCAGTCATCTGGCAAGAGGAGAGCAGAGTTACAAAGGAGACAGAGTCAATGACAACTTCAGAGGTCTGGGAAAGTTTACTTAACAGTAATTGTCATCACCAAGTGAACAGGCAAAGAACCCACATTAAGTCAGTCTTGCCCAATTTCTAGAAACAGACATGAGTGTACCTGTGGATCTTCTGCCATGCTTGTTATCAAGGCAAATGTCTGCTTCTATGCATAGTCCTGGAATCTGAATTTTTAAAAGACTCCCTTCCTCAGTAATTTTGATCCACTTGCCTTGGATGACATCCTCTTCTGGGCTTAGTCACTGAACATGTTGAAAATTATAACGTCTGCAACACGGAAATGTACAGCTAAAATTTACACTAGAAATGCCTTGTATGTACGGTAGAGGATAAAAGTGTGGATGAGAAGAAAAGGGGAGAGGAGGAGCACATTAGGATCAATAATTTTCAAGGTACTAAAGAATGTGAGCATTCTGTAAGTCACAAATTACCAAACTATGAAGTTTCAAATTGCATGTATGTCACTGGCCAATATATACATTCATCATCTGTACTGCTCTATCATGGAAAGAATGTATAATTTACACTGCTCTTGATTTTTAAATGAGATTTGCATACCATAAAAATCACTATTTTAAAATACACAATTCAACAGTTTTCAGTATATTCATTTAACTGTGCAGATATCACTATCTAATTCCAGAATATTTTCATCACTCTCAAAAGAAATCTATTCTTGAACAATCCATTTCCTTTTCTCCAACCCCTAGCAACCACTAATCTACCTCCTGTCTCTGTGATTTGCCTATTACAAAAACGCTGTATAAATAGTATCATGGAAATGCTATATAAATATGTGTGCTTTTGTGACTGGCTGCTTCCACTTAGTGTAATGTTTTCAAGGATCAGTCATGTTGCAATCTGTGTTAGTACTTCATTCCTTTTCTGAGACTAAGTTATATTCCATTGTATTGTTACGCCACATTTTTATGTATTCGTTAACCAGCTGATGGACACTGAGGTTGTTCCACTTTTTGGCTATTCTAAGTAATGCTGCTATGAATGTTTGTGTCCTCTCCAAAATTCATAGGTTAAAATATAATCCCTAATGTGATAATATAAAGTGGTCGGCCTTTTAAGAGGTAATTAAGTCATGAAGGTGGAGCCTTCATGAATGGGATCAAGGCCCTCATAAAAGGGCTTGAGATTTTGAGATTAAAGAATGTATGTTTGTTCTCTCTCTCTCTCTCTCTCTCTCTCTCTCTCTCTCTCTCTCTCTCTCGTCTCCCCTCCACCCCCCCCACCTTTGACCATGTGAGGACATGTCAGTCCTTCCCTTTAGAGGACATAGCAGGAGGGTTCTCACCAGATGCCAGAAGCTTGATATTGGACTTCTCAGCCTCCAGATCTGTGAAAAATAAATTTCTGTTCATTATAAATTACCCAGTCTTAGGTATTCTGTTATAGCAGCATAAAACAGACTAAGACAAGGAGTATTGCCATATTAACACTAGTGAGTCTTCTGATCTGTGATCATGGGAAGTCTTTCCATTTATTTAGGTCCTCTAAAAATTCAATGACATTTGGCAGTTGTTAGTGTTACACTTATTTTGTTAGATTTATTCCTAAATATTTTATACTCTTTTATGCCATTATAAGTGGAATTGTGTTATTAATTTCACTTTCAGTGTTGGTTGCCAATATATAGAAATAATTTTTATATACTTACCTTGAATTCTGCAATCTTTTACTTCTTTCTTTAGAATGCGTATACCTTTTATTTTGTTTTCTTGTCTTATTTTCCTGGCTAGAACTGCCAATACAATATTGAGTAGAAGTGGTGAGAGGAGAAATCTTTGTCTTGTTTCTCATCTTAATGGAAAGCTTTCAGTCTCATTTTATTTCCTATTGGTCTATTATTTCTTCCTTAATGTTTAAAAGAAGTAAATAACGAACTAAGATTATTTTATTGTTCATATTTTTTATACATAAGGTTTTTCATCTGTATAATTTTTATCAGCTATTGACAAAAATTGTGTATGTCTTTCATGATTTTAGTTCTATAAGTTTTAGTTTTGTCTATTATAAAGCTCTTTTATTGAGTCATTTTAACTATTTTGAAGCTATTTTATTGAACACTTTTAAGTTTGTGTTTTCTGGTTATATGTTATCTAGTTCACAAATCCTATATTCTATATTCAGACTACTATTTAGCCAATCTATTGACTTCTTAATTTTAGACATTATGCATCTCATTGTATTTTCCCCCCAAAACAATCTTTCTCCATTTTGTTATCTATTTCGTTACTGCAACTTTTTATTACACTAATCAAAGTTATTTTGATGTCTATGTCTGCTAACTGTGGCATCTGGATAATATCTAGGTCTGCTTCTACTATTTTGACTATCAATAATATATGTTTGCCTTTTTGTAACTCTAGTAGTTTTTGCTTTATGCTAGATATTATATGTAAAAGAACCATAAATAATCTAAACAATATAGTTCTTCACAGATGACTTCTTTCTCCTCTTTGTTATTCAGTGATTTTTAAGGGGTTGTTAACAGTAATGATTTAAACTGTGTCAATGCTAAATTTCAGCTTCAGCAACCATTGGTTTACCTCTGGGCCCTGTTTCTAAAGCTTGCTCCTACAAGGTTTTAACTAAGAGTTAGAAATGTCTTTGTCTCTCAAACCTACAAGTCTTTAAGAGGTCAGTATTCCACCCCATGTTTCTAGTCTTCCATACCTTACAACTTCAAAATCCAGCAAATGCCTGAGGAGGGAGATCTTCCATGTGTGTAACTCATGCCTCCCACCCCTTAGCAGGGCTTTGTTTTTTAAGTTTCAGGAGACTGCGGAAGCTTAACTGCGTCTTTTAGAAGTTTTAGTCTTAGATCTCCAACTTTTGGTCAGTCAAAGAATTCAACAAATTTCTGTAGGAAAACTCACTGTGCATTTGAAATTCCTTGAAGTTTACAAATTCCCATTCTAGCCCTGTGTGAATAATATTTTCTGGGTTTTTTCCCACAGAAGTAGAGGATCCATGCCTAAACTAAGTCTGATTCTCAGTTCGGCATCCAGAATCAGCAAATGTTCTAAGGAGAAAAAAATGGCTGGTTAACATCATCTCTCCTAGGAATAATTCCTCCCCCATTTTGAAATTTTAATAATTTTTTGCTTGTCCATTTTGCTTCCACACATCGCTGATGATTTTACAATGACATTTTTGTAATATATTCAATCTTTTTTTTTTTTTTTTGACAGTGTCTCATTCTGTTCACTCTATCACCAGGCTGGAATGCAGTGATGTGATCTCAGTTCACTGCAACCTCCACCTCCTGGGGTTCAAGCGATTCTCCTGTCTCAGCCTCCCAAGTAGCTGGGACTACATGGGGGGTGGCCAACACGCCCAGCTAATTTTTTGAATTTTTAACAGAGACAGGGTTTCACTATATTGGCCAGGATGGTCTCAATCTCTTCACCTCATGGTCTGCCTTTCTTAGCCTCCAAAAGTGCTAGGATTACAGGTGTGAGCCACTGTGCCAGGGGTTTTCCTGCCCTGACCTACTACATCCTTCTCAGAAGTAACTCTCAGCTCACTTCTGAATGATACAGTGTCTCTCATGGGCAATGATCTATGGTCTAGGAATGTTTGCATTTTAAATATAAATATATCCTGTATTTAAGTCATATGTCTTTATCTGGGATAGGAAAAATGTAGTTCTTCTTCATTTATCTTATTTAGGCAAGGCTCTTTTACTGCTTTTTCCTAAGAGATTTAGCCTTGACTGACACCTTTGCCCCTCACTTTAAAGACATAATTTAGGAGACAATGAGAGGAGTCCAAGATGGCAGATAGGCGCTCTTGCAGCTCTTGCTTGGACAGACAGAGCAGTGTGTGGACACTCACATCCTGCACTTTTGTTCCAAGAACTACCACAAGAACATGCCAGGAAAGCAGAGATAGTCCACAGACCCTTTGAAAGAACTGGATCACCACTACAGGCTCTTTAAGACACTGAAAAACTGGGAGTCAGCTTGTTTTCTCAGTGGGGTGGCTGGTGGTCTGGAGCAAATTCTCAGCCCTGGTAACAAGCTAACTGCAAATAGACTCAGTGCTATTAGGAGGAGGGCATAGTGTGAGTGAGACTGGCCTTTAGGATTATAGGCTATGTGGGAGCGGGGTGAGGCCTGTGACTGTCAGCTTTCTCCTACCTCACTGGTTACCTGTATGAATCAGAAGAGGCAGCCACAATCCCCCTTGGAACATAACTCCATTGGCCTGAGAACCACATCCCCATGCCCCACAGCAGCCACAGCAAGCCCCACCAAGGAGGGTGTGAGCTCAGACACACCTAACCCTGCCCCCACCTGATGGTCATTCTTTACCTGCCCTGGTTGCCGAAGACAGAGAACATCATCTCTTGGGAGTTCTATGGCCCTGCCCGCAACCTGAGAAACCTTAACACTTAACCAGGCAACCCTAGGGCAAGTTTGCATCCTCCCTATTAGGACCGCAGCTGATACACTTTTGAAGCACGACCTCTTGGCTGGAGGCCAGCCAACACAAAATCAGCACACTAACAAAAATAAAAGCAAGGACCCTCAATGAGTTGCCCTACTACCTCTACCAGAGAAGGTGCTAGTATCAATGGCTGAAAGATCTCAAGATGGATGACATCACAGGACTCATTGTACAGTGCCACTGGGTGGCTAAACCCAGAAGAGCAAAAATAATCATTGCGTTTCAGTTCGCAGGAAGCCCCAATCCCAAGGGGAATGGGGAAAATACCACATCAAGGGAGTACCTCATGGGACACAAGAATCTGAACAGAAGCCCTTGAGTTCCAGACCTTCCCTCTGACATAGTCTACCCAAATGAGAAGGAACCAGGAAACAGTTCTGGTAATATGACAAAACAAGGTTCTTTAACACCCCCAAGAGATCACACCAGCTCACCAGCCATGATGAACTCTCCAAATTGCCAGAAAAAGAATTCAGTAGGTTGAGTATTAAGCTAATTGAGGAGGTACTAAAGAAAGATAAACTCTGACTTAAAGAAATAAAAAATGTGATACAGGATATGAAAGGAAAAAATCTTCAGTGAGATGGTTAGCATAAATAAAAAACAATCACAACTTCTGGAAATCAGACATATTTAGAGAAATGCAAAATGCACTGGAAATTCTCAGCAATAGAATTGAACAAGCAGAAAAAAGAACTACAGAGCTTGGAGACAAGGCATTCAAATTAACCTAATCCATCAAAGACACACACACACAAAATTTTTTTTTTAAATGTTCAAAGCCTCCAAGAAGTTTTGGACTACGTTAAGCATCCAAACATAAGAAAAATTGGTATTCCTGAGGAAAAAGAGAAATACAAAAGTTTGGGAAACATATTTGAGGGAATAATCAAGGAAAACTTCCCTGACCTTGCTAGAGATCTAGACATCCAAAACAAGAAGCTCAAAGAACACCTGGGAAATTCATCACAAAAAGATAATCACCAAGGCACATAGTCATCAGGTTATCTAAAGTCAAGATGAAGGAATCTTAAGAGCTGTGAGGCAAAAACATCAGGTAATCTAGAAAGTAAAACCTATCAGAGTAACAGCAAATTTCCCAGCAGAAACCCTACAAGCTAGAAAGGATTGGGGACCTATTTTTAGCATCCTTAAACAGAGCAATTATCAGCCAAGAATTTTGTATCTAGAAAAACTAAGCTTCCTCAAAGAAGGAAAGATACAGTGTTTTCCAGACAAACAAATGCTGAAAGAATTTGCCACTACCAAGCCAGCACTACAAGAACTGCTAAAAGGAGCTTGAAATCTTGAAACATATTCTTGAAATACACCAAAATAGAACCTCCTTAAAGCATACATCTTACAGGACTTATATAAAAATAACACAATGAAAAACAAAAACAGGGTATTCAGGCAACAAATAGCGTAATGAATAGAATGGTACCTCACATCTCAATACTAACATTGAATGTAAATGGCCTAACTGCTTCACTTAAAAGATACGAAATGGCAGAATGAATAAGAATTCACCAACCAAGTTTCTGCTGTCTTCAGGAGACTCACCTAATATGGATTCACTTAAACTTAAGAGAAAAGGGTAGAAAAAGATATTTCATGCAAATGGACACCAAAAGCAAGCAGGAGTATCTATTCTTATATCAGACAAAACAAACTTTAAAGCAATAGCAGTTAAAAAACACAGAGGGAGGACATTATATAATAATAAAAAGACTAGTCCAGCAGGAAATATTATAATCCTAAATATGTATATATGCCTAACATTGGAGCTCCCAAATTTATAAAACAATTACTACTAGACCTAAGAAGTGAGATAGACAGTTAACAGAAAAATAGTGGGGGAATTTCATCCTTTTTTACCTTGGTCCTGACCACCAAGGAAATACTTTGCCAGCTCCCGTAGCATTTCTTGCCTTGGTCTGTGCACAGAGTTACCTAATGGTTGCCATGGTATGCGAGGATCTTTTCCCCCAGGTTGCTGGCCAATTTCTTTCTGCATTCTGAGAATCTGGGTTTATTCATCACACTGGGTGGGTCTTGATTCCTTACCACTGAGGCCACCGTAACAAGGCAGTGGGGCATGCCTCCTCATGAGAGAGGACTGGAGACTGCACCTAGAGGAGAATGGCTTCCCTGTATGGGCCACCAAATTGTTCAAAGCAAATTTTTGGTGCCACAAAAGAAATAGTACTCAAACATAAAGTTTCTCAGCAAGGCAATTTTTACTTCTGTAGAAGGGTGTGTCTCACAGATGGAGCAATGGCGAGAGCACATCTGAACAGTGAAGGGGAAGGAGTTCTTATCCCTTATGCAGGTTGCCCCTACTGCTGTGTCATTCCCCTATTGGCTAGGGTTGGACCACATAGTCAAAGCTAATTTTGATTGGCTATTTTAAAGAGAGCAGGGGTACGAGCCAGAGAGGTGGGGTGAGTAGTTTTGGTGGGAAAGTTAGTTATGGAACAGGTGACTAAAGGTGACTCAGGTCAGAGCAGGTGACTAGAGATGACTCAAGATGGAGCAGGTGACCAGGTGACTCAGGGTGGAGCAGCTGACCAGGGGTACAGATATGAACTACTGATTTGAGCTGCTGGGAAAGTTGTTTGCTGAAACTGGAGGCAAGGAGAGGAAGAGAACAAGGAAGATAAACTTTAAAATGGAGAACAAATAACACAGAAACTAAACATACTGGCATACTGATTCTTTGAAGAGAAATTTGGAACTCACTGTATTCAACACCAGGGATGTAGGGATGGTTTAACATCCACAAGTCAATAAATGTGATACGCCACATAAGCAGAATTAAAAATAAAAATCATATGATCATCTCAATAGATGCTCAAAAAGCATTTGACAAAATCCAGCATCGTTTTATGATTAAAACCCTCAGCAAAATTGGCATAGAAGTGACGTATAATAAAAGCCATCTATGACAAACCCACAGCCAACATTGTACTGAACAAGGAAAAGTTGAAAGCATTCCCCCTGAGAACTGGAAAAGGACAAGGATGCCCACTTTCTATTCAACTTCTATTCTTTTTAACATAGTACTGGAACTCCTAGCCAGAACAATCAGACAAGAGAAAGAAATCAGAGCTATCCAAATGGATATAAAAGAAGTCAAACTGTCACTGATTGCTGATGATATGATCCTATACCTAGAAAATCCTAAAGACTCATACAAAAAGTTCCTAGAACTGGTAAATGAATTCAGCAAAGTTTCAGGATACAAAATTAATGTGCATAAATCAGTAGCTCTACTATACACGAATAGCAACCAAGCTGAGAATCAAATCAAGAACTCAACCCTTTTTACAATAGCAGCAAAGATAAAATAAAATACTTAGGAATATACCTAACCAAGGAGATGAAAGACCTCTGCAAGGAAAACTATAAAACACTGCTGAAAGAAACTGTAGATGACACAAACAAATGAAAACACATCCCATGCTCATGGATGGGTAGAATCAATATTGTGAAAATGACCATGCTGCCAAAAACAATCTATAAATTCCATGCAATTCCTGTCAAAGAGAGACCTTGAGGCTTCTTGTTCAGTTCAGCATGTACAAAGTGCTATATTTTGGGGCATTTGTTTCTGAACCTCAACAAACTCAGTAAATATTTGTTGAATTAATGCATGTATGTGTTAATGAGTGAATGAATCAATTTGAAAATAATTTAGTAAGTTAGCAACTTTATTGATTACATGTGTATATTTTATATTATTCAGGGAATTATGGGAAAAATGCTTGAACTCACAAGTGAAGCTCAAATAAAAAGAACTTTAGAAAATAGGAGGAGATTATTCCTTTTGTGAAGTTTTGCAAAATTTAGCTTATTTGGCAGTATGTTTGAGAGTGATCAAATAGATGGGAGGACTCATTGGTATCTAGCGTACTATGTACTTTACATACATTGAAATGCACCATGTAAAACTTTTTTCCTTTTTAGACAGAAAGAAAATGCAATTTTAGCATAATATAATGAAGGTCAATGATAGTACAAGATGTTGTAGATCACTGATGAGAGGCAAGAATACTAAGGAGAAGGATAGAACTGTGAGGCAATAGGACATGGAAAAGTAAGTTTTGACAGAAAGCACAGTAATAGAAACAAGACAGAAAAGACCAGGACATGCTTCCAGTTAAAACATAAAGGGAAGCAGATTATATTGTCTTTGGATGTCTGGTGAAGGCCAGGCAATGGAAAAAGGATCACCCATTATTTTGTCACCCACTTCACAAGGTTGTCCCAGACCCATTCGCTGGTCAGCTTTCTCTTTCACTTTGACCAAACTTCCCAATGCAATTACAAATTCTCTGATGAAGCATATTCCTTATCTGTAGCAATCATATCTAGCACATGATTAGCAATCAATTATTATATTCCAAGAGAAAAAAAAAAGTTGAAAGGTGGGAAGCATGAAAGGAATAATAAAGGAAAAATGGAATGAAGGAAGGATGGAAGGAAGGAAGGAGGGAAGGAAGGGAGAGGCAGTAGGGAAGGAAGAAACCAGCCTCTTCTCTTTGCTAAAGCTTTCTAATCTTGCATAGTTGTCCTCGGGGGTTTTAGTTATTCTTCTGCCACTAGAGGGAAATGTCAACATTGTTTTCTTCTTATAACCAAAGGAATTCTTCATAAAGTTGCTGCCCCTATACTGCCAGACTCTATTTCTCTTAGCATTCAACATGAATCAAATTTTCATACTTCTTCCAGCTAGGATCTTGAAAAGGCAACACCTGAATAATATGTGAAATATCATAAAATAACTTACAGATCTGCTGTTGATAATCCTCATTATTGTCTCTCTTTATTCCTTAGAAACCAAATCCTTCACACAGACACACACATGTGTGCACACACACATCACCCACCGGCAAGAAGGTATTTCTTCCTTGCATGCTTTATTCTCTTTTCAAAAAACAATGCTAGTTCTTAAGAATGGAGATTGTATTTCTCAGATATTCTTACGAAAAATGAACAGATTTTAAAATGTATTTCAAAATAGGATAAATTTTGAGAGAGCATGTTACAGTTCTCCAGAGAAAAAGAACAATGTGTGTGTGTATGCACGCATGCACGCATGTGCACATGTAAGTGTGTAGAGAGAGGTTGTAAGAGAGATAAGGAATGTGCAATTATAGAGGCTGTGAAGTCTCAAGATCTTCAGGTGGCAATCTAGAGAACCAAGAGAGACAGCGTTTCAGTTTGAGTTTCCAGCCCAAAGCCCAAAAAAGACCACTGTCCCTGTTCATACCAGTTAAGGAAGTGAAGTTCCCCTCTACTCACGGGAGAGTCAGCCTTCTTATTCTATTAGGCCTTCAAATGATTGGATGAGATCCCCCCACTTCAGGGAAGGCAATCTTCTTTACTCAGTCCACCAATTCAAATGTTAATTTCATCCAAAAACACCCTCAAAGACACACCCAAAAGAATGTTTGACCAAATATCTGGTCATCCCATGACCTCATCAAGTTGACACATAAAATTAATCATCACAGAGAATTCACCTCCTTAAGAATTATACTGTGCTGTATCTGGTGCTGGATTTGCAGGAAGAATAAGAGGAGAAAATGATCTTTCTCAACAAAAGGGATCCCTACTATTTGAGTTCTACTGCCTGGACCCTTTCCCTGTTCCTGCAATGGTCAGGCCTCCCAGGGGCAACAGCAGCCATTGTCCTTTCAATCTAGTGGGTTGTGTCCAGTGAGAGGCCATCACCCAGGCAGAATTGTTGGGTGGCCAGATGTCTCAGGGCCAGGTAAACTTGGAGGACCTAACCCTACAAAATAGAAAGTCCCAAATGTATGTTTTAGAGGTGGTTGTTTTGAAGGCAAACTGTAAAAGATGTCTCCACTCTTTGTGATATCTGCTCTGACTTGAGGAACATCTAGCTACCTTCTAATACTTGGTAACAATAAATAAAACAAATTTAAGAATGGGAAACTTACTTTAATAGAAAATATTAATAGAAATAGAATTTTAAAATAATAGAAATAGAATCTAAGTAGAATAGTGGCTACCAGAGTGGGCAGGGATGGGTTATGCTAGTTATCGTGAGTTAGCCATTCTGCAATGTACATACACTTCAAAACATGTTGTATACCATAAATATATGCACTTTTATTTATCAATAAAATGGATAAATAATAAAATAAGTGGAGACAGACAAAGAGATTATATTAGTGGCAAACCAACATTATACAAGAGACCTGAAGGAAGGAAAATGCCAGATAGGTCATGTTAACAGTTTTCCTACCATCAATGAGTGTTCACTACTTTCTATACACTGCTTTAGATTGATTGATGATTGATTTTATTTTTTGAGATGAATCCTCACTCTGTGGCCCAGGCTCAAGTGCAGTGGTGCAATCCTGGCTCACTGCAACCTCCATCTCCCTGGTTCAAGTGATTCTCCTGCCTCAGTAACTGAGTAACTGGGACTACAGGCCCACATCACCATTCCCAGCTAATTTTTGTATTTTTAGTAGAGACAGGGTTCTGCTATGTTGGCCAGGCTGGTCTTGAACTCTTGACCTCAGGTGATCCGCCTACCTCGGCCTGTCAAAGTTCTGGGATTATAGATGTAAGGCACTGTGGCTGGCCTAGACTTACATGCATTGTCTTAATCTCAACAATCATTCTATGAAGTAGGTGCTACTTTAATCCTTAAGGAATAAGGCTCAGATATTTTAAGGCAGTTTTGGAGTAATGCTCCATAGCTAAATCTTTGGAGGCCTGGAATCTTAAATCAATTTACCTGACCCCCATAGCGATATTCTTATTGCTATGGTGTACTGCCTCCTATTTATAAAGAAAGTTTCTCAACCTAAATTAAAAGGATCTCTGGTTTTACTACCGACATGCTTCCAAATGAATCCCTTTGGTTAGGCATTCTCCTTACTCCAATGGGTAGACATAGAGAATAAGGTCAGGCTAAGCTTCCCCCGTTGGTCTACCTACCGCTTTGTTGCCAAGCCTTTGCCTATGAAATGTGGCAGCAATAAGTTACTTAACTTCTCAACTTCAGTTTTTGAATCCATAGACTGGGCTTGATGCCTACCACTAATTAGATCACAGTTAGGTGCAAATGAGAGAATTTATGTAAAAATTCTACGGAATTTTCTCTACTGCCGTATGTGTCCCCCAATATATACTCCCTCAGCCGGGTGACAGTAGACACCCTCCAAAGAGGTTGTATAGAATTCCCATGGTGGCCAATCAAAACTCATATTTCTGAGAGTACACCAAAGTTCCAAGGGCTCTTAATTTAGGAGAGGACCCTTCAGTAAATAGCATGCTCTAGGAAATGACAGAGGATCTGCCTCTTAAAACATTGTTCTATTCTTCCCTGCTTACCTTGCCTACTGTTGATTGGTGTCTCACAACTGTAAACTTTTTATTTTACTTTCTGGTGGTGATCTTTTAAGAATCTAGTTCTCAAGATGGAAATTCCCAACTTGGAAGGTGTTATTACTATTACTATATTTTATTTTCCAGTGCTCTGAATTTTTACATGTGTCATTTTCAAAAATTGAGGTTTTGAAATAAAAACAACTAAATGAATATTGTCTAAACATGGAATCTTTGAAAACTTATGGCAACCTGCCCCCATTTCTGAAAACCGAAACAATTCTAGTATATTGCAACACCCTTGCAAGCCACTGCTTGAGAGTCTCAACCAAAGAAAGTTTCTCACCACTCAGTGTGGTAAAGTGATAAATAACTTTTAGTCATCAAGAAAAATACATGTCAACAAAACATATTTATCTAGACTTAATCATAGGCTATTTGTGGGATTGCTGATGTTCCAGATGAAGTAGAACTTTCTTTAATAAATAATTACAAAGCTTCTTTGTCTTGTTTTGTCTGTTTATTTGATTCAAAAGTGAGAATCAAACTTTTTAGATTATTTCTGCTAGGAACCTATGGGAAAACATATATTTGGTGGGAGTACGGAAGCAATATATATTTGCTTGACTTGAATGAAGCAGTTCTATCTTGATCTGAGGAGTGTATCTGGTGATGAATTTCTTATGACAGGGGCACAAGTAAGGGGGTGTCCTCGAACGGGGCCCAGGCATAGAGGTGTTAAACTTTCCTGCCTCCCTCAAATTGCAGTGAAGTATTTAAACTAACTGAGTCCTTAGAGTGGGAGCCAGATGGATCTATTCAGGTGAGAGATGTCTTAGGTCAGCTTCCCTCCAGGCAGAGCCTGAGAAAGGAATTTTTGTGAAGGCAATTTATTGAGGAAGTGCTATCAGGTAAAAGAAAGAGGGAAGTGTGGGGTAGGGTAGGGGTGGAAAATAAGGACATGGTCTCAGCTGGGGCTACCTTCAGCCTGTGGCCTGCAAGGAGTTCTAGAGCATGAAGTATGCCACAAGGTTAATCTGACTTGGAGATGAAGGGGCTGGTGTTACATAAGCCCTGTCAGTCAGTCATGGGTGGTTGGCTGCCTTCAGGGAAGTGGCTTCTCTGCAAGGGCAGCTCTCCGAAGAAGCAGAGCCCGTGGACCCTTAGCAGTGACTCTCAAGGCTGTTCAGGGATGGTTGCGTCTACTCAGTGAAGGGAATCTGAGCAGGGTACCAACAGCAGCCACTACAGTAAGAAATTTCTTTCTCCTTTCATCTCAAGAATTTTTAAAAAAGGGAGGAAGGAAGGCAGGAAGGCAAGAAGGAGGGAAGGAAGGAAAGGAGGGAGGGAAGGAGGGAAGGAAAATTAAAAAAAAGAAAAAGTAGAAGAATTTCCTTGCTTTTATTTAAAGAATTTTAATAGGACACATGGAATAAACGTTTTTCTAAGATTTCAGCCAGAAAAAGACTTAGGCTATAATTGCGATTGAAATCTTTTTGGTTTGCTAGTAATTTGTGGTGACATCTTGTAATAATTCCTGAAGCGTAAATTTAATCTGCTTTCCACAAAACCACAATGAAGATTAGTTATATGTAAAACATTATTTCCTTAATTACTCCTCACCCCTGCCAAGGCAAGTTTCTCTGTATAATATGTAACTTTAAGCCTTTAAATCAGAACCTTTCACATGATTATTTGTTTCTCTCGCTTATGACTGGCATATAGTTTCATAAAGGCTTAGTCTGAAGAACCAGTGAGATAGCCAAGGGGTAAAATGGCTGGAGTGAGATGCTGACCAGCAGTGAGTGCTCAGAGAACTATCAGCTGTCTGTCCAACTGCCCCATATAAGGGGAGGCTGCCTTTCAGCTTTAGCCCAATATTGCCATGTGACAATGCAAGCAGTGATGCCAAGTTGTTTTAATTTTTTCAAGAGAAGATGAAAACCCTGTTTTTTTTTTTATACAAATATTGCAACAAACTTAAATTTGTAATACTGTGTAGGCTGACTGTGCAGAGTCCAGATCGCCCCCAATGTCACTGGTTTCCTTTTGGAGGTCTGTGTGTTTGCACATTGCTACTAGACTTGAAGTTACTGGAATGCAAACTATGCATCTCATTTATCTTTGTGTCGTGCACAAAGGGAGCTTTGCATTTCATAGACACTAAATATTTATTACATGATTGGTTGAAAACTTTTGGAAACTACTAGCATTTGTCATTTGCCTATATTTAAGATGTGCAGTTTATCTGGGATTGCTTTGCTAGAGATGCAAGGATAAAAACTAGCATTCTCAGTCTCCAGGAGTTCACAGTATATGACAGAACAAAGAATAATCAAGCCCAGAGGTGGTGGCTCACACCTGTAATCCCAGCACTTTGGGAGACCAAGGTGGGTGGATTGCTTGAGCTCAGGAGCTCAAGACCAGACTGGGCAACGTGGTGAAACCCTGCCACTAAAAAAAAAATTAGCTGGGTATGGTGGTGCCTGCCTGTGGTCCCAGCTACTCAGGAGAATGAGGTGGGAGGATTGCTTGAGTCCAGGAATCTGAGGCTGCAGTCTGCAGTGAGACACTGCACTTCAACCTAGGTGACAGAGCAAGACCTTGTCTCAAAAAAAAAAATAAAGAGAAGAAAGAAGGAAGGAGGAAAGGAAAGGGAAAAGGGGAGGAGAGGAAAGGAGGAAAGGGAAAGGAAAGAGAAAAGGAAAAGGAAAGAAAGAAGAAAAATCAGGGAAATGTACACTCAACTGGCTCCCAGGGTGACAAATGAGAAGAGAAGAGACATTAGAGGAGAAGGAACAGCAAGACTGGTTGAGGAGTGGGGCTCAAACGCCACACTTGGAAACTTGGCTTGTAGCATAGGAGTGATGAAAAGATGAAAAAAAATCAAACAAGGAAGAGGGGGGGCACATTTGGAGGAAGGAGCATGGGCAGCGGCAGTGTGGCCTCAGCCTCCTGCTCAGCTAGGGGCTGCTAAGCTGCAGTGCTCCCTTACCTCCTGTGTGACTGAGGCCATGAAGATGACACATCTGTCTTTGCATCGCCAAGCACTTCCAGATGGCCAGGGCCCATCATGTGGCCCCTGAATGTAGCCAGGGTGTCATCTGTGAATTTCTCACATCCTGAGTCCCTAGAGCCTGGCACAGCATCTCACTCAGTGAGCTGAATGTGTGTTTACTGCAAGCAGGGAGGAAAAAAGGACTGCTGTGAAATTTGCCAGAAGCAACGTTTCCGGCAGCCCAGTAATGACTGGAAATGGCTAGCTAGGAGACTATGGTTGTGAATTAAATAGCTGGAGAATATAGCTAAAAGAAAAGCACTCCTCTCATAAACGAAGATCTCCAGCCACTCGCAAGCTGCAAGCTGGTGGCACAAGGGCCAGAGAAAGATTTAGTTGCCCACAATGTGTGAAAAGCAATTTGTTTGAATTAGTTGTTATTAAAAGACTGGCAAGTTAACGTTAGCGCCTTCACATCTGGTTTATCTTAAACCCCCAAAACCAGCTGACCATATTTAGCCTGTTTTGGTATTTTAATTCATTAACTGACATGCTTCCAACACCACTCAGGTATAAAGCTTAGTGTAGCAATAGAGCATCTTTGGAGAAAAAGATACGGTAATATCACTAGTATGATCATTTGTCATATGCATACCCTGAAATAAATAAAAGTAATACAGTGAACCGTAACAAGACTGAAGTCTTAACCTTCTTGCAGAGTCGCTCACTAGCCTAGAATGTCATTGAGATGAGATGAGATGAGAATATTGGCCTTCCCAAATTCAACTTCCTGTAAATCCTTATATTAATTGTTTCCTGGTAATATAAGCCTTGTTTAGGTTAAAGACCAAACAAAAGAAAACTTCATCCTAGTTTTAAAAAGTAAAAGGTGTTTATATAATTAATGTGTAAAAAATGTGTGCCTGAGACAACAGAATGCAACCTAAAGACAGCAATATGAACACTGTGATCATGAAGGATGAAAAACTTAGTCAACCACAAAGGCATAACTTGTAAACAAGGCTTAATTTATGATTAAATGACAGGGTATTGCAAAATGTATGCGTGTATTAATAAAAAATTTTCCTAGAATTGAAAGTGTTTACAGATGACAATATTGTAAAAGTGTTTGTATTATTTACTTCAGGCTGCTATGTATAACAAAATACCCATAGACCGAGTGGCTTAAAAAATCAGAAATTTATTTCTTATAATTCTGGAGGCTAGAAGTCCAAGATGAGGGTGCCAGCATGGTCAGGTTCTGAGGAGGGCCTTCTTCCAGGTTGGAGACTGCCATCTTCTCACGGTGCCCTCAGGAGAAAGCAAAAAGAGACCTTGTGTCTCCTTCTCTTTATAAGGTCATTGATTTTATCACGAAGGCCCCACCTTCATGACCTCGTCTAACCCTATTACCTCCCAAAGATTTCACCTCCTAAAAGCATCATATTGAGGGTTAAAATGTCAACATAAGAATTTGGGAGAGAGAGAGACTTTTAGACCATAGCAGTGTGTTAGTATACAGTAGAGATGATGAGTAATAATCAGAAATAGCCATTTATGAATGGAAGTCTAACCAGGTATAATGTTGCTCATTTTGAAGACATAGCTGAAAGCCTACAGAACGAGTTTTGTAAAAAATAAAATAAAATTATTTGTGGTGTCTTCTACTGTAATGGGTGGGAGCAGATTTAAATAGTGCCATTATATTTTTATGGTGTTTGATATGGTCCAGCTCTGTGTCCTAACCCAAATCTCATCTTGAATTGTAATCTGAATTGTAGTGTTTGGGAAGGGACCTTGTGGGAGGTGATTGCCTCATGGGACAGTTCCCCCGTACTGTTCTTATGGTAGGGAGTGAGTTGTCATGAGATCTGACGATTTTATAAATGGCTTTCCCCACTTCACTTGGCATTCATTCTTCTTCTGCTGCCCTTTGAAGAGGTTCCTTCTGCCATGATTGTAAGTTTCCTGAGGCTTCCTCAGCCATACAGAACTGAGTGAATTAAACTTCTTTACTTTATAAATTACCCTGTCTTGGGTATTTCTTCATAGCAGTGTGAGAATGGACTAATACAGTGTTAATGAATATCTTACTATTACTAAGTAACATTTGGAAGAGACATAAGAGCTCCAGGAGAGATGCAACCTCAGGAAATTATGTAATGAGAATAGTCTTGAAAATTTTAATTTAGACTAATCAAAAGTACTAAATATGACTTCAAATGGTACTCTTGTGAGTACTGTTGAAATGTGGTGGCAACACGTCTTCATAGCAAAACTTAAATCCAGTGTGGTGTTGTTTTAAAAGACTTGGAACTCAAGTCTGCCCACTGCATCTTCTGTAGAAACCACATTTTGCTAGAAACTTAAATTTTCACTCATGGTGAATATTATAATTAGCTCCATGAACTGGACATGCTTCTGTGTTTGAACCACAGACAGTACAATACTTTCTTAATGAACAATATGGTTGAAACCTAATCTGCTGTAGAACATATGAAGTAGGTGACTCATTCATTCATCATATGGCGCCAAAAACTTTTTGATTTGCTGGTAAAAACTGATTTGTTCTTGTTATTCAAAGGGAAATTATAGAAATAACTTATGGGAGAAGTTGGATCAAACTAAATATTTTAAATTTTTTTTCCTACAGGGGCATTCATTAATAGGTAAAAGGGTACCCAAATATATTATTTAATTTGCTTCCTCCTGACAAAATTATGACTTTGGGAATCTCATTTGTCAAGAAAAACTATGACCCACTCTCATGTACTGAAATTGCCTCTTCCAAACCATGAAAATGATGGCCCAAACCAACATCCCCCATTTTGGGATTAGAAAACTACATTTCAGAAATGGTTTTCTGATTTCAGACTTTTCAAAAATGACCTAAAATTGTCTACGTTATTGTTTACAGTTACTATTATTGGTGTTAGTCCAGAGCAGAGAAACAGTTCCTTGAATATAAAAAAAATTGTGAAAAGTCTGTCTAGAAAAACCTGTATTTGTGACTAGCCGTTACTATAAGGAATAAAACAAAACACACTTCCTGATTTAAAAATATAAGGCTGAATTCTATACCTGATGTGTCACAAAATGCAATACAAGATCTGACATTGCCAGGATTCGGTTCGTAATCTAAGAACTCAATTGCAAAATTTAAAATGCAATAATTTAAAATTTCACACATACACACACACACACAATTTTAAATAGGATGTTCAATACCATAGAACACACACTATAGGTCAGTAATAATAGCTACAGTTTAAACAAGGGATTGGCTGTCTGGTCCCTCTGGGCACTTGACCGTCTGATCCAATTTATGTGTCTATTATGGTAGTACCAAGGTTCTTTGATTAGTCATATATACGCGTAAGTGGGTTTAAGTTCTTGCTAAAAAATTTTGAAGGATGGATAGATGAATAGGTGGAGGATAGATAGCAATAAATAGCAGGAATGTACCTCCATCCACACTTAGATGTGCAGCATATACAAATTGTTTACAATTTTTATATCTCTACTTGATTAGTATCTTGACTCCATGATTCTACCTAGAAAGGGAAACCTAAGTTCAATTTGAGATTTCTTCCTCTTTTCTGCAGAGCTCTGGATCAGTTCTGAAGAGTTTACAGGGAACCAGGCATTGTGTTGCAGGAACACTTCTCATTCTCATATCATTGGTTCCCACAGGATTTTACTGAGACTCCCTGGGTCACCCTGGTCCTCAGATATTAGTCTATTCATGTCATTGCTGAACTGCCTGTGTAAAGGATGGTGGATCTCCTCACAGATTCTGGGCCTCATGTGAATAGTGTGGACCATTTTTCTGCTGCCAGATCATCCTGGGATATGGTCATCTTTTAGCTGATTCATAGCCTTCTCCTGTCTTGGATCACCACACGATTAGTTCTTCTCTCTGGTTCTGCCGCTCCTTCTGCAGGGTGCAGCTTTCTACTCTCCTAAATCTCTTAACGGTCTTGCCACCTCTTTGGGACTCTTGCCAGGAAGCAGGATGTCAGGCCCCTGTGTCTGAGGTTCACCCACCTGTCTGTTCTCATCATACCTATTATTTCTCTACATCTTCCCCATCCTGGAGAAGCTTTTTCTAGCATCAAGGGAATGTTACCCTCCAAGTTTGTTCTTCATATATTTTGGACGAACACAGACCTGCCTCTTTTCCCCCACAGAACTGAGGATTTTAGAACCAAAGCAAAGAAATAACTCTTAGGGTATTTCAACTTTTTACCGGTTCACCTTCCTCCCCCCAGGCAATAAACACAGACAGAATAATTGCTTAAAGGGAGTGCAGAAGTGAGGAGACAGGAATGGGGTGTGAGGTGGCAAGGAGGAGAAGGAAAAAGAAACAGGGAGAGAAATTGAGAGACAGATGTCTGTAATATAAGAAAAACAAAGTTAAAAGTCCTTGTTCTAGGAGACAGTATTTAAAAATCACTCCCAAGAGTTGACATAGTTAATTTGTCAAAGGGAAGACTTGCTGAACATCTGGATGTTAATCCTCATTGCCTTTTCTGGGACATCATTCTATTGTATTGTTTAAAAGAGAAAGGGTGTAAATATCCTAAGTGACTTGCCTTTCTTGAAAATAAATTTCTCTGAAAACTGGTGAGTTTTTTTTTCAGTAGATTGCTCATTTAATTACCAACACACATTCCTTAGTTTACCTGAAATCCCTCATGAAACTTAAGTTTTGAATTAATGTGTTAATTTCCATGAAGCATTGTTAATTTCCTTCCACTTCCACGTTTGAGTTGATTAACTATGGTGAGTGTGATGATTTCTCTCCATCTACCCACCTATACCCACCCACCCACTCAACATCTTATGTGCATCTACTTTGAAGAAAGTAAGAACACAAATGAAAATAAAATGCTCTTATTGCTTCTGAGAATTTAGTCTATTGATAGTGGAAGCCTTGTATATAGACCTTTGCAATACAAAGTGGTAAGAGATCTAATAGAAACTGCCAGAGAAACTATGCCAAACTTTGACTTCCCCACCTTAAAGATACCAGAAGAGCCAAATCGTAGGTTATTCCATTTCTAGCTCCAGTAGGTGCCTACATTCTTTTTCTCAGGCAATCACAGCCATTCTAAAGGGATTTTATTCTTTTAACTATCTAATATCTTTTCTAGTTTAAAAATTTATTTATGAACCAAGAACTGAGTTTATCATGTCCCTTAATTCATGGCTCATTAAGCAGTCAGCTGTCTTGCAATCGACTGTCTGGCCACTTGTGAGGCTAAAAGTGAAAAGCTAACAAGAGCAGGAGTATGCAATGAAAAAGTAGCTATAAATAAGATTAATCTCTTCTATTGCATGTTGATTGCAAAAGATGGGAAGCAGATGAGAGTAAGTTAGACACTTCACTCACCAAACTCAACAGTAATTCTTCCTGGGTTGCCCATTTGCCTTGATTTGAAAAACTGAAAAGATGACATACTTCACAAAGACCAAAGATGTGAAATCTCTTTTGATGGAAACTTACATTTCTAAGAGTCTGGAGTGTTTCTATGAACAAGAAAATTATCAGCTTAATTCAGAACACTGTGAGGCTAAGCAATTCTGCCTTGCCTTTTTTTTTCTAGGTTCATATTCTCTCTCTCTCTCTCTCTCTCTCTCTCTCTCTCTCTGTGTGTGTGTGTGTGTGTGTGTGTGTGTGTGAGATCTTTCACCTCAAGAAATTGCCAGCTCATGCTTTGGACCATATTATGTCACCAATAGTCTTCCTTTTGGAGGAAAAGCCCTCCCATGTTATTTCATTGGGTGACATCAGCTCAGGAAATAAATATTTCTCTAGAAAGCAATGTTGCTTCCTTTTTTGACATGTCCTATAAAGCATAACTAAATGAAATGAAAAGTAATGGAACAGTTTCAATTCATCATAGCTGTTTACATTATGAGCTTTTCCATTAACAACTAAGATCAATATTTTCATTGCTGTTAAATGACAAAAACTTAGACAAGTTTTCTCAGCAGCAGTTTAGGGCCATCTGACTAACACAAGGCCCAAGTTAAAACCTAAGTCTTTTCATTCCTGCTCGCCTCTATCAATAACTTCCTCCAAATCACTCTTAACACTGCAGCCAATGCAGTTTTCTTAATCCTAGCACTTTAACAAAGTCCTGGCCTGATTTAAAATGGTCATCCAAAAACTCAACTTCATTTCAAAGCCCTTTACCAGACCACAAACAACTTACTCACTCCAGCTTTCCATGTGGTCCTACTCTACTACTGTCCTGTACAGTGTTGAAGCATTAGCAAGGAATTCTGAGTGTTCTCTTTGAACCAGCATTCCACAGGGTGCCTAGCCCTAACCTGACTTACAGATAATACTCAACAATGTTTTCTGGGTTGCATTGAAAAGGATAGCATCATTCCATTATTTCCAAATGCATCTATTTATCATCAATGAATGCATCATTTATTTCATTTTTATACTTGACGATCATAGGATGTCTCTAGGTCATTTATATTTTTCTCATGAGGTCTTCATAGCCTGAGTGTAACATTTTTCCCCCAGGATCCTGTTAAGAACATAGCATTCTGCTTTGTATATTTACCAATTGCTGCAAACGCTGTGTCTTTCAGGATAGTCTTTGATTCTAATATTCTGTCCAGAATTTCAATGCATATTTTTATTTGTAACTCACACTTTGAGGTTTGAAAAATATGGTTCTCAGAATCTCATCCCAGCTGTCAAGGAATCTTCATTCTGTTACAGAGGCAGAACCACAAAACAAAACTAGAAGACCAAATAAAAAGTGGTGGGATTGTTAACACAGACAAGAGCATTGTATCATTGCAGAGCAATTTAGGGCCAGAAAGGCAATGAAACCTCACTCCGAAATGAAAGCACAAGCATGGCCTTAGCGAAATATTCTACCCATTCACATTTGGAAAGTAATAATCTTGTTAACGTCTTGAGGGGTATGTAGTCTGGAGTTGAGGGCACTGATGAGCTGACAGGAGGATGTTCTCAGCGCAGTGAGTGTGTCTACCTTCTGAAGACCTGCAAGTTGAGTCCATGCCAATGACTGTGGCTCAGTGTGGCTCATGTGGGGATGCACAGAGCATTATCGGTATGGAGTCACATGCCTCCAGCTCATGATGAGCTGAGTACAGAGCAGGAGCAGTGACAATGGTAAGGCCTTGAAGACAGCTAACTCAAGAGGGTGAAATTCAAAATCAATCCATTCCCATATCCCAACATGCAGAAGCTTGAATGGGTAAAGGACTGGAAAACTTGGTGAAAAGCAAAGAACACTGGAAAGGGGGTTACAAAGCTGACATTCTGCTTCTGCTGCACACTCAGTTTCCTGGGAAATCCATTCATTTTACTGGATCTGTGTTTCGTCCCATGGAATATAAGGTGATTAGAGTAGAAGGGTGGCTCTTCTTAGTTTTTTTTTTTAATGGTAGCCTTTCATTAATAAAATATGGCATAAAGATATGGTATATAAAAGAGACAGAAGCAATGCTATGCTGGTTGAAGTGGGCAGAGAAGTTTCCTGGTTGGCATTCCTCGGCTTTCCCTCCGTAGAGCCCCAAGGCGCTATCTAACAGAACCTGAGACTGCCTGCCTCCACATCTCCAAGTTGCCTTCCAGCTCTCACAGTTCTTTGTTTTCCCAGGGACATATAAATCGCTCTATTTTGATGTGAATAAAATGAAAGGAAGTGCAGACTAAGGCATGGCTGTATGCTGGTTAGCTTCATTTTGTTTTCTGGTGTCATGGAGGGGGCCTGTAAGAGCAAAGGGGAGTTCTGTACCACAAAATGATCATCCTCCACTCCTCCATTAAGTAACTAAACAAAAAAAGAGGAACATAAGAAGATAACAATATAATTCCTGACTACTACCCTCTGCCCACCCATTCCCACCTCCATGAAAGACTCAGGTGAGCCCATGAGCTCCTCTTTCAACCCCATCCCTAAACCCTGGGAGGATTAAGACAGGAGATTGAAGTTTGGTCTAGAGGAAAAAAGAAAGAGAAAACTTTGGAGGAGGAGATGGGCCACTTCCAAGAGAGCAGGTATGGATGTTGACTTAGGAACATCAGCCTCTGTGTCCTTGGCGATTTTTCTCAGGGCCTTGGTGGTAGGTGGCCTACAACAAACCTTTGCAGGGATATTAGAATAAAATTAATCCCTAAGACTATTCAGATTCCGGATTGTTTACTGCCACAAAGTGCATGAGGTCCTGTACATCACTAATTCTTGCAGGCCCATAAATAGGGATTCCTCATAGGAAGTATACTTTTATACTATCGACTTTACAGGAAGTATCTCTTTTTTAAAAAAAAGTTCTCAGTGCTATAAAAATGTAGATATTCTCTCTGGGATGCCCTCCCAACCCAGCCCTGAACTCTCTGCTGCCTCTCACCTTCTTTTATTTATTCTTCTTCCTCTTGTTATCCAGAAACGGGGTAGATCAAAAGGATTATCTGAACTTGTTTCTGGAAAAGAGATAGATAAAGGAGAAGAAGAATAATCATTCTTCTGTTTTAAATGTGCCCATTGCCTTTCCACTCAAGGCATGTCTCTCCAGTTGAAGTGAGTATTAGTATCTTCTCTATTTCTTAGGAGCTACTGAAAAAGAATGTTGCCTAGATATTTCTAAGCATTAAACAATGTATAAAGTATAAAGGTAATTTAGTTCAGAGAAGAGTCAATGTACTCAGTAAAAACACTAAGAAGCCAGAATAGGTTGTGTTTATTCAACTAAATTCCAAAAAGTACATATAGGCCTCCAGACTGAATCCAAATTAAGAAAAAAGAGATGTTGTCTTATCCGATACTGAGTTACTTGTTCAATCTGGGAAGTGCTTCAGAAGGCATTTATTACAATGAGGAAGCTGTTGGAATAATCAGGCCATGATTTATGAACAACTAACAGTGATTTGTTCTCATCTTAAGTCCAGGATATTAGCCCTTCTTTTAAGTGTAGACTCATAAAATTTCAAAAGGAAAGGAACCTTAGTTATATAGCAAACTACATCTAAACTTAGTGGATTAAAATAGCAATCGTTGATGTAGCTGTGAATCTGCAATTTGGGCAGGCCATGGCGGGGAAACCAAGTCTCTGCTCCATGTGATACCAGCTCAGTCTGTTTATGTGGGGCCAGAAGACCCACTTCTAAGATGACTTTGATATTGTGATATAAGAAATATATATTTAGTCTGTGTCCCTGCTTCCTGGCACAGAGCTCCTGAAACTCTTTGAATTCCTTAAGTGGTAGGAGTGAAAGTAGCATCTTTTGTGTCCTCATAAGTAACCCCTTTTTTAACCTTACCTGAGTTAATGCTAATGATGTGATGCTTGGAGGATGGGGGCCATTAGCTATAGAAAATAACCTTGTGATTAGAGGGTTGGAACTTTCATCCCCATCCCTCAATCTCCAAAGAAGAAAGAGGGGTTAGAGATTGAGTTCAGTCGCCAATGGCCAATAATTTGATCAATCATGTATACGTAATGGAACCTCCATAAAACTTTCAATGATGGGATCCAGGCTGGTGAACATATGAAGGTACTGGGAAGATGGCACATCTGGAAAGGTCATAAAAGCTCTATACATCCCCACCCCATACTTCGCTTTATGCATCTTTTCCATTTAGCTGTTCCTGAAATGTATTCTTTATAATAAACTGATAAACATAAGTAGTTATGCCCTACAGTTTCGTGAATGATTATGGCAAATTTTCAAGCCTGAGGAGAGAGTTATGGGAATACCTTATTAGAGCCAATTTGTCAGAATTACAGGTGACAACATGGGACTTGCAATTAATATCTGAAGTAAGGGCAGTCTTGTGGGACTGAGCCCTTACCCTGTGAGAGCTGTACTAATTCTGTGTAGTTAGTGTTGGAACTGAGCTAAATTATTGGGCAGCCAGTTGATGCTCACAGAGATTAGAGAATTGCCTAATATGTGGGAAAACCCCATATAGATCTGAGGTTGGAAGTGAAATGTGTGTGCGAAAAGAAAAACAGGTTTTTCTTTTAACGTCTCACTCAGATCAGTGAAAAGAGGTTTTCATTTAATGTCTCACTGACAAGTTGATGCTGGCTGACGGCTGGGAGCTCAGCTGGGCTGTAGGCTGGACATCTTTGTTTCTTTCCACTTAGGCCAATCTATGTGCTGTGTAATTGACACAAATAATTTAGCTGGGTTCGCAAGCCCATTACTGGGTATATACCCAAAGGATTATAAATTGTTCTGTTATAAAGACACATGTACACGTATGTTCATAGCAGCACTGTTTACAATAGCAAAGGCCTGGAACCAACCCAAATGCCCATCAATGATAGACTAGACAAGGAAAATGTGGCACATATACACCATGGAATACTATGCAGCCATAAAAAATGATTTTGTGTCCTTTGTAGGGACATGGATGAATCTGGAAACCATCATTCTCAGCAAACTGACACAAGAACAGAAAACCAGACACTGCATGTTCTCACTCACAGGCGGGTGCAGAACAATGAGAACACATGGACACGGGGAGGGGAGCATCACACACTGGGGTCTGTTGCAGGGTGCCAAGGGAGGGACAGCGGGGTGGGGTGGGGAGGTCAGGGAGGGATAACATGGGGAGAAATGGCAGATGTAGGTGACAGGGAGATGGAGGTAGCAAACCACATTTCCACATGTGTACCTGTGTAACAGTCCTGCATGATCTGTACATGTTCCCCAGACCTAAAGTACAATAAAAAATAAATAAATAAAAATAAAATTTAGCTGGGTTCAAAAGTCAGAATCTCAAGCGATAAGAAATAGAAGCAGGTGGTTTCATGACATCTAGATCTAGAAACAGCTACAATATCATACAGCTGACTTCAGTCCCAGAAGTCAGATTCAAGGGAAGGGACACAGATGTCCCCACCTCTCAATGATAGAAATATCAAAGACTTTGGGGACCCTATTTTTAAATTACCACACAAAAGACACAGAGGTGGTGGTGGGAGAGAGGGAAGGATTTTAGAAGAGGAGAAATAATCTGAAAGTAGCACTGAGGAAACATGAGCGTACTCCACCTTCATGCCTGGTGGTAGGAAAACTTCAAGGAATAAGATAGCCCCACTGGAGTGGGCTGCAGGGCACGCTATGTCCTAAGGGTGAACCACTTTCCTCTTAGAGCAAGGCGATGAAAGGAGTATTCAGAAAAGAATTTAAGCATAAAAGAATGTTGTTCTTCATGACCATAAATTGCATAGGGTACAATGGAAGGGTTTTGAGAATTAGGAAAGCGCAGGAGAAAAAGATAGAGATGATATGTGGAACCTACTGAGAATTGAAGTACAGGAGATATGGATCTAGGGATCTGGTGTTTGTGTTGGTAAGTCCTAAACAGAAATAAAGACCATAATGAGATGATGCCCATGAATTCAAAGCAAGTGTCAGTGAAAAGGGGTATGATATATGAACACCCCACTTAATAAACATTATCCGTTGACAACGTCACACAGTATATAGAAACTAAAGATAAGCATGTAGAGACTAAGGATTACTAGTCAAAATATGTAAAAGACTCACAAACACCAGTAAAAAAAAAAAAAAGAAAAATTACAGAAGAGGCAAAATCAAAGCATAGTGGAAAATGTCTCAATGGCTAGTAAAGGTAAGGTGCTCAATATCACCAGAAATCAGGAAAACACAAATCTTAAACCACAGGAAGATTGTGTGTGTGGCGTGGGGGTGGGAGGAGGGGTACGGAATCTGAAAGCCTAATAATATTAAGTATTTGTAAAAATATGAAGGAAATAATAACTCTCATATGTTGCTGATAGAAGCGTAAATTGACACAATTTGGCAATAGGCTCTATGACTAAGCAATTTTAATTCTAGGTATATTACACTACAGAAATTCTTGTTACTTGACAACATTGTTTTTCATATTAAAAATTAGAAACCATCCACAGGTCCATGAACAGGAGAATAGATTAAGTATAATGTGGAAAAGTCATATGATTTAATTTTGTGCGGCAATCTAAATGAATGAGAGCTATGCATATTAACGTGGACAAATATCACAAACAGTAATTTACAGAGAAAATTGTGATGACCATTAACGTTACTTTAAAATCAGTCTATATTTTTACAGATTTTGACTGTCCTACTTATGTGACCTTGGGCAAATGACTGAACTCTGAGCTTTGGTTTCCTCATTAATAAAAAGGGAATGACAAAACACCTTCCTTGTAGGGTTTTAGAATCACACAAGTGAATACATAGAAAGAGCTTAGAGTAGTGCTGGGCACATCACAAGCACTATGTATGTTAGTCATTACTACTATGAATGTTATTGTTGTTATGTAGAAAAAATTTCACAGAAATGATAAAAGCCTGTCTCATGATTGTGGCTACAACCGGAGAGAGATACACAGAAGATTTCACCACTATCTATATTTTCTTTAACAAAAATATTTGAATTGACCATGATGAATCCCAGCAGGGGATACATGAATGTTGTACGTTCATGTACTTCCTAGCAGTCCAGTGTTGCAAAAGACGGAAGCCAATCCCAGGACCTGCCCTATTGTCTTAAGAAATGCCTTGAGATGACTCCATGTCCCCTTTCTTACTTTCAAGGAATTTAGAGGAGCAGTTACACCACATGTTTGACTAATCAGTGAATAAGTAACAAGAGACCATTTTAGATGACTGTCTTCCAATTTAGTGGAAATTATAAAGTTGACCTAAAGTAAATAAAATGTAAGATTCATCGTATTAATAATTGGGACTGCAGGGGCATAAGCCTCCCATTTACTAAAGAAACATCCTAAATTCCCCTTCTGGGCCTCATCCCCAGGGACAGGTGTTGAACTCATGGTAGTCTGGGTAGCACTGTGCAGAAGAGAACCTTGCAAGCTGGCAAATTGACACAGACATGCTACCCCACATCTCTGAGGAAGCCTACAGCACTCCTGATACGGATGAAAATTCTTTTGGCTAAGAAAATTGCAGCTCCTCTTGGTTGGGATTAAAACAGTGGATTTTAGAAAGCTCATCATAGAAAAGGTACCCTTTCATGATTTGATGAGTCAAATACTAAGATTCGAACTTAATCCCTCAGCTGCCAAGTCATTAACAGACACACTCCCCATTCTCCTTAGAGCCGTGTAGAACCTGCCTCATTTGTAGAGGAGGGTCTTAGAAATGAAGGGCACGACGTGCTTAGGAGAAGGACATAAGCTTGGGAGGCAGAGAGTTCTGCAGGAACACACATTCTTTTGGTTTTGCTTTTGTGTGTAGGAACCACTCTGTGTCCAGCTCACAGCGTCCTGATCAGCTGACCGGCATCCGCCATTGGTCCGTCCACACCGAGAGGATAAGCGCTGTCTACAGACAAGCTGTCCACTTGACAGCTTGGTTGTCAAGTGGACCAGCCTGTAAGCATTCTCAAGCCCTTTCCAAAGTTCCCACAGATATCCTGCTGTTGTCACAACCCTAGGGACGGTCCGGAACCAAGGTGGAGAAACAGAAAGTTATGCTACAACTTGCTTCCTACGCAGTTTCTCATTCCACCAGCCTTGCTCTCCTCCAGGTAGGATGAATCATTTCCACTGCCTCCCACCTGAGGGATTGGAAGAGGCTCTGCTCATGCAGCTGTTATCCAAAGACATTCCTGCGTCACTTCAGTGAAGGAATCATTACGTTAACTCCAAGCTAGCATGTGGACGCGAGTACTCGATTTCCAGGGCTGCTTTCCCTTCTGCAGCTCTCCCCACCTGTCCTAATTCTCAGCATTCCCAAAAGAACATCATAAAGCTAACCTTTATATGGTAGGTTTCACTGTTATTTCCATGTTACAGATGGGGAATTAAGTCTTAGAGAGATTAAAATTCCAGAGTTATACAGTATGTGGTGGAGTGAGTATTTAAAGTGGAGTCTGTTGGTCTAATTTCAAAATTTGCACCTTTAATGACTGTACTGCCCGATCCTATGAAACATTCCCTAGTTCCTTTGAGTGGTGGGAATTACAAAAAGCGGGAAGAGAGGGATAAACTTCATAAGCACATAATTAGGCACGTTCCTTTTGATATCATGTGGAGAATCTACAGAAAAAAGCGATTATCAGTAGTATATGTCTTGTCAGAGAGGGGTGAATAAAAGAGACATGAATAATGTCAGGAGGAAAAGAAACCTGATGCATACTGTACTGTACTCCCTGATTACAAAGATTTTTTTGTAAGTGTCGTTTCCCAATCTTCTCAACAATGTGTTATTACCACTTGTTTTGCGCTAACTGGCTGTGATAACTGTCAGGATGGGCTTCCAGGCAATGACACTGAGAATTCCTGAACAGCTTAATAGTCTGATGGAGTGGGGAGGGAGGGGCAACAGTAACTAAGAGGAGAAAGCACAACAGTTATACAAAAAAGGAGTTAAGAGACTTTGAGTTGATGATGCCCAAGATGGGTCTTGAAAAATGACTAAGAGCCAGATAAAAAGTGAAGAGTATTCTAGACTTCATGAACAGCATTAACAAAGAAATGAAAGTGCCGTGGTCTGAATGTTTGTTTCCTCAAAACTCATATGCTGAATTCCTAATGCCCAAGATGATGGTTTTAGGTGTTGGGTGTTGAGAAGTGATTAGGTCGTGAAGGTTCTGTCCTCGTAAATGGGATTAGTGCTTTATGAAAGAGGCCCCAGAGAGCTTTCTTGCTTCTTTCACTCTGTGAGGATAAAAGTAGAAGGTGCCAACTATGAACCAGGAAATGGGCCCTCGCCAGACGTTGAATTTGTTGGTGCCTTGTGTCTGTATTTCTGAGCCTGCAGAACTGTTAGAAATAAACTTCTGCTGTTTATAAGCTACCCACTCTGGTATTTTCTTATAGCAGACCAATGGAATAAGACAGAAAGCAGAAAACACTGTGGGATTAAGAACAACTATACATAATTTGGTTTTCCTGCAGGTAGGAAATGAAAAAAAACTGAGGTGGAAGCGATAGAGTCTGGAAAACGGAGCATCTGGGGCACGTGAAGGAGTTTGGGCTTTAGTCTGTGAATGGTGGAAAACCATCAAGTGGTCTTAGGCAGACAAGTGATATATATATATCAAGTTTGCACTTTTAGTGGTAAGACATTCAGTTAGGAAACCAGTAAAGAGTCGATTGCAACTGTTTGGGCGAGAGATGAAGAGGGACAGACTCAAATCCATGGCAGTGAAATTGGATGAGGAGAAAGAGACAAGAGATATTTGAAAGTTAGAATCAGAAAGATTTGATGTCTGACAGGATTTAAGAAGTAAGAAAAAGAGAAAAGTTTGCATCACCCTTTAGGCGTTTAGGACCTTTCGGGGTCCCCACCTTGGCTACTTCAAGGACAGAGAACCATCTTTCCCCTTTGTCTCTCCTAAGGCAGCTGCAGGGCTAGACCACTAAATCTCCTCTGTTCCTATTCATGGAAACTCTTTAGGAAACTTACCACCTTGCTTTTCCATGAGGCCTATGTGAGCATCCATTCTGGGATTGGAGTTATTTCCACTTAGCTTCATGGAAGGGTCCTCAGAAGTCCGTAGGCAAGTTGTCCTATATCCTGTCTTGAGCTCCGCATCTCACCAGGCTGGCAAATTCTAATAAATTAGTGAAAACTTGCATGGCATCTTTCCTTAGGGCAGGAAACTGCCTGCTATATATCTACGTACCCAAGAAGGGACACAAGGTGACCTTTTAACACCACTAGCACAAAAAGTAACTATGCTTTAAGTAGGAAAACAAAACAAAACAACTGCATCAGCTACACCAGCCTCTGGGCAGCAGTTAAAACTGGAAGTGGATCAGATCCTCCAGGGAGCAATATGGAATGAGAAGAATGTCATGAGGATAGATCCTCGGGAGGCACCAACTTTTAGACAGAATCTTTTAATGTAAAAATGCAGGGGCAGAGCATTTTAAGGTAATAGCAATGAACTGTCGAACACATCCAAGTTCTCCTAAGACTCTGTGCAGTTAACAAGAACTGCTTCAGGGGATTCGCTGGGGTAGAAGCCAGATTATAGCAAGTTGAGGTTTTAATGGAAGGTAAAGAATTGTCTTCAAAGAATGTAAATCGGGAGGTAAATAGAGGGAAGTTGCTTATGAGCATGGTTGTAAGATGACCAATGGAGATGGCAGGTTGAAGACAGAGGGAACAAGTGATATATCAAGTCTGCATTTTTAGTGGTAAGACATTTAGTTAGGAAACCAGTAAAGAATAGATTGCAACTGTCCGGGAGAGAGATGAAGAGGGACGGACTCAAATCCGTGACAATGGAATTGGACGGGGAGACAGAGACAAGGAGCTGGGTCCTGAGGCAGACAGGAGGAGCTGGCATCCAAAGTGCAAAGCAAAGTGTTTGCCTTGACCCAGAGAAAGGACAATTCATTTTGCTCCACAAATAAAGAAAAGAAAGGGAAAATATGAATATAGATCATTAGGTAGATAGACAGGAAGTTCAGATATTTCATGCCTAATTAACCTTAAATTTATCAGAGAACTAAGTAGCAAAAGCATCTACTACAATGGACTGGAGAGAGATGGAGCTTTGAGATAGTGTATGCGAATATCAGATTAGACCAGGCCTGGTGGTGCACACCTGCAGTGTTAGCTACCTGAGATGCTGAGGCAGGAGGATCACTGCAGGCAAGGAGACCAAGGTTGCAGTGAAGCATGATTGTGCCACGGTGTTTGGGTGACAGAACAAGATCTTGTCTCAAAAAAAAAAATTCAAATAAAAAATGAATAGTGTTTGATATTAAATCTCCACTAGTACTGTTAATTCTAGTGGCTCCAATCCCCAGGGTTGGGTGTTTATCTCCCCTGGTGCAGGAATAAAGGCAACCTAGAACCTTAATCCAGAGTTCGCTGAGTAGGCATGGCAGCAGATGCATGAGTGCTTAGTGTTATATTAAAGTTGACTGAATATGTACATTAAATAATGTGGTGGCCCACCACTTATATTATTTACCCTACAGTTGCTCCGTATGTCAGTATTTTTGTTTGCATGTAGTTTTCTTCAGCATGGAAAAAGAACCAGGGGTTTCAGGTTCTACTTTTTGTAGTAAAGAAAGGAAGTATAATTCTTTTGGCAAGTTGGCCTTTGTTTTGACAAGCTGATCTGAGATCAGTCTCATATATTTTATTTTTTGATATTTCCTCAGAATCTAAGGTTTTCTAGGTTCATTGCTAAGATATTTAAGAGGGTATATGTCACCATTTTATGACCAATTCAAATAAAATGGATTGTAATCAACTTTAGTAAGTGTAATATATTGATTCAATCCTTTCCCCTTTCAACAGAAGGAAGAGCTTCTATAAACATCAGCAGGAATTTACGATATGGGAAAGTAAAACAAATTACACTTATGGAAAAAACAGCTCATTAGTAAAAAGGCCAAATTAGTTTCTCTTACTGGATAAACCTCTCTTCAGTTCTGCTATCAAGAACCAGTTGGATAAAAGAGAAGGAAGCAGAATGGGAACTAAAACATTATGGAAACCTGGTTCTTGACCTCAAGTAGTTTCATGGAAATTCAGTGGGGGGGGGGGGTGTGTATGCAAAATTCATTCTTCTCCACATGCTGCATAATGTCGGTCAACAAACACGTTTTTTCTGTTTTTGTTTGTTTGTTTTAAATGAAGTCTCCCTCTAGCCCAGGCTAGAGTGCGGTGGCAAGATCTCAGATCTCGGCTTACTGCAACCTCTGCCTCCTGGGTTCAAGCGATTCTTCTGCCTCAGCTTCCCAAGCTGCGATTACAGGTACATCCCGCCATGCCCGGCTAATTTTGTTTTTGTATTTTTAGTAGAGATAGGGTTTTATCATTTTGGCCAGGCTGGTCTCGAACTCCTGACCTCAAGTGATCTGCCTCCCTCAGCTTTCCAATGTGCTGGGATTACAGTTGTAAGCCACCGTGTCCAGCCAACAAACACTTAACAGAATGCCTGATTTGTGCTAAAATGTCAAACAAAGGTTTTTTACAGATTCACAAAGCTAGACTGAGAAAACCATTTAAAGGGGAGTTGGCTTCTGAATAGAAGATTCCTTTGGTCAAATTAATTTCAAGCTAAGTAATTTCTACTGAAGATGAAACAATTCAAATAAAACATTTCATTAAAGCACTAGCCTGGTTACATAATAAAATCTTATGAATTAAATAGTGAGTTTTCATCTTCTTCACATGACATTCAGGTAATAAAATCTATGAATAAAGCCGTGAGTTTTTATATTTTTCAAATGGCATTCAGAGGTACTGTCATGAATTTATATGTGAGGAACTTTAGTTAAATCCAGGCCACAGATAAGCTTTTTGTGCTGAGTTTCATGTGAAATGCAAGAGTTCCATGTGAAAACAAAATAAAGTGGGAAAATATGCAAAGAGGAGGGTGTAAAGGTCTAAACTTATTTTAAACAAGTTCATCCTTGCTACTGAGTTTCATAATACTAATCTAAAACTCTAGGATATTGTAAACACACACTGCTTCTAGAGTATAGGCTCTTTGCAGCCATTTCTAGGTCAAAGACCAACTCATAAGAGAGGGCTGGAAGCCTCTAGGAGGGGGTCTCACGGATGTTGGCCCTTGCCCTTCAGAGGTATTAGAAGAGTGGTAAGACTCAGGAAGGAAAGGGAGATTGTGAGCATGGGGCTTGGTGACTTGTCTAGACAGTTGTTATTTCCAGCCTGGATGGGGGCACAGTCGTCTTGATGGTCTGATGGAGAGCAGAAGGAAGCAGCAGCGCCAGGAAGTGCTGCCAGACGTCAGGGAATAAGCAGCGGATTTGGGGAAGCAGTCCAGATGACATTACTTTCTGTCCCTCATTTCACACACACATCTGTCTAGTTTGGGCTAGATGTTAACCGGTCTGTTGACAGAGCTGAACCACAAACTAGATATCTTGCAAGATCTTTTCTACCTCTGAGATTGGATCCATGGTTTGCTGCCAGGGGAAACCTGAGTAGGAACCCACAGATCACAGATCTAAAGATCATCTCCTGGGCACTAGAGTAAGCAGACCAAGGAGCATACTTGCAGCTACGAGCAATCAGCTAAATGGAATTTGAGGAATGTAGAACTAAAATGTGAAGTGTTCCCTGGGAAAATTAATTTGGCTTCTTCAGAGGAAAAAAAAATGTTTAAATTCTTTACCATTTAGAATATCTAAGAGAGTACGTGCCTAGGTGTCAGGTTAGAGGAAATCAGTTCCAATGAAACTGAAATTAGGTCAGCCTTCTCTAAATGAAGTGGAAAATGGTAAAAGCTTTAATGAGGCTAGGGGCCTGGGTTACGAGTTAGCTTTCTGTCTTTCTGGGGTGAGGATGTCTCTGTGTTCCTCTCCGGAGATGTAACCTGGCAGATCTAGGGAGCACTAAGATAACACAACACTGGGCAAGCAACGCACATGTAAACCTGCTCTACTTCCTGCCCTGTCTGGTACTGCTGTGAAGGTGGCAGCATTTCCTACTCCGCATCCTCCATGCAGCTCCACCTAAACTCATTTCACAGCCCTGACTCGCTCTCCCTCTCTCCAGCTTTCCTCAGGAGAACATTCATTCAAACTACCCCTTCTAGAGCCACTTCCCTTGGGGTCTTTGGAGCATGACTTTCCGAGGAATGGCAAGGAATATTGCCTTGCTGAGAAAATGCCCCTAAACAAATGCTTCATTATAGAAAAATACCGTTTTTAAAAATTCAATTAAAATATTCACACATGAAACTCCTACAGACATTCTTTCCTTCTTCAAGTTTACCGATTTACCTCTTCCTGACTCTCCTTTTACTGTAACGGTGTTGGCAGATTTCCCTTGCCAAGTCACCAAAGCTTGTGCATACAAACATAACTAACTTTGTCTTTCAGTTTATATAATTCCCCTGGCAGACTGGAGAAATTGTGGTAAAAACAAAACAGAGAGAATGATATAATTTCTTTCTAGATGTGTGTGAATCTAAGCAGTCTCTGAATACAGCCAGTAAAAACCTACCTCAAGGATTTTTTTTTTTTAATTTTAATTTAAGTCCTGGGATACATGTGCTAAACATACAGGTTTGTTACATAGGGATACGTGTGCCATGATGGTTTGCTGCATCTGTCAACCTGTCATCTAGGTTTTAAGCTCCACATCCATTAGGTATTTGTCCTAATGCTCTTCTTCCCCTTGCTCCTCACGACAGGCCTCAGTGTGTGATGTTCCCCTCCCTGTGTCCATGTGTTCTCATTGTTCAGCTTCCCCTTAAGAGTGAGAACATATGGTATTTGGCTTTCTGTTCCTATATTAGTTTTCTGAGGATGATAGTTTTCTAGCTTCATCTATGTCCCTGCGAAGGACACGAGCTCGTTCTTTTTTGTGACTGCCTTGTAGTCCATGGTGTATGTGCCACATTTTCTTTCCACCTCCCGGGTTCAAGTAATTCTACTGCCTCGGCCTCCCAAGTGACTGGGATTACAGGCATGTGCCACCACACCCAGCTAATGTTGTATTTTTAGTAGCGACAGCATTTCTCCATGTTGGTCAGGCTGATCTTGAACTCGTGACCTCAGGTAATCACCCACCTTGCCCTCCCAAAGTGCTGTAATTACAGGCATGAACCACTGCACCCAGCCTATGCGCCTCATTTTCTTTATCCAGTCTATCATTGATGGGCATTTGGGTTGGTTCCAAGTCTTTGCTGTTGTAAGTAGTGCTGCAATAAACATATGTGTGCATGTGTCTTTAAAGTAGAATGATTTATACTATGCTTTGGGTATATACCCAGTAAAGCAATTGCTGGGTCAAATGGTATTTCTGGTTCTAGATCCTTGAGGAATTGCCACACTGTCTTCCACAATGGTTTTACTAATTTACACTCCCACCAACAGTGTAAAACGTTCCTATTTCTCCACATCCTCTCCAGCATCTGTTGTTTCCTGACTTTTTAAAGACTGCCATTCTAACTGGCATGAGATGGTATCTCATTGTGGTTTTGATTTGCATTTCTCTAATGACCAGTGATGATGAGCTTTCTTCATGTTTGTTGGCTGCATAAATGTCTTCTTTTGAGACATGTCTGTTCATATGCTTCACCCACTTTTTGATGGGTTTGTTTCTTTTTTCTTGCAAATTTGTTTAAGTTCCTTGTTGATTCTGGATATTAGCCCTTTGTCATATGGGTACATTGCAAAAATTTTCTCCCATTCTGTAGGTTGCTTTTTACTCTGATGATAATTCCTTCTGCTGTGCAGAAGCTCTTTAGTTTACTCTAGCAGAATTAATTAGGATGAGGTGTCGTATGAAAATATGTTCAATATTTTCTAGATTAATTATCTAACAGTATTTACTGAACTAGTCTAATATTTTTTAGATTATGTATCTAACAGTATCTACTGAACTAGTCTAATTTTTCCTGGTATATGTGAAAATATTTCAAAATTATAAAATGGGGTTAAAAGAAAAAAGTTAATAAAATTTGCTAAATAAAGAAATAAAACAAAACCAAAAAACCGGACTGGTAGCCAACATGCAGTCCCCATTAATCCATCAAGTTTAGAGTTCAATAACTCCAGCCAGTTGAAGTTAAAGCCTTTGAGAATCTGTTGATAGTAAATAGAAATGGTAATTTTGTAGTGACAACTAAATTAAGTTCCGTAGAGTTTCACAGAGATAAACTGTGAGGTCTAAATTACAAAGATCATACATCTCCAGTTCTGATTTATGGGAAACGTAAATAGGTTTTGCAGAACAAATTGCTTAGGAGGAACTCTGTAGGCAAGTTAGATTTATACAAACTAAATTTTGAATATATGTGTTATAGAGTATTTTTATTAATTAAACTTGTTAATAAAATTATGTGGAAGAGTTATTATCCTACAACTTAAAAAATCCTGGGAGTCCTGAAAAATTAGAAAGGCAAGATATGCCAGTCAGCAATATTCTCTGAAAACAATTACCTTGAAAAAGTTACAGAAATTTGTTTAATAATTTATGTAACTAAAACCTAAGTGAAATTAAGCACACTTAATGGAAATTAGTAGATTCTAAAATTTCTTTCCTATATATATGTTTTTTGGGGGGGTGTATGTGTGTGTGTGTCCTTTGGAAAGGCTAACTATGCATGCTGGTAAAGATATTCATGAGTCCTTAGGCTGAGAATGAAGAGTCTTGAATATGAACTTCCCATCTCTCCCTGTTGGATGCTAGAATATGTTTCATTCTGGAATGTTCCTCCTGTATTCCAGATGGGGTTGCTAAAATGGATGTTGAAACATCTGCTCCAAAAGATGGTATCTAGGCTTACTTCTAAGTAAACATGTCTTCAAGAACCGAAGATTTTAGGCTGTCCAGATCAGTCAATGCTTCATCATGTTGGGAAGGTGCCTTCCATTTAGAAAGAATCTGAGAAATCACCATGGAAGATTGCCTTCCAGCAGAAATAGCAAAAATGTGGCTTGCCTTTCTATCTTGAGAAAGTAAAAGATCAACACCTTCCTTTGGAACTGGAATGTTCAACCCAGGAAGCTAATTCCTTCCCATGCAAGCTAATTCTCTTTCCATTTTGAATTTACTATCAAAGCCAAGTGCTTGGGGTTCTGTATATGTAGAAAAGTCAAATACCTAAGTTTTCAGTGCTCAGAGCTATTTTGTCTCTTATGGTTCTTTGGGGCCCCAGATTTCGCAACCAGGTGACAAGTATAGTTGTTGCACATTTCAAATTACTCATTTATCCTTGATCCATAGAATAGCAAACAGACAACATGGAGAGACTGTGGGTCCAGCACATTTATACCAATTTTTACACAGTTATCAACCTGGCCTGCCATTTATCTCTGAAGCCAGTGACTCAATTTGAAATTTAAGAGCTGGACAAACTTTCAAGAACTTCCCTGGGGCTCAGGGCAGGGCAAACAAAAACCTTTTTCTTCAGACAAATTACTTTGATTACACAGTGGTTGAGTAAGAACAATGGCCACCATGAAGGCTCCTCAGCTTTGCAATGATCAGAGAGGAAAAGGTGAATAAGTGTGATGAAGTCACCAAGGGTTTGTCCTCTAAATCAAAATGTTTATTTATTCTGTCTCTTCCCCAGGCTACTGCCAAATACCAATGCCCTATCATTAGCAGCCCAGAGAGTTAGTCTTTATTCATTTTTTGTAGCTTCTTTTAGTTCCCTTATTCTATTTTCTGCTTTCCAAAGGACAGATTAAGTTTTCTTCTACTATTTCAAATTACATATTCTATTTTTTCTTATAGAATCAATACTTATGTGCATATACCCCTATTGGTTTCTTAGTGTATCAATTCTTTTATCTTGCCATTAAAAATACTATGTTTTGTCTCCATATTCATTTATTTATGTTATCTAAGTTTTAGTTCTGGATCAAATAGTTCCCTTTTTGCTTTTCTTTGGTTCTAGATTTTTTTTTAAAAAAAAAAGAGAACAGTGAACTTCACCAAGACATTTGATTACCCTTATTTTCTCATTTCTTATCTCATATCTCCTGGATATGTTTCTCTTAGTTAGAACTTTCTCTAAAAGTGTATCATAGAGATACTAAAAGGCAAACCTGAGGCTCTTTAGCCTAAGAGGGATTTTTATAAAGCCCTCTTTTCAAACGAAAATGCTACTGGATATTAAATTTTTAGTCCAAAATTATTTTTCCTCAATATTTTAAAATAGAATTTTATTGTATTTTCGCATCCAGTATTGCTGTGAACAAGTCTGCCGACTCCCACAGAGGGAACTCATGCTCTTCTCTTGGAGCTTGATATATCCAGGGGCCCCCATCCCCTCAAACAAATTTGGCTGCGATCACAACCCATGCCACTAGCTAGTTCAGCCCACGCTTTGCTCACACACAAATCCCTCTACACACATTACATGCCAATTTTGACTTTAGGCACTGTCTTAGGCTCTAGGAATGTGAAAGTTTTAAGCTTGTCAGAACAAGCTCAGGTGAGAAAACTGATGAGCAGAGCCCCCTGATATGATGCCAGGAAGCAGTGTATGGTTTACGTCCAATCCACTGTGGCAAAGCTAGTGTGCATATGCTAATAGAGACAGTCACAGCTAAGAGAAATATTTGACTTCTAGTTTTCAGTTTTCTCCCTCAAGCAAATCTCAGGACTCAGTATGGGGTGATAAGAAACACCAATACTTTCTAGAGTGTCTTGTTTCTCTTCCTTTAAGACTATCTGGACCTTAAACAAGGGAATGCAGATGGTGTAACACAGGTCAGTAACTGTTGTCAACTACTTAAATAATAAGAAGTCCTGTCAGTATTGCCAAACTGTTATTCATTCATTCATTCCTCCATTCATCCATTTATCCATTCATTAAAATTCTCCTTGAGCTCTTGCAGCATGTCAAGTCCTGTGCTGACTGCACACCAGGAATTAAGAGAGCTTGCCTGAAGGGAGTTGACTGAATGGTGGCGGAAATAGAAGTAAAGAATCTCACAGATAAGTGCAAGATTGTACCTAGGAGGAGTGCTCTGAAAGATAAAGTATTGTGCTCTTCAAATATACAAGTGGAGTGTGACCTGGTTCAAGGTTGGGGGAGAAGGTCAGGGAAGGCCACCTTGTAGAGGTGAGGACCGAACTGAGATTTAAAGGATGAGGAGGAATTAAATAGATAAAGACAAAGGGAGAACAGTGTTCTAGGCAGAGGTTAGAGCACATGGAAAGAATCTGTGGCAGGAGAGGTTGTAGGGAGTAAACGGGACAGAGAGAACGCCAATGTGACCAAAGCACAGAACTCACCAGGGAGCATTGTATGAAACAAGCATGGAAAAGTAGGTTGGGGCCAGAATGCGTGGGGCCTCCTAAGCCATGCTGGGAATTTTGGTCTTTAGCCTGTGGGCATGGGAAAACCTGGAGGTTTTGCAAGCCTGGATATAAAGTCATATGACCAATGTTGCATGCGAAAAATTTTCTTTTGGCTTTAACATAGAGGATGTGTTACTGTGGGAAAGGGCCACCAACTAGAGCAGCTGTGTAACATTTACAGGAGTTGAGAACATGTAATCATGTGTTTGTATGGAGCTAAGCTTTCTGGCATGTGCCAGTCTAGCCTGCTTTGGAATATTAGCAGTCTGCCTGTGTGTAGCAGCACAAAGAAAATTTCCTTTCTCTACTTAACATTTTTAAAATTTGTAAGCTTATAATTAATTAATTTTGGGATCAATTTAATTGCATGTCAAGCTCTGAGTAAGCGTTTTTAAAATATGTTGCAAGTGATTGACCATCTGAAAACTGATGGCATTGTTTCTGATGATTCCCTGATTCAGTGTTTCTCAAACTTTAGCCTGCATCAGAATCACCTGGAAGACGTGTCATAAACTCCTGATTCTAGTGTGGGACCCAGTAGTTTGCCTTTTAACAAGTTCACAAGTGATAATGCCTAGCTATAAATAAATTTCAACATAAATAATTTTAGGACGCACATTGTTTTTTTAAAAAATCCGACTTTACCTTTAAAAAACCTAGTAGCTAACATAAATTCGCTTCTCAATCAAAATGTTTAATAAAACCTACAATGTATGGGCATCATTTTGATCTCTAAAAATATCAGTTTGTTCACAAATGAGACAGGTTGGTGTTGAAAGCCATATACCCTTTTAATCATCTCCAGCATCTCCCCATCCTATCTTCTAATAACAAAATGAATGCCTTGATATTTTTTCCCCAAAAATATTATCATCTAGACTTTTTAAAGACTCATGTCCTAGGTGGTAAACAGTATTGGCTTTAATAACCTGGATGCTGATGAAACCTCAATTACGTAATTTCCTACAGCACAGATTGCAATCCGCAGAGCAGGGTTTCCCTGAAATCTCCTCTCCAATTCCTGCCCCAACTTATTCTTACGAAACAAACAGCTTTTTCCCTGCCATGCCAGAAGCTACCACAGACAGTTTCTACCCTCTTTAAATTTGTACCCGCTGAGGAAAGAGAAGCCTTCCCTTCCGACATAACCTTTGGTGTGCTCAAGAGAGACGGCAGGAGAAGTTTCCCTCTGGGCCACTAACGTCCTTTTCCCAATTCATAAGCTCTCATCCATACTGCTGTTGCGACATCACGCTCTTGAGAACTGTGCAAGAAAGGTTCACGTGGCTCAGGGTGCATTCTTTTGCAAGGAAAGGTGTAGCTCTGGAAGTTGGCTTGGCTTCAAGAGAGAGAGGGATTGGTTTGTGCTATGTCATTAGCTATTGCCAAACCAACATACAAGGAAGAGCTCCTCGCCAGGGCCAGCTGAAAATGCAGCCTCAGCACATGTTGAGTGGTTTGGTTGGGTTATGACATTACTTGGACTCATTATTGGGTATGTTATCTTTACAGCAGTTTGCCTAAAAATGTTTAAAAGATGCAATTCAAGCTAAGAAGATTTTTATATTTCTTTCATACATGGAGAAACTCCCAGATTGGTATAATCCAGGATTTATGTTGGCACACCTCATGCCTTCTACTGTAAACATGCCTTCTCAATTCAGAAATGGTGCTTTTTAAAAATAAAATATCAGAGAGGAGTTGGTCGGAATTTCCCATCTCCATATGGAACATATGTTTCAATATCTTTGATACTTAAAGAAATCATGCCTTAAGTTTACCCTCTTTTTGCTGTACTTTTATCTCTTGACTTCCATATCACCATAACTGAAAAAGTCAACCAAACTAATTTATAGAAAAGTGAACAACACCCAAAAAGCCACATATCCAGACTCCATCCACAGGAAAGCAGCATGCTTCATTGACTATTATGGAAGGAGTTTGGACAGGATGATCTTTAAATCCTCTCCCACTCTAACAGTCTGTGTGCTTAGAACTTTAACTCAGCATTAACGGAAAAAGATATGAAAGAGTTATTCCTAGTCCCTGTTCCCAATTCTACTTCTAAAATCTTTGTTAATTTCATTTTTTAAATTCTTTTTATTTATTTTTGCTACTTTAAGTTCCAGGATACATGTGCAGAATGTGCAGGTTTGTTACATAGGTATACGTGTGCCCTGGTGATTTGCTGCACCTATCAACCCATCACCTAGGTTTTAAGCTCTGTATGCATTAGCTAATTGTCCGTATGCTCTCTCTCCTTACTACCCCTCCTGGATTTTGGTCTTTAGCCTGTAGGCCTGGGAAAGCTTGGAGGTTTTTCGAGCCTGGATATAAAGTCATATGACCAAGGTTGCATGTGAAAAATTTCCTCTTGACTTTAACATGGAGAATGTGTTACTGTAGAAAACGACTGCCAATTATAACCCTGGTTTGTGTTATTCCCCTCCCCGTGTCCATGTGTTCTCATTATTCAACTCCCACTTATGAGTGAGAACATGCAGTGTTTGGTTTTCTGTTCCTCTGTTAGTTTGCTGAGGATGATGGCTGCCAGCTTCATCCATGTCACTGCCAAGGACATGATCTCATTCCTTTTTATGGCTGCATAATATTCCATGGGGTGGGGGTGTGTGTGTGTGTGTGTGTGTGTGTGTGTGTGTGTGTGTATTTTTTTAATATTTATGTTTATAGATGTATGACTTGTACCAGTGACATGCACAGAGCTTAAGTGTATAGCAGTTAAGCACTGCTCTGATGAAGATAAGAAGGAATAACACCAGTCCTTGAGAGGCTCCCTCATGCCGCTTCCCAGTCCCTGTCTTCCCAAAGGTGATGTCTAGTTTCTCCTTTATCACCATAGATTAGTTTTATCTATTTTTAAATATTAAAATTTAAAATAACTTAAATATTTGTAAATATGTTGATGGAATTATAACATATACACTCTTATGTCTAGATTTTTTTCGTGCAGTGTACTTCTGTGAGATCCGTCCATGTTGTGGAGTGTAGCAGTAGTTTGTTCTTTTTCATCTCTACTTTATATTCCATTGCACGAGCATATCACAGCATGTCTGACCTTTCTACCGTGAATGGATATTTGGATTGTTTCTCATTTTTGGCTATTGTGAAAAAGCTCTTAAGAACATTCTTGTACGTGTTTGTTTAGTTGGTTGATTTTTTTTTTTTTTTTTTTGGCACATAAGCATTTATTTCTGCTGGGTGCATAGCCAGGAATAGAGTTGTTGGGCCACAGGGTCATATTTAGCTTTAGAAGATATTGTTAAACAGTTTCCCAAAGTGGTGTGGCCTCCAAAACCACACACCTCTTGTTTGCTCCCTACCTCACTGGCCATTCTTTCTCAACGTTTTTTGGCAATCCTTCCTAATATCCCAGTGTTTTAACAAAGAAGTAACCGATTCATATCTACATATCCTTTTGGTCCCATTTTTTAAATCCCTTTTCCCTACTTTATTTTTCTTTATATTGATTATAACCATTTATAATAATGTATAATTTGCCAATGTATTTATTGTCTTTAACCCTGTATATTTTAAGGGATATAAGCTTCATGAGGGCAAAAATTATGTCATTTTTATTCCCTGATGTATTCCCTATATCCAGAACAGTCTCTAGCACATAGCAAGCACTCGATAAATATTTGGTGAATAACTGAGTGATTAACTGAATGGAAGAAATGTTAGAAAAAAATGGTAAGAGGCAGTGGAAAGATATATTCTCCCCCAAAATGTTTAATGAATTACTAGTATGGGCATAGCCCTATTTGAACCTGGACATTCCGAACTTCATATGAATTGCATCATCAGAGTTTAAGTTCCAAAGGCAAGTGTCCTTGAGTTTATGACAGAGTTGAGTGGAGAGGAATCAAATCCTGAAAAACATCTGGCTTTGTTTTTTATGGCAAGTGTCAAGATCCCTCAAAAAAAGCCCTCAAAATAACTTTATAATCACTTTACACTGAAATGTAAACTGAAGAACTGTGCAGTTTGGCAGCCACTGATATCACATCATTTCATCCAGTTCTAACCAGAAGCTTCCCAGGAACACAATAATTGTCGAATCAATAGCTAGGGTATGAAGCTGGAACCAGCTACCAATCTGGCCTAAACCCTGGGATATATAATCAAAGTAGTTGGCAAGCTAGACTGAAATCTCTGTGACCAGAGCAAACAGTTAAACTGAAAATTAGCACAAGGAAAGGCCAAAGTCAACAAGTGTGGTAGTGACTGTCCAAAAAAAAAAGCAGGAAGTGCTTGGCTTTGGCCCAGGGCAGAGCAAGGAAGTAGAGGATAGGTGAGAGGTACAGGCTCACACCAGGTCAAGAACAAGGTAGAGGGCACACAGAATGTTTGGTGGCATTCAGTATTTATTTTGCATTCTGTGTTCTTGGAAAGCCAGGGTGCAGCCTGGGTCTCCCAAAGGCATTTGCAGTGTCAAGCCCCTGATGGCTGAATGCCACCTACAGAAGCAGATTTCTAAAATCTCACTGGAGATCTAAATCAGGAAGACTAGGACCAGAATGAAGTGATGGAGAAGACTTTGTTGGCAGAGCTGAAGACTATTTTCAATTAAGCTGAGTTTATCTCCAAGATTCTTAGCCATTGAGTAGCTTCTTCAAAGGCAATCGTGGTTGGTTGTCCCAAGCTTTCTTCTTAAAGACATTTTGGCCAAAAAAACACCACTACATAAATATTTCTATTCCTAGGTTCCTGACTATATTCTGCCTTATATGACATACTGCTTTTATGCTTCCTTCTAGATTAATTATGAGAAGAGTAGAACCTATTATTTATCCACCTCTAAATCTTCCTCCAAACCACTACCTCCACCTAGTCCAGGGCTTTGAACATTAGAGGAACTCAGTAAACATGGTGGAAATGAATGGAATATCTTTCAAATGTGTGAGGAATTATGCTATACTTAAGGCATATTGAAACTCTGCTGTGGTGTGATTTCTTCCACGCTACGCAGTACAACAGGACCAAACTGGTTTGCCCACACTTCCTGCCCATGTAACTGGAGGTGAAACTTTTGCTCACCTTAAAATATTTGTCATATTGTCTCAATGTCTTTGCCCACAGAATTAATGGAAATGCTTGGATTTATTGATAATAACTATGCTTAAAAATATTTGTGTCATAACATACCCAGATTATGTCCTATATACCCAAAACATCTCTCTGTAATTAAAAGCGTTCTGTTTTGAAAATAAATAAGCATGATGATTCATGCTGGGGCTTGGTAATAATTTGCTACATTTGGTTCAAATTAGCCAGTTTCTTTCAAAGTCATTGAAGAGTGAACTATGAACTGCCATGCAGTAATACTGACCTGGAACTCTCACTTTCCCAAGTCACTTCTTGGCCATAGGTCAGTGGTGACAATTTGGCAGTCTGTTTGAGGAGAAAGCACTGGAAAGAAGTTTTTGTTGTTTATTGTTGTCTTCTTCTCTGCTTTAGCTTTGCCTTTTTCTCTAACACAATTGGCAACTTGTGTGATATCTAGTACTGTCCATTTGAATATAGTCTCCCTTCTGTTTATAATGTTTTCTTCTTTGTAAAGGCATTTCTTTTAGGAGTGCTTACACCTGTATTTCATCAGGAGTATTTGATAAGATGGGAGTGGAGGAGAAGGAGAAATGGGTAGAAAGAAAGCTTGGAGTATTAAGAAAACTCCGAGTTTGTAGAGTCTCACCTTGGTATAAGATGGTTGAGGACACTGAAGAAACTGATGTGGAATGAGTGAGCTTGGCCTGTTTTGGAATTTTAGTAACTGAAGCTTCCTTTCACATGATTGCTGGATGTTTTCGCTTTCAGCTGTATGAAATAAATAGTGCCACCTTTGTTAAACCCCAATAATGAACACTGTGATGGTTAATTTTAGGTGTCAATTTGACTATGCTATAATACTTATATAGTGAGTAAAGTCTAGATTCAAAGTTTAGGTGTTGCTGTGAAGCTGTTTTTAGATGAGATTAATATTTAAATCACACTTTGAATAAAGTAGACTACCCCTCAGAATGTGGGTGGGCCTTGAGCAATCTGTTGAAGGCTTTGAGAGAAAAAGACTGAGGTCTTCCAAATAGGAAGAAATTCTGCTTCCGGGCTGCCTTGGTCTCAAGCTACAGCATCAAGTCCTCTCTCCAGCCTGCTGACCTACCCAGAAATTGGACTTCTTAGCCCCCAAAATCACATGAACCAACTCCTTAAAATTCTCTCTCTCTCTCTCTCCCTTTCCTCTTCTCTCTCTCTCTCACTACACACACACACATTTTATTTGTTGTTCTGTTTCTGTGGAGAATCCTGACTAATACAAAGTTAGTATTGGACTTCTTGAGGCCACCAATGCAGGTATTGCATGCAAGATTAAGATTAAATAAACCTTAGGTTGTTCAGAGCCATTGCCTTAACTCTGAAAGGGTTAAGCCCTTGCCTTAACTCTGAAAGGAAATGTTAATCTATTGAGTATTATTTCTCTGAAATGTCACTTAGACTGAGAAAGTTTTATTTGGAGCCCCTTCATTTCAGAGAAAGTTGCTCAGATTGCCAATATAGTTAGATTTACCTTGACCAGAATGTAATCTACAATAATAGTTACCATACATTGACACCTACTATTCACCAGGTATTTTGCATACATTCTTTCCGATTTTTATAGCAACCCTACAAGATAATATTGTTATACTCATTTTATAGATAAAGAAATTGCCCTAGTAAGTACTTTGCCCAGTGATTTGTCTCAATCACATCAAAAGGTTAGAGAATATAAGTTTAATGAACTGTGAATTAATCACTTAATCACCAACCATTAACTGAAGACATGCTTATATGTGCTGAGTATATACTATGTGTACTATACTATGAAGGATGTATATTTTAGTAAGATTTTCCAAAAGCACAAAAACTATCTGATCAACTCTCAATCCTTCAGAAAAATTAAGCATTACCATAAAGTTATAGTTATTTTTCCAGCTGCTTCCATTAAAGACCTCCAGTCTTTTACAGCGAACTGCCTAGTTGACATCTCCACTTGATTATATGATATATTAAATCTCAGATTTAACTCGTCCCTAGTCTCTTTCCTTTCCCTATATGCCACCTCCAATCAATCAGCCAGTCAGTCCTCCAAAGATGCCTGAGTCAGACCACAACTCATTATTTCTCCTGATAGAATTTTAACCCAAACCACCACCTCACTCATTAAGATTGCCATAAAAGCCTCCTAACTTGTCTTCTTGCTTTCATTGTTATTCTCTGCTTCTAGAAGTCAGAATGATCTCTCAAAACATAAATTAGTTTACGTTTACCCCGCTTCCCACTTCTCTGTCTTACAATTCTGTGCACTTGCAGTAAAAATCTAAACCACCTCTTCTTATAGCCAATAAGGTTTTGTGTAATACAACCCCTGTCTTTCTTTGGATCACCTTTAATTACTCTCCAACTTGTTCACAATACTTGAGCCACACTGCCTTTCTTCCTGTCCCCATACATGGCCATCTCTTTCATGATTCACTTGCTTCCCTCTCCTTAAAACACTCTTTCCTATCTATCAGTCTATCCTTTCCTCATTTGGTTCCATCTAAAATGCCAACTCTCCATAAATGCTTTTTGTAATCACTCTACCTAGACTAGCCACCAGTGTGACCACTATACGCTATCTCTTGCTCTCTCCTCACCTTCTCCTGTTGTTAATGTTTCCTCTTGTTTTCTGCCCTGTTGCTTACTGTTACATGAAATCATGTTTTTTGTCTGTATAATTGCATTAGACTGTAAGGGGCTTTGCTAGTCTTGTCTACAATTCTGAGAACAATGTCTGAAGAATGAGTTATTCTTTGATGTATTTTGAATGAATGAATGAAAGTGCCAGAATGTTTCACCTAAGCAGGCATTGCTTCACTCCAGAGTGGGAACTTGTGTTTTTGGTTGGTTGGTTGGTTTGGTTTCTGATTCTTGCCCCCTATGTTAAATGGACCACAATCTCTTATCTAATGTTTGTCATACTTTTTTTGTTTTTGGTATTTCTCCAATTTGGACATAGTTTCGTGTGATTCACATTTTTTATTCAAGATATTAAACACATACCAAAGAAAAATTTAAGAAATATTTATGTAAGAAGGGTGTTTGTTTTTTACTATTTATAACATTTCCCAAAGGAAACCAATCCATCTGCTGAAGTATTGATGTCTTTCCAGTTATGTCAGAAGCAGCTGCTGTTTTTCTGTAAAATTTATTAGGAAACTATTTATTTGATCTCTCTAGAATCTAAAACTATGGAAAAGTCAGCTTCCTTTGCTTAGCTACCAAAAATGGAAAACCACATACAATTTATATTGAACAGTGTGTAAGATTACATTCTACTAGGATTTTCAAACCTTCTCCAAATGAACTATGAAATGAGAGTACACCACAGACCTTGAGAATCTTCCTGACTGACAAAAAAATATTCCATAGTTCAGTTGAAATATAGTCTGTTGGCTGGGCATGGTGGCTTATGCCTGTAATTTCAGCACTTTGGGAGGTAAAGGTCGGTGGATCACCTGAGGTCAGGAGTTTGAGACCAGCCTGGCCAACACAGTGAAACCATCTCTACTAAATATACAAAAATTAGCTGGGCATGATGATCAATGCCTGTAATCCCAGCTACCCAGGAGGCTGAGGCAAGAGAATCGTTTGAACCCAGGAGGTGGAGTTTGCAGTGAGTGAGATCACACCATTGCACTCCAGCCCAGCAGTAAGAGCAAAACTCTGTCTCAAAAAAAAAAAAAAAAAAAAAGGAAATATAGTCTGTCTTGCTGTTCAGTCTCCATGGTGATCAACAGGAAGCATGGCTGTACTTGTACTGAACTAATCAATTTCCCTGAAAATTGTATTATTTTGTAGACTTGGCAAATGTATTACTTAATCTTGGTTTTATTTTTTCTTACATAACTGAAGTTATCTTAATTAATTGTATTAATAATATTTAAACAATGATTCTTTGAGCCTGTTTGGTTGAATTGTTTTCTTTCTTCCTTTTTTTGTTCTTTTGGATTTCACATGAGCTCTCAGTTAAGTAACTAGGGTTTGAAAAAAACTCTCCTAGATGGTGAGAATATATAAGAGAATATATAAAATTCAATCTTGAACCATATTTTCCAACAAGACATTCTATGATTCCATTTTGTGCTCTTGCCTGGCAGTGGAAATTTCTCTCTCTTTCAATCCCTGTGTATGTGTGTATATTAAAAAATATATATAATGCTTATATATAAATAATTATATTTATTATATATGATATATTATAAGCATATAATATACAAATATATAACTCAGTATTCTATTACATATAATATATAAATATATAATTTTCTATTGTATAATATATCAAATATATAAAAATATTATCTATATAAAACATATGTATAGTCAGCCCTCCATATGCATGCGTTCCTTATTTGTGGATTCAAACAGCCAAGGATGAAAAATATTTTGGAAAAAATGATGGTTGTGTATGTATTACATACAGACTTTTTTTCTTGTCATTCTTTCCTAAACAATACCGTATAATACCTATTTATACAGCATTTACATTGTATTAGATATCATAAGTAATCTAGAGGTGATTTAAAGTGTATGGGAGGATGTGTGTAATTTATATGCAAATACTATGCTATTTTCTATGTGGAACCTGAGAATCCATGGATTTTAATATCCACAGTGCAGGGACTCTGGAACCAACCCTTCGTGGACATGCAAAGAGATGATGTGACATGTAATTATACACATAATGTAGCATATATAATTGTACTATATTATGTAGTATATAAAGTATATATATTCATACGCTATCATATATAATTATATTATATTTGTTATATATTACATAATTATATATAAATATTATTATACATATTTACTCTATAAGCCAGTCATACGCCTCAGAATCATATTATTATCATAGGGCCATGCTGGCCCCTCTCTTAATTTCTTGTATGCATTCATTTCTTTTTATTTCTTTTCCCACTTCTTGCTCCAATCCTCCTCCACAGAATAGGCAAGAATTCTATGTGCTTAATATATATCATTTCGCATGTTTTTACAAAATATGTAAAACTTCGTATTGTTTATTTTACAAAGATGTATTTTATGTGCATGAATTTTAAATTTATGCTAATACAAGTATTTACAGATTCCATTCCTGTTACTTTTTCTTCTATTTAAAAAGTGAGACATAGATTTTTAGCATCCACTCATATACTCTGTCACTGTTTCTACTGTATAGTTCTTTACAGTGGGAATGCTCTATTTTCAATCTTTTTCTTTCCCACCGGAATGGACACTAAGATTATCTCTAATTTCCACCACTAAAAGCAACACTATGATGAGCTTCCTTGAAAATGTGACCTCAGGATACTGTGTGAGAACTTCTTCTTGTGGATTATCCAGAAGTGTAATTGCTGAGTCATAAAGTATGGGGATATTTACTAGGACTAAGCACTGCTAGACTGATCTCTGCAACTGTTTCTACTCTCCCAGGAAGATGTCACAATATTCCCATCATTATTTGGCAATGCCCAGCTTCTCATTTTTTGCCAGTTTAACATGTGTAAAGTAATGTCTCATTATTGATTAATTTACATTTCTGTGACTACTAATGAGTTTGAGAGCAGTTTTTCACATGTTTGCTAGCCTTTTGGATTTTCTCTTTTGTAAATTACCCAATCATACCCTTAGCACATTTTTTGATTGGGGATCTCTGTCTTCTTGTTGTTGTTGATTTGCAAGTGTCACTTATGTTAAATATTGGTCTTTCATGGTTTTAGATATTTAAACATCTCTCAGTCTGTAACCTGTCTATAAACTTTATCCATGACATACTTCATTTAATAGAAAGACCTAATTATGATGTACTCAAGTTCATCAGTTATTTTATTCAGAATTTATTAATTTTAAGTGAAAATACTGTTTAAGACTATTTTCCTTCAATCTTAGGTAACAAGGGCATTCTTTTTTATTTTCTGGTATAAACTTTGTAGTTTTCATTTTAACATTTGGTTCTGAATTCATTTTGCATTTACCGTTAAAAGGGGTCTAGTTTTATTATTTGACACATTGCAAGCCAGTTTTCTTAGCACCATTCACTACATTATTTGTTCTTTCCCCATCAGTTTGCAGGGCTGTCTTTGCTGTTTATACATGGGTCTGTGTCTCAGAGCTCTATGGTCTGGGAAATTATTTTTATTACTATCTTTAGTATGTCTTATAACTGGTAGGGCATTTCTTATGGCACTTATTTCTTAGGGCACTCCGTCTATAGTCCTTTTTTCTGAGATGTTAGAATACAGTGTTTTTTAGTTTCTTCAACGATCCATATAAAGGTTTTACTGGGTTTATATTGAATTTATAAATAAATGTGGATTGATTAGTATCTTTAGACTACTAAGTACTCAAATCGAATATTATAAAATGCCTCTAAATTTGTTCAGGTCATTTTCTAGGAAACTTGCATATTCTTTGGCCTCTTAATGTCTGATAACTTTTTTATTGAGAGAAATATCTTTTTAAATTTTATTTTTGTATTTGATTACCACTAAGGAAAAAAATGCGCTCTTTAATTTTTAAAGTAATCTTTAATCCAGCAAGCACCTTGAACTTTTAATAGTTTCTTTTATGCATCCATTTCTTTTTATTTTAAAAGAACAGAATGTTCTTTAAAAGAACAGTCTGCACTTCTGTTGCTTTTTCTAGGTAGTTGATTATATCACTTGTAAAATGTTAGTTTTCTCTCTTGTCTTCCAGTCCTTGAATTTCTTTTTTTTTTCTTTTCTTTTTTTTCTTTTTTCTTTTCTTTTTTTTTTTTCTTTTGGCTTTCCTAGTTATATTTACCAGCATGTACAGTACTAGGTGAAATAGTAACACTGTTTGAGGTCATCCTTGTCTTATTCCTAGTCTTTAATGGAATACACTAAGATTTTTTTCATTAACTACAATGAAAGAAACCTCAGTGCATTCCGTTGAAGACTAGTAATAGTCTGGTACATATTTTTACAAAGCTCAGGAATTTCCTGGCTGTTCTTTTTTTTTTTTAATAATGATAATAAACTGTTAAAGCATCTTTATTTATTTTGGGGATCAACACTACAATAGGCTTATAAAATAATTTGAGCACCACTACTTCTTTCCTATGATTAGGAACAACATATGTAAGATAGAAGTTAAATGGAAAATCAGGGTTCCTTTCCAATATGGGAAGTTTAGGCTCTCTAGAGAGAAAAATACTGTACTTCATTTCCAGCCAGAAAAAAAAAAAAAAAAAATGTGTCTTGTTCAAATCCAGCATTGGATCTTATCTGGTGTCTTCTACCTTGATAGTAGGGTGCCTGGTTTTTTTCAACCATTGTTTCACATAAACCAGGAAGACTCATGCTAAAAGAAGCATCTGCTATTATAAATTGTTCAAACTCAGTTTGAGTTTTCAGAGTTGAAACGGTAGGAAGGGATTCGAAAGCCATTTCTTGCTGAGGTCACTGTTTTTGCTTCATTGTTGCCTGAACTTAATTACATTAAGGCCAAAGCCAAGAAGTAGAGGTGGGGCATGCAAGGAGAAAGAGTATGGTAAGATATACCTAGTAAAATACCTTCGGGAAATGACGGAGATGGCCGCAATGGTTTCCTTGGCTTGACTCAACTTCAGACAGGCTTCCTCCTAACTCTAGGCCCTGATCTCCATTTTCTTGGAACATTTGCTTTAGATCTTGTAACCGTAAGTTCTTTCTCTGGCTGTAAGCTTTATAATAAAAACTTACAGTTTATTCAACTTGCCTCCCAGACCAACTTGAGATGGCAAAGGGGAGAAGTTGGCGTTTACCATTTTAGTGAAGCTTAGAGGTTTTTAGTGGAGCTTAGGTTTTAAAAATGGCAGGAGGCTTTTTTTTTTTTTTTTTTTTTTTTTTTTTTTTTTTTGAGACAGAGTTCCGCTCTTGTTACTCAGGCGGGAGTGTGATGGCGCGATCTCGGCTCACTGCAACCTCCGCCTCCTGGGTTCAGGCAATTCTCCTGCCTCAGCCTCCTGAGTAGCTGGGATTACAGGCACACGCCACCATGCCCAGCTAATTTTTTGTATTTTTAGTCGAGACGGGTTTTCACCACGTTGACCAGGATGGTCTCGATCTCTTGACCTTGTGATCCACCCGCCTCGACCTCCCAAAGTGCTGGGATTACAGGCTTGAGCCACCGCGGGCAGGCAGGAGGCTTTTTTAAAAGAATTATGTCTCAAACTGAAATGTAATCATCAAGGAAGATATTAGCACATCTCCCCTTCTCTGTGGGAAGGTAGGAGCCTAAGTTCAGTGAATGCCTTGCTCCAAGCTGCAAAACTACCTCCTGTCATAAAGATATGGGAAATGTATTTTTCTGTCAGATAAAGTTAATTAGCAAACACAGATGATCTATGACTTCCCTCAACATCTTCCAATACTTTTCCTCTAGCTCACCACAGAATTTGAAAGCCCTCCCGCCCTTTGTTTCAATAGTGTGGAGCTCAAACTGAGTTCTGGTCTCTCTACTCGATTGCAATAGTCTTGATAAAGTCTTTCTTGACTGCTTAAGTTTGCTCAGTGCAAGTTTTGCTTTGATGGAAGCAAAAATAATTGAATAAATATGTTTGCATGAAAGTGTTTTGGTTAAATCTTATAAATTCCCAGTGCGTCATTAAGAGCAGGAGGATACAGTTAGTAAGGTCTCATGAAAGGCAAGGAACACTTGAATAATGCTAATTGTTATTAACAACGTTTGTTCATAAAAGTAACATGTTTTGAGTTATTGCACCATTAGTGGGGTTGGTTTGACTTAATGGAGGGAATTTATGGAATGAGCAATTGGCTGGAATAAGGTAGAAGTCAAAAGGCAAAGACATTCATTTGTTGGGTGATGTTCTCTTCCTCTGTTGTTTCCCACAGATAAAATCAAGAACTAGATGGTTCAGGTATATTTTAGCATGGCACTAATGAGGCCAAAATCAAAACTTAAGACACTTTAAAAGGTTTTGTTTGTTTCGTGACTACTGCCAACCATTGCCCTATTAGGAATTGTAATTTTCATCAAGTATTTACTAAATTAATACCTACATAAACCAGGTGCTTAATAACACAAAGAACCATATATCATAACCCTGCCCCTGTCAAAGCTGAGAAGTCTGTGAGAAAGACTGAGGAACGTATAGACCGTGCCACTCTGCTTTCAGAGATGGTCTTCCAGATTTGTTTTGATAATACCCAGGATCCAATTTTCCAGTATTTCCAGATTCCACTTTGTGATACTGAGGTTCCAGAAAGAAGCCCAAAGATTGTTAGGATTCCAGTAATTCTGAGGATAAAGCTCAACATTTAGATTCTAGTTTCAAAAGATCATGGTAAGGCATGTTAAATCCCTGTGCTCACCCAAATCTGCACCCTGTACATGACAAAATGAAGTAAAATCTTCTTTCCCATGAGCCTTTTTCAATCAGAGTTTTCTCTCCCTTGTGACAATCTACAGAGGGATGTGTGTTAATTGACAGTGATGTTCAGGTGAATTTGGGGGTGCCCGTCTTCCTTTAAGACTAGGCTGCCATCTGATGTCTTGATATTTTCTCTGCTTAAGTTGATCTCCTCTCCCTTCCTCTGGGTACTCCTATCCTCTAGGTAATTTCATTTACATCACAGTGGAAGTGGGAAAGGCAGGGGTGAGGCCCAAGAAAGAGTTTCTCTAGGTCAGTGCCAGTGCTGCTAAGGCAATAAGTCCAGGAGGGATTTCTCAATACCCAAAGGATTTGATCATGCCCATCGCCCACACTTACGTCAAGTTGCCAGACCTGCAGATGGAACTTGGCATCATTCCTCGAAATGGCTCATAGTGTTCACTAAGCATGAATGAGAAAGGAGATGAGGTGGCGATCAATCCTATTGAAAAGAGGGAAAACAAACAAGTGTGTTTGTTTAAATATTATTCCTATAAAATCTGACAGTCTCTTGTTTCATTGAGCTTCAGTAACAGGTGCACATAAAAGAACTTTGTAAAATATTGGGCTTACATATTGAAGGTAAATGTTTCAGTCTGTTTATGCTGCTATAACAAAATACCAAATATCACAGATTAGGTCATTTGTAAAGAACAGAAGTTTATTTCTTATAGTTCTAGGGGTTAGGGAATCTAAGATCAAATCTGGTGTTTAGTGAGGGCTGATCTCTGCTTCCAAGATGCTATCTTGTTACTGGATTCTTACATGGTAGAAGGCAAAAGGACAAGTGAGCCTGATGTTCTTTTAAAAAGGTCTTAATCTCCTGCACTAGGGCTCCACCCTCACGACTTAATCTCTGCCTCTTAATGCTACCACATTGAACATTAAGTTGCAGCACATAAATTTTGGAGGAGACATAAACATTCAAAACACAGTGGAAAGCTTACTTTTACCTTGTGTTTATTTCACAGCCCTCACTTGTCATTAATTCTCAGCAATTGTCTTTGCTCCACATTGCGGGTGGGAATACAAAGAGAGAAAAGATAAATTTAACAACACTGTAAGGTTCAAGCAAGTGATAATTTTCTTCACGTTCACTACCTCTCATTCAGCTACTTTTGCAACAAATATTTGGTGATTCTTGATTCTGTGTAAAGCACTGCTGTCTTGACAATAGTGTAATATTTATCTGTTGAGTCTGATTTTTTAGTTACATGTTACTTTTGCTTTTCTTTTCCCACTGCCAATCCCCTCAGAAACCTCAACATAGAAGGTTAAGGGATGTCTTCCCATAGTCACACAATAAGTCAGATGCATGCTTGGAATTTGAACTCTGCTCCCATGACTCTTTTTTCTACCAGTTCATGCTGCTGCTAACTGTGATCGTAGATCATCAAAACTCTGTAGCTCTTCGAACACTTCCATCCACACTAACGAATTTGGCTATAGTTTTTTTTCCTTGTTTTCTTTTTCTTTCTCCATCCCATTCTTTCTTCTCTTTTTATTTTTTTTTATTTTTTTTTTAGTGTGAATATTACTTTTTTAAAAAATTATACTTTGGGCTCTGGGGTACATGTGCACATCCTGCATCTTGCAGGATTGTTGCTAGGTACATACATGCCATGCTGGTTTGCTTTCTCCATCCCCCACCCCACCCCTGCCCTCAGCCCCACAGTCGCCTACATCAGGCATTTCTTCCAGTGTTATCCCTCCCCATCCTCCCCACCGCCATGGTCCCTCCCCTCCACCTCCCCACCTATCCTAGTGAGTGTTGTTCCCTTCCCTGTGCCTGAGTGTTCTCATTGTTCATCACCTATGAGTGAAAACATGCAGTGTTTGGTTTTCTGTTTATGTGTCAGTTTGCTGAGAATGATGGTTTCTAGATTCATCTATGTCTCTACAAAGGATATGAACTCGTCATTTTTTATGGCTGCATAGTATTCCATGGTGTGTATGTGCCACATTTTCTTTGTCCAGTCTATCATTGATGGGCATTTGGGTTGGTTCTAAGGCTTTGCTATTGTAAACAGTACTGCAAGGAACATTCATGTACATGTGTCTTTATAACAGAACAACTTATAATCCTTTGGGTATATACCCAGTAATGGGATTGCTGGGTCAAATAGTATTTCTATTTCTAGATCCTTGAGGAATTGCCACACTGTCTTCCGTAGTAGTTGAACAAATTTACACTCCCACCTACAGTGTAAAAGTGTTCCTATTTCTCCACATCCTTTCCAGCATCTGTTGTCTCCAGATTTTTTGATGATTGCCATTCGAACTGGCATGAGATGGTATCTCAATGTGGTTTTGATTTGCATTTCTCTAATGATCAGTGATGATGAGCATTTATTCCATATGTTTGTTAGCTGCATAAATGTCTTCTTTTGAAAAGTGTCTGTACATATATTTTGCCCACTTTTGGATTGGTTTGTCTGTTTTTTTTTTTTTTTCTTGTAAATCTGCTTTAGTTCTTTGTAGATTCTGGATATTAGCCCTTTGTCAGATGGGTAGATTGCAAAAATTTTTTCCCATTCTGTTGGTTGCTGGTTCACTCACATGATTGTTTCTTTTGCTGTGCAGAAACTCTTAAGTTTAATTAGATCCCATTTATCCCTTTTGGCTTTTGTTGCCATTGCTTTTGGTGTTTTAGTCATGAATTCCTTGCCTGTGCTTGCCTATGCCTGAAGAGTGTTGCCTATGTTTTCTTCTAGGGTTTTTATGATGTTAGTTCTTATGTTTAAGTCTTTAATCCATCTGGAGTTAATTTTTGTATAATGTGTCAGGAAGGGGTCCAGTTTCTGCTTTCTGCACATAGCTAGCCAGTTTTCCCAACACCACTTATTAAACAGGGAATCTGTTCCTCATTGCTTGTTTTTGTCCAGTTTGTCAAAGATCAGATGGTTGTAGATCTGTGGCATTGCCTCTGAGGCATCTGTTCTGTTCCATTGGTCTCTATCTCTGCTTTGGTACCAGTACCATGCTGTTTTGATTACTGTAGCCTTGTAGTATAGTTTGAAGTCAGGTAGCATGATGCCTCCATCTTTGTTCTTTTTGCTTTGGATTGTCTTGGCTATGTGGGCTCTCTTTTGGTTCCATATGAAGTTTAAAGTGGTTTTTTCCAGTTCTCTGAAGAAGGTCAGTGATAGCTTGATGGAGATAGCATTGAATCTATAAATTACTTTTGGCAGTTTGGCCATTTTCACAATATTGATTATTCCTAAACATGAGCGTGGAATGTTTTTCTATCTATTTGTGTCCTCTCTGATTTCCTTGAGCAGCGGTTTGTAGTTCTTCTTGAAGATATCTTTTACATCCTGTGTTAGTTGTATTCCTAGGTATTTTATTCTCTTTGTAGCAGTTGTGAATGGGCATTCACTCATGATTTGCCTCTCTGTTTGTCTGTTGTTAATGTAGAGGAATGCTTGTGATTTTTGCGCATTGATTTTGTATCCTGATACTTTGCTGAGGTTGCTTATCAGCTTAAGGAGGTTTTGGGCTGACATGATGGAGTCTTCTAAATATAATATCATGTCGTCTGCAAATAGGGACAGTTTGACTTCTTCTTTTCCTAATTGAATGCCCTTTATTTCTTTTTCTTGCCTAATTGCTCTGGCTAGAACTTCCAATACTATATTGAATAGGAATGGTGAGAGACTGCATCCTTGTCTAGTGCCAGTTTTTAAAGGGAATGCTTCCAGTTTTTGCCCATTCAGTATGATAAGGGCTGTGGGCTTGTCATAAATAGCTTTTATTATTTTGAAATATGTTCCATTGATATCTAGTTTATTGAGAGTTTTTAGTATAAAGGGCTATTGAATTTTGTTGAAGGCTTTCTCTGCATCTATTGGGATAATCCTGTGGATTTTGTCTTTGGTTCTGTTTATGTGGTGGATTAAGTTTACAGATTTGCATATGTTAAACCAGCTTTGCATCCCCAGAATGAAGCCTACTTGATAGTGATGGATAAGCTTTTTGATGTGCTGTTGGATTCGGTTTGCCAGTATTTTACTGTAGATTTTTGTTCATCATGGATATTGGCCTGTAGTTTTCTTTTTAGTTGTGTCTTTGCCAGGTTTTGGTATCAGGATGATGTTGATCTCACAGAAAGAGTTAGGGACGTTTCCTTCTTTTTGTATTGTCTGGAATAGTTCCAATAGGAATGGTACCAGCTCCTTTTTGTACGTCTGGTAGAATTTGTCTGTAAACCCATCTGGACCTGAACTTTTTTGGTTAGTAGGCTATTAATTGCTGCCTTGACTTCAGACCTTGTTGTTGGTCTAGTCAGGGTTACAACTTCTTCCTGGCTTAGTCTTGGGAATGCGCAAGAGTCTGGGAATTTATCATTTCTTCCAGATTTACTGGTTTATGTGCATAGAGCTCTTTGTGTTAATCTCTGATGGTGGTTTGTATTTCTGAGGAATCAGTGGTGATCTCCTCCTTATCATTTTTTATTGCAACTATTCGATTCTTCTCTCTTTTCTTATTAGTCTAGCTATCTATTTTGTTGATCTTTTCAAAAAAACAGCTCTTGGATTTATTGATTTTTTGAATTTTTTTTGTGTCTCTATCTCCTTCAGTTCTGCTCTGATCTTAGTTATTTCTTGTCTTCTGCTTGCTTTTGAGGTTTTTTTTTTTTTTTTTTTTTTTTTTATCGTGCTCCTTTAGCTCTTTGCATTTTGATAATAGTGTGTTGATTTTATTTTTCCTTTACTTGTGAAGCTTAGTTTGGCTGGATATGAAATTCTGGGTTGAAAATTCTTTAAGGATGTCAAATATTGGCCCCCAGTCCCTGCTAGCTTGTAGGGTTTCGGTCAAGAGATCCACTATGAGTTGGATGATCTTTCCTTTGTGGGGGACTCGACCTTTCTCTCTGGCTGCCCTTAGGATTTTTTCCTTCATTTCAACCCTAGTGAATCTGACAATTATGTGCCTTGGGGTTGCTCTTGTTGAGGAGTATGTTTATGGTGTTCTCTGTATTTCCTGGACTTGAATGTTGGCCTTGTTAGGTTTGGGAAGTTCTCTTGGATAATATCCTGAAGGGTGTTTTCCAGCTTGGGTTCATTCTCCCCATCACATTCAGGTATGCGGATCAATCATAGATTGCCTTGCGACGTTCTCATGCTGTGTTTTTCAGCTACATCAAGTCATTCTAGTTAGCATTTCATCTAACTTTTTTTTTCAAGGTTCTTAGTTTCTTTGCATTGGTTTAGAACGTGATCTTTTAACTCAGGGAAGTTTGTTATTACCCACCTTCTGAAGCCTGCTTCTGTCAATTTGTCAAACTCATTCTCTGTCTTGTTTTGTTCCCTTGATGGTGAGGAGTTGTGATCCCTGGGAGGAGAGGAGGTGTTCTGGTCTTTGATGGTTTCATCCTTTTTGAACTGGATTCTTTCTTTCTTCATGGATTTATCTCCCTTTGATCTTTGAAGTCAGTGATTTTAGGAGGAATCTCTGAGTGGATGTCCTTTCTGTTGTAGTTGGAGCTATATCTTTTTTGGCTTGTAGAGGTGTTGCTGGGCTGCCTCAGATTCGGTCAGGTTGCTGGGTGAGTGGTCTTCCCCTGGAGTTTGTTTATGCATGTGAGATTAGCCCTGCCTTCCTGATGGCCTCTCTCCTTCCTCGAGCTCAGTCTTCCCAGTTGGGGGTCAAACTGGTGTATACACTGCAAAGCTCTAGAGCATGGGCTTCAGCCTGAGTTTTGTGGGGATGGAGCCTGCCAGGCTTTATGACCTGTTTCCCTGCTTTCAACTCTGCCTTTTTCTGTGGGATGGGTAGTTCCATCCAGCTTGTGTGATTCCAAACTTCTGCCCAGGTCTGTGCTGACAACTGGCAGCACCAGGCGGGAGCCATAGCTCAGATTTGCATTGACAACCCACTGTGCCCCTCAGTCCGGTGGGGTTCTTATGGACCATGGGTTGCAGGAGGGATGAGGGAAGCACAGGATCTGAATCCAAGCACTGAGGGGGTGAGGTCCACAACCCTCCGAGCCAGCTACACGTTCCAGGTGGGGATGCAACCTGCCCTGTCTCAGTTTGCCCTCCTGGGCTGCTCTAGCCCTGCTTCAGCTCACCCTTCCCTGGGCTATTTTCAATGTCCTACCAGTCCCACTGAAATGAACCTGGCACCTCACTTGGAATTGTGAAGTCCTCTAGCCCTCTATGTCTGATTCACTGGGAGCTGCATTCCAGTGTTGCCTCCTCTTGGCCATCTTGGCACACCTCCTCTTTTTATTTTAGATAAAAATCATTTGTATGTTTTCAGCCAAATTATGAAAAACCATCATATAAAGCAATCTATATGATTCACAAGTTCAGAAAAAAATCGAATCTACTCAGAACCTTATTATGACAATATTCTCTAATAGTCATGATTTATTGCTATACATATTGTGCTTAACATATTACAAAATAGTTTCACACACTTCACTGAGAACCTCACATAGCCCTTTAGCAGCATTAATTCTCTGCATTTTTCAGGACATTAAATAGACAGTTTAGTGACTGAAGATCTAAGATTATACAAGTCATATTTGACAAATCCAAGTCTCATACTATTAATGTATTTCCCAGAACAACCTTCTTTAAAAGAAATTTGAATTTATTAGGCAAAACTAAATTTGTTTATCTATCACACAAAGCTCCCCTCACTGTCCAGATAATAAAGTGCAAATTTGTTAAAATGGTTTTAACATTCATGTAACTTTTGTGCTCAGAGAAGTGAAAATTAATTCAGTGGCTCAAGTAGAAACAAACCATATGACTTGAATGTCCATGGATTCACCAAAAAACTTAGGCACCGGGATCAAGTAGTGTCACCAAGCCTCTACCTTTCCCTTTGTCTTGCTCTCTCTCACTTCATTCTTAAATTCTACTTTCCTCTGTGTGTCTGCCTTACTTGGCCAAAAACTTTAGGCCAGGAAAGGTACTTAAAATGATTCATACAATTCGAGAATCCAGAGGAAGAAAGATCTCGTATCCCAAGGCTCCAGCAGGCCTAGTTTGGGTCATGTGCCTTAAACTAATCACTATAACAAGGAGGCTATAACACTAGATGAGGCAGCTTTAGTCATTACCTTCCCTAAGAGGTTGAAAAAAGAAAAGGCCAACCAAGATTACAAGGAGTTGGGATATGTGGTTTCCCAAAGAAAACCAGGGTTAAATTATCCCTTGAAGAGGGAAGAGATATTGGTGAGATTTTTTTAAAAAGTACACCACCCATGGCATATACATCTTACCATGATTGACTTGACTACTCTTAGTCTCTTGCAGAACTACTCCTTTACTCCATTCACCAGACAACTTGTAGTCTTTGGAATGTGCTTGTTGTTTTCAGGCCTTTGTGCCTTTGCAAGCACTTTTCTCTCTGTTTGAAATGTCTTGTTGACTAAGTTTTATTTCCTTTAAAAATACAACTAAATATCTTTTATGAGAGGCCTTTGCTGACTTGCATTTCATCTCCTTACTTTCTCCTTTGTGCCACTTTATAATATTTAGTATTTACCTAATCTTTTTGCCCAATAACCTGGGGCAGTACTATTGGATCCCAAAATTGTAGGATAGGTGCGAAGTAAGTATTCAAAACATTATGTCATTAATAAATGTTGAGTGAATAAAAAAATGAATTGGTAAGTTTTTCCAAGAATAGTATATAAAGCTTATGATTTTTCCTAGCTGTCAGGATCATCCCTCAACTCATCCCTTCATTCCTTCAACCTTCTCCTCAACATATGCACACAAAAATACATACGTGTAACAGTACTCTTGTTATTAATAACAATAAATAAAACCATAAGCAGTTAAAGTAGTGATATGATTTTGCTGTATTACCACCCGAATCTCATCTTGAGTTGTAGCTACCATAATTCCCATGTGTTGTGAGAGGGACCCATTGGTGATAACTGAATCATGAATCATGGGGGCGGATTCCCCGATACTGTTCTCATGGTAGTGAATAAGTCTCATGAGATCTGATGGTTTTATAAGGTGAAAACACTTTCACTTGACTATCATTCTCTCTCTTGTCTATTGCCATGTAAGACATGCCTTTTGCCTTCCACCATGATTGTGAGGCCTGTCCAGCCATGTAGAACTGTGAGTCCATTACATCTCTTTTTCTTTATAAATTACCCAGTCTCAGGTGTTTCTTTATCAGCAGTATGAGAACAGACTAATACAGTAAATTGGTACCAGTAGAGTGTGGCACTGCTGAAAAGATAACGGGAAAAATGTGGAAGCAACTTTGGAACTGGGTAACAGGCAGAGGTTAGAATAGTTTGGAAGACTCAGAAGAAGACAGGAAAGTGTGGGAAAGTTTGGAACTTCCTAAAGATTTGTTGAAGGGCTTAACCAAAATGCTGATAATGATATGGACAATGAAATCCAGGCAGAGGTGGTCTCAGATGGAGATGAGCAACTGATTGGGAACTAGAGTAAAAGTGACTCTTGCTATGTTTTAACAAAGAGACTAGCAGCATTTTAGCTCTGCCCTCAAGATTTGTGGAACTTTGAACTTGAGGGAGATGATTTAGGGTTTCTGGTGGAAGAAATTTCTAAGCAGCAGAGCATTCAAGAGGTGACATAGGTGCTGTTAAAGGCATTCTGTTTTAAATGGGAAACAAAGCATAAAAGTTTGGAAAATTTGCAACCTGACTATGCAGTCGAAAAGAAAAATCCATTTTCTGAGGAGAAATTCAAGCTGGCTACAGAAATTTGCATAATTAACAAGGAGCCAAATGTTAATTGCTAAGACAATGGGGAAAATATCTCCAGGACATGTCAGAGACTTTTGTGGCAGCCCCTCTCATCAGAGGCCCAGAGGCTTAGAAAGAAAAGATGGTTTCCTGTGCCAGGGCCAGGGCCCCCCTGCTGTGTGCAGCCTAGAAACTTGATGCCCTGCACCCCAGATGCTCTAGCTATGGCTAAAAGGGATGAAGGTGAAGCTAGGGCCATGGTTTCAGAAAGTGCAAGCCACAAGCCTGGCTGCTTGCATGTGGTATTGAGCCTGCCAAGTGAGCAGAAGTCAAGAACTGAGGTTTGGAAATATCTGACTAGATTTCAGAGGTTGTATGGAATCAACTGGATGTCCAGGCAGAAGTTTGAGAACCTCTAAGACCTCTCACGGAGAACCTCCGCTGGAGCAGTGTGAAAGGGAAATGTGGGATTGAAGCCCCAACACAGAGTCCCCACTGGGGCACTTCCTAGTGGAGCTGTGAGAAGACAGCCATTGTCCTCCAGACTCCAGAATGGTAGATTTACTGACAGATTGTGCCATGAAACTAGAAAAGCCACAGACACAATGCCTACCTGTGAAAGTGTCCAGCAGCAGGGGCTGTACCCTTCAAAGCCAAGCCACAGGGGCAGAGCTGCTCAAGACCAGGGGAACCTACCTCTTGTATCAGCATGACCTAATGCAAGACATGGAGTCAAAGGAGATCATTTGGAGTTTTAAGATTTGACTGCCTGCTGGGTTTTGGACTTGCATGGGGCCTGTAGCCCCTTTGTACTGGCCAATTTCTCCCATTTTGAATGGCTATACTTACCCAATGCCTGTATCCCTACTGTAGCTAGAAAGTAACTAACTTACTTTTAATTTTACAGGCTCCTAGGTGGAAGGCACTTGCCATATCTCGGATGAGACTTTGTTAAGAAGGCGTGATTGGTTTTTGAAATGTGAGGACATGAGATTTGGGAGGGGGAAGGGCGGAATGATATGATTTGGCTGTGTCCTCACCCAAATCTTATCTTGAATTATAGTTCTTATAATTTCCACGTGTTGTGGGAGGGAATCAGTGGGAGATAACTGAATTGTGGGGATAGTTTTCCCATACTATTCTCATGGTAGCAAATAAATCTCACAAGATCTAATGGTTTTATATGAGGAAACGCCTTTTGCTTGATTCTCATTCTCTTTCTTGTATGCTGCCATGTAAGTTGTGCCTTTTGCCTTCCACCATTATTGTGAGGCCCTCCTCAGCTATGTGGAACTGTGAGTCTATTAATCCTTAATCCTGTGTAAATTATCCAGTTTGGGGTATTTCTTTATCAATAGCGTGAGAAAGGACCAATACAAGCAGTAGTTATTTTCTTTCATTTCCCAAGAATCCACATTATAAATAACAAGAACATTTTTTCCACAAAGCCACAATCTCAACATTGATATATTTCCCATAAAAAATTACAGTAGCCCTCATTCTCCAGATGTGAACTTTTACTTGGGTGGGTTTTTGCATATTTTTGATTCTTGAGGCAAGAGATAGTTTCATCACAAGAAAGACACTATGATGCATTAACAATGCGAAACTCCTCATTTCCAGTCTTGAGTGGGTCTAGGAATTCCAGTAAGCTCACAAGTATGTGAACTGTGAAGTGTAGAATACATGCTCCCTTCTTATTCATGCTTCACCAATATTTCTGTGAATGAAGCACACTGACCCCATGCACAGTATTTTAGGTAGCAAAACTGACAAAGGCAAAACTGGGATGGACCAGCCAAGGAGCGAGCAGGGAGGTGCTGACCATTTGTTTTGATATTCAGACTTCTCTGACTGAGAACCCTGAAGGTCATCCATGTTCATCCCTCTGTGTCTCTTTGGAGGGTTTCTTTTCTTTAGCAAGCTAATAAAATAGGAATTTCAATAGGACACCTATAAGCAAGCTGTGACATGTACTTAATAGGTAGCAGATGGCTGTCTGACAGTTCCTCCTGTCATTACCCTCATGCTGGTTATCTTTGCATCTTCCTGGGTCTTGAGTCTCTACTGCTCCACCCATTCTAATTGTCTCATGGTATAGATCACCACAGAGTCAATCAAGTAAACATCTATAAGGCCCAGTCATGAGCCCAGCACTATGTACCTTCTGTTGTGGATACAAAATAATTTTGTGACCTAACCCCTTTTTGTGTGCAGTTTGGAAAACAAAGTGAATAAATCCAAAGCAATTAAAGAAGCGTAAGGTATATATAAGATAATGAAAACCTTTATGATGGGATTCCTGAGGAAAGAGTTCAAAGTGTAGTTTATTTATGTGATGGAGAGGACTTATGGAAAAGAAATTTAGCTGAGCCTTGGAGGATTGGAAAATTTAGAGAGGAAGAAACAGAAGTGTATTCCAAACAGTGGGAATTTAAAACGCAAAGGCCAAAGTGTGCAGAGCAGGTATGTGGCCTGGGGAAGGGATGAGAGCAGAAAGTTTAGGAAATTAAATTGCCCTCCTCCCTCAATTCTAGCCATCACCATCCTTCACTGGGAAAGAGGCAACTGATAGTATTGTTCAGGGAGCTGTGTGAAGCCAGAGGGAAACCAGAGTGAGATAAATGCTGTGTTTTTCCTTCTCGTTGTTAGTGAAGGCTGGCACAGAAAGCTCTTGTCTTTCCATACTCCCATCTCTCACTCCCACTCCACACCATCACCACCATTCATCATCACGGAGAGTTGTTCACACCAAGAAGGGCATAGGCAGATGGAGTGTGTGGCTAATGGGAAACAAAGACGTAGGCTCTCAAACAGTTTTGTGCATTAAATTTGTGGTCTCTGTCTTACTGACCTCAGGCCCCAGTGGGAGGCTGGTTTCCAGAGAAGCTTTTGCCAATTGCTTCTTTGCTTTGAGATAATAAAACCAGCATTCAGCCCTTTCAGCTGTAATTTTAATTCTCCTTCAACACTTCCTCCATGAAAGAGGCAAAGGAGAGAATTCCCTTTCCCAGTATTCCCTCTTCTTAGGGAAAAAACAAACAAACAAACAAACAAACACCACATACACACAGGCCTTTTTCTCCTCTGCTACTAGAATTCAGTCCTCATCTGCTTTGGAGTCCTGATACAACGCATAAGTAGAGTTTGTATGTTTATTTCTCTGACTGATGATGAGATCTCATAGGAAAGGACACAACACAGGTGTCACATTCATCTTTGCACTTCAGAGCTTCATTGACTGGCTAATGCCTACTGGGTGTTCAACAAACGAAAAAGAAGGAAAGATCTCAAAAGAGTTTCTAGCCATTGTTCTGAATTTTTTTATAGGACAAAGCAGACCATGTGAGAGGAAAAAATGAAGAAAGGGAGGGAAGAAGGAAGGAAAGAGGAAGATAGGATGAGATAGGAAGGAGACAGAAGGCATACTGGCTTACTCCACTCAACCCACAGCGTTAAACTCTTTAAGCTCCACCCAACCCAGAGCCATTAAACTCTTTAAGCTCAGATTAATGCTTCTTTTAAATTGAAAAGAGTTGGATGTCCCTGTTAAATGGTTAAGTCTATTTCAAAGTAGCACCTAGGTCTTATAGTCATGGTGGGTAATTTTGCTACAGAGGAGAGTGCAGGTTAAAAATAAAATTTAGGGTATGCCTGAGGAAGGTAGAAGATGGAGACGCCTCACAATAAAGGCTCCATGTGCCTCCCATGATGGAGGGAAGAGCCCAAGTTGGAGAAAAGTGTGCTAAAGGGGAGATGAAAGGATACAAAAGACCACATGGGTTCTTTTTCTTTCCAACTGCAGTTAATAAAGTTGCACAATTTGCCATATTCAAGAAAGATAACCTGATTTATTCCTAGAAAGACAGCATCTCCCTCTGAATACAGAATTTAGCATTTTTTGAGGAATTGTACACATCAGGTTGAAGTCATTTTTTTCTCCCATCAAAAATACTTTATATGGAGAAGACAGAACAATGAGCACTCTAAAACCAGATGGGAACAAGAGGAGGAAAAGAAAAAGACAGCACACGGGTTTATTAAGAAAATACGTTATGTGTTATTCTGTTTTCACACTACTAGAAAGAAATATCAGAGATTGGGTAATTTACAGAGGAAGAAGGTTGAATTGACTCACAGTTCTGAATGGCTGGGGAAGCCTCAGGAAACTTACAATCATGTCAGAAGGTGAAAGAGAAGCAAAGGCATGTCTGACATGGCAGCAAGCTAGAGAAGAGCAAGCAGGGGAAATGCCAGATGCTTATAAAACCATCAGCTCTCATGAGAACTCACTCAACAGCGTGGGGAAACTACCCCCATGATCCAATCACCTCCACCTGGTCTCTTCCTTGACATGTGGTGATTATGGGGATTATAGGAATTATAATTAAAGATGAGATTTGGGGAGGGACATAGCCAAACCATATCAACATATCAAGTAAGTTATCAGAAACTGTAGTATTATATTTAAGGAAAACTCACCACCATCCCTTAAAAGTAGCCAGGATAAAGTTGACAAGTCAGTGGCCTTCTCTAGAGACCTACTGTGTAAACACTGAGAGAATACCCCAAGGTATTTGTAAGGCTTTCCTCAAATACCTTAGGATATTTTATTAGTTTTCAGGCTATAACCTCATTTTTATTTATTTTTCTTTGAATCTTAGCACTTTTTATCACCAACTCAGGAGCTAACTAAAAAGAATTTATCTTTTCTAAGCTTGTCTCAGTATTTTAAAAGACACACCATCCAATGCCATCATCTTTAAGTCAATTGGCAATTCTGCCAAGAAAAGAGCAGAGAAGTGGAATGATATAGTCACAGTGACAAAAGAAATTCCCAAAGCTGTAGACCCCAGATGTGTCCTTTGGCTTTTATACAATAGCAGAGCCCTGAGCATCAAACTCCTTAATATGCATGCCCCCCACACTCACCCCAACACACACACAATCACACACAATGCACTTCACCCTCATCTCTACTTCCTTCTTGGAGTTTTCCATGGCTACCCAGCTCTAACCTCTCCTTTCTATCAACACCTATGGATGGCAATTCACATTTTGCATTTTATTGTCACTATCCTATAGTGCTTCATACAAGTACTTTCTGTCCCTTTAACCAAACTACAAAGTCCTTCAGGATCAGGGACTGTGTTATATAGCACCTCTCTTGGGTGCCTCACACAGAGCTTGTATTATGTTGAGTTTGTCCTGAGCATTTACAAAGTAATGGTTGATGGTTTATTCTACGTGGAGCCCCTTATCTTGCAATTCCATTTAGCATCCCCACTTACATGGGGTATTTCAAACATAATGTTTTCTGGAGTTTCTAAAAGAGTTAGTAGATTTTACCATCACTTTTTCTAATGCAGGCAGACAAAATGACAAAACAAATATACACAAGGGAATTTCCCTAGGTTTTATATCAAGTTTTACTTTCCCTCACTAGAATGTATCTCCTGTGTCATAGAAGGACTGTGTCATTGAAACAAAAAAAGGCCAAGCAGTTAAAAAAGGACTTCAGAAAGAAAACAAAACAGAAACCAGATTTTTCTCAAAAACTCTGTTCTTATCTCCATAGAAAAAAGCTTTGATGTCCACATCACCGGGGAACTGTTTCCTGGTGATTACAGACACTCTTCTTCAATGGTAGATTTCCAAAGGATCATTTGTATTGACAGCTACTTCAGGCCAACATCTGATTTCCATTACTTTTTTTCTTTTTTATTATAAAGTCAGTTTTATTAATGAAAATAATGTAAATGTATTTGAATTTTTCACAGACAAATTTTTCCTATCATTCAATAAATACCTATCAGCACTATGAAACACAGACACTATTCTAGGTACTTGGAATGTGCCTTTAAGGGCAGGGCTATGTGGCTCAAGCACTTCCATTTGGCATCAATTTGCAAATAATAAATGTTCAATAGATTTTTTTTTACATTACATATTTATGATTTATTTGTGGTAAGAGCACTTAAAATCCACTCCTTTAGCAATTTTCAAGTATACCATAAATGATTACTAACTAAACTCACCATGTTGACCAATAGATCTCCTGAATTTATTTTCTCCTATCTAAAATTTTGTATTCCTTGACTAACATCTTCCCATTCCCCCTCTCAAACAGGCCCTTGGTAGCCACCATTCTGCTCACTACTTCTGTGAGTTCACCTTTTTAGATTTCACATATAAGTGAGATCATGCAGTATGTGTCTTTCTGTGCCTGGATTATTTCACTTAACCTAATGTCCTCCAGATTCATCTATGTTGTCACAAATGACAAGACTTTCTTCTTTCTTATGGCTGAACATTATTCTATTGTATATATACCACATTTTCGTTATCTATTGATTTGTTCACAGACACTTAGTTTAATTCCAGATATTGAATAATGCTCAAGTGAACATGAGTGCAAATGACTCTGCAAGATAATTATTTTATTTCCTTTGAATATATACCCAATAGTGACTTTCTAGATCATATGGTAGTCCTATTTTCAATTTTTTGAGGGATTTTCATAATATTTTCATAATGGCTGTACTAATTTACAGTCTCAGTAACAATATATAAAGGTTCTCTTTTCTTCACATTTTTGCTAACTTTCTACCTTTTGTCTTTTTGTTAATAGCCATTCTAACAGGTGTGAAGTAATATCTCACTATAGTTTGTAATTTGCCTTTTCCTGATAATTAGTGATGTTGAACATTTTTTTCTTATTTCTCTTGGCCATTTGGATGTCTTCTTCTGAGAAATATCTCAAGTCCTTTGCCCGTTTTTAATCTTTATTGGTTTTTTTGCTATTGAGCTGTTTTAAGTTCCTTATATATTTTGGATGCTATCCCCTTATCAGATGTATGGTTTGCAACCAATTTCTCCCATTCCACGGGCTGTCTTTTCACTCTATTGATTGTTTCCTTTGCTGTGCAGAAGTCTTTTGGTTTGATATAATATCATTTGTCTATTTTTGCTTTGGTTGTCTGGGCAAAAAAACCATTGCCCAGACCAATGTGATGGTACTCTTTCTGTGTTTTCTTTTAGTAGCTCAGAGTTTCAGGCCTTAAATTTAAATCTTTAATCCATGTGGGGTTGATTTTTGTACATGATATGAAATAGAGTCTAGTCTCATTCTTCTGCATGTGGATATTTAGTTTTCCTAACATCCTTTATTGAAGAAACTGTCCTTTCCCCATTTTGTTTCTTGACATCTCTATTGAAAATCAAATGACCATAAATACAAGAATTTATTTTTTGCACTATGAAAAAGGATCTATTTTTAGCACTCCTCCAATATCATGTGGTTTTGATTACTATATCTTTGCAATATAATATGAAATCAGATGTGTGATGCCTGCAGCTTTCTTTTTGCTCAACATTGCTTTGGTTATTCTGGTCTCTTGTGGGTTCATACAAATATTAGAACTGTTTTTACTATTTCTGTGAAAAAATATGTCATTGGGATTTTAATAAAGATCACATTGAATCTGTAGATCACTTTGGGTAATTTAGCCATTTAAAAAATATTAATTCTTCTGAACCATGAACGCTGGTTATTTTTCCATTTATTTATGTCTTCGATTTTTTTCCATCAGTGTTTTATAGTTTTCCATATCCAGATCTTTCACCTCCTTGGTTACATTTTTTCCCAAATATTTTATTTTTTAGGAATGATTATAAATGGAATTGCTTTCTTGATTTCTTTTTTTTTTTTTTTTTTTTTTTTTTTTTTTTTCTGGAGACAGAGTTTTGCTCCGTCACCCAAGCTGGAGTACAATGGTACAATCTCAGCTCACTGCAACCTCTGCCAGATAGGTTCAAGCAATTCTGACTCAGCCTTTCAAATAGCTGAGATTACAGGTGCACACCACCATACCCGGCTATTTTTTGTATTTTTACTACAGACTGTGTTTCACCATATTGGCCAGGCTGGTCTTGAACTCCTGACCTCATGATTTACCTGCCTGAGCCTCCCAAAGTGCTAGGATTACAGGAATGAGCCACTGTACTCAGCCGCTTTCTTGATTTTTTTTTTCAGAGCGTTAGTTGTTAGCATACAGAGATACTACTATTTTATGTATGTTAGTGTTTATTTAAAATTTTTATTTTTTACTATTTTTAGATTTTGGGTGGCTACAACGTAGGTATAGATATATGTATAGGGTACACAAGATATTTTGGTACCGACATGCAATGAGTAATAATGACATCACATAAGATTGGGTATCCCTCCCCTCAAACATTTATTCTTTGTGTTACAGACAATCCAATTATACTCTTAGATATTTTTAACTGTGCAGTTAAATTATTATTGATTATAGTCACCCTGTTGTGCTATCAAGTACTAGGTCTTATTCATTGTTTCTAAACATTTTTGTACCCAATAACCAATCCCACCTACCCCCCACCTCACCTCCATTACCTTTCCTAGCCTCTGATAACTATCCTGCTATTCTCTCCTTTCATGAGTTCAATTGCATTGATTCTTAGATTTTGCAAATGAGTAAGAACTTGTAATAATTGTTTTTCTATGCCTGGTTTTTTTTCACTTCACATGATGATCTTCAGTGCCATCTATGTTGTTGCAAACAATAGGATGCCTTCTTTTTTATGGCTGGATGTATTCCATTGAGTATATGTACTCCATTGCGTATTCTTTTTTTTTTTTTTTTTTTTTTTTTTTTTTTTTTAATAGAGTCTTCTCCTGTCACCCAGGCTGGAGTGCAGTAGCACTGCAACCTCCGCCTCCCAGGTTCAAGTGATTCTCCTGCCTCAGCGTCCCAAGTAGCTGGGACTACAGGCATGCGCCACCACGCCTGGCTAATTTTGTTTTTTGCTGTTCGTTTTGTTTTGTTTTTTTGAGATGGAATCTCTCACTGTCGCCCAGGGTGGAGTGCAATGGTGTGATGTTGGCTGACTGCAATCTCTGCCTCCTGGGTTCAAGCGATTCTCCTGTGTCAGCCTCCTGAGTAGCTGGAATTACAGGTGCCCACCACCACCACACCTGGCTGGTTTTTTATATTTTTAGTAGAGATGGGGTTTCACTATATTGACCAGCCTGGTCTTGAACTCCTGACCTTGTGATCCACCTGCCTCAAACTCCCAAAGTGCTGGGATTACAGGCATGAGCCAACCGAACCCGCCTGCTAATTTTGTATTTTTAGTAGAGACAGGATTTCACTATGTTGGCCAGGCTGGTCTCAAACTCCTGACCTCAGGTTATCCACCCACCTTGGCCTCCCAAAGTGCTGGGATTACAGCATGAGCCACCACACCCGGTATGCACCACATTCTCTTAATCCATTCATCTGTTGATGAACACTTAGGTTGCTTCCAAATGTTGGCTATTGTGAACAGTGCTGCAAAAACATGAGAGTGCAGATACTTTTCAGTATACTGATTTTCTTTCTTTTGGGTATATACCCAGTAGTAGAGTTGCTGGATCATATGGTAGCTCTAGTTTTAGTTTTATAAGGAACATCCAAACTTTTCACCATAGTGGTTTACCGATTTACATTCCCACTAACAGTGTACAAAGGTCCCCTTTTCTCCACATCCCTGCCAGCATTTGATATTGCCCATCTTTTGGATATAAGCCATTTTAACTGAGGTGAGATGATATCTCATTGTACTCATTGTGGTTTTGATTGGCATTTCTCTGATGATTAATAATGTTCAGAACCTTTTCATTTGTCTGTCATTTATACGTCTTCTTTTGAGAAGTGACTATTCAAATCTTTCGCCCATTTTAAAAAATCATTTTATTAAATTTTTTCCCATAGAGTTGTTTGAGCTCCTTATATAGTCTGGTTATTAATCTCTTGTCAAATGAGTAGTTTGCAAGTATTTTCTCCCATTCGGTAGGTGGTCTCTTCACTTTGCTGATTTTTTCCTTTGCTGTGCAGAAGCTTTTTAACTTGATGTGATCCCATTTTTCATGTTTGCTTTGGTTGCCTGTGCTTTTAGGACATTACTCAAGACATTTTTGCCCAGACCAGTGTCCTGGAAAGTTGCCCTAATGTTTTCTTGTAGTAGTTTTATGATTTGAGGTGTTAGATTTAGGTGTCTAATCCATTTTGGTTTTATTTTTGTATGAGATGAGAGATAGGGATCAATTTTCATTATTCTGCATGTGAATACCCAGTTTTGCCAGCACCGTTTACTGAAGAGTCTGTCTTTTCTCCAGTGTATGTTCTTGGCATTTTTGTTGAAAATAAGTTCACTATAGGTGTGTGGATTTGTTTCCAGGTTCTTTATTCTGTTTCATTGGTCTCTACATCTGTTTTTATGCCACTACCATGCAGTTTTGATTACAGTCTCTCACAGTACAATTTGAGGTCGGGTAACATGATTCCTCCAGTTGTATTCTTTGGCTGTTAAGGATCTTTTTTATTCCATATGAATTTTAGAATTTTTTTGCCATCTTATGAATAATGCCGTTTGTATTTGGACAGGGACTGCAATTAATCTGTAGATTATTTAGGGCAATGTCGACATTTTAACAATATTGATTATTTTCAGTCTATGAATATGGAACATTTTTTCATTTTTTGGTGTCCCCTTTATTTCCTTTCATCAGTGTTTTATAGTTTTCATTGTAGAGACTCTTCACTTCTTTGGTTAAATTAATTCCTAAGGATTTAATTTTATCTGTGACTACAGTAAATGAGATCACTTTTTAAATTTCTTTTTTAGATTGTTCACTGTTGGCATATAGAAATACTACTAATTTTGGTATTTCACTTTTGTATCCTGCAACTTTACTGAATTTGTTTATTAGTTCTAATAGTTTTTTGGCTGAGTCTGGGGTTTTCCAAATATAAGATTATATAATCTATAAACCAAGGTAATTTTACTTCATCCTTTCTAGTGTGGATGCCTTTTATTTCTCTTGTTTCATTGCTCCAGTTAAGACTTCCAGAACTATGTTGAATAATGGTGGTAAAAGTTGGCATCCTTTTCATGTTCCAGATCCAGAGGAAAGACTTTCAGTTTTTCCTCATTTAGCATAATACTATCTATGGGTCTATAATATATGGCATTTATGATATTTAGGTATGTTCCTTCTATCTCATTTTTTAGGATTTTTATCATGAAGGGATGTTGAATTTTATCAAATGTTTTTTCAGCATCAGTTGAAATAATTATGTTTTTTGTCCTTCATACTGTTGATAAGACATATCCTACTGAATTGATTTGCATATGTTGAACCATCCTTACATCCCCGGGATAAATTCCACTTGGTTATGATGAGTGATCGTTTTAATGTATTGCTATATTCCATTTATCAGCATTTTTTGTGGATTTTTGCATCAATATTTATCAGACATGTTTCCTTGTAGTTTTTTTGTTTTGTTTGTTTGGGGTGTGTGTGTGTGTGTGTGTGTGTGTGTGTGTGTGTGTGTGTGTGTTTGTGTGTGTGTGTGTCTTTGTTTGGTTTTGGCATTAGGGTAATACTGGACTCCTGGGATTTCTTTGGAAGTATTCCCTCTTCCTCTCTCTTATTTGAAACAGTTTGAGGAGGATTGCTATGACTTCTTCTTTTAAATATTTGGTAAAATTGAGGAAGGAAGTCATTAGGTCCTAGGCTTTTCTTTACTGGGAGATGTTTTATTATGGCCTTGATCTTGTTACTTTTTACTGGTCTGTTCGAGTTTTGAATTTCTTCATGATTGAATCTTCATAGATTACATGTGTATAAAAGTTTAACCATTTCTTCTAGATTTTCCAAATTTGCTCATAGTAACCACTAATTATCCTTTGAATGTCTGTGGTATCAGCTGTAATGTCTCGTTTTTTAAAAAATCTCTGATTGCATTTATTTTTATCTTCTCTCTTTTTTTCTGAGTTTGACTAAAGATCTACCAATTTTGTTTACCTTTTCAGGAAATCAACTTTTTGTTTTATTAATCTCTTGTGTTGTTTTTTTTTTCAATTCAGATTCATTTATTTCTGCTGTGATTTTTACCGTTTCTTTTCTTCTAGTAAATATTTCGTTTGATTTGCTCTTGCTTTTCTAGTTCTTTAAGATGCATTATTTGGTTGCTTATTTGAAGATGTTCTTTTTTGACATAGGCACTTATAGCTATGAACTTCCCTCTTAGTACTGCTTCAGCTGTATCCCATAGGTTTTGGTATGTTGTATTTCCGTTATCATTCGCTTCAGGAAATATTTCAATTTCCTTCTTAATTTCTTCAATAACCCTCTGGTCATTGCAAAGCATATTGCTTAATTTCCATATATTTCTATAGTTTCCAAAATTCCTCTTGTTATTGATTTGTAGTTTTATTCCATTGTGGTCACAGAAGATGATGAATATTATTTCAATTTTTTAAATGATTTGAGACTTGTTTTGTGACCCAACGTGTGGTCTATTCTTGAGAATAATCTATGTGCTGAGGCGAATAATGAGTATTCTGCAGCCACTGGATGAAATGTTCTGTAAATATCTATTAGGTCCATTTGTTCCACAGTGCAGATTAAATACAACTTTTTTGTCGTTGTTGATTTTTTGTCTGGGAGATTTGTTCAATGCTAAAAGTAGAGTGTTGAAGTCTCCCGCTATTATTGTAATAGGGTCTATCTCTTTAGTGCTGATATAATTTGCTTTCTGTTATCTGGAGGCTCCAGTTTTGGGTGCATACACATTTACCTTCATTATATCCTCTTGCTGAATTGACCCCTTTGTCATCATATAATGGCCATCACTGTCTCTTACAGTTTTTTTTTGTTGTTGTTGTTAAATCTATTTGGTCTAATGTACACATAGCTACTCCTGCCACTTTTTGCTTTCAAATGATACACATAAACTGAAAATAAAGGAATGGAAAAATGTATTCCATGCCATCTGTTTCTTATAGACAACAGATCATTGGATCTTTTTTTAAAATTAACTCAGTCACTCTATGTCTTTTGACCACTTACATTTAATGTTATTATTGTTAAGTAAGGACTCATTCCTTCCATTGTGTTATTTGTTTTTGGTTGTTTTGCAGTCTTCTTTTTCTTGTTTTCTTCATTCCTGTCTGCCTTTTGGTCAAGATGATTTGGGGGAACTCGCATTTCAGCTGAACAAGGAATGAGTAAAGAGTTAGCCAAATGAAGAGAAACTGGGATGGGTATTTCTAGGAGAGGGAGCAGCTTGTCCCAAGGACCAGAGTTGAATGAGGACAAACAGCAATTAACAAGAAACCAAAGAATGTTAGCATAAGGAGAGTAAAGTACAAGATAGAAAATGGAAGAGATGAGTCTAAAGAGTTAGACAAAGGACCAAAACTATAAAGGAGCTTATAAGTCATTATGAATAGCTTGAAATTTATCTTAAGGGTAATGGGAAGGCAAAAACTAGAGCAGCATAAAAACTAGAACAATAAAACATTTTGAAAGTCATAGGCCAGGGAGTTTTAAGACTTTAAGAGTCAACCAAATTAATCCTTCAAAGAAGTCAAAGAATAAGAAAACTGAGAATAGGTCATTTGAGACATCATGCATGACCTTAACATTTTCATTTTGGAAGTAGAGAGAGGTTCACAAACCTCTACTACCAAACTGAACCAATTCATGGGTTCAGTTATTCAAAAACTCATGAATAATTGAAAGATAAGGATGTATAAGCAAAGGGGTATAGACTATGGTTTGAAAAGCCCACCTCACCTATTTCTGGAGTTGGTAGCAGGGTCAAAGAAAAATTTTTCAAGATTGAAAAAAATCTAAGCATATTTGAAGACACAGAAGAAAGATTGGCTCTAAAGGCAGAAATTTAAAATGTCACAAAGTCATCGGAGATTAAAGAAGTGAGATGCATAGGAAAAATTAGAACTAAATGCTGAATTGAGCATGAAGACTCAGAGAAAGATCTGTATGAATATTTTTAAAGCCCAAGTACTAAAGCCTATTCAGTGTCTCCTCCCTGGCTGCTTAATCTATGATAACATTCCTGAAACACTTCATCCTTTTATCACTTGGTTTGTCTCTAGTAGGACATTTTCATGTTGGAGCCATGATTAGACTTTTAGTTCCCAAGTTTATTAATCACAGGATAATATCTAGAGTTATAGGTACTTCTATGATGGACACTGTTACAGGAACAAAGCAAATCTAGGCTACTTATCAACATATCAAAATTAAAAGCATTATAATTGTCTTTTTCAGATGAGAAACAGAAGTTCTGAAACATGATCTTGGCTGCTTGCCACTGGGAATTTTTCATCAAGCCACTGTTCTATACTCTATGTAAAGTTAGATTTTATAGTCCCAAAGTTGGAAAGATGTGACTGAAACTTCCTAAAGTTAGTTAGTGTTCCAGAAGATGGAAGAGATTTAAGTGAGTTGTTAAGTTACATGTTCTTGAGGTACAAAAAGACAACTGCTATGGTCTGAATGTGTGCTCCAAAATTCATGTATTAGAAACTCAATCCTCAGTACAACACGGTTAAAAGGTGAGGCCTTTCAGGGATGTGTAGTTTATGAGGGTTCTGTTCTCATGCATGGATGAACACCACTATAAAAAGGACTTACAAGACCAGGCACAATGGAAGGCCAAGGATCTTGAGACCAGGAGTTCAAGACCAGTCTGGTCAACACAGCTAGACCCCATCTCTTTTTTAAAAATAAAGAGAAAAGAAAAGAAAGTTTAAAAATGGGCTTACAGGGGTGAGTGTAATGTCACTTCTACAAGTGAGGATGTAGCAAGAAGACCCACAACAGATACCAGCACCTTAATCTTGGACTTTCCAGATTCCAAGACTGTGAGAAGTAAGTTTCTGCTTTTTATAAGTGACCCAGTCTGTGATATTCTGTCACAGTAGCACGAAAGGACTAAGACAGAAATTGGTACCAAGAGCATTAAATGAACTAAGACAGCAATTGTTTGCTTCAACAAATACCTACAAACATGGAAACAGCTTTAGAATTGAGTAATGGGTAAAAGCTAGAACAGTTTTGAAATAAATACTGTAAAGAGCCTGTATCGTAAATAGAGCATTAATAACAATTCTAGTGAGGGCTCAGAAAAAAAGAGGTGCTTGGGGCCTGGCAGAGGTGCAAAGACATCACAGAGAGTCCCCAGTAGGGTAATGTTTAGTAAAGCCATGGGGGCAGAGCCACCCCAAGGCCCCAGAACTGTAGAGCATGCAGCACTATCCTGTGAAAGCTGCAGCCATGCCAATTCAATGTGTAAGAGCTGAAGCATGGGCTGTGTTCATCAAAGCAATGAAGACACAGAGGCCTGAAATCTTGGGAACCCAATTCCCACCCCAGTGTGTCCAAGAGTTGAGACACAAAGTTAAAGAAGACTATTCTCAGTCCTAAGATTTAGTGTTGCTTGCCCTGTTGAGTTTGGGACTTACTTGAGGCAACTTACCCCTTTCTTCTAGCTTATTTGGAAGGAGAATGTCTATTATATTCCTATTCTTCCATTGGATTTTGGAAACATAACTTATGTGATTTCACACACTCATAGCTGGAGGGGAAATTTGATACTGGACTATGTTAAGATGTTGGAGGCTATTGGGATTGCATGACATTTGAGAAGGATATCAATTTGGGGAGCCAGGAACAGAATGCTATGGTATAAATGTGTCTACAAAAGTTCATGTGTTGGAAACTTAATTCCAAAAGCAACAATATTGGGAAGTGGGGACTTTTGAGAAAATGTTTAAGTCCTGAGGATTCTGCTTTTAGGAATGAATCGACTCCCTCTTGACCTTATGCATTCTGCCACATGAGGTTGCAGCAAGAAGGCTCACATCATACCTATAAACATGGAAACCATGTGAGTCTGATGGGCTTCCCTTTGTGGGTAACCCAACCTTTCTCTCTTGCTGCCCTTAGCATTTTTTCCTTCATTTCAACCCTGGTGAATCGGACCACATGTTCTGGCTCATAGACGGGTGTTGAACAATGAGAATACATGAGCACAGGGAGGGAAGCATCATATACTGGAGTCTGTTGGTGGGGGCTAAGGGAGGTACCGCAGGGAGTGGGGAGGTTGGGGAGGGATAACATGGGGAGAAATGCCAGATGTAGGTGATGGGAGATGGAGGCAGCAAACCACCTTGCCACCTATGTACCTATGCAACAATTCTGCATGATCTGCACTTGTACCCCAGAAAGTACAATAAAAAATTAAAAATATAAAATATACTGAAATAATTATAGTAACAGAGCTGAGCACAAAACCCAGGGGGAATAAAACTTTTAAAATACCCACATCTGCCTGGGATCTAGAGGAGTAAGTATTCACAGAAAGACTGAAATATCTGAGTCAATGAATTGCTGTGAAAACTAGAAAGGGTAATTCAGATAAGAGATACAGATATACTAGGCTTCCTGTGGTTTTTGAATGGGTTTAGCTCGATTTATCTCAGTGAATTCTTTTATATTTCCTGGCAAATTTTAGAGACAGTATAGAATTAGAAAAATTCCAGAGGACTAAAAATTGATAAATGTTATCTGTATTTTCAACTTTGCAGTACAGAATACAATGAAAGAAAATGTTGTGGATTGGTTGAGAGAATAGGAATTTAGACTGGATTTAGACTCCTAAGAAAAACTTCTGCCTTTATTCCTTACCAGTTTTGTGATTTAATCAAGTTATTGGACATCCCTGTTCTTCAGTTTCTTCATCTACAAAATGGGATGATAATAGGATATATTTCAAGAAGTTGTCATGAGGATTGCATAGGAAGTGCTTATGAGAGTACATGGTACACAGTAAGTTCTCAATAAATAAGAACTGTTTCACAATTGTAAACACTAGAGACCAAAGTGTTTGGTCTCAGTAACAAAAATATTCCAAAATAGAATGTTTAAAAGATTCTTAATACAGAAAAGGAAGTGGTGATATTTTAAGACCAGAGTAGGCTCACTAATGACGTGTCCTTTTAGGATCCCACACAGTTCCTGTTTGGGCATCTGTGTTTGCCGACATGTGAAAGGGATTTTGTAGACCTAGCACATATGGATTTTATCAAAAAATTTTGCCATCCTTATTAAAAAGATGGAGAAATGTGTACATAGAAGGCTATGATAATACACACAGATGAAGAACTAAGCTAATCACCAGGGAAACAAAAATAAAAGCATGTTCCTATTCTGAAGAATATTATAGTACATTAGAAGAAATAGATGTTTACACACATACTTAATATAACAACAAATATACGATCTAAAGAGAAACCAGAGTATTTATAATAACAAATATATATCCAGTACCATAGTGGTACAAAGGAGAGTCATCAATTCTGCATAAGTGATTTTGGAGGGCAGAAAGGTCCCAAGGAGGAAGATAAGAACTAGTTTTGAAGGCTAGTTTCTTGTCTTGATTGAATGATTTTTAAAAACATCTTGTTATGTTATCAAAAGCATCAAAATGTCAAAATGCATTTGATTATTTTAGTGAAAATAATTCTATCCATTTGTCACTTTGAAGAAACCACAATATTGAAGCAATTTCTTTAGTTATAATGAGACCGTCATTCTCAAAATCATGCTGGTTGCTCGAGATCCATGTTTCTTACTCCTGCTCCTCTGGCAGAGCTCTCCTCCTCCCCATTGCTTCTACTATGCAGACCATGCTCCTCCTAGCCTATCTCCATAGCTTCTTAGGTGGTCTTGTTCTGTCTTTCCCACTCATCTTTCATCACACCACCAGAGTTACTTTCTTTGAAACAGGTCTAATCAAGCCATAAACTTCTAAAATAACTTAAAAGTTCCTAATAGGAAAGCAGAGATTCCTTGGGCTATCCTTCTAGCAGCTTGGCATGTCATCTTCACCAGGCCGTGGGACCACATACACTCTCTGCCACCTTCTGTGTTCTTGGTCATACTGTATTTTCAACTCCCACTCTTTTTTTTTTTTTTTTTTTAAGATACAGTCTTACTGTGTCACTCAGGCTGGAGTGTAGTGGCGCGATCTTGGCTCATTGCAACCTCCGCCTCCCAGGTTCAAGTGATTCTCCTGACTCAACCTCCCAAGTAGCTGGGATTACAGGTGCCTGCGACCACACCTGGATAATTTTTTTTGTATTTTAGTAAAGACAGGGGTTTCACCATGTTGCCCGGGCTGCTCTCAAACTCCTGAGCTCAGGCAATCTGCCCACCATTGCCTCCCAAAGTGCTGGGATTACAAATGTGGAGCCACCATGCCCGGCCAATCTCCTATTCTTTGATCATACAAAGACTAAAATGCCTCCTCTTTCCCTCATTTGGCTAGAATTTGTTGGATTTATTTACTACAGTCCTCTGCTTATCATAGCACTTGCTTCTTTCTTTCAGTATTGGATGAGCTAGTGGGAAAATAAGTGGGCAAGGATTTGAGCAATGCAGATTCCAATTCCTGCATTCCCTTAACTTCACTGGGTCTCAGCTTCCCCATTGGTAAATGAGAGATTAGGGATTAATTTTTTTGTATAAAAAAAATTTTATGAGTTCTCACTGTGTTGCCCAGTCTGTTCCAAAACTCCTGAACTGAGGTGATCCTCCTGTCTTGTTTTTTAATTTAATGGTGTTGATCTTTTCTGAGCCCAGGAATTCCAGACCAGTGCAACACAGCAAGACCATGTCTGTATTTGTATAAAATACTTTTAACTCCATAGTTCTGATTTGAATCAGTCAGTCTATCCTAGCAGATGTAGCTTATAGAGGAAGTCACAATATCTTAGAAATCTTCACATCATCTTTAGTGCCTATCTGTGCTTTGTACATAGAAAAACCTTAATAAATATTTGTGGAGTGAAAAAAAATCATGAATGAATGAATAAATAATTACATATTTTCTTGATATAAAATAAATCCAAATATTTCACCATTATTTTTGTAGTTTAAATAAAATATAACCTCCAATTCTATACTTCTAGAGACAATTTAAGAAAAGGCAACTATTAATAGAACAAGTATAGAGATGCAAGCTTTTCAAATTGTATCCTTTCAAGCACTATGCAAACATACAAGATGCAAATTCATAGATCGTGAACAAATTAATTATGTACTTGGTTGCTAGAAGGAACTCACTGAAACTAAAAAAGAAGCAAATTTAAGATAAGCAGAGAAAAACTACCTAAAATAGCTAGTTGTAAACTGATAAAAATAGATTGAAAATTGGCATCAATTGACCTCTTTCTCTGTTCCAGACACTGAGCTTTTTTCTATGCATTATTTTACTTTAATCCTTAGACTACTCTGTACAGTAGAAATAATTATCCTCCCTTGACAGATAAGAACATGTATCCCCAGAGAAGGCACACAAATTGCTCAAGCTCACACAAAATATAAATAACAGAATCAAGATTTAAACAAGTCTGCCTAAATCTGTCTAGCTATCCCTGTCTTCTATCTATCTATATCTTGTATCTGTTTAAATCTATCTACTCTACCCTCTATCTACCTCTATATCTATCTCTTATCTTCTATCTATCTATTATCTATCTATCATCTATCTGTCTACCTATCTATCTATCTACCTATCTGTCTATCTATCTCCTACTGGTTCTATTTCTCTGGATAATCTTAACTAATACATACACGAAGAAACTCCACTGAACTGGTCCTGATGCACAAGGCCCACAAACATTTTTGTCCTTGGATTATACAAGAATTATTGTACCCTTATGACAAATTTTTTTTCTCACTCAGCTAGCTTAAGTTGGTTTCAATTCGTTGTAGTCAGAATCTTAACCAATATAGTGATTGATTGAAAGTGAGGGAGAAAGAAAAGGGAAGAAACTTCTTAGACATATTGAGGAAGATGGTGATGTTTTTATGGTGGAAAATATGAAAGGAGGAATTGGAGAAAGTTTAGTATGGATGAGATAATGAGTTTAGTTTTATAAAGGTACAGTTTCAGATGTTTGCAGAATATTCAAGTGGGCTTTACTAGTATGCAGTAGGAACTCAGGAGTTGCATGAAATGGGATGAATATTTAAAAGTCAACAGCCTTCTGGGTGAAGTCACCGATAGGGATGAAATTGCTATGGAGAGTGGGTAGAGTAAAAATGGGGCAAACTGAGACCTGCCTCCATGAGTTATAGTTTTGACCTTAATCAGAAGACACCATAATTTTAAGACATGCCTTGAGGGACTTTCTGTATTCCAGATATCCTCTTTCTTACCTCTATTGTGAAGTAGTAATTCATTTTTTTCTTCATAACTCTAATCAGTCACCTCACCCAACATTGTAACTCACTTCCTGTCATATTGACTGAGAGGCATGAGGAACCCAAAGTGACCAGGTGGGAGTCTTAAGTTCTGGTTTAATGGAATCATAATTGTCTTTTCGTGGGAGCATTTTCTCCTCTGAAACTGAGACTTTTATGCCTTAATTTTGCTAGAGGACCGCTAGGGGTTAATGGTGAGTGATACCACTTCCATTCCACCCTTTGATTCCTGGACCCATGAATCCTGATTCACAGCATATACAGCTTTCTGGAGAACCTTGCTCCAGTCCTACAAGATATTGCCACCTAGTTGGCAATGTAATTGAGTTTTCAAACAGCCATTCAAGAAGGCGGGGAACATGGTAAGACCAGTGAATTCTATGAACATGGTCCCATTGCCACATTTTATTGTTTGTGAAGTAAGTTATTTGATCAGAAAACAATGCTGTGTGGATACTATGACAGTGGACAAGGCATTCTATAAATCCATAGACAGTGTTTCTGGCAGAAATTGCATGCAGGGAAGGCAAATCCGTATCAACATTATGTGTCTCTTCCAGTAAGGGGAAAATGCTGTCCCCATCGTGAAGAAGCAGTCCAATGTAATCAACCTGCTACCAGTTAACTAACTAGATGATCACCTAAGGGGAGCAGTGCTGTATCAGGGGCTCAGTGTTGGTCTCTGCTGCTGACATATTGAGCATTCAGTTGTGGCTGTAGCCAAATCAGCCTTAGTGAGTGGAAGTTCATGTTGCTGAGTCCGGGCATAACCTCCATCCCTGCCACCACAGCCGCTTTGTTCCTAGCCCATTGAGTGATCACAGGGGTAGCTGAAGAAAGACGTTGACAGGTATATGCAAAAAAGGTCATCCTACTCACTTGATTATTAGATTCCTCCTCTGTGGAGGTCATCCTTTGATGAGCATTCACAAGGGACACAAATGTATTCATGTTCATTGCCCATTGAGAGAGGTCTATTCACATATCCCTCCCCACAGTTTCTTTGTCACCAATTTTCCAATCACATTGCTTTCAAGTCCCTGACTATCCAGCCACACCATGGGCTACTCTTCATGAATAGCTATATAATCTCACATCTGGACATTTCTAGACCCAGCAAAGTGAATAACCAGGTGGCAGAGTTTTTCCTCATCATTGTCCTCCAGGGCAATGTCCCAGAGAGGAACATGCAGCTGTCCACTTTCAGGCAGTGCCTACATATCATGCAGAACCATCTCTAAACCAGAACCTAGTCTTTGCTTTCCCTGTCAACTAAAACACCCTACAGACACACACACAGATATGTTTTACCAGGCCACCTGGGAGTCTCTTAGTCCAGCCAAGCTGACACATCAAGTTAACTATCACACCATTTTTTATTTCTGCTCTTCTCTGTATATCACTTTTATCCTTATGTTTTACCCAGACTAGCTCTAACTGTATCTCACTGGATTGGCAGAGAGAAGATGGGCTTTCCCATAGCTCCCAAATGTTTATCTTTTCCAGCCAAGAGACCATTTCAGAATAGTTAATCCTACAAAAGTCACCTCTAACTAAGAGTAGGCTCAGATGGTGAAAAGGAGACTGCTGAGTCCCAGCCCTATAGATAAGCAAGTCCAATAAGGAAATCATTACAAGCTTAGCAGAAATACCAATAGTTTTCATCATAATCATTAAATTCTGATAATTCCATGTCATACGTTCTTTGTTTTTCTTCTTTCTAACTGTATTCAGCTGTTTTCACATTGCTATAAAGAAATATCTGAGCCTGGGTAATTTATAAAGAAAAGAGGTTTAATTGCCTCACAGTTCTTCTGGCCGTATAGGAAGCATAATGCTGTCATCAGCTTGGCTTCAAGGAAGGCCTCAGGAAACTTACAATCATGGTGAAAGGTGAAGGAGAAGCAGGCACATCACATGGCTCAAGCGACAAGCAAGGGGCAGGGGAAGTGCCACACACTTTTAAACAACAAGATCTCTGAGGAACTCATTCACAATCACAAAAACAGCACCAAGAGGATGGTGCTAAACGATTCATGAGAAATCCCCCTCCATGATCCAATCACCTCCCACCAGGCCCCACCTCCAACACTGGGGATTACAATTTGACATGAGATTTGGTAGGGACACAGATCCAAGCCATATCATGAACTTTTAATTTAGCATCATGCTACCTGACTTCAACCTATGCTACAAGGGTACAATAACCAAAACAGCATGGTACTATTATCAAAACAGATATATAGACCAATGGAACAGAACAGAGGCCTCAGAAATAACACCACACATCTACAACCATCTGATCTTTGACAAATCTGACAAAAAGAAGCAATGGGGAAAGGATTTCCTATTTAATAAATGGTGTTGTGAAAACTGGCTAGCTATACACAGGAAACTGAAACTGGACCCCTTCCTTACACCTTATACAAAATTTAATTCAGTATGAATTAGAGACTTAAATGTAAGATCTAAAACCATAAAAACCCTAGAAGAAAATGTAGGCAATACCATTCAATACATAGGCATGGGCAAAGACTTCATGATTAAAACACCAAAAGCAATTGCAACAAAAGCCGAGATTAACAAATAGAATCTAATTAAACTAAAGAGCTTCTGCACAGAAAAAGAAGCTATCATCAGAGTGAACAGGCAAAGTACAGAATGGGAGAAAATGTTTGTAGTCTATCTGACAAAGGGCTAATATCCAGAATCTACAAGAAACTTAAACAAATTTCCAAGAAAAAACCTCATCAAATAGTGGGTAAAGCATATGAACAGACACTTCTCAAAAGAAGACATTTATGCAGCCAATAAACATATAAATAGAAAACTCATTGTCACTAGTCATTAGGGAAGTGCAAATTAAAACCACAGTGAGATACCATCTCACATCAGTTAGAATAACAATCATTAAAAAAATCAGGAAACAACAGATGCTGGAGAGGATGTGGAGAAATAGGAACTCTTTTATACTATTGGTGGGAGTGTAAATTTGTTCAAACATTGTGGAAGACAGTATGGCAATTCTTCAAGGATCTAGAACCATTTTACCCAGCAATCCCATTACTGGGTGTATACCCAAAGGATTATAAATTATTCTGCTATAAAGACACATGCGCACATGTTTATTGCAGCAGTATTCACAGTAGCAAAAACTTGGAACCAACCCAAATGCCCATAAATGATAGACTAGATAAAGAAAATGTGGCAGCCAGGCACGGTGGCTCAAGCCTGTAATCCCAGCACTTTGGGAGGCTGAGGCAGGTGGATCACGAGGTCAAGAGATTGAGACCATCCTGGTCAACTTGGTGAAACCCTGTCTCTACTAAAAATACAAAAAATTAGCTGGGTATGATGGCTCATGCCTGTAATCCCAGCTATTCAGGAGGCTGAGGCAGGAGAATTGCCTGAACCCAGGAGGTGGAGGTTGCGGTGAGCCGAGATAGCACCATTGCACTCCAGCCTGGGTAACAAGAGTGAAACTCCGTCTCAAAAAAAAAAAAAAAAAGAAAGAAAAAGAAAATGTGGCACATATATACCATGGAATACTATGCAGCCATAAAAAGAATGGGTTCATGTACTTGGCAGGGACATGGATGAAGCTGGAAACTATCATTCTCACCAAACTAACACAGAAACAGAAAACCAAACACCACATGTTCTCACTCATAAGTCGGAGTGGAACAATAAGAACACATGGACACAGGGAGGGGAGCATCATACACCAGGGCCTGTTGAGAGTGGGGGTTAGAGGTAAGATAGCATTAGAAGGAAAAAAGAAAAAAGAAAAATTCTGTCACTGATTGTTAAACAAGTTTTTTGTTGTTGTTTTGTTTTGTTTTGTTTTGTTTGCCTTGGGTTATTGTAAAGGCAATTGCTTCTTGGTACATTTGTTCGGCAAGCTTACAACAAGATTTTATCCCGCTTTAGTGACACAAAACAAGGTAGTATATTGGCCACTTTTCCTTAGTGCTAGTGAGTTTATAAGTTTCCTTTCTTTAATTACATTAACAATGTTTCTGAGAACAGATTCCGTGGAGGAAGGAGGAGAACACTTGTGAACAGTAAGTGAGGGGTTAGGAGACAGTGAGAAAATTGAGGCTGAGGGCTTTGCCCCCTGGACTCTGTCATACAAAATGCACACGATAATGCTATTTATACATTCAGATAAACACCCAGATACATTTTTGACTCAGTTTTTTGCAACAGACAATAAGGGCTATGAGCCAGGTACTGTGTCAGATGTGGAAATCTAGGTCATCAGAATCCTCTCATAGTCTAGCCTGTGAGCCAAGAGGTACCATCCAAATGCAGAGAAGGAAGACAAAATGGCTATCTGTGTCTTCCATTCTAAGACACTAAAACCAACCAGTATACCTCAGTCTAATTGAGACTGTTTGTTCAGGCTCTCTGTGAGAGGCATGCCACTCCGATGGTGTCCTTGGATAACACCAAAGCTGGATGGAAATGATCACCTTGAACACTGAAATCTGAGATTCCCGTCGTGATTATGCCTTTGAAGAGATAAGGAAGTTGGTTTAATCTAACAGACGCTATTCATTGAATTTTTGTTTTCCTATTTTCAAACACTACCTAAGTTCTTTAAGGCAGGTCAAATAAACCCTCTGATGTACTTGTTCAAACAACATAATTGGGTTCGTCACTCCTGCTCTGTGTCGTGTTTTGGAGTGATAGCTCAAATAAACTGTTTTGAACTCCTTAAAGTTGTTTACTGCTATCACTAACCAGTAGATTCAAATAAGATAAAGGAAGAGTCTGCATTTTGCTATCTTGCATATTAAATGTGCTTAGAGCTTAGCACTAGGAAAAAGTTTCCTTTTCCCAAGAAACAGTGGGCTTTAAAAAATTAGATAAAATGATTTTATTTCCTTTATAAGTCCCCTCCCTCCACTCACTTGCAAACATTTCATCCAGATCAAGGATCAAATGAGGGCCAGGCGCTATGGTTCATGCCTGTAATCCCAACACTTTGGGAGATCAAGGTGGGTGGATCACTTGAGGTCAGGAATTCAAGACCAGGTTGGCCAACATGATAAAACCTCATCTCTACTAAAAATATATAAATTAGTCAGGTGTGGAGTTGGGAACCTGTAGTCTCAGCTACTCGGGAGGCTGAAGCATGAGAATTACTTGAACCCAGGAGGAGGAAGCTGCCTTGAGCCACTGCACTCCAGCGTGGGCAGCAGAGTGAGACTCTATTAAAAAAATAAAAATAAAATAAAATGAGGCCAGAAGAGGGAGAAGGAAGGATTGATGACAACACTAACAGAGAGCTGTGGCTGTTCTGTGTGTCCTTACCCATTTTCTTTTGCAGTACGTATTGGGGGCAATGAAACTTTCTTGCCTGAAGCCTGGTTAAGGGGACTTCAAGGGAATTTCTAAGGCAGCTTTAAAAAATATTTCCTGCAATTAGGAGATACAAAGAACTGGTGCCTGCCTTCACCTGATAAAGCTAAAGCTGATACTGGGCTAGTCTGATCCCACCCAGGAAATATGACTGGAAAACAACAGCCAACGGCTTGGTATTGGAGACAGGAGAATCTTGCTACATTGAGGTGGGCTCATACTCTCTTAGTTTGTAGGGACAAGGCATGTGTACAAATTTCCTATGCTTAGATGGGAGACTCATGGGAGAGTCATAATCAGTGGAGTAACTGTCCTGGAATTACAAGTAAACCCTAGAATAGGCATGCGTCCTTTTGGATCAAACAGTAAATGTGTCTCAAAGCATCATTTGTAGCTTCTACCTGATGGAAATCTTTAAACTGTTAACTTGTCAGTCAGTCAGATTTTTGCTTCTCCTTCTCTCTAGTAAAGATATGTCCTCCCAAATGAAATTGCCTAATTGGGATACAACTCAAAGGCAGGAATTTCGTTTTCAAGATGTACCGATACACTTCATCTAAGGAGTCTGTTGACTAGATTACATTGCTTTTCCATTAACTGACGCCTTCAGAACAGAGACTTAATCCACAATAATATAGCACGCTCTTGTTTGATTCAGCAAAATGGAAGCCCAAAACAATTAGTGTGAGAAGGGTTGACAGTGGCTTTGATGGTGAGTGTGGGCAGGGTGGAGAAAAGGAGGTAGGTGAAAGTCAGAAAGTGACACTGACTAACTCATCAGAAATGGGAACAGCTATGATGAAAAGTCAGTTGCATCCAGCTCTCACTTCTGCCTGACACTTGCCAAACAGTGTTTAATACGGGCAAAGATTTCTATGATGTACCTTTGTGTTCTCCGGATTGCTAACTCTAGTCTGATAACCCACAGATAAATTAGCTGCAATCCATTTACCAGCATGTTTTACTACAGATTTAAAATGCAGACTATTATGTGGAGAAACAGGAAAACAGTATACAATGAAAACAAAGGCTGAAATTATACATCAGGAAAATTTAAAGGTCACCGGTTGGTAGTCATCCTTCTAGCTGCAGCTGCAGTGACCTCTGCTTGCCCTGAGAAATCACCAGTATGTCAACCTTACAATTTTCTTTTCTCCCTTAGTCTGCCATGATTGTCCCAGAAATGAAGTGGGAACAGAGAGGAGTCATTAAGGAGAGTTTCACAGTGGTGTGCTGGTGAACCAGCTGTCCAAAAGGAAAATGTGTAGTGTTTGCCAATTTATGTGGTATAAATACTTCCACATAGCCAATTTCAAGAGTGGCGATAATTAATAATCAGAGTGCAAAATTCCTGAAAATTTAATAATATGTACGTATGAACTAGCGCCAGCCCACTCCAGCATACATTGCTTGTAACACAACAAAAATCAAGAACACCAAGATTTTATACATGTATATACATGAATATATATAAGACACACTTTAATTTCCTGAGAACATATGCAAATGCAACAGAAACAAGCTCTCCAAGTCTTTGGCCCTGTACTTACTCAGCAGATGTTTTTTAAAAACAACTTAGCCTCAGGCTTAGCATGCTCCTTTGCAATTTTTGTTACATAAAATACAAAAAAAATTTTAAATAGCTTTACATATATTACTTAACATAATGCAGCTTTTCACAAATACCCATAAATACTTTAAATTTCTTTACAGTATAATATTATATACTTTTCAACAAGAACATGTGTGTAAGAGTCCAAACATTTTGAATTAAGTGCTATTTATTATTTTTAGAAGTTAGCACATTTCACTAAGATGGTCTCTGCAAAGTGAAGAAGGGAATTTGGTTGGGATAAGGCCTGAGCACCACCCGGGGTCTCCCTGATCCAGGCAGGAAAAAAAAAAAAAAAAAACTTTGCTGGTAAAGGAAAGATCTGTTGTAGCTTCACTCTGCTCACCTTGGGCTAAGGTGACTTTGCTAAATTTTAGAGTCTTATAACATGATAGCAGAAACAACAATTCTAAAGCTGAGACAGTGTGATGTAGTGGAAAACCCATTGCCTCTCGTAGTCACTTGTCCTATGAGTTGAGCCAAGTTGGCTATGCTATGCTACCGTATTCTCATTGCTAAAATTTTCCCCTAAATGTCTGCCCAATTAACTTCATAGAATTGCTGCCTGATACACGAATTCACTTTGCAAACTATGGAAAGCTAGCAAAAAATACTAAATCATTACCTGACATAATGTAGTAATGATACCATTTCTGGGGTTAAATCTAATGAATACTAATGGTTACTCTTTCTTTACAGTTAGCAGTGTTTAGACACACACTCAAACAGTAAGTTCTCACAAAGCCCTACATGAAGGTTCAGAATGATTCCTTTGACAAAGCTTTTTAAAGCACCCTGCATCCTGAGTAAGACAAAACCAAGGGAAATTTCCAGATAACATACATTCCATTTTATGTCACTTGTACCTCTGTTCCAATAGTTCTCGCAGTGTTCTTTATCTTCTAACATCACATCTGAAGTAGGGTTTGGTAGGCATATCTGTGGCCATCCTATCAGTCTACTTTTTATTGGGAAGGTGTCAGAAGATGGGAGTATGAGAAGAATGAATTAGAGCAGCCCAAGAATATAAGAACAAAGCCAGGCTACTGCCCCAGATCCTTTTTGCATACCAAGTAAAGCTTCCATGGGAATAGAACTCTATTTTTCCACTCATGAATTCAAGAATTAGACAAAGTTTCTTTGCAAAGCACCCGTCCTCTGTCATCCATATTCATTTTATCATGGATTACTGAAGTATCTCTGTAGATTCAATCAAAAGTCTTTGGCTCTTCCTCTGAGTCTTTTTCGGGTAAGCAGGATAGATGAAAATTCACATCCAGAGGAGTTCTGTTTGAGTTGATTTTTGTAGACAGACAAACTCTAGAAATTAAAAATCTTCTCCCTCCAGTCCACCCACTGGCACCTCTGCATGTGCTGAAGAGAATGAGATCAAATCAAGTCTCTATGAAATGAATTGAGGATTTGCTAGTAAAATGATACCCCAGTATGTATTATTTTTTAGAACCTGATGCTCAGAATTGAATATCAAGTTTACGGTATCCCCAATATGCAATTCATAAATCCCTCCTACATTTTGGATGTTAGATTTATTTGTTAGATTTTGTATCATGTCTTTGTTTTTATACAACCGCACCTCAAAAGGAGCTACATCATTGTAGTTTGCATTGGGAGCCACTTGGCCATAAATTAAATATAAGCCATTCTGAAGTATCTCCAGCTTCCAGTCAGACACCTTATTCACACAAGGAGGTTCAGAAGGTGCCATTTGCCATTTTGAGGGTAAAGGTCCTATAAGAAATATACAAGGGAAGAAAAAAAGATGAATGCATAGTTATTTCATTATTTCATTCTTTTCCAGATCGTAGTTAATTCTTTACCACATACATATTATTTCTTTAGCTGATCTAGTTCTCTTCAAGAAGAATTTTCATATTTTAAGTACCTATCTACTCCTTGTTTTAGAGAAATTGCAAATCCAAAGGGTATTTCTCACTTGGAGCACTCTAAGGGAAAGAATTCGGAATAGAAGAGTGAGTTAAGTGACTCAGCATCTTTTGTCAATTAATATTTGTGGGAAAAAGAAAGGAGAAGAAAAGACAAATGGAGAAAGAGAGGAATCACAAGCCAAAATTTTGATAACCAGGGTTGGAGTCCATGCCTTTCATCCACTTTCTGTGTAAATGACTCTGGTTGTTTATCACTTTATCAGGGAGGCCTTCCTTAATCAAACTATATTAAAAAGTATTCTATCTCTCTCTTCTTTTACCTTGCTTGAGTTGTCTTCATAAAGAGTGTCAGTGGCTGGGGTATTATGAATTAAATTGTTTGTTTGTTATCTATCTTGTATCACCTTGAATGTAAAATTTTTGAGGACAAATCTATCTCTATTTTGTTCATTCCTGTATTTTCAGCACCTGAAAAAGTCTCTGGTACCTGGCAGGTGTTCCATAAATATTTATTGCTTGAACGATACTTCCATGTTTCTGAATTAGGTGATTTGTGTCTAAATTATGGCTCTTCTCCTCAGTTTGTAGGTATACATCATTTAAGACCTACTTAGGATTCATTATTTAAACCCCCCCAAAATAGCTAATGATAAATTTATGAGTTTACAAATAGAAGTAGGTGGACTGTTTAAGAATCCCTAGTGCAATACGGGGGACAGTCCCCAAAGGGTGAAGAAAGGGTAAAGACCTAATCATTCATTTTCATTAGCACATATGAAATTTAAATGTTTATCTAACATTACTTGGTTTTGCATAGCAGTGTGATCTCACGGCCCCAAGAGGTAGGTGTTTTACCACCCAGAATGCTTATCTGTTGCACAGTTCTCTGTAATTTTTGTTGTAAGGTACAAAGCCTTTGTCCCATAATTAAAAAGAAAGCTTGATGAGAAAACACCCTGGAAGAGGTAACATTTTTATTTCAGTTCTTATTCGTATAAATGACTGGTGTAAGACTCTAAACGTGGATTCTGGAGGAGAATAAAAAAGAGATGACTAGAGCAACAAAGCCACCCTGTATCACCAGTGAGCTCAGACCCCTGTAAATTTCTTCCTCCTTGACATGCAATAGGCAGGTCACCAGGAAGAAGTGTCATTGGTTTTCCTATTTAATTCTGTGAAAGGGAGGTCACTTAAAGACCACCTTAGCATCACTTGAGTTTCTCAACTTTTACCACATCAAGTTAGAATTTTGCACATACCGTGGATTCCACTTACCGGCAAAACAAAAACAAAACACAGAGGAAGAGACAAGCAAAAGGAAATTGTCTAATTCCCACAAGCCAATGAAACCTACTGGTTTAAATGATACAGAAACACAGCGGTTGCAGAGTTAACTCTAGAAATGGTCTGCTCTCAACTGAAAATGTGTGTTTGGCCTGAAACCTATAAACAACTTTTAAAAATGTATTTATTTGACATTTTGCAGGTATTCTAAGAAATATTATAAGGCTCAGTGTATCTGCAAACTGTAGTGTGTTTTCTAAGCAAATATCAGGTGACTACAAGGGAAAATGACTCAGAAGCTAAGCTTAGAAGAGAAAGGAGTAGAGGAAGTGGCCACTTTCCCAACTCTCATTGCTCTTCTGTACGTTTAGAAACAACAGTTGCACTCTCTCACATACTCCACTGGACATTAGCTATATGTGAAATGTGAGAAAGACTAAGGAAAGGTTGTAGAAATCTGAAACTTGTGATTATCAAAACACAGAATTAAAGGTAGAGTCCAGGATCTCAGATTCATAGGCCAGTAAGAGAGATATGCATTCCTGCCCAGAGAGGCAGCCTTCAGTATGAGATTTTTTCAGGGCATGGGCTTGTTTTGCCTGGTTCACCTCTGGAAGCCTCAGTTCTTGGGCAACTACCCAGTACATAATAAGTAATTCTATATAGTAGCTGAAAAATGAATAAAAGAAAATACAGGTTTTCTTGAGAGTACTGGCACCTGCCTTCTTGCATCAAAAACTAAGAAAAGCAGAACAGAGACATGCAAGATAGGTTACTCACCAAACTTAGCTATACAGGGCTCTTTAGCAGTCTGCTGGGGAAAGAAAAGAGGAATCGATTAGGATGATGACAGTGTCACCAACTTTTTTGATTGATTTATTTAGAGCTTTGAATTCCGGAAGCAAACTACTGTTCTACAGCCATAAAAAAAATCCCTCCCTCCATTATGTCTCGGTCATCTCAGCCTCCCTATAAAGTTGACTAGCTCCATCCTTTACCTTTTATTACCTAGCTTCCCTTTGGGGTTTTTTAGGCAAAGGTCAAGATGTCATTCCACTACCTAAGCTATACCTACAGGACAACTATTTGATCTTGGACCTCCCCTTTCTTGAACTCTAAAAGTTTTTCAACAAAACAGCAATTTCCACACCCCAGTGACGGCACAAAGTGATCTATTGGCATGTGAAAGGAAAATGATAAAGCTTCTATTTATGTTTATTTTTATCTAAAATAATAAATTAAGCCCTAAAAATATTTACAACTCAGATTAATGAAGCCACCCTCGTATAATATTCAGATAACTACATGTCATATACGCTATCTGAGATACCCTGAGAAACAGTTCCAAGTTTCAGACTATTGCAACATACAGCAGTTCACATGCTACCAGATGCCATCAGTGTGTGGTTAGTCTTACAAATAGTAGTAGTTAAATGCTAAATGCTAAAAAATACTTTGTAGTATATTAAGGCATAACCACAAACATTTTTATATCACTCAAAGTTTTTAATGGCAAAGTGCTTAAAAGACTTTTTGAACTTAAAGATGTTGCACAGTTTCCTTTTATAGGATTTCTCTCGCTGCTATGCTAGGAAAAAATTAAACAGAGGCAAGGGCAAATGTAGTGAGACTAGCTAGGAGATTTTTACAGTCATTCCTATGGGCAAGAGAGCATGATGCCTCTGACCAAGGGGCTAACAGTGGAGATGGTGATTCGTGGTTGGAAAATAGAGGCAACAGAATTCTGTTCCCAACATGGATATGGGGTAGGGAATGAGAAGAGACAAAGATGACTCCAATATTTTAGGCCCGAGTAATAGTAAAGATAAAGTTGTTATTCACTAAAATGGATAAGATTTAGGAGGAATAAATGGGGAGGGGAACAATCCTGAATCTGGTTTTGGATATGATAAGTTTGTGATGCTTATTGTTAAATCCAGGCAAGGGTGTCAAGCAGGCAATTGGATACAGCAGGCTGAAATTTAAGGGGCTCTGGTGATGTGAATTTTGGAGCCTTAAGCTCATAGACTATGCTTTAGGCATGAGATTGTATGAGACCATAAAGTCAGTAGGTACAGATGGAGAGGAATACTGGGACATCGTGATGTTTAGAGGTCAGAGAATGAGAAAGAACCAGCAAGGGAGAATAGAAAGAAGCAGCTCAGTCTGAAACTAGGAGAGTGTGATGTTTGGAAGCCACGAAAAGAAAATATTTCATGGAGGACGAGTGATCAACCAATGTCAAATGCTGTTGATAGATCAAGTAAGAAGAGAACAGGAAATTGACTGATAGATTGAGCAGCATGGTCACTGGAGTTCTTGACAAAAGGAGTTTCTATGATGTGAAGAGGGCAGAAGCTTAGTTAGAATAAATTTAAGGGTAAATGGGAAAAGAGAAGTTGGAGGAATTTTGCTGTAGGGAAAGCATAAAAAAATGAGTGGAGTTTGGATGAGGATGAGAGGTCAAAGAAGTTTTTTGTTGTTGTTGTGTTTTAATATGAGATAAATGACAACATGTTTGTCTATTGCCATTTGGTGGAAATGTTCCTGTAAAATGGATGACGCATAATATCTAAGAGCAAAGAGAGAACGGTTGGGACAACGTCCCTGAGTAGGTAAGAGAGGATAAGATTTAGTTCATAGATGGCATAGATAGGTACATGGACAATGTATCCATGGTGACAAGAGAGAATAACAGTATTTCTGGACACAAATGCAGATGAGTGGTACTCATTGGAACTTCTTTGTTCTCTGCTTCTACTTTCTCTTGGAATGTGGAGACAAGGTTATCAGTGGAGAGTAGGAATGGGGAAGCTATTAGATGTTTGAAGACAAGCTAAAGGTGTGAAATTATCCAGTAGAGGAGAGTGAATGGACTGGGAAATGTGGGTTGTTTCCAAAGCAACACGCAAATCCACTTGAAGGCAGTGGCTGTGAATTCAAAGTAAGAGCTTTCAACAAGTTTTATGTTTTTCTTCAGATATATTCAACAGTGAAAGACACAGAGCAGTTGGATTTAATCAGCATTGGAGGTTTTCCATATCTGAGCTTTCGTCATTAGAATACAATGACAACAGAGAGAAGCAAGTGAGTGAATTTATACAAGGGAGGTGTTAAAGCTATAGATCTTGGAATTTAGTTGTGTAAGGAAGGAAAGAGAGGCACCTATCATTGAATGATGGATTGAAAATTGAGACATGTATGCAAAGATGTGTTCTTCCATTTTAATCTACGTTTGTTTGTAGGTAATTTTTCAGCCATGATAATGAAAATCATGAAACAAGGTAAATTGACATTACAAACTTCAAATTCCTATATCACAAAGTGTTAAGCTAAGATTCAAAAATAAAATAAATGCATTTATCAAATTACTAAAATAATATTTTACTTATTTTAGTAATGTTTATATCATATATTTATTATAGAAAATATAACATTTTGGTGAAAGCAAAATGGTTTTGCATTGTGAGAGCTACATTAAACATATTATTTGGCATATCCTTATAAATATATATTTTTGTGTATCTCTGTAGTGTACATATTGTTGGTACTTGTACATAGTATAATATTTAGCATATAATATTGGGAATTATACTGAAATTACATTATTAAGAAGGAGGCATATTCAAAAAGTCTGAAAGCCACTATTCTAGGAAATGCATTTTTTGATTCCCTACACTTGTTTTTGTTCTTACTTTTTTTTTTTTTTTTTTTTTTTTTGAGATAGGGTCTCATTCTGCTGCCCAGGCTGGAGTGCAGTGGTGCACTCTCAGCTGACTGCAGCCTTATCCTCCTGGACTCAAGAGATTCTCCCACATCAGCCCCCTGAGTCGCTGGGACTACAGATGCATGCCACCATGCCCAGCTAATTCTTTGTATTGTTTTGTAGAGACAGGGTTTTGCCATGTTGCCCAGGCTGGTCTCAAACTCTTGGGCTCAAGCCATCTCAGCCTCAGCCTCCCAAAGTGCTGGGATTACAGGCATGAGCCATGCGCCTGCCTCTTGCAATTATTTCATCCTCATTTTGGTGTTTCCTAGAGGAGATGTTGAAATTCAATTTAGTTCAACCCATGATAGGGACGTGACAGAGACTCCCTTAACCCCAATTTCCTCATCTATAAAATGGGAGAAATACTAGGACCTAGCTTGCTGAAGTTGTTGGATTTAAATGAGGTCATTCTTGAGAAGGGCTTTGCCCAGATCTCCTGCCTGGACCTGTTCAATAAATATTAGCTGTTTGGGTGATGATGGTGATTGTAGTGAAGAATTGAACTAAAATTTAGGTGCCTGTATTCCCAACATCCTACAGCATTATAAGCAGGAGAAACAAATGTAATTTTTGGTTGTTACCTCAACAGGTTTATAATCTTTCTAGAAAGACATGATTATACACCTAAAGCAATTTGGTAATAATCTAAATATGAATGAGCGCATGCCACAGATAGTATCTGCACCGTCTAGTAGCACGTATAAGATGTGTTCAGAGAAACTTAAGGCCATGGACAACCTAAGGCCAAACTACTTCCCAGAGCCATAAATTCCGGATGCTATACTGCAGGCTGCTTCATGTCTATAGAGGGCCAAAGAGACCAACACTGTCATACTCTCTAATTATTGCCACTGGTGAAAATTCATCTAACTTTGAAATTATCCATTTGGCTGTGAAATACAGTCTTTGATTGAGAGAGTAATATAAATAGACAAAGAATCATATTGTTAAATGATCTTGTTAAATTTTTGCCCATTATATTCTCATTAATAGTAATGGGGCAAGTATTTATCACTACCATCTACTTGGAACCTACCATGTATCAAATACTCTACTGTCTCATTAATCCTTACCACAACTCTGTAAAAATTAGCTTGCTCATTTAGCAGATGATGAAATGAGGATGAGAGAGATTAAGTAACTAGCCCAAGGTCATGCAGCCAAGGAAAGGCAAGAATGAGATCCACACCCAACCTGTCTGATTCAAAGCTCTCACCCCGACCACTCTGTGGGGGAAGTTTCTATTTATAATTCTGCTGATGTTTGGAAGTAGTAAATACCCACTTATAAAGACACATATGTCTTAGTTATTTTTGCTTAGAAGGATCAGTTTCTTTTGTAACCTCTTGATTTAAGGCTAGATTTACATAGTTGGGCTCAAAATGGCCAAAACAAATCATTCTGTCTCCAAATCAAATCTTCCGTAATCAAATCATCATTGAAAATAAAATCTGCTCTGCTTTTAAGTACAAGTACAACTTCTCCTTCCTTCATTGTATTGAAGCGGGAGACTTGCTGAATATTTGGTTTCGTAGAGATAACTTCTGTGAGGTTATTTTTCACTGAGGGATTGACCAAACTCCTTGGACTCACAGCTATCCTTTTAGTTAAATATCTTCTGAAAGAAGAGAGGAAAAGATGGAAAAACAATGACCGAAGGAGCCAAGCTTCCCATCTAACACTTTTTGAAGTGTTACACTTTTTTTTATATATAAAGTATTATCCAGATAATCTCAAAAGTTGGACTTTGTATATAAAAACTAGAGTGGAGACCAAAATAAAACTTCAAGGTTCATGGGTGTTGTGAGAATGTGGAAGTGGCCACATCATAATGACTCAGTATCTGCCAGCCTCTCAGACCTCTTTTCCAGAGATACTTGTTTGTGGTCAATAGGAAAAGGGAAGTGATAGTAAGTAGAAAATGAAATGCAGGAGCTAATATCATGCGTGGTTGGCCAGGTCAGTGGCTTTTCCCATAGAAACAAATCCTGCAGGCATCCTGTCAGAACAATATTCTAAAAACCTTTTATACTTCCCTAAATTTGAAACAAACTCTGGGTTATCTTTAGGAGGAGAACCTTTCATTGAGAAATTGGATGTTCTCTAGGAGAGAGAAACCAGAATCAGAGCTCAACCCATGGGACTAATCCAGTTTGATTGTGAAGAGAGGTGTCCTAGATGATTCTGGCATTATTAGGCTTTCTCTTTCCCTTTGTAAGAACCACTGCTTGCAAATGGAAAGAGAAGGTCTAATAATGCCAGAAAGGCAGCCAACCACTGGCTGCCTTTGGCAAAGGCATTTTCCTCCTCTTCTGTGCATGCATTACTGAGTTATATATGGGTATTGATGATGCCTATATTCAGTGATCTTCAGGGTTATCTGGCTAATTAATCTTATAGTTTTTAGAAGAAAGAAGCACTTCCAAATTTAAGTTATTGCTATTCTCTCACCCTTCCTCTTCTTCAGAAATCTAGACACTAAGAATTTCTGACAATTCATTTCTTTCTGCTCAAACTTCACTGACCCAGAAAGTTCACACTTCTGCTTGATACATTTCTTGAGAGAGCAGGGTGGTAATCAGAAATGCCTCTGTTGCACATAAGCCTTGTACACAGTTATAGAATACAAATTAATGGGCTACTGTGGAAAAACTGGCCAAAGCTATACCTACTCTAAATTAATATCAATAGGGGACTGCTTCCTCCTTCATCTTTTCTCAATTCCTTTTAAATATCTTAGGTGGTAGAACTATATCTTTGAAATCTTTGCTGGTCAGTTCCCTTAAGAAAAATGTTTCTGCAGTCATATTTCAACCTTTTCTCAGATGGATGTAAACCACTTAATTCTCCACAAAACTCAGAATCTTCAAATTTAACAAGAAATAGGCTAAATCCTTAAATAAATAAAGCATTTCTTATTTGCTTTTTGGTCAGTGCTGTGTAGTCAACTGTGAGGAATGTTTTTTAGTAAAGAACCAAACTTATCTCCATATCCACTGTACCATCCCATTCTCTAGGCCCACAACTTGGCCTGCATCTCAATGGGAAATTCCTGACAAGCATCAGGGGCTTCCCAAATACACATTTGCTTTCTCCTTACTTCACGAAGTCTTCCCTGATCAGCTCAACCTAAAGTCATTTTTTCCCTGTTTTTGAATGTCTTAGGCATTTATTCTTCATACTTCCCTTAAATAAATTATTGATCACTGCATTTTACATCTAGAAGAAACATCATAATAAATCCATTCCCCACCACAATTTTTTTAGATAAAGAAGCTGAAAACTAGAGAGATTAAATGGCTTTCTCAAATGTATGCAGCTGATTATTAGGAGACCTAGAACCAGAATTCAGATCTTCTTACTCCTAGCTCAGTGCTACTTTCCTCCTCAAAGATACACAAGCCACCTGTCATTTACTTAAACCCATTTTTCATTATTTTTTCATGTCTTTTCCACAACTAAGACTATAGCTTACTCTCCATTTCTTGGCATTCATCATATTTTATACCTTTTTTATTCCACCAAGAGTTATAGCACAGAGAGGGAAAAAATACTCCACAGGCACCTGTCCATTGACTTAACCAATTCTCTCTGAGTTCTGCAACTAACATTTAGCATTTTCTGAGATCTGTGTTCTCAAAACCTTTAGATAAACCTCAAAAGCCATGTCATGACAATATCAGAATTATATTTACATTACTTATACACATCTTTCCCTTCCAACTATTGCTAACAATACTGAGTGACAATGATAATAACTAGAAAAACAAATAAATAGAGGATTATAGTAAATAGCAACCTTAGGTATAGTTGCCTCCTTACCTCTAGTTGAAGAAAAATAAAGATTAGCCAACTGAAGGAACAAAGAAATAGCAACACAACTATTGAGCAAAAGAGCCACAGCTTCCAGGATAATCTCTGAGCTCCTTGAGTTCTTGAATGGCTTAAAGGCATATTTTCCAAGAGGCTCAAACACATTTTTGGAGAAATGAGAGCTGTAGAAAACAAAAATTCACAACTGACAGATGAACGATGCAAGGTCGTGTTATGTAGAACTATGGTAATCGGTTGTGGGTGTGGAAGGCGGAGTTTTCCTTCTGTCACTGTTTTAGAAAACGATACTTTATAACCTAAGTGCTGACTCTCATTTGGCACCAGGTCAAATACAACAAAAGGAACAGAAGGCTGTAAGCCAACACAAACTCAGAACATAAAAAAAAAAAGCACAAGGGAAGTTCAGAGAGAAAAAAAAAATTCTTTCCTAAATCAAAAGGCAGTACAGTGCATGAGTAAAGGAGCCTTGGGAGAATAAAGTGGTATATGCCCATCTAAGAAAGTATTCCAAATGATTTCTAGATAAGCAAATTACTTTTTATAAGAAGAAATGAAGTTTGAGATGAAGCCCTATCATACTCCAGATATCATGTAAATGAGAGGCAGAATGCTAGGAAGTTAGAGAGGCTAAGATCTATAGTTTGGGGAAAAAATAGAGTTTCAGTCACATCATCATCTTGTATATCTTAAATATGTAGTTTTTATTTGTCCATTATACCTCAAAAAAGCTGAAAAAATAAAATCTATATTCACAAAAATGTTTTATCATTTCTAGTAGATAGAATGCGTTCATTCGGAGATATTCTCCAGAAAATATCAAGTGTGTTAATCGAATTCAATAAAAATTTGTAAATACAACAAGCTCAATTTTATATTTCACCATTTTAAAACTCTGATAATCTAATTCTGACATAAAAAGCTATTTTACAAAAGAATATTTTCCTGTATCCTGCCTTCAGCCTGAGCTTATATGCTATTCCAAAAACAAACAAACAAACAAACAAAAAACAAACAAAAAAAACCTCAGGGTTTCTTCCTGGGACCAAAATATGAATTTATTACAAAATTGAGGAAGACTCCTGGTTCTATGGACCTCAGTCTCCCCATCTGGTGAAGTGGATTACTTGCCTTTTTTACAGAATGCTAGCATTGCATGCTAGAAAGAACACGGGCTATTAAATCAGACAGACATTAAGAGCAGAGGCTGGCACTGCCCAGTTCCTACTGGCTCTGTGGCCTTAGGCATGTTACTTGAGTTCTCTGATCTTCAGTTTCCTTAATTGTAAAATGGAGAAAAATTTCGCTTTATAATGCTTTTGTGGAGAACAAAATCCATGTGAAAAGTTTGTGTTCTGTAAATGTTAGATTACCTCTTCTCTACCCTCTTTAGAGATGTAGTGAAGGTTAGTTCAAGTATTAAATCCTAGAAAAGAATGAGCATTATTTATCTTTCCCAGAAGATATAATTCACCTAAAGTTTACTTAAACAAAAGGAAGTAGAATGAAAGTATTTTGGAAAACCTATTTTTCAATTAAGAGAGAATTGAAGATTTATAAATTAGAAAATGTCCAGAGATTTAACATCCTTATTTACGAAAAAAGGAAACTAAGGACAATAGAGTGTGAGTAGTGTCTCAAACCACTAACGGCTGGCTCGTGATGGATTGGAAACTCAGGCGCACACACTGCTTTGTAATCCAACCATTTTGCCTTCGTACTATACTATTTGCAATATTAGTAGCAGTATTTCTCTCTGAACTGTCAAAATTTTAATTTGGGCCCTACTTTACCTTAATCAATAAACTATTTCTTAAGAGACCAGCCACACAAAAACGATTTTTCAACACAACAAATGTTTTTGTGGCTCTGTACTAGATGCTGCAATGCAGGGATGAATAATAAACTTACTCTTACTCTTACTCATGTTACGTGAACCTAAATAACACGCCTAAGGCCACAGAGCAGGTAGGGACTGGGCAGTGCCAGCCTCTGCTCTAGAAGAAGACTGATGCCTTGATCCTATAACCTTTGCATTTGCATCAAGTCTGGCATTCATATACACAAGCACGGAACTTCAAATTGGAAGTTAAACTATGTCCTTCTTGTTTTTCTGATCTGCTTCTTTTCCTGTCTCCCCTCCAGATTTTTGAGGGAACTTCCCTGGCTTACTCCCTTAGATAAACATTTATTCACATGAGAAACTGTTCTAAATAAAATCCAGTTCCTCCTCCTGTCCTTAACCACAGTTAGGCTCTGGGATATCCTTATTAATTATTTTAACCTTATGACAGTATCTTAAGAAAGATGACGTACTTATCTCAAGAACACTACATTCTAGGGCCTCTTTTCATGAAACAGGATTTAGAAATGAGGAAACTTCAAGTTGAGACAGGTAACAGTAGGGAAGACTTTATGAAATTCTAGAGCAATGAGTCATAGTTGGCCTGACTTTGGTGAAGCTCAGGATCGCATGTTATATCTCAAGATTTCACAAGAGGTAAACGAGCACCAAACTCAAACTTCATGTTTATGATCTGTCATTGGCTCAGATACTTGAACATAAAGTTTTTGTGTGTTTTGTGTTTTTTTAAGTTAAATCCGACTAGCAAATCCATGTTGAACATTTATTATCTGCCCACTACTGTGCTAGGAGATGGAGGGATATTTTAAAAAGAAACAGCTGCCAAGGAATTGGCCACCCAACCAAATTAAAACCTTGTAGACAGGGAGACAGATGCCCAAATTGATATTGTATGTAAGACAGTGCCTAAGAAAACAGACCTAGATAAACTAAACAGTTGAACTAACAGGTCGGAAATGAACTGTTTAAGAAGAGAGAGGAGGGTACTCTTTCTTGAAGGTATGATAATTTGATAAATAAATATTCAGAGATATAAGCATCTATAAATATTAGAAATTAAAATAACTCAATATTAACAATGACAAAATTCCAAATTTTTTAATGAATCTGGTATTTTTTATTCAAGAGCTGCAAAATGAAGAATTTCAGGAAAAAATGGCAAAGAAAACCTCCGTTCTGTATTTTTCATATTGAAGAAAAAGATCTAAACATGTTTGATTAAGGAATTTGAATGACATTCATGGCTGCTTTGAATTCAGAATTAATTATAGAACAATATGGTTGTAGTTCAGTTACTGACTAAATTACCTTAAAATGCATTAGGCATTTACTATTTCTTCTCTGTGTGCAAATGATTACATTTGAACATCAAACATCCCTGCATTCTCTTTATCTATTATTTTTATTTATTCTCTTTATCTATTCTCTTTATCTATTAAAATGATGAAACTGACATTCAGGAGGATTAATCATTTGTCCATAAAGATAGAATAGGGATTGAATCATCCTACGCTGGGCCCCAAAACTCACATTTTTTTCTACCTGTTTATGCTGAAATAAGTCAAGAACATCCCATGTGCAATCAACAAAGTGGAAGATATATTGAAATCTGTAAGAGAGCATTAGGTGGACATCAGTTTCCTCCAAAATCTGTTAGTACTCAGGTCTGCACTCCTTGCCACATTCCCTTAATACCACTGTTGATCATGACTTTATCCTGAGATAGTGTATGGTGTAGCATAATCAATCAGAATTTTTCAAAAGTCAGAACTCAGTAAGAAATAATACACAACTAATTTTGTCTACTCTGGATATCAGAGTATTTATTGTCATGACAAATAGGGCTTATTTGACTTGAAGACACATAGATTGATATATACAGTAAACTGGTAATGAGAGAAAATAGACATGAGCTATAAATAAGGTTTTAAACTTGGAATTTTTTGAAGGAAACAACAGTATCCGTTAAAATTAATAAATGCCTACCCCATCAAGAGAATTATGTACAGTTCATTATGTATAAGTAGATGTATGTGTATGTATTACATGTACATATTATACACACACATATACACATGTACATGTTATAGATACAATACTAGAAGATATATGATGACTATATCAAGCATCAGATTATCCTGATGATAGAACTAGTAACAATCCTAATCAGGTTGATCTAGGAAGTAGATCAAACTCAAGTAGTGTTTTGATCTCACAACCTGGGGACCCTCCTCCATGCACCACATTGTGTTGCTCTGTGCTGTCTTTTTTTGCATGTCCACTTTTTTGGAGTCTTTATCAAATTGTTTTGTTTGTCTATGTTTTGCTAGCTCAAGTACAACCTTTAAGTTAAAAGTCTAATAGCCAATTACCATTGAAGCCTTTCTATGCTAGCCACTTAACTTACGACTAATCATTTAGAGTGGCTCTGTGATGTTATAGGTTCCTATCTCTTTAGCCTGAGCCCTCTATGTCAGTGGCATGGTGTGTGTGTACCCTTTCTGGACTATTGAGCATTGTGTATCTTGACCATAGAAGGAGCATCTTAAGCACCTTTTGATGGGAAGAATGACTTCCTGCATAGAATCTTGATGAAAACATTGGCCATTGTGCAATATGGCATAATACTTCCTATCTGAAACCATAGAACATCACCCTAGAGGCTATAATGATTGGGCATTGCTGTTAAATCACATCTTGCCCAATATCATATAGGTTGCCATAAAATTATGGATTTTACCTATCAATCTCATTGAAATTAAAGAATCTTAAGACTCCTGAGATTAAGTATTCCCTCCAAATCAGAATTTTGGGGGGCAGCACTGGAAGAGGGAATAGAAGAAAAGCATTTTCCTTTTACTCTTCTATTTGGTTTCCCCCTTTGACAAGCTCTTAAAATTTCCCCCTCCCAACTACTACATGCCAGCTTCAGTGGAGAATACAGCACATCCACTGCTTTCAGCACCTATGACATGTATTCATATGCTCTACTGTCTGACACACTTTCTCATCTGGTTTTCTCTTTCTTACATGATCTTGTGCCATTCACATGATTTTGTAGCCATTTGGTTCATGTCTAGATTTGTTAGTTTTGGAACTAGGAACCTAAATAATTAAAAGCACATTTTTGCTTTTCTATCCAAAATGATTCCTAAATACACAGGACATATTATTTCTCATTTATTAAAAAAATTATGGAGCCTTTTCTACAGCAAGTACAATGTTAAGAGCTTGAATACTGATAGACAAGGGTCAGCCTCTATCTTAAAATTTGTTATTGTTTTGTTCATTTGCTTTGTTTCTTTAAGTAGAATAATTGTGGTAGGAATGACAGATGATTTCAACAATCATTAGGGTTACTATGAAAATGCTGAAAGCACAAAAATTGGTGTGAAGATTCTATTGATTATAACTATCACAGCAATGACTACAACAACTAACACTAACTGAGCACCTTCTCTCAGTGATGTAGGAGTTGATCAGTCCCAAAGACAGACTTGACCATACTGATTTGAAGTCAACCAATGTACAAGACCACTTTAGATTAAAAGCAGGAAATATGCAAATTCACCATCAATTGTATTTACCACAAATGCTTAAAACATAGCATGTGGTTTTCCAGTGAATGGAGGGACAAGAAGAGTAAATGGCATGGGTTTCTGAATTGAATGAGCTAAGGAAAGAAGTTGGTTCTTACTCCATTATTTCCCTTTTCTGAATCTAGCCTGCCTGTTTGCCAGTCTCACATGGTGGCTTGGAGCTAGTGAATATGAGGAGACCAACCCTTCTCAGCTCCTGTTGCCCCTCAGTGTTTTGAGGTAGTGGAAGGAACTCCAGAGCAGCACCTGATGAGGTAAAAAGAGCCCAGACAAGGGAATCAAGCACTCCAAAATCTAGGTCAGGTTCTGTACACTTAGCTGTGTATGATCTTGACCATGTCAAAAAAAATATTTTTGGATGTTAATTTAGTCATTAAATAAATAAATATATGTATATATATAATATATATAAATATATATAGTGTGTGTGTATGTATGTTATATATATATGTATGTATGTTATATGTACATATTTATATATATATATATTTATATGTATATACAATATATGCATTTTAAACTCTAAAGCCATATTCAAATGTGGGATAGTTGTTTTGCTTTTCCACCTTTGTGATTGAACTTACCAGGCCACTTATTTCATATTTGTTACAAATAGCTTGATATGTGTTTCCCTATGAAATCCCTACATACCACACACACACACACACAACACAACACACACACACACACACACGCACACACACATATTACTACGAGATCAAAAATGAACTGTATATCAGCCAAATTTGTTAAGTGTTTATTTAGCTGCTATGTTCACTTATCTGAAGAAATTGACATAGCACAGAACATTTTGGACATTTGTTGAGTCTAAAACTTGAATGTATAGATAGGATCCTTAGTATGTTCATTTGTCATCTTGTAATCGTAAACTGTAAAAGCTGAAGAAGGTTACTTTAACTAATCCTCTCATTTTTCCAATAATGGAATTGTGGACATAGAAAAACTACTCAAGACTCATGATGAAACAAACTAGTACTATTTTGCTAAGTAATTAAATACTTAGAAATTATTGCAATAAAATCACCTTAGTAATTGATAAGGATGAACACATTCAATGTTTACTGACATAAAACAATTTGAAGACTAATTGTCCTCCAATTTTTAAGTTGGTTGTACTACGTACTTGGATAAATGGGGGAAAATGTAGAAGATAAAAACTATACCCTAAAAAGCATGCAAACCATTAAAAGAAGCAAAAATTGAATTCCTACAATAAGTACACTTTCTTCAAAATAACATTTTGACAGTAAAACAGTAGGAATTTTGGAAAATCTAGAAAAGCACAGTAAATCTTTAAAATCATACACCCTATCACTGTGAACTTGCAGGAATTGAGAAAAAGGTAGTATGGGTATGACCTGCTTTCTCTTTCCCTTTCTCAACATAAATGGCAGAGACGGCAAATGCGGAGGTAAGAAAAGAGACTGTGCAGGCAAGTGAAGACCATCAGTGGAGATCTGGAGTCACTTTATTGGGCCATGATCTTTTTGGGTAGCCATTAAGTGGTCTTGGGGTGTGTATTCATTTTATATCGCTGCCATAACAAATTGCCAGAAATTTAATATCTTGGAACGGCACCCATCTCACAGTTCTGTAGGCGTATTCTCAGGTTCAACTGCATATTCTACTTAGGGTCGCACAAGGCTGAAATCAACATGTTGACCAGCCTGGCCTCTTATCCAAAGGTTCTTGAGGAGAATTGGTTTCTAGGCTTCTTCTAGTAGTTGCTAGAATTCAGGTCTTCATCTTCAACCCAACAATACCAGGTCAAGTTCTACTCATGGTTTGAATCTCTCTAAATTCAACCATGAAGTTCTCTGCTTTTAAGCCCCTAGAAATTACATTGGGCCCATCAGATAATCCAGGATAATTTCCCAATTTTAATTTTCCATAATCTTATTACATCTGGAAAGTCTCTTTGGCCAAGGTAATATAGCCAGAGTTTCCAAAATTAAGATGTGGACATCTTTGGGTGGTCCTTCTGCATCTAGGATGCCAGCTACCCCTTTGTTGCCTTCTGACTTTGGGGATTACTTGAGACAGCACTGCTGCACTGTCGCTCCACTCCCAATGGGCTGTTTCCAGGAATCCCTCAATGCGGGTTTATCTTTCCCCTAGACAGTCTTTTGGGATAGGTGGTCTGTTGCCAGTTTCATGATGTGACGTAAGCACCTGTTAAATCAATGTTGTTCCTGCCTCACTCCATGGAGATCCAAGGCTAGAGTGGGGAATGAAGAGGAACCATGCCCTCTCTGCCATGCCACATTGAGCAACTCCACAAGAAGGCTGTTCCTCATAGATGCTCTTCTAATATATTCCCTTGCTGCCATGATCCCTTCTTTCCCACTGTAGCCATTTCTATCAATACAGGAAAAGGGAAGTTGCTAGAGTATTTGATGGAATGCCTCTCTGTGTAAACTAAAACAGAGAGTTTTTTCAACTGCAAGTTGAACTTAGATATGTACGTCACATGTGGCCACATGAGAAGAGAAAAAGACCATGAACCAAATGTCCACGAATACCAACCTTTTGGGAATGAACAAGGAAAGAGGAGCTCACCACAAAGACTAAAGAGGATGGAACAGAGAGGTGGAAAGGAGGACAGAGAAACCAAAGTAAGAGTGTTTAAAGAAGGAAAGAGCAGTAGGTCATACCAAAGCTTCTGGAAATGGTGCTTCTCTGAGTTCTGTTTCTCTAATTTGATTATAAACTTCTTGTGCCACTGTTGAGTTTAAAATTGGTGCTCAGTAAATAATTCGTGGTGACAGAACACATTCTTCCTTTGCTCCCAAATATTTCAAGTCCATGCTCTTCTGAGAGTACAGACATTATTTTCCTTTACAAAGAAAGACTGGTCATTTTCTTAAAAAACTTTAGAAAATCTGAGGCTGAGTTATTTGTACAGATACACATGGCAGCAGTTAATCTGTTGGCATGCTATCTCATTACATGGCAAACACCATACCTTTTAGAAAAAGGCGACTTCTCTCTTAACTTTCTATTTTACTGCCTACTACTTACAGAGGTTTCCTGGGTCAGCCTCAACAATCTTGCATGTTCATCACATGTACCCCAAAACCTAAAATGCAATAAAAAAAAAGAAAAAAAAAAGAAAAGAGATTCACTTACTTAACTCTCAAAAGAAAAAGCCATATGTAACCTTTCTTATTCACATAAAAAAAGCAAATAAATTAACCACACACACACACAAAAAAAAAAACCAATTAAACTTAAATAATTTATTTTCTGTTAACAAGTAAAGGAAATGGGGCTCTGGTGGGTGTGGTAGAGGGTAGATATCTTAGACTATATACTGCAAAGTGGCTGGTGTCACCTATTTGCTAGAGCTGATATTAACGATTCATAAAGTCTTGACTTCGTGGTTCGTTGAGCAGTTCCCATTTGGACTCAGCAGCACCCTGAATCAGCTTACTTTAACAAGTCTTGTCACAATTCTGGAAACTGGGTATCTCATCAGTCACTCAGAAAGAAAAAATTTTGGAAAAATACTTCTTGTAGTTAAAAACAGGAATAAAAACAATTTCACTTCCTGTAATTGGTGTGAAATTTATCTGCTCAGGCTTGTGAGTGCTTGGAAATTGTCTTCACTTCTTTTTTTTTTTTTTTTTTTTTTTTTCTATTTGAGCTAATTTTGATCACAGAAAAACACTTAAAAGCAATTTAAAAATCTGTGGCTTTTGCAGCCATACCTATGCCTCCCCTAAGAGAAAATAGAGCTGAACTGGTTGGGTTCTCTAGAGGGAGTAGCTGTAATAAAACACTGAATTAGCTCAAAGTCTAGCCTCAAAAGAATGTAGCTCATTCACTTTTGATGTGTGCTGAGAAATCCAGCACTGAATAAAAGTTAGAAATGACTACTAGACTGCATTATAAATATATGCTTTTCCCTCTCATTGCCTTTCAGATGGCGAGAGGATAAATAAAAATTCTCCCTCTTTTACATTTCTCACTTACCCATCAGGTAGTGCCTATGGTGAGTAAGAAATGACTTACAACAATTTATTGTCACAGGGGAGGCCTACTAACTGTCTGGCTTGTATGAAAGTGTGTATTCTTTCATTTTTACCCCAAGAATTAAATTGGCCGGGCCCTGTTATTATCAGCTTTTACAAAAATGGCTTTCATCTGACATTTCTATAGATTATTATTCTGTGTTTATATAGGGTCATTTGGTACATTTTGATTTTTAAGTCTTACATGAAGCCATAATAGAGATATTATCAGATACTATTTGCATGTCACTCACAGGTATAGTTCCTGGAAATACTTTTTTTTTTTTTTTTTTTGAGACGGAGTTTCCCTCTTGTTACCCAGGCTGGAGTGCAATGGCGCGATCTCGGCTCACCGCAACCTCCGCCTCCTGGGTTCAGGCAATTCTCCTGCCTCAGCCTCCTGAGTAGCTGGGATTACAGGCACGCACCACCACGCCCAGCTACTTTTTTGTGTTTTTAGTAGAGACGGGGTTTCACCATGTTGACCAGGATGGTCTCGATCTCTCGACCTCGTGATCCACCCGCCTCGGCCTCCCAAAGTGCTGGGATTACAGGCTTGAGCCACCGCGCCCGGCCCCTGGAAATACTTTTTATGCTTTTTTATGAAATTAGAAAATAAACCCCTCTCACCTACCATGTTTGCTTCCTTTTTTCCATGTCTGCCAGAGAATTTAGAGCCAAATATATTGCTCAAATACCATATGCTACTTGGTCCTTCACCCATTAATAACCATCTGTAGTGTAGGGTATCATAGTGGCTTCTGCACCAGAAATAGCATAGCCTTGATTCATAGGTCAGACAAGGGTTCAAATCTCAGCTCTACCTCTTGGCAATTTTGTGAACTTGGCAAGACACTTGATCTCTATGTATCCCAGTTTCCTTTTGTGCAAAATGGACAAACTTACTGTCATTTCAGACTACTGGGGTTTAAATTCTGCTTTGATGCTAGGTAGTGGTTTGACATTGGGAAAACTACTTAATTTCTTTGTGTCCCAGTTTTTTCACCTGTAAAATGAATACATAAGCTCTCTGTGCCTCAGGCCTTTAATCTGCCAGATATGAACGGTAATGATACATACCCTATAAGATTGTTATGAGGGTTCAATGATTTAATACTTGCAAAGCACTTAGAATAGTGCCTTGTATGTAATGAGTTCCCTTACAAGAATATTAAAAATAACTAAGCAGTGTTTTGTAATTTTCATTGTGCAGATCTTTCACCTCCCTGGTTAGCTGTATTCCTAGATAATTTTATTCTTCTTGTGGCAATTGTGAATGGGCTTGCCTCCCTGATTTGGTTCTCAGCTTTCCTGTTGTAAGTGAATAAAAATGCTAGTGATTTTTGTACATCAATTTTGTATCCTGAAACTTTGCTGCAGTTATCAGTGGAAGAAGCCACTGATAACTTTGGGTCTGAGACTATGGGGTTTTCTAGATATAGAATCATGTCATCTGCAAACTGGAATAATTTAACTTCCTCTCTTCCTATTTGGATGTGCTTTATTTTTTTTTCTTGCCTAATTCTTCTGACTGACTCTTCCAATATTATGTTGAATATAAGTAGGAGACAGGGCACTCTTTTCTTGTACTGGTTTTCAAGGGGAATGAATGCTTCCAGGTTTTGTCCATTTACTATGATGTTGGCTGTGGATTAGACATAGATGATTCATAATATTTTGAGGTATGTTTTTTCAATAGCTAGTTTATTGAGAATTTTTAACATGAAAGGATGTTGAATTTTAGTAAAAGGCTTTTCTGCATCTATTGAGATAATCATGTGGCTTTTGTCTTTAGTTTGGTTTATGGGATGAATCATATTTACTGATTTGTGTATGTTAACCAACCTTGTATCCCAGGGATGATGCCTACTTGATTGTGGTAGATTAGCTTTTGATGTGCTGCTGGAATCAGTTTGCCAGTATTTTATTGAGGATTTTTACAAAACACTGCTCAAAGAAATCAGAGAAGACAAAAACAAATGGAAAATCATTCCATGCTCATGGATATTAAGAATCAATGCCATTAAAATGAACATACTGCCCCAAGTGAGTCACAGATTCAATGCTATTCCTACCAAACTATCAATAACGTTCTTCACAGAACTAGAAAAAACTATTTACGATTCACATGGGACCTACTGTTTATTACAAGTCCAGCAAAATAATTCACATGGATTCAAGAAAGAGCCTGAATAGCCAGGGCAGTCCTTGAGTTAATTTTTGTGATTTGTATTTTCAGGGATTTATTGTGCAAATTATTTCCTTCCACCCTCTACCCTCAAGTAGGCCCCAGTGTCTCTTCCCTTTACTGCCATCTGAAAGGCAATGAGAGGGAGAAGCATGTATTTATAATGTAGTCTAGTAGTCATTTCTAACTTATTCAGTACTGGATTTCTCAGCACACATCAAAAGTGAATGAGCTACATTCTTTTGAGGCTAGACTTCGAGCTAATTCAATATTTTATTACAGCTACTCCCTCTAGAGAACCCAACTAGTTAAGCTCTATTTCTTCTTAGGGGAGGCGTAATTATGGCTGCAAAGGCCACCGATTTTCTGATTGTCTTTAAGTGTTTTTCTATGATCAAAATTAGCTCAAATGGACATTCTAGGCAGCCATTAAAAATATTAGTTGATGTTGATGTTGTTGCTATTATGAATAATGTTATTTTTATTAATATTACTTCTTTATTGAGGGGTTGCAGCTAATGATCACAAACTTGTGACTCTAGTCTTTCTTGGGTAGAATCAATTTATTTCACTAGCAATACCCAAGAAATTAATTTCATGAGAAGCCACCAAACAAAGTTTAGATATTCACAGAGTACTTGGCTTCAAGATAATTTTATCTGTGCTAGGGTTTGAATTTGTCTCCCAGAGTTCAAATTGTTGTATTGGAAACTCAATTCACAATACAACAGTGTCAAAAGGTGGGACTTTAAGAGGTGATTATGTCGTGAGGTATGTTGCAAAAAGAACAAAGCTGGAGGCATCAATTTACCTGAGTTCAAACTATACTACAGGGCTACAGTAACCAAAGAAGCATGGTACTGGTACAAAAACAGACACATAGACCAATGGAACAGAATATCTTTATTAATAATAGTATTATTAATAAATAGTATATAAATACTTAATAATAGTATTAATAACATTCATATGCATATTGACTTTGCTAAATACTTTACATGTGACTACACTTGTATTTCATAATAATCATATAGGAGAATCTATTTTTAATTTACTTTTACACACCAAGCAACTTGGGCTGGGATAAAATCATGGATTTCCCAGCTCACGCAGCTAGTAAACAGTCAAGTCTGGATTTGTTCCATTTTCTATTGCTATAAAGGAATACCTGAGACTGGATAATTTAAAAGGAAAGGAGCTTTATTTAGTTTATGGTTTTTCAGGCTGTACTAACATGGTACCAGCATTTGCTCGGCTCTGGTGAGGCATTAGGAAGCTTTTACTTTCTTTGTAAAGGAAAATAATGTCTGTACTCTCAGAAGAGCATGGACTTGAAATATTTGGGAGCAAAGGAAGAATGTGTTCTGTCACCACGAATTATATACTGAGCACCTATTTTAAACTCAGCAGCGGCACAAGAAGTTTATAATCAAATTAGAGAAACAGAACTCAGAGAAGCACCATTTCCAGAAGCTTCGGCATGACCTACTGCTCTTTCCTTCTTTAAACACTCTTACTTTGGTTTCTCTGTCCTCCTTTCCACCTCTCTGTTCCATCCTCTTTAGTCTTTGTGGTGAGCTCCTCTTTCCTTGTTCATTCCCAAAAGGTTGATGTTCGTGGACATTTGGTTCATGGTCTTTTTCTCTTCTCATGTGGCCACACCTGACGTACATATCCAACTTTCTACTGATGATCATTATTTGGAAATTTGATTACTCAGCATGTCCAAACTGGAACTCATTAGACACACATTCAAACTAATTTCTTTTGGATTCCTTATCTTAGCGAATCCATCAATCCACCTGCTAATCAATTCAGTACCCCACTCTTTATGTCTCTTTCTTCCTCATTGTCTTTTCCCTCATCATCTAAATCTTTTTTTTTTTCTTTTTGAGATGGAGTCTTGCTCTATCACCAAGCTGGAGTGCAGTGGCACGATCTTGGCTCACTGTAACTTCTGCCTCCCAGGTTGCCTCAGCCTCCCGTGTAGCTGGGACTACAGGCGTGCACCACCATGCCCAGCTAATTTTTGTATTTTTTAGTAGAGATGGGGTTTCACCATGTTGGCCAGGATGGTCTTGATCTGTTGATTTCATGATCCACCCGCCTTGGCCTCCCAAAGTGCTCGGATTACATACATGAGCCACCGCACCTGGCCATTATCTAAATCTTGAATAACTCTTGAATTCATCCATTTTTCTCTGGTCCCACTGTCATTACCCAAGTTGCAGCATCAGTAACTTCTACTTTTGCTTTCTCCAATTTATTCTCCATTTTTCTGAAAGACGGAGAGGAGAGGAAGAGAGAGAAGATTGAAGAGGAGGAAGGAAGAAGGAAACTGATTACAATAGTCCCCTCATAAAACTCTTTGTATGGATTTTCACTGCCTTTGGATAAATTCTGATTCCTTACTCTGGCTGCAAAGAGAGTTTTGCGTTAGTCTGGCTGCAAAGACTTTTCCTCATCTCTTGCCAATCTCTTTATCTTTAAAAAAGTCTTTTCCCACTCTGCAAAAAGTGTGTTTGGGAAGAGCAAGAGACCAAAACAACTGTCAGCATGCTGGGCTAAGTGCTCACAGAGATATTTGAGATGAGAATGTCAATATTCAGTTGATACATATACTGAGCTGCCCTGCAGTCTCTTCCCATTAACTCCCAAACTTCGAACAAAACTCTGCTGAAAATATATTTTGTAAACAGTCCTGGGACTGAGTGGTGTGAAGGAGATGGCAAGGAACAAAACAAATAGTATTTCATGCCAAACATAATATGAACATAGAAAAAAGACAGGCATAGCCAGAATCAGGTTCAGAGTAGAGAAGTTTGCTGCAGTACTGAATGACCAGGGGAGTATAGATTTGTCCACTTCCCCTCACTCCCAAAGACTTTTTAATCATGGGAACTGTAGCAGACTTCCCATGGCTTGTGGGATAGGGACTGAGCCAGTCTAATCAATTATCAAGCAAAGGGTGAATGACGACAGCTGGAGAACTTGGAGCGTTTGAATTGTGTCGGTACTCATCCCACATGCCGCTGTTGCCTATTTGCAAGCAATTATAAGGTACGATTAAGTCTGTGGGCATGTGGGCTCCAGAGTCATACTGTTGGTATTCAAACTTGCCCTTTGCCACACTGCTTTTGTGGCAGAACCACTCTGCACATAACTTCTATGTGCCTTAACTTTGTCATTATTTAAACCGGGGAAAATAATAGCACACATCTTCATGGGGTTACGGTGAGGACTATAGTCTACATGTCATATGCTTTGGACAGTGACTGGCACTGTTGATTGCTGATGTCTGTCTTATTTACTGTGATATCCTTAATGCCTAGGACACAGTAAATACTCTGTAATTATGGGTTGGGTTCATTAACAAGAGAGTAAACTGTATATCATTTCTTCTGCCTAATCCATTCTTTCATCTCTTTTCCCCACCTAAGAAATTCTTCCCCATGTTTTCCTTCATTTTAGGCTACAGGTACATCATCACTGGTCCACAAAAAGAAGCCCTATTTCTCTCTCTCTCTCTTTTTTTTTAATCTCAATTCCCCATTTCTATCTCCTTTATCCCCTCAAGGACTCCCTGCAATATGTCCATGTCTGTGTGTGTGTATGTGTGTGTGTGTTTGTGTGTGTGTGTGTGTGCCTGGGCTTGTACATCAAAAAGATCTAAATTTTATATTTCTATATTAATATTTTTACTGTAATATATAAATATAAGTATGACAAATATATACATATTTGAAAAATATAGTATTGCTTTGGATATTTATATATTTTAATTTTATTTACATAAATTCCACCTGAATTAATCTCTTGTCTATACCCAGGGGAAAGCACACAATACCTCCCAGATGGGCAAATTTATGAGACTGTGACAGAATGTTAAATTCGCAATTAAGAAGGCAAGAAGAGGTTTTCTGAAAGGTGTTCAAAAGACATAAAGGGTGCACCACAGTGAAGGTGCACTGTGCCAGCCTGTGGGCATATAAGGAATGAAAGCATGCTTAACCAAGGGGCCTGAGGTTCCAAAGAACATGTGGATTTACACTTAGACACAAAATGTTGAGCTGGAACTATTGAACATTGCTCTATTCAGTGCTGGCAAAGGGGAACTAATAGCACAAAGGGCAAACGTTGCTGAGAAAACAAGTCATTCTCCTAGGCTTTGCACTGAAACCCAAAAAGCCTCAGACCAGGGCCTGACCAGATCTACTGGGAGTGGTAGGTTCCTGGCAGAAAAATAACCAGGAAGCTCCCAATTATTATTGCCTAGAGTTTTATGGGCTCAAAATTATTTCAGCTGCACAGAATCTATTTGGAGTAGGATCACCTTGGACAAATTGCTTCTTCATTTTCCTTTCCCTATGGAGCAAAGACTTTTAAGCCCTACTCAACTACTTCCTCTTTTTGTTTCTCAGGAAAACTTTAGGAGTCTACAGGCCCATTTATTCCTCAATTAGAACTTTTTGACAGCCAGGCTTACCTCTTTGGAAAGCTTACATCAGCTCAAAAGATGCTGCTGTGGGTGATCCTTTATGGACTGGCATCCATTTACATCTCAAGTCCAGGGCTGGATTATCACCATTTTCAAAGTTGGCTCTACTAATTTTACTAGCCTCTCCTTAGAGAATGATCTGCCATCAATCTGGGTTTTATAAAATATTGCATTTGGATTTATTGCTCAACATTTGAAGGTAGAAATCAACAATACCATGGGCCTGTGACCTTTTAGAAAAAAATAGCAAACTCACTGGGAGATTTATTAAAGGAAATCACAGGCAAAGGATGAAGGTTTATGCATTAAAATTGAAATGTTGATTACGTGAGTGACAAAATTTTCTGTACACTGAACTCCCATGACTACAATTTAACCATGTAACAAATCTTCACATGTACCCCTTGAACCAAAATAAAAGTTGGAAAGAAAAAACATTGAAATATGTGGCCTTAAATAATTTCAAATATGCTAATATGACTGGGAATTCCTGAAAAGAAATATAATTAACAGGTAGGCCCAGCAAGAGTATGGCTCCAGAGCAGTGCTGTGCCTCAGTGAGAGGCATTTTAGAAACTGGATTTCCTACACTAAGAAAAAGCATGAAGAGAGAAATAAAAATTATTTGAGAGTGGAGGGGCAAAGAGAAGAGGCTTCTAGCAGGCCCCAGAGGTGAGTCAGAAAGAAGAGAAAACAACATTTCTAACGGCAGAGCCAAACCAGCTATGTTGTGTGAGTCACAAGCACTCCTATTATAGGGCACTCCAAGAAAGATGAAACCTGAGAATATCAGGGCCCTCATCTTTTTTTAAATCAGCAGTCTAATGAGGATTCCCTGCTTAAAGCAAGTTGCCAAGTGAAGCTTCCTGGTTTCATCTTTCTTGGAGTGCTCTACGATAGAATAGGCTTTTGACACCTTTTTCTCCCAGGAACTCTGATCTGGCTCCTGGGCTTGCTGTATTCCAATCCCAGAAGAAATGGTTGACAATCTACATAGTTTGTCAGTCAAGGCTATTTTTCTTTTTGGGAATGCCACTGATCAGTGCAATGTCGTTGGCTGCTAGTATCCAGAAGCAAGTTATAAATCAACTCAAGTGAGGTTATGACCTGACCTTGTGAAAATGGTCCTTCCTCTATCCAGTGACCTTTGGTTGCTTTGTTGTTATCATTATTATTATCATCATTTTTTTACAAGTGGAAAGGAAATCCCTCAACACTATATATGTAACTGTATCCTAAACCCACAGAAGCTAAAATGAGGAATTGGAAGGATTGCCAAAGAAGTCCCTGGGTGTGAGAGTGAATCTGACAAAAGTTTGCTCTCCCTGGGCTTTTCCTGTGTTTATTTTCTTGGAGTCTCCGTAACTCTGAATTTAGACCAAGGAGCAGTTATCTTTTCACTTTCAAGTTGGCTATGTTCCCTATGGCACCCTGAGGGCACTCTGCTTTTTCTGTCATGAGTCCACCAATGTCTTTCCAGACCTAGCTCAAATGCAGACCCCAAGAAGCCTCCCCAACCTTTGGCCAGAACCAGCCATTCCCAAACTGTTCATACCATTACAATGCCATTTGCCGTCCTGAATCGGAGCTGTTCTTGCACAAAACTTTCTAACTAAACTGTGAGTGCTTCCAGAGAAAGAGCCTTGTCTCATTCCCTTTTGCTTTTGTTTGTTTCTTTGAGACAGTCTCACTCTGTCGCCAGGCGCCAGGCTGGAGTGTAGTGGCACAATCTCAGCTCACTGCAACCTCTGCCTCCCAGATTCAAGCAATTCTCCTGCCTCAGCCTCCCGAGTAGCTGGGACTACAGGTGCACACCACCACACCCAGCTAATTTTTGTATTTTTAGTAGAGACAGGGTTTGACCATGTTTGCCAGGATGATCTCGATCTCTTGACCTCACGATCCACCCGCCTCGGCCTCCCAAAGTGCTAGGATTACAGGCGTGAGCCACCGCACCTGGCCATTTCATTCTCTTTTGAGAAGCTCCCCGTCTCTGCCCTATGGAATATAACAGAAGTTGGATCTATTTCCTGGAATAAATAAATGAATGAATAATAATATTTTGCTTAGATGACAGTACTTTACAACTTTATTTACTATAATAATAAACATTTGGGTGGTATTTTAAGAGTTAACAGAGTGTATATTATTATATTTAGTTCTCAAAATCCTACAGGGTAAAACCAGTTTAATTAGCACCCCCACTTTTTTACAGATGCCAACATTCAGATGAACAAATTCTGGAAATGGATAATGGGGATGTAACAGTTGCACAATATGTTGAATGTACTTAATGCCCCTGAATTATACATTTAAAATGGATTAAATGATAAATTTCAGGTTACGTAGATGTTACCACAAAATAAACAAATAAATAAATAAATAAAGCCTGGAGAATCCAGTCTTTATCTCTAAGAAGCAAGAAGTGAGGGCCTGATTAAAAGTGAGGATAGGAAAGAAAACACAGGAGAATAGCAGTCTTGGAGGCAAGCTGACTAGGAGGAGGCTGTCGGACAAGGGAAGACTGTTCTTCAGCCGTGACAGAGAGACAGGGGTTAGAAGAAGGAAGCCATGGGCCAGTTGATTGGGAGGAAAGAACTGGACTTTATTAGAGAAAAAGAGTGGGGGTGTAAAGAAGGATTTTTTAATTAAGGATTGATGGGAAAATCATAACCTTTGAGGAAAAATTGTTTATTGTAAAATTTTCTCTGGCATTAATTTTACCCTGCCCAGCTTATTGCTGTGTCTGACCTCCCAGTAGTTTGCTGATACATTTTTAAGAGGGGATTTATAATTACTTTGTAATTCCCCAGTAGCTAAAAGTGAGAGTTTACAATTCCTTCCACCTAGATACCTCAGATGGTATCTAAATTTAGTATTTTTCCCCTGCTTCTCTACAGTACCCTAACTAATTGCATTTGGCTTTTGTCAGTGAGTCCTTAATTGCAAAAATCCCAAAACCTATCACCTAAAATAAGTTTTAACTGCTTGTCTCTTGTGTTTTCTTTCCCATCTTCACTTTTAATCAGGCCATCGTGTCCTGTTCTTTAATGATAAAGGCTCCATTCCCATTGTCTTTCGAGCAATGCCAGTGACTAGAAATACAGTTTGTATGATTCAGGATATTTGCTCATGCTGCTTTTTCTGTCTTTTAGTATGCCCATTAAGAGGTCGATATAGATAAACATAAACCCATATTTCACAAAGCATGTTCTACGAAATGGTAATGGATATTTCTTGAAATTGTTGTTTTGTCATCATGCAAGTTGAGAAATACTTAGTTAAAATAGGTTTATTTGTATAACATTAGAGCACAAGTTCCATCATGTCAAGAATTTAGTCTCTTGTTCTCTACTCTGTCTCCAGGGCCCAGAATAGTGCCTTACACTTAGGAGGTACTGAATAAGTATTTGTTGAGTGAATGAAACTCTTCAGAGCCTTTAATAGTCTCATGTTCCTTAAGAATTTTCAAAGAGAAAAAAAATGCCGTACATAACTTCCCAAACAGTTTTGACTATGGAACTCTATTTTTGTGGTTTTGTTTCCCACCCGAAACATTTAGCAAAGCTGATGTTCCTCGGCACATATTAAGGGAGAACTACTGTTGGAAGGCTTCCTAGATAAATCGTTTGAGCTTTTTGTTATAATTCTTATAAAATACTGTGAGGAAAAGGAAATTCAGAATTACTGAGCCATTAGCGGTATTTTTCTTTCTGTCCAAATGACATATGTAAAACTCCTTTGACGTGTGAAATATCACTTGTAACCCTTGTGATTCAGCTTAAGAGTTTAAAATCAGTGCTTAGAAATATAGAGATCTGAATAAAGAGATATGAGCCAGGGAATACACTATTTCTAGTACATTCTTGACTCTCCAAAAGCAGCTAGTTAACAGAGCCAGTGTAAGCACTGTCTAGGGAACCTAAGAGGTCGTGTGTCCTGCTCGCTAACCTATCACGTTTTTTGTCCTCTCTCCTCTTTTTAACGACTTTATTGATATATAATCCACATACCATAAAATTCACTCATTTAAAGTATGCAGTTCTTCAGTAGTTTCCAGAATTGAATAACCATCACCAAAATTTCAATTTTGAACATTTTCATCCCACCAGGAAGAAACTCCATACCCATTGGAAATCACTCCCTGGACCCCCTGGAAACCACTAATGTACTTTCTGTCAGAATAGGATTTGACTATTCTGGACATTCTGGGTAAATAGCATCATATAATATATGACCTTTGTGATTTTTTTTTTCACTTAGCATGTATTTGAGGTTCATCCTTGAATTATAACATTTATCAAACTTTATTTTTTTATGGATGAATTATATTACATTCTGTGAATATGCCTCTTTCAAAAGGAAAAATATTAAACTGATTAAATTCAACAGCATTTATTTGAGCAATTATAACCAAAACAGAACAAAGCAAAACAAAACAGAAATGATTCAAGAATAAGGCAGCCCTCTGATAGAGCAGCTTTAGAGAACTCCAACTAGTAATATAATCTGACAGCATTTATAGGAAACAGAAATATGGAATATACACAATTTAGTTGGTTATAGAGTCTTCTGCAGTTAACTAAAGCTCAGCTACTGTACTTAAACTCCATGTTGATTTGTTCTCTTAGGCTTAGTGTGGGAGCCCTGATCAAGTCCATAGCCTCCTACAAAATTATATTTAACATCATGTTTATTTATTCATCAGTTGATGGACATTTGAGAGAGAGAGAGGTGGCAGGGTTTTGAAAAAGAGTCAGATCTGACAGTTGACATTTTCGTTCACCTTCTGGGATCCTGGACAAGCCCCCAGTTGAAATAGGAAAAGTTCCCTTATTCCTCTCATAGGGTATGCAACTGGGGGAGCTGCTTGCTTCTTGCTTCTTTGGTGCCTCACTGCTCAAACCCCTAAGGGGAGCATGCAGATGGGCGGGTTGTGGGGCTCCAACTCCACAGCCATGTCCAGGGGTGAATGTTTACAGCCAAACCCCCAATGGGCATGTGTTACAGTGTGCACTTTAAGTTTTGCCATCTGTAGGCAGCTTGTGTTAATTAGCCTGTTTAGACCCTCTGCCTTATCACAAGGACAGAGGGCTTTCAATATCCAGGTTTCCTGCCTTGGTGTACTGGAAGAATTACCTTACACATGGGCTTGGAGAATGAGTGCAAGGTTTTTTATTGAGTGGTGGTAGCTCTTAGCAAGCTGGATGGGGAGGTCAGAAGCGGGATGGAGTGGGAAGATCATGACTTTCCCCTGGAGTTGGGCCACCCAATGGCCAGGCTCTTCTCCAACCACCCCAGCCAAACTCCCCATCATTCCATTGGTCAATGGCCTGCCTGTGTCTGCCAGTGCCTGTTGATGTGTTCTTCTGCCAGTGTATTCCTCTCAAGATCCAGCTGCATTTGCGCTCTTCTGCTAGTGTGTTCTTGATGTCCAGCTGCTTGAGTCTGTGCCTGCCTCTGTCTCAGGATTTTTATAGCCATAGGATGTGGGGCATGGTGGTTTGGGGTGGTCTCGGAAAATGCAACATTTGGACATAAAAACGAGTGCCTGCCCTCACCTAGATCCGTGAGCACAGACCCAAGGGTGGAGCCCTCACCAGGGACCTGCCCTTCTCTACCCAGTACTTCCATGCTTATCCACTTCTTTATCAATAGGGACTGTAATGAATCTATAGATCTCTTTCCATTTATTTAAATCTTTAATTATTTTCAATAATATTTTATAGTTTTTGATGTATAAAGCTTGCACTTCTTCTGTTAAATTTATGCCTAAGTATTTTATTCTTTTTGATGCTAGTGTAAATGAAATTTATCTCATTTTTAGATTGTTGATTGCTAATATAAAGAAATGCATATGAATTTCATATATTGATCTTGTATTTTGCAGCCTTGCTGAACTCATTTATTAGTTCTATTAGGCTTTCTAGTTCTAATGTATTGTTTAGGATTTTCTACATACAAGATCATAGGATCTTTCAGTAGAGATGGTTGTATTTCTTTTCTAATCTGATTGTCTTTAATTTCCTTTATTGGCCTAACTGCCCTGGGTAGGTCTCCAACATAATGTTGCATAAAATTGGTGAAAGGGCCTTTTTTCTGATCTTATGGGGAAGGTCTTTTACATTAAGTATGAATTTAACTGTGGGATTTTAGTAGATGCCTTTCATCAAGTTGAGGAAGTTTCCTTCCACTCCTAGTACGTTGAGTGCTTTTATAATAAGAGTGCTGGATTTTCTCAAATGTTTTTCTGTCTCATTTGAAATAATCACATGGGTTTTTGCTGAAACTGGATTTTTAAGTTAATATAGTGTAATAACTGTACTATCACATCACCCGTCACCACTCTCAAAGTTTGTTGTTGTTGCTATTTTTTTCTTTTTTTTCTTTTTTTGTTATTGTTGCTTTCGCTGCTTTTTAGGCAAGCAGCAAAGAGGAAATGAATTCTGAACTTATTCGACAATATCTGTGGTTACTGAGTTTTCTCTAGGTACTTTTAAAGTTTTTGTGTGACCAAAACACTAGGGGTTTGCTCTAGGTCCTACATCTCACCACACAGAAAGCCAATTACCAAGACAGTAAGTGTCACCAAGGAAGGAGGCTTTAACTGGTGCTGCAGTTGAGATGAGAGCTCAGTCTCAAATCTGCCTCCATAACTGATAAAAACTAAGGATTTATATAGCAGGAAAGAAATTTAACAATGTGTAAGAAAACAAAAACTAAAGAGGGGAAAGGAAGCAATCATGATGAATGAGGGTTTGACATCCAGTGCAGTGATCTGGTGAATTTCAGTTCTTCCATCCTTTTTGAAAGGCCTGAAGGTGTTTTCCTGAGGAAGAAACTCAGATAAAACAAATTTAAGTTTCAAGCTTTAAGACCAGAGGGTCACTTTCTATGTTTATCAAAAAGAACAGTCTATCAGACTATAGGGTTGGTTTTGCTTGTTGTAATTTTAAGCCTATATGCCCAGGGATTATCCTTGGGACAATGTAATTTATTGACCAGCCACTGATCTGTTGAAGCTTTCTTTAAATGGTTTGCCTATATGTTTTTCACCCTTTGCCAAAGGGCTCTGTGTATGAAGGTATTCCTTCAAACTTCAGGCAATTTACAAAACAGACTTAGATTTTACGTCCTGCTTGTAGAGGACCTGAATGTCAGCCAAGCATGAAATGGAGTGACTGGAGACTTCTTTTTTCTCAGGTGCAAGCATGCACACAGACAAAAAGACGCAGATTCAGAAACACACACAGACACACACATACACAGTTTTCGGGATCTCCAGAAGTATGTCAGAGTTCTTTGAAGCTCTCTATATTTGTCTAGATCTCCAGGACTTTCCTTCAAATTTTTGGTCATGCTCTTGTTTTCCTCTACTGAAACCATAGCTTTGGCACAGCAGCAGTGGTGTTACCGGAGAATTACTATTGTTTTAGGTAAAACCTTGGGGATAGGGCCTTTTTATTGTTGCTGAGCTAAGCTCTGAGTCAAATCAAATAACCCCAGTGCCCTAGGAATAGAAATGTTCTCGGTAGCTGCTAATTCAGACAAAATATTGATTTTTTTATTCTATTAATGGGACTTTTAATTGACTTCCAGAAGAAGTCAGTCATCTCTGCCATGAGACTGCTGCCTTTTTACTAGCACACCATTGGGTTGCAGAGAGTGGGTTATGAGAGGGGAATAGCCCCAAGTTAAAATGACAGACTCTTTTTTCTTTTTTTATTTTAAGATGTAGTTTTGCACTTGTCACCCAGGCTGGAGTGCAATGGCGCAATCTTGGCTCACTGCAACCTCTGCCTCCCAGGTTCGAGTGATTCTCTTGCCTCAGCCTCCCAGGTAGCTGAGATTACAGGTGCCTGCCACCACACTCAGTGGATTTTTGTATTGTAAGTATAGAGAAGGGGTTTCATCATGTTGGCCAGGTTAGTCTCAAACTCCTGACCTCAGGTGATCCACCCACCTCAGCCTTCCAAAGTGCCGGGACTACAGGAGTAAGCCACTGTGCCTAGCCAACACAGAATCTTAACTAAACTACCTGTTAATTCCAGGTAGTTTATCTTAAATTGACAATTTTCTTTTTTTTTTCACTTTTTTTTATTGCATTTTAGGTTTGGGGGTACATTTGAAGAACATGCAAAATAGTTGCATAGGTACACACATGGCAGTGTGATTTCCTGCCTTCCTCCCCTTCAACTATATCTGGCATTTCTCCCCATGCTATCTCTCCCCAGCTCCTCACTCCCCACTGTCCCTCCCCTATTTCCCCCCAACAGACCCCAGGGTGTAGTGCTCCCCTCCCTGTGTCCATGTGTTCTCATTGTTCAACACCCACCTATGAGTGAGAACATGCGGTGTTTGATTTTCCGCTCTTGTGTCAGTCTGCTGAGAATGATGGTTTCCAGGTTCATGTCCCTACAAAGGACACGAACTCATTGTTTTTGACGGCTGCATAATATTCCATGGTGTATATATGTGCCACATTTTCCCTGTCCAGTCTATCATCAATGGGCATTTGGGTTGGTTCCAGATCTTTGCTATTGTAAACAGTCCTGCAATGAACATTCCTGTGCATGTGTCCTTATAGTAGAATGATTTATAATCCTTTGGATATATACCAAGTAATGGGATTGCTGGGTCAAATGGAATTTCTCTTTCTAGGTCCTTAAGGAATCACTACACTGACTTCCACAGTGGTTGAACTCATTTACACTCCCACCAACAGTGTAAAAGTGTTCCTATTTCTCCACATCCTCTCCAGCATCTGTTGTCTCTAGATTTTTTAATGATTGCCATTCGAACTGGTGTGAGATGGTATCTCAATGTATTTTTGATTTGCATTTCTCTAATGACCAGTGATGATGAGCATTTTTTCATATGTTTGTTGGCCTCATGTATGTCTTCTTTTGTAAAGTGCCTGTTCATATCCTTTGTCCACTTTTGAATGGGCTTTTTTTTTTCTTGTAAATCTGTTTTAGTTCTTTGTAAATTCTGAATATCAGCCCTTTGTCAGATGGGTAGACTGCAAAATTTTTTTCCCATTCTGTTGGTTGCCAATTCACTCTAATGACTGTTTCTTTTGCTGTGCAGAAGCTGTGGAGTTTGATTAGGTCCCATTTGTCTATTTCGGCTTTTGTTGCCGTTGCTTTTGGTGTTTTGGTCATGAAGTCCTTGCCTATGCCTATGTCCTGAATGGTTTTACCTAGATTTTCTTCTAGGGTTTTTATGGTGTTAGGTCTTATGTTTAAGTCTTTAATTCATCTGGAGTTAATTTTAGTGGAAGGTGTCAATAAGGAATCCAGTTTCTGCTTTCTGCATATGGCTAGCCAGTTTTCCCAACACCATTTATTAAACAGGGAATCCTTTTCCCATTGCTTGTTTTTGCCAGGTTTGTCAAAGATCGAATGGTTGTAGATATGTTGTATTGCCTCTGAGGCCTCTGTTCTGTTCCATTGGTCTATATCTCTGTTTTGGTACCAGTACCACGCTGTTTTGATTACTGTAGGCTTGTAGTATAGTTTGAAGTCTGGTAGTGTGATGCCTCCCGCTTTGTTCTTTTTGCTTAGAATTGACTTGGCTATTCGGGCTCTCTTTTGGTTCCATATGAAGTTTAAGGTGTTTGTTTTCCAGTTCTTTGAAGAAGGTCATTGGTAGCTTGATGGGGATAGCATTAAATCTGTAAATTACTTTGGGCAGTATGGCCATTTTCACGATATTGATTCTTCCTAACCATAAACATGGAATGTTTCTCCATCTGTTTGTGTCCTCTCTTATTTCATTGAGCAGTAGCTTCTAGTTCTCCTTGAAGAAGTCCTTTACTTTCATTGTTAGTTGTATTCTAGGTATTTTATTCTCTTTGTAGCAATTGTGAATGGCAGTTCATTCTTGATTTGGCTCTCTTTAAGTCTGTTATTGGTGTATAGGAATGCTTGTGATTTTTGCACATTGATTTTGTATCCTGAGTTTTTGCTGAAGCTGCTTATCAGTTTCAGGAGATTTTGGGCTGAGACAATGGGGTCTTGTAGATATACAATCATGTCATCAGCAAATAGAGACAATTGGTCTTCCTCCTTTCCTATTTGAATACTCTTTATTTCTTTTTCTTGCTGGATTGCTCTGGCTAGAAATTCCAGTACTATATTGAATAGGAGTGGTGAGAGAGGGCATCCTTGTCTAGTGCCAGATTTCAAAGGGAATGCATCCAGTTTTTGCCCATTCAGTATGATATTGGATGTTGGTTTGTCATAAATAGCTTTTATTATTTTGAGATACGTTCTGTCAATACCTAGTTTATTGAGGGTTTTTAGCAAAAGGGCTGTTGAATTTTGTCAAAGGCCTTTTCTACATCAATTGAGATAATCATGTACTTTTTGTCTTTGGTTCTGTTTATGTGGTGAATTACATTTCTAGACTTGCGTATGTTGAACCAACCTTGCATCCCTGGGATCAAGCCTACTTGATCGTGATGGATAAGCTTTTTGATGTGCTGTTGCAATCAGTTTGCCAGTATTTTAGTGAAGATTTTTGCATCTGTGTTCATCATGGATATTGGCCCGAAGTTTTCTTTTTTTGTTGAGTCTCTGCCGGGTTTGGGTATCAGGACAATGTTGGTCTCATAAAATGATTTGGGAAGGATTCCCTCTTTTTGGATTATTTGGAATAGTTTCAGAAGGAATGGTACCAGCTCCTCTTTGTATGTCTGGTAGAATTCGGCTGTGAACCCATCTGGACTTGGGCTTTTTTGGGGTGGTAGGTTCTTAATTGCTGCCTCAACTTCAGACCTTGTTATTAGTCTATTCAGGGTTTCGACTTCTTCCTGGTTTAGGCTTGGGAGGAGGCAAGTGTCCAGGAATTTATCCATTTCTTCCAGGTTTACTAGCTTATGTGCATAGAGTTGTTTGTAATAATCTCTGATGATGGTTTGAATTTCTGTGGAATCTGTGGTGATATCCCCCTTATCATTTTTTATTGCCTCTATTTGGTTATTCTCTCTTTTCTTTTTTATTAATCTGGCTAGTGGTCTATCTATTTTGATGATCTTTTCGAAAAACCAGCTCCTGGATTTATTGATTGTTTTGAAGGTTTTTTTTTTTTTGCATCTCTATCTTCTTCAGACTGCTCTGATCTTAGTTATTTCTTGTCTTCTGCTAGGTTTTGAGTTTTTTGATCTTGCCCCTCTAGTTCTTTCAATTTTGATGATAGGGCGTCAATTTTCGATCTTTCCTTGCTTCTCATGTGGGCACTTATTGCTATATTTTTTCCTCTAGAGACTGCTTTAAATGTGTCCCAAGAGATTCTGGTATGTTGTGTCTTCATTGTTGTTGGTTTTGAAGAACATCTTTATTTCTGCCTTCATTTCATTGTTTATCCAGTCAACATTCAAGAGCTAGTTGTTCAGTTTCCATGAAGCTGTGCAGTTCTGAGTTAGTTTCTGCATTCTAACTTGATTACACTGTGGTCTGAGAAACTGTTTGTTACGATTTCCATTCTTTTGCATTTGCTGAGGAGTGATTTGCTTCCCATTATGTGGTCAATTTTGGAGTAGGTGAGATGTGGTGCTGAGAAGAATGTGTATTCTGTGGATTTTGGGTAAAGAGTTCTGTGAATGTCTATTAGGTTTGCTTGTTCCAGGTCTGAGTTCAAGTCCTGGGTCTCCTTGTTAATTTTCTGTCTTGTTGATCTGTCTAATATTGACAATGAGGTGTTAAAGTCTCCTACTATTATTGTCTGGGAGTCTAAGTCTCTTTGTAAGTCATTAAGAACTTGCCTTATGTATCTGGGTGCTCCTGTATTGGGTGCGTATATATTTAGGATTGTTAGCTCTTCTTGTTGCATTGATCCTTTTACCATTATGTAATGCCCTTCTTGGGCAATCTTGCCCTTGATTTAAAGTCTATTTTATCAGAGACAAGAATTGCAACTCCTGCTTTTTATTGCTCTCCATTTGCTTGGTAAATCTTCCTCCATCCCTTTATTTTGAGCCTTTGTGTATCCTTGCATGTGAGATGTGTTTCCTGGATACAGCACACCGACGGGTTTTGACTTTTTATCCAATTTGCCAGTCTGTGTCTTTTGACTGGGGCATTTAGACCATTTACATTTCAGGTTAATATTGTTATGTGTGAATTTGATACTGCCATTTTGATTCTAGCTGGTTGTTTTGCCCATTAGTTGATGCAGTTTCTTCATTGTGTTGATGCTGATTACCATTTGGTATGCTTTTGGAGTGGCTGGTACTGCTTGTTCCTTTATATGTGTAGAGCCTCTTTCAGGAGCTCTTGTTAGGCAGGCCTGGTGGTGACAAAATCTCTAGGCAATTGCTTGTTCATAAAGGATTTTATTTCTTCTTTGCTTATGAAGTTTAGTTTGGCTGGATATGAGGTTCTAGGTTGAAAGTTCTTTTCTTTAAGGATGTTGAATATTGGCTCCCACTTTCTTCTTGCTTGCAGGGTTTCTGTTGAGAGATCCGCTGTGAGTCTCATGGGCTTCCCTTTGTGGGTAACCCGACCTTTCTCTGGATGCCCTTAGCATTTTTCTTCATTTCAACCCTGGTGAAATGGACGATTATGTGCCTTGGGGTTGCTCTTCTTGAGGAATATCTTTGTGATGTTTTCTATATGTCCTTGACTTTAATATTGCCTGCCTTATTAGGTTGGGGAAGTTCTCCTGGGTAATATCCTGAAGAATGTTTTCCAGCTTTGATTCATTCTTTCCGTCACATTCAGGTACACCTATCACACGTAGATTAGGTATTTTCACATAATCCCATATTTCTTGGAGGCTTTGTTCATTTCATTTTACTCTTTTTTCTCTAATCTTGCCTTCTCATTTTATTTCATTGAGTTTATCTTCAATCTCTGATATCCTTTCTTCTGCTTGGTCAGTTCGGCTATTGAAACTTGTGTATGCTTCGCAAAGTTCTCATGTTGCATTTTTCAGCTCCATCAATTCATTTATATTCTTCTCTAAGCTGTTTATTCTCATTAGCATTTTGTCAAACCTTTTTTCCAGGTTTTTAGTTTCTTTGTATTGGGTTACAGCATGTTCTTTTAGCTCAGAGAAGTTTGTTATTATCCACTTTCTGAAGCCTGTTTCTGTCAATTCATCAGACTCATTCTCCATCCAACCTTGTTCCCTTGCTGATGAGGAGTTGTGATCCCTTGGAGGAGGAGAGGCATTCTAGTTTGGGGTGTTTTCATCCTTTTTAACTGGTTTCTTCCCATCTTGGTGCATTTATCTACCAGTGATATTTGTAGTTGGTGACTTTCGGATGGGGTCTCGGAGTGGACATCCTTTTTGTTAATGATGAAGTTATTTCTTTCTGTATTTTAGTTTTCCTTCTAACAGTTAGGCCCCTCTGCTGTAGGAGTACTGGAGGTCCACTCCAGACCCTGCTTGCCTGGAGATCACGTGCAGCTGCCTCTGCGTTCTCACTGGGAACTGCACTGCAAAGCTGTTGCTATTCAGCCGTCTTTGATCCAGATCCCAATTCATAATTTAGAGTTTCTTCTCAAATTATTTTTTTGTCCCATGATATGAAAATGATACTCCTTCCCTATTAAGGAGGAAGAAGGAGGCTATGATGTAAGGGAAGTCTATGCTGAGAAAGAAGAACAACTGCTCCTTCTACCCCGATACATTATAAGAAATAAAAGAGAGTTGACTAAATGCTATGGAGAGTTTTTTATGTCTTTATTTACTTCAATCAAGATGAACCCCAAGGGGAAGAGACCAAGTGAAAACATCCAGATACCTATGCCTGTAGATTCTGAGGGAGGATGTTCAGAAAGATTATCCTAAAGTATCTTTACTTATTTCCCTAAGTTGTGTATTGCAGTCAATCATGTGAGTACATACTGAGGTATTGATAGGAGCAGGAGGCTTGCTAAGATCTAGGGTCCAAATAAAGTGGTTGTCACATGTAAACTATCTGGCAAATGCCCTAGACTGTGGATTATAATCATGGCCACTTGCATGTCCTCTAAAAGGTCAAATGAAACCACCTACACCTTGATGGTCAGCAGCCCAGGGAACATATTTGACTAGATGCCCTGAGAAGAGCTCAGAAGAAACTAATGAGATTCCAGAAAATGCTACATGAGGTCTGATCATTTGTCTTCTCTGTTGACATGAGATTCAACCTGAAAAAGAGCAAGGGTAGTTGGCAAGAGGAGAAATGGGGAGTGGAAATCTGTAATTCAGAGAATTGGCCCAAAAGAAACTGAGTCATTCAGAATATACATTCAAACTGGAAAGCCTGTGACGCAGGAAGTAGGAAGCTAACACTCTCTGCCCTTCCCATCCAAGGAGGTATGGAGAAATTTTAAGAAAGATCAGACATATAATAGAAAATAAGGAAACAGCTACTTTTCTCTGTAGACCTAAGTGCAATGTGAGTCAACTTGTGACTGAGATGCATTTTCTTCTCTTTTTCTTAGTCAGATGGAAATAAACTACTCACCTTTCTAGGTGAACATGTGTTTATGCTCTCTCCAGCTATCCTTTTGTGCTCTTCCCTCATTTCCCTTTTCCTCTCTAGTGCACTCAGCAGGTGCTCTGGGGCCACAGCTCCACCTGGCAGAAGCAAATTTCTGTGCTTGTTCTCACCACTGGGAATTTCCACACAAAGTTTTATGATCAAGTTTTATTAAGATATGCCTTCCATGAGGACTTCAGTGCTTCTGTTTCCACCACCTTGATTACCCTCCACCTCTTTCCTTTTGCCACCTGAGCGAATTCTACCTGTCCTTAATGAATCAACTTGAACTTGCCTTTTATTCCACAGTCTGAGTCAGAGGCCAGTCCTATGGGCTCTCAAATCCCCCTACCTATGTCCAGCTTCCTCCCTCTAACCATGCTGCATGTGTTCACACACTTCTGTTTCCCTCACTGGACTGTGAGCTCCTAGATTCTTATTCTGTGTTTCAGTTGCTTTTTCTCAGCACCTAATTAATAGAAGATATTCATTTTGGTACTGAGTGTTTATAACTTGCGATTCTGTCTCATATTTTACTACTTGTAAAACTTGTATGTTTTACTCATTCAGAAACATGTTGAGTACCTAGTACAGGTCTGACGTGAAACAAAACTCAATCCTTTAAGTCAAGGAGATTATAATTCTATAAAGCAGATAAATAAACCTAATGGAAATAGAATATGTTCAGTAGTTTGAGAAAAAAAGTATTGTGGGAGTAGAATAGCCAAAATCCTAACTTTCATAAAGATTAAATCAGCTTCATAGAGAGGATATATTTTATTTGAATCTCCAAAATTGAGCCATGTTCTGCAAGAAAAGTATGCGTAGGGTGGGGAATCATTGAACGGCATACGAAAAGCAAGGAAATACAATTCAAGTTTGTATGTTTAACAGTTATTCAATCCAAGAGTTGAAGGGATAGGTATAGGTTGACTTAACACTTTAGCTGTATGTACTAGCTGAAACCTAGGAGATGTTTGAGTTACAACCTCATGTCCTAGACCTAAGCTTTCTTTGTCAACTTAATATCTAGGTAAAACTATAGACTTAATTATTATTTTTAGACTGCCGATGTCTTTCATTTACCCCTGCCATCGTAGAGTAGAAAAGTGTTTTCAGTGTCATCTCTTCTAATTTCCCTGACAATATGGAATCTTTCCTACAGTATCCATGTCAGGAGGTCATCCTGTAGACTGGCCCCCGTTCTTGCAGTGGTTCCTTTCAAGTAAAACGCTAAGGAAAAACATGTACTGCTTGCTCTCAAAAGCCTTCTTTAATCATATACAATGATGTTAAAACAAAGATTATATCTGAAGCATATCTGGATTTCCTAACACCTGCTTTGGTTTGAGGAATTGAATAATAGGAGAACGGGGAATGAAGGAAATGGTGATTTTTTTTGTGCATGAAACTCTTGAATATTCATGTGCATGACATCAAAACAATGTCCTGCTTCTCTATTTCTCTCTCTCTCTCTCCACCTCTGTGTGCATGTATGTGTGTGTGTGTGTGTGTGTGTGTGTGTGTGTGTGTGTGTGTGTCTGTCTGTCTATCTATTTGCATAAACTATACTATTTCTCTTTCACAGGTTAAGTAAATTTATACCTCTTCTGCGCTTTGATGTAACTGGCATTCACTCATTCATTATGAATGAGTGAATGAATTCAATAAATATTCATTGAGCATCTCTAATGAAATCGTAACTATAAAAGTAAAGAATGGACTATAGGAATACAGAGTATAGACATCAAAAAAATCTATTATCTAAAGATATTTACAGTGAAGGCAAAATAATATAAGTAAGACAAGAAGGATATCATTAATCTACATTTATAAAAAAATTTTTTTTTCAGATACCAAATGAAAGTTAAAGAACCTACGTGTTTCCAAGATAAGAGAGAAAAGGAGACTCCCGAGGGCTATATGAGGTCAAAGGAAAGATCATGGAGGTAAGATGGGGTGGGGGAATGTGTCCTGACCTGAGAACTGATAAAGAGGGGCGGTGAATGTTCACCTCTGCCAGTAAGAGAAGGAGATGTAATTAGTTAAAGGCAAACAAAGAGCTTCCAAGGAACCAACAATGTTCTCGTTTTTTAATAAGGCGTTAGTCACAAGAGTATTCTTTTTAATATCTCAGTAGGCTGTTCATTTGTTTTATTAAATTTTCTGTATATGTTGAGTTTCACAATACTTTTGTTTTGAAAGAGATTAATGTGTGAAATAGACTACGTTCACTAAAAATGCAGTATTTGCTACGCCTCCACTATGATACTGGGAAGTCATAAGTGAGTAAGACATAGTCATGGCTTTCAGGAAGCTCCCATTCTTCACACCAGAGGGAGAAGGGGAGTGACTGGAGATGAGCCCAGAAAGGTAGATGGTGACAGGGTCATGAACACTAAATACACAATGCTAAGGTACTTCAACATTTTCCAATACATAACAGCAAGCCACTGATGGGTTTCGAGCAGATTTTTGACATGAGATTTTCATTTTGGAATGACAACCTTGGTTATTACATAAAATATGGGTTGAGGCAATGAGATAAAACTTGGAGTACAACACCTGATAAAGTATTATGTTATTTTCAGTTTCTGAAATACGTGTTTTCCTTCCCCAGTGAGTTTTAAGTTGTTGAACAGTTGTGTCACAATGTTTTCCAGAAGTGTACACAATTCTTGTCATAGAAACACAGTAAGTACAGTGTAGCCTCTTTAATCCTTTTTGTTAGAATAAGAGTAATAAGTAGAAGGATTCATGGAATGAATTAATGGACTGATGAATTATCTTAACGTCATAAGCTTCATAAAACCTGCTGAGTTGTGCCCAATTTTAACAATATTATGAAGTCGGCTCCTAAATTTTGATTTGCTTCTGAATGCGTCTGTCCCATCTTCATCTTCAGTCTCTTTCACCATACCAGGAAAATGTAAAGAGCTATTTGTAGCAAATAAGCTCTCAATCTGCATATATTGCCATAAAAAATATAACTGCAAGTTTAAGGAAAGGGAGTGGGGACAGCTCTAGAATTTGTCTGTGTGTGGGAGCTTGATTACAAGGTTGCAATCAAGAGTCACTCCCCAGAACATGGCTTTGAGAAAACATTGATGGGAAAGAAGAAAGACAAGAGCCAAGGACCAGAAATGATGATACTGGAGCCAACAGTTCCTGAACTTGGTAATGCTTGCATCATAGCTACAGGGAAATAGGAGAATATGAGCTATTTTTAGAATTTTGTTTTTCACGTTCTGACAAAAACCCTTCCCTTTTTATTTTTCTTAAGGGTGTTTTTTCTATTTCTTTTAAGTCAACAGTTTTGGGTGGAAAATGCACTGGAACAGTTAAGGAGGAAGGAAACACCAGAAAACCTCAGCGGTGAAAACAGGAGTTCCAGTTTTTACAGGAATTTTGTGTGGCTGTGTACAAGTGTGTGCATGTATTTCTGAGGTTGGAGTAGAGAAAAGAGAGGGGTAGTGCAGAGGATTTTAGGTTTCTCTCTTAATTTGCAACACTTCCTGGATAGAGAAAAACTTCAGGAAGGACCTAAGAAAACATGAAAGGTTAAGTGCAAGCTAGAGACCAATTTGAAAAACTCTAAGACCCTTGCTTTTTCAAAACAGTGAGAAAATAAAGGTCAGCCAGTGATCAGGTTTGAAGGAGTTTTATATCCACCTCGAACAGTGAACTTTATGATGGAAATTTCACTGGAACTTTACCTAGAACAAAGAAAAGCAGATTCTATGAGGAAAAAAGAAATCTTTCTAAGCAGTTCTACTCCTAACATTCTCAAGTCTGGTTTTGGAAAAAGAAATGAGGACCCGTGTTCCATACTTTAAATATTTTAAAGTTATAAAGCAAGCTAAGAGGCTGTTAAATAAAATAGTTTGTCATGTTACATTGATTATAATAGTTTAGAAGACAGTAATGAGCCATAAACACATGTGTGTGGGCAAGTCATCCTGCCTATCTAGGCTCTGTCTGTATCCCTCCAAGCAGAAAACCTGTGGCCATCCCTTGGGCCTAAAGGCAGGTCTTCTTTCAGGAACACAGGCCTGGGGAAAAGGCCCATGCAGGCCCTGGAAGATGGACTGGGACCATTTGGACAGAGAGTTCTGTATACCTGGAGAGAGGTCTCCAAGTGGGAGATCCCAGGCTCTGGATAGGCATGCCCCTTAGCCTCCTGTACTCCTCACTCGTGAGTTTATCTATTTATCTATCTATCTGTCTTTCTCCTTCAGTTAAGTTAGTCTAAACCATCTTTTCAAAGACTGGACCTAGACTCACCTGATGTGTGTCATGCCACATTGTACTCACTCCGTTAATGACAGCATGTACTGGTTGCTGAACTGCAAGTTTAAAAGAGCACTTAGCTTCACTTGATAGTGAATTAATAATAACAGTGAATTAAAAATTAACAATAGTGAATTTTTGAGGCTTCTCTGAGACCTAGATTAGTGACTAGTGTATAATCGATTCGATTTTTTTCAAATAAAACCAATAGTCAAGATAGAATAGGCTATGCTACAACAAACAAAATGTCAATCACTTAACATTAGAAAAACTTAAGTATGACTCATCCAGATGCCACTGCAGGTGTTAAACACTCTTCAGGACCACTGTCCTCTATTCCGGGATTCAAGAATCTACGTTGTGTCCTTCTCTGCCATCTTAGAAGGAAGCCTCCATATTTGCTGAGGCAAAGGAAGGGCAGGAGAAAGAACACACACTGGCAGTTGAATGTTGCAGACCAGAAGGTGACATTTGTCATTTCTGTGGCTGCTATAACAGATGATCACAAATTTCGTGGCTTGAAATAATGGGAATTTATTGTCTCACCGTGCTAGAGGTTGGAAATCTGAAACCAAGGCATCAGCCGGGACATGCTCCTCTGAAGGCTGTAGGAAAGAATATTTTCTTGCCTCTCTCTATCTTCCAGTGGCTCTCGGCAATGTTTGGTGATCTTTGACTTATGCACGCATCACTCCAATTTCTACCTCCATCTTCACATTATTTTCTTCTCTGTCTCTGTGTATCTCTTCCTCTTCTAATAAGGACACCAGTCATTGGACTTAGGGTTTACCTGAATCTGAACTAATTGTGTCTTAAAAGGCCCCATTGCCAAATAATGTCACATTCTGAGGTTCAGCTGGATGTGAATCTTAGGGAGATACCATTCAACTCACAATACACACCCAGTGGCCAGAGCTAATCACATAGTCCTACCTAATGCAAGAGGACTGGGTAATACAGAAAGTTCATGGGATATTTGGTGTTATAAACAGAGTGCTCATGTTCCTCCAAAACGTTTATGTTAAAGCCCTAATCCCCAATGTGGTAGTAATCCAAGATAAGCCTTTTGGGAGGTAATTAGGGTTAGATGAGGTCATGAGAGTATGGTTGCCATGATGGGCTTAGTGTCCTTATAAAAGGAGAGAGAGGTTTGTCCCCTTCATGTGAGGGCATCTGCATGCCAGAAAGGGTCCTCACCAGGAGCTAAATCTGCCGGCATCAAGAGTTTAAATCAACAGTAATTGAACCCAGGATGATTTCCTGATAAAGGAAGCAAAATAGCCTGCTCAGTACTCCCCAGACTGTGCACGATTTTCACTTCTGAGAAAATTTTAGAAGTGACACAGATGATCTGGAATTCATCCAGAAGATGACTGTAATAGTGAAGAGATGTGATACCCAGTCACAAGAGATTTGGTTGAGGAACTAGGAATGCTTACCCTGAGAAGAAAGAACTCTGGGAGAAAGGCACAAGGGCCAACTCTGAACATGAGCAGAGATGTCATGTGGCAGAGAGAGGGCCTTATCTGCCTCTAGAATGCAGAGTTAAATATAATGGAAATCACAGAAAGGTAGATTTGACTCACTGTTAGGAATGCTTTCCATGGCTGTTAAAATAGAAATCATTGGCAATATTTGCAAAGTAGGTAGTTGGGACCAATAGGTCCACACACAAAAGTTATGAAGTCATGGTAAGAGTACAAAGGGAGGCCCTCATACCATTCATACACGTGCATAAACATTACAATCAAGTACCAAACTGCTAAACAAAATACATACTTCTGTCTTACTTGGAGATACGGCTGCATAATAATCTGGAAGGCCCACTCTCGCCTCATCCCATCCCTGATGAATACCACTACTCTTCAGCCTCTCTGAAGCATACGGATGCATATACCACAACTGTGGCTTACCCTCTGAAGGATGGACCCAGCTTTGCAAGCCAGAGAAGCAGTAAGTTTAAGAAGCCACTGACTCCAGATAGGCATATCCGTCTGGCCAACTCCTCACCAGGGAATAACGCAGCCAAGGAAAGAATGGTGCCTAGGCTGGCCGCATTGGTCCTGTGGCCATGGATGTGGCCCATGGACTGTCAGCAGTACCTACACATGCACCTCGCCCCAAGAAACCACCTGCTTTTGGCAGACCTCATCGGGCTTCTGGACTGTATAGTTGACTCCAAGGAGAAGAATCTAATGAGATGTTGCTTTGAGAGCCACTGTGACTCAGTCTCCATGGCCCCCTCGCATCCTGAAGACTAGCCCAGTAGGGACAGAAAACTGGGAGCTGAGAAGCCTGGCCAATTGGAACCAGCTTCTGCGGCGGCAGCTCTCAGCCTACATCCTAGATGTAAGAGAACTCCAGGGCTAGAGTTCTCTGAAGCCTTGCCCTCAGGCAAGAAGTTACGTCTGGACCATTTAATAATGAGTGCAGAAGATGAAAGAAAATATTTTCAAGTTTTGATCAGCCAGGCTAGATTAAATATTGAATTATCTTTCTGTTCTTTACGGAGAATATACAACGCATTACCATAGTAAGAGCCAACCAAAGAATATGCTGCCATCAGTGTACAAATAATTATGGTAGAGGAGCTATAGACAGACACTGTTTCAATTTTACTTTTAAAAGATACCCAGGAAGAAAAAAAGGTACAAACCACAACATAGTTGTTGGCCAATCCACTCCCACAGTTTCTGTATAATGATCATTAATATTTGGTGAGCATTTACTGTGTTCCAGGTATCATTCTACTTGCTTTTTATAGATGACTTCATGTAATCCTCATTATCCCCATTTCAGAGATGGGGCATGAAGAAGTTAAATAATGTTCCAGAGGCATGAAGCTAGTACTTATTGGAGCCAAGACGTCAGCCCAGACGTCTGTTTCTCCAGAATCCACACTCTTAACCCCACTGAGCTTCTCTATCTTCTTGGATCCCCACTGGGCATGAAAATGAAAAGCTGCATCCTACTCCCAACTACTGGTCCTACAATCTTAGGTTACCATATTTAAACTCTTTGTTATTGTTTATAAAGTAGGAGCAATAATAATAACTCCCTATTAGGGCTGTTTTAAGGACTAGAAGAAAGCTACAGAGCATGCCTAGTGTAATGACAGCATAATGCTCGTATTCCGTAAATACAGGTCTCTCTCTTCCCTCTTTCCTTCCTTCTTTCATTCTTTGGCTACTTGGCTACTAGGGCTGCTTTCTTTTCACTATTTGAACTGCAATTCACAGCAATAATCTTGGTTTTCCTTTTGGCATATTTACTGATTCAATGTTTCCATCTACCTATCTTACAACTTCCATTTCTACTGTAATCACCAGGTTGCTCATTTTGTTTGTTTTTGCAAGCCACCGCAAATCTTTTCTTTTAGGAGAAGGCAGGGCGTAACTTACAAATTATGTAAATGAAAGCACGAGGCTCTGTGAGGCATCATAACTCTGTCATCACTCCTGAAAATGGTCTTGCAAAGCACATGTCTGTCGAGTCAGCAGTTCCGTTTTGACACAGAAGGACATTTATTTCATCCAGACTGCCTTTTACTTTCTGTAACTACAAACTTCCAAATTTTGTGGGTGGGTCAGAAATATGCTGTGTGAAGTAAATGTGCCAGCACGGATCTGGATGATCAGTTTCCTCTCTTGAAGAGAACAAGCCGTTTTATTCTTTGCTTAAGGTGGCCAAGAGAAAGACCCTCTACAGAGAAAAAGTAAAAATAAAAAATCAACTGCTTTTTATAATCAGACAGATCGAGTGAATCAGAACACAGATTTCACTCTCTGCAGCTGTGTTTCCATTCATTGGGTAGATTCAAGAGAGCAAAAGCCGGAGCTGCTTCCTCTTCCCACTGGGCAAGGATGCAATTTTTCTCCTAACTGTAAGAAAATCCCCTCTGACAGTTCCACGCACTAGAGATTCCTCTGGTGGTGGCCCAAGCTATTTGCATCATCACTGCCCCCTCAGGGCTCCAGTTGCATCACAGAAAAGCAGAAGCCCTGGAGGGATCCTATCTCTGCCAGTTTCTCTAGGTTGTAATTACTAAAAGTGAAACCAACCATCTGCTTCCTTTACTTAGCACATTCCTGGGACACCGCAGCTGTTTGCTAGATGAGCCAAGCAAAGGAGGGAGCCTTGGGCTTGGAAGAGGTAGACAGCTGCCCCCTTTTGGCATTCAGGGAGCCCAGTTCGACTCCCAAACCTTTATTAACCTGCCTTTGAACCGCCTGTTCTTTAGTGGTCCGATGAGCTCCCAGCTCCTTAATATACCCAAATAAGGAGATCAGGGCTGGTTTCTGCTTCAGCGGAGACTGAGAGGCCTAGAGAAGATGGGCTTGGAATTAAATTCTCAGGTGACCCTGGCACCTCTGGACTTAGAATCTGACATATCCCTGCTGGGGAAGGGTGGTCAAGACACTGGAAGATTATCCTCATTCTGAGTCTGTAAACTGAGCATCTGTAACCACGAGTAATGTTTAGAATCGTCAGAGACCTGCTGTTGGCCTCTCTCTCCACCTCTTCCTTCCCAGGAACTCAGAGTACCCTAAAAATGTTTGCTGCTTCTTGGTCCCCAGGATTCCTACTCCCTCACTCATTTCCCTGCCTCCCCCTGGTATCATTCCCTTAAGCAATCCTGACTTCTTTTATTCTGCTGATGCTGCACCCCTTGACACTTAGAACGCTCTGGTGCCTTACACAGTGTGAATTAAATAGAATTTAAGGTATTCGACAGTACTAGAATCTCATTTTCCTGCAATCTCCTAAACCTTTCCCCATATTCCAACATTTTTTCTTCTCCATAAGGAGATCTCAACCTGGCTGCCCTCCTTGGGAAAAACGTAAACATTGCATTGCCAACCCTGACCCTCATGACAGAGTCCATGTCGTTCTGACCCTACAGCACCTCAACCCCTATCAACTTCCCTTCATCTACATTACCTCAAATTCAGCCTGTCCTTCAAGAATATTACCTTGAAGGCCCGTATTACCACCCATATCTTGTATCATATGACATCAGCTCAGTCTACTCTGAGAGCCAATGATTTTTTTTTCTTCCTGTGGATGGAGAGCCTCTACCACAAGATTTACTTTATAACAGAATAATATACCATAATATACCAAATCATCTACAGAGACCTACCTTCTGACCAGACTCCAACATTAACTAACTGTGTGAGATAGAGCAAGTCTTGTTTTCCTAGTTATAAGACAAAAGGGTTTGAATGAAACAGCCTAGCAAATCAAGCATCTCTCTGGGCCACCTGAACTAAATCTTCAATGCCTCCTGCTCTGAAATTCTCCAGTGTTTTTCTTGTTCACTGTTTTCTGTGCCTTGTCTCTCCAGTGAGTTTTACACTCCTGGGAGAGGTTTCTTCCTGGGTTTTACTACAATTTCTGCCATAACACATAGTGCAGATTAGAGCATTTAATAAATGCCTTCAAGATAAATCCAACAAAGTTTTTGGTTTCCTTGTAGACCAGTGGTCCTCAAGCATTTTGCTTCAATGCCCTTTAAAAGAACTGGGAAAAATTTGTAGCAAACTTACTAACAGAAATGAGAAAGTGGTCATGACAAAGAGACTGATGTCCCAAAGGAAATGATGCTGTCAAAAAAAAAAAACTTCACGTGAGAACTCAGAGATATTTCACAGTGTGAAATGCACACAGGATGAGATGTTGGAAACAGATACAAACTTAAAAAGGAGTAGTATGACAATTCACTGTTGACAAATATGTGTGTGTGTGTGTGTGTGTGTGTGTGTGTGTGTAAAAGTAAATAAAACTTATTCTGAGCCAAATTTGAGTGACCAGGACCTGTGACACAGCCCCAGGAGGTCCTGAGAACCAAGGCAGTTGTGTTACAGTTTGGTTTTATACAATTTAAGGGGATAGAAGTTAAGGGCAGAAATCAGCCAATGCATGTAAGGTATACATTGGTTATGTCTGAAAAGGTGGAACAACTCACAGGGCTGGTGGAGAGAGGGAAGCGGAGACAGGGTCCGGAACAGAGGAACAGACACAGACTTAAAGATTGTCTGATTGGCAACTGGCTGAAAGAGTTAAGTTATTATCTAAAGACCTGGAACGGATGGAAAAGAGTGTCTGGGTTAAGATAAGACGTTGTGCAGACCAAGGTTTTATCCTGCAGATGAAGCCTCCAGATAGCAAGCTTCAGAGAGAATAGATGGTAAATGTCTCTAATCAGACTTAAAAAGGTGCCAGACTCTTAGTTAATCTCTCCTGGCTCAGGAAATGACCTGGAAAAGGAAAGTGGAGGTTCTCTGTTCTCTCACTTAAGGGAATGATACTGGGGAAGGCAGGGAAATGCGTGAGGGAGTAGGAATCCTGGGGACCAAGAAGCAGGAAAAAAATTTTAGGGTGCTCTGAGTTCTTGGGAAGGAAGAGGTGGAGAGAGAGGCCAAGAGCCAGTCTCTGACAATTCTCAGGGGAGAATGTAGTTTCCTAAGAGACAGCTTTCCAGGGCCATTTCAAAATATGTCCAAGAGATATATTTTGGGATAAAATACTTTATTTTATTTTAGGGTCTGCTGTTATGTGATGCTATACTAAAATGAGGTAGGAATTTGATGTCTTACTGCTACAAAAAGTCTGTGTTGTCAGTCTTAAGATGTGTTTTAATGTTAATCCTGGTCAGCTGTGCCTGAATTGCAAAGGGAGGAGAGTACAGTGAGGTATGTCTGACTACCCCTTCCCATCTTGACCACAACTGGTTTTTGAGGTTTACTTTGGTTTATTCCCCTTCTAGAGAAGGGATCCATTCAGTCAGTTAGGTATGCTTAAGATTTTATTTATGATTCACAACACCCAGATAAAGAAAAAATGCTCACTGTTTTATAAGAGGGCAAATACTGTTCAAACTACATTTGATAAGTTTTCTACTTCTCAGTGTTTTAAATTATTCATGTTCTAGTGTTTAAGTTGCAGCATGCTAAGTAAATATTAGTTTTATACATTTATAAATGAGAGTAAGAGAGTTTTTAATGTTTTAACCAAAATTTGTAGTGGCCATGGTAATAATTGTTAACATGCATTGATTATTGAGACTGCATGTTTTTCACTTGTGCAGTTATTTTTATGACACCACACTGAGCAAAGTGAGGGCTGTTTGTATTGATCTGCATATTTATAAGTTGACATTTCAATTTTTCATTTCACATTTAAATAGTTGCTGTCTAGGTGAAAGGAAAGTTTCCTCTTCAACCTCAGAAGGTTCACTGAAAAATCAAGTCACAAAAGGCAGATTAATAGGAGGAAAAAACATCCAAATGTATTTGATCATAGCTGTACTTGACAGTAGCCTTCCGAATAAAAACTCAACTTCCAAATGCAGAAGCTTATGTAACCATCTTGGGATTGCAGAAAGAATAGAGGCATGGATCCTGGCAAAATAGGCATGGGACAGGAAGAAGAGGAATTCTGTTGAAGAACAATAATTACGAGGCGGAACTCAGTGTACTCGCAGAACATGCAGTGGTCTAGGAGAAAGTCTATTAGCCCTGCAGAGCAGACGATAATTTGCGACAAAAGTCTGTACAAGTTTGTTAACAACCATTAGTCTTCCTTCCTGCAATATAAATTGAGGACTGAACTTTGACCTTTTTTTCCTTTGCCCAGGTTCCTATCTAAGGGACCTGAGAAGTCACACCCTACAAAACATAAAACCTGGTTTGCTATGAACCTGGTATAATGTGGATTACTTTCCAATCCAACTCTAGTATAGCATCACATGACACACAGCAGACCACCTCTATCTTAACGCAAGCATTTCTTTCTACTGACTTCAAGTATTTAGACAACAGTTTAACTCTGTCTGTTGTTATCTTGAGAATCCCTAAAACCCATCTATGACTTGTAAGCCCCCGTTTCAAGATGTCCTGCCTGTTCAGACCGAACCAATGTATACTTTGTATGTATTCATTTATTACTTTACCTGCAATTTCTGTCTCCCTGAAATGTATAAAAAGCAAACTGTAGCCCGACCACCTCAAGTGCACTGTCTCAGGCCCTCTTGAGATTGTGAAACCATGGGCCGTGGTCATTCATATTGGCTTATAATTAACCTCTGTAAATATATATTCGCAGAATTTGTGTTTCTCATCATCAGGAAAACTCATGGAAAGGACCAAAGGTGATTGTTTTCTTCTTTAGTAGGTCCAGACTTTAAGTCGATAAGGGAATTTAGAGCAACTTCATCCCATATTTTGGGAGAAATGGGGGAAGGCGGGGGTGTCAGAGAGACTATGAGGCTCAAAGTCCCATTCAAAGCACCATATTTTGGGGTATCTGTTTCTGAGCTCTAACATTACTAAGGATATAATTTCCAGCAAATTTCTCCTTGAAGTGGTGCAAAATACACAAGTGAACGTTGACTGGCACCTAGATAAAGGAGGCTTTGTACATATCAGTATTTTAGATCCTCCCACAAAACACACACACCCGTCATAACCACCCCACACCTATCTCTCTGAAGTTCTTTCTCATGTAAAGTGGGAGAAAGATTTTTCCCCCCCTAAACAAAGGTGGAAAAGCACAACCCAGCATGTTCTCAAGGAGAGTTTTATGGAAATTGAGGGTCTGGAACTTGTTTTCCCTAAAACTACTTGTGGCCACATATTTGTGCACCTGCAGTTTAAGTGGTGCCCCAGCTGGAAGATCCTGGATGTCCTATGGCACTGATCTAGAGCCCACATCCCGTCCTCTGCCTTCACCTTCTCTCTCTATGACTTTAGTTTTATTCAACTATTGGCATCTTTCTCAGCTGCAGTTCATGGAGCTATTAATATGTCACGGGCTTTCTGGCTTTGTTTGCTGGCTTTGTACTGCACTCAGCCAGTGCCTACAGAGGGTGAGCTGAGCCAAGTTCTTGTGAATGAAAGGAAAGGAATCATCGCAAGGCACACCCCATTGCATCTTTTCCCAAGCTGCTTCTTAGGTATTGACTTGTGCTAACAATAAAAGGGAAATTTCTCAGGTGTAATTTTCCACACACCAAGTTCAAACAGCACAGGCTTGCTCAACCTGAAGCCCAAAAGGAATGTTTTACAGATAATCGGTATGTTCTAACTTAATTCCTTAGATTTTTTTCATGCATTCCAAACATTGCTAGACTGAATTTGCATGTAAACAGCAGTTCGCAGGAGGAAAAATATTTAACAGCTTGTATTTTTTCTATTGAATGCTCCAAACATATTACCTTTTTCAAATTCAAATTATCAGATATTTCCAGAAAGCTCAAGATCCTATCTTATTGCTGAAAAGAATTAGCCTCAAAAATAGAAACCTTTTTAAAAGTATTAAAGACTTTCTTTGGGATCTTAATGAGTCAGGCACAAAGCTGGAAATAAAGGAATGTCTTTATCCCTCAGGATCATCACATACTATTCCAAGCAGATCAGAGAGAAGGGAGTGCTCTGACACTCTCACTGGAGACCAGAAACTCATTTCTTTATTTCTGTGTAACGTCTCACTCACATCTGTTAAGGAGTTAGCCAAGTCAACTATGTAATGAGACCCAGTTGGAATTGTGAACTCAGTGCTGTACTCTTTCAGTCTCTCAGTCTCTTTTTTTTTCCTGCATATGGGCCTAATGTTCTCTCATTGCTGAGTAGTTTTGTTTGATTATTATTATTATACTTTAAGTTCTGAGATACATGTGCAGAATGTGTAGGTTTGTTACATCGATACACACGTGCCATAGTGGTTACTGCACTCATCAACCTGTCATCTACATTAGGTGTTTCTCCTAATTCCATCCCTTCCCTACCACCCATCCCTGACAGGCCCCAGTGTGTGATGTTCCCCTGTGTCTATGTTCATTGTTCAACTCCCACTGTGTCGTTGTTCAATTCCCACTTATGAGTGAGAACATGTGGTGTTTGGTTTTCTGTTCCTGCATTTGTTGAGAATGATGGTTTCCAGTTTCATCCATGTCCCTGCAAAGGACATGAACTCATCGTTTTTTATGGCTGCATAGTATTCCATGGTGTATTTGTGCCACATATTCTTTATCCAGTCTATCATTAATGGGCATTTGGGTTGGTTCCAAATGTTTGCTATTGTAAATAGTGCTGCAATATGCATACATGTGCATGTGTCTTTATAGTAGAATGATTTATAATCCTTTGGGTATATACCCAGTAATGGGATTGCTGGGTCAAATGGTATTTCTGTTTCTAGATCTTTGAGGAATCTCCACACTGTATTCCACAATGGTGGAACTAATTTACACTCCCACCAACAGTGTAAAAGTGTTTCTATTTCTCCACATTCTCTCTAGCATCTGGTGTTTTCTGACTTGTTAATTATCACCAATTATCCAATTATCTAACTGGAGTGAAATGGTATCTCATTGTGGTTTTGAGTTGCATTTCTCTAATGAACAATGATAATGAGCTTTTTTTCATATATTTGCAGGCCACATGAATGTCTTCTTTTGAGAAGTGTCTGTTTCTGTCCTTCGCCCACTTTTTGATATGGTTGTTTGGTTTTTCTGTGTACATTTGTTTAAGTTCCTTGCAGATTCCGGATATTAGCCCTTTGTCAGATGGAGAGATTGCAAAAATCTATCCATCTGTAATGGTAGTTTGTATTTCTGTGGGATCACTGGTGATATCCCCTTTATCATTTTTTATTGTATCTATTTGATTCTTCTTTCTTTTCTTCTTTATTTGTCTGGCTAGTGGGCTATTTGGTTAATCTGTTCTCCCATTCTGTAGGTTGTCTGTTCATTCTGATGATAGTTTCTTTTGCTGTGCAGAAGCTCTTTAGTTTAATTGGATCTCATTTGTCAGTTTTGGCTTTTGTTGCCACTGCATTGGGTATGTTTCTGCAGTGGCTGGTACCGGTTGTTCCTTTCCATGTTTAGTGCCTCCTTTAGGAGTTCTTGTAAGGAAGTCCTGATGGTGACAAAATCTCTCAGCATTTGCTTATCTGTAAGGGATTTTATTTCTCCTTCACTTATGAAGCTTAGTTTGGCTAGACATGAAATTCTGGATTGAAATTTCTTTTAAGAATGTTGAATATTGACCCCCACTCCCTTCTGGTTTGTAGTGTTTCTGCAGAGATCCACTGTTAGTCTGATAAGCTTACCTTTGTGGATAGCTCAACTTTTCTCTCTAGTTGTCCTTAACATTTTTTTCCTTCATTTCCATGTTGGTGAATCTGACAATTTTGTATCTTGGGGTTACTCTTCTCAAGGAGCATCTTTGTGGTGTTCTCTGTATTTCCTGAATTTGAATGTTGGCCTATCTTGCTAGATTGGGAAAGTGCTCCTGGATAATATCCTCAAGAGCGTTTTCCAACTTGGTTCTATTCTCCCCATCACTTTCAGGTACACCAATCAAATGTAGGTTTTGTCTTTTCACATAGTCCCATATTTCTTGGAGGTTTTGTTCATTCCTTTTCATTCTTTTTTCTCTAATCTTGTCTTCGCACTTTATTTTATTAAGTTGATCTTCAGTCTCTGATATCCTTTCTTCCACTTGATCTATTAGGATATCAATACTTGTATATGCTTCATGAAGTATTTGTGCTGGGTTTTTCAGCTCCATCAGGTCATATATGTTCTTTTCTAGACTGGTTATTCTAGTTAGCAATTCCTCTAATCTTTTTTCAAGGTTCTTAGCTTCCTTGAATTGGGTTAGAACATGCTCCTTGAACTCAGAGGAGTTTGTTATTACCCACCTTCTGAAGCCTATTTCTGTCAATTCATCAAACTCATTCTCCATTCAGTTTTGTTTTCTTGCTGGGGAGGAGTTGTGAGAACCAAGAGAAAGCGGGAACTCAGAGAGGACAAGCAACGTTTGAGTGGATAATGGCTGATTTTCTAGAACTGATAAAAGACATCAATTCTCAGATTCAGGAAGCCCCAAACAAGGTAAATGAAACCGACATCTAAACACATTGTGCTGAATGTAGTCATAAGCACTTAACATCTGTTTCCAAACCTCTTCTGTGGTTTGGTTTTTGTTTTGTTGTTAATGTAGAATGCTACAGACCCCGTGTTTCAGATGTTCTCAGCCCAGTTCCTGGATGTGGCTTGGCTTCTGCCTGTGCTTTCTTGTGAGACTTGGAAGCTAGAAGTGAGACAAGGCCGTCTTCCTGCTGTATTTTTTTTCAGCCAGTCAGTTCCAGAGACATGAATGTTTCAAGGAAGTGGCACAGCTGGACTCTGATCCAGCACCTGACAGGCACTGCATGTGGGACTACAGGCATGTGAGTCAGGTTTTGGCAGCTGGACTCAGCATTCTCCTGTTTAGTAGAGCGTCCTGACTTCTAAACCATTACTGCTGTGGTGAGTCCTGCATGTAGAAGTGGTGACAGCTATTGACAGTCCTCCTCCGTTAAATCTCACCTGCTCTCAGTGTTGCCTCATCCTTCTCACTCATAACCTGAGGATGTTAATGTGGGCTTCCCATGACCCAGACCCTCAAACCAATTAGAGAAGGAATGGAAAAGATACATACAGAAACTCATCACTCTCAAATGCATTGGGCTCACTCTGAGGGGCAGCTGCCCACTCCTTCTCTATCTCTGACTCAGGTGGAGTTCCCTATTCTGGGTTCCTTGCTTAGAAATGTTCATGTCTGGCAAGAAATTCAGCAAGAAAGCCCTGCATTGCTGACCCCAAGATAATAAGACTTCTGTCACTGCACCCTCTGATAAATTTCCTCTGCCTTTGTTCAGGGAACCCTTGTAAACAATCAGTTCTTCTACATTGTTTTTCTTCCTTTTCATGTCAGTTTCTTCTTTGATGAGATTCACAGTCTTCTAAGTGTGATTATAGTTCTCAGGATTGTTAATTCCACTTTAACCTTTTTTTTTGCTTCACAATTTATCTTTTTTGGCTTTCATTTCATTTCCGATAATATTATTAGCAATTTTAATAGATGTGCTTTTTCTTTCTAAATAAGTGAAATACTTTGTCTTATTATTTTTAATATTAATAGTAAAAGCAATTAAGACTATGAAATGACTTCTGAGCATCTCTGTGACTTCATCCCAGAAGTTTACTTTATTAGAGTTCTCATTTTTGTTATTTTCTCCAAATACGTTATTTGCTAATTGGCTTCTATGTTATTTCAGTGGTTATATTGGAGAGTTTCAAGCATTTTTCATATGATTTAGTTGTGATTTATTTAAGTTTTACATCAGTAATAGTTAGAACAATTAATCATTACTTATAATAATCTCTCATTTAATTTAGCTGTGACCAAGCAACATAATCTGAAGAATTTATGCTGTTAACTTATTCAGATTTTATTTCTCATTTTTATGTATGTTTTATAACTATCAGAAAATAAACTATATGTTCTCTAAACTGCTACAATTTCTACTTTTTTAAAAGTACTGTATATTGAGCATATACTTAATGACATCTGTTGTGCTTGGTGCCTTACATATGTGTTCCCAAATATTTGACAGTACTCCTACCAACCTCAACTGTGATAGCTAAAATCTCTCACCCTGACTGTATTTGTTTTTTCTGAATTTTTGATAATTTTTTTCCTATATATTTTGTTTATATCTTAATCTGTGCCTAGAGATTCCCTATGTTTGTCTTTAACGTTAATTATGGCTTTTGCCAATATGAAATTACTTTCTTTATTCTATTGGTTCAGCTTTACTTTAAAACTTTGACACTGAAATGATGACTCTAGGTGGAGGGGATTAAAAGGAGAGGAACGAATTTGCTGGTATAATCCTCCATAATTCCTGTTAATTCCGTTTATTTTAAGTAATTCCATTTATTGTGAGGTCTCTTGCAGAGGCTCTAGACTTGGGGCCACTAGATTATCAGCTTTCCTGTTGACTTATTAAGTAATCTTTTAAAAAGTATTCCTGGCCGGGTGCAGTGGCTCAAGCTTGTAATCCCAGCACTTTGGAAGGCCGAGGCGGGTGAATCACAAGGTCAAGAGATCGAGACCATCCTGGTCAACATGGTGAAACCCCGTCTCTGCTGAAAATTCAAAAAAAATTAGCTGGGCGTGGTGGCGCGTGCCTGTAATCCCAGCTACTCAGGAGGCTGAGGCAGGAGAATTGCCTGAACCCAGAAGGCGGAGGTTGCGGTGAGCCGAGATTGCGCCATTGCACTCCAGCCTGGGTAACGAGAGCGAAACTCCGTCTCAAACAAAAAAAAAAAAAAAAAAAAGGATTCCTGGTCTCTACCTATCTTGCAGGCATGTTGTAAAGAGAAGATAAAATAACAAGTCTTCCTTTTGATTATTTTAAAGACCTATGTAAATTGAGCACAGCATTATTTCTTCACAAGGTTTCCCTGTGGCCTCTCCCTCCACATTCAACCACAGTAGTTTATGATGAAGCCTCTGACCTTGCTAGGGTTAATATAACCTTTAAGTCTCCTGCTTTCTGACCCCAGAATCCTGAAACACTGATCCATGGAAAATAATTATATCCATTAAGGAATTCCTAGTGCTTAGCTTTTGTATTCCCTGAGAGAATGTTAAAGAAGCAAAAGTCTTGTCAATATTCACTGAGGTTCTCAGTCAAAAACTCATATAGATACTTGAAGCCAAACAAAATATGTAGATATCTGAAGTCGTGAGTCTCCCAGATATCACTTGAGGTGTATCCTCAAGACATGATGTCACAATCTAAAACTGCTGTGCAGCAAACTGAAAGGAAACTCCCTCCTCAATAAGCCAAATTTCTCGCACAGTCTCTCTCAATTTCAGAATTTCCCATATTTTCCTGTCAATCTTATTTATCCAGACATTTCCCATTAAGTTAATATGTTTTATTTTCCCTTAAGGATATTGTTACTCACTTTTAAGAATCTTCTCCTCTGGCTAAATCATTCCAGCAGGTGATTTATGCATCCGTTTCTCCCTGACACATGCCATTCTGCATTTGTTTGCAATTACAAATCTGCTATGCAGGGAACAAACATTATGTTTTGTATCCCCAGCAACTAGCTTACTACCCTTGCATATGGGTTTGATAAATTCAGCTTATTGAATTTTCAAAGCACTTTATTTCCAACAAAACATATACCTGTTGTTTATTTCTGTATCAAGATGTTAGAAAGGGATGTCTGCCACTTCATCTCACACGTAGGAGTGTTTTTGGCTTCTGTGGACTGCTGAGAGAGCTTAGTATATGACCACTATAGTTGAAAGACATGAGGGTTTGGTTTGAGATCTTATGAGAATCTGGATACAAATGTGGGCTAATGGTCCTGGTAGCTGGAACAGGGCATGTGATATTATATTGAGATGGAATAACACTACTAGAGTTTGTCAGGGGGAGGGATGGTGATGGGAACCATGTGTAAGAAAGAGCCTTGGGGGCTTATCCGATATGGCCACCTAAAGATGCAGCAGAACCCCAGCAGCAAAAACCTGGTGATGATTACTGTATTACCAGGAGTTACAGGAGGCATAAGTGACCATCTACATTAGAGAAGTGTCTGCTAAGGACAAGGAAGCTGAAGTCTGAGAGATCTGATCATAGCTTCCAAAGACCCAGAAAAGAGCTTTTTGGAAGATTCTGCTTTAAATATCTGCCACATTTAAATTGACTTTATTTACTCAATTCAGTTGCTGCTTTTTCTATCCTTTTTATACTCCCTAGTCAGCAAGTCCTGGGGTAAGAAAGAAGATCAGGAGAATAAGAAGTAAGAAACCACATCCCTCCTCCTGACCAGAGGCTTACAGGCTGAAACAGGGAGAGGAGGAGAAGATATGCCACTAAGTCACATTTTGAGATCTGTTTAGTAATAATTCTAATTGAATGTTCTCACTTATTTGTGGGATCTAAAAATCAAAACAGTTGAACTCATGGAGGTAGAGAGTAGAAGGATGGTTACCAGAGGCTGGGAAGGGTAGTGGAGATTTGAGGAAGAGTTGGAGATGGTTCATGGGTACAAAAAAAAAGAAAGAATAGGCCAGGCACAGTGGCTCACATCTATAATCCCAGCACTTTGGGAGGCTGAGGCAGGTGGATCACTTGAGGTCAGGAGTTCAAGACTAGTCTGACCAACATGGAGAAACCCCGTCTCTACAAAACACACAAAATAAGCCAGGTGTGGTGGTACATGCCTGTAATCTCAGCTACCCGGGAGGCTGAGGCAGGAGGATCACTTGAACCTGGGAGATGGAGGTTGCAGGGAGCTAAGACTGTGCCATTTCACTCCAGCCTGGGCAACAAGAGTGAAACTCTGTCTCAAAAAAAAAAAAAAAAAAAAAATTGAAAGAAAAAATTTCTAGTATTTGATAGCACAACAGGGTGACTATAGTCAATAATAATTTCATTATACATTTTTATATAACTAAAAGAGTCTAATTGGATTGCTTGTAACACAGAGGATAAATGCTTGAGGGAATGGATATCCCACTTTACATGATGTAATTATTACTCACTGCATGCCTGTATTAGAACATCTCATGTACCCCATAAATATATACACCTAATATACATGTAGGAGATCAGTCAGGGTACTAAGCATTTGCTTTATGAATCTGGGTGCTCCTGTGTTGCATACATATATTGTATTTAGGACAGTTAGGTCTTCTTGTTGAGTTGAATGCTTTACCATTGTGTAATGCCCTTCTTTGTCGTTTTCATTCTTTGTTGGTTTGAAATCTGTTTTGTATTAAATGAAGATTGCAACTCTGCTTTTTCCTGTTCTCCATTTGCTTGGTAGATTTTCATCCATCCTTTTATTTTGAGGCAATGCATATCATTACATGTGAGATGGGTCTCTTGAAGACAGCATACCATTGGGTCTTGCTTTTTTTATCCAACTTGCCACTCTGTGCCTTTTAAGTGCAGCATTTAGCCTGCTTACATTCAAGGTTAGTACTGATATGTGTGAATTTGATCCTGTCATTGTGCAGTTAGCTGGTCATTATGTTGGCTTCTTTGGTGGTTGCTGTATAGTGACTAACTGGCCTGTGTGTTTAAGTGTGTTTTTGTATTAGCTGGTAGCTGTTTTTTCTTTCTATGTTAGTGCTCCTTTCAAGAACTCCTGTAAGGCAGATCTAGTGGTAATGAATTCCCTCACATTTGCTTACTGAGAAGGATCTTATTTCTCCTTCATGTAGGAAGTGTAGTTTGACTGGATGTAAAATTCTTGATTGAAGATTTTTTTTTTCTTTTTGAATGTTGAATATAGGCCCCTAATCCTTCTGGATTCTATGGTTTCAACTGAGAAGTCTACTGCTAGCTTGATGGGGTTCCCTTTTTAAGTGAGCTGCCTTTTCCTCTAGCTGCCTTTAATATTCTTTCTTTCAATCCAACCTTGGAGAATATTATAATTATATGCATTGGGGATAATCTTCTTGTGTATAATCTTTCAGGAGTTCTCTGTATTTCCTGAATGTAACCTTTAGCAAGGTTGGGGAAGTTTTCATGGATGATATCCTAAATTGTGTTTTCCAAGTTTTTTGCTTTCTCCCGCTCCCTTTTAGGGATGCCAGTAATTCATAAATGTGACCTCTTTGTATAATTTCATACTTCTCGGAGATTTTGTTCATTCCTTATTCTTTTTTCTTTATTGTTGTCTGACTGCCTTATTTCAGAGAACCAGTCTTCAAGTTCTGAGATTCTTTCCTCAGCTTGGTTTATCTAGGCTGTTGATACCTGTGATTGCATTGTGAAATTCTTGTATTATGTTATTCAGCTCTGTTCAACACATTAGTTTCTTTTTTGTACCTGCTATTTTGTTCTTCAGCTCCTGCATGGCTTTATTGTGATTCTTATTTTCCTTGGATTGGGTTTTGCTTTCCCCCTGAATTTCAATCATCCTTGTTCCTATCCATATTCTGAATTCTATTTGTCATTCCAGCCAGTTCAGCCTGGTTAAGAACTCTTGTTAAAAAACTAGTGTGGTTGTTTGGAGGACATATGACATTCTGGCCATTTGAGTTACTGGGGTTCTTGCTTTGGTTCTTTCTCAACTCTGCATGTGGTTGTTTATTTATCTGCAGTTTACATTGAGTACAGTCAATAGATTTCTTTTCTGGATGTTTTCACCAGGCTGAGGCTTTGTGCAGGGTCTTTATTTGAAGCTGACTTCTTGTCTCTGGTTTCAGAGCAGGTTATATTAATAAGGGATTTTTGGTGTTGAAGCTTTGGGGTGTGATCCAGCAGGTGGCACTTAGACTTATTCCTCAGTTGGTAGATCCTTGCTCAGTCCTTTGGCTCCTCTGTGGTTCCTCACAGTTGCAGCCATGTTCTCTCTCAATGCTCTGAAAGTGTGGGTTCTTCTTCCCCTTGAGTGCTTGATTGCAGCTTGGTACTCCTAGGCTGCCCACTGCTGCTCTGGGGAGATCTCACTGTTTATGTTCTTTCCCCAACTTGGAGGCAGCAGAGGAAGGGATCTTAGTAGTGGTTGTGGCAAAGGATCCTTTACTTATCTCCTGGAGGCTCCATCCCAGAGAGAGGCAGGTCAGCACAATCAGCCCAGAATGGAAGGTCTGTGCTATGGGTCTAAGCTAGGGGTTCCTGTCTGGTGATAAGGAGTTGAGGGGGATGGTGTGGGACCCATGGAAGATGGACTGGTCTCCTTTTCTTGGGTCGAATGCAGCTTGTTAGAGGTATGAATAAGAAAGTTAGGGTCTTTGTTCCTTCATTAGTCCAAGGGGAGAAAGGGCTATGGAAGATGCAGTGACAGAGAGAGGCTTTCAGTTGACCCTGGCAGCTCTGTCCAGGGAGTTGCCAAATTGCTACATACGCGATAGGTCTGGTGGTAGTTGGCTAGAGGTCCAGACCTAGAGTACCTTCCCAGTGAGGAGATAGGGGAATGGACACCCATGTAACAGTCTGGCCACTCTTCTGTAGGATTGCTATGGTATGCTTAGGAGTCCACTACAGTCCCTAGTCACCTCAGGTTTTCCAGTACCCAAAAGTATCACCAGTGAAGGCTACAAAACAGCAAATATGGCAGCCTGCTTCTCACTCCGGGAGCTCCATCCCAGAGAGTTATGGACCTGACGCTGGCCTGAACACACCTGGAGGAGGTGACTGACGACCTTGATTGGGAGGTCCTACCCAGTGAGCAGGAATGGAATCAGGGACCTGTTTTAATGAGCAGTCTAGCCACATTTTTGTAGAGGGGCTGTGCTGTGCTGTGGGTACATTTCAGGCCGCGGTCACCTCAGACACTCCAAAGCCCAAAGGCAGGAACAGTTAAGTCACCAAACAGCAAAGATGGTGGCCTGCCCCTCCCTCCAAGAGTTCTGTTCCAGGGAGGTTTTAAATATTTGCTGGCCAGAGAACGCCAGCAAGGGTGGCTGGAGATCCCGGTTGAAAGGTTCTGCCCAGTGAAGAAGAATGGAATCAGAGACCCACTTAAAAAAAGCAGTCTGACCACATTTTGCAGAGCAGTTGTGCTATGCTGGGGGACTGCCTCCACCTCTGGTCAGCTTGTACTCTCCAAAGCCTGAAAGCTGGAGTGGTTAAGTCAGTCTGGGAGTGCAGTTCCAGGGAGATTTCAAATTTTGGTCAGTTAGAGGAGACCAGTTGGGGTGGCTGGAGGCCCTGGTTGGGAGGTCTCACCCAGTGAGGAAGAATGGGATCAGGGACCTGCTCTAAAAAGCAGTCTGGCCTGGCTTTTCTTTCTAACCATTACTCTTTAGAGTATCTCTTGCCTTTTTTCCAAAGCTTGATGAGGAAAGCCTGAGTTTTGTATCTTTCCTTAACTATGTACCTGTTCAGAATTCACAATGCCTGCAAGTTGCAAGTCTGACTGCCTAGCATTTTCACTTTTTCTGCTATTCAACCATAAATCTTAAAGGTCAATGATGGCTCACCACATTCACAAAACGTCTTCAGGGAACTCCAACTCATAAAGACTTATTTTTAAATACTGTAGCCGTTCATGTATGTACCATTCATTTGCACTTGTAACATCTTATACTATATTGTTGTTTGTTATATTATTTCTAAAGGCAGCTAAAAATAGAGTGAAGAAAACTTTATCAGGGTTATTTTTCACAGATATATATATCTCCCATGCTTACTACTTGATAAATGTTCAGCAAATGCTTGTATAATTGTCACATTTAGAAGTTTGAATACGACTGGGTAGTAAGCATCTGAAAAACAATCTGAAGTCATGTGATCAAAGTTTTGTCACCTTCTTGGCATGCATGCACCCACCCCCCTACCTAGTGCTTTAGTAGAAGCCTGCCCACAGAATATACTCAGCTCAGTGCTGGCTTGCCACCCCCACATCTCACTCTCTCAGCCCACTCCAGTATCAATTCTGGAAGCACTACTCGCTTTCAAGCTTTCACAATTCTCTAAAGGATTCTGCAACACCAGAGCTTGAGTAATGAGGACACGTTATAAGTAGGATGTGCAACTTGCAATGAAGGTTGTGGACCAATGTCAGTGGCTCTTGTGGAGTTTCTGAGGCTTAGGCAAACCCTCACAAACACCAGGATCTGGACTAGCATCAAATGGCTGCCTCCTCTGAAAATCAGTCCCCACTTCCACATATAAGTGTCTTTTAACAGTGTTTCCTAACCAGAGGGAATAGTTCTTCTGCATGTTGGCTTTAGTGCTTCATTTTCATGGTGTGGGTTTTATGTGTTTTCTTGTCTGTTTGTTGAGGCACCTGGCTTGGGGACTGCCTATTCTGGTTTCCTCACCTTCCCCTGGTCATCATGGGAGAGGAGCAGGACACGTAGCTAGACCTCAGCTTTGCCTCTCTGCTTCCGGCCCCAGCACCCATAGCCACTGCTTCCCACTGCTTAGCACAGCCTAGTTACTCCAAACAGAGCAACTCACCTCAATCCGCTGATGAAGGCTCCAGGCTCCCCTTCCACTTCTTGTGCCTGTGGATGTTAGGCTTAGAGGCCCCCACCCACTCCTACCTCCACAATTATTTTCTGTTGCTTGTGACTTAGTTTATAATTTTGGAGGATTGATTACTTTGTAGACTGGCTCTAGTAAGCTTTTTATCCTTCCAGCGTTTCTCAAAATTTCACAACCAGCAATGGTTAAGTCATCAAACAGCAAAAATGGTGGCCTGCCACTCCCTGTAGGAGCTCTGTCCCAGGGAGGTTTCAAATCTCTTGTCGGCCAGAGAACCCCAGCAGGGGCTGGCTGGAGATCATTAGGCTAGTGTTTATTACAAATCAGTAGTAGTCCCCCGATTCTAAGTTTTCATAACATTTTATAATTTACAAAACTCTTTTGATTCTATCGTTTAATTCTTACAAAAAATTTGTCACAAAATTTTATAAAATTTATTTTAAAATTGTATTTTTTAATTTATAAAAATAAATTTTATTTACTTATATGTAAAATTTTACTTGTGTCTGTTTAAAAAATGTATGTTTTAAAACATTAAAATTTTTTTTTTAATTTTTTATTTTTTAAACAGACACAAGTAAAATTTTACATAGAAGTTCCAGAAACGCAGCTACTCTGGTCCTTAGTCCCAAGTCTCCTTTTTAGTATTATAGAATACCATTTGAGTGTCTTACAAGAAGAAAATTTAGGAAGTACTCTGTCCTTTATTCAGGGACAGAACACAATGTCAGGAAAATTAAGAGCTAATTTTTCCAGCTCTTGAAACTTAGCTAGTTTATTTATCAGTCTTTGAGTGTGGACATTTTATTCCTTGGCCAAATCACGAAAATTAATGGAAGATAACTGGGTAAGGTGATGCCTATGTTAATTATCTTGATTGTGGCACTCATTTCACAAAACATCATGATGTATACCTTGAATACATAAAATTGTTATTTGACAATTATAACTCCATAAAACTGGGGAGAAATTCTAGTTAAAAGAGTCATAGAAAACTTATTCTAAATAAACCAAGCAAATGGTTATCTGGGAAAACAAAATTGAATATATTTATGTATATACGTACTTATTATATTTATACATGTATGTAGAGAGTATATATGTGTGTGTATGCATATGATTGTATTGGGTAAACATATGTGTGTGTGTGTATATATATATATATGTGTGTGTGTATATATATATATATATATATATATACACACACACACACACACAAAGCTCCTAAAATGAGGCACTTGAAACTAGACGGACATTAGGGAAAATGTTAAAGCTATTTTGAACTTTTGCGTTTTGTAGTTTGAATGTTATAATTGACAAAATATAAGATAGTATTCTTCTAAGCTACACATTTTCTTATACCACCAATAAATAAATTATATTGCCAATTTTAACAAAACAGAATTAATGAAAATCCCAGGTCCTCAGATTTTAGTAACAATTTTTTATGTTACTTGCCTTAGACTCACAAAATCAGGTAAAGTATAAGTAGTATAACTCACTCTTGGCCAACAATAATTTGAAGCCAAGTTTCAGCCTCTCCGTGGACTTAGACCCTGAGACAAGCTATCTTTTGGCAAATCACTTCTTCAGAAAGCGAACAAAGAACATGAAAGTGTGAGTAACAATAAAAACTGGGGAGAGAGAACTCAAGCTTGTGCAATGCATTGATGGTATCATTATAGCATCTGACACATGGCAACACACTCCTCCAAACTCATTACTCAACCTTAAAAGGGCCTAATTGACTCTCCTTGGGATCTGTTTATTTAAATTGGAGATGTGGTTTTCTCTGAAGAAATACTCATCCTTAATTGAATTTTCCTCTAAGCCGTGGTGTGTGGGAGGTGGCGAGGAGGAGGAGAAAGAGTGAGGACTGCATATTGACAAAGGCTCCCAGACAGAAGTGGAAGCCTGCCATCTTCATTTGTTTCTGTGGAACTGGAGGCTGTGTCACGCAATATCAGGAGAACTAAAAGGACCACCTATTTCTTTCACAGGAGTTATGCTTTGCCCATTTTTTAGGTAAAATGGCCCAATTAGAAGCAGATAGTTAAGATAAATACGTCATTTTCACTTTGGTGTGAATTTATCCAACCATCTATCCATCCATTCATTCATTCTCTAGTCACCAAACATATACAGACTGGCTATAAAGTGCCAGGATTCCTACTAAGTATTAGGGATAAACTGTAGACAGAAGACAGCTCCTGCCTTCACTGAACCTAAGGCCTAGTGAATGAAATATACAAGTGATTCAGCAATTAAAATTGATGCCAGACAAAACACAAAATTCAGGATGTTTTACATACAATAACTATCCTGTCTTGGAGTAAAAAGCTGTCCTGGAATATGTGATCATTGAATCTAGAAAAAAGAATAGACATTATAAAAGGAAGGAAAGAAAATATTTCAAACAGAGAGAATAGTCAGTGCAACAAGTTTAGAAATGGGTGTAATTTATTCTACTTGACATGTAGGTTGTTGAGGGTAGAGGGCAAAAATGGGTAGCCTTTGTAGACGATGAAACTCACGAGAAAGAGAGCAACCAGATCATAAATCTATGAGCAAAATTTAGAAATTTTTTGTCACTGTGAGAAATGGATATCACCAAAACAATTACTTAAATAAGATAGAAGATTATTTTTCTCTCATGTAAAATTTTGAAGCCAAGGAAAAAATTCCCCTTCACCTTCTTAAGGTTCACTGAAAATCACTGACAAGGTGCAGCTTAATGAGATAAAAGTCATACAAATTTATTAATACTCCCCACTCATTAGATCATACTTTATTGGTAAATAATATTTCTACACAGCTGTCTGTCTGGATTCTTCTTGACCTCTCTGAACATGTATTTCTTCCTTCTGGGTATGGGGCAGAGCCCTGTCTGGAATAGGGGTCTTGTGACCTACAGTCGAATAACGTAGGTCAGATACTTCCTTTATGGACAGTTTTTACGAATAAATATGGAGGGAAAGTTAGAGTAATAATTTTAGGTTTTACGGCTGGCTTTGGGATAAGAGAGTTCTAGTTTCTGTGACCCCACCTTGGGGAAAAGGTATTTTACTGTCTCTGTTTATCCTCAGGGAAGATTGGAACTGAGAAGAGTCAAGAGAAGGTCAGAAAACAAAACAAAACAAAACACTTTTGCTTCTGAGGCTGTTTCTGTGGCCTTCATTTTGTGGTATTTTTTCCAAGTTTTTGAGTCCTAACAAAAACAAGTCCAGGAGTAGATAGTCCAAACTACCTCCTTGATGAAAGAACCATCAAAGATCCCAGCTTATTCTAGCTTTCAGCTCTGCCATCTTTAGTGCAGGAGTTCTTCCCGTAAGACCATTTTAAGGTCTTGAGACGGCCACTTCAGCTTTAGGCACTGTTTCTGCTAGGCAGGGAGATAGACTAAGAGAAAAAGAACAGCAGGCTACAGTGCCCCTGAGTTAGTTTTCTTTTTGCAGAGCTTTTGTAGATGCCACACTCTAAACTTTGACTTGTATCCCCTTGGCCAGAATGTAGTCATATAACCATTCCAACTGCAAGGGATGCTAGGAAATAGTTGCTTAGCTGAGCACAATTGCTCTAACAAAATCAGGGTTCTGTTAGTAAGGATGAAAGAAAAAAGATGTCAGGGGTAACTAACAGGCTTTGTTATGCCACACCATGTTAACCTTGTTCAGAGATCCACGCATTGTGATCTAAGTGTTTCAAGCTAAGAAGTGACAGGGTCTGGCCGGGCGCGGTGGCTCAAGCCTGTAATCCCAGCACTTTGGGAGGCCGAGGCGGGTGGATCACGAGGTCGAAAGATCGAGACCATCCTGGTCAACATGGTGAAACCCCGTCTCTACTAAAAATACAATAAAACTAGCTGGGCATGGTGGCGCGTGCCTGTAATCCCGGATACTTAGGAGGCTGAGGCAGGAGAATTGCCTGAGACCAGGAGGCGGAGGTTGCGGTGAGCCGAGATCGTGCCATTGCACTCCAGCTTGGGTAACAAGAGCAAAACTCTGTCTCAAAAAAAAAAAAAAAAAGAAGTGACAGGGTCAAATGTGTATTTTCAAAAGCACCTGATGGATATGGGACAAATACAGGATTGGAGAGGACATGACTGGTGACAAGGGGACCTGTTAGGAGGACATCAAATAAGTCCAGGCAATAGTTGATGGTGGCCAAAAAGTGTAATTTGATAAAGATGGAAGGTGAAATCCAGAGAAATCAGGAGTGTAAAGGAATAAAGAATAGAATCCTGTTGGCACCAAAGACAAATATTACCCACCTTACCATTGTATCTGATATGGCTCGTTTCCATCTCAGTACCATTCTTCTAGGCAAAGCAAATCAACAGGAATTTAACTCTGCTTTTGGGATGTCACTCTGCAATTGCGTTTATCAGGGTGTTCATGCTATGATTTTTTAATGTTACAATTTATTCTTATTAGACGTGCACAACTATTTATAAAAATGTAAATTGATAAGTAGAATTTCCCAAATCCCATCATTTTTATGAAATATTTAATGCAGGCAAAATAATAGCTACTGTGTATGTGAATATTATGGAACATAATAATGAAACTAACACTTATTATCCACTACCCAACCTAAGAATCAGAGTATTAGCAACACTTCCTTATCTGTCACCCCAAGAGAATCAAAGTACCCACACTTTTCTGTTACCTGTCACCAGGCTTTTTATAGACACATAAAGAAAAGTGACAGGAACACGAGACCTCAATGGCCTCATATTTTTCCCAGAGCCATGACTTACCCTAAAACCTTAACAATAATAACTAGTGCATAGTGTTTAGCAGATAGATGTGAGGAACCGTCTAAATGCTTTATGTAAGATCATGCATCACTTAAAGATGGGTATACATTCTGAGAAATGTGTCTTCAGGCAATTTCCTGTGCAGGGCATTTACCATGAATAGAGCTTGCAGGACTGGAAATTGTTCTTGCTGAGTCAGAGAAATGAGTGGTGAGTGAATGTCAAGGCCCAGGACATCATTGTACGCTACTGTAGACTTTATAAACACTGTAAATTAGATTACACTAAATTTATTTTAAACTATTTTTCTTTCTTATATAATAAATTAACTTTAGCTTACTATAACTTTTTTTTACTGGATAAGCATTTTAATTTCTTTATAATTTTTTAAATAACATCTTAAAGCACAGACACATGGCACAGCTGTACAAAAATATTTTCTTTCCTTGCATTCTTGTTCTATATGCTTTTTTCTATTTTTTAAATTTCGTATGTTTTTTTAACTTTTTAAAATTTTTGTTAAAAACTAAGACACACACATTAGCCTAGGCCTGCACAGGGTCAGGATCATCACTAACACTTGTCCTCCTCCTCCACATCTTGCCCACTGGGAGGTATTCAGGGGCGGTAACACACATAGAGCTGTCACAGCGCCTTCTAAAATACCTCCTGAAGGGCCTGCCTGAGGCTGCTTTACAGTTAACTCTTTTTTAAATAAGTAGAAGGAGCATAGTTTAAAATAATAATAAAAATAAATACTATAGTAAATACATAAGCCAGTAACATAGTAGTTTGTTATAATTATCAAATATTACATATTGTACCTAATTGGAGTCATATACATAATTGTCTATGCTGTACTTTTTATACCACTGGCTGCATCCTAGGTTTGTTTATACCAACATCACCTCGACGAGGTGAGTTCTGCTACAATGTTGCAATGGCTATGACTGCACTTGGCAACAAAAATTTTTCAGCTCCTTTATAATCTTATGGACCACTGTGGTACATGCAGTCTGTCATTAACCAAAACATCATTATGCAGTGCATAACTACAGATGAAATAATTTAATCCTCTGAATGATTCTTTGAAGTGAATACTATTATCCTCATCCCTATTTTACAGATGAATGTACTGAGGCATAGAGTGGTTTAGTATCTTCACCCAAAGTATCTTCCGCAGCTAGTGAATGGTCGAACCAAGATTTAAACACAGGTCATACGGCCCCAGAATCTATTCCTAGCCACTATTATATATTATTGCCTTTAGAACTGTGATGATGATGGTGATGTTAGTGTTAACTTTTCCCCTTAAATATGGCTATTTGTCTAGTAGAATATTAGATTCAGGAGAAATATTAGAGATTATACTGACAGATTTGCCTGTTACACAGATTAAGAACTTTTTGAAAACAAGAATTACGACGGCAGACTATAGATCTAAGGCCAAGGGTTGTGAGATGTGTGACACACTTTATTCTGGAACCCAAGGGTCTTGCCTGAAGTACATAGATCATTTCCAGTAAGCCAGGCTGGCTAGGTCTCAAGGGAAACCTTAACTGCTGACTTATTTACTGTATAAAACATATGCAGTAAATTATACCAGACAAGTCAGTGGCAAAGTTTTCATTTCTCTTTTTGGTCATTGCTGCATGGAGATCTAGAGAACCATATGTTTGTAAACAACACAAGTCATTTTATATATTTTGAGTGGAGAAGTAGAGTTCCCAGATCCCTTTTGGATTGTAGTGAATCGGGCTATACCCTAGGCACCTGACAGAGAGCCTGATACAGCATAGGCTCTGTGAGAATCAGTTGCTATCATTGTAACTATTATACTATAATTTTAGAGTAAGGCCACAGGACAATGATTGGCTTGAAGATTATACTGCTTTTTAGATGTAAAGCTTTGTTTCAATTGTTTCATTAAACATTTAGACTTCTGAAGAGCAGTGTGTATAATGCGGCCATATTTTTTGACTTAACTTGTACAATGGTATTAGAAAGTGTAAAGAAGACAGAGAAAAACATAATATCATAATAATATTAAACATAACAGGTCTTACCATTGAGGCAATTCTTACATTTGACTAGTTGTATTTTTGTTGAAAATATAAAAATAATTATCCCCCATTGGTAGGCATCAATCTCAGCAAAGATAGGAGTCAGACTAACGGTTTTATGAGTTTTCAGTCATGTCTGAAAGTGCAGTATGTGAAGAAAAGAAAAAGATAGATTTATGGTCTGATTTTTTGATGATCTGAGATTATAAACTTGGCTCTGTGAGTGGTTCTATACAAATGCAATTTCATATTCTTACCAACTGTACTAGCTAAGCAATCCTAGTGACTATAAAAAAAAAATTCCAAGGTCTCAGTGACTTATAATATTAGAAATTTCTTGCCTATGTAAACCAAACAGGTATTTCTGATTGGCAAGAAAAGAGAAAGAGTGTCTACTGCATGCAGTTGATTAAAGCATCTGCCTCCAGGCAAATGAAGGCTTCCGTTGTCCTAGAAGTCAACTTCCAGCCAGTAGAGAAAACACAGAGGGCAACAAGTGGGTGGGCCTCGACTAACACTGTGTTAATTAGAATTCAGTCAAATATCCATTCCTAACTGCAAGGAAGGCTGGGAGTTCCAGAAAAAAGAAGAAACAATTTGGTGATTAGCTAGTGGTCTCTGATATTGTTAAATCGAGTTTTCTCATCTGCAAAAGTAGGAAGTCCATCTTTTAAATTAATCGTACTTAAGTCTGTAGAATGCTCTTTTTTCTTCTTTTTTAAACTTTATTAAGGTATAATTGACAAATATAAATTGCATACATTCAAGGTGTGCAACATGATGTTTTGATATGCATACACATTATAAAATTGTGGCAGGCCATGTCTCACTAATACAGCCCTCCATAACAACTTTTTCAGTACTAAGTGGTTAAGTTAAATATTAAAAGCTAAAAAAGCCAGTGCCCTTATACAAAGGCTGGATGTAACAAAAGCCCACTGGGAGTTTTCCCTAGGCCTTTCCTGGGACTTAACACATGACAAAATAATGAAGGAATTCTTAACAGGACCCATTTAGGATTAAACAAGTTTTATTGTGCATCTGAAGAAACTCCCCAGGCCTCAGTAATGAAATTGCTGAATCATATGGTAGTTGTGTTTTTAATTATTTGAGGAAACTTTAAACTGTTAACCATAATGGCAGTGCCAATTAAAATTCCCACCAACAGTGTATAAGCCATCTTTTTTCTTCACATCCTTGCCAACACTTCACCCTAACAGGTGTGAGGTGATGTTTCGTTGCAGTTTTGATTTGCATTTCCTTGATGTTTAATGATGTCAAATACTTGTTCATAGACCAGTTAGCTATTTGTATTTATTCCTTAGGAAAATGTTGATTCAGGTCCTTTTCCCATTTTTAATCGGGTTATTTGATTTTTGACTATTGAGTTGTATGAAGTCTTTATATATTTTGGATATTAACCCCCTATCAGATAAGTGATTTACAAATATTTCCCATTCATAGGGTTGCTTTTTAATTTTATTGATGTTTTTCTTTTCTGTGCAGAAACTTTTCAGTTTAATATAGTACCACTCGTTTATTTCACTTCTCTTACCTGTGCTTTTGGTGTCATATACAAAAAAAGATCATTATGAAAAACAATGTCGGAGAAGTTTTTCCCTGCATTTTCTTCTTGTAGTTTTTTCAATTTCAGATCTTATGTTTAAATGTTTAATCCATTTTGAGTCTATTATTGTAAAAACTCAGTTTCCTTTTTTTGCATATGGATATCCAGTTTTCCCAAAGCCATTTATTCAAGAGTTATTCTTTCCTCATTATATATTCTAGGCACACTTCGACAGCTCATCTCTGTCAAAGATTAGTTGACCATGTATGTGTAGATTTATTTCTGGACTTTCTATTCTGTTCCATTGGTTTATGTGTTCATTTTTATGCCGGTACTGAATTGTTTTGAGTAGTAGAGGTGTGTAATACAATTTTAAATTAGAAGACTTGGATGCCTCCAGCTTTGTTCTTTTTGCTTCAGATTGCTTTAGCTATTTGGGGTCTTTTGTGATTCCATATAAATTTTTGGATTTTTTTTATATTTCTGTGAAAATTTTATTGGAATTTTGGTAGGGATTGCATTGAATCTATAGAGTACTTGGGGTAGCATAGATAATTTGACAATATTGATTTCTCGGATCCATAAACATGGGATATCTTTACATTTATTTGTCTTCTTCAGTTTCTTTCATCAGTGCTTTATAGTTTTCAGTGTACAGATCTTTCACCTCCTTGATTAAATGTATTCCTAAGTATTTTTTGATGCTATTATAAACGGGATTGTTTTCTTAATTTCTTTTTCTGATAGTTTCACTTTGGTGTATAGAAACACAACTCATTTTTGTATGTTGGTTTTGCATTCTGCAACTTTACTAAATTCATTTGTTCATTCTAATAGTTTTTTGGTAGTCTTTAGAGTTTTTTATATGTAAGATCATGTTATCTGCAAAAAGAGACAATATCTTCCCCGTTGAATTCCTCTTATTTCCTTTTTGCTTTTGCGTAGTTACTCTAGCTAGAACTTCCAGTACTACATTGAATACAAATGGTGAAAGTGGGCATATGGGTCTAGCTCTTGTCCTTAGGAGAGAATCTTTCAACTCTTCATTGTTCACTATAATGTTAGCAGTGAGCTTGTCATACATGATCTTTATATGTTAAGGTACCTTCGTTGTACACCTCATGTATTGGGGGGTTTTATCATGAAAGGAGGTTGAATTCCGTCAAATGCTTTTCTCCATTTACTAAGATGATTATATGGTTTCTGGCATTCATTCTGTTAGTGTGGTATATCATATTTTTTAATTTGTGCATATTGAACAATCCTTGCATCTCTGGGGTAAACCCCATTTGATCATTGTGTATGATATTTTTGATGTGCTAGTATTTTATTGAGTATTTTTGCATCTGTGTTCATCAGGGTTATTAGCTTGCAATTTCCTTTTCTTGTAGTCTTTGTGTGACTTTATTATTAGGGTAATGCTGGCTTCCTAAGATGAGTTTGGAAGTGTTCTCTCTTCTTCAATTTTTTTGAAAAGCTTGAGAAACACTGATATTTGTTCTTCTTTAAATGTCTGGTAGAATTTAGCATTGATTCCATCTCATTTTGGACTTTTCTTTGACAGAGGACTTTTTTTTTGGGGGGGGGGGGGGGACGGAGTTTCGCTCTTGTTACCCAGGCTGGAGTGCAATGGCGTGATCTCGGCTCACCGCAACCTCTGCCTCCTGGGTTCAGGCAATTCTCCTGCCTCAGCCTCCCCAGTAGCTGGGATTACAGGCACACGCCACCATGCCCAGCTAATTTTTGTATTTTTAGTAGAGACGGGGTTTCACCTTGTTGACCAGGATGGTCTCGATCTCTTGACCTCGTGATCCACCCACCTCGGCCTCCCAAAGTGCTGGGATTACAGGCGTGAGCCACCGCGCCCGGCCCTGACAGAGGACTTTTTTATTATAGATTCAATCTCCTCTCATTATTCTGTTCAGATTTTCTATTTCACTATGATTCTGTCTTTGTAGGCTGTATGTTTCTAGGAATTTATTCATTTCTTCTAAGCTGTCCAATTTGTTGGGGTATAATTGTTCATAGAAATCTCTCATGATCCTTTGTTTTTCTGTGTTATCCATTGTGATGCCTCCCCTTTCATTTCCCATTTTATTTTAGACTTCTCTCATTTTTCTTAGTCTACTAGCCAAATGCTTGTCAATTTTATTTATCTTTTTGAAAAAAACTCAGTTTTTTATTTTGTATTATTTTTCTAGCCTTTAGTTCATTTATTTCTGCTCTGATCTTTGTTATTTTCTTTATTAATTTGGGGCTTAGTTTGTTATTTATCTAGTTCCTTGAGGTATAACATTATATTATTCATTTGAGATCTGTCTTCTTTTTTAAGGTAAGCATTTATTGTTATAAACTTTCTCCTTAGAACTATTTTTGTATGTTGTATTTCCATTTTTTTTTTTGGTCACTAGACTTTTTTTGCTTCACTTTGGATTTTTTCTATGAGCCATTGGTTTTCAATATATACACAATGGAATATTATTTGACCATAAAAAATTAAATTATGTCAGTTTCAGCAGCATGAATGGAACTGAACATCATTATGTTCAATGAAATAAGTCAGGCACAGAAAGACAAATGTCACATGTTCTCAATAATGTGGAAGCCAAAAAAGTTGATCTCATGGAGCTAAAGATTAGGATAATAGATACTAGAGGCTGGCAAAAGTATGAGAGTGGGGATGAAGAGAGGTTGGTTAATGGGTACAAATGTACAGTTAGATAGAAGAATAAGTTCCAGTATTTGAAAGCAGTGTAGAGTGGCTATAGTTAATAAAGTATTATATATTTCAAAAGAGCTTAAAGAGAAGATTAAAAATGTTCCCAACACATTAAAATGATAAATACTTGAGGTAATGAATACTCAATATGCCATGTCTTGATCATTACACATTCTATGCATGTAACAAAATATCACATGTACCCCATAATATACAACAATTGTGTATCAATTTTTAAAAGACTTGTAGACCAGCATATGATCTATCCTAGAAAATGTTCTAGGTTCTTCTGACAAGAATATGTAATCTAGTTCTATTGGATAGAGTTTTTTGTATATCTGTTAGGTCTGTTTGGTTTAAAGTATAGTACAAACCCAATGTCTTTTGACTGGTGAATTTAATCCATTTTTAGTCAAGGTAATTATTGATAGGTGAGGACTTACTATTAACACTTTTTCATTGTTTTCAGCTATGTTATATATCCTTTTTTCTCTTCTTCCTTTCTTTCTGTCTTCTTTCATAATTTGATGATTTTCCATAGTGGTATGCTTTGATTTCTTTCTCTTTCATGTATCTACCATAGGTTTTTACTTTATGGTTACCATGAGGCTTACATATAACATTCCATCTTATAGTTTAAACAGTCTATTTTAAGCTTATAACGTCAATTGCATTAAAAAATCCCTACATTTTTTATTTTATCCCCACCATATTTTATGTTTGACGTCACAATTTACATCTTTTTATATTATTTATCCATTAAAAATTATTGTAGCTATATTTTTAATAGTTTCATTTTTTATACTAGAGATACAAGTAATTTATACACCACCATTATAGTGTTAGAGTATTCTGAATTTGACTATGCACTTTTAACAGTGAGTTTTTTACTTTCATATGCTTGCATGTTACTGATTGGCATCCTTGTGTTTCAGCTTGAAGAACTCTCTAGCATATCTAGTGGTGTTGAACTCCCTCAGATTTTGTTTGTCTGGGAAAACCTTTATCAAAAACCTTTTGAAGGACAGATTTCTCAGCTGAATATTCTTCATTAATAGTTTTATTTTTTCAGCACTTTGAAAATGTCTTTCAACTCTTTTCTAGGCTACAAAGTTTCTTCTGAGAAAGCCACTTACAGATTTTAGGGTATTTCCTTTATGTGAGGAACTTCTAGATCTTTGCTACTTTCAAGATTTTTATCTTTTGGTTTTGAGAGTTTGATTATATTATGCCTCAGTCAAATCTTCTTTGGATTGAACCTAATTGCAGATCTTTAAGCTGCATGTATCTGGATGCTCATTTTTTCCCCCCAGATTTGAGAAGTTTTCTGTTGTACCTTTAAATAAACTTTCTGTCCATTTCTCTCTGTCTGCTTCTTCTACTGTCATGCAAACATTAGCTTTCTTGATGGTATCTCATAAATCCTCTAGGTTTTCTTCATTACTTTCCACTCTTTTTTTCCTCTCAATGTCTATTAAATGTCCTGTCTTAGAGAACACACATTCTTTCTTCTGTTTGATCAAGTCGGCTGTTGATCCTCTCTATTTTTCATTTCATTCCTGTATTTTTCAGCTCCAGAATTTCTGTTTGGTTCTTTTTAAATTATTTATAACTCTCTGTTTGTGTCTTTAGTTCATGTATTGTTTTCCTCAGCTTCGTTGTCTATCTGTGTTCACTTGTAGCTCCCTGAGCCTCATTAAAACAATTATTTGGAATTCTTTTTCAAGTAATTTACACATCTCCATTTCTTTGGAAATAGTTAGTGGAAAATTACTGTGTGCCTTAGGAACTGACTATTTTGTTTTGTTTGTTTCACTTTTTATGTTTCTCGTTGCCTTGCATTAATGTCTGTGTGTTTGATAGAGCAGTCATCTCTTCTAGACTTCACAGCCTGGTTTCAATAGAGAAAGACCTTCACCTACAGGTTGTACAAATGCACTGACTGGATGAAATTGGGGGATTCTGGCTGTGATGAGTACATAGTGATATAATCTCCATGCAGCTCTGTCAGCTGAGGTTGACATTGGTGAATATTACAGGGGTTCTCTGTGGCCAAGGCTGTGGGTGTCTACTCTGGTGACTAAGACTGCTAAAATTCTCCTGATTTATATTTCTTTCACTGAAAAGTTCAAGGCTGAGGGGATCACTTTTAGTGCCATGTCCATTATGTGGGTGCATTTTTGGTGATACGGCACTAGTGTCTGATGTATGGCATCCATGGAGTGACCATGAAGCTAGGGTCTGGAGCACAGTATTGCATGAATGAACCATGGCTTTGGGGTCAGAGGCAGCAGTGCCATCAGTGCCTGGGGTGCAGGAGCCCTTGCTGCTGTATTGGTAATGAGGTGTAAGGCACAGGCATTCATGAAGGGTCTGCTGTGCAGGCATATGCAGGGTTACCACTTCCCCAGGGATCAAGTTGCTGACATGACTACTACAGTGATAGCTCCAGTATTAGAGTGGCCACAGAGGCTGGGTCTGAAACAGGTATGCTTGGAGCAACAGTGGCTCCACCGACCAGGTTGCAGGCTAGCTCATTGTGGTGGTGGTTCTGGTGTCTAGTCTGCAAGCATGGTTAATGGCAACCATAAATCTGGGGTAGGGAGTTTACAGGAAATCAGAGCGAGGGTTGCCTCAGTCCCGGGGCAGCACAACAGTGGCTGCTTTTAGGGCTGACATAGCATTATCTCGCTCTCCAGGGGGTTCACAGTGTTGATTGCTGTTAGTCACCTCAATGGCAAAAGCTACCAGTGTCCTCTGCAGAGCATGCCACTGGGGACCACAGTGGCACCCACTGTGTAACTGTGACTCATCCTGATATCCCCTGTTCTGTGTCCCAGGTTCTAGTCATCTCTATACATCTCACATATGCTGATATCTCCAACAATCATTGTGTGTTTTGCTCCACTGTGTTGCTGCAGGTTCTTAATTAGGCCCTTGAACCCTCTCAAGGCTATTTTCTCATGTGGATTGCTTTTTTTTTTTTTTTTTTTTTTTTTATTTTATTTTATTTTATTTTAGGTTTCAGGGTACATGTGATGAACATGCAAGATTGTTGCATAGGTACACACATGGCAGTGTGGTTTGCTGCCTTCCGTCCCCTCACCTGTATCTGTCATTTCTCCCCATGTTATCTCTTCCCACTTCCTCACCCCCCGCCCCTCCCCCATTTCCCCCCAACAGACCCCAGTGTGTAGTGCTCCCCTCCCTGTGTCCTTGTGTTCTCATTGTTCAACACCCGACTATGAGTGAGAATATACGGTGTTTGATTTTCTGCTCTTGTGTCAGTTTGCTGAGAATGATGGTTTCCAGGTTCATCCATGTCCCTACAAAGGACGTGAACTCATCGTTTTTGATGGCTGCGTAATATTCCATGGTGTATATGTACCACATTTTCCCTATCCAGTCTATCATCGTTGGACATTTGGGTTGGTTCCAGGTCTTTGCTATTGTAAACAGTGCTGCAATGCACATTCGTGTGCACGTGTCCTTGTAGTAGAATGATTTATATTATTAGTCCATTCGCATGCTGCTATAAAGAACTGCCCAAGACTGGGTAATTTATAAATGAAAGAGGTTTAATTGACTCGGTTCTGCAGTGCTCAGAAGGCCTCAGGAAATTTACAATCATGGCAACAAGGGAAACAAACACATCCTTCTTTACATGACAACAGGAAGAAGTGCAGAGGGAAGGAGGAAAAAAACCCTCATAAAACCATCAGATCTCATAAGAACACACTCACTATCATGAGAACAGCTTGGAGGAACTACCTCCGTGATCTAATCACCTCCCATGAGGTCCCTCCCCCAACATGTGGGGATTACAATTTGTATTACAATTCAAGAAGAGATTTGGGTGAGAACACAGAGCCAGACTGTATCATTCCATCCCTGGCCCCTCCCAAATCTCCTCTTTCTTACATTTCAAAACACAATTATGCCTTCCCAACAGTTCCCCAAGTCTTAACACATTCCAGCATTAACCCCAAAGTCCAAATCCATAGTCTCATCTGAGACAAAGCAAGTCCCTTCTGCCTATGAGCCTGTAAAATCAAAAGCAAATTAGTTACTTCCAAGATATAATGGGGGTACAGGCATTGGATAAATGCACACATTCCAAATAGGAGAAATTGTCTAAAACAAAGGGGTTACAGTCCCCATTCAAGAGGAAACCCAATAGAGCAATTATTAAACCTTAAAGTTCCAAAATGAGCTCTCCATGTCTCACATCTGGGTCATGCTAATGCAAGAGGTGGGCTCCCATGGCCTCGGGCATCTCTGCTCCTGTGGCTTTTCAGGGTACCACCCCCTTACTGGCTGCTGCTTTCATAGGCTGATGTTGTGTGTCTGTGGTTTTTCCAGGTGCACAGTGTGAGCTGTCAGTAGATCTACCATACTGGGGTCTAGCAGATGATGTCCCTTTTCTCACAGCTCCACTGTGCCCCAGTACGGACTCTGCATGGGGGCTCCAACCCCACATTTCCCTTCCAAACTGCCCCAACAGAGGTTCTTCATAAGGACCCCACCCCTATAGCAATCTTGTTCCTGAACATCCAGGCATTTCTATACAACCTCTGAAATCTAGGCAAAGGTACCCAAACCTCAATTCTTGACTTCTGTGTACTTGCAGGCCCAACACCACATGTAAACTGCCACGGCTTGGGGCTTGCACCCTCTGAAGCAAGTGTCTGAGCTGTACATTGGCCCCTTGAAGCCATGGCTGGAGTTGAAGCAGCTGGGACATGGGGCACCATATCCAAAGGTTTCATACAGCAGGGGGGACCTGAGCTCTGCCCAGGAAACCATCATTCCCTTTCGGTCCTTGCAGCCTGTGATGGGAGGGGCTTCCATGAAGGTCTCTGACACGTCCTGGAAATATTTTCTCCATTGTCTTGGTGATTAACATTTGGCTTCTCGTTACTTAAGCGATTTCCTGCAGACAGCTTCAATTGCTCCCCAGAAAATGGGTTTTCTTCTATATCACATCATCAGGCTGCAAATTTTTCAAACTTTTATGCTCTGCTTCCTCTTGAATGCTTTACAGCTTAGAAATTTCTTCTGCTAGGCCGGGTGCGGTGGCTCACGCCTGTAATCCCAGCACTTTGGGAGGCCGAGGCGTGTGGATCACGAGGTCAAGAGATCAAGACCATCCTGGTCAACATAGTGAAACCCCGTCTCTACTAAAAATACAAAAAATTAGCTGGGCATGGTGGCGCGTGCCTGTAATCCCAGCTACTCGGGAAGCTGAGGCAGGAGAATTGCCTGAACCCAGGAGGCAGAGGTTGCGGTGAGCCGAGATCGCGCCATTGCACTCCAGCCTGGGTAACAAGAGCGAAACTCCGTCTCAAAAAAAAAAGAAAGAAATTTCTTCTGCCAGATACTCCAAATAACCTCTCTCAAGTTCAAAGTTCCACAGCTCTCTAGGGCAAGGCCAAAATGCTGCCAGTCTCTTTGCATAGCAAGAGTGACTTTTACTCCACGTCCCAGTGAGTTCCTCATCTTCATCTAAGACCACCTTAGTCTAGTCTAGACTTTATTTTCCATATGCCAGAAGAATGGGAAAGGGAGCCTTAGTGTCTTGAGTGTTACCATATTACTATCAGCATTTTGGTCAAATGCATTCAACAAGTCTCGAGGAAATTCCAAACTGTCCCACATTTTCCTGTCTTCTTCTGAGCCTTCCAAACTCTTCCAACCTCTGCCTGTTACCGAGTTCCAAAGTCGCTACCACATTTTCACGTATCTTTACAGCAGTGCCTCGTTTTCTGTGGTAATTTACTGTATTAGTCGGTTCTCATGCTGCTATAAAAAACTGCCCAAGACTGAGTAATTTACAGAGGAAACAAGTTTAACTGGCATACAGTTCTACAGGGCTAGGGAGGCATCAGGAAACTTAGAACTATGGTGGCAAGGGAAGCAAACATGGCCTTCTTCACATGGCAGCAGCAAGAAGTGCAGAGTGAAGGGGGAAAAGCTCCTTATAAATCCATCAGATCTCATGAGAACTCAGTATTGGAACAGCGTGGGGGAACCTTTCCCCTCCCCCATGATCTAATCACTTTCCATGAGATCCCACCCCAACACGTGGTGATTACAAATCAGACTACAAGATGAAATTTGGGTGGGGACGCAGAGCCAGACCATATCAATTGCTGTCTCATTGTTTTCGGTAGGCGAATAAAAGCTGGTATCTCATATACTGCCATATGGCCAATGTCACTTCATAGAGTTTTCAATAGTGAAACAAAAAACTACAGGACTAGCATCTCATACAGATTATACACTCTACACCACTTGCTAATAATGTAAGAAATACCACTTAATAATGTAAGAAATAAGAGTTTCACTCTTGTTACCCAGGCCGGAGTGCAATGGCATGATCTCGGCTTGCCGCAACCTCCGCCTTCTTGGTTCAAGTGATTCTCCTGCCTCAGACTCCCAAGTAGCTGGGACTACAGGCGCATGCCACCACACCCAGCATACCACTTATTTTAATCATCTTTCTTGTAAACCTACAAAGTTTCATCTTTCTTTACTCATTTTAGGGCTCTTGGGTCTTTGTTTTCTGTGAAGTAAGATCCTACAGGCAGGGACTGTGGTTTCTACAAGTGGTAATTACAAATTATTAAATATCTTGAAAATTTCATCATCTGTGACCTGTGGTTGGTGTTTTGTTTAATCCTCAGAACAATACTATGAGATAATTTGTATAATGGTAGAGCAGGGTAGGCAGTGATCAGTAGACCTACAGTTAAGTAATTAACCAGAGGATACAGCTGATAAGTGGTGGTAAAATCTCAACTTGAACACAAGCTTCCATTGACTCTAAATATTGAGTGCTTTATACTAACCATATTACTCTGGTGCCTTTCTATTTCTCTCAGATTCCCCAGAATGCCTAACACAGTGGCAGGTACTTTGTAAAAGAATTTTAAAATTTTTTCTTTAAATAAATTAATTCAATGTTATAGGCCCTCAAATTTAATAAATCTCTGGTATAAATCTATATTCTTGAAAGGCTTTTATAGCATCCCTTCCTTGAATTTTTTCTCTATGCCTACTTTATTTTTGCTTTTTCCTGACTTGTATTCCCTCATCTTTTCTCTAATGCTGTCAAGGACCATCTCGGCACCCCCTGAGAAAGAAGCTTTTGTTTACAAAGTTATAGCACAACTTGTGCTACCATTTAGCCACTTGAGAATTTCTGGCAGAAGTCTTATGAAGAGCATGAATTACTGTAATTTGAGAGAGGTTATTGTTTTATTTATGGGAAAAACAGTTATCAGTTCAGACTAGAACTTCTTGTGTAATGGGGATTTAGACTCAATTGTCTGTACATCTAGTCTAAGCTTGGGCCCTAATCTCCCCCAGGCTCCTTAGCTAGGTTTATTCCTCTTCCAGAAATACTTCTGTTAGAGCATACATGAATTCTGTTTTCAACTGACACTAAAATAGCAAAAGGAAGTCATGGCTTTGTTTTCTGATCTAAGACCAAACTGGCTGATGCTTTACCCTCACAAATGTCTTGTTTTTGTAAGTACATGGCTGGGGCAAAGACACAATGAATTCTACAGCTTTATTATATCCTATACAAGGTAATAGAAGTGTTTTAGGGAGGAGAGGGTCATTAGCACCATCAAAAATAGCACGGGGATCACTGTGGCCATACTATGCCACACAAACCCATTAATAGTTGTGACCTTTTATTGAGACAGCAGATGTAATTACTGCTAAGGAGAGAAGACATAAAAAAATCAGCCAAGGTTAGAAATGAGGTTCTGAGGAAAAGAAAAACAGTGCATGGTAGAACTCTATTTAAATCAGTCTCTTGAACCATGAAGAGGGACTCTAAGAACTTCCAGTGAGCATCTTTCCAAACGCAAAGATGGGCTTTGCCAGCTCAGCCATCCCTCAGATGTGTCTCCGATGGCTAAAACTGGAGGCAAGTAGGAAATGGATAGTCTGCCCCATCCTCCCCTCCTCAGGGGATTAGCTAATCAGAACATGGAGAAGAGAAGGATAAATGAACACTCCAGCACTCTAACCATTAGTGAATTCAGAGATCTTTTATTTCATGTAAACAGCAATATTACTATTAGCTATACTATTAATGTCAATATTAATACTCTCTGAGAGCCAAGAAAACACTAAACACAAAATTATGGCTTAAAATAGGGGACCTGCCCAGTAAACTTAAGAACAAAATATGATTTGGATTAGGATTGGAATCCCGTAAGCATTCTCTAAACAGAAAATCTCTAAGTAACAATTGATAACTGCTCTTAAAGGACTCACCAAGATGGCTAAGGGAAGATGTAAGCTTGTCCAGAGAAAAAGCTAATTCAACATAGAAAAGGAAAGGCCTACACTCCTTGACTCATAGCAACCAGAGCTTAGAGATTTAATATGTGCATTCACAGCTACCACTATAAGCATAAGATTCTAAGCTGTTAGACATTTAACATTCCTCTCATTTAACAAGAAAGAAAAGCAAGACCAGAAATGGGGAATGATTTTCCCAAAGTTACTTGGCTAGTTAGTGGCTGAGTCAAATTTAAAACTCTGATCTCCTGACTTTTCACTCTATTATCTTTCCACAAAACTCTGCCATATATATAAAAGGGTTAATTCTCCCTGTGAAGGACATGACTTAAAAGGACTGAGACACACATACATATTTTTGATGGAAGGAAGGTGGAGTAAGGCTGGTGCATAGCAGAAATATCCCTGTGTGGTTGAAGAAGCCAACATGGGAAGAGCAGGCCAGGTGCACCCAAAGGGAGTGGGCACCTATGAGAGGGGACCATGACATCAAAGACAAACAATGCACACAACAATTATATTTAGGCCTGGCATGTGCACTGCACATCCATGAGAAATATAGACAATTCCAAACTTAAAAAAATGAAACATGCGTTTTCTTAAATATATATTTTTAAAATTTCTTTATTTTACTTTAGGTGCATACTGTATCTGGCATTTCTCCCTCCCTCCCTATGCCCCGCTGTCTCTCCCCTACCTCTGCCAACTACCCCCAGTGTGTGATGCTCCTCTCCCTGAGTCCACGTGTTCTCATTGTTCAACACCCACCTAGGACTGAGAACATAGGGTGTATGGCTTTTTGTTCTTGTGTCAGTTTGCTGAGAATGATGGTTTCCAGATTCATCCAAGTGCCTACAAAGAACACAAACTCATCGTTTTTTATCTGCATAGTATTCCATGGTGTATATGTGCCACATTTTCTTTGTCCAGTCTATCATTGATGGGCATTTGGGTTGGTTCCAGGTCTTTGCTATTGTACACAGGGCTGCAATGAACATACATGTGCATGTGTCTTTATAGTAGAATGATTTGTAGTTCTTTGGGTATATACCCAGGAATCAGATTGCTAGATCAAATGGAATTTCTATTTCTAGATCCTTGAGAAATCACCACACTGTCTTCCATAATGGTTGAACTAATTTACACTCCCATCAACTGTGTAAGAGTGTTCCTATTTCTCCACATCCTCTCCAGCATCTGTTTTCTCCAGATTTTTTAATGATCACCGTTCTAACTGGCGTGAGATAATATCTCAGTGTGGCTTGATTTGCATTTCTCTAATGACCAGTGATGATGAGCATTTTTTCATATGTTTGTTGGCCTCATATATGTCTTCTTTTGAAAAGTGTCTGTTCATAGCCTTCACCCACTTTTGAATGGGGTTGTTTGTTTTTTCTTTTATATCTGTTTTAGTTCTTTGCAGATTCTAGATATTAGCCCTTTGTGAGATGGGTAGATCACAAAAATTTTTTCCCATTCTGCTGGTTGCCAGTTCACTCTAAAGATTGTTTCTTTTGCTGTACAGAAGCTCTGGATTAATTAGATCCCATTTGTCTATCTTGGCTTTTATTGCCATTGCTTTTGGTATTTCAGTCGTGAAGTCCTTGCCTATGCCTATGTCCTGGATGGTTGTGCCTGCGTTTTCTTCTAGTGTTTTTATGGTGTTAAGTTTTATGTTTAAATCTTTAATCCATCTGTAGTTAATTTTATGGTGCAGGTAGGGGTCCAGTTTCTGCTTTCTGCACATGGCTAGCCAGTTTTCCCAACACCATTTATTAAACATGGAGTCCTTTCCCCATTGCTTGTTTTTGCCAGGTTTGTCAAAGATCAGATGGTTGTAGATGTGTGGTGTTTCTTCTGAGATCTCTGTTCTGTTCCATTGGTCTATGTCTCTGTTTTGGTACCAGTACCATGCTGTTTTGATTACTGTAGCCTTGTTGTATCATTTTAAGTCCAGCAGTGTGATGCCTCTGGCTTTGTTCTTTTTGCTTTGGATTGTCTTGGCTATGTGGCTCTCTTTTGGTTCCATATAAAGTTTAAAGTGGTTTTTTCCAGTTCTGTGAAGAAGGTCCTTGGTAGCTTAATGGGGATAGCATTGAATCTATAGATTACTTTGGGCATTATGGCCATTTTCATGATATTGATTCTTCGTAACCGTGAGCATGGAATGTTTCTCCATCTGTTTGTGTCCTCTCTTATTTCCTTGAGCAGTGGTTTGTAGTTCTCCTTGAAGAGGTCCTTTATATCCTTTGTTAATTGTATTCCTAGGTATTTTATTCTCTTTGTAGCAATTGTGAATACGAATTTGCTCTTGATTTGGCTCTCTGTTTGTCTCTTATTTGTATATAGGAATGCTTGTGATTTCTGCACATTGATTTTGTATCCTGACACTTTGCTGAAGTTGCTTATCAGTTTGAGAAGATTTTGGGCTGAGACGATGGGGTCTTTTAGATATACAATCATGTCATCTGCAAATACAGTTTGACTTCCTCCTTTCCTAATTGAATACCCTTTATTTCTTTTTCTTGCCTGACTGCTCTGGCTAGAACTTCCAATACTATGTTGAATAGGAGTGGTGAGAGAGGGCATCCTTGTCTAGTGCCTGATTTCAAAGGTAATGCTTCCAGCTTTTGCCCATTCAGTATGATATTGGCTATAGGTTTCTCATATATAGCTTTTATCATTTTATGATATGTTCCATCAATACCTACTTTATTGAGAGTTTTTAGCATGAAGTGCTGTTGAATTTTATCGAAGGCCTTCTCTGCATCTATCGAGATAATCATGTGGTTTTTGTCTTCGGTTCCATTTCTGTGATAGATTACATTTATGGATTTGCGTATGTTGAATCAGCCTTGCATCCCGGGATGAACCCTACTTGGTCATGATGGATAAGCTCCTTGATGTGCTTTTGCAATCTGTTTGCCAGTATTTTATTGAAGCTTTTTGCGTCCATCATCAGAAGGAATGGAAGCAGCTCCTCTTTGTATGTCTGGTAGAATTTGGCTGTGAACCCATCTGGACCTGGACTTTTTTTGGTTGGTAGGCTATTGAATGCTGCATCTACTTCAGCCCTTGTTACTGGTCTATTCAGGGTTTCAGCTTCCTCCTGGTTTAGTCTCAGTATAGTACAAGTGTCTAGGAATTTACCCATTTCTTCCTGGTTTACTGGTTTATGTGAGTAGAGCTGTTTGTAGTAATCTCTGATGTTTTCTTAAATATTACCTATAGTCATAAACATTTACTTTTCCAGATATCACTCACTGAGTAACTGCAATTATGCAGAACATCATCAGCAACAAAAAGTGAACTATACACACATACACACACAAATCTTCTGAATAGTGAAGACAGGTATCACTGAATATCTGTCTCAGAATGATTCTTGTAACTGTAAGTATTTAGCCCAGTGCCTGGTCCACAGTAGGCCCTCCATAAATGTTTAGCTATGATTATGATTCTGTGAGTGTCTTTGCAGCCACTCAGAAATTGATTACTCTTAGTTTCCATACAATTTCTTCTATTTAGCATTTTTATTTACCTTCCTTCATAACAGATTAAAATGGAGGAATGGGAATATAGTTGAACATAGATACTTAAGAGGAAATAAAAAACTGGTATCAAACACACAGGAAAAAAATCCAACTGAGACCATTTAGTGTAAAGGCAAACAGCCCTCCATCTTTCTGGAGATTCTGGAGATAATTGTAATACAGTACAACTCCTTGATAACACAGAATCATCCAGAAAGTTCCTGTGATATGTTGTGTCCTCTATTTAAAGTGTCAAGGAAACATTTGCTACAATTTTAAAATATATATCTCAAAACTTTTAAGTTTATAAAAGTTTTGACACAGAGAAGTTACAAATCATCTGGAAACTTGACATGAAAAATCATATTATCCACAGTGCCATAAGCATGACACGTTATATCAAGGGGACATTTCAACTAAACTTAAGGGGATCCTATTCCATTGAAGATCCTATTCCATTGGCATTGGCTGATTATAGATCCTTTTAGTTTCAATTATCAGTATGAGACTATATATGATCTATGGTATTTCTAGACAGAGATCATTATTTTTCATAAGGCACAGTAACTTCTTCATGCTATTTGACATCAAATTGAATTTGATAATAGGATTGCCTCATTTCTTGAAACCAGCAATGTGCATGTGTGTACAATACATGGCACTGAGTGTGTACCTCAGCATAGGGAGAAGGATGAGCATGTGTTGCTTTGCCTGTCTGTGGCAAAGAATGTGTTTCCTCCCCAGACTATTAAAATCCTTAATAACTTTTATCCTGAGAGGTCCAGTTCCCTGCTATCCTGTACAGCTAACCATTCACAATAAATTATCTTACTCTCCTTGTATAGGAGAAAATCTTAAGTCACTGATTAAGTGACTTTTCATAGCATCACACCCCCAGATAGCTCTTCGAAGGGAAATTTCTATTAACTATGTTTGGAAGCTGGGAAAGCAAAATAGTAAAGAAAAAAAAGCACATGATATTTCTTAGATGGCTCTCTTCAAGTCCTGATTTTTCACAAGCTGATTCTTCTTTTGAACCCCCACCAAATGAGAAAGTTTATATTTAGGCAGCACGCAAACTGCAACCAATTTAACCTTGGAGAGGCCGCTTTGGCTTCCAGGGGTTGGTTCACACCATCTTTGGCAGATTCATAACCCCGCTCCTTTACTCCTTGCTCCTCTTCATTTTGGTAATGCCCCACACATGTCAAATTTCCAGCAAATGGTAATCAGTTGCCATTTTCAATAAGTTTATTATGACAATTGCCTGACCAATAGAAACAATGCATCTTGAAGAAGAGGCATCTATTTTTTCTTTCTCACAAAGGTGCCTAGTAGGCTCAAGGCAATCTTGGGGTGTGAGGGCTAGGCAATTTAGGAAATATAAGGATAAATAAGATGAAGTGGTATATAAAATAAATTTTAAATATCCCTGAGGGGTAGGGGCAGTAGGGCCAGGATCTGCTTCTTGTCACATCCCACATGGCTGAGCTGGGAGGCTCCTTCACTTGCAATGAAGAATCCGTGTCCTGTCTGCCCCCAACTTGGTGTTCGTGCTGGTGCCTGATTTTAGACGTTGCCATCAGCCCCTCAGGGGACGCAGTATTCACCAGGATTTTGATGGATAAGAATCAGTTCTCCACCATTCACGTAGAAGTCATCCGGGGAGGTATTGTCAGTGGTCACATTCAAGTAGACTTTGTCTTTGTAAGTCAGAGAGGCCACCATCAAGGAGTTGACAGACCTGACCTTTTTCAGTTCAAAGAGGGGCTCCTCATGCTCCTGGTAATGCAGGCTGATGCTGATGTTCTGGGAGAAGTAGCCCTTCAGGGAGATGAGATAAAACCCATCACAGTTGATGACGATTGAGTTGTTTTGCACCTTCATCATTTCATCCTCCTTTTGGGATGTGAGGATGAAACCTTTCTCCTTCTTATATTCTAGGGAGGATAGAGAAAATTTTTTTAAATTAATTCCTAAGCATAGTACTGGGTAACAAACTTTCCAATACATCTGGAATCAGATGAAGAAAAAGTGATAGGGAGAGATTTTGAAAAGAGTAAAAGCAGTGAGCTGAGATCACACCATGGCACTCCAGCATGGGTGACAGAGTGAGACTGTCTCAAAAAAAAAAAAAAAGAAAAATGAAAGAATAAAGGCAAGAGAGCATTGTGTTTCTGCCTGTGGGGTGGAATCTGCCTTACCTGTGGAATGGAAGAAGAGGCTATGCTAACAGTAGTAGCCAAGAGAGTCTCAAATGGGGCTGAGATTCAGGAGCTGAGATATCATAGAAATTATCACAAAACACCTATGCCAGGAAAGGTGGCTTTGGGTTTTCCCAAGTTTTCAGAACAGGGATGGATTGGCAACTTCAGTGCCTCCTTTCTTGCTCAGTGGATAAACTATGAGCAAAGGGTGGCCGTGGTACCCTATGCCTTGGCCCTGCACACTACCCCTGCTTTGAAGCTTGACTCAACGCAGTGGTTTTCAACTCTTTGCTATTCTGTCTCCATCTGACCATGAAATGCAAATTTTCCACATGCCCCAGGCATCAGACCTATCCACAGCAGTTACTAATGGCCTGTACCAGCAGTCGCTTAAGCTTAATAACGCAGCTGTGCACAGCCTATCTGTGGATTCAGGATGGGCTCCCAAAGCTGCAGGTGGAAGAGCTCAAGGGCACAGACTTGCTTCTCGTCTCTACCTCCTATTGCTAGTTTTTCCTGAAAGGTACTTTGAGAAAGTCATTGCCACCGGAGAAAGAAAAGGAGGAAGAGAAGTAGGAGGCAGTGATACGTTTGGTTATTTTGTGCAGGGCCATTCCAAGTGCAAGCTAAAAATCTTGAATTCCTTTTATTTCCATATTAGCACTAATATCATCCTCAATAGCCAAGTAATTGATATGAATCAATTAAACTTTTGACAATACTTACCAGTAAATTGTACTCTGATACTTTGAATTCGAGGATACTGATGTGGTACCTGAGGGAGGAAGAAACATATATTTATAGGAAAAAAAATCATGAACAAATGAAATTCGCAAGACATATTCAATGGAACAGCAAAGCAGAAAAGCAGTAGCCTGTAGAGAAAAAAAACAACAAAAGATTTGACTTTTTTTTCTTGAGTCAGGATCTTACTCTTACACCCAGGATGGAGTACAGTGACACAATCACAACTCACTGCAGCCTCCACCTCCCTGGTCTCAGTGATCCTCCCACCTCAGCCTCCTGTGTGGCTGGGACTATAGGCACGCACCACCACACCTGGTTAATTTTTGTATTTTGGGGTTTTTGGTGGGTAGAGATGGGGTTTTGCCATATTGCCCAGGCTGGTCTCAAACTCCCGACAGCAAGCAATCCTGTCACCTAGCCTCCTGAAGTGCTGGGATTATAGGCATGAGCCACCATGCCTAGCCTTGCCTTTTTATATGAAAATTGGACCTATACTTTAACCTGCCTCTTGCTTTCCCATAACATCTCAAGATAAATTAGGAGTATTGTGCTCTTTTATGCAAGTGTCTGAGATCTGTCCTTATTTCTGCCAGACTCTTCTTTGGTATACTGTTTTGTCTCACTGTGTCCCAATTTCCCATTTTGTATAACATAGCATTATACTCATAATTTGAACTAAGTCAGTACTCAATTGCAAAAAAAAAAAGAAGTAAAACAGTGAAGAAAGGAAACCTGATAGATAAAATGTTTATAGTACTTTTGTGGTTAAAAGAACAAAGAAGTTCAATATGAAGCCAACTCTAAGATCTAGTAAGTAAAAAAAAAAAAGAGGGGGGGGGAATTATACATTAAGTATACTGCCATTTGTGTTAAATAATAATACCTATATGGGCACTAAAAGAATATATATTAATATATCTGAAAGAATACACAAGATATTAGTTGCAAATGTTGTCCCTGGGGGAAAAAAATTGGAAGCCTGAAGTCAGGAGTAAGATTAACCTTTACTTTTCATGGTCTGCTGTGTTTTTGTTTGTTTGTTTGTTTGTTTGTTTGTTTGAGGTGGAGTTTCGCTCTTGCTACCCAGGCTGGAGTGCAATGGCACGATCTCGGCTCACCGCAACCTCCGCCTCCTGGGTTCAGGCAATTCTCCTGCCTCAGCCTCCTGATTAGCTGGGATTACAGGCACGCACCACCATGCCCAGCTAATTTTTTGTATTTTTAGTAGAGACGGGGTTTCACTATGTTGACCAGGATGGTCTCGATCTCTTGACCTCGTGATCCACCCGCCTCGGCCTCCCAAAGTGCTGGGATTACAGGCATGAGCCACTGCGCCCGGCCAAGATCTGCTGTTTAAAAAAAAAAAAAAATTGTGCCATATGTTTGTATTACCTACTAAAAAAGAAAATAGGAAAAAGTGTCTGCTGGGCGCAGTGGCTCAACGCCTGTAATCCCAGCACTTTCGGAGCCCAAGGCCGGTGGATCAGCTGAGGTCAGGAGTTCGAGACCATCCTGGCCAACATGGTGAAACCCTGTCTCTACCAATAACAGAAAATTATCTGGGCATGGTGGTGTATGCCTATAATCCCAGCTGCTTGAGAAGCTGAGGCAAGAGAATCACTGAAACCTAGGAGGCAGAGGTTGTAGTAACTCAAGATCGCACCAATGCACTCCAGCCTGGGCGACAGAGCAAGTGAGGTTCCATCTAAAAAAAAAAAAGTGCCTGTTATGCCTGCCAAGAACAACAATTCTTCCCACAAGGTTATTTTGGCATGATGTTCTAATCAAAGATGTGGAGAGGGATTTGTTTTCATGCCCTGGGTAGTGGAATTCCTACTTCCCACTCTCCTGGCACACTGGTAGCTGCAGTCAAGTATATTCCACTGGTACCTGCCCACACAGACAAGGAATTCCCTATTTCTGTGATAAGTATGATCACAAGCCTTACCAAGCTAAAACCAACAGGCAGCGTAGGAAGAAGGGAGAGCCGTTCTAAGCCCTGCCAGGGACTGCGCTGCAGAAGCAATATGAGTTCAACGTGCTGAGCACATGGAGAGAGGTGCTGACGGGTAGAAGCAAGAGTCTTTAGCTCTCTCCCCTCTGTGTTCATGGTGTGGTGGCTAATTAGTGTTCTTTGTGCTAAAGGGCAAGGCTCTGGAAGAAGACCTGTCAAAAGGCAAATTACCCTACCACCATAGTTCCCTGGGTAAATAAATGTCTCCACTGCTCTCTGGGCTAGTTGCTGCCTGCATGAATTGCCACTTGATAAAGTCATAAAGAAGCCGTCTGTGGAGTAGCACAAACACCACAGGGCTCAGCGTGCAGCAACAGAGTGCTAATGCCAGGAAGGCACTGTGCGAACATACGCAAGTTGCATAATCTCCTTAGCAGCTTCTCATCTTCAAAAGCCACTAGAAGATCAGAGGCATTCCTTTCAGCACTAGCTTTCCATGATTTAGATTTTAAAAGTTGTGGCTTTAAGTCTTTTATTAAAAGAGAAAAAACATAAAGCTTCCTCATTCCCTAATTTACTTTCACTTCCTGATCTAAAAGCCCTTGTGATGTGATTATTTTGACGGACTTTGCAAAGCTCCAAAAATATCCTGCAGATTAAAGAATGTTCCAGCTTTTTGAAGGGCCCTGATGAAGTAAGGGTGTTAGTGACCAGACGTGCTCTGGGACCATGATGCTGACAGGCAGTGAGTGAGCAAAGTGCATGTGACTTCCTCCGGGTTGGAGTCTGGACTTCCAGTAGATCAACCTGGAGGAAGCTGATCTACTGGAACTCCAGACTCAGGCATCCTGTTCCTTCTCCTGAAGGTCACGTAGGGGTAGACGTTTGCACACCCTCAGAAGTCTCTTACTAACATCAATACCATCAAGTTTAAGCAATGTTGTGAAGTAGAAAAAGATGGTTTTTCCTCTTGTTCATTGGCCTTCCAACCATCTTCCCCCTCATCCTCTATACCCAATGACCTCATGCTGAGTACCCCAGTGCCCAGAGATTACCCCCACAGTGCCCAAGTGAAAGTGCTGAACAACCTCATTGTCAAGCTTTATTGCCACATGTATCCTTTCTATGTCTGATGATCTAGCCAACTATTTGTTCTGATCTCCTTGCACTTGCATAGAGAGCCTGGTAGGATGGCACAACGAGCAAAGACTTTGGAGTCAGATTTAGTTCAAACTGTGACTTCTTTGGAAAAGTTAGACCATTTCTTAGCTTTAGCCTTTATACATATGAAAATAAGACATAATTGTGTTATTGGAACATTCCAGAAGAGGAACATCAAGTTTAGATAGGATAACTTAAAGCATCTAACAGTTTGCCAGCACATGGTACATGTTAAGCATTTGAAAAATGTAGGTCGGATGCAGTGGCTCACGTCTGTAATCCCAGCATTTTGGGAGGCCAAGGCGGGCAGGTCACATGAGGTCAGGAGTTCAAGACCAGCCTGGCCAACATGGCAAAATCCCATCTCTACAAAAAATGCAGAAATTGGCGAGATGTGGTGGCATGCACCTGTAGTCTTAGCCACCCAGGAGGTTGAGGCACAAGAATCGCTTGAACACAGGAAACAGAGGTTGCAGTGAGCCAAGATCACACCACTGCCTCTAGCATGTCACCCCATCTGTCTCTGCTCATCAAAATCTTACCACCTTTTAGGCCTAAATCAAATCTTTGAGTTTCAGTTTCTATATTCCCATGCAAGTATTTAAAGTCATTCGTTAATGCAAATGTTTATAGTAGCTTTGTTCATAATTGTCAAAACTTGGAAGCAGCCAAAATGTCCTTCAGTAGGAGAATGGATAAATAAACTGATACAACCACACAATGGAACATTATGCAGCACTAAAACGAAATGAACTATCAAGCTATGAAAAGACATGGAGGAATCTTAAATGCATAATTATATAAGAGAAGCCAATCTGAAAATGGTATATACTGAATGACGTAACTATATGACATTCTGGAAAAAGCAAAACTATGGAGACTAAAAACATCAGTGGGTACCAGGAGTTAGAAAAAGAGGCAGGAGGAATAAATAGGTAGAGAACAGGGTAGTGAAAGTATCCTGTAAGATTCTATAACCATGAATACATGCCATTATACACTTGTCAAAACACTATTACACAGAATGTACAACACTGACAGTTAACCCCAATATTAAAAAAAAATCACTCTATTGACATGAAATGCCAGTGACTAAAAGTCTTATCTCCTCTACTCAAGACTACTTTACTTGGGTAAACTGCATTTAATTGCTGATTTTTAGAGATAGTAAAAATCTGTATATGGTAAAGTTTGAATGAAATAATGTATACCACTAATCAGGACATGGCATGGAATATTGCAAGAAGTTAATAAACATTAGCAATTACTCATGGTTGCCCATGGAAAACAAAAACCATGTTATGTTCGTAATTTATTCTACATAATGCCATATAAACTTTATGTATCACAACAGAATGAAGAATTGAATTAAAGAAAAAAAACAAAGACTAAAGAAGTCATCATATCAGTGCCCTGACTCTCTTTAGCTCAGAGAAACAATAAAAAAGAATTTGGGTTTCATGAGAAAGATTGACAGAAAACAATCAGAAGACATTTGCTCAAACCCCACACACAGACTTAGTGTTCTGTAGATCAAGAAAAGCAAAATACCCAAATCTCCACAAACGCAAAGAAAACAGAAAATATCAAAGGGCCTGGGGGCTTCCATCTAAGAAGAGTCTATAGAATAAAGCTTTTTAAGTCTGGAAGGTCTGAAGAGTCCACACCATATTCAAGGACGAAATGCAAATGCTTATAAGTATCCATGCCAGAATTGAAGTATAGCCCTGAATTTTGAATGAAATGGTCTTAGAAGCATGAAAAAATGCAAAAGAAGTCATATTCTAGTTGAACATTATATTTTGTGGATGAAGAAATTAAAGCCCACAGAAATGAAGAGATTTGATCCATGCCCTTCAGTTTCAGTATAATTTTCATTATACCACACAAGTATCATTTTTTCCCATGCAAATATGAAGGAAACACTTCTATGAAGATTTTATTAATATTCCACTTGTGTCCACTTTAATAACAATCTTAGAGAAAAGAAGAAGTTGCCATGCAGATGATTGGTAATGGCCTCCCCATGAGAAAGAATAGGAAAAGCCCACACTCCAGGCTTCTCTCTTGGGTTTCAGGGCTCCCATAAGTGAAGCAAAAAAAAAAAAAAAAAAAAAAAAAAAAAAAAAAATAGGAACAATCAAGAACCCACATGGCAAATATGGGCTACTTGACCAAATGACTGAATAATGTAATGTACAAGCGTCATCTCTGGGAGCAGCTGATAATGCAACAGGAAGGTTACCAGCCCAGTGGTTCTTAAACCCTAAAAGTGTATTAGAATCTCCACGGAAATATGCTGCTGCTGCTGCTGCTGCTGCTGTTGTTTTAAGTGCAAAGGGTCAGATTATTCACAAAGACTCTAATTCAAAAGGTCTGGGTGGACCCAGGAATCTTCATTTTTACAGATATCCAAGGTTCAGATTTTAAAATCTCTACAGTTAACAATAAACTTCCAAAAGTGTAAATCCAGAGAATTTATCTTCAGCCATGCCCTGTGCAAAAAGTATGCCTGTCCCAAAGCTGGTGCTCAAGAAATTTTTTTCTCTGCTGTGTTATTCAGTAGTTGAATGAATAATATGGTTGTCATATTATTTGACATAATAGTAGTTTGGTTAAAAATGGCATCAACAATTATTAGGTACCTGCTATGCAGCAGTTATTACACTCAACTCTTGGAACGCAAAGAGACAGAACATACAAATCCTTACTTTTGATGAACTTCTCTGGCAGCTGGGAAAATAGTCCCTATACATAAAACTTTTCATAAATACCTACATGCAATGTAAGTCAAAGTTTCAAAGAACAGACAGTCATTGTAGGCTTTGACAGCACTAGTTGGAAAGACCTGGGGTTAGGCCTTGAAAGACAGAGAAAACTCAAATAAGCAAAAGACATTCTATAATTATTAATAGTTGGAGGAAAGGTCTAGAAATGAGGCCAACTTTTGTGCATTCAAGAAAAAGGCCCCGGTCTGGTAGCTCACACCTGTAATCCCAGCACTTTGGGAGGTTAAGGCAGGTTAATCGCTTGCACTCAGGAGTCCAAGACCAGCCTGGACTTGTGAAACCCCACCTCTACAAAAAAATTAAAAATAACTTGGCATACGGGTACACCCCTGTGGTCCCAGCTCAGGAAGCTAAGGTGGGAAGATTGCTTGAGCCCAGGAGATTGAGGCTGCAGAGAGCCATGATCATGCCACTGCATGGCAAAGTGAGACCTTGTCAAAAGATAAAAATAAAAAGGAAAAGAATAAGTAAAACCTTATTGAGCACTTACAATATGCTATGCACTGTTTCAAAGGTATTACCCCATTTGCTGCTCAAAATAACATTATGATGGAGAAATAATAATTACCCATGTTTTACAGACAGGAAAATGAAAATTAGTGATCTTAAGAACTTGCTCAAGAATAAATATGTATTCATTTGAGTTCAGTTGAATTTCAAGTTCATGATAACATCCCTTCTCTTTATCCCACACTATTGTAAAAGTAAAGAACATCCCAAAAAAAAAAAAAAAAAGCCTTTATCTGAGGGTCCTAAATTAAGTTCAATTCTTTTCAACATCTACACTGAATAAGATTAAATATTAATTTTTGAATAGTTGTCAAAATACACAAATATATATCAAAATATTCGGAAATTCTCCTCTGGAAAGAGCTCCTCAACCAAACCTGCCGGGTTGTCTGTGTAGTTCAGGTTGCCAAAATCATTAGTTCGGCTCTGATTAGGTGAAACTGTCCTGGCAAGGAGCTGCAGGCCCATGAACAAGTACAAAGTAGGCACCTTGTGCAGGTGCAGCAAAGAGTCAGAATTCGGTTCTTTCTTGGTCTCCTTTGGCGCTCTTAGCCCTGAGCTGTCCAAGAACACAGGTGAAAAGTGTCCGATATCTGATGTTTATTCAGAGCCTGTGCTGTGTTCCCAAGAAAGTGACACTTGTTTCAAGAGCTCATCTTTGGAGAGTGTGTACCTCTAATTCTGACTCACTAGGATGTGGCATGGGGCTGTCAACCTTAAAGTCATTTGACATTTGTCCTGGTGAAGGGTATCTGTGGCAGGAGCAAATGATACTCGCCAAATATGAAACCAGGAAGTGGGCTCTGCACTCACTATGTGGGCCTTGCCATTCCTCACTTGGTACAAGGCCGCAATGTCAAGGTCTTGGTGGAGGGCAGCAGTGGGACGTGGGCTAGTGGGGAGTGGTGGAAACAGATCTGGGGTGGGGACTCCCCAGTTCACCAAACCACCACCACTGGACATGAACCTCTCCTCCCTGCACCTTGGGCTTCATGCCAGCCAGAAAAGATCTGAGAGATCATGACAGCATGACCTCACAAGCTCTCAGGATGTGTCTCAAGGGGCCTCAGAAGAGGAAGAGATAATTTTTCACACTTAGCCACCGCAGTAGACTGAGAGGATAGAACCTCATCTGACAGACATGGTCTGTGCTCAGTGGAAGCAGCCCTCTTACAAAAAGATGAGCCCCGACTTCTGATCAGGGAGGTTTCGAATGCCACCCAGAGACAGGAGCAGGGAGAATGGGAAAAACTGGTTCTTTGGCCAAGGAGTTTCCCATATTCAGAAAGACTTATCCCAAAAGTTACATTTCTCAGAGACAAAGATGTGTGGCTTTGAAAACCTTGTTGAATAAAGAGTTTATTGGGACTTAATGAACATAAAGAAAAGCCTTTGTAACTGTCATCCAAAGCCTTCTCTTTCTCCATGCCCAACCCTTACCATCTCTGCCAGCATATTTTCCCAGTCATCTCTCTCTTTAACCTCCACCTTCCTCCCCACTATATATCCTGGGTGATACCCTAAGAGCCTCCTCTCTCTCTAACCACTTTTCCCGAAGAGAAGCCTCGCTCCTCTCTGTTTCAGAGAGAGCATGAACTGTGGTTTTATTGTCCCTAATACAATTAGCAATTGACAGATTCCTGAGAGAAATTTCCTATATTTAGGGAAACAATCAAATCAACTAACAGCATCCGTGTGACATGAAAGTATGTGATTGACTGACTGCACCAACTCTTCATATCCTCAGAGGGAAGATTTTCTTATATCTTGGTTCCCCTTCCCACATACAACTGAGGAAGCCCTCAGAGTACACTGACAGGGATTTAATAAAATGTTTCTGAGAACGCCTGTCCCCACCTCAGGGATTGGTAAGTCTCTACCATAATATCCTCACATCAACTTAGTCTCTAAGCAACCGGAGGGTAGGTTTACAAGATACCCACTGCATTACCGTACCTCCTACCACGTCTCAAACATAATGGCACTTAGTAAATAAATGTTTAACTAAGGTGGAACTTAGCCCCTCAGGACATGCCTGGACCTTCATTGGCTACCAGATCACATAATATCTGACACTGGCTCTAGTCAACACTATACATTGCTCAAGGTTTTGGAAATTGGCCTATTTTAGTCAGAATAACACTATTAAAAAGGCGATAAGCAACAGATGCTGGTGAGGTTGCAGAGGAAAAGGAACACTTTTACACTGTTGGTGAGAACTTAAATTAGCTCAACCATTGTGGAAGACAAAGATCTAAAAGCAGAAATACCATTTGATTCAGCAATCCCATTACCGGGTATATATCCAAAGCAATATAAATCATTCTGTTATAAAGATACATGCATGCATATGTTCATTGCAGCACTGTTCACAATAGCATAGACATGGAATCAACCCAAATGCCTATCGATGACAGACTGGAGAAAGAAAATGTGGTATATATACACCATGGAATGGAATACTATGCAGACACAAAAAGGAATGAGATCATGTCCTTTGCAGAGACATGGATAGAGCTAGAAGCCATTATCCTCAGCAAACTAATACAGAAACAGAAAAACAAACACCGCATGTTCTCGCTTACAAGCGGGAGCTGAACAATAACACATGGACACATGTGGGGGAACAACGGTGCCTGTTGCAGGGGCAAGGGGAGGGAGAGCATTAGGAAAAACAGCTGACGGATGCTGGTCTTAATACCTAGGTGACGGGCTTATCTGTGCAGCAAGCCACCGTGGCACACATTTACCTATGTGACAAACCTGCACATCCTGCACCTGTACACTGGAACTTAAAAGTTAAAGAATAAAGAGAAAAGAAAATCAATTTACCACAGATGTGCAGGTTTTGTTTTGGATTCTAATTTCCAAACATTGATCTGTCTATTCTTATGCCAGGACCGAATCAAATTATGTGAGAACTCTTTTCAGTCACGGTGCACATTACCAGTTGTATATTGTCGTAATGAAAGTTTGATGTAGAGAAGAAAAAAAAGAAACTGGCCCATTCATCCTTGAATACAAAGACAGTAGCAGAATTATTACAGTCAGTCTCTTTATTTGAAATCACTTATTCCCCTACCTAATTTGTTATATAATAAGGAGGGAATATTGTCTTGAGAAGGCAACCTGTTGAGTGAACAAGACAGTTCACTGGGATTAGGGACACCTGAGTCCTTCTCTTGGACCAGAAAATGTTCTTTCCCTTCCTTAGTTTCTAATGTTCTCATCTCAGTGTCTAAACTCAATTTAGATTATTGTAATATTCAAAACCAAGATAGATTTCCAAGGTTTGCATGATAAGAAGACCTTCTAAACAGGGGATCACTTTCAACACAATAGACCCTTCTGCTGTCACAAAAGCAGCAGGCCCCTTCTTCCCCAAGTGGCTCCTTCTGATAGTAAATGAGCAATTAAAATTGTCCCTATACTATGCTTATTACCCGAGTGACAAAATAATCTGCACCCCAAACCCAGTGACACACAATTTACCTGTATAACAAACCTGCACATCCACCCCTGAACCTAAAATAAAAGTTTACAAAAAGATGATCCCCTGCATGGTTGTGCCTGCAGTGAAGCTCTTCAACTCATCTGTGAGAGGCTAAATAATCCTCAGCATGTGCTCTGATACAGACTGAGACTGGTGAATGGTAACATCATCACAGAATAGCAGTGGGATGAGGATTACGGTGGTGAGAATGATGACAGTGTCATTTTAAACTAAACCCTTCCCGTTAATTAATGGAAGTGAAACCAAGTACCTAATGCAAAAAAAAAAAAAAAAAAAAAAAAAAAAAATGCTCACTTTATAATCCCAATTGAGAAACTAGACCAGGTATCCCCAAACTTTTTACACAGGGGGCCAGTTCACTGTCCCTCAGACCGTTGGAGGGCCACCACATACTGTGCTCCTCTCACTGACCACCAATGAAAGAGGTACCCCTTCCTGAGGTGCGGCGGGGGGCCGGATAAATGGCCTCAGGGGGTCGCATGTGGCCCACGGGCCGTAGTTTGGGGACACCTGAACTAGACATTCAAGTTGGTAGGTAGCTTTCTGTGAAACTTACTGAAGAACAGTGCCCTCCTTGGTTATCCAGTGCTTATCATGTGCTATTGCTTTTTGCTGCTGTCTTTTTCTATTGGGTTGCAAACTTGGGGAGGGCAGGGAGGATCATGTCTATTTTGCTCACCTTTGTGTCTTCAGTGCCTGACAGGTAACATGCTCCATGAACATTGCTGAATAAGTAAATGAATGTGCTTTACAGTAGTGGTGTGAATAGTGTCTCTCCCAACTTCGGGTGGGTGTGGAACCTTGGAATGTGACTTTATTTGGAAATAGGGTCTTTGTAGATGTAATTAGTTATCATGAGGTCAAGTGGATTACGGTGGGCCTTAAATCTAATGTGACTGGTGTTCTTAAAGAAAAGGAGAAGACACACAAGATACACATTTGAAAGAAAGCCCTGTGAATATAGAGGCAGAGCTTGGAGCAATACAGCTACAAGCCAAAGAACACTGAGGATTGCTGGGAGCCACCAGGAGCTAGAAAGAAGCAAGGAAGGATTCTTCTTCTAGAGCCTTCAGAGGAGCATGGCCTTCCGACACCTAGATTTCACGTTTCTATTTGCCGATACTGTGAGAGACTAAATTTCTGTTGCTATAATTTACCCAGTTTGTAGTAATTTGTTTCTGTAGCCCTAAGAAACTACTTCATGGCTGAATAGGTTTTTTTCACTTTCAACACAATAGACCCCTCTGCTGTCACAAAAGCAGCAGGCCCCTTCTTCCCCAAGTGGCTCCTTCTGATAGTAAATGAGCAACTAAGATTGTCCCTATACTATGCTTACTACCCAAGTGACAAAATTTGTAAAAAGTGTGAAAATGACACTATCACTTAAGTAATTCTTTGCATCAGTCTGATGGAGTTAGAAAGGCCTTGGGAAATCATATAGTCTAATCTCATTATCATTAAAAAAAAACGCTAAAGAAAGTAAGACTCAGAGAGATAAATTACTGAATTAGTACTAGAATTCAGGTCCTCTTCTTCCTGTACAAATATATCATACATGCAATGCTTTGACTATTTTATAAAAATAATCCATAAGGTATTATGTGATTGTTAAAGCTTTGCTGATTATGTTGTCTACATTTGTGCAAGTAGACTTAAAACCTTTTTTAAAAAAAGAGTCTTTCTTCCCTCTGTGATGACATAAATCCTTCCTCCAATTTTTCTTCAAAAAATACTAATGCCAGAAAAGAAAATCAATTTTAAAAATAGCCAGCCAACATTCTAAAAGTTCAGACTTGTGGACTCGTGGTCAGCTATAATAGAAGAAGATAGGACTGGAATTTAGACTGAGTCTTAATTTCTAATCCTGACCTTTCTCTGCAAACCCAGTCAAGTCTCTATGCCTCAAATTTCCTCCATGTAAAACTATAATCTTTCTCCAAGGTCTTAGTGAAGAAATGAGGTCAGAAGAAGTAAAAAGCTCTGCAAAGATGAGAGACTGTTACTGCAAGTAGTACATCAAGTAATACCATTCAACCTCCCTGCTAGCCATCCATCCATGCAAACAGACACAGACAACTCAAAAAAGGTTTGAGTTCAGGCGTTATTGTACCATATACAGGGCCAGATGAATACCCATGGGGGTCTTAGAAGCTAAAAACTGCAATCACCCAACACACAAGTAATTCAAAATACGTTTTACATTACTAAACTATAAAATAAATGTTTTACAACTTATTTTATAACTCATTGAGATCTTTATGTTTTCCCTTGATGCATGTTTTGATGGTTCTTTATAATTTTTATAATACTGTCATTCCTATCCTGATCTTTGATACTGTTTCACTGGCTTTCTAGGATGAAGCTCTGGCTGCCTGCAGGGGAGCCCAGCCCTGAGGGTACACCACTGAAACTCACTGGAGCCCTCACTTCCCTACCTGTACAATATAGTACTTTGGGAATTAGGGCTCTCTAACCACAAGCTGTTATTAAATTAGTACAAGAAGAATTAAAGTTCACGTCTGTTTATCCATCTTTCTGTCAAGGAGCATATGTTCTTAAATAGAATTTGCATGTTATCAAGCTAGGCAAACATAAAAATTAATAACCCAACTAAGTTGCATTTCAGAATGAAAAGTCTACTGAAAAAAAAAAAACTGGTTATGCCAGTAATATTCCCCAATGCTTCCAAAATTGTGAACCAGATGATACGTCTCTTGTAAATCTAATTTCCTGCTTTATTTTGTAGCCAAGTCATTGGAGAATTGGATGAAATATATCAAAATAAGAAATGGAAACAGCCTAAGCCATGTGATCTAGGTATGTAATTTTAGATCTTTGAACGTGTAAACAGACACTGAACCGAATAACACTTCATAACCTCATAAATTCTCTCCTTCATTCTTCCTTTGTTCTAGAATGCACCCATGAGCTCTTAATTAGAAATCTATGTTTAAAAATAATAGAATTCCTCCAAGGTGGATTTTTTTAATCCTAAAAATTACAGTGGGGAAATCAAAAAATGTATGAAGTTATGGTTAACTTTAACTGATATGCTTTCTGAGATTTGAGTTACTGTGCATGTGTATGCATGTGTACACATACTACAAAGTCAACTTTTTGGTAGCAATGTTAATGGAAGCATGTTCGTGAATAATGATAATAATCTTAGCTTTCACAAAGCTGTGTATCAATTGATCCACACCACAACCAAATTCCAGTCTTGGAAATGAGTAAACTGATGCCCAGGGAATTTCAAAGAATTTACTTGGGGTCAAGAGGTAAAAGCCTGGACTGATAAAGTCTGGTTCCTGTCCCACTGCACTCCCTTTGTACTCCAACGACTGCTCCAAAATGAGACGATGTTTTATAATTTTGTGTAAACAAATATTGTAATTCCATTGTTTTAAAAGATTGGTTAGCAAAAGTATGGGTGACCACAAATGAAATATACAAAGCATAGGATGCTGGAAAATTTGCTTTCAATTCAGCTCTACCATGTATTTCATTAGTGACTGGAGACATAAACCTTTCTACTTGTAACTCAGCTGGGTTCGTTTTTCCTCTTTAAATAGTGGTAACAACACGTTGTGTGTAGCTCCTCTAACCCAAATGATGCAAAAGGATTAACTTTCATTTTCCATGAATGGAGAAGCCCTGAAGTTGGGGGAAGCTGCCACTTGAGAGGGAAGTAATTGCTATATGTAAAACAATAAATAAATAAAAAAGAATTGGAAGGCCAAGGTGGCCAGCTCCTAGATGAGGCTGGGTCCCAAGCAGCCGAGGTCAGAGAAGAGGAACGGAGAGATTGTACCCATAGATCTATGCCTAGAGCCTTTCTGCTTGTTTCCCAACTCTCTACTGTGTGTGTATATTTGTGTCTGTATGTACATACATGTGCAATATTTTTCAGTATCATCCCCACCCTAATTATTCTGTCCTATTTTGAGTACCTGGATCAAAACATTTATCTGAATATTTCATTTAGAAAATATCATCACTGTGCAAATAGTGAATAATATTAGCTGCCCCTGATATTGTTCATTCTCTTATATGTGGATAAGCACTTGACTGCCTGAGAATAGTTTTCTAATATTTTTTTCTAATCTTACTTCTTCAGGAAAAGAAGATTCGCTGTCTTCAAAGCACGAGAATGGTTACTTTTACAGTGGTGCCCCCTAGTGCCGATCGGATTAGACTCACTTTCTATATTTGCCAAAATACAGACCACACAAGAGAAGCAAAATTTGGAGAATTTACAATGTTGGTAACTTTTCCTGCATTTTCTTTAGCGTAGGAGAGAATGAAGCATGTTCCTTTACCATGATTCACAAGACCCTTTGTGAAATGCTTTCCACCCCCACCCCCAGCTTTCCAGCTTCACCTCCACCACTTTCCTGCCAGAACACTTAACTTCAGTTATTCGGAACAACTTGCCATTCCTGCTTAGTAAGCTGTCCGCCCCTACCTACCCATTCCCATCCTCCTGTCTGCTTAAAGAATTTATTCTCCTTCTTCTAGTATCAGCTGAGGCATTATCTCTTCCCCTAGGTTTTCCTGACTCCCCAGAAGACTGAGGCAGCCCCTCCCTCCTCCCTGCTCTCCTCCTCCCATTGTCCCTCTAGCATGTCACTCTTTTGTCCCCACCCGGCATCTTGACTGTGAGTGCAAATAGTTCAAAAACCTTCTCTAAGGGACGTTTATATCTCTCATGCCTCAAACAGTGCCTAGCACAAGTAATCACTCAATGTAAAAAAAAATCAGTGTAAGGATGGCTCGCTTGATAATAGGAAGAACTGTAGTGTAGGAATCAGGAGTTTCTGGTGAATTAATCACTAATGGTTCACCTACCCTCTCTGGGTTTCTGTTTTCTTATCTGTAAAGAAACTATGTCTAATACCTGCCCCAAATCCAGTGATTCTTAACCCAAAATGCCTTATGACAAGCCAGGTCAACTTCAGATGTTGTTTTAATTCTCAAAGGTTTGCTTATGAAAAGCAAATACAAATGCCTTTGAAATTATCTTATTTGCAGGTCTATTATTAAAAAAGAAGTTCTAAAAGGTTGCTAAATTACATGGTGACATTGAAATTAAGCTAATATGAAACAAGATTTTTTTTTTTCAGGCAAACTCCTATTTCTCTTATTAAATGATACAAAGAAAGGTCCAACTTGTAGCCCAAAACTTCATTAAGAAACTATGAATTCTAATTCTGGCTCTCACTGATACAGAACTGGTCAACTCACTTTTTTTTTTTTTTTTTTGAGATGGAGTTTCGCTCTTGTAACCCAGGCTGGAGTGCAATGGCGCGATCTCGGCTCATCGCAACCTCCACCTCCTGGGTTCAGGCAATTCTCCTGCCTCAGCCTCCTGAGTAGCTGGGATTACAGGCACACGCCACCATGCCCAGCTAATTTTTTGTATTTTTAGTAGAGACGGGGTTTCACCATGTTGACCAGGATGGTCTCGATCTCTTGACCTCGTGATCCACCCGCCTCGGCCTCCCAAAGTGCTGGGATTACAGGCTTGAGCCACCGCGCCCGGCCCAACTCACTTTTTAAGTGCCTCCACTTCTGTTTTTCTCAGCTGAAAAAGTGTTAAGAATGTAAGCCTGTAACAGTGGGAATTGCTGAAAAAAAGTATCACTAAAAGCCTTCACATCTTTGAGGGTAACAATAAAGGTGATATGAATCTTGGAAGAACCAAGTTTCAATGGCTTCAGTGAGGTTTCTCAGGCCTTATAGGTCAGCTTTTACTGCCTTTGTTCTGTAGCTGAAGTTTCAGGTAAGAGTGGAATCCTGACAATTTAAGTGGATATCTCAATATAATATCCAAACAATGTGTATTGATTTTAGTGGCAGGAGCACAGAATTATATACCTGGTGTCATGAATATTCTTATAGGGCATTCACTGCTTTTCCTTTTCTAAATAGTGTGTTTTGCTAATCTGGAATGGGTCATTTAGATATGTACAGAATATATAATTTAAGTATAGAAAAGTATATATATGCAAATTTGATTCCCCCCAATCCCTTCTCAGGAGCCAAGAAATCCATAAGCTCAAACACAAAAAATCTATTAACTCATATTTTATATTTCTCAAATCCTTATATTCCTTCTATGAATATATAAACTATATACTCACAGGAGATTGAGCTGGAAGACATCTTATTGATCATCTGATCCAACTTTCTCATAATACAGATGATAAAATCAAGGCCCAAAGAGGAAAGTAAATTAGATGAGGAGTGGGTAGGTCTCACTTTTTTTCTGGCATCTTGAAAACAAAATCGTCTGCATTTCATGTATGTAAATAGACCTAACCCAGTGATGAGGAAACAGAGGCTACCAAATAAACGTAATTGACGGGAAAGTTGACTGCTGAATGGAGCTTAGTAGCTATGTCTGTATTTACAGAGTCATTCATGTAGGCAATTATTTTATAAGGCTAAAAAATTCAATCTAAGAAATAAAGGGAAAATCATAATTATTTCCCAAAAACCTTTCTCCTGCAATAAAAAAGATCCAATTTAACTGGGTTAAATGGTGAGCATTCCAGCTCTGTTTCACCTCCAGTACACATCACTGTAACTTTATGTCTTATAAAAGTAGAGGTTTGACTTGCCTCACCACTACCAACACCGCCACCACCACCCCTTCAATCCCTCAATCAAAATTCCAAACAGAATTGTAGATGAGTTTTAAACGGCTACTAGTCTATGCCTCTTCTTCAAGAGCTGCTGTACAATGTTCTCTCTCAATCACTCTGTCTTTGTCTCTCTCAAACACACACACACACATTGCTGCTACCACTGCCACCAACACTATTTGGTAAACCATCAGGTTCTACGGAAAAGACATACAACCCATCTATGCTATCCTTCTCATAATAAAGTGTAAGTAACAAATATAATATTAAATATAAGGACCCATTGTGCTGTCCCATATCCTATAACAATATAAGAAATTACATTAGCTAGAGATTTAAAAAATTTATAATTAACATTAAGTGAAGAATTTCAAATATCTGTGCAAGAAAAAACATCTATATTCAGAGTAGAAAGGAGCATGTTTCTTAAGCAAACAACTCAAATATACCACCTATGTCTTGCTTCCATCTCTGTTCCAGGACTACAGAAGCTAATTCTCCCCTAGAGATCACTCACCATCAGGTTTGGGGTCCTAGAAACGAGCGCCCAGCTTTTCTTCCCACAGCTTTCCTTCTGTCCCAGAGTTGCTGGATGACTTGTCAGAAAGGACCCCCTGTTTTTCTCAACATCTCCTGGGTATTGATAGTCCAAGGTGACCCCAACCACCAGCAAGCTGTACGTCTGTGTTTCACCTTTTGCTCTCTCCTGCTCAGAGCCCTTGTGCAATCAGTTAGCCCTGAATGGAGCCATGTGTCCTGTGTTTTATCATCCCATGGTGTAAGGAAATATGTAACACTGTGGTTGTTTGAAAAAGCACTCTCAGGGCTCCCAGACTTGGTGAATGCACTCAGCTGTTCTATTTTCGGTTACTCTCTTTGTTTTCTTCTCAAAAGAGCCTAATTCCGGTCGATGTCTTAGGCATCCGGTCGATGTCTTGGGCATCCTGCCATGGACACCTTGCTCTTCCCCCACACCCTCTCCTCGAATCGCCTACTTTAATTGCAGCCTAAGAGTTCTGCAAGAAGACCGTAAACGTGTGCTGCGATGAAGAGAGGATAAGTGTACTGTCGTGCTCACTGGTCTGCAGCCCTGAGCGTGACACCGGCAACACTTCTGGAATTTGGAGACACGAGCACTCTCTGTGGTCCGGTGATCACAACCACACACACTCTCACCAGCCTCCGTGCACTGAAAACCCTATTTCCTGTAGGCAGACAAGCCCAGGCATTTGCCAAGACTGCTCACGTCCTTCTGGTTTAATTGGAGGTTCTTAGTCTCAGACAAGACCATCAGAAATCAAAGTTTGTACTGCCTGACCTTTATCAGGGAGAAACATTTCTAACCCAAAACAACCAGCTGGCGAAACAAGATTATCAGACTAGCCCCAGCAAAGGAACATGAGGAGAATATTTTTTCTCCAGCAGCATCCTCTGCAGTGAAGAACATCCTTGAATAAGAAAAAATAATGTAAAAGCGAAAAGTGTGGAACAAGAATAAAGTGAAGGAAAAATGGGAATATTTTAATTAAGTGGGGAAAATACTAGAAAGAATATCCTACTACATGATGTATTTAATAAGGTGGGAAAAAGATGAAATGATGTCTTTAAGTTGTGACAGGCAGAGATAGATTGTGAGAAGCAATATCTGATTAAATCATTGGAGTGAATGAGTGAACACATAGGCGTACACATGCACACACACATTGCTGCCCTATTAATTTGATACTTTCCACATTATTTAAAAACAAACTCACCCTGCAGGTCTATAGAGTTTATGAATATTATGGGAAAGTAAAACTAGTCTCTTTCTTATTTCCTTTTAATATGAATTGCCTGATCAAACACATGACTATCACAATGGATAGACCAGGTAGATCAGTGACTTGAAGCTTCAAAGTGACAGCTTATAAAGGGATAATACCAGGATTCTTGCATTGCAAAGAAAAAGAAAAAAAATCTAGAAGCAGTGACTCTGCCCTACCTCCACTCTGCCCTACCACTGCCACTGCTGAAAAGAAGGAAGGAAAGGAGAGACAGAAGGGCGTTTAACCACACTTTACGATTGCTGTGGGGAGGGGAAAAAAAACTCAACAATTTTAGCATAAAGTTATGTCCAAGTGACTGCACTGTTGAAGCTGCCATCAGCAGGAGCTGGTGGGAAAATAACGCCCAGTGGTGCATCTTACCTGAAGAGCAGAGAAGTGCAGGCAGATGTAGGTGAGGCACAGGAGCAGCCCCAGTCCCTGAATTACAGAGGCCACCAGCAATAGCTTGTTCCTCTCGAATCTTGGCCTGGCTGCATTTCCCGCATTCTCTTCCAGGGGCTGGACCCTTTCCATCTTCACAATCTGAGTAGAGGGAAGATGAAGATATGAAAAAGGGGAACCTGGGATAAAACTGATGTTTTCCCCACAAAGGAGGAGGTAAAGACAAAACAAAGCCTATCAATCAGAAAATAGGCAAAGGTCCCAGGACCAGAGATAAAAGGCGATTGAAAGAGCAAAGCGGACTCTTCTCAGTTTTAACGCTGCAACTTTTGCAGGCAGGCGGGGGAACTTCTTTGTGACTAATCTGAATTTCCCCTTTACTTTCTTTCTTTTTTTTTCCTCTGGGCTAACAGGGAGTTGTTTTTGTGGCATTCCAGTTCTGATTTGAGTGACTGTGAAATGACAGTCATAAAAGTATGCTATTTTCTTAACTTATTGCACCAGTAACAAATTGTGGGTCACTTGGTAAAGATAAAAATCATCATCCGTTGATGTAGGAGCTCATATACCCCTTACCCAAGGTGTCTTAAATCATAGAATAGACTTAGGGGAAATGATGGCCCAAGATTCTTATCTGCACTTTACTATGTAACTAAACATTGAACCCCTCTTACAGATTCAGAAAGAAAGCACACCCAGATCATTCTCAAATGAAAAAGACAAAACAAGAAAATAGGACAGTGGGTCATGTAGAAGTAAAGGAGTGAGATCCTCTGGTTGTAGTCTATTGCATGAAAATAAGCTGCCATTGTTAAAGCATTTACTATGTGTCAGGCACTGCGTTAGATGGCCTCGCAATATTTTTCGCCTTTAATCCTTTGAGGCAAATTCAATAGACAATTATATGACTAATTTTCCGCACACCAGAAAAGACGCAGAAGGGTATCCTTTCTCCCTTCCTTCCAGTTTACATCTTTCCCATCCATAATTTTCCCATGAATGAACAAATGAATAGATGGAAATAAACTTTGAAGATTGTTTCTTTTGGGAGGCCAAGGTGGCGGATCACGAGGTCAGGAGTTAGCGCCTGGCCAACGTGGTGAAACTCCATCTCTACTAAAAAAAATACAAAAATTTAGCCAGGCATGGTGGTGCATGCCTGTAATCCCAGCTACTCGGAAGGCTGAGACAGGAGAATCGCTTGAACCCAGGAGGCGGAGGTTACAGTGAGCCAAGATTGCGCCATTGCACTCCAGCCTGGGTGACACAGCAAGACACTGTCTCGAGAAAAAAAAAAAAAAGTTTCTTTCTTTGAGGTCGTGGCTGGCCTCAGAACTTGGAAAGTAAGAGTTATAAATAGACACCAGGTACCCTTTACCACTAAAATAAACAATACAATGAAATAAATGATAAAACTTACTTATATTGTCAAGTTCAAATTGGCAAATATTTATTGAGTACATTGTATGAGCCTGGAACTGTACAGGACAACATAGGGATGCTGGGGAAGGGCTGTTTAAGACAGAATTGTCTCTCTTCTGTGGCCAAGTATGTGTCTCTGAGCTCCCCATAAGGTGCTCGACAGTTACATAAAGAAAGGAGGGAGAAATATTCTGGATATTGACAGTATGAACTGTTATACGCCACTTGGTTTCACAGAAAAAAAAATGGCAGTGAGGCGTATTTACAAGAAAAAGTTTGTGGAAAATGTGAAGTACAATTTATCACTATGATATTTATTAATCTATTAAAATATGAATTAATACCTTCACTACAATATTTATGCCTTGTGTTTGGAGAATATATTGGTCTTCAGAAATTCAAGTTTCATCTAAAAGACAAGGCAACTAAGGCACAATATCATAGACTCCAAGCCAAAACTAGCAATCAAGTTCTATCCAAACGTATTTGTCATAGTCCTGTGACCAAAGCATCTGTTACACATAGGGTATGGAGAAAAAAGTTGGAGGAAAAATCAGTGCGTAAAGCCCAAATCTTGTGTAATAGTTCATTATAATTGAGCCTTAAAATCAGTAACTATTTACTCATCAATTTTCAAAAAATGACTGGGAGTCACAGCAAAAAAAACCTAGAAACTAGAAATAAACTGAAAAAGAAATAGGAAAAACTATTCATGCTGAAAATCACAGATGATATTTTCAAATAACTGTCAAAAAACGAAAAAACAAACATTTACCACGCACCTACTTGTGCCTTAAGCAGCATTTCTTCTCACTGTTAATATCATGGCTCCAAGGAAGAAAAATCTTTGCACAGAGTCATCTATACCCACATTTAGGCCTACGCTTCAATGGCTCTCCTCTCATCTGCCTTGTCCTGTCCTCCTACTACCATATTTTGCCTAGTTGTAATTTTTGTTGATGTTTAAATGATTTTTATACTTGTTTCTTTTTTTAATTGAACACATTTTCACAGCTTCTTCACATTCTTTGTGGAAAGAGATCACACACACACACTTGGGCTGGAAGTTCCAGGCACGACCTTTTGATAATACTGTCTAGGCATTCCAAAGTTCATCACTGGGCTGTTCCAGCATATGAACCAATGAAACCACTATTAGAGTTATCATTGCTGGCCTTTCAGTCTCAGGCAGATCGGCATCTTCAAAACATTTTGCAAAAAACAGTTTAAATGTTTTTAAAGGGGTCAAATGCATTACTGAATCTATCAGAAATTTTTTTGCATTTGTATTTATTTATTTATTTTGGAGACAGAGTCTCGTTCTGTTGCACTGGAGTACAGTAGGGCAATCGTAGCTCACTGTAATCCAGAACTCCTGGGCTTGAGAGATCCTCCCGCCTCAGCCTCCCAAGAAGCTAGGACTATAGATATGCACCACCAGGTCTGGCAAATTTTTTTTTTTTAATTTCTTGTAGAGACAGGGTCTCGCTATGTTGCCCAGGCTGGTCACAAACTCCTAGCCTTGAGCAATCCTCCTGCCTTAGCCTCCCAAAGCACTGGGTTTATAGGCATGAGACATCAAGGCTGGTGGCAATTTTTCTTAAAGTATCTCACAAATATTAAACACATAAACACACCAGAACAAACCAGCCTTAAAGCCACAGGATGGCTTTATTTAATAACCATTAACCTCCTAAATGAACAGCCATTTCAAGACTACAGAAAATATGGAAAAGAAAAGGGCTTTGACCACTTACAAGTTACCTCATGTTCAGAAAGAAGCAAAAACATTTGGGGGTTTTTTGCTTGGAGGGTTTTGTTGTTGTTTGGATTTTTTGGTGTCTGGGTTTTGGTTTTGGGGTTTTTTTGGTGCTAAAAATCTACGTTTTTCATTTATCTCTAAGTCAGATATTCTGTCAATTCAACAAGACTGACCCAAATACTAGAGGAAAAGACACGAACAAAACACATTTTTAGTCCTCCGGGAGGTCACAGATGGGAAAGCAGAATGTCCACAGCCTGGAAAGTGCGGGGTCCTAAGTGTCAGTTCGGGAGAAAAGAGTGTAGGGGACAGGTGCTAATGTCCACTGGAATTAGGACACGAACAGCTTCCTTGCGATGAATCAAGTCAATCTGGGAGACACGAGAAGCAGAGTGAGGGCAGTGGAGCCTGTTTGTGCAGTGTCAGTTCGGGGAACTGCAGCTGAAGAGGAGGATGGTGAAGGAAAGTGGCGACTGGAGAAGAAGCCGAGAAGAAGCTGTCGTAAATGGACTTTTGTTACAAGTTAAGGACTTGGGATTTCATGCTGCAGCCACCAGGAAACATGGAGAGGTCTGGAGCCAACTGTGATGTGATTACATTTTAGAATTTAAAAAAAAAAAATCACTCTGACAGAGGGAAATAGAAATGGCAGGTACTTCAGGAAATAATTCTAGAGGGGCAAAAAGAGAAATGGCAGGGTGGGATCAAGCTGGTCAACGGGGAGACATTTTCAGGGTGTTCTGTGCCACCTGAGGGAATGAATGAGATCTAAAATCCCACCTCTGCAGTCAGGTCTGTAAGCCCTTCATCTTGGCACAGGAGGTTTCCTCCTGTAGGAAGGGACACATTTATCATCCCACAAAGGTGTACTTTGCTTCCCCAGCCCTGAACAAAGGGCTGTACCCATTTAAATGCAGGCTCCTTTTTAAATTTATAAACCCATAGGGGGTGCCTTGTTCTAAAACACACAAAGACAGTGGTATAAGCTAGAAACCTTGAGTTTGCAATGATTCAAGTGTGAAATAAGGTCCTAAACTAAAGCAGGGAGGATACGAGAAGACATTTACAGTGGCTCTTCATTCACCAGACATTGTGAGAGCATACTCAGTGCCAATCTCTGAGCATACACAGGGAGTCATAGATAAGCTCTATGAGCATACACAGAGAGTCACAGATAAGCTGTGCTCTGGGACAAGTGACGTGGGAGGTGACAGAAAAAATGCATTTTCAAATGTCAAAATCTGATGTGCAATCTGCCTTCTCAACCTACTCTGGATCCTAATATCACTGTCCTGATTAATGTTTTTGTACTCCAGCCCCTCGAAATCCAAGAATCAACTTTGAATCCTTTTTGTTCCCAGTCATCAAACTTTGTAGACTAGCCCTGCAATGTAGTTTATACTTTCCTCTCTTTGCCATTCTTACTGCTTCTAATCCAAATTCTTACTACTCCCTTACCTGAGCTCCTGCAGTCAGCTCTCCAAGCATCCTGGCACAGGAGGTTTCTTCCTGCAGGAGCTCCAAGTTTTTCTTCCAAACTTATCTCCCTCTATTTTCTTGTCATTTCTAATATTCACTCTGCCTCAAACACCCTTACCCTCCGCCTCTGACTATCAAAACCCTGCACATTACACACTTCCCCATGGAGGGCTGCCCTGTGAGGTAGTCAGCTTGCCGTGTTCTAGACGTGCTAAACAAAAATCTTGAAGAGATTCTGTTCAGAGAATTCTAGCATTGAGTAGAGGATTTGTAGGATCCATGGTTCCCAAAGCGTAGCTGATCATCTGAATCACTAGGAGAGCTTTTGAATGATTCTGATTCCTAATTCCTTCACTCTAGAAATTCTGATTCCATGGGTGTCTTAGTCTACTTTGTGTTGCTAGAAAGGAATACATGAGGCTGGGTAAACTGTAAGGAAAAAGGGTTTATTTTGGCTCACAATTCTGATGGCTGCAACATTCAAGGTTGGACAGTTGCATCTCGTGAGGGCCTCACGCTTCTCCTACTCATGGTAGAAGGTAAAAGGGAGCTAGAGTGTACAGATAGCACATGGTAAGAGAGAAAGCAAGAGACAAGAGGGAGATGCCAGGCTCTCTTTAACAACCAGCTCTTGCAGGAACTAATAGAGTGAGACCTCACCGCAAAGGGAGGGCATTAATCCATCCATGAGGTACCTGCTTTCATGACCCAAACACTTCCCATTAGGCCCCACTTCCAACACTGGAGCTCAAATTTCAACATAAGGCTTGGAGGGGACAGACATCAAAACCATAGCAGTGGCCAGGCGCGGTGGCTCAAGCCTGTAATCCCAGCACTTTGGGAGGCTGAGGTGGGTGGATCACGAGGTCGAGAGATCGAGACCATCCTGGTCAACATGGTGAAACCCCGTCTCTACTAAAAATACAAAAAATTAGCTGGGCATGGTGGCGCATGCCTGTAATCTCAGCTACTCAGGAGGCTGAGGCAGGAGAATTGCCTGAACCCAGGAGGCGGAGGTTGCGGTGAGCCGAGATCACGCCATTGCACTCCAGCCTGGGTAACAAGAGCGAAACTCGGCCTAAAAAAAAAGAAGAAAAAAGAAAACCATAGCAGTAGGTTTGAAGTGACGTCTTTTGAAGTCATATTTCTAAAAGAGTCCCTAAGAGCCAAACTTGTGAATCTCCCTAAATGACCACTTACGGTCTCTTTCACCATTACTTTCTATGATAGGAAGCCTCACCCGGATTTCCCAGAAGAATGCAGCTGTTATCACCTCTGTGTTGAGAGTATTTATTATGCTCTGTTTCATCTTGTAATTATTTAAATCTATTTCAAGGTTGAGGGAGGAGGTGGGGATAATTAATAGGTACAAAAAAAAAAGAGAAAAAGAAAGAATCAATAGCCCTACTATTTGGTAGCACAATAGGGTGACTATAGTCAATAATAACAGTATATTTTTAAATAACTAGAAGAATATGATTGGATTGTTTGTGACTCAAAGGATGAATCCTTGAGGGGATGGATATCTCATTCTCCATAATAGACTTATTTCACATTGCATGTCTGCATCAAAATATCTCACATACCCCATAAATACATCACATAGTACATCTACTATGTACCCACAAAATTTTTTAATTAATTTAAATAAAAAATAAAAATGAAATTTCAAAAATATACATACATAAATCTATTTCAGTCTCCCCCATGATCCTGCAAGTTCCTGAGTTTAGGAATCCTCTACTGTACTCTCACAGGGCAAAACTGAATTTGCTGCAATAGTGCTGAAACACACTGTTCACAGGACCAGAAATAACGAGAGTCTAAACAGTACTGAAAACGGCACTATTAAATACAGAAGTCTTCTGGTAGCTGGACTTTGATCTTAGAGGTGAAAGATTAGCAAATCTGAGATGTGTACTTTTCATTGAAACCGGATGCACACCATTAGTTCAAATACAAATGTGAACTTGTGTGATGATATTCCATTTGGGTTTCAGACTCATTAGTCTCTCACTTGTCAACCCCTTTTCCTCTGGTGCCAGTTTTCCCTTTCATTCTTCATATTGCTTAGTTTTTTTTTTTTTAAATCTTGACCACTGTCAGTTATTTTAGAGCATGATGACAGATTCTAAAACTCAGCAGCACAAACAGCCACCAAAATTTTTCTCTGTATGGAACTATTCCCATGATGTACCACACCATTACAGAAAGCATGTATTTAGACTGACTTTTGACACACACAAAATTACATTTTAAATTGTGTACTTGAAATATGTGTGCAACGCCAAGAGCATATAAAAATCTATAAGGGGCTGGGCGCAGTGGCTTAAGCCTGTAATCCCAGCACTTTGGGAGGCCGAGGCGGGTGGATCACGAGGTCAAGAGATCGAGACCATCCTGGTCAACATGGTGAAACCCCATCTCTACTAAAAATACGAAAAATTAGCTGGGCATGGTGGCGTGTGCCTGTAATCCCAGCTACTCAGGAGGCTGAGGCAGGAGAATTGCCTGAACCCAGGAGGCGGAGGTTGCGGTGAGCCGAGATCGCGCCATTGTACTCCAGCCTGGGTAACAAGAGCAAAACTCCGTCTCAAAAAAGAAAAAAAAAAATCTATAAGGGTACATTTTCAACTCACATAGGATATAAGCACTTTTCTTTTTTGAAAAAAATCAACTTTATTAAAATATAATTTTGGACAATAAATTGCATTATTTAAAGTGTACAATTAGATAAGCCTTCACAATTGTACACATTCAGGAAACCACCAACACAATTAAGATAAAGAAACTTAATTCTTCTTCAAAAGATAACTTTCTTTAAATAGAAATCATTCCAAAAGCAAATTTATGCTGAATACATGAGACACTAATCCCCTCATTTTTGCAAAATAAACTTAATGGAGTATAAATTAGAATTAATTAGCATAAACCTATGTTTCTCAGTTGAGGGTAGATTTGCCCCCTGGGGATCATTTGAAAATATCTAGAGACGTTTTTGTTTATCTGGATTGGGGGCAGGGTGCCACTAGTATGGATAGAGGCTGGAGATGTTAATAAACATTCCACTTGGGATAGCTCACCACCATCAACAACAAAGAACTATCAGCCTAAAATGTCAAGAGTGCTGAGGTTGAAAAACCTTGATGTAGATACATCCATCCGCATAACTGATTAGGAATGAGGCGGTGCAATATTCACTCTGAGTTTTTGCATATACTTATTGTAGTCTCTGAAACATCTCCCCATTCCTCAGTAACCACCCTATGAGGAGGGTACTATTTTTCCTCCCCATTTTACAGTTGAGACAAACTGAGGCTTAGAGAGATGAACTGACTTGGCCGAGGTCACACACTGTACACGGCAGAGCTGGTATCTGAATCCAGCTTTGTTTACTCTGGAACCTGTTCTTAAACTGTGTGTGACATTAATCTTTGATCTTTTTAAATAAATATAAGTACTGCGTCCAGCCTGGACGCCCAGTAAACAATCTAAGCAGATATTAATAGGCAAAATACACACAGCTACTAATCCAATAAGAAAAAAAAAACTTTCATGTCAATTCAATCAAGGGTGTTCAATCTTTTGGCTTCTCTGGACAACATTGGAAGAAGAATTGTCTTGGGCCACACATAAAATACACTAACACTATCGATACCTAATGAGCTAAAAAAAGACTTGCAAAGACATCTCATAGTGTTGTAAGAAAGTTTATGAATTTTTGTTGGACTGCACTGAAAGCCATCCTAGGCCACTGCTTGGGCAAACTTAAATTAGATCCTTGCTTTTCAGATCATTGGTGAATGGGAATAGATCTTCATTTAGTGTGTACTTTCTCTGTGTCAGGCACGAAAGCTTTCTTTCATTCAGTCCTCCTGGGAACACTCTGCCTGGTTATTACTAACCACATCTCTAACACAAGGAACCAGAATCTCAGGGTAACCTAACCACAACAGCACTGGGATTTAAACCAAGACCATCTGGGTTTGCCTATCTGCTTAACTGTACCAAACCACTCAATAGCTAGTGTGATGGCCTGAATGTTTGTGTTCCTGCAACCTCCACCCCAAATTGATGTGTTGAAGCCCTACCTCCAATATGATTGTATTTTAAGATGGGGCCTTTGGAAATAATTAAGTCATGAGGGCAGGGCCTTGGTCTGATGGAATTTGGGGACTTTATAAGAAGAGACACCAGACAGCTTGAGCCATCTCTTTCTCCACCAAGTGAGGACACAGCAGGAAGGTGGCCATCTGCAAGCCAAAAAAAGAGCCCTCACCAGAGCTCAGCCATGCTGGCACCCTGACCCAGAGTTCCATCCTCCAGAACTGTGAGAATCTATAAATTGTTGTTTAAGCACCCAGATTATGGTAATGTGTTATGGCAACCCAAGAAGACTAAGACAGCTGGAAATTATAAACATTGTACCAAAAGAACCTTGTTTCTTGAAGTTTCTCTACCTTCTTGTGTGACAAGAATTTTATCCTGTTATCTTCGGTGTCCTTATAAGAATGTCTTTTCTTAAATATCTTTCCTATTTTGGAACTAGAATAAATAATCTACATAATAGGCCAGGCAGCATGTCTAGACAGAGTAGACCCTAAGCAAATATTATGGTGTTGCTTTAAACAAATAAACAAACAAACAAAAACCTGTAAGGCTTTCCAGTGTTTATTCTTTCCCTAGCATACGTTGCATTAAACCTCTTAAAGCTTTCATCAGGTCCAATCCGCCATCAATATCCTTATCCCAATCATAGGATGAGACACTGAACCTCCATAAGCTCTAGTTTTAAAACTGCCTCAAATCCCCTATGGCATTTACCTCTTGGGGTTACTAGAGGGTTTACATGGTACAATGTTTACTCCATTAGCACTGTCTTACAAATAAAGGTGCACAATAATTGCATTAAGAGTGGTCTGTGGTCTGTGTCCACAAATGGCAACATCCGTGTCACTCAGGAGCTTGTTAGAAAAGCAGAATCCCAGGCCCCACCCTAAACCTATCAAATCAAAATCCGTATTTTAAAAATATTTGCATCCACATGAAATTTGAAAAGCTCTTAAGTCATTAACAGAAAGAGAAAGAGAGAGTTGATGAAGACTTAGAAGGCTAAGAGCAGATCCCTGACACAACAGTAGAAATTGCCTTTCAGAACAATTTGTTTTAAGATGTAAGATGTTGTTTGGAAGAAACAAACAACATCTTACACGTTAAAACATACATGAGTTCTGGCTAATCCCCAACTCCACCCTAGGCGTCAGCAGGGTAGGAATCCCCTTACTCCGGCATCTGCCTTCATCTATGCACCCAATTCATCTTCTTACTTCCCTTCTTTTCTCCAGCCCAGGGGATCTTTATATCAACAGTGGCCAGAAAGCTTTCCACTTACTCATCAAACATGTTCTGCTCCTCCTTACGACTAAGCTTTTGAAACTCAGGAGTTTCAAAAGCTTCAAAAAGTTTTAAAAACTCAGGAGAATCTTTTTTCTGCTCTGTGCTACCACATTCCTTCCCCCAAAGATAATGAACATAGACAAGCTAACTAAATGGGACTAGGAAATAAAAGGAAATAGCCAGGAAAAAAAAAATAATTATTTAGTGTCCTACCACATAAAGAACCACATGAGGTGATTCCTTATGATCAGAGACTGAGGAAGGATGGAGAGAAGTACAGCAAGGAGCCATGATTTTTTTCTCTTTCTCTTTTTGAAGGTAGTATTCCCTATCTCCACACTCATTACCACTGCATACAGTTTGTTGGCTCCTTTGTGCCTCCTTAAGCTGTGCTCAGAAGTCTTTGGGGTATGTCCTTTCTGCAGATAACACACACACACACACACACACACACACACACACACACACACACACACCCCTCTGCAGCTTTATATAGATTGGCTCAGGAATTCCTGTAGACCTTTTCTGCCTACTATCTGTCATGTTCCTTGGTGATTTCTGCTGTTCTTACCTTTATTGGCTCAAACTCACCCTGGTTATATTTGGAAGTGATCTCTACTTTCTGCTTCATCACTGACCCAGAAGTCCCAAAGGATGTCCTTATAGGAATTGCCCAAGCTCCAGGTCCCAAAAATCTCTCTCCCCAGGATTCAACCCTATTTCTAACGACACCACCTCCCATCTGCTCCAGAGTCAGTTTGGGGAAGAGCAATTATGCTCTTAGCACAGACCATCGTCTGCCCTGTGTCAGGGTTATGCATGTATGTGCTTGTCTGCCCTAGGTGGAGAAACTCCAAGCCCAATTCATCATCATAGTCCCCTGCTTTTTCCAGCACCATTCCATAGCTATGCTCAATACATGAAGAGAATTAGACTGGATAGTGGGTGAAGCTTTATTCAGAGTTTCCATCCTTCTTTTCTTCTGCCCCTCCAGCTCCCCACTGTTCTCTGATCCTACCTTGATCTTATTCTTGACACTCTGGGCAAAAGTCAGATCTGTATGCAAGTAAAAGCATTACTATTTCTAATTAAGCAAGTTATTTAGTTTCCTATCCTTCATTTAGTCATCTATAAATGACAGATAAATAAATATGGGTAGAAGGCACACACACAAAGAAACCGTGTCTGAAACATATTAGCATTCAATAATTGTTAGTTATCATTATTGTAGCTTAAAATTGACCATGATGAGAGTATTCATACCATGGAAGTTGGTAAACATAAATTTTTTCAGAGAGCTGCTTTATCAGCAAATGACTAGGCTAGGGCCACATGTCTAAATGATAATATCTTGGATTGATTGTGGTAAATAAAACACTATTAAAATTAATTTATCTGTTTCTTTTTACTTTTTTGATATGACTGCTATAAAAAAAATTTCTGAGACAGGGTCTCATTCTGTTGCCCAGGCTGGAGTGGTGTCATCACGGCTCACTGCAGCCTTGAACTCCTGAGCTTAAACATCCTCCTGAGTAGCTGGGACACAGGAACATGCCACCATGTACAGCTAATTTTTTTTATTCTTTGTCGGGACTGGGTCTCCCTATGTTACCCAGGCTGATCTTGAACCCCTGACCTCAAGCAATCCTCCCACCTCAGTCTGCCAAAGTATTGGGATTATAAGCGTGAACCACCACTCCCAGCCGAAATTTTTTATTTGCCTTGTGATATTTGTATTGGACAGTGCTGGACTAGATAGACCGTAACATGGTATGATAATGTTGTCACACCCCTCAGTGCAGTTCCCCAGGGATTTCTGGGAATCCCAGGGAGAGCTCACGTGCTCCACAAATTGGTCCAGGCTGATATTTGTCACCTCTGTCAGCTGTTCTCTCTCTGAACTGTTGTTCTTCCTGAATCTTCAGGTCCCTCCCGTGATCTAATCACTTTGATATTCCAGACTGACCTCTCTATTTGCTTGTTCCTATGTGCTGTGAGTTAGATCCCCTCCACAGTTACTAGAAATGACTACTTTCAGCACCCAAGAACTCAGTACACCATTTCAAGGGCCACCGCCCACTTCCTCACAACTTCCAGACGGCAGTGGGAAAGCCAAATCAGTGCTTCCCGATGAAAAAAAAATCCCAAGGCTTCTTATACTCAGAAGCCCCCTCTCCTTTTACACTCTCTTTTCAGTTTCTATGACCCAACGTTCTATCCCTGCCCCAGATACGAGGGACAAATTCCCCTAAAATTGAAAAGAAAAACCATTCCCCACCTTTAACCCTTACATTACACTGAAGCTCCTCTATAATGTGTAAAATGTGGGATTCGGTTATTGCCAATTTAGCAAATATACATAAATTATTTCTCATTGGTCTCTTAGTTACTGCTTAGAAAAATAAAAGTTTCTTCATTTTCTTTTATTACTTGTGTAGGAGAATTGGTTAATAGTAAAAACTTATAAAAGCCATAAGAAACATAAAACGTATGTGATAGATTACATACTAAACTGAGAAAGTCCCAACTATCACAAAGTTGGCCCTTTCTAACCTCCTCACACCTTCCCATTTTCACCGAAAGAACTTTAGCTGCATCATTTCACTTGGGTTGGGCAGAGGATGGGAGCCAACTGCCAACTGTATTATATTAAAATTCCTTATCACTGCATAAGGGTGATTATCTCAGGGTTTTTATTGACTTAAATATAATCCTTAAGAAACTAGTAAGAAATACTTGCTTGTAGACCATTTCACAACACCTGGGTTTCCCCAGAAATTTGTGGCTATTTACCTTTAAAGATCATCTGTTTTATTGGCATGAATGTGGTTAAAAAAAAAAAAGGTTGGAGGGACACTTTTACAATGCTAGTGAAATGTAAACTAGTACAACCATTATAGAAAACAGTGTGGAGATTCTTTAAAGAACTAAAAGCAGAACTACTATATGATCCAGCAATCTCACTACTGGGTATCTACCCACAGAAAAAGAAGTCATTATATGAAAAAGATACTTGCACACACATGTTTACAACAGTACAATTCACAATTACAAAAATATGGAACCAGCCCAAATGCCCATCAATCAACAAGTGGATAAAGAAATTATATATCTATATATATATATACACACACACACCCCATATATATATATATATATATATATATATACACACACACACACACACACATATATATATCACACCATATATATCACACCAAATACACACATATATATCACACCAAATACACACATATATATCACACCAAATATACACACATACACATATATATATACATCAAATACACACATAAATATGTCACATCAAATACACACACACACACACTATATGTATGTATGTATATATATATATGTAAATTGGCTCCCATCCTCTGCCCAATCCTGTATTATATATATATATATATATATACACACACACACACACACACACACACACACACCCCATGGAATACTACTTAGCAATAAAAAGGAATGAAACAATGGCATTTGCAGTAACCTGAATAGAATTAGAGACCATTATTCTAAGTGAAGCAACTCAGGAATGGGAAACCAAACGTTGTATGTTTTCACTAATAAGTGGGAGCTAAGCTTTGAGGATGCAACCACGTAAGAATGATACAATGGACTTGGGGACTCAGGGGAAATGGTGGGAGGGGCTGAGGGATAAAAGATGAAACATTGGGTACAGTGTACACTGCTTGGGTGATGGATGCACCCAAGTCTCAGAAATTGCCACTAAAAAACTTATCCAAGTCGCCAAACACCATCTGTTCCCCAAAAACCTATTGAAATAAAAAAAATGTTAAAGATTTAAAAAATAATAAAGATCATCTGTTCACCTTCCCAAAACAAAGGGATTTCATTCAAAGTGGTTGTTTGCAGTAGAAACCCAGCAACCTTCAAATATTTGTTCTCTTGGGGAAAAAAAAGATTTTTTTTTTAAAAAAGCAAAATTTCTTCTGCTACTCTAAGCCCCCAGATAAAACTGAATTGGATCTCAGGACTCAGATCATCTCTCTTAGCAAAAACTCTAGGAGGAGTTAAAAGATAAAGGAATTTATCCTGTTTTAAACATAGGTAGGTACTGCACACAAGCTTTGAATTTGGCTTACTTTGCTCATTTATACATTTTTCATTGCTAAAAGCTCTTGATTTAGTTCCTACTAAAGAGCAGATACAGTACCCACGCTCTTGGAGTTTATATTCCTGTTGGAGAAAACAGACAATAAATGTGCACGCCGATAAATTAATATCCTTAGTGTTATGGACTGAATATTTATGTCCCCCCAGAATTCATATGTGGAAGCCTTAGTCCCCAATGTGATATTTGGAACCTTTGGTATGTAACTAGGTCATGAGGGTGGAGCTCCCATGAAATTAGTGCCCTTATCAGAAAAGACACAAGAAAGGTGATCTCTCTGCCATTGTGAGGATGCAGCAAGAAGGCCGTCATCTACAAATCGACTAGGGTCCTTATCAGACACTGAATCTTCTGGCACCTTGATCTTGGACTTCCTAGTTCTCTAGAACTATGAAAAAATAAATGTTTAAGCCACCCAATCTATAGGATTCTGTTATAGTCACCTGAACTGACAAAGACAATTAAGAAGTGATTAAATGCTGTGACCCAAATACTCACACTCACACAAAAAATCAACCCAAAACCCACAGAGCAATTACAAAGACAGTGACAAGAAAGGGCATCACTTTGATTGTACCATCAAAGGCCTCTCTGAGGAGATGATAGTGAAGCCAAGCCTTCACGTGGGTCAGCCAGGGAAAGAGCTAGGGGAAGAACGTTCGAGGCAGTAGGACTGGTACTGGTAAGTCTGAGAGCCCTACAACAAAAACAACTTTGTCACGCTTGAACAAAACAAAGTGGCTACAGCCGAATAAAGCAGGTGTGAAGGGCAAGTGAGTGACAGGCCATAGCATTAACAAGCAGGCAGGGGCTAGACTGAATGGAGCCTTTGGATCATAAATTTTATGGAAAGCCATTGGAAGGTTTCAATTAGTGGAGTGATTTCAGATTCGTGTATTTTTTTTAATTTTTATTTTTTGAGATGGAGTCATGCTCTGTCACCCAGGCTGAAGTGCAGTGACACAATCTTAGCTCACTATAACCTCCACCTCCTGGGTTCAAGCAATTCTCCTGCCTCAGCCTCCCGAGCAGTTGGGACTATAGGCACACACCACCATGCCCGGCTAATTTTTTGTATTTTTAGTAGAGATGGGGTTTCACCATATTGGCCAGGCTGGTCTCGAACTCCTGACCTCGTGATCAGCACTCGGCCTCCCAAAGTGCTTGGATTACAGGCATGAGCCACCATGCCAGCCATGTTTTTAAAAGCCAGTTGGTTTTGTGTGGCAAAACAGACCACAATGGAACAGGATTTAAAGCAAAGAGATAAGACTGTCAGATAAGATGTAAAGTGGCCCAGGTAAGATGTAAAGTGCCTTGACTTCTAAGCCATGGCAAAAGAGAGGGTGACAAATTATCAGATCTGAGATATACTTTGGAGGCAGAGCAGTAAGACTTACTGGATTAGATATGGTAAGTAACAGAAATCAAGGCATCAACAATAACTGGGAGGTCACTGGGCTGAGTAACTGTGTGGTGGCACCATTGACTGAGATTAAGGGGAAGAACAAAGAGGAGCAGATAGGGAGAGACACTTTATAAATGAAGAGCTCAGTGTTGCCCAGCTCCTCATATAAGCACCTCAATAATTATCCAAGAGTCACTTGCTTTTACTCATGTTATAGACAAGGAAAACTGAAGCACAGAGAGGTTATGCAATTTGGCCAAGGTTATGCACTTGACTAACTCATTATATGTGATATTTTTCTTTACACAGTAGCATAGAGGTTAAGGTTGCTGAATCCTAATCCTAGGACCACTATTTACTAGTTGTACGACCCTTGGGCAAGTCACTTAACTTCTCTAAACCTTGATTTTTCTCTCTTAAAGTTGGAAGTTTTCTTGTCAAGTCTTTATGTAAGGGTTAAGTGAGGCAAAACAGGCAACGTGCATGGCATAGAATATAATAGATGTTCAATAAACATTAGCTATTATTATAGTTAGTCATCTCCAAAGCTATAGTAGCCTTATAATCCTGGATTTACTCCAACTAAAAGAACCCATCAAGGAGGTATATTTTCTCCCTCCAGTAGGCCACCAGTGTATGGTCCTTGTCTTACTTCTAGTTGTTTTGACTACAGATCAGAATGAAAACCTTGATCTCCTATGATGGGTACTCTCCCATGGGTGGGTGGGTAGGAAGTGCTAAATGAAACCTAAAATAAAGCCTGACTAAGTAAAGGAAACATACAAGGCAAAAGACAAGATATGAAAACTTCACCAAAAGGGTCAGAAATGACCAAAGGGAAAAAGTCCCAACCTTAATCAGGGAAAGTTAGTTGCATCAGTAAAGAAAAATAACCACACACGATACCATCAGACAACTGAGGTCTTGATACTGGAAGGCCAAAGGTTGGGAGTATTCAAGAGCACTTTCCCCAGACTGACCTCAGAGGAAGGATTGGTTTAAAATTAGCAAGATTTAAAGGTTTTAGGGCCTACAAAATTCTTTCCCTGAGCCCACATAGGTACAGCAGCCTCTTCCATCAAGCAAAGTGCATCCTAACATATCAATGTCTTTGGTGATATGGTTCCTCCCCTGTCATAGTACATACTTTGGCAAGAGTGAATTACAATGAAAAACCAATGCCTACTAAGGTTGAAAGGAGGGTGATCCTTCTGAAAAGTCACCAAAGTGGTGACTTTTGAATAGCTGTTAAAAGTAAAATGAAATCTGATTATTAAAACTAGCACAAAAATCTATCAGAGGAAGTGGGGTAAAAAGCAAGACCACGGTGAGACATGTAGAAATTAATCATCAAATTGTAGTGCCTCTTTTCAGTAATGTAGGGCCACTCCTACCCCAAACCAAGGCCCATCCCCCACAAAGTTTTCTCCATTTCAAGTCTGGCTATATCTCTGGGTGGAGTCTCTGGTTTCTGCAGTCTGGGGAGACAGTCTAATGTCATGGTTAAGAGCAAGAGCTTTGGAGACAGCCTGCCTGAGTCTAAATCCCAGCTTGCCTCAAGCCTTTCAGCCATAATGGAAGAATTATGGAAGTAACTGAGCAAATTATCTAACTTTCTGAAGCCTTGTTTTTCTTATTAATAAATGTGGGAAAGAGTGTAATGACTGTGTCTAGCACCTCAGTTGACAGGGTTGCTGTGAGATTGTGAGATAATGCATGTAAAGTACCTGGCATGCAGCTTTAAACAAACGTTTACACTTGTTGTATTATTACCTAGAGTTTCATTCTGGCTGGACCAGGGTTTCTTTCTTGGTGGGAATGAACATTTCTTTAAAACTCTCAGTTACACAACTTTGCTCCATTTCAATTCATTTCTATTGCTTACCACCATTCTAGAAAAGAATATTTATTGAGTACCTAAGTCCCCCGCCGCCAAAAAAAATAAGCTAAAGAAAATAGTGAGGAAACCATTGCATAAAGTCCCAAGAATAAAAATAGAGAGAAAAGACAATCAGTTAAAGGTGGATTTCAGAAGTTCACTGGAAGAGATACATCAGTGAAGATGGCCAGGAAAGACCAACCCTAGTTCTATTCAAATGTCTATGAAGGTTAGGATAACTTTTAGTATGTCATAAAGAGTTGGAACTTTTCCTTGTGTGTGACTTTGTTGCCCTGTCTTCTTTTTCCTAGACATATCTTAGAAACCTAACAACCAGAAAAAGACTGTATTGTGTTGTACAATACAAACAAGTAGGAAAGCAGGTGGGGGAAACTCTCTTATGTCTGTGTTTTGTTCCAGCAAGAGCTCCAGACAAAGGAGAGAAACCCCAGGGGAAAGAATGGGTGGTGGCTGAAAGCAGAAAGTGGGACAGTTCACCCAGGGGACCCCCAGATGATGAAGAAGACATACATGAGGGGGTTGCCTGGGGGATGCCTGTCAACTCAGCAGTAACTCTGCAAAGACATGCTCTAGCACAAAGCCCCCAGGTGATTTCCTCCTCAGAAAAGGCAGCCTAGGATCACACCAGATCACTAGAGAGTAAAAGGCCCTGAGTAGCACTAGGGTAATTTATTGTCCAAACCTAGGACATTGTCAGAGAGAAAGAGAAGATCATAACAAAACTGTGCCAACAGGTTTCACCAGAACTATCCAGACATCCTAGTAAGTGTCCATTGCCCTACTTCATGCACAAACACACAACTAGAAGACTAGATGTGTGCTCAGCAATTTAGAAATAAACAAGGGTGGATAAGTGATGAGGAAGGAAACATTTTCCAAAAGCACTAACTGGTATACCAGCCCTGTGTGGAACACTGTATATTCATGATCTAATTTAATCCCTGCAGAGTGGGAATTAGAAGGGAAGTGAGGCAGCTGTTGCAGCTGGAATGTGAACACTCACAACTGTCTGAAACTAAAACACTTCACTCTTTTATGCCTTATGCTACCATCCTGGTCCCAGCACTCATCCCCTCACTGGTAGGCCATAATCATGGCAGCTGCTCTTACTGACTGCATGTGGTCACTTATTTAACTGTCAGAAATGTCCAAGGCAATAAGCAAAATCAGGTTCAGAGAGGTTAAGTAACTTATCTGAGGTTAGACACTAGTAAGCAGTGGTTAGACACTGAGTAAGACAGTCAGGTCTGTCTGGCTACACAGCCAGTGCTCCCACTCCCTAAGCTATAGTGAAGAGTAATGCAATTAAACTGGGTGCATGGGAGTAGGTTTGCAATGCTATGCAGCATGAGCAGATGAAGAGAGAGCATGGCTACAGAATCACACTTTCTACCCAAACCTTAGCTCCAGCCAAGCCTGTTCTCCCTGCCACCTAAACCCTCTGTCCACCACGTTTCTTGCCACACCTTTGCAATTAATTGACCACACTGTTCTCCCATCTGACAATCACCTCTGTGAATCCCTTCCTTTCTGCAAATCTGAAAACTAGTCCCTCTCATGGTTTGGCTTTATTTCTGCCACAGTGTTCTTTTATTAGTGCAGTTCTCTTTCCTGCTTGTCCTGGCTATAATTTTTCTTTGCATAGAGACTCTAACCAACTTTTCAGAACTGTGTCTCATACTCCCCTTGTTATCCACAGCAACCAGGAAGTGAAGGTTATGTGGTAAGAGGTTGGTTAAATACTACCGGATTCGTTTGAACGTTTACAGAGGACCTTCTCCAGGCACCCTAACACTAAAAGAGGAATTACCCAGGAGAAAGGGAAGTCACACTTTCTCACTTAAACTCATCTTCTCTACATCTTTCCTGACTTCTAAACATCACCAATTCTCAATTTTCATAGGTTATAAGTGGAATGGAAAAATCATTGAAAATGAAAAATCATAAATAATCCACAAATTTTCATTTTATCATTAACTTCCTTCTCCTCATTTGGGAATAAGCTTTTTAAATGACCCCTTTCTCTACACATGGGCATGCTTGGCTTTGCCCTTGGGCCAGAATTTTTTGCAATGCACCGAAATGTACTAAACACTATCTTCCATAAGAAAAGGGACTGAAGTGTTTCTCTTGACCAACACTATTTTCAGTACCAGGCATATGTAGATGTTTTAAGTATTCTCTGAATGAATGAGGCCCAAATAAATGACTAATGACTGTTTCAGCAAATGCTAGGTTAGACAGATAATGCTGAGGACTAGCTTCCCTTAATAATTCTTGGATGCCATCTAAGGCCCCAGAACTTAGGTGCAACCAGAGTAAAATTAGGAACCACGAATTGAAATTAAATTGCTCTATCTCAGACCAAAATACATAATGGTCAAAAATAGAAATAGAAAGACAAAAATTAGGTTGGTTAAAATTCTTGAACTCAAAGATTGCGGATGGAGAATCATACCATCTATGGATACCGAGGAGAAATAAGAATTTTTCTAATCATCCTACTAGAAAATATAAAAATAAAAAGGGTTATTAAGCACATCATAATCTAGTAAAATCTCACTGTGTTTGATTCATTTTTAAAAATAAAGTTATTTTACCTGAATTTATGAGATGTGTGTATTGATATGTGTGATCTCTTTTAAAGAATGAATCAGGTATTGATTTGGGTAGGCATAATTTATCAGACCTAATTAAATGTACATCATTCTTTTCATGTTTTTTCCAGACTATGATCACACAATTTTTGCATAAGTGTTCATGAAACAGATTATCAGCTTTTGCCCAAAATCCATTCTCCCCTTATTCTTAGGCCCTTTGTTACCCAGCTAGAGACATTTCCCAGATTTACTAGCAGTTGGGCGTGGTCATGTGATTTATATCTCTCCAGTGGAATGTGGGGGGAAGTGATGTATACACACCTTCTATCTTAACTTGTTTAAAAGGAAATTGCTTGCCCTGGACTTTCTCTTTTTTCCTTTTTTTTGTACTAAAACATGGATATGCCATATGATTCAGCTCTGACTATGCAAATAAGCATCACTTCTTAAGAGAAGGAAGAAATTTAGGGAATCTGGACCCATGATTGATCTTAAAAAGCTAGATGGTTACATGAGATACAAACTTCTTTCATCTTTAAATTATGGTAGTTGGGTGTCACTTTTTCAGCTCCTTAGCTTTTTCCATAATTAATACAGTTAGAGAGACAATAAGATTCATCAGTTTTCTCAAGGGCTTTCTTAATGTTTCAAAATCATTCTCCTTTGAACTGTCTAGTCGTGTTATCCTCTCAGTTGATTCACTCTTCTTCAGCTGTTAACCGATCTGACTCTGCCAAATACTCCTTTTTCAAAAGCTTTAAGTGCAATTTAAGTATTTCTCTAATTGTACTTTCACTAAATTTTTGCTATCTTGACTCTGTTACAAGATTTGCAGTTTTACTTAGTACTCAATTTACTTTGCATTCCAATACTTACAATCATGGATGTAGAAAAAAATGGGGAGGGATGCTTACAAGAAGACTAATTTTAGTATTAACTAGTTCATTAATGAATATTTTATATGTGAGAACCTTTGCTTCCCTTTATGACCTAACTGCAAGGACTTGGATAATACAACTTAAGTGCCCATCATACTTGAGAAGAATTCAAGAGGTGTTCAAGAAAGGGAGAGCTCGTTATATCTATTCTTTTAGTGGCACGCCTAATTTTTTTTTATAGACATACTTAACAAGCTCTAAATTTCATAAATATTTTTACCCTTCTCTCAAACACTATAAAGACCTTAAAATATTTAAATCTAATTAATGCCACTCCCTGAACTTGAATATTATAGCTGCATAGTATTTTGGTTCTATCTTGTTTTGATTTTTTCCACCAATTGAGCATTGTAACTGTGGTTGTTACTTTATATCATCAGTGTTTACTTATATTTGATTACATATTTGATCACCATTTCTTCTTGCATCTCAGTCTTTACATTCATCCTCAAATCCCAAAGAAGACTGGTCTAGTTATAAATTGTCAGAATGAATTTTTCTTCTTTCCCTCAATACCAAGGTAAAGCCAAATGAGTTTCGTTGCTTTCCAATTCTACCGGACAGATTTGTTTTTGTTTAATCTTAAACTGAGGACACAGCTCTCTGGTGTCCCAGTTTTATTTGTGGGTCTCTTATTAGATCCACCTTAGACAAACCTTAGGCTTATCCCTTGTCTTCTAAGCCCTGTCCATCCAACAGAACAAAATTTCAAGGTTATCAACGTTTGTCAGATACTCTTAGGTAGAATCTTCTTTGATGCTCATTTGCCTTTGAGATGCCCACTTTCACTTCATTTTTAACCTCTGTGGATGTCTTCCTCTCTTGCTGACATAATGATGGAATTTGAAAAATATTTTTCGTATTCTATCCATTTATTTTGGTTACTTTCGATAAGAGGAAAACCACCAATACCTAACCTCCCTGTCACTGGAACTGGTAATCTGTAATTTCTTGTTTGAAATTATTGATATTTTCCTAAATAAGGAACCTGCCACAGTGTAATAAGAATAATAATAGCTGATTTTAGCCAATAATAATAATAGTTAATATGAACATTATGCTGGGTACTGTGAAATGTATTTTGCTTATGTAAAGTCATCTAATCCTTACAATACCACTGCAAAGTCAAACCCAGATCATCTGACTCTAGAGCCCATGTTATCAACTACTACACATTCTGTCTACAGGGACATGAACAGCATAAAAGCTTCAATCCCGTATGTATAGGAGGAAAATTATGCAAATTTTTCCCAATTTAATGCAACCAGTGAAAACTCCACAGACAGGCCAGGAATTGCCTTTCCGATATGAGGAGTGAGTCACACACAACTTTATGATGGACTCTGTGCTTGTCTGAGATACACCAGCTGCACAGATGGGGTTACATATACAACCTCAAGCCAGAATGGTGATCAGGTTTTATTATCTATGTCATGTCGTTAATGCAGAGGTGCCTATATAGGACCCAGCTTTGAAAAGGACACAGAGGCTGCCTCTGAGCCCAGTGAGAAAGAGGGTTATAACTGATTGTCAGTACCTGCCATGGAGTAAGATGCAGAAGTGCCATCTTTGGGATATTCCTGACCTAAAGATGTGGAGCAGGGCAAACCCCAGTCCTTGAGCTGGATCTTCCTGTCACCTACCCTGGCCAACTGAGCCAACCCTCCCCAGCCCACTAAGTTCTGCCTGAGATCTCCCTTCCTTGTCCTACTTACAGTAAATGAAAGACATACACAAATGGGTCTAAAATAATTCTCCAGAGTTCCTCCCTTTGGGCTGCATTTCTTCTGACTTTCATACAGCTCTGCATATAAACTGACTCATGTCTTCAGAACTGAGAAGAAACTAGGGTCAGTAAAATAAAAAATGAACTTAGAGGATATGACAGAAAGTCTGTTCTAAGTGGAAGCTGTCTTAAGTTTTCTGTGCTTTCTAAATCCTGGGAAGTATTTTGAGTACGGTGGCAGCAAACGTAAGTTCTGAAATCAGTCTGCTGGGGTTTCAATCTTAGTTTTATAATGCACAAGCTATTTGACTTTGGGCAAGTTACTTCATCTTTCTAAGCCTACGTTCCATCACCTATAAGATGGAAATATAATTTTACCTGTATTATAAAGTTGTTTGTAGACCAGCAATTCCCAAACTTTTTTTTAAATCTCAGAACCTCTTTATATGCTTTAAAATTATTGAGAACTTTTAAGAGCTTTTATTTATGTGTGTTGTATCTATTGCTATTTACCACAGCAAAAATTATAACAGAATTTTTAAAATACTTATTTAAAAAATAAATTTTATTACAAGTTAATGTAATAATTTTTTCACGAAAAATAACTATTTTCTAAAAATTTGATAAGTAGAGTTTTGCACTTGGATTTTAAAAAAACATCTAGCTTAATAAAAGACACCTGTATTCCCATGTCTGCTGCAATCAATCTGTTCTGACATTCTGTTTTGACTTATGTGTATGAAAAAAATACTATGATTGACTACAAATGTGTAATTAGAAAAGAGGGAAGTACTCTAATATCCTTTTCAGATAGTTTGGATATTATCATTTAATTATACACTAAAACTCAACAAGTAGTTTCTTTTTTTTTTTTTTTTTTTTTTGAGACGGAGTTTCGCTCTTGTTACCCAGGCTGCAGTGCAATGGCGCGATCTCGGCTCACCGCAATCTCCGCTTCCTGGGTTCAGGCAATTCTCCTGCCTCAGCCTCCTGTAGCTGGGATTACAGGCACGCGCCACCATGCCCAGCTAATTTTTTGTATTTTTAGTAGAGACGGGTTTTCACCATGTTGACCAGGATGGTCTCGATCTCTTGACCTCGTGATCCACCCGCCTCGGCCTCCCAAAGTGCTGGGACCACAGGCTTGAGCCACCGCGCCCGGCCAACAAGTAGTTTCTTAAAGGTTAGTTGCCAGATAGAATCTAAAACCATGTCAATGAACTTACGATACTATCACATTAAGATCTATTAAATATCTTGCATTTTGAAAAAATCTTTTACCCGTGCATAAATTTATAGCATAATACATTGGTCATTTTTAAAATATCGGTTCACTGAGTTATCCAGATCTTGCAAACATGGACCCATTGCATCATACAATACCAAAAATAATAAAAATAATCACATGGTCAAAGCAAAGTTAAAGGGGGTAAGCAGACTTCCATCTAGTTCCACCTTTTCACAGAGTAGAATTTCCCTAAGAATGTGGTTGCAGAGAAAAACCAGGGCCATCAATGCAATATACTATAAGTTATACCTAAGATCTCATCCATCTCTAATAAAAATTACAGTATATTTTAGATTGAAAGGATTACCCATGTGGTTTCCAAAAATATTAAGACTGCTTATTTCTGTGATTTTTTTCAACTTCACTTGCACCAATAAAACGAAAGCAAGAGGAACAAAGAGAGGCAAAGAGAAAATTATGAAAATGAAAAGGAAGAATGCCATGAGGGATGTGAAAAAGAAAGAGGTGGGGAGGAAGGTGGGAAGAGAGATGTGAGAAAGAATGGATGAGTAAGAAAATGAGAAAGGGACATTAGAGGGAAAGGAAAAGAAGAAAGGGAGAAAATGAATGACTGTGTTTGTTCTTGGAGAGCCCCATCAAAATATAACCTGGACCAGCAAGTTATTAGAAGCCCATTAGACAAAAATTCCACTCATTCCTAGGAACTAGGTTTATACAAGAAATCTAATATGATTCTACTCAGAATAAGCTGGATGGGAATGATAGTTTAATACACACTATAATTTTAATCTTTCCATAAAACTGATTAAGTATCAAATATGTTTAATTATTTTAAATCTTGTAAAGTTTTTTATTATAGAACAAACCATGTTTCTTAGAAGATTGGCCATGTCTAAAAATTGAAAGTAAAATTTTAAAGCATACTCTTTAAATTCTTAAACTTATTTTTGACCATACTTTCAGCCATATATAGCACTACCTCATCTTTTCACATTTACTGACTAGTGTTGGCACTTCCAGACTATTAGTCTTTGATTTGATACTAATTTTGACAAGGATATTAAAGTGTTTTTAGCATTTTCTTCTATTTTCATTTTGTATACATTTCCCATATTGGTATACATCATCTTTATTAAATATTTTCTATAGTATAATTTTAGGCCTAGAAACAAAAAAATGTTTGAAGAGATCACCTAATGTATCAAGAAAGAAAAAAAGTCTTCAAATGACTTTATTTTTATTGAAGTGTTATTATGACAAAGATTAAGAGATATTTATAACTAAAGAGTTAGAAAGCGATTTAACCCCCAGAAAACAGCCAAGAAGCTGAAACTAGAATGATTAATACTTTCCATCTGTTGAGCTTGTAAACTCTGAAACTGGTGTGAACCAATTTGTGTTTGGAGGCAAGTGAAGTGTAGGAGGTTAGAGCACACTCAGGCATCTGGGTTCCAGCCCAACTCTGCTACTAATTACTTGGGCAAGTGACCTAATCTCCCTGTCCTTCTCAGGCCTTATCCATAATAGAAACAGATCAGAAAACCATAGACCCCTTAGCTTTTTTCCAGAACTCATGTCTTACAAAATACTCTTTGTCAATTTTCACTGAGCTTTTTTCTTCTTGTTGCCACATAATCCGTTAAAAGTCTTGAGCTTTTTTCATCCTTTGCTATCATCAGACTTAAGCATCTGTCAGTTGTACAAATGCCAAAAGCATCCATTAGATGAACATTGTAAAGAAATCCTTTACTACCAGGGAAAGAAAAATCCAGAAGTTAGGTAGTCACTGTGCTAGATGTGCCATAGATGATACGTTGTTTAATATTTAGGGCAATCCTTTGAGGAAAATTTAATTGTCTTAACAGAAAAAAAACAAAACAAAACCAGACTTAACTAAATTTACTAAGTTGCCCCAAGTCACTGATTCTTTCATTCATTCATCCATTTTAGAAGTATTTATGACTGCTTGCCCTAAGGCAAACATTAGTTAAGGAACAGACTATAAAAGAATACTCAAATAAAAAAAAAAAAGCCAAACAAATATAATGGTTATTGATAAGAAATAGGAAGAAAATGATGTAAGTGGAAGCTAACGAGTGAAGGGAGACCTGCATGATATGAAGGAGATTCAGGCAAATATTTGGAGGAAAGGAACAGCACACACAACAATCTGGAGGCAGAAATACATCCAGCAAGTAGTGGTGCTAGGACGTAAAATCAGGTCTGTTACATGCAAGTTTCTGTGCCTTTCCATCACACCCACAAAATAAAGATGCACTTCATTTATTTCTGTGGAATCAACTGTGAGGATAAAAACCTCAAAATATCTTCATCAAAAACAAATCTGTACTCCATAATTACTGAAGACAGGAGTCTAGAAAAGAAGGCTTCAAGGGTTTCTGGTTAAAAATGAAGACAATTTTTTCAGACTGGGCTATAGAGAAGTGCCTTCTCTCGAAAGGAAGCTCAAAGTACAGACTCACATAAGGTGTTGATGAGTAAGAATGTGTTCCAGTCCTAGTGGCTTTTAGACTCATAATTCAGTGGCAAAATTTATTTTTTCTAGAAACCTTATTATTGAAAAGAATACAAAGAGAGGACTGAGGTATTACTTTTCTTAGAGGGCTTTAATATCTTTACTTGTTTAATAACTTCTACTTTTAGAATTAGAGAATCCTGGCATTTCAGGTTGGAAAATAACTTTTTCCTATATGTTCCATTGGAATACATTGACCATCCATCAATCCTACCACCACCCGTACCGAGACTCACAACACTGCTTAGTGATTTCAGAATCAATATGCTGTAAGTCCATGTCTGCAAATCTGCTAGCCAGTTCACAACGGCTAACACTGATCACCTCCCTCCATGTAAGTCAATCCCCCTTTATATATACAGCTGTCCCCCTTCCAGGTCTACCCTCTCCTCCCTTCAGAGTTGTTCAGCCATGGAACTTTCTATATTGACCCTCCTGCAACTCTTCACCTAGCTTGCCTTGTTCCATAATGTTCTGTCCTCCTGAGAATGGATGATTTGTCTCCTGCCCACACTGTCTTTCCCAGACTGTACTCACATTCCCCGCTACTCAAGAGCAACTTGCACTTCCCAGGAATTTGTATCTAATCTATTTACCATGATTAAACAGCCAAGCAAATTTTTTCACAGTAACTATGATGTCATATCATCCTGAAAGAAAAGACTGAACTTGGGCGGAGTGGAAGGAGGATGGGATGGATAACTTCAGACCTCTTCCAATACAGCAGAGTCTACAGCCTTAAGGCACAGAAAACAGAACAATCAGCCATTGTTTGATAGCACCTTCAAGCTTCTTAAGAGGAAAAAAGATTTACATAAAATATAGAATCATTTGTTGGGACTTATAGGTCCTATTGACGCATATATTTTTCTGCTGAAGAGCAATTCCTTCCTACGTAATTTAAATCCAGATCAGAAACTAATTACAAGCCATTAGAGCCAATAAACTGACTAACCATCCATCCCAGCCCCTATGCGTTTTAGTTACTTTTGAATATTTCTACCAGTAGTCTCCCCATCTCAGTTTCATCACTCTATGGTCAAGGTTCATCACCTTCCTAGAGAATCAATTCTATCTACACGTTACTCTAGGAAACGCCTTCCTTGCAGTGTCTTCAAATCCAGTTTCTGATCCTTGGTTCCCTTATATTTGTAAGTTAAGTGCCTAGGAATTCCAAGGCACAGTGTTTTCTGGGGCTTCCTGTAAAGCAAGCATCAGTTATTTCAAAAAAAGAGGAAATAGTGCAGGGTTTGGTGGTGAAATAAGGAATAGAAGAGCTAGAAAAAAAAGATGTTAAGAAATGCCTTACATCAGTACCCCCATGTTTATTGTTTATTCACAATAGCCAAGATATGGAATCAACCTAGGTATCCAAAAGCAGATGAATGGATGAAGAAAATGTGGTATACATACACACTGGAATATTATCTAGCCATAAAACCAACAAAATCCTGCCATTCACAGCACCATAGATGGAAAAGGAGGATATAATATTAAGTGAAATTAGCCAGGAACAAAAAACTAAACACTACATATTCTTACCCATGAGAAGCTAAAATAAAGCTGATCTCATAGAAGTACAAAATAAAATAAATAGGGAATATTAGAGACTAGGAAGGGTAGGGTAGGAGGAGAAGGGAAGTAGGAAGAGGTTTAGTATCAACTGGATGCAAGGTTCATCCAACATACATAATATGGTTTGGCTGTGCCCCCATCCGAGTCTCACCTTGAATTATAATAATCTCCACATGTCAAGGGTGGAGCCAGATGGAGATAACTGAGTCATGAGGGCAGTTTCCCTATGCTGTTCTTGTAATAGTGAATAAGCCTCATGAGAGCCAATGGTTTTGTAAATGAGAGTTGCCTTGCGCAAGTTCTCTTGCTTGCCATCATGTAAGATGTGCCTTGTTTTTCCTTTGCTTTTCACCATGATTGTGAGACCTCCCCAGCGATGTGGAACTGTGAGTCCATTAAATCTCTTTACTTTATAAATTATCCAGTCTCTGGTATGTCTTCATTAGCAACATGAGAACAGACTAATACAATACGCAAATCAGTAAGTGTGATTCATTACATTAACAGAACTAAAGACAAAAACTACATGATTATCTCAGTAGATGAAGAAAAGACTTTTGATAAAATTCAACATCCAAGGAACATACTTTAAAATAACAGGAGCCATATATGACAAATCTACAGCCAACCTCATACTGAATAGGCAAAAGCTGGAAGCATTTCCCTTGAAAACCAGAACGTGTGTCCACTCTCACCACTTCTACTGAACATAGTGTTGGAATTCCGGGCCAGAGCAATCAGGCAAGAGAAAGAAAAAAAAAAAAAAAAAAAAAAAAGGCATGCAAATAGGAAGAGAGGAAGTCAAACTATCCTTGTTTTCAGATGACATGATTGTATATCTAGAAAATCCCATAGTCTCAGCCCAAAAGTTCCCTAAGCTGAAAAGCAAGTTCAGCAAAGCTTTGGTATTAAAAAAAAAATCAATGTACAAAAATCAGTAGCATTCCTACACACTAACAGCAGCCAAGCTGAGAGCCAAATTAGAAATGCAATCTCATTCAAAAAGAATAAAAAGAATAAAATGCCTAGTAATACAGCTAATCAGGGAAGTGAAAGATCTCTAGAACGAAAAATTACAAAACACTGCTCGAAGAAATCAGAGATGACACAAACAAATGGAAGAATATTTCATGCTCATGGATGGGAAGAACCAATGTCAATAAAATGGCCATACTGCCCAAAGCAATTTACAGATCCAATGCTATTCCTATCAAACTACCAATGACATTCTTTACAGAAGTAGAAAAAAACTATTCTAAAATTCACATGGAACCAAAAATGAGCCAGAATAGCCAACACAATCCTAAGCAAAAAGAACAAAGCTAGAGGAATTACATTGCCCAACTTCAAACTGTACTACAGTAACCAAAACCGCATGTACTGGTATAAAAACAGACACATAGAACAACTGAACAGAACAGAGAGCCCAGAAATAAAGCTATACACCTACAACCATCTGATCTTTGACAAAGTTTACAGAAACAAGCAGTGATAAAAGGACTTTCTGTTCAATAAATGGTGCTGGGATCACAGCCTAGCCATATGCAAAAGATTGAAAATGGACCCCTTCCTTACACCACATACAAAAATCAACTCAAGAAAAGTTAAAGACCTAAATGCAAAACCTAAAAATATAAAAACCCTGGAAGATAACCTAGGTATTATCATTCTGGATGTAGAAACTAGCAAAGATTTCACAGCAAAAATGCCAAAAGCAATTGCAATAAGGCAAAAATTGACAAATGGGATCCTAAAGAAACTCTTGAACTAACTAGCTTCTGCACAACATAAAGAAACTGTCAGAGTAAACAGGCAACCTACAGAATGGGAGTAAATATCTACAAACTCTATATCTGGCAAAAGTCTAATATCCAGAACATACAAGAAACAAACAAATGTGCAAGCAAAAAACAAACAACCCCTTTAAAAGGTGGGCAAAGGACACGAACAGATACTTTTCAAGAGGACATACATGCAGCCAACAAACATATGAAAAATACTCAACATCATAAAAATCAAAAACAATGCAATGCCATCTTACACCAGTCAGAATAGCTATTACTAAAAAGTCAAAAGATAACAGATCCTCACAAGATAGTAGAGAAAAGGGAACACTTATACACTGCTGGTGGTAGTGTAGATTAGTTCGGTCATTGTGGAAGGCAGTGTGGCAATTCCTCAAAGAACTAAAAACAGGATTACCATTTGACCCAGCAATCCCATGACTGGGTATATACTCAAAGGAATATAAATCATTTTGCCATAAAGACACATGCATGCATATGTTCACTGCAGCACTATACATAATAGCAAAGACAGCCTAAATGCCCATCAACCGTAGACTGCAGAAAGAAAATGTGGTGCATATACACCATGGAATATTATGCAGCCATAAAAAGAATGAGATTGATCATGTCATTTGCAGGAACATGGATGGAACTGGACAACATTATCCTTACCAAACTAACAGGAGTCACGAGTTTTCTTATATAACAAACCTGCACACATCCCATGGATCTAAAATAAAAGTTAATTTTTTTTTAATTTTAAGGAATAAGTTCTAGTGTTCTAGAACACTGTAAGGTGACTATCATTAACAATAATACATAGTTTCAAATAGCTAGGAGTATTGAATGTTCCTAACACACACACACACACACACACACACACAAGTAAATGCTTAATATGATAGACACGCTAATTACCGTGATCTGATCACTATACTACATTATATGTGTATAATGTATCACATCAGTACATACCCCACAAATATGTACAATTATGTGTCAATTTAAACTTTTTAAATTTAAAAAAATATTTAAAATGCAGAAATAAAAAAGAAATATCTTAAAGCAAAGAAAAATTACTTGATTTTTATGACCACAAATGGATTATATATAATCTAATTTTGGAACAATGGAAGCATAAAACCAGCAGATTAATGGGATTCAGTGCACTCAGGTTCCAACCACAGTTTTGACGCGGACTATGTATGTGACGTACGACAAAGCAGATCTGAGGGCCTCAGTTTTCTCACCTGAAAATGCAGGGGTGAGTTTTAGAGGCAGAAAAGGGTACTAGATGAACCCTAAGACCTCAGGGGGATATAGAACAAAATAATGGGCTTTAGCAACATTCAAATTCGAACTCCAATTCTGCCCTTTTGTGTGTGTGATGGTCTGTTACTAAGAACATGTTCAGCTTCCCCGAGCCTGTTATCTCCAAGATGTTGATGATGGTTGCCACTTCAATGAGCTACTATATAATTGAATGATGTCTCAAATATCCATTCCTGGCATTCAAGAAATGCAAACTTCCCTTTCTTCCTTCCTTTAGCAATCCACTCTGGTACTTAACATGTCCAGTTCACATCAGAGCCACGCCTGCCCTCCAGAACAGGAACAAAAACCTGTTGGCTCAAGGATGTATTAACAACTGCTGACACCTCCCAAAAAATAGCATTAATTTTGAAGTTTCAGAAGGAAGCAAATAAGCCATCATGGAAAGACAGTTAAGAAAAACTCCCTGAAGATTTGGGTTTTGTCCTCTTAGTCTTTCAGGGTAACCAAGACCCAAATAAATTCAAGGCATAGGAAACTTAGTTCTTCTCTCAACTGAAATCATCTGTCTACCCACAGTGTCACAACAGATACAGAATCTGGTATTTATGAAAAGTTTTCAACATTTTCTGTCACTATTTTTTCCCCTAACTTCATCCTTGCGAAGACCCTGCAAGGCAGGTAAAGCAGATCCCGTTATCCTCAACTAACAGAAGAGGTGTCTGTGATCAAGCAACTTGGAACAGACCTGAAAGAAAGGTATAGGTCCCTTGTCTTCCACTCCAAGTTTCTTTCTAAATCACGATGTCCTCAATGTCTATTTGTCCTCACTGGAAGGAGTCCAAAGTGGCAATAAGAGAATCAGCTCAGTGGGACCAGGCACAGTGGCTCATGCCTATAATCCCAGCATTTTGGAAGGCTGAAGTGGGCAAATCACTTGAGGCCAGGAGTTCAAGACCAGCTTGGCAAAACCTCATCTCTACTAAAACCAAAAAAATTATCCAGAGTTGGTGGCACATGCTTGTTCTCCCCGCTACTCAGAGGGCTGAGGCAGGAGAATCACTTGAACCCAGGAGGAGTAGATTGCTGTGACCTGACATCACGCCACTGCACTCCAGCCTGGGTGACAGAACATGACTCTGTCTCAAAGAAAGAAAAAAAAAAAAAAAGAGAGAGAGAGGATTGGCTCAGTGGTTGGGTCACCCTCTAAAAGTCCATTTCCTATAATCTGGCTCCCACATTCAACAGCTAACTTCCTTCCCTTTTTCTCTCTTTCCTTTCTCATTCCTTCCTCTCTTCTTTACTTCCTTACTTCCTACCTACCTTTTTAATTAAAAAAAAAAAAAGAATAAGTGCACAGAATTGAGTTAAATAAAACCCCCATTTTGTGACACACTATCATTATCAGTAAAGGTAGGGCCTCTCGTTGGTTGTATCTTAGTTTATTATATTTCCATCTTTATTTCCCATCTGCAATCCCCTTCTCCTTTTCCCCTCCATAGACAAACATTGTCTTTCCAATCCACCTTTCATGCATCTATTTAGATATATTTTTAAAATACGTGGTATGTTTCATGTTGGAATTTCAATTTAAATAAAAGTGGTTATATCTAAGTATTATCCTGTTTCTCAAGTTATTTTTATTCAATATTATATTTTTGAGGTCTATCCATGTGGCCAAATTTAAATTTAAATTCTTATTTTTAACTGATACTGAGGCTCTGATTATACAATCACACTTTACGCATTGCTTTTGCAATCAAAGGTCATCTAGTTTGCTCCCAATTCTTTGCTACCACTTAGCTGAATACCCTCATAAACATTTCCTTGATTACTATTGATATAGTGCCTCCTTCGTTTCCCAGGGAATCCAATCCAATATTGTCTCCTCTCCTCCCCTACCAAACCTGGTCTCAGGAAAAGATGGATAAACTCTATCAAAGTTTACATTGGCAATAAAGCTAACTGTGTCCTCCCACTCAGGGATGGGTGCTGTTTTAAGAGGGTCTTCTGACCAATTAGTACTATCTGTATGGGCTGTCTCTGGAGATAAGGAGTTCCCTGACACTGAATATATCTGCAACTGGCACTGGATAACCATTAACATAAAAATGAAAAAGAAAAATTAAAGCATAGAAGGGTGAGTTAGCCTAGATATGGTGTGAGGTTTCTTCCAAACCTGTGATCTAACGACTCCATAGAGAAGCAGAATACAGGGTATGTTTTGAAGGAGGAGGGAGAGAAAGGCTACAGCTAAGATGAGTTTTAGTAAGATTTAAAAAGAAAGATTAATCGGAAAAATTATAAATTCTAGGGGCAACTGGACCTACCCAAGATTCTCAACTGAGGGCATTGAGCAGAAAGGAGAGAAACTTAAACCTCAGCCACTTGACAACAGTGACCACTGAATTCATCTTTTCTCTATTTCACAGTTTTATGTAGAGCTAAACCAACATTTCTGATATCTCTGATCCATTTTGGCATTTTTGTTTTGTTTTGTTTTTTAAAATCATCAAAACAATGAAAATATGATAGAGATTAAAATGCTACGTCTTCAGTAGCATAGGAAAGTATAAGATTATTTAAAAATTTGACCTGCTTAAGTCATTCAAATGATTAATTAATTAAAAAGCTTTTTAATTTGTCCCTACTGTGTGCCAAGCTCAGTGATAACATTTAGGAACACCTGGATATGGTCTCTGTTCCTTCCAACTTTATCAGGCAGCAGAAGCGATAGACTTTTAAACTAGAATTTATAATAAATGAACAAGTGTTATGTTAAAAAAAAAGGTTCAAGGTCCTTATAGACTCATAGCTTACTTAATGAAGAAGAATAGAAAGTCTTCAGGAGAAATGAATATTTAAGCAGATAATCAGGACTTGATGGGCGAGGGTTCTATATAGACAGAACAGCATATGAAAAGTTCCAGGCCAGGCACGGTGGTTCACGCCTGTAATCCCAGCACTTTGGGAGGCCAATGCTGGCGGATCACGAGGTCAGGAGATCAACACCATCCTGGTTAACACAGTGAAACCCCATCTCTACTAAAAATACAAAAAATTACCCAGGCGTGGTAGCACATGCCTGTATTCCCAGCTACTCAGGAGGCTGAGCCAGGAGAATCACTTGAACCTGGGAGGCGGAGGTTGCAGTGAGCTGAGATCACATCACTGGACTGCAGCCTGGGTGACAGAGCAAGATTTCGTCTCAAGAAAAGAAAAGAAAAAGAAGAAAAGGAAAGTTCCACGTGGGAGAGAGACCTTTTCAAGATGCCAGAGAAAATTAATCACAGTGGGACAGTAAGCCAACAGAGATAAGGTAAGAGAGGCAGGCAGGAGCCAGATATATGAAACATCTTGTAAGCCATGTTACAAATTTGGAGGTTATGCTAACACCAATGGAAAGCTGCCAATGGAATTTTAAGTAAGAACATGACATAATAATTTAACTTTTAGAAGTTTTACTTTGACCACAATATGAATAAAAGATGAATGAGTAGCCAGGCGAAGGAAAGAAGGTAAGAAAGGTAAATATGCAGATTGGGGAAACAGTGGATGATCTTTTAGGAATCAAAGTTGACAAGATTTAATTAATTAGATTGGGGGAGGGATAGGGAGAAGACCAGAGTTAAGGATGAGTTTCTGGTTGGGACAACTGTATGCATGACAGGACCATTCTTCAAGGGAAATACTAGAGGGTGAGCAGGTTTGCAGAGGCAGGAAGAGGTAAGTTCGGTTTTAAACATATCAAAATTGAGATATATTTTGAAGCAACAAAAGGACTTGTGAGTGCTGAAAAGTTGACCTAGATACCAGGGAAAAGACCTTTGTTAGTCTCTGAGGATATCTCTCATATTAACAAAATACGAGCTTGAGGGAACTATCCAAAAATTAAATTGTCCATTCAATTTCTACAATATCATAGCAAGGGAAAGCTATGCTCTTAGCATTTCTTAGAAAGCTACACCCTAAAAGAGCTGAGTGTCCTGTTCCTTGTAATGTCAGTCTTTCGGCAGTGCCACACCCAGTACACCACAGGGTGGGAGGACATAAGAAAAGGACAAAACTCAGCTGAGCTGTGAAGTCAGTGGGAGGACCTGGGCAGGGCACTCATGACTTCGGAAAATAGTCTGAGTCTACCTAATTCCCAAGCACAGGGTATGTACAGTTCATGTGCCAGGACACCAAAGCTTCCTGCCTTTAGCAACACCATACTCAGTACCAACACTTAGTATGAAATCTGCCTAAAAGGCTTGGTAAAAATGGAGATTATAACAGTACCTCCTTTACAGATTTAGTGAGCACTAAGATATCATCTGTCATTAACATGAATCATAGTTCTTGACACACTGTCAGCACTCAATAAATATTGGGTGACAGTGGCAGTGTCGATGGTACTCATACTGATAACTCATAAAAATAGTATGTTCTATTTCACCCCATGGCACATGTTTACCGATGTAACAAACCTGCACATTCTGCACATATACCCCTAAACTTAAAATTTAAAAAAAATAAGTTCCTGAATCTCCTAAATCTTCAAATGTGTATTTTTTCAAAGAAAATTTAGTGCTGAGCATACTCCCTGTTCATCAGTGCACCTAAGAAGCCATTCAATAGCTAACTATTCTGTTTATAAGGGATCCACTGGCTAAATCCAGATCTTTTTGAAATCTACTTGATAATTTTTTCTTTGTTCTATGAAAAATTTTAAAGATTTTCATTAATTTGACCATTTTAATACACTCATAAAATGTAGGTGAATTCTTAGTTTAACATAATTTAGCTCATCACCCTGAAACAAGTTTCAGTAAATTTAACAGATTATACTGAAAGAGAATATGGAGATAGAGGTTAAGAGACAAAGTCATCTCTTATATGCACAAAACTTCCAGCCATACTGTCTTATTCATTTCAGTATCTCCAGTTTCTTAACACAAATCTCAATCAATAGTTTTTGGAGGATTGAAGGGAGAGTAGTGTGAGATCTGAGGCTTTTAAGATCAAATGTCTATTGAGAGACTAAACTCATTAGGAATCCCACCAGAAAGAATAATATAACTAACATAATATTAGTTATATTATTACAATTTATTATATATTATAATTATATAAAAATATATAAATATAATTATTTTAATATAACTAATATTGGTTATATTAAGATAATGTAACTAATATATTAGTCTTCCTATTATTGGAAGACTAAAATTATGCATAGATGGCCTGACAATGTCCTCAAAGTGTAGTCCCCACACCAGCACCATCCACATCACCTGGGAACTTGTTCGATATGCAAATTCTGAGGCCCCACCTAAAACCTACTGAATCTGAAACTGGGGGTGGGGCTGAGCAGACAGACTTGTCTTAGCAAGTTAAGACACTTGTCTTAACAAGCCCTACAGGTGATTCTGATGCACACTCAGGTTTGGAAACCTTTGAAAAGGAAGACACAAAGACAGTTCATAGATACTATAAAGCTACCAGGTGCTTAATATGGCAAAAACTAAGCAGATATGTGCATTTGGTCAAAATACAAAGAGCTTTGCTCCCAGAATTCTACACTTGCCTTGCACACTTCAGACCACTTAAGTTAACTGCAGGTTCTGTATAGGCATCTAAATTTTCACTTCCTGTTAATTGCCCCACAAAGGCATCTGAAAAGAAATCTTGTTATAGAACAAATTGAAGGGAAATTGAATTGATCTTTGAGGCCCTTGATAACAAAGACTGATCTTGTTCATTACTGAACCCCCATTTTCTATGAGACTGCCTAGCACATACAAGGTACTCAATACATATTTGGGGAACAAATGAGGCAATCTTGTATGTGGGAAGGGCTGACCAAGGTTAACCCTCAAGATGTCTGAAAGGGGCGGAGGGAGGGTATTCAATGGGTAGTCCCAGTTCCAGTCCTTGCAGCTGTGTGACCTTGCAGAAGTTATTTAATCCAAGTGTTATTTTCTTTATATGTACAATAGGGATGGTAACAGTGTCTATCCCATAGAGTTATTCTAAGGATTAAAAGGGATTAAAAGGGAAAATACATATAAAGAACTTAGCAGAGTACCTGGGAAACTGTCAGTAAGTGTTAGCTCTTATGGTTATTATGGTCATTTTTGTGGTTTTTACAACAATACTACTGTGGAAGGGTTGATGGTTAGGACTAAGGCCCCTGTATTGTTCAATTGCCATATAAGGACTTGTGCCTACCCTATATGGCAATCTATGTTCCCTGGCGGGGAAAAAAACAAAAAAACAAAAAAACACACACACAGGAACCTGTCCTTTATTGAAGTCCTTTCTAGAAGACAGAGAATTATGAATGGAAAATAAGGTAAGTGCCCTGTTATTGTGTGGCTTGAATTGTAGGCAGGTTTTTGTTGGCTAACTAGATCAAATGTTTTATGTTTATAGAGGTAAGTCTGTCAAAATACAGATTCTTCCACTTTTTATGATAGTTTCAGTCCTCAGCTCTCATGATAGAAAGGAAAACAGCAAAGAAAGGAGGGAATGAAAAATAGCCTTCCAGAAACTCTATTTTAAAAGATAAGTCTGGGGTTATAAATCATTCTACTACAAGGACACATGCACACGAATGTTCATTGCAGCACTGTTTACAATAGCAAAGACCTGGAACCAACCCAAATGCCCAACGATGATAGACTGGATAGGGAAAATGTGGTACATATACACCATGGAATATTATGCAGCCATCAAAAACGATGAGTTCACGTCCTTTATAGGGACATGGATGAACCTGGAAACCATCATTCTCAGCAAACTGACACAAGAGCAGAAAATCAAACACCGTATATTCTCGCTCATAGGCGGGTGTTGAACAATGAGAACACATGGACACAGGGAGGGGAGCACTACACACTGGGGTCTGTTGGGGGGAAATGGGGGAGGGGTGGGGGGTGGGGAGGTGGGAAGAGATAGCATGGGGAGAAATGACAGATACAGGTGAGGGGACGGAAGGCAGCAAAGCACACTGCCATGTGTGTACCTATGCAACAATCTTGCATGTTCATCACATGTACCCCAAAACCTAAAATGCAATAAAAAAAAAAAAAAGATAAGTCTGGTTTTTAATAATTATGTTAGAAGAATGCTTCACAGCTTACTTTTAGATATTTTGATATATCTTCATATAATAGTCATACAAATCTAATCAGAGATGTGAAGCTGTGATTGTTAAAATTATTAAAATACATAATTATTAGAGGATTCAAGATGGCCAAATAGGAACAGCTCTGGAGTGCAGTTCCCAGCAGGAACAATGCAGAGGTTAAGTGATCACCACATTTCCAAATAAGTTATTACTACCAACAGACTAGAAGATTCCTGGGCTGGAAAGCACCATGAGTTTCCAGCATGGCTGTTTCCGCCAGCACAGCGGGTCTCCACAGAAAAACTCACACAAATCTGGGTGGCCGTTTCAATTGGCTCCTGGAACACATGAGAGTCAGAGCTGCCCGTTCAACTGGAAAAAAAAGCGGGGGGCGGCTGAAACAGGGCTCCAGGTGATCTGGCTTGGTGGGCCCCGCCCCCACAGAGACCAGCAATTTGAAACTCTCTGGATGGAGAGTTTTGCACCAAGTTCAGCTGGACCTGGGATGGTCCAACTCTGTGGGGAGAAGGCATCTGTCATTACCAAAGCAATCCAGCACTACTGAGGCAATCCACCACTAAGGAGGCAGTCCACCATTACTGAGGCAGACCTCCATTACCAAGGCAGTTCTAACTATACTTCTGTAAACAAAACTGCAAGGAAGTTCACACAGCAGCTGGGCAGAGCCCACGGCAGCTCAGCATTGCCTCTGCTGGCAGACTGCGAGTAGGTTACCTCCTTGCTGGGAAGGCCATCTCTGAAAAAAGGCAGCAGCATGTCAGGAACTTATAAATAAAGTACCACCTTCCCAGAACAGAGCATGTGGGAAAAAAAGGCAGTTATGAGTTCCACTTCAGCAGATGTAAACGTACCTGCCCAGCAGCTATGAATGGAACAACAGAGCTCACAGCTCAGCACTTGAGCTTCTATAAGGGAGAGACTGTTGCCTCAAGCAGCTCCCCGACTCCCATATATCCAGAGAGACACCTAATAAAGGAGAACTCAGGCTGACACGTGGCGGGTATCCTTGCGAGACGAAGATAACAGAAGAAGAAACTGGCAGCAACCCTTACTGTTCTGCAGCCACTGCAGGTGATCCCCAGGCAAGCAGGGTCTAGAGTAGACCTCCAGCAGTCCTAGAGCAGAGGGGCCTGACTGTTAGAAGGAAAACTAAAAAACAGAAAGAAATAACTTCATCATCAACAAAAAGGACATCAACGAAGTGACCCCATCCGAAAGTCACCAACTACAAAGACCACAGGTAGATAAATCCACAAAGATGGGAAGAAAACAGTGCAAAAAAAGATGAAAACACAAATCCAGAACACCTCTTCTCCACCAAGGGATCACAACTCCTCACCAGCAAGGGAAAAAGCTGGATGGAGAATGAGTCTGATGAATTGACAGAAACAGGCTTCAGAAAGTGGGTAATAACAAACTTCTCTGAGCTAAAAGAACATGCTCTAACCCAATGCAAAGAAACTAAGAACCTTGAGAAAAGTTTTGATGAAATGCTAACAAGAATAAACAGCTTAGAGAAGAATATAAATGAATCAATGGAGCTGAAAAACACAACATGAGAACTTCACGAAGTATACACAAGTTTCAATAGCTGAATTGACCAAGAAGAAGAAGGATATCAGAGATTAAAGATCAACTCAATGAAATAAAATGAAAAGGCAAGATTAGAGAAAAAAGAGTGAAAAGAAATGAACAAAGCCTCCAAGAAATATGGGATTATGTGAAAAGACATAATCTACGTTTGATAGCTGTATCCAAAAGTGACAGAGAGAATGAATCCAAGCTGGAAAATTCTCTTCAGAATATTATCCAGGAGAACTTCCCCAACCTAGCAAGGCAGGCCAATATTCAAGTCCAGGAAATACAGAGAACACCACGAAGATATTCCTCAAGAAGAGCAACCCCAAGGCATATAATTGTCAGATTCACCAGGGTTGAAATGAAGGAAGAAATGCTAAGGGCAGCCAGAAAGAAAGATTGGTTTACCCACAAAGGGAAGCCCATCAGACTCACATCAGATCTCTCAGCAGAAACCCTACAAGCCAGAAGAGAGTGGGGGCTAATATTCAACATCCTTAAAGAAAAGAACTTTCAACCCAGAATTTCATATCCAGCCAAACTAAGTTTCATAAGTGAAGAAAAAATAAAATCCTTTGCAAACATGCAAGTACTCAGAGATTTCATCACCACCAGGCCTGTCTTACAAAACTCCTGAAAGAAGCACTAGAAATAGAAAGGAACAACTAGGACCAGCCACTCCAAAAACATACCAAATGGTAAAGAGCATCCACACAATGAAGAAACTACATCAACTAATGGGCAAAACAACTAGCTAGCATCAAAATGACAGGATCAAATGCACACATAACAATATTAACCTTAAATGTAAATGGGCCAAATGCCCCAATCAAAAGACACAGACTGGCAAATTGGATAAAAAGTCAAAACCCATCAGTGTGCTATATCCAGGAAACCGATATCATGTGCAAGGGCGCACATAGGCCCAAAATAAAGGGATGGAAGAAGATTTACCAAGCAAATGGAGAGCAGAAAAGAGCAGGAGTTGCAATCCAAGTCTCTGATAAAATAGACTTTAAACCAACAAAGATCAAAAGAGACAGAGAAGGGCATGACATAATGGTAAAAGGATCAATGCAACAAGAAGAGCTAATGATCCTAAATATATACACACACAATACAGGAGCACCCAGATACATAAAGCAAGTTCTTAATAACCTACAAAGAGACTTAGACTTCCACACAATAATAGTAGGAAGACTTTAACACTCCACTCTCAATATTAGATAGATCAACAAGACAGAAAATTACAAGGTTATCCAAGATTTGAACTCAAATCTGGACCAAGCAAACCTAATAGACATCTGCAGAACTCTCCACCCCAAATCAACAGAATATACATTCTTCTCAGCACCACATTACACCTACTCTAAAACTGGCCACATAATTGGAAGTAAATCACTCCTCAGCAAATGCAAAAGAATAGAAATCATAACAAATGGTCTCTCAGACCACAGTGCAATCAAATTAGAACTCAGGATTAAGAAATTAACTCCGAACCACACAACTTCATGGAAACTAAACAACTGGCTCTTGAATGTTGACTGGATAAACAATAAAATGAAGGCAAGAATAAAGATGTTCTTCAAAACCAATGAGAACAAAGACACAATGTACCAGAATCTCTGGGACACAATTAAAGCAGTGTCTAGAGGAAAATTTATAGCAATAAATGCCCACATAAGAAGCAAGGAAAGATCTAAATCGACACTCTATCAAAATTGAAAGAGCCAGAGCAGCAAGATCCCAAAAACTCAAAAGCTAGCAGAAAACAAGAAACAACTAAGATCAGAGCAGAACTGAAGGAGATAGAGACACAAAAACCCCTTCAAAAAAAAAATCAATAAATCCAGTAGTTAGTTTTGTGAAAAGATCAACAAAATATACTGCTGGCCAGATTAATAAAAAAGAAAAGACCGAAGAATCAAATAGATGTGATAAAAAATGATAAAAGGAATATCACCACCGATTCCACAGAAATACAAACTACCATCAGCGATTACTACAAACAACTCTATGCACATAAACCAGTAAATCTGGAAGAAATAAATAAATTCCTGGACATTTGCACCATCCCAAGCCTAAACCAGGAAGAAGTTGAAACCCTGAATAGACCAATAACAAGGACTGAAGTTCAAACAGCAATTAATATCCTACCAACCAAAAAAAACCCAGGTCCAGGTGGGTTCACAGCCAAATTCTACCAGACACACAAAGAGGAGCTGGTACCACTCCTTCTGAAACTACTCTAAACAATCCAAAAAGAGGGAATCCTTCCCAAATCATTTTATGAGATCAACATCATCCTAATACCCAAACCCGGCAGAGACTCAACAAAAAAAGAAAACTTCGGGCCAATATCCATGATGAACATAGATGCAAAAATCTTCAATAAAATACTGGCAAACTGATTGCAACAGCACATCAAAAAGCTTATCCATCACGATTAAGTAGGCTTGATCCCAGGGATGCAAGGCTGGTTCAACATATGTAAGTCTATAAATGTAATCCATCACATAAACAGAACCAAAGACAAAAACCACATGATTATCTCGGTAGATGCAGAGAAGGCCTTCGACAAAATTCAACAGCCCTTTATGCTGAAACTCTCAATCAACTAGGTATCAATGGAACATAACTCAAAATAATAAGAGCTATTTACAAAAAAACCCACAGCCAATATCATACTGAATGGGCAAAAACTGAAAACATTCCCTTTGAAATATGGCATTAGACAAGGATGCCCTCTCACCACTCCTATTCAATATAGTATTGTAATTTCTAGCCAGATAATCAGGCAAGAAAAAGAAATAAAGAGTATTCAATTAGGCAAGAGGAAAGTCAAATTGTCTCTATTTGCAAATGACATGATTGTATATCTAGAAGACCCCATCATCTTAGCTCAAAATCTCCTGAAACTGATAAACAACTTCAGCAAAGTGTCAGGATATAAAATCAATGTGCAAAAATCACAAGCATTCCTATACACCAGTAACAGACTGAAAGAGAGCCAAATCAAGAATGAACTGCCATTCACAATTGCCACAAAGAGAATAAAATACCTAGAATACAACTAACAAAGGATATAAAGGACCTCTTCAAGGAGAACTACACATCACTGCTCAGGGAAATAAAAGAGAACATAAACAGATGGAAAAACATTCCATGCTTACGGTTAGGAAGAATCAATATTGTGAAAATGGCCATACTGCTCAAAGTAATTTATAGATTCAATGATGTCCTCATCGAGCTACCTGTGACCCTCTTCACAGAACTGGAGAAAATAACCTTAAACTTCATATGGAACCAAAATATTGACCCCACATAACCAAGACAATCCTAAGCAAAAAGAATAAAGCTGGAGGCATCATGCTTCCTGACTTTAAACTATACTACAAGGCTACAGTAATCAAAACAGCATGGTACTCATACCAAATCAGAGATATAGACCAATGGAACAGAACAGAGGCCTTGGAGGCAATGCCACAGATCTACAACCATCTGTTCTTTGACAAACCTGACAAAAACAAGCAATGGGGAAAAGATTCCCTGTTTAATAAATGGTGTTGTGAAAACTGGCTAGCCATGTGTGGAAAGCAGAAACTGGACCCCTTTCTGGCACCTTACACTAAAATTAACTCCAGATGGATTAAGGACCTAAACGTAAGACCTAACACCATAAAAACCCTAGAAGAAAACCTAGGCAAAACCATTCAGGACATGAGAACTTCATGACCAAAACACCAAAAGCATTGGCAACAAAAGCCAAAATAGACAAATGGGATCTAATTAAACTCCAGAGCCTCTGTACAGCAAAAGAAACAATTATTAGAGTGAACCAGCAACCAACAGAATGAGAAAAAAATTTTTACAATCTACCCACCTGACAAAAGGCTAATATCCAGAATCTACGAAGAACTAAAACATATTTATAAGAAAAAAACAAACAAACCCATTTAAAAGTGGGTGAAGGACATGAACAGAAACTGTTCAAAAGAAGACATATATGAGGCCAACAAACATATGAAGAAATGCTCACCATCACTGGCCATTAGAGAAATGCAAATCAAAATTACATTGCGATACCATCTCACGCCAATTAGAATGGCGATCATTAAAAAATCTGGAGACAACAGACGCTGGAGAGGATGTGAAAAAACAGGAACACTTTTACACTGTTTGTGGGAGTGTAAATTAGTTCAACCATTGTGGAAGACAGTGTGGTGATTCCTCAAGGACCTAGAAATAGAAATTCCATCTGACCCAGCAATCCCATTACTTGGCATATATCCAAAGGATTATAAATTTTTCTATTATAAAGACACATGCACACATATGTTCATTGTGACACTGTTTACAATAGCAAAGACTTGGAACCAACCCAAATGTCGATCGATGATAGACTGGACAAGGAAAATATGGCACATATACACCATGGAATACTATGTTGCCATACAAAATGATGAGTTTGTGTCCTTTGTAGGGACATGGATGAATCTGGAAACCATCATTCTCAGCAAACTGACACAGGAACAGAAAATCAAACACTGCATTTTCTCACTCACGGGTGGGTGTTGAACAATGAGAACACACTGACACGGGGAGAGGAGCATCACACACTGGGATCTCTTGGGGGGAATAGGGGAGGGATATCAGGGAGTAGGGAGGTTGGGGAGGGATAACATAGGGAGAAGTGCCAGATATAGGTGATGGGGAGATGGAGGCAGCAAACCACATTGCCATGTATGTATCTATGCAACATTCCTGCATGTTCTGCACATGTACCCCAGAACCTAAATTGCAATAAAACATATATATATAATATAACCTAAATTGCAATCAAACATATATATAATGTTATATATGTATATGTATATATATAATTATGTTATGTTATATATGTATATATAAAAATTATGTTATATACATGTATGTATATATATATATATAACATAATTATTTGCTGAAATTAAATATAGGGAATTTCAGAGCCATGCCACCATTTTTTCTCTTCCTTTGAGATAATTATCTGTGCAATACTAGGTATTAAATGGTTACGTACTCACTGCACTTCTGCCATGAGTCTAAGCTAGAGAACGATTACTTGCCTTGCATAGGAAGCGTCTCAATGTCTGTATTTACTGCAGGTTGGCTTGGACTACAATTACGGAGCAACTGTTCCTACCACAGTAGGATGCATGTATGGTTCATAACTGTGAACAGCCCATCCTGAGCACTGATAGAAAACAGCAACTCAGACATCAGGGGGAGCACCGATCAGGAGTGAGAGCAGGAGAAATTTCCCAAGGTTAACCAAGAACAACAGCAGGCTTGTCACAGAATGCGTTGGTAATAGAAAACTTCCATAGAAATTTCTGATGAAAATTCTATTTACAATGTATTTAAGAGGCTGCAAATGAAACGATTACAAGCTTCCTTCCAGCAGGATAAGTTTCAGAACTTTCTTGAAATCTTTCATGCCTCCCTTCCGTGGCTTTAGCCATGGGCAAACTATAAAAGACTCCCACCCCCTATACTTCCTTGCATTTAGGAATAATTTCAGGTTTCTACTCTTAAATCCATTCACTCTGTCTTACCAGATCCTTCAATTTTGGTCAATGTCTTGTTCTTCCCCCGTTTATCTGGACTTGGTATTTTAGACCTTCTCTCATAGTCAACTCTTCTGCAGTATTCAGCTATCAGGCTTTTTTTTTCCTTCAAGCCCCATACTTGTATACTAGTCATATCCATTCCAATCACAAGAGCTCAGCTCTGGTATCCCCATTTATCTGGAAGGGAGGTCAAAAGCAAGAATCCTCAAATATAAGTGAATGAACTCACTTAGAATAGAATGCGAAAGGCATATGGCAAAGAAAAGAGCCGTCAGCAGCTAGAAGAACAGGATCTATAGTAGATTAGTGACTCTGTCCCTTGCTGTGCTGGCAGAGGATGCTCCAGATACTTGATAAGAGTGTGAGTATTCAAAAAAGTGGTTGGGAGTTGGAGAAGGGGAGTAAAGAGGAAGAAATAGGCCTTGCAATTCAACCTTAATAACACAGACAAATTGAGGCAAAAACATCAGGACCTGGCAATTGTTTTCTCATTTGATTCTTGCCTGGTAACAAAGAGAGAAATGAACTATAAGTTAGAGGGATAAAGCCAAGACATATGAACATCTAGTTTCTGTTCTACTCTAGTGTAGGGATTGTGGTCAGAGAATACTACATAATGCTGCAAAGACAGCTGGACAAGCTTCTCTGGCATTGTGGAGTTTTCCTGCTAAAATTGAACCAAGCATATAAATTAAAGTGAGATGAGTTTTTTTCTACCAGAAACTTCGAAGTTACTCTGTCTTTCTTTAGTCATGGCTAGTTAGTTAGATGCAGGAGGCATATGCAGCAGATAAGAAGTCAATATGGAACCATCAGTCCATCTTCTCAGCTTTTCTGAAAGGTATTCCAGAAGGACAGTTACAGAAGTGGGTAGATGGCGGCACTAGGTCCAGTATTGAATTTAGGGTTATGATTAGATGACTTTCCATATAAGATCTTAAACTCTTGGATGTTCTATTTAAAAATCGATTTCTAAAGGGAGCAATTTGAACAAATTAAAGCAGTGCCAAGGTAGCCATCAGACGAAGTGTGGTGAATGCAGGAAAAGTCTTAAGACTCCAGATTCTTTAGTTGAGCCCTTTGTGCCTGATGGAGATCTTTATCTTTGTCAGATACTAAGTTACAACAAATTTAGTTATAAATCTAGTTGGTATTTATTCACAATTCATTAATCAGGTCAGCCTCCATTCTATAAAATAGTAGGATAGGAGTTCCCACTGGGCAATGGCGTACAGTGGGTTTAGTAAGGTGGAACGAGGAAACAAAATAGTAGGGAAAAAAGGCTAATTATCAATATCGGGCTATTTCAGTTTACTTCTTTTTTCTAAAGGTTAAAGCAGAAGGGCTTTCTTATTCCACTGACTTTGGTGAACTGGATTTTCAGGAAAGATTGGTCTGTTTTGGGTTCTGTCTGCTTCCTTAAAGTTTCAGTTTTGCTATGTGGCATTTAGCATAAGGGACTCCATTTTGGTTTGTCACCTGGTGGGGCTTAGTGTAAAAGTTTAGTCTAAAAAATGACCTCCTCTAATTTTTTTAAATACCTATTTCTCATAAACAAGTTCCAGGCTCCTGGGAGAGTAGAAATCACCGGATCAAGGGTGATGGGATAAGCTTAGAATATCTTAGGCTTATTATTAATTGCAATTTAGAAGCATCTTTTGAACAGAGGCTGAAAGAAAGTGGTGAAGAAAATAAGACTGACAAAATTAAAATATAAAAGAGATTAAAGAACTGCCTGGAAAAAAAATGGAATCATAAAAAATAAAATCCTATTCAAAGAAAAAAAACACAGGTCTCAGAAGGAAGAAGCTAGCTTTGAAGACCACCACTTTTCCCAGAGTCCACTGGTTCTCAAACCTGGCTGCACATTAAAGACATCTGAGACTTTTTTTAAAAAACATTGATGCCTGAGTCCTACCCCCAGAGATTCTGAATTAAGCGGTCTGAGAAGTGGTTGGGGAAAGGGGGTAAAACTAGTCTTTCTCTTTTTCAGTTAACGTGTGTGGTCATGTCTAACTGAAGTGACTAAATGAGATAGGCAAAAACCTCAAGCTCATGCCTCTACCAGGATGCTTGTAACAAGGGTCAAAAAGAATGTGTGTTCAATTACAGTGTGTGTCTTTGTGCCTTTTTTCAGGCTGTGTGCTTTATTTATGCTTTCTTCTTACTTAGTTTAATGCTCCGCAAAGTTCTAAGCAGACTTTGGCAGGATGATTGGTGACGGAAAATTTAATTATATTAAAAAGCAAAAGTCAGTTTATAATAGAAAACCTAATTTATGGGACTGTAATTGCTGACCTCTAGGGGGAGCTCAAGGCTCCTTTTCCCCATCTTTCTTTCCAAACCCATGGAGTATTGTTTAGATTTAAGTTTAGGATTTTATTGGCTATTTGGTATTAAATGTTACCACATTGCCAAGTTAACAATTGGTATAATGTGGGTGGCTTCCCTTCTTCTTAGCAAACAGAGTGGAAAAGAGGATACCATCTGCATGTGAGTTTTTGTCTGTGAAACAAAAACAGTTTATACTGTTGGCTAGTTAGGCACATATTAGCACAGTAAAAGGGAGTTCTTCACAAGATCCACTGAAACTTTTTAGAGTTCTGCATTAGGCTTAGGAGCCAACCTTATAACTAAGGAATAACCATTTCTTTACTTCACATTGTCTTACTTCATCTTCACCATCTGTCAGTTTTTATCTGTGCCCCCACCTCCAAGACTTCAGAGAATCGCTAAAGGAGAGGAGGGTTGGTTTAGACCAGGATTCAGGTAGTGTCTTAACAAGATACCATTGTAATAACATCATCATTTTTACTTGAGTGTTATGCAAAGAAAGAATGGTGAAAGTGGAAAAGAGAGGGTAGTTCTTGCAATTCCTTGAAAAAGACTTAAAAAGATAAAGGAAGTTAAGCCAAAAGCACCAAGGCTTTCTGAACTTCTTGGTTTAAACAGTAGGAAGATAGCAAGGCCTGATTTTTGCCCCAATTGGCTATCAACATGTCAGTGTAGACTGGAAGGAGTTCACAAACAGAAAAATGGTAAAAGATGTTAATAACATAGTCACTAGAGTCTGAGCAAAATTAACATTAACTATTTCAGTCTGCCTGGGCTGCTATAGCAAAATACCATGGCCTATGTGATTTGAACAACAGAAATGCATTCTCACAGTTCTGAGGCTATGAAGTTTAAGATCAAGTATCAGCTGATTTGGTTCCAGGGCCCTCTCCCTGGCCTGCAGATGACTGCCTTCTCGCTGTGACCTCACATGGCAGAGAGAGTTCTGGTGTTTCTTATAAAAGCACTAATCCTTCAGGAAGGCCTCACCCTCATGACATCATCTAAGCCTAATTACTCCAAAAAGTCCCATATCAAAATACCCAAAGAGCAGTCACACTGGGGGCTCGGGTTTTAACACATGAATTTGGGGGAAGGGGACACAATTCAGTCCATACCAACTGTAAAAGACAGAGAGTCAAACTGAGAAACGTTCATAGCCTGATCTAGATTCTGGCCTTGGGGGCAAGAGTAAACTGATAGAATAAAGATAGGATGAGGCTTCCACCCAACTCTGATTTCATTATCCTATTACTTTATCTTAGAAACATGACTTGCAACAACCAAAAACCAGAAACCTCCTTTATCTATTGGGGAACATCCTTTGAAGTGACCAGGCCATGCCTCCTGCTCTATCTTTAACCTCTTACTTGTCCTCTAAAGGGCACTGAAATGTTTGAAAATATTTCTTACTCTTGAGTTCATAGCTCTTCAAACACAAGTTCCAATATGGTTTAAATATAAATGGATTCCGAAGATGAAATTGGATCAAACTGAAGCTTTGGGTAAATGGGCAAAAGGATTAAAATCATCTTCTTGAATGCCTATTCCTTCTTCATCACTTCTCTACTGTTGAACTCATTGCCCATGTGGCTGATGAGATTAGATGAGCCCAGATATCCCTCTCACCTGGGAGAAGGCACTATCCAATGCTTCTACTTCAGAAATCCAAGACAGAAACTATCTCCAAGGGTTAATGCAGTCTAACTGCCTTAAACAACACCTATGCACTGATGACTCCATGTTGGATGATGGGGATTCTGATGTTAAGCTAGTCCCTCTTTATTAGCTCCCATTCCCAGCATCATTGTAGCTTTAGTCATTTAGTGTCTACACTGAGAGGAATATATTCAGATACTACTTTATAAATAGGCTTAGGCAGAATCAGGAGTGGGCATTTCAATGACTTATGACACTTAACTACCCAGAGTTGGACCAAACTTCACAGTTAAGGGTGTAGTCCTTCACAAGACTGCCCTCACTTTATGCACCAGCAGCAAATACAGGGTTCCCCAGGCCACTCTCACTTCCGACCAACTGGCTACAGATTTTAGGGTTTCCACTACCCTCTCAGGTTAGATAACTTATTAGAACAATTTGCAGAACTCAGAAAAGCACTTTATTTGTTTTTACCATTTTATTAAAACAAAAAGATACAAATTAGAACTGGCCAAAGGGAGACATGCAGAGGGCAAGATCTGGGAGGGTTCCAAACAAGAGGCTTCTGTTATCCTTTCCCAGTGGAGTTAGGGTAGATTATCCTCCTGACACACAAGGTAGGACAGTACACAGAGAACTGGCAACTAGAGAAGCTCACCCGTTTTGATGTTCGGAGTTTTATTGGGATTTTATTACATAGTATCTTTGGTGGAATCAACACCTATGTGGTTGAACTCAATTTCCAGCACCATTCTCCAAATGCCAGATTGATATCATAATGACTCAAAGCCTCAACTCTCTGATCTCACGGTTGATCTTTCAGCTATGGCCAGCCCTCCATCCTGAGTCATTCATTAGTATTAACTATTAAGGAGTCAAAGTGAGTCTGCTTATTAAACTATCAGGGCCCACTATTAATAAAGTCACTCTCCTATCACTTGAGAAATTCCAAGGGGTTGGAGATTATCTCCCAGAACCAGGGACAAAGACCAACCAAATTCCATTTGGCTTCCAGCAGGCTTCTAGCAGGCTTCCACTTGATCACCAATAAAAAAGCAGGATTAGGAGAGGGGTCAAGATGGCTGATTAGAAGCAGCTGCAGTTGGAGGCACCCACCGAGAAGAACAAAAATGGTGAGGCAAATCTGTACCTTCAACGGAGGTATCCAGGTTCTCTCATTGGGACTAACTAGGTGGTTAGCACCACCCAAAAAGACGAGGAAAACAGGGTGGAACAATGGCTCACCCAGGAGCGGAGCAGCACAGGGCAAGGGGTGCTTATTCCCAGCCAAAGGAGGCAGTGATTGTGCTACCCCACCCAGGAAACCATTAATTTTCCTTGGATCTATGCAACCTGCAGAACAGGAGATCCCCTTGTGAGCACATGCCACCCAGGCCTTGGGTCCCAAGCACAGAACAGTGCAGACATTCAGCAGCTGTTTGGGTTGTGGCCAGCGGCAGCAAGTTGAAGACTGCCTAAGACGACTGAGTTCTGGGGTGGGGAGGGATGGGGACCTGCTGTCACTGTGGCTTCAGTCTGTCCTGCTGGGGCCAGGGAGTCTGGGTGGTTTGTACTGGGAGGAATTCCCCACAGGGCAGCACACTGGCTGTGGCAGATTGTGACCAGATAGCTTCTTTAGGTGGGACCCAGGTCCATCCCTCCTCACTGGGCAGGATTTCCCTGCAAGAATTTCGGCAACTCCAACCAGGTGTTTACGGAGAGAACTCTGACCTCCCTGGGATGGAGCCCCTTGTGGGAGGGGCAGCCATGATCTCTGCAGTTCCACAGGCCTTAATCTTTGCTGCCTGCCAGCTCTGAAGAGTCCAGTAAATCCCCAGTGCAGTGCACTCAACCCACCAATGGGCAGCCAGAGTGCTTCGTTAAGTAGGTCCCTAATCCCATGCCTCTTAACTGGATAAGACCCCCCAACAGGGATCACCAGACACCTTATTCAGGAGCATTCCCACTGGCCTTCAGACTGGTGCTGCTCTGGGACAGAGCTCCCAGAAGAAGAAGCAGGCTGCCATCGTTGCTGTTCTGTAGCCTCCACTGGTGACACCTCCAGGTGCAGGAGGGACCCAGGTGAATGGGGTCTGGAGTGGACCCCCAGCAAATTGCAGCAACCTTATTGAAGAAGGGCCTGGCTATTAAAAGAAAAACAGAAGCAACAACAACAACATCAACAAAAAAGACCCCAAAAAAACTCCATCCAAAGGTCACCAGCTTTAAAGATCAAAGGTAGATAAGCTCACAACGGTGAGAAAGAATCAATACAAAATGCCAAAAGCTCAAAAAGCCAGAGTGCCTTTTCTCCTCCCAATGATCACAACACCTCTCCAGCAAGTGCACGAACTAGAATGAGACAGAGGTGGATAAACTGACAGAAGTAGGCTTCCGAAGCTAAAGGAGCATGTTCTAACCCAATGCAAAGAAGCTAAGAACCATGATAAAACAACATGGGAGATGATAACCAGAATAACCAATTTAGAGACAAACATAAATGACCTAATGGAACTGAAAAACACAACACGAGAACTTCATAAGACAACCATAAGTATTAATAGCCAAATATACCAAGTGGAGAAAAGAATCTGAGCTTGAAGACTATCTTGCTGAAATAAGACAGGCAGTTAAGATTAAATAAAAAGGAATGAACAAAACCTCTGAGAACTAGGGGATTATATAAAAGACCAAACCTACAACTGGGGCATCTGAAAGAGAAGAGAGAATGGAACCAAGATGAAAAACATACTTCCAGATATCATGCAGGAGAACTTCCCCACCTGGCAAGACAGACCAACATTCAAATTCAGGAAATCCAGAGAATCCCAGTAAGATACTCTATGAAAAGATCAACCTCAAGACACATAATCATCAGATTCTCCAAGGTCAAAACGAAGGAAAAAATGTTAAGGGCAGCCAGAGAGAAAGGACAGGTCACCTACAAAGCGAATCCCATCAGACTAATAGTGGACCTCTCAGTGGAAACTCTATAAGCCAGAAGCTTTAGGGGGCTGATATTCAACATTCTTAAAGAAAAGAAATTCCAGCCAGGCACGGTGGCTCAAGCCTGTAATCCCAGCACTTTGGGAGGCTGAGGCAGGTGGATCACAAGGTCAAGAGATCGAGACCATCCTGGTCATCATGGTGAAACCCCGTCTCTACTAAAAATACAAAAAATTAGGCTGGGCGTGGTGGCACGTGCCTGTAATCCCAGCTACTCAGGAGGCTGAGACAGGAGAATTGCCTGAACCCAGGAGGTTGCAGTGAGCCGAGATCGTGCCATTGCACTCCAGCCTGGGTAACAAGAGTGAAACTCCATCTCGGAAAAAAAAAAAAAAGAAATTCCAATCCAAAATTTCATATCCAGTCAAACTAAGCTTTGTAAGTGAAGGAGAAATAAAATCCTTTTTAGACAAGCAAATGCTGAGGAAATTAGTCACCACAAGGCCTGCCTTGCAAGAGCTCCTGAAGGAAGCACCAAATATAAAAAGGAAAAACCATTATCAGTCCCAGTCACTACAAAAACACACTGAAGTAGACCAATGAACGACACATTAACAAGGCTGAAAACCAGCTAGCATCATGATGATAGTATCAACTTCACACTTAACAATATTAACCTTAAATGTAAATGGGCTATAAGTTCCAATTAAAAGACATAAAATGGCAAGCTGGATAAAGAGTCAAGATCCATCAGTGTACTGTGTTCAAGAGACCCATCTCATGTGCAAAGACACACATAGAATCAAAATAAAGGGATGGAGGAATATTTGCCAATCAAATGGAAAGCAGAAAAAAACAGGGGTCAGAATCCTAATTTCTGACAAAACAGATTTTAAACCAACTAAGATCAAAAAAGACAAAGAAGGGCATTACATAATGGTACAGTATCAATTAAACAAGAGGTGCTAACTATTCTAAATATATGTACATCAAATATAGAAGCACTCAGATTCATAAAACAAGTTCTTAGAGACCTGCAAAGAGACTTAGACTCCCACACAATAATAATGGGCATTGTTAACACCCCACTGTCAATATTAGACAGATCACTGAGACAGAAAATTTACAAAGATATTCAAGACTTGAACTCAGCTCTGAATCAAGTGGACCTGATACATATCTACAGAACTTTCCACCCCAGAACAACGGAATATACATTCTCAGCACCACATGGAACTTACTCTAAAATCAATCATATAATTGGAAGTAAAATACTCCTCAACAAATGCAAAAGAACTGAAATCATAACAGTCTCTCAGAAAATAGGGCAATCAAATTAGTATTCAAGATTTAAAAACTCACTCAAAACCACACAATTACATGGATACTGAACAACCTCCTCCTGAATGACTCCTGGGTAAATAATGAAATTAAGGCAGAAGTCAAAAAGTTATTTGAAACTAATTAATATGAACAAAGAGAAAATGTACCAGAATCTCCGGGACACAGCTAAAGCAGTGTCAAGAGGGAAATTTATAGCACTAAATGCCTACATTAAAAAGCAAGAAAGATCTCAAATTGACATCCTAACATCACAACTAAAAGAATGAGAGAACCAAAAGCAAACAAAACCCAAAGCTAGCAGAAAAAAATAAATAACCAAGATCAGAGTGGAACTGAAGGAGATAGAGACATAAAAAACCCTTCAGAAAAATCAATGAATCCAGCAGCTGGTTTTTTGAAAAAATTAATAAAATAGACTGCTAGCTAGACTAATAAGAAGGAAAACAGAAGAATCAAATAGACATATGAAAATGATAAAGAGGATATCACCACTGACCCCACAGAAAAACAACCATTACTATAAACACCTCTATGCACATAAACTAGAAAATCTAGATGAAATGGATAAATTTCTTGACATATACATCCTCCCAAGACTGAACCAGGAAAAAGCTGAATCCCTGGATAGATCAGTAACAAGTTCTGAATTTGAGGCAGTAATAAATAACCTACCAACCAAAAAAAAAAAGCCCAAGACCAGAAAGACTTACAGCTGAATTCTACCAGAGGTACAAAGAGGAGCTGGTACCATTTCTTCTGAAATTATTCCAAAAAATTGAAAAGGAAGGACTCCTCCCTAACTCATTTTGTAAGGCCAACCTCATCCTGATACGAAAACCTGACAGAGATACAACAAAAAAGGAAAACTTCAGCCCAATATCCCTGATGAAAATTGATGAGAAAATCCTCAGTAAGATACCAGCAAACTGAATCCAGCAGTACATCAAAAAGCTTACCCAACACAATCAAACCAGCTTCATCCCTGGGATGCAATGCTGGTTCAACATACACAAATCAATAAACATAATCCATCACATAGCCAGAACCAATGACAAAAACTACATGATTTTCTTAATAGATGCAGAAAAGGCTTTCAATGAAATTCAACATTGCTTCATGTTAAAAACTCTCAATAAAGTAGGTATTGATAGAACATATCTCAAAATAATAAAAGCTATTTATGACAAACCCACAGCCAATATCATACTGAATGGGGAAAAGCTGGAAACATTCTCCTTGAAAACCAGCACAAGACAAGGCTGCCCTCTCTCACCACTCCTATTCAGCATGGCATTGGAAGTTCTGGCCAGGGCAATCAAGCAAGAGAAAAAAAAAAAAGTATTCAAATAGGAAAAGAGGAAGTCAAATTGTCTCTGTTAGCAGATCACATGATTCTATATCTAGAAATCATCTCAGCCCAAAAGATTCTTGAGTTGATAAACAACTTCAGCAATATCTCAGGATATGAAATCAATGTGTAAAAATCACTAGCCATTCCTATACACCAGGCGTCCCCAAACTAAGGCTCGCAGGCCGCATGCGGCCCCCTGAGGCCATTTATCCAGCCCCCTGCCGCACTTCAGGAAGGGGCACCTCTTTCATAGGTGGTAAGTGAGAGGAGCACAGTATGTGGCGGCCCTCCAACGGTCTGAGGGACAGTAAACTGGCCCCCTATGTAAAAAGTCTGGGGACGCCTGCTATACACAAATAACAGGCAAACTAAGAGCCAAATTATGAACGAGCTCCCACTCACAATTGCTGCAAAAAGAATAAAATACCTAGGAATACAGCTAACAAGAGAAGTGAAAGATCTCTTTAAGGAGAACTATAAACCACTGCTCAAGGAAATAAGAGAGGACACAAACAAATGGAGAAACATTCCATGCTCACGGATAGGAAGAATCAATATGGTGAAAACGGCCATACTGCCCAAAGTAATTTACAGATTTAAGGCTATTACCATTAAACTACCATTGACATTCTTCACAGAATTAGAAAAATACTATTTTAAAATTCATATAGAACCAAAAAAGAGCCCAAATATCCAAGACAATCCTAAGCAAAAAACACAGCTGGAGGCATCACACTACCCTACTTCAATTACTCACTTCACTTTACTCCATTTCTTTGGTCTCTTTCTGAGTTACATCTGGAAATCAGATGATATACTAGTTTTAGAAATTATTTTTAGTATTCATTACTCACAACTCAATTTGATCCTCCTGCAATTTTATTGAAAACAAAAAAAATTGGAAACCACCTAACTTGCTAAAGAATTTGTTACCCAGACATTACAAAATCATTCACTTTCTCAGTTTCTGGGAAGTAAATCCAAAAGGCTCTTACTGACACTTAATAATTAGTAATTGTGGCTGTTACTATCATTGAAAATCACTTCCTTTAGTTTGAGATCTATGTTCCAAATGTAAGTGAAAGGTTTATAGCCTCTGAATGGGATTAACCACTGAGTGTAGGCTGACACCGGGGAGAACCATAGCCTTGGGAAGGGAAGTTTCCTTCAGCAGAGGGCAATTCCCAGATATGACCAGGCTGGGACAGCCACTATCCCAGGCAGCGGAGGAAATCAGACCCTTTATCCTGAAGGGAGGACCTAGGTGACACACCCCAGCCACCACTATGAAATTCTTTAGAAAGGGAACAAAAGACACTGGGGCCTACTTGAGAGTGGAGGGTTGGAGGAGAGAGAGGAGCAGAAAAAATGACTATTGGATACCAGGCTTAGTACCTGGTAACAAAATAATCTGTACAACAAACTCCCATGACACAAATATGCCTCTATAATAAACCCGCACAGGTACCCCTTAACTTAAAATAAAAATTTTTTAAAATCATTTGAATTTTTTTGAGACACGGTCTCACTCTATCACCCAGACTGAAGTGCAGTGGCATTAGCAATCACTGCTCGTGTACCCTTGACCTCCTGTGATCCTCCCACCTCAGCCCCCTAAGTAGCTAGGACCACAGGTGTGTGCCATCACATCTGCTTCTTTTTTTTTTTCTTTTTTTGTAGACACAGTAGTCTCTCTGTGTTACTCAGGCTGGTCTCAAACTCCTGCACTCAAGCAATTCTCCTGGCCTCCCAAAGCATAAACCTTGCATCTTATAGAAATATTTAACTAAATCTTACATTCAAATATATTTTCTTCCAAATCTTGAAACTGCAGACTTGGTAGAGGCTACTTGTGCAAATGGTCTGCCACATAAGGTAATGAACAAAGCAAATCATTGCCAAACCAATCAGTCAAAGCATACATTCTTTCTGACATTATTCGACTGTAACAAAATGTTAACATGCATTCCTGTAACAACCAACTCCCTCTCAATTATAATTCTGAGAAAGAGAAAGAGAGAAAGCAGGTACTGAAACTTATTATAAGTTTGTTGCTGAATGCAGTAAGGCCAACTTTCCTCCCTGCTTCTTTGTAAAATTCTACTGTTCTCAAGAGACTCTCCCTCAGGGTTACTACATTCAGTGACATTAGTTGAGGAATGGAAGAAGGACAAGGTTACTGTATGGTAACCTTGTCACATTTATTTTTATATTCCTCGTGTTTATTACAGTTTCAAACATTTAGGGAGCACTCAAAAATAATACATATCCAAAAAATAATAAAGTGATAACTGCTATTTCTTGTCTTCCATGTGTCAGGTAAGTGTTTACTCAAATTTGGGGGATCCAGGAACTACTTAATGGAAGTTCAAACTACAAGAAAATTATCATTATTACATGAAAATTATCATTATTCCACTGCCCACTGTACAGTAAATTTGAATTCGGACCATCACAACATAAGGCAAAATATCTCATTTCTATGGCATGCTTTGTTTTTGATGGAAATATGGGTAAAGCAAAGAAAATAATACAAACAAAGAACCTTATGGAGCCTTGACCAAAGGGGACTTCTCTAATACCTATATTTCAAATAGTCCCTTCTTTTAGACCTCACAGAAGTTTCTACTGCCCATAGCAATGTAGCATAGTAAGATTCAGAATGAGAGAGAGATGTGTATTCCTTTTGTAAAGAACAAAGAGACTAATTATGAAAGTGGGCTGAGAAAGGAATCCAGAATATTCCTATAGCCAGGTGATGGAATCATGGGTTAATTTTAAGAAATAATATATTTGGAAGTTGAGGACCTGAAAATATGTTTCCTTGAAACTACCTGTGACTACCCCTAGGAAAGGCTTCATTTGTCCTCTGGGGTATGCATACCCAGCTTATAGACTGCTGGTCCAGCAGGAAGGAAAGTTAGCTGAGATATGCAGACTCAATAGAAATTAGCCAGATTAATTCCTGATGAGCTATTTTATGATCATATCTAAAACAGCAGATGGAGAGCCTACATAAACCCACATTGTGTAAATGACTGTATAAGTGGACAGTAACTGTTGGAGAAAAGTTGCTTTTTTAGTCCCTTCAGCAATCATTTCCATATATGCCCATGTTTTCTTCCTCCTGCCTGAATGATTTTGCTCACACTCTCTACCTATCCAAATTCTTTCCACTCTTCAAAGGACAGCTGAACTCTAACCACATGACCCTTCGATCTATTCATTTCAACTCTACTGAGAATAAGATTCTTTCCCACTAAATTTTCTAGTTTGTTTTGTTTATTCCTAATCATTATTTTAATTTGCATTAGTGGCAATAGCCTACTAACTATCCTTTCTGTCTCTAATACTTCCTCCTCTACTCCACCCTCCTTATTGCAAAAGTCATATTTCTAGATGCCAAATCTAATCATAAAACTCTTTTCCTCTAAACTTTAACTCCTCAGTGCTTATAGGGTAATATGTAAGTGCTTAACCTGAGTAGACAAATAACGAAACCATCACAATAGGAAATATGTCCTGTCTTCCAAAAGTTAAAACTCTCCTGGATCACATGTACAAAGATAATCATTAATGAGTATAAAGAGTGTGCAAGAGTAAGAAGGATGGAAAGATAATAATCAATTCAACTTAGAATAATGGGAAATACTTCTAAAGAAAGAATTTAAAGGATGAGTATGTATTTGAAGCATGGGTGTGAATGAGTTCAATGGATGACGAGTAAAGAATATCAAGGAGAGTAGAAACAGCTTTTGCAAACATATGGTTTGAGAAAACAAGGCAAATTATTGCAAGAAGAGTGCACATATATACACTTCACCAGGAAAATACAGCCCAACTTTGTAGAGAAATGAGATAGCCTCCCGCCAAGTGAAAGTCCTGGCTGAATACCTCAAAATAGGGTGATCACCTGCTTGTCTGGCTTCTAAAATATATGGAAATGTTTCATGAATCAACCCTCAACCAATAGCATACTCTAGTGTCACTATTCCCTTAAGATTCTTCTCAAATATCTCCTACAGGAAGCCTTTCTAGCCACCCATCCAAATTGAGCTAGATGCCTTTCTTCATGTTCTCTGTGAATTCTTTCAGCAGGGCAAAGTCTACCTGACATTCACATAATTAGTGTATGTGCCTTTTTCCTTTTCTAGACTCTTTGATGGTCACATTTATTTTTATATTCCTCGTGTTTATTACAGTTTCAAACATTTAGGGAGCACTCAAAAATAATACATATCCAAAAAATAATAAAGTTATAACTGCTATTTCTTGTCTTCCATGTGTCAGGTAAGTGTTTACTCAAATTTGGGGAATCCAGGAACTATTTAATGGAAGTTCAAACTACATGAAATCATTCAAATGGTCATTACCGTCATTCTCAGGACCATAGTGTCATTAAGAAAAGTTTTTAACTCAGTTGATACTGTAAAACTCAAGTGAGCACCTTTCCTCTTAACATTTAGTGTTCTCAATGTGGAAAAGACAGTCTTACTCACATGCTTTCCATTTACTTATACAGCACTGAAAAGATGCATAGCCAGTGACTGTTACCTGACTGTACCACAATTCTTACTCTTTCCTTTAATCATAAATTAACATCAAAAGGTGTCTTATTAATCAACTATTCTCCCTTTAAAAGTACAAGGTGTGTAACAGAACCTGGGCTTAACCTCCTTTAGAAGAGTAACACCCATTCTTGCTGCAAATATAGTGGGTATCCTGAAATTATGAACCCCAGCACACCTTTGCCAGGCTATATTAAAGTTCATTAGATAATCAGCAACTAAACAAAACATATTTTCTCCCATGATGTGGGGTTTCAGTGATGAACAAAAGAAAGGCCATTGTGCACTTTTCCCTCAAATATATGCAGCACGTATTATAAATGCTGATTCCTACTCTGTATACCAGTAGGTCTATCCAATTATAAAAATGAAATATCTGCTCTATTCTGTGTGTGATAGTAATAACCCATTGTGGGACATTGATCTAATTAATGGGATTTTTGCGTTTAGTCATCTTTCCCTGCATAATAAATTACTACAAAACTCAGTGGCTTAAAAAAACAAGAATGTATTAATTTATGGTTTCTGTGGGTCATGAATGACCTAGGTGGTTTTGGCTCAAAGTCTCCTGGGAGATTACAGTCAAGCTGTCAGGCATGGCTACAGTCATTTGAAAGCTTGATGAAGGCTGGAAGATTTGCCTCCAAGATCACTCACTAGTCAGTCCTTCATCAGACTGCCAAGACAACAGAATCTAATTTCCAGACAGGAGGTGGAAGGAAACAAGAAGGAAAAGAAAAAGAAGACAGAGAAAGAGAAAGAGAAGGAACAGGAGAGGAGGTATTCCTGTAAAGAAACACCAAAGCAAATGACAACAGATTTCTCATATGAAATCACGGAGGCCACAAAAAAAAAAAGTGGTGAAAAATTTCTCAAGTGCTTAGACAAAACACTGTGAACTTTGAATCCAGCATCTGCCAAAGCGATCTTTCAAGGACAAAAAAGAAACAAAGGCATCCTCAGATTAAGGGAAATGAACAGAATTTGTTTCTAGTAGACCTGACCTTAAAGGGCTTAAAAACTCTCCAAACAAAGCAAAAATGGTAACAGAAGGCGGCTGGGGCCTTCAGACAGAAGAGAAGGGCAACTGAATGAGCAAAAATAGCAGCAAATATAATAGACCATCTTTCACTTCATGAGGTTCATTAATCATATTTTATAGTTGATGTAAAACTTCTAATGTCATCTGATGTGACGCTCAATGTATATAAAGGAAATAGTTAAGAAAATTATACCTAGAAGGTGAAGAAGCTAGAGAGACCCAAAATGGAAATAGGGTTTCTACACTTAGGTTACCACTATTATTTTTTTTTATTCTTTTTTTAGAGACAGGGTTTCACCATGTTGGCCAGGCTGGTCTTGAATTCCTGACCTTGTGATCCACCTGCCTTGGCCTCCCAAAGTGCTGAGATTACAGGTGTGAGCCACCACACCTGGTCTAGGTTACCACTAAATGTGGTAAAACAGCAACACCAGTAGGCTAAGATAAGTTATGTGTATCCACAGAAATACCTAGAGCAACCACTAAGCAAACTACACAAAGTGATATAATCAAAGATATTATAAATAAATAAAAATGAAACTCTTAAAAAATGTTTAAGTTACCCAAAGGAAGCCAAGAAATGAAGAGAAACAAGAAACAGAGGGAATGAACAGAAAACAAATAATAAAATGGCAGACTTACAAACACTGAAACAGATTGGCAAAGTAGATTTTTAAAACTCAATCCAGCTATATACTGTCTACAAGAAATTCACTTCAAACATGACATAGGTTGGATGAAAGTAAAGGGATGGGGAAAGATATATCATACATAATCAATAAAAGCAGAAATGACTGTATTGATAGTAAAGATAAAATGACATTATTAGGGACAAAAAGAGATATTAGCAAAATGGCATTATCCCCCTACTGTATTTGAAATCTTAAGTGGTGATGATAAAGACCTTGATCTTTCATTTAAAAGAAAGACTTCCCATTCATTTAAAATTCCCATTGAAAGCTCTGCTCTTTTCTGCAGCTGATCTAGGCACAATGATTTTCGTACCCATTGAGTGAAAAGTTGCTCAACTTTAATTTTCAGTCAGAACTCTGTAAGCAAAATCAGTTAAGATATCTGTGATGTTGGCTATTATTTCTGCTGTGAATCATCAGTCCTCCTCAATTAGGATACAAACAAAATGAATTTTTTGCTGGCAAATTGATGTGAATGGTCTACCATAGTGGGCTTCATCTTTAATATCATCTTGTCCTTTCTTAAAATAAATTATCTATTTGTAAACCACTGATTTCTTTGGGGCATGGTCTCTATAAATTTATCCTAAAGCATTGATGGTTTCACCATCCTTTTACCCAGGCTTCACCATAAGTTTGATGTTTGTTCTTGCTTCAATTTTAGCAGAATATGTGTTGCTCTTGATAGGGATTTTCTTCAAACTGTTGTCTTATTCTTCCTAGTGCCTCAAGCTAGATCCTGGTCAGATATTTTATCACAAGTTAGTACATGTTTATTGTTGTGCAAAAATCTTTTGAAATAGTTTTTAATATTCTACATTTTCTATGAACTTTTTGAAGACCCTTTGTATAAGAATTTGGTATATAACACAGGTGGCATTTCTAATCAATGGGTATGGCTATTTGATAAACATAATTAAGATAATAGTTAACTAATTGGGAAAAAAATGTATAGGAGTAGATCTTCATTTAGCACTGTACACCAAAATAAATTTCAGAGGAATTAAACATTTAAATATTTAAAATTAGACCATAATGGACATAGAAGAAAATATTCATAACTATGGACATAATCCTAGGATGAAGATGGACTTTCATCTGTAATATATTCACATGAAAAAGATCAAGATTCAAAGTAATATTAGCATTTTGGATTTTTTGATGTATGTGCATAGAATATAGCAAATTGTTAAAAGGAAATATGTCTGGATGTTCGGGTTGTGGATAATTGCATTTGCTTCATTAGGTTTGACGGGATTTTTGCAAACTTTCTGTAAGAGATATGTATTTTCTTTAGCTTTTCTATAATACTTATTATTTCTAATTACAAAAGTGATATTATAACAAAGGAAATGGTGGAGAGGTGTGTAAAGGTAAAGTTCCTAGTAGTCTCCCCATTCCCCACCCCATCTAACTCTTTCCATTCCTAGCCCACGAGGCAATCTAATTAACAGGTTGATGTCCTTGCTTCTCCATGTTCACACACACACACACACACACACACACACACACACACACGGCATATCCATATAGTTTCTGTATTTTTCTTTTCAAAATAGAATTATACTGTTAAAGACATACTGCTCAACAACTTGCATTTGTCACTGTACAAATCAACAAAGATCTAAGTCATTTATAATAAGAATGCTTTGGATATTTCATAATTTATTGAAGCATTCTCCTTTTGAGGTCATTACAAACAATGCAGAAAACATCTTTGAACTTTTATTCTTATATGTTGCTGCACTTATTTCTATAAAAAGGGAGTTCCAAAAGCTGGGTTGCAGAATCAAAAGATACATGCACGCATAATCACAAAAGTATTCCCAGATTACTTTCCAAGGTTATAGTAATCATGGTAAGCAGCATTCTAAGATGTCCTCCTCTTCCCACTGTGTAGGTACCCTGCACTATCACCAGAACTGTGGATATGATAGATTCCCTGATTCTATTGCCTTACTATAGGGACATCATCCAGGTGGATCTTACCTAACCACTTTTAAAGCAAAGCATTTTCTCCAGCTGAACACAGAAAAAGAATTCAGAGATTCTAATGTTACACAGCAATAGAAAATTAATACAGTAAGAATTCACTCTCTTGAAAGCATTGTATGAGGTAACTATATTCATTTTCTCACCAGCACCAAATGTTACTGTTTTTAAATTCAGTCAATTTGATAACTAAAAGAGTACCTTATTTTTGATATATGTTTAATAAAGAGTATCTTTATTTTCCCTGTCTGAGTAAGTAAAATCAAGAAACTTGCCATACGTTTATAGTTAGATTTCCCCTCTGTGAATTACCTGTTCACATGCAGTACTTTGCTTTGACCAATTTGCTATAGTGTCATTTGGGTAATTCTTGTCAAGCGCTTAAGCAATTTCTAAGCAACAACATAGGTGCTAAGCTGACTTGCTGCCTTTTCAAATTTTAATTGGAAAGGAGACAACAAGCCCAATGTCCCTTTGTCCCTAAGTCCCATCAGGGAAGGGAATGACACAGAACAGTCCTGGGCAGATGCTGCACACACATCCATGTCCCATCCCAGATGAGGAACCCTGAGCTTAGGAAAATTCCCATCTTTTAAGTGGCTGCAAGCAAATCTGCTCAAACTTTGCTCCACAGAGAGAAACTATATTATCCTTTTCAGGAAACAAATCTACTACCTGACTGGAAAGATACCATCTCTAGCTTCCAAGCCTGTGTGCTATACAAACATCCCGGAAAAGACAGTCTGGAACTAAAGCTGTCATAGATGTGTAAAAACACAAAGGTGAATGGCCTCTGAACAGATCCACCTCTCATTTCCACATTTTTATGACTACAGCACTCTGTTGGCCATTCAAAATAATCTGATCAATAGCAGGTAAGACCAGACCACTTCTACTCAATTTGTGAGCACCTGCAGATCTCTTAGGACCAGTATTTTCCAGGACAGAGGCAAGTTAATGCCTGGCTTTCACACAATTGTAATCCCAAGGGAAAAGATGGAAACCCTGGGGAAAAAAAGTGTTTACAATGGTTAGAGTTCCCCCACCATGGACACACATCAGTCACCAACCTAGTTTGACAAAGGCTTTGGGGTTTAATCCCAACAGTGTAAGAATGGGTTATCTGTAATTTATTAAGAAAGCATACACATCATGTATCATAATAATAGCTAACACTATATTAACACTATTGTAGTAGCTTAACATATTTAGCCCTTGAAAAATCTCCCAATAGTGTAGTTGGTATGAGTACCATTATATTAAATAAGAAAAACAACAAAAGCATCTTAACCGGTCGTCATCAAAAAGAAATTCAAATTGAAAACCATTGCTTTAGTTAAATGAACTCTTTAAAAATTTGTAATAGATGTTTCCTTAATGTGATAAAGAATATCAGCATTGACAACCAACATCATACCTAAGAATGAAAAACTGAAGATAATTATGTTAAGCCTATGCAAAAGAGAGACAAACAACAGAGAAGGTCGGTGACGTTGTTTTATGAAACAATTCTCAATACAGATGACACTATTCTAACAGTGTAACATATTTAGCCCTTTAAAACCTCCCAGTAGTGTGGCTGGTATGAGTACAACTGTATTAAACAAGAAAAACAATGAAAGCATCTTAACTGGTCATTGTCGGAAAGAAATTATGGAAAGATTAATCCAGATTAATCCTGTTTCTGTAACGCCACTGCCCAGTGAGTGCAATTTTTCACCAGGAAGACACTCTCTAAGCTATAGGCTTCAGAAGTCTAACTGTCCTCTTCCCTCTCCTCTCCACCTCTCCCACACAGTCTCAGAGTGTACACAGTTGTTCCCAACCTCCCATGATTGGGAAGGACTCAAACACCATGATGGTAGGTCAGCTTTCTGTCATCTCATCCAAAGGAAAAGCACACTAAGCCGGGAGTGAATAAACCTGACCTAAATGGCAGCAGAGAGAATGAGTAGAGAAAAGAGTCCCTGAGTCTGAGACCTTAGGGCCACAGGAAAGGGGCCAATTTCTAGCCCAGTGGCATTGCTGGTTAGCGCTTGTGACCATAATTAATTTGTGGACTCAACTTGGTGGGAGTTTTCTAGTTGACATTTCAAATTTGCGAGAAATTTGACTAAGTACTATTGAGGAGAAAATTACCGTTTGCTTGAATTTTAGAAGGGGAGATTAGAACAGGCCACTGGGCAAATCACAGGTACAACGATGGAGAGAACCTGCCTGTGTCTGTCCTCTTCAACCCAAGAAGCAGGCTCTTCAGCCACCACAGGGGGCTCAACACGCCTTCTTTATTATCTGCAGCTCAGTGTACACATGACCTCTCACTAATTGTGATGCTGTGATAGAACTTTCATTTCTGAGGGCAGTATTTCTCTTCCTTTCACTCAAGTACACAAAATTACACTTTCTAAAACTGAGAAAAGGCTGAGTTCTTCAGAACAAGTCAGCCATAATAATAATGCTTCAGACGTTCCAGGTGTCTGTAACGCCAGCAGTTAGAGTGAAACCTTTTCTTTGAACCCATTCGACCAGGGTGAAACTCTGCCAGGGGTGAAAAAGAAAGCAGCACATGGTTTCATGGTATTCGCCCTACCACCTTCCACAGTGAGGAGACAGAAACCCAGAGGGTGAAGAGCCTGGGAAGTATGTAACAGTTACTATTTGTCATGAAGGTAACTATTCAGGATCTGTTCTGTTCAACCAACTTCTAATGACTTGGTCAGGAAAATAAAGTAAGAGACCTAAATACAGCATTGCAACTTGAGAGTCTGAGAGATTAGAGTTCTGCTGTGACCTGTGTAGCCTTTCTAACCTATTGACTCCAATTTTGGGGGGATGCCCTATTTCTAGGACGTCTTCAGAACTTCAACAGTAAGAACAAAAAAATGACAGAAGGGTGATAAGGAGGAATAAATACTGCCAACTTGTGTCTAAGTTACTTAGCATAAAGCTGGGACATAATAAGTACTTAATAAAAATAGTTATTACCAGGTGTGACTCATAAGGGTGGCTAATACAAAAGCGGATTTATCTTTTATTGCTTCAGTTCTGCATTAGCACTATCTCTGGGGTCACTATTAGATGCCAGGGCAATGCTCATCATGATGGGCACTTACAATGTATCAGGCATATTGGTGCTAAAAGCTTCAGGTACTCATTTCACTTAGTTTCACAGGAGTCCAATGAAGTAAGTATGGTTATACATTGCTCATCAATGACAAACACAACCAGAGCCCTGGTCAGTCTGATTCCAAAACTCTTGTTCTTAACTATTGTGTTTATATGGCCAAGCTCTACAGAAAGGTTTCTGGCAGAAATAGCATGACAGGTATAGGAGGGAGGATCACACTAAGGGAAGAATGACATCACAAGGATCCCAGGGAGTGTAAAACACTACTGTAAGTGCAAATCCTTCTTGTGTCAGGCCTAAATTCAATAACCAATGAGATTTGCTTACCTAAAAAAAATGTTACCCAGATCCTCTCAGATAATTTAAATGGGAGATCCCAAGTCTTATTTTCATGTTCCCAGCCTTTTCTGACAACTTCTAATTCAATTCCAAGTCTTAAAATTAAAAATATACTACATTCTCCCATTTTGTGTGTCCAGAGATCTTGTTTATCTTGTTAACTACTACATGGCCAGCACTTTGCACAATGCTTGGGATACAGTATGTGTTCAATTAATTTTTTAATGAATGAATTTATATATCTTTTACACCCTTCTGATTGTTCCTCCAAAATGATGCATTGCTGGTTATCTCTAGCCTCCCTGAAATAGATGAGAAATATTTTTTCCTTCTTCTCTGAAGCCCGTTCATTTCAGGCATGGATTACTTTAACAACATTTGTCATTGTCTCTAGTAAGTAACCCTACATCAGCATGAAAATCCTTTATAACTAGGAGGCAGAGCTTGATGAACTTTCACTGGAAAGTAAAGTCTTCCAAAAATTGCATTTTACATCTTAACAAATCAAATATGATCTCAGAGCACAGCAAAAACATAGGTGATTATATAAATATGGAATGACCTTCTTTCCACACAAATCATGTTTCAAAATTAAAGGAATGGGAGGCATAGCAAGGGGAGGAGATTTCCAGAGCATATACTACCAGAACCATTCTGGAAATAAATTGATATGATGATATGAGTTAGCCAATTAATCAAGAAGGAAGATAAGGGAAGAATTCCCTCTAAAAACATCCAAAAGCCCTATAAGAATGTGAGATCAGCCACAGTGGCTGTACACAAATAGATCAAATTGCTTCTCAACAAAAATGTCTTGAGGAACAACGTATTTGTAATCCAAACATAAAATTAAAAAATTTTGCTAGTGCACAAAAAAACATAGTAGCTGCCCTACTTGTCCAATGAGCATAAATTGTTGCTGCTGGAAGATCTCATTTCCCCTGGCCACTGACTCCATTATTACTAACAGACTTTTAAAAATTGGTAAGCTAGTTTCCCATAGGACATTGTAGGTCATAATCATAACTCCTATTTTGTATAAAAAGGACTTAATGGTGACTAAGAGCACCCCTACATTTCAAAGTCAAATGAACATCGACATTTCTCACCTTTCTTTTGATCTTTTTGTGACATTAAATGCAGTTCATTTTCCTTTACAAAACTCTCTCTTCCCATGGTTTAAGTCCATACTCTCACCTGGTTCTTCTAGTTCTTTGGACATTCTGAGTTTCATTTAGTTTTTCTCTGCCTAAATGTTAATTTACTCAAGTCTCTGTCCTTAGTCCTCATTCTCATCCGTGGTTTCAATTCTGTCTCTATGTTCTTTAAAAAAAAAAAAAAAAACAGTTTAAATAGGCAACCCAGCCCTCTCTCCCAAACTAGCTTCACACATCCAACTGCCCCTGGTAAGCTCCACTTGAGTAGCCAAACTCAAACATCATGGCCCAAAATTGAACTCATCACGTCTTCCCCATTATCTGCTCCTCTGTGTTTTCTAACAATGGTAGAAAATATAGCACCAGCCAAGTTGTAGCCAAATCAGCAATTTGGCAATCATCTTCCCTTCCTTACCTACACTCCAAAAGATTAACCATGAATCTATATAAATGCTGTAACTTAGTTATTTCTCACATCCATTTCTTCTCTCATTTCCCAGTGCCACTATCTTTTTTCAGGTTCTCCTCAGTCTCCCTTCTTGCACCCTTGATAACAGTGCAATAGCAATAATGTGTAAAAACGAAACACAAATCCATAATAATCTCACTCAAAATCATTGAATTATTCTTTATTATTTTAGAATAATTATAAAATATTCCCCATTGTCTGCGAGGCCCCTCATATACTGCCTTCTGCTAAACTGTGGCCTCGTCTCTTGACAAACTTCTTGATCTTCTCAGAAAATGCCTCACTTCTTCAATCTTCCCTCTGTTTTATACACCGTGCCCCCGCCTAGAATGTCTCTTCTCCCTTTTTCTGCATACCAAACTTCCACACATCCTTCCAAATTTAAACTAGTCGTGTCCTCCCCATCTCCTCCCCGTACACTCTTTTCATAACATCCGTCACTGTAACCTAACCACCACCGATTCCTATCTCTACTCTTCCTATCTTCCTACCTGCTATACCATTCCTTTTTGTACTGTTTTACCAATTAATCATGGTTGATGTGTCTTTCTGGTCTCTTCCCTTTTAGATGATAAATTCCCTGAGTTCGAGGTGTGTGTCTTTCATTTTCATGTGTTTATAATCTAACTAGTGCTTAGCAGATGGTAGAGATTCAAAAATATTTGTCGAATAAATGGGTGGGAGCGTGAGTGGATGAATGGATAGATGGAGAACATGAAGACAAAACACAATAATTAGTCTTAATGGTCCCTCCTCATTCCAATCATTGTTGTGAGTCCTGATAATGAATCACCACCTAACAAGAAGTTAGTTTTCATTCCTTGGATAGGGCTGAATAAACACTTGAATTTTTTCTCTCTGGCCCTCATTTTTAGCTTTCACTATGGAAGTTTGCTTCCAATACCTTACTCTAAAGCAAATAACACAATGAAATTGATTATTTCCACTTACTGTGTTAAAATCACCTTCTAATTCTGTCTCATTGAGATTACATACCCAGATCTCATCAACTGGTCTTTGGGGAATTTCAAAAACCATTAGTCAGAAGTTTAAAGATTATTAATCTCTTATCCTAACTTTAGAGATGGCTCATCTCATCCATTATACATGGATTTTATTATTTCAACTCTCAGGCAATAACGTACTTTCCAATTTTGTAAGGGTACTTCTCAGTTGCTACATTTAACTATTACTAGTTCTTACATAATGTCAAAACTCAAAAGACTGAAAAAGAGGCTTTAAGAGTCAAGAGAGAAAATCTCAACAAATGGGGAAATAATTTTTGCAATCCTGTTGTGGTTCATAAGCATGATAATTGGATTTTCACACTAATACATGAGATGTGCATTGTTACAACAGTTTGAGGGAGGCACATCTCACACAAAGTTTGTTGGCGCATTACCCATCTGATGTGAAAGAAAATAAAAAAGATAAAAAAGGAAATATTTTGACCAGAGTGATTTTAACATGCGGAATAATTCAGATGTAGAGGATTATATTATATGTACACCAAATGGAAAGAGCCCATGCTTAACACACTTAGTAAAGATGTTTCATATAGAATCCCAGTTTTTTAGTTCTTTAGGCAAGTTGTTCCACAAATCTAAGCTTTAATATATTCATCCTCAATATGAGAGCAAGAACATGGGAATCAGGCAGAGTGGTATATGCACTACATATTTCATTTATATGCAATCATCAGAAACTGAATAAGCACTAATGTATGACTGCATTTCTCAGGAACCTATTGAATATCCCTTTAATTGCAAAAATATATACTATTATTGAAATACATTTATATAAGAAAGGTATAATGGCTCTATTTTTTAAGATGCCATTTAGATACTTTTCTAATGGCTCAAGGTAATTGATGTTCTCAAGATCAAGGTTCTCCTCTGTGTTGCCTTGCTTCTACAGCTGGAGGGATGGAGTAATCAAATCTCCAGCCAACATTTATTGAACTCATTATTCATGAGACATATGCTAAATGCTTTAAAAACATTATCTCATTTAATGCAGCAATCCTATGAGGGACATGTGAACATTATCTATTTCAGTGAAAAATGAACTAAAACACAGAGAGAATAATAAGAATTTGCCCAGTCACACATCACTAACTGGCAAAGACAGGTGTGCCCAACCCCCAGTCTTTTCATGCACAACCTCCACACAATCTTCTTATCAAAAACCTGTTTTTCAAAATTGATCTCATGAAGGTAGAGTATGCACTGGGAAATCAACAAATGCATGTGACTCTCTTTTTTGCTGTGGTCTGAAGCTGAACCTGCCATAACTTTGCAGTATGCCTACCGTATGGCCTGCAAACTTGATGATAATGACTCTGACATTTTACAAAACAGTTTGCTGACCACTGCCAATATGAAAAGACACAGAAAAGTTAAAATATTCAGTTTATCTGGAAGTTTTTTAAATTAACTTTTTCATACCTAACAAAGTAGCTTCAGAAAATAACAAGAGAATTAAAGAAAAGTAAAGAGAAGAATATAATATGCTTATGGATTATAAAACCTAAAATTGTTACAATGTCATTTCACCCCGTATGGTTCAATAGACTCAGTTTAATCCCAATTTAAGATCCTAGCTAAGGTTTGTTTTGTTTTGTAAATTGACAAGTGAATTCTAAAATATAAATGGAAATGTAAGAGACCTAGAAAAGCCAAGAGAATCTAACAAAAGAACAAAGCTGGCAGACATACACTGTCCAGCTTCAAACCATTATGAAACAGAAGAAATTAAGACACTGTGTAATATTGCCACAAGAATGGAGCAATGGTACAGAATAGCTATTGAGCAAGAAACATACCTACACATACACAGTCACCTGATTTGTGTCAAAGATGCTAAGTCAGTCAGGAAAGTATAGTCAATTCAATAGATAGTAATGGACTCAGTAGATACCCATTTTTTAATTAAGCTTAACCTCAATCTATGCTTCATGCAAAAACTTATTCCAAATGAACCACAGACCTAAATGTAAAAGCTAAAACAACATATATTCTAATAGAAAAAATAGAGGAATCTCTTTCTGAATTTGGGAAAGACAAAGATTTCTTAAATAGGACACAAAAAGCACTAAACACGAAAAAATATTAATATATTGAATTTTCTTAAAATCAAGCATGTGTTCATCAAAAGGCACTATTAAGATAATGAAAATGCAAGAAACACAAAAATAAGACATTTTTCATACATATACCTAGCAAATAATTATTATTCAGAATATATCTTCAACATTTTATAAATTGGTAAGGAAAAGACAAAAAAAAAATCCAATGGACAAAAAAAGCCAAAATCCAGTATTTTAATAAAAAAGACACTCAAATAACAATTAAATGTGTTAAAATGTGCCCATCATCAGTAGTAATTGGAGAAATGCAAATTTAAAAACCACAAATGAGCTAGGCACAGCAGCTCATGCCTATAATCCCAACACTTTGGGAGGTGGAGGCAGGAGGATTGCTTGAGGCCAGGAGTTAAAGACCAGCCTAGACAATACAGTCAGATGCTTTCTCTACAAAAAAAAAAAAGAATGTTTAATTAGCCAGCCATGGTAGTATGCACTTGCAGTGGCAGCTAATTGGGAGGCTAAGGCAGGAGGATCATTTGAACCCAGGAATTTGAGGCTGCATTGAACAGTAATTGTGCCACTGAACTCCAACCTGGATGACAAAACAAGACCCTGACTCAAAAATAAAATAAAATCCACAATGGGATACCACTACATAGAGTTACCAAAATTAAATACGGACAATGCCAAGTGTTGACAGCATTTGGAGCAACTGGAATTCTCATACAGTAATGATATGAAAGTAAATTGGTGCCATTATTTTACAAAAATGTTCAGTGATATCTACTAAGACAAAACAGATCTTTATTCTATGATTTAGCAATTATACTACTGGGCATTTATCAATAAATATAAATGTTGATGGTCTCCATTGAAGACATGTACAAGAATGTTCTCAGAAAGGTTATTTATTATACCCCTAAACTGGAAACAACTGAAATGATTGTCAAGAATAGAACAGAGAAAAATTCATGCAATGGAATTCTTCAGAACAATAAAAAAAACCTATTGATACAGAAAACAACACAGATAAAACTTAAACCATAATGCTGAGCCAAAAACACATACTGTATGTTTCTAATTATATAAAGTTCAAAACCACACAAAACTTATCAATATTGGTATAGGTTTGAACAGTGGTTTCCTTTGAGTGGATATTTACAGAAAGCAGATACAATGGAGACTTCTGCAGCTCAAGAAATGTTCTACATTTTGATGAGGCAGTTACAAAGTGGGGTGTGTGTATGTACATATGTGTAAAAATTCTTTGAAATAGACATTTAAGATTTGCACATTTTACTGCGTGTAATGTATACTCGATATTTTTAAAGTTTCCTAATACATAAAGCAAAAATTTTTAAATATACAAAGAGAAGTTAAGAACTTCACCATCCCAGTATTTAATGTCAACATGCATCTCTCATTAATAAACAGCGATGCACAGGGTGGCTTGTACCTGTAATCCCAGCACTTGGGAGGCCAAGGTAAGTGGATCGTTTGATCTCAAGAGTTTGAGACCAGCCTGGGCAACATGAAGAAACCTCATCCCTACACTAGGCATGGTGGCATGCACCTGTAGTCCCAGTTACTTGGGAGGCGGAAGTGGGAGGATTGCTTGCGCCTGGGAGGCAGAGGTTGTAGTGAGCCAAAATGGTGCCGCTGTATTCCAGCCTGGGCGACAGAGCCAGACCCCATCTCAAAAATAAATAAATACCCAACTAAACAAAAGATATAAAACAATATGATTGATTTAATGAATATGTATAGAAATGGTTCCCAAGAATTTTTTTTAAAAACCTTTTCTTTCCTATACACATGAAATGTTTGTGAGATAGCAACAAATCAAATCCAACAAATTTCAGTCATTTGTTGTTATGTTAGAATACATTCACAGGGTACAATAAAATTAAGTTCAAAATAAATACAAAAAAAGCTAAAACTCTCATATCTTTTGAAAATTTTAAAACACAATTGTGAATAATTCATGGGTTAAAATAAATCATAATAGAACTTTCAAAATGTGTAAAACTAGACAATAGTAAAAATACCACCAATCAGGGCTGCCACTTGACATAACGGAATACCTGAGGCCATACTTCTCCTTCTTCTTTGTAAAAATAGAAAAATATATAAAACTAGTTTTAAGAAATTGTACATAGCACATAAATGGGATTTTTAAGAGAAAGAAAATAAACCAAGAGACGCCTATGCCTACTTTTGATTTCCACCTGGAAGAATTTCCATACTACAGTGCAGAGAAAGACAGCCCAAGCAGAGACCAATTGTCTCACTGAGTTTAAGAGACAGAAAGAAGCTCTGGTGAGTTGAAGGGAACAGGGAGGTCCAACTGATTAGGTTTTTCAAGGCACAGTGTTGGAGAAAAGGAAACTATGCATAGAAAAGGCTCTAAGCCTCTAAAAATATGCAGACTGGTCTCCTTGAGTCCAATGTAGATGGCAAAACTTGAGGCCAAAAATTACAGGAGAGTTCTCAAATGAAAATTTATATAGAAATGTAAAACATGCAGAGCTCATGTAAGTAAAGGGTCGGGGGGAGGGTGGGGAATTTTTCAGTTGATGAAGGCTACCTTAAATTTTCCCAAAGTTTAAAAACAATTTTAAAATGAATAAACTAATCCACAAGTAATTTAACTGCTTCCAAGAATTTTTCCAACACTCTTTTAAAAAAACAACCAAATGCAGACATTCAGCAATGCAACAATCACAATGTATAGCACATAATAAAAATTACTTTTTAAAATTACTAGATATGCAAATATCAAGGAAGATTCATAGCCAGAAGGGGAGAAAAGTCAGTAAAATCAGCCAGGAAACGACACTAATGGTAAAATTAACAAACAATAAGCTCAAGTGTGTAAATGAACACATGAACACAATAAGACTACAAATAGAATATTTAAAAAATTAATGGGAATTCAACAACTGAAAAATGCAGTGTACCTGAATTGAAAAATTTAGTAAATGGCATTAACAGCAAATAAGAAACTGCAGAAGAATACATCAGTGAGGTTTAAGATACGCAATAGAAACCACCCAAACCTAAGTACAAATACAGAAAAAAAACAAACAAAACTTTGGTGAGCCATAGAGCAACATCAAGAAATCCAACAGAAGTGTAATTGGAGTTCCAGAAGAAGAAGAGAGATATTTGAGGATGAAAAAAAATGTGAAGAAATAATGGTTCAACACTTTCGAAACATTATGAAAAGTATAAGCTTACAGAACCAAGAATCTTAATGAACCACAAGCAGAATAAAAATAAAGAAAACCTGACAAAACACATTATAATCAAACTGCCTTAAAACAAAAACATCATGAAGATATTTGCCACCACAAAAAGACACTTAAGTACATAGCACTATGACACTATATAGCAACTACACAATTAAGTCTACATAACAACCATCTAACAACACAATGACAGGATCAAATTTTCACATATCAATATTAACTGAATGTAAATGGACTAAATGCCTCACTGAAAAGGCATAAAGTGGAAAGTTGGATAAAGAAGCAAGACCAAACAACTGCCTACTGTCTTCAAGAGATCCACCTCACATGTAACACCCATAGGCTTAAAGTGAAGGGATGAAGAAAGGTCTATCATGAAAAAGAAAACAAAAAAGAACAGAGGTTGCTATTCTTTTTTTGTGTGTGTACTTTAGGTTCTGGGATACATGTGCAGATCATGCAGGATTCTCGAATAGGTAAAAACATGGCAAAGTGGTTTGCTGCCTCCATCCCCCATCACCTGTATCTGGCATTTCTCCCCATGATATCCCTCCCCAACATCCCCACCCCACACTGTCCCTCCCCTAGTCCCCACAACAGACTCAGAGTGTGTGATGCTCCCCTCCCTGTGTCCATGTGTTCTCATCATTCAACATCTGCTTATGAGTGAGAACATGCAGTGTTTGATTCTCTGTTCTGTGTCAGTTTGCTGAGAATGATGGTTTCCAGATTCATACATGTCCCTGCAAAGCACACAAACTCATTGTTTTTTATGGCTGCATAGTATTCCATGGTGTATATGTGTCACATTTTCTTTGTCCAGTCTATCATCAATGAGCACTCTGGTTGGTTGCAGGTCTTTGCTATTGTAAACAGTGCCACAATGAACATACATGTGCATGTGTCTTTATAACAGAACTATTTATAATCCTTTGTGTATATACCAAGTAATGGGATTGCTGGATCAAATGGAATTTCTATTTCTAGGTCCTTGAGGAATCACCACACTGTCTTCCACAATGGCTGAACTAATTTACACTCCCACCAACAGTGTAAAGTGTTCCTATTTCTCCACATCCTCTCCAGCATCTGTTGTCTCCTGATTTTTTAATAATCGCCATTCTAACTGGCATGAGATGGTATCTCAATGTGGTTTTGATTTGCATTTCTCTAATGACCAGTGATGATGAACATTTTTTCATGTTTGTTGGCCTCATATATGTCTTCTTTTGAAAAGTGTTTGTTCACGTCCTTTGTCCAATTTTGAATGTGTTTGTTTGTTTTTTGTAAATATGTTTTAGTTCTTTGTAGATTCTGGATATTAGCTTTTTCTCAGATGGGTAGATTGCAAAAAGTTTTTCCCATTCAGTTTGTTGCCAGTTCACTCTAATGATTGTTTCTTTTGCTGTACAGAGGCTCTGAAGTTTAATTAGATCCCATTTGTCTATTTTGGCTTTTGTTGCTGATGTTTTCGGTGTTTTAGTCATGAAGTCCTTGCCTGTGCCTATGTCCTGAATGGTTTTGCCTAAGTTTTCTTCTAGGATTTTTATGGTGTTAGGTCTTATGTTTAAATCTTTAATCCAACTGGAGTTAATTTCAGTGTAAGTTGTTAGGAAGGGGTCCAGTTTCTGCTTTCTGCACTTGGCTAGCCAGTTTTCCCAACACCATTTATTAAACAAGGAATCCTTTCCCCATTGCTTGTTTTTGTCTGGTTTGGCAAAAATAAGATGGTTGTAGATCTGTGGCATTGCCTCTGAGGCCTCTGTTCTATTCCATTGGTCTATATCTCTGTTTTGGTATCAGTACCATGCTCTTTTGATTACAGTACCCTCGTAGTATTGTTTGAAATCAGGAAGCGTGATGCTTCCAGCTTTGTTCTTTTTGCTTAGGATTGTCTTGGCTATGTGGGCTCTCTTTTTATTCCATAAGAAGTTTCAGGTGTTTTTTTCCAGTTCTGTGAAGAGGGTCATTGGTAGCTTGATGAGGATAGCATTGAATCTATAAATTACTTAGGGAAGTGTGGCCATTTTCACAATATTGATTCTTCCTAACCATGAGCATGGAATGTTTTTTCATCGGTTTGTGTCCTCTCATTTCCTTGAGCCATGGTTTGTAGTTCTCCTTGAAAAGGTTCTTTGCATCCTTTGTTGGTTGTATTTCTATTTATTTTATTCTCTTTGTAGCAATTGTGAATGCGAGTTTACTCTTGATTTGGCTCTCTGTTAGTCTGTTACTGGTGTATAGGAATGCTTGTGATTTCTGCACATTGATTTTGTATCCTGAGACTTTGCTTAAGTTGCTTATCAGTTTAAGGAGATTTGGGACTGAGACGATGTAGTCTTCTAAACGTACAATCATGTCATTTGCAAATAGAGACAATTTGACTTCCTCATTTGCAAATAGAGACAATTTGACTTCCTTTATTTCTTTTTCTTGCCTGATTGCTCTAGCTAGAACTTCCAATATTATATTGAATAGGAGTGGTGAGAGACGCCATCATCGTCTAGTGCCACATTTCAAAGGGAATGCTTCCAGTTTTTGCCCATTCAGTATGATATTGGCTGTGGGTTTGCTGTAAATAGCTTTCATTATTTTGAGATACGTTCCATCGATACCTAGTTAATTGAGAGTTTTTAGCATGAAGAGTTGTTGACTTTTTTTGAAGGCCTTCTCTGTATCTATTGATATAATCATGTGGTTTTAATCTTTGGTTTTGTTTATGTGGTGGATTACATTTGTAGACTTGCATATGTTGAACTGGCCTTGCATCCCTAGGATGAAGCCTACTTGATTATGTGGTGCTGAGAAGAATGTATATTCTGTAGATCTGGGGTAGAGATTTCTGTAGATGTCTATTAGATCTGCTTGGTCCAGAACTGAGTTCATGAACTGTCCAATAACCAAAATAGAATAGTATTGGTATTTCTACAAAAAAGGATCCCATAGACCAATGGAATTGAATAGAAAACTTAGAAATAAAGCTGCACACCTACAACTAACTCATCATCATCGACAAAACTGACCAAAAAAAAAAAATGAGGAAAGGACTCTCTATTCAATGAATGGTTCTGGGATTACTGGCTAGCCATATGCAGAAGATTGAAACTGGACCACTACTTTCACATTATACAAAAATCAACTCAAGCTAAATTAGAAACTTAAATGTAAGACCTAAAACTCTAAAAATCCTAAAAGATAATCTAGGAAATATTATTCTGGGCACTCATCTTGGGAAAGAATTTATGACTAAGTCCCCAAAAGCAATTATAATAAAAATAAAAATTGACACGAGACCTAATTAAACTAAAGAGCTTCTGCACAGCAAAACAAATTATCAATAGAGTCAACAGGCAACCTACAGAATGGGAGAAAATATCTACAAACTATGCATCTGACAAAGGTCAATATTCATAATCTATAAGGAACTTGCTGTATCCAGAAAAAAAAAAACCCATTAAAAAATGGGTAAAGGACATGAACAGACACTTCTCAAAAAAGACACACATGCAACCAACAAATATATTTTAAAATGCTCAATTTCACTAATTATCAGAGAAATGAAAATCAAAACCACAATGAGATATCATCTCCCACCAGTCAGAATAGCTGTTACTAAAAAGTCAGATGTTGATAAGGTTGTGGAAAAAAGGGAATGTTTATACACTGCTGGTGGGAATGTAAATTAGTTCAGCCACTGTGGAAAGCAATTTGAAGATTTCTCAAAGAACTAAAAACAGAACTGCTATTCAACCCAGCAATCTCATTACTGGGTATATACTCAAAGAAAAACAAATTATTCTACCAACAATGCACATGCAGTCCTATGTTATTCATGGCACTATTCATCATAGCAGACAGATAGAATAAACCTAAATGCCCATCAACAGTAGACTGAATAAAGAAAATGTGGTATATATACAAATAGAATACTACACAGCCATGAGAAATAACAAAAGCATATTCTTTGCAGCAACATGGACACAGCCAGAGACTATTATCCTAAGTAAACTAGTGCAGGAACAGAAAACCAAATACTGAATTTTCTCACTTATAAGAAGCAGTTAAACACTGAGTACAATCAGACATAGAGATAGGAACAAGAGACACTGAGAACTACTAGAATGGGGAGGGTAAGAAGTAGATGAGAATTCAAAAACGATCAAGTACTATCCTCACTACTTGAGTGATGGGATCATTCATACCCTAAACCCCAGCAACATATAATATATTTGTATAAGAAACCTGCATGTGTTCCCCTGAACCTAAAATAAGTTTTTAAACAGTAAAAAAAAAACAAATCCAAAAATATAAAAAAGGACAGATTTAGCCCTAACTATAAAGGGCCAATATTTATATGTATATATAGGTCTATATGTATAGAAGTCAATAACACAGAAATGAGACAATAGAGAAAAATCCATGAAACCAAAAGTTGGATTTTGAAAAGAAAAATCTACAAATGTGGAACCTGTGAATACAGAGGACAGACTAGGAGAAAAGTCACAAACAGGCAGAAAAATACTTACAGTATATATGACTGAAAAAACTTTCATTCAGAATACATATTTTTAAACTCTTAGCAACTAAATACTGAGAAGACAATCAACCCAATTTTTAATGGGCAAAGTATTAGAATAGTCACATCACGAAAATTATACAAATCTCTGATGAATACATGAAAAGACGCTCAGCATAATTAGTCAACAGAAAACTGCAACAAAACCACAGTCAAATACCACTACACACCCACTAGAATGGCTAAGATTTTAAAAACTGACAATAACAAGTATTGATGAGCAACTCTCGTATATTGCTGCTGGAAGCTGAAAATGATACAACCCTTTTTTAAAATACTTGGATGATTGCTTATAAAGTTAAACATGCATTCACCATATGACCCAAAAATTCCACATCTAAATAATTACCCAAGAGAAATGTAAACACATTTTCACACAAAAATATGTATGTTCACAACAGCTTTATTCGTAATAGCTAAAAGCTGAAAACAACCTAAATTTATCATGAAACAAATGGATAAGAAAACTGTGATGTATCCATCCCATGAAATACTAACCTATAATAAAAAGGAATTAACCACTATTCAAAGAAGTGCCCCAGGATCTTGATCCCACTTGTTTAAAATTTGCTTTCAAAGCTCTTGCTCTTGTCTTTGCAAACTGGACACAAGAGTACTGGCATCCATCAAGTGGGAAATTAGCTCAACTTTAATTTTTCAGTCAAAATTGTGTAAGCAGAACCAGTTGAGATGTCTGTGGCATTAGTTATTGTTTCTGCTGTTAATCATCAGGCCTGAAGAGGACTGACATAAACAAGATGAATTTTTTCCTCGCAAATTGATGTGGATGGTCTGTCACTGTGAGCTTCATCTTCAATGTCATCTTGTCCCTTCCTAAAAAGAGCTATCCATTTGTAAAGTGCTGATTTATTTGGGGCATTGTCCCCATAAACTTTTCATAAAGCATCACTGATTTCATCATTCTTCCACCCAAACTTCACCATAAATTTGATGTTTGTTCTTGCTTCAATTTTAGCAGAATTTTTATTGTTCTGATACGGTCTTTTTTCAAACTGATATCTTATCCTTCTAAGTATCTCAAACTAGCTCCTGTTCAGACATGTTATAGCAAGTTAGTACAAGTTTATTGGGTGAAAAACAAATTGAAACCTATGCATAGTTTTTTCATAATACATATTTTCCATGAACGTTTTTAAGAACCCTAGTACACTCCTATCAAATGGAGAAGTAAAAGATGCTATGAAACCACATAGAAGGAATGCCTAACCCAGATTTGTGTCATCCTAGAGGGTTTCTCAGAGGAAGCGATTTTTGAGACAACTATGGGTTACCCAAAGAGTTAGGAAGAGAATGTGCTTGGTTAGAAACCCTGACCCCTTGGAAACCAAGGGTGATGTCACTGTGCGCACCTACCCATTGCAAATGAGATGTCTCATTATGTGAATTTCAATTCTACCCAACAAATATTTATTAAAATCCTAATATATAGAAGGCATTCTATGCTACATATTGGAGTCAAAAAAAAAAAAAAAAGAGTGTGAGGATGAGCCATACCTTCAAGGAGTTTATAATATGTTGAAGAGATAGAGCTTAAACACAAAAAATATACTTACAGAGTTTTCATAGTAATCTAAATCAGCTTTAAAAGCCACCTACACCACACACAAGCGGTCATTTACTCTAAGTAATATAAGGTGTGGTGGCTTTTTTAAGCGGCAGGAGAGAAGGCCACAAAAGGGATTGTGGGGGGTAGGGAGACAGAAGAAGGAAAGAATACAGGCTTGGGAAAGGATCTGGACAGCCATAGATACACTGCTGAGCACAGACTTCCTGCTGTGTTAGTGGACATGGGTAGGCAGGAAAAATAGAGCGTGCTTCTTCCAGCTATTTTTCTTCTGATCATCTTTAGCCATCACCAGTCACACTTCCCCTATAGCAGAAGATTGTGCCTAATGTGTTCTGGCAAGGAAAATGGTATGGGTGGACAGACATAATGGAGAAGCAAAATTACACATAAGAACCCAACATCCAACTTATCCTCAGCACAACCTCTCAATAGGCCTTGGAGTCCCAGGTAGATGGTTCCCAGAAAAGTAGATGTTACTACTACTTCCCTTCCTTCTCAGGAAACTGGAAGAAAGCCCACACATTCCAAAGTTCAGTTAATCAGTGAACAAACATACACTGACATTTCTGTGTTCCAGACTGAAGATACAATAATGAGCAAGAGAGTTTTTGTCCTCATGGTGTCTAGCAGGAGAGAAAGATACAGAAAATACAGGGAAGAGTACATGGTGCCATTGTAGTACAGAAAAAGGTAGCCAGTCTTTCCTTAGGGAGACAAGACAGACTTCCATGAGAAAAATGATTTCATTATAATTATACACCATCTAATGATATGTTAGACCTTATTTCCTTTAAGAAACCTTGGGGGGCAGGAAGAAAGAAGTTATCTGGCAACACATGAAAAAAAGATCACTGGTATGAAAAACAGATTTGTCACAGTCCAAGTAAAGTCAGGTTTCACAGTCAGTAGTATTTGCTCTATGGATAAAACAAATGTGCTGTTGGCAAAGCCAGGGCTGAGTGCCAGATTCAACAGCCCATAAATCCTGAAGTAACAGAAAGCACAAAGCAGACCTGGCCCCAGTCTGCACTGCTACTTTGTTAAAATTATCTCGGCCACTCATCAGCTTCGAGAGATGGAGGCCAAACTGAAAAAAGTAGGGGCTAGGAGGAAGGAGTTGAAGGAGTTCATCCGTATCTGGCCCATGTGAGGAGGCTGCAGGAGAGAATATGAAACATGCAATGCAGCCCACACTGGTTCTTGACCAGAAGAGAGGGAAATAGATGAATCAATTAATGAATGAATGAGAAGATGGATAGATGGATTGTTGGAAGGAAGAATATGGGGAGGGGAGCAGAATATGCTACAGAAAACCTCTGGGGTAGAAGGGAAAACTAGTTTCAATGTGGCCAACCAACTGGGAAATGCCTCTGGTTAGAAATCATTCAACTACGCCTCCCTGAAATTGACCACATGACATTTTTCTCCAGTTTTTTAAACCAAAATCAAGGCTGTACCATCAATGTTGAAAAAGCTGAAAATTCAAAGGAAACATTTCCGATGCTGTGGGTACAGTCTGGGGAAGTCCATGCTAACTCTACCCTAACCTAAAGTCTGATCACTTACTTTCAGGACAGGGACTGAGAGAGAACTGTCACGAGAAAGACTAAAAATGAGACCAAAGCAACCATGACCACAACAAAAAGAGAGAGCAATAAAGAGAGACTTAGAAATGAACACCCACTTGCATTCAGATGAAAAGGTTGAGTCAAAGTGGTGTTAAGGAGGTGACAGATCCTATATTATAGCCAAGAACCCCCAGAACTAAACAAATACAGTAGTTTTTTTTCTTTCCTCTCAGTAATGTGATTGCTGTTTACCTGGTGTGGGAAACAGGGTGAGAATGGGAAAAAGAGACATGTCCTAAGATGCATAATGGTTTAGTTAACATACGTAATTCAGTCAGCTGACTTGTCTATTTTGTGTTTTGTTTTGTTCTGTTTTGTTTTCTACTTGCTTTAGTAGAGCTGGCCTCAGTTGCAGTGGTGAAGTAGGAAAAGATGATCATTGGTACCTGAGGAAAATTCTACCTTTCTTCCTCACCCCTTCTTTTTGCAATCTCCTGCCCCATTCCCTCTGTGTGTACCATCCACACTTCACTCTGCACTACTCTCAAATTCCAGGGTCTCCTCATGCTAACTGAGACTCTTTAGCCAGATCAGGACTCCCACAGCTATAGCTTCTCTGAGCTCTTCTTTAGCAGCAGTTTACAAAGGGCCTGTGCAAGCACTCTGTTTGTCATTGCGCACAACAGCCCTGTGAAAGAGTCAGCCAAGATATCATCATCACTAATTTACAGATGAGAAAATAAAATGACTCGTCCTATAGTAACTGGCAGATATTGGTAAGGACCCAGGTCTTTTAACTCAGAGATAAAAGAGTCTCAGAGTTCCTTTAAGCAAATCACACTGGATAAATTAAAGAACATATATAAAATAAAATTCATATAGAAATTTAGTAGCTATAAAACAATGAGTACTTAATGTGATGCCTCTAAATTAACAGCTACGAGTGATATAACCTATTTGTTAACATTTTCCAATTACACATTTGAAATAAAAAATACCAGTCACTTGACAAATGATTGGACTATGATGTCCTTTACTTAACAACATTGTTTAATATTGTGATGGATGCTGTGATATGCCACTCAGTGCCAGATTCAATAGCCCATAAATCCTGAAGTCCAATCTGCATCCAGAATAAAGCACACTCCTTTTCCCCCAAGCTTTTGGGAGTATTGACAGCAGCTGACAGTTCTCAACTGTATCATTCTCTGGAAACGGCCCAGCTTATGAAAGCTGTCTTGCCCAAGACGATGAGTCACTCCCAGGGCCAGCCTGCATCCAATCACTGGTGGATGACAACTAAAGACCTAGTTCCCTTGCCTCAAGGTGGTAGGATTCTGAGGAGCTATCTAAACCCACCAGGGCATCTATGAGGATTGCATGAGGATTTGTGACTGTTTTGCATTTCAGTACTTCCTTCTGCCTAATCCTACTCTCTTTCTTCTCCCACAGGTTATTCAAACAAATCTTGAAATACTTTTCTACTAGTTTAGGATAATTAACTCCCAAATTGCATTGTGTTTTAGCAAAAGATCCACAGGAGGTAACTCATAAGTGCTTTTTGTATTGACTATTTGATTTATGAGCCTGGAATTAAGGCTTTATATGGGATGATGCATGACAGTTATTTTTGCAGAAACAATCTAAATTTGTAATCATTATTGCAGAGCTCATCTGTTTCTCAGAACGTGGTAACTATATAAATTAGGATTCCACCACGCCCCCAATATGTAAGGTTGGGAGGGGGAACATAAGAAGGAATAGGAAATGTGAGAAGACATGCATTAACTGTAAGTAGTTTCCTTGTAGTGTCAGGGTAGGCTGAGGCGCTCCTCGACTAAAGATTAAGTGGCATTTAAACTCATTGTCAACTGCTCACTTTGCCAAAAAAATTACTTTTAGGCTAATTTCTCTCAATCTCTGAAAGGTATATTTTACTGATTTTTTTATGGGCTCAATAAATCCCCAGGTTATATTGGTCATTTGATTACTGCTCATTGTAATTCCCTACTTCCCCAAAATAGATGATAGATAGGTGATGGATGGATGGATGGATAGATGGATAGACGGATAGATAGATAGATAGATAGATAGATAGATAGATGGATGGATGGATGGATGGATGGATGGATGGATGGATGGATGGAAGGTAAAAGCAGAAATTGGTCTTTAAAGTCCCCAAGAAAGAACAAGCAGCCCCAGAGTCCTTCCTCTTTGGCCCACTCATATTAGGAGTTTCTCCAGCCAGGAACTTCCTATGAGGAAGAAGAGAAGAGAAGGCAGAAATCTGTCATTCAGAGAAGACATAAAACACTATCTGCCACTTGGATTGACATTTTACTTTATCAGCCCTTAGTAGAATCTTAAAGGTCCCTGGGACCTTTTGCTGTTGAGGAGGGATTTTGCTGTTGGACACTCCGCTGTTGAGGAAGGATTTTCTTAGGTTAGGGATTTCCCCAAGAGTCTGTAAGTTCTTCTCTCCATAGTTGTTGAGAGCCACTACCTCACTGCCCAAATGGTACTGGATTTTGTTGATCATTGGATTTGTGATGCTACAGGTATTAATGGAAACACAAGTAATGGAATTTTTTCTACCTTTTTCTTTCAAGTGGAGTGCTCCACCTTCACCCCCCAAAATAAATAAAATCAACATAATGTACAGTGTTGTAGAATGCATAAACATTCAATCCAAACTACTGTAACTGCTATGATTAATTTCTAAAAGATTTTTATTATGAGTTGATCTTATTTTGAATATCTGACTTCAAATATCTGATTTTAAATCCTTGGTTTATCATTTAGTGTCAATGCGACCTTGAGTTTACTTAAAGGTACCTGTATCAGGAAAATGGAAATTGTAAAGTCATTGTAGTTTTCATGAAGAACAAATGTACTGTTTGAGAAACATGTAATTTATGTGTTTAGCGAATAATGGCCATTCTTACAGTTTTATTCATTCCAAATGCTCACTACAAAAATCCAGCTTTTTTAAAAAAGATTCATTTAATTTATTTATGCCTAAGTCTCTTTATAAAACGGTACTGTTGGACTAGCTGAATTTCAAGGTTGCTTTCCATTCTGACTTCCTGTGATCTAATTATAACACGTGAACAGAACAGATAAAGAAGCTATTATTTTTATACAGAACTTTAACAAATCTATTTTGATAGAAAATTAGGTGAATGAGACAGAACACCACCTTTTAAATAACCAAATGTTGTTCTTTAAGTGCTTGAGATTTAAAGGAGTAATAAGAACGTTAAAGATTTTTAAATATGAAGTTCCATATTTTTTTTACCACAAATGTAAGTACAACTCTTATCTAAAAATTGAGTTATTCTAATTAGTTAATTCTTTTAGTTGTTGTGAAGATTCAACTTTTAGGTAAATGTAAATAATTAAGCATAGTGCCTGCCACATAATAAGAGCAAATCAAAAGCAGATGCTGCTATTAACCATTATAGCAAAAGCATTTCCATCACTCTCTCTCCCATTGCTCCTAATCTTTGCATGAATGGCTCATTCATTCATTAATTTATCCAGCAAATATCTGTTGAACACCATAGGTTATCTCCTCTCAAAGCCCTTTTCTGATTACTCAGTCTAGGCCACACCTCTTCATCCAACACCACCCACTGTCACTCCTTCATATAACTATGCTTCATTTGATTCAGAAATGGTTATCACCACCTACAACTATCTCGTTCATTTGTTTACTCACTTATTTTCTGCTACCACCCACACACCCCACTCCCACCCTACAGAACATACATTCCATAAAAGCGGGAATCATGTCTTCCCATTTACCGATGTATTCCCTACACAGTGCCTGGCTATACACACTCAGTGCTCACATAAATCAATCCAACTTTAATAGCAAAATTCCATATACAAATAATTAAACAATTCATTTGCTTTTCTTTGTCAGTTATTTTGATATGTGGAATTTATGGGGGAAAAAATCTCAAAGAATTGAGGTCATTTAATTTACAGAAGAGAAATAAACATTTTAAATGGCCTTTAGTAGTCTGGAAGCCTGGGTTCTAGTCCTATGATACCCTGTTCAGGTCCTCTCAAACCATATCCTTCTCTATAAAATAACAAGGATGATATCCACTAGGACAAATGATTTCATAGGGCTAACATATGGCAAAGCACAAATACAGCTAGCATTAGTGTAAGACCCTATTCTTTAAAACACCCCTTTGACATGCATTTATCCAAATGACTCTTACAAAAGTGACTCTCTAAAGTACAGAGGAAATGATTTATTTTCTTTTTTTGTTTTACAGAAGATACTGATTATAGAGAGTTCTGACATCCCTAAGAAGCAAGGAGGAGAAAGAGGGCAGGAGAAAGAGAAGGGTAAACAATATATGTGCAAGATGTGGTTTTTCATCACACTCTCACTTCATCTCCTACAATCCTCTCAGACACTATCATTCTTATTTTATAGATAAGAAAACCAAAGTTCAGACAGTTTAAGGTAATAACTAACCTGCTGGTAGGCTACTGGTATGTGAAGATAGCAGGGTATGATGTCAGTTCCTCCAACTTCCAATCCCATACTCTTTGTTTTTATCATGTGGCTTCCAAGAAGTGATCAAGGGCAAGATATCTAAAAAAAAAGATAAACATACTATGAAAATGAAACTAATAATCACGTAATCATTTAAACAAAGAAAGTCATCAATTCTTTCTTTTTTTCCATTTTTAACTGAGCTCCAGAGGAACATCCTATGGAAGAATAACATGAGGATTGGCTAAGAGGAAGAATTTAATACTGATGAAGTTACCCAAAGATACCTTTGGAAAACAGTTTTAAGATGTGATTAAACCCTGACATCAAACCATTCATCATTCCAAGAGGATTTAAATGAGAGTCTTCATGACAACAGAGGTACAGATATTAATGTAGGATTCCTAGTGTAAGAATTAAAGAAAGAGGAAAGAAACATGAAAGGAGGTGTGACAGTCAAGACAGATTTATTTTAGAGATAACAAATCTGAGAGGTGTTTTCTGGCCAAGTTAGGTCAGAGGTATCCTCTCTTACAAACTAAGAGTTTTTAAGGATTCAGGGTGGGAGAGTTTATCAGAGGTTTGGACTGCTTCTTCATTGTGATTATCTGGGAGGGAGAGTGTGTGTTTTTTCTCATACATCTTTCTGTAGCTGCAGGCTTATTTCCCAAGTCTGCTTTTAGCTTTTCTACCTTAGTGCACCTGATGGGAAAGGAATGTGCTTATTAAGGCCCACCGTTTTAGTGGGGCTCCTTGTATGAGGGTGAAGTTTGGCAGTTACCCAAGAGACTTTCCTCCCACCTCCCTCTATGCCCGAGGTGTCTTATCTGAGTTTTCCTGCCTGCTCTTTCTGCCTCCTTGTAGTTAGTAAGTGATTTCCTTGACATGCATGAGGCTGGAAAGGGAGCTGGGATTTAAAGTGGTGGCATTTGTCCAAGATGATGGTGCTCCTGCTCTATCACCCAGTTTATGAGATCCTTGATCTTTATAAAATGGAACTATCTTTTTAAATTATAAAAGATGTTTTTATACATTTTTTAAAATTCAGGAGTGAATAAAGAACCATCCCACAAACTCCTCTTATAAACCTCTCCCCAGAGATAATCATCATTAACAACTTGATATAGAGCCTTCTATACTATTTGTGTATGCATACGTAACTGAATGTTATTCTCTACATATGATTATGTGATTATTCTAAATGTGATTATTCCCTAATATTGTTTCTAACCATTTTTTTACTCTATATGATAAATAACATTCCAGGTCAATAATATATAATTTTTCTTTTCAATGGCTACACAGTGAATATATCATATTTATTTTTATTCTTTAAGAATTTAATGTAACAGGATTTTCAGAAGAAAGATACTTTGCTTTAGTTCTTTGTAAATTCTGGATATCAGCCCCTTGTCAGATGGGTAGACTGCAAACCTATGCAACAATCTTACATGTTCATCACATGTACCCCAGAACCTAAAATGCAATAAAAAAAAAAGAAAGATACTTTGCTTCAACAATATCTTTTTATTCTCTTGTCCAGTTTTAACTGCCCACAGTTTTCATTATTTCTGCTATAAAGTTGTGAAAACAGTAATTTCTTTCTTTCTCAGAAGCTCTGGTCACTTGGTCCACTAATTCTGTGTATGTAAAAAATTGAAATGAGGATTCATTTCTAGAACAAAAAGTCTGTAAGTAACGGTTTGGGCATCTTTTGTTTCTATAGAAATGGTGAAAAGTAAGACCTTTATTGCATGAGATTCAAAAATAAATATCCCATGGCCAGAGAAGTGACCACAATCTCGCATCATGGCAGTGCTAAGAGTTCTTATAAACAAAGTACAGGTATTGATCGACTTACGACCTATGCAACTTACAACCATTCGACTTTACAACCACAATCGCTAGCCACGACTGCTCCACGTCTGGCCCAGCTGGGCATACGGCAGTGCGGACCAGCTTCCAGCAGCACTACCATCTCCACGTGCACCACTTCAACTGTTATCCCAGACTCGGTACAGCAATTTGTGTTTTGTAGATGTTTATATATTTTGATATGTTTTGCAATTGGGAAAATGTTTCCTATGGTATTTTTTACACCCGTATTTTGTATTTTTGTATGCACCTGTATTTTGTAATTTTGTATGTTTTGCAAATATTAAACCAGTTGTACTGGTAATGCAGTGTTTTACTTAAACCTGACGAATGTAAAAATAAGAAACAAAATGGTGTAGAGATGATACAAATGGCATAAAATGAACAAAGAAAATTATGATATATAACAATAATGAAAGAAAATTATGATAAAATATGACTTAAAGATTTTTATAACATCATTTCACAGTACTGTACATATAGCCTACTCAACTTACGACCAAATCGTGTTATGACGGGTCTGTTGGACCCAATCATGGTTGTAAATCGAGCACTATCTGTAGAAGAATTTGGATTTTATCCTGAAGGCAAACAGACTGGGTTGGGCATGGATGCACTTCTTAACCAGGGGATAGATAAATGACATAGGAAAATCTCACTGGCTAAAGAGAATGGTTTAGAAAGGGGAAAATCCAGGATAAGGAGAAGCAATTGCTCTTGAGAAAAAGTCCTTTAGGTGTTCAATATTGTTAAGGCAAAATTATTCTGGGCCTTAATATAATCACAGCTGACAGAAGCACAAACACAAACTCTGGCCCTTCCTTCTAAAATGTTACTTACTCTCAAAAAATTGCCAAAGAAACCAACTTCCACTTCCAAGCTGGCTTAATTACAAAGCTGTTGGCTGGAGGCCTCGATCCCTCACTCTATGGACCTCTCTCTCCATAGGACTGCTTAAGTGTCCTCATGGCATGGAATCTGGCTTCCCTCAGAGCAAGCAATCTAGGAGAGGGGACAAAGAGGAAGCCACATGCCTCATAACCTAGTCTCAGAAGCCACACATTGTCGCTTCCACCGTATTATTTTCATTAGAACTAAGTCATTCAGCCCATCTCACAGTCAAGGGAAGAGGAATTAAGTGCTATCTCTTGCAGAGAAAAGTGTCAACAAATTTTTGGACAATTTTTGAAACCACCACCAGGGTCTAGTTTCAAACCCAGATTGATGCACTTAAGAGCCAGAGGCTGAGGGACCATAAGATGTAATTCCCAAGGAATTCACAAAAATGAACAGAAATTTTTCAGACTTCCATAGGCCATAGAATTGGGAGGATTCCATTTAATTTATCTAGACACCTAAGTGGCAGGGAGACTAGATGGTATTTTAGTGATACAATTCCCCATGTTTCGAAACATGCCAAAAGGGCGTGAGATCTGCAATTTGCAAAATGAGTCACAATTTTAGAAAAAAATCTTTCCTGTTATTTCCCATAAATTATAGGAACACTCCAAGTGTTTTTTCAGTATTCCATGTATCCCAAGTTTTAATTCCTACCAAGAAAATCTAGGACCTAAAATAATATTCAGGGAATGTATTCAACTCTTTCTGGGCAGGACAAAATGTGCTTAAGTGGAAGAGGCTGAACCTTCAAATGAACCTTTAAGCACCGGATCCCTTTTTCTGTTCAAGCATTTGTGAAAGGCAGGCTCGTGTCATGTATAGTCATTTGCCTGAAATTAGACTGGGAAATTACATCATTCCACCAGTTTCCTGAACCAGTTGAACAATGTAGAGAACAAGCAGGAGTCACTTTTACTTTTTGGCCCCACTGCCTCCACCACTTAAAACCTCTATATTAATTCACTTACCCTTGTGTTAGTCTGTTTTCACACTGCTATTAAGATATTACTAGAGACACAGTAATTTATAAACAAAGGAGGTTTAATTGACTTGCAGTTTCACGTGGCTGGGGAGGCCTCAGGAAACTTACAATCATAGTGGAAGGGAAAACAGGCACCTTCTTCACAAGGCAGCAGAAGAGAATGTGAGCATGTGAAGGAAGAAATGCTAAACATTCATAAAACCATTAGATCTCATGAGAGCTCACTATCACGAGAATGGCATGGGGGAACTGCCCTCATGATCCAATAATCTCCTTCCACATGTGGGGATTAAAGGTTCCTCCCTCAACACATTGGAATTACAATTCAAGATTAGATTTGGATGGGGACACAGTGCCAAACCACATCACCCTTCCCTGGATGAAATCTTACATGGATCTCATAGCTTTTCCAAATTACTCTCAGATAACAAAATATGTTAATCTACTCCAAAATGAACATATTTTTCCACTTTAACAACTCATCTCTGAAATCCAAATCTCAGTGGCATCTTATAATCATAATTGGGAGTAGATATTTCCCCCTTTTCAGTGGTATATTAAAATAATGAAGCATCTTAGAATTAATAGCATCTTAGACTCAATGAAATTTGGTAACAGGAATTTTTCAGACTTCCATAGGCCATAGAATTGGGAGGATTCCATTTAATTTATCTAGACATCCTTTTCTAAGTATTGAAAATTCTAATCAAGTATAGTAATCCTCATCAACTTTAAAACGTCTCCCTTCTCTGAGCTCTGACCTACTTCAGGCTTGGAAGCCTATAACGGAAAAGATCAGGGTGATCACATTAATCTCTAGCCCTTACTCCACCTTCTCCCTCATTCCCTGGCAGATACTCTGGGGCCCTTCAGGGACAGAAGCACGACAGGTGGGAAGAGGCATGGATAAGTAAAGGTAATACTTCACAGGACAGTTATAGTCTAGTGTAGGTATTCTCGCTGCAAAGGATATTCTAAGTCAGTTGTTCCTTTCCGGAAGTGGTTTTGTGGCTTTTTCACAGATGACCTCCATCACTAGGGACCTCTTGCCTACACTTCCTTTCACATACACTATGCTTCCTCCAGATGGCCACTTATACATTCTCATTAGCCACTGGTTTCTTGTGGCCCAACTATCGACAGGGCTCAGTCCTCTTTCGTGGAGCCCCATTCAAGATAACTCAATATGACTCCCTCCTGTGGGCCTCATAAGCTCAAGGGAAATTCAGGCTTCCTTGTCATACCAGGTAATAGAAATCATGCTGGATTTCAACTTCCCTAACTCTGCCCCAAGTCAGCAGAGCTCAGACCACCAACTCTCACCTTTAGACTTGGTGGCTATGAGTCAGATACCAGTCCCTGCACCCCTCCAACTCCAGGGAACACATAAAAAAATTCTCCAAATGGTTCTCTTGAAGCATCCTCATTGAATCTGAGAATACTACTTATTAATTGATTCTTGGAATGATCAGTTTTAGGCAACCTCACTTCTGCTTTAGGTTTTATCACAAAACTGTCAGATAAATACATTCACACATAAAATGCTTTATAATATTTTAATTCATTCTCTACTTTTTCCCAAAAATGCTGAGAAATTGCTCACAATAAAAAAAATAACAATCTACTTATGCGAAGTCCTTTAAGTTACATACTGTTGATATATTGAGAAGAACAAAATATTGCTAATGTACTATACTGGCTGATAATGTGAAATCTAAATCTAATCATGAATAAATAGCAGTCAAACTCAAATTCAAACATAATGTACAAAACAATTGTCTTATATTTTTCAAATGTGTCAATGTCATGAGTGACAGAGGCTGAGGAACTGTTACAGATTAAAGAAAATGACAGAAACATCAACTAAATACAGTGCATGATCCTGGAATGGATTCTGGACTGGGGAAAAACTTTTTCTATTAAGACAATTGGAAAAAAATGAAATATTAACTCTATATGAGATAATAGTGGCAAATCCATGTTAAATTTTCTAAACTTGATCAATGTTTAAATGACCATACTGTGGTAATTTAAAGAATTTCTTTTGTTCTCATAAAATACTGAAGTATTTAAAGTATTTAGGTACAAGGAGACATAATATATTAATATAAAACCCTCAAATGGTTCAAAAAAGTGGGTACACACACACTCTCTCTCTCTCTTTTTCTCTTTCTCTCTCTTTCTCTCTCTCTCTCTCACACACACACACACGTGAGTCTGGATCTGGAAAGGGATACAGAATATGATGAAATGGTAACACTTGGTTAATCTGAGCAAAATATATATGAGAGTTCTTGCAATTCCTCTGTAAGGGTGAATTATTTCAAAATAAAAGTTTAAAAATTATCTCTTGTTTTTCACAACCCTCAAAATTATGCATGATAATGCTCATAATACAGAAAATGAAAGGTCCCTTATTATGAATGAGGTTGGACACCTGTTTAGCATCACTGGACTTTGAATATCCTCTTTAGTTAAGTGCATGTTGAATTGGGTTGTCTGTCTTTTTCCTGTTGGTTATACAAGTTACTTATCCTAAACACGATCCCTTTGTCAGCAATATGTGTTGCAAGTATCTTCTCCTACTCTGTGACTAGACTTTAACTCTTATGATGGCATCTTTTGATAAACAGAAGTTTTCAATTTGACTGTAATCAACTTTATTAACTGTTCTCTTCCTGTCTCTCCCTCCATCCTACTCTGCGTGTGTGTGTATGAGTGTGTGTGTGTGTGTGTTTTATTGAGACCTTTTCCCCTATGTCAAGGTCTTGAATACATTATTCTATTTTGTCTTCTAGAATATTTATTTTTTTGCCTTTCATATGTAGATTTATAATCTACCTGGAATTGTTATTTGTATATGGTGGGAGATAATAATTTTTATATTTCTATATGGATACATAGCATTATTTTTTTTAAAACTCATTTTATTGTTTCTGTTTTATAAAATGCATTGATTTTTATATTGATCTGTATTAGTTATCTATTGCTGCTAAAACTACTCCAAAACTTAAAGTCACTTAAAACAATAATGATTTTTTTATGTCAAGATGTCTATTGGTTAATTACTCAGACAAGACATGGTGAGAGCAGCTTATCCCTTCTCCATATCTGGGTGCTCAGCTGAAAGAATCAAAGGCTAGGAAGGAATTATCCAAAGGCCAGCCCATTCACATGTTCAGTTATTCATGCCACCTAGCAGCTTGGAGCCTAGCTGGGACTATGGGTTGACTTATGACGACCTAATGAGACCTGAGTCTCAAAATCAAGCACACTGAGAGAGAGCTAAGAAGAAGCTGTATTGTTGTTTATAAAATAGCCTCAAAAGTCACACAGCATCACTTCCACTACATTCCAGTGACTGAGGCAATTGCCAAGGTTCACTTAGGTTCAAGGGGAAGGACCATAGATTCCACCAAATGGAGAAATATCAATGTCAAATGGTAGAAAATCTTATGGCTGGGAAATATATTGGTGCGAATTAAACTATTTTATTTGATCTTTATAAAATGGAACTATCTTTTTAACTATTTTATTCATTTTAATAATTTATAGATTCTTTTAGATGTTCTACATATACAATTATAGCCTTTGTAAAAAAAAAATTACCATTCATTTTCTCTTTTTAACCCTCATGCCCTTCCTTTAACATTTTTATTATTCATTTTCTCCATTTAATCTTCAGGCCCTTCATTTGCATTTTTTGTCATATTACACTAGCTAGGACCTCCTGTAAAATGTTGAATAGTAATGGTAACATTTCACTATTAAGAATGATCTTTGGAGGCTTTTGATCCAAGATGGCTAAATAGGGACAGGTCTGGAGTGCAGTTCCCAGTGAGAACAATGCAGAGGGTGAGTGATCACCACATTCCCTAATGAGTTTTTACTGGCCACAGACCAGGAGATTCCCAAGCTGAAAAGTGCCATGGGTTTCCAGCATGGCTGTTTCAGCTGGTGACATTGGTTTCCACACAAAAACTCACACAAATCTGGGTAGCCATTTTAACTGGCACCTGAAATGCTGGGGAGAAAAAGCCACCCATTCAACTGAAAAAGAGGGGGCTGAAACACGAAGCCAGATGATCTGGCTCAGTGGGTCTCACCCTCACAAAGAACAGCAATCTGAAATGCTCTGGATTGAGAGTTTCAAAGCAAGTGCAGCTGGACCTGGGATGCTCCTGCTGGATGAGGAGAAGGGCATCCACCATGACCAAGGCACTCCACCACTTCCAAGGCAGTCCAGCATTACAGAGGCAGTCTACCATTACTGAGGCAGTCCAGCATTACCGAGGCAGTTTGTATTACTGAGGCAGACCACCATTACTGAGGCCGTTCTAACTGTACCTCTAAGCAAAACTGCAAGCAAGTTTACATAACAGCTGGGCAGAGCCCATGGCACCTCAGCAATGCCTCTGCTGGCACACTGTGACTACCCCTTTGCTGGGCAGTTCATCTCTGAAAAAAGGCAGCAGCACATCAGGAACTTATAAATAAAGCCCTACCTTCCCAGGACAGAGCACCTGGGAAAAGAGGCAGTTATGAATTTCACTGCAGCAGAATTAAACGTACCTACCCAGCAGCTCTGAATGGAACAATGGAGCTGCCAGCACAGCACTTGAGGTCCTATAAGGGACAGACTGTCACCTCAAGCAGGTCCCCGACCCTGTATATCCAAAGAGACATCTCATAAAGGAAAGTTCAGGCTGACATCTGGTGGTTGCCCTTCTGGGATGAAGAAAACAGAAGAAACTGGCAGCAACCCTTACTGTTCTGAAGCTGCCGTGAGTGATCCCCAGGCAAGCAGGGTCTGGAGTGGACCTACAGCAGTCCTGCAGCAAGGGGCCTGACTATTAGAAGGAAAATTCAAAAACAAAAAGAAATAGCGTCAACATCAACAAAAAGGACATCCACTCAGAGATCCCATTCCAAAGTTACCAACTATAAAGACCACAGGTAGATAAATCCATGAAGATGGGAAGAAATCTACACAAAAAGGATGAAAACACCAAAAATCAGAACGCCTCTCCTCCAAGGGATCACAACTCCTCACCAGCAAGGGAACAAAGCTGGATGGAGAATGAGTCTGATGAATTGACAGAAACAGGCTTTAGAAGATGGGTAATAACAAACTTCTCTGAGCCAAAGGAACATGTTTTAACCCAACGCAAATAAACTAAGAACCTTGAAAAAAGGTTAGATGAAATGCTAACTAGAATAAGCAGCTTAGAGAAAAACATAAATGACTTAATGGAGCTGAAAAACACAGCACAGTCAGTTCTGTACTGATGTCACCTTTTTCCTTCCAATACTGATAATTTGTGTTATCCCTCTTTTTGTCTTTATCAGTTTCACCAAAATTTATTAATCACAAAAACATATTTTATTTTTGTTGATCCTTTCTATTTGCTTTGTTTCATTAGTTTCTGTTTCTTTATTGTTTTCTTCTTTCTACTTTCTTTAGCTTAAATTTGTTGTTGTTTCTTTAAACTCTTGAGATAGATGATATGTTTATTTATTCTGAAACTGTCTTCTTTTCTAACGTATGTATTTAAGGGCAAAAATTTTCTCCAAACACTGCTTTAGCAGGCTCCCACATGTTTTGATATGTAACATTTTATTTATCATTTATTTCAGAACATTTGTTAATTTGATTTTTAAAAATTTGACCCAGGGATATTCAGAAACATATTTCTTAATTTACAACCATACAAGGATTTTTCAAGTAAACATTTTGCAATTCGTTTTTTGCTTTAATTGCACTATCATTATAGAACATCTTATTTTAATCTTTGAGTCTTGCCCAAAATACAGTCAATTTTTAAAAGTGTAGGTTTCCAAATAATGTATAATGTTATATAGCTATCCTTTAGACAAATTTTCCTAATATGTTTTTCAATTTTTCTGTAATGTTATTGTACTTTTTCTTTTTGTCTCCTATTATAGCAGTCACTGAGAAATATATGTTAAAAACCTTTGATGAAGACTGTAGATTTATTCTCCTTGCAGTTTTGTTAACTCTATCTTATATTTTAATATTTAATGTTGCTAGGTGCATACACATTTAAAATTATTTCTTCATGGTAAATTGAAACTTACTGAGCCTGCCTCTTTTTATCACTAATAATGTTTTGACTTAAAGTTCACTTTTGCTCATAAAGCTGCATCAGGTTTTTTTGGTTGTTTACATGGTAGGATATTTTCCATCATTTAATTTTAGTCTTTCCACACTCTCATATTTTATATTTTAATATTTTATATTATCTCATGTAAACATTACATAAGTTTTTAATCCAAACTAATAATTTCTGTGTATATTAAAGCATTTAGTCCATTTACATTTAATGTTTTAGTGATCAATTTGGTCTTAATACTTGCTATCTAATTGTCATGCCTCTTCTGGATTCTTTTAGTGCTCCTTTTTTGCCATCCTTTGGATTGACCATTTTTTATTATTTGCCTTTCTTTCCTGTATATCCATCAAGGTCCAATCAGAAAATAGAAATCATACAGCCATTTGAACTGGCAAAGTTTAATATAAAGATGTATTAAATATGACAGGAGATTGAAGTAATACGGGATTTGCTAATAAGTTAAGAGAATGCTAAAGAATACAGGTGTCAGATACAGATACAAGATAAAATACAGTACCAATAAAAGGGAGGAGCCACTACCCCAAGGCTGTGAGAATAAACAATAAAGGAATAAACCTGAAGGACCTCTCTCCTTTACCAAGCTGAGATTCAAACCTCATTGGAGAGGGCATGACCATAGCCCACTAGACAGTGGAGATATCACTGAGGACTCACTGGTGTAACTGGGAATCCACCCTCTGGGGTGCAGGTGAAGCAATTCAGTGTGTGCAACACCACACACTGGGGTGGTAGGGTAAGGTGTCCATGAGGAAGTGCTGTGGGATACAAGAGTCAGCCAGGTAGAGCATACCAGAACGAGGAAGAGCCCCTTCCTCCTCTAGCCTCTCCCACACCTTCTGCTGATGACGCTTACCATCATGCCAACTGGCAAGGGAGAAATAATCAGTACCTCAAGCAGGGCAAGAAAATGCGGATTTAGAGATGAGGGGCAACAAATTGGTAATACAGAAACAACTTCTGAGAGCTTTTTATCATTTTACTCCGTTTTGGTGGTTAGTTTAGAAATTACAATAGCCATCCTTAAATTATCAATGTCTAATATTTCTTGTTGCTTTTAACCTCTTCTGGCACAGAGCAAGGATTTTAATACAGCTTAATTCCATTTACTTGATTACCTGATAGCATGTAATTCCATTTACATGCTACTTTTGTCACACGTATTATCTGGTAAGTATACATTTGTGCATATCCATGATGATTTTCTCAGGATAAGTCTTAGAAGTGAAGTAGCTGTGTTGAAGTGTCTAAAAAAAATCTAAGGTTTTTAATGTCTAGTACCATCCCTGCCTTCAGAAATATACAAATTTATAACCCACTAGCAACTGTGAGAGCCTCTTCTTTTCCAGTGATTTATTAGTCATACATTCTATGTATCTTACTGTCATCTTTACATAATAAAAATAATAAATGCACTTAAACCCAAATTTCTAAATTAAAATATATAATGATTTCCATCTGTGAAATATGGCAACCTTCCCTTTGCCTGTCTCACAAACTTCTAATTGCATTTTCTGATCCAAGTGATTATCCTATTACTTCTTACATTACATATCTTGTCTTCTAAGGACTATTGCATACATTTTGTTGTTTTATAATCATGGTAAAAATTCTAAAATTTACTGCTTATGATTTATATTTGACACCATTCTTCCCATTCTTGAGTTCTTAATTTTGATTTATCTCTCAGCCTATGAAACCATGAGAATACTTGCTAGCCCTCAAGCAAGCTATGTATGCTATTGCCTCTGCTCACACTATTCTCTGAGCCTTCAGTGCCCTCCATTTGATGACGTCCAGCTTCCTTCTCTGCGTTTCCATAGCACATTCATTTTGCATATTTCTGTTATCTAACATATTTCATTCTGTGCATGCATCACTGGAATTTGAGTTCCTTGAAAGCAATTACTTTTTCTGTAATCTCTGTTTTCTTTCTAGTGTGTGGCACAGAACTGGAATGCAAAAAATAGAGACCCAGTCACTGTTGAAAAACAAAAATAATTACCTAAATTATTGAATACTTGATAATTAGTAAATTCCAGTATTTCTTTGCATCATGTGTAATGCTGAACTTGTAGACAGAGACACAGAGAAAGGAGTACTGAATGGCATCAGAGCTGGAGATACCAACCCTCTCAAAGAGCCATTCATCTGATAGTCAAAGCCACACTCTCCCAAGTAAGTACAATAGGTATAATGTTTAGCCATAGCACCATACATTAGTTACGGCCATAGTTAAATGGTAGGAGAATTAGGGTAAGGAAAATAGGCAGCAGGGTGAGTCAACACAGTGGAAACTCAAAGGACAGAGAGTTCAAGGTAGTGGAAGATTTCAACAGTATCTAATACCAAGGAAAGATCAGGAAGGATGAGAGATGAAAACAGAAAACAAGGTCATTAGAGATTAATAATTTTGTTTTTCACTTTTTACATGTGGCCTCAGTCTTCTCTGTGCTCTTCATCTATGATTTAAAATTACAAAGATTTAGATGAATAAAATACTCTGGCCAGCCTGAGTACTTGCCGAGACAGGTCAATTAAGATATCAAATTCACTACAGTCACATGCATGAAATGGATAGTAAGAGGATTTTTAAAATTAATCTGCTATTTCAATACCTCCCTATTTCAACCCCCATAAAAGTTGTTTCAATAAATTAGATATTCCATTTATTTTCTTGTAAGAAATAAATGGAATTTCTTATCATCTTTTTTTTTTTCTTTGAGGCGGAGTTTCGCTCTTGTTACCCAGGCTGGTGTGCAATGGCGCGATCTCGGCTCACCACAACCTCCGCCTCCTGGGTTCAGGCAATTCTCCTGCCTCAGCCTCCTGAGTAGCTGGGATTACAGGCACAAGCCACCATGCCCAGCTAATTTTTTGTATTTTTAGTAGAGACGGGGTTTCACCATGTTGACCAGGATGGTCTCGATCTCTCGACCTCGTGATCCACCCGCCTCGGTCTCCCAAAGTGCTGGGATTACAGGCTTGAACTACCGCGCCCGGCCATCATCTTTAAGGGTAAAGTCTAGACATCAAAGAAAAAAGAATATCAGATAAAAAAAATCACAAGGGAATTCTTTGTCTATTTGTGTTAACCACGCCTGCTACTTCAATAAAAGACTACTGAAGATTTAGAAAACCCCATGAAATCATATTGCAACCATATGTGGAGGCAAAAAATGCATCATTTAAGTATACCCTTAAAGTATTATTTCCTTATAGGAAATAAATGGAATGTCTTATAATCTTTAAGGGTAAAGTCTAGACATCAAAGAAAAAAAGAATATCAGATAAAAAAATTACAAGGGAGCTCTTTGTCTATTTGTGTTAACCACAGCCTGCTACTTCAATAAAAGACTACTGAAGATTTAGAAAACCCATGAAATCATATTGCAACCATATGTGGAGGCAAAAAAAAAAAATGTATCATTTAAGTATACCCTAAATTATAAGGACACATGATTAAAGTGAGGCTACTTTGGGTGAGAAAACTGAATCTTTGACAATTTTCTAAGAGCAGGAAAGACACTTCGAACTGTCTAAAATAAACATATGTAAACTTAGAGTTTGATCACTGAACAGCTTATCAAGATTGTGTCAGATGGTTTTGTTGCTGTTGAGTTATTTGAATTCCTTAAATATTTTGGATATTAGCCCCTTAACAGATACATGGTTTGCAAATATTTTCTTCCTGTCTATAGGTTGCCTTATCATTTTGTTGACTTTTTCCTTTACTATGCAGAAGCTTTTTAGTTGGATGTAGTCCCACTTGCTTATTTTTGCTTTTGCAGCCTGAGTCTTTGATTTCATATTGAAAGACTCACCATCAAGGCCAATGTCAAGCTTTTTTCTTGTTTTATTCCAGTAGTTTTGTGGTTTTAGGTCTTGCATTTAAGTCTTTAATCCATTTTGAGTCAACTGTTTCTGATGTAGGATAAAAGTCCAATTTCATTCTTTTGTATGTGAATATCCAGTTTACTCAACATGTGGATATCCAGTTTACTCAACACGGCTTATGGAAAAGACTATCCTTTCCTCATTGTGTATGCTTAGCAACTTTGTCAAAAATACATTGGCCATATAAGCTTGAGATAAGTATATTAATTTGTTTAACTCTAGTAATCATCTCACTGTAGATATGTATGTCAAAACATCGTTTTTACCTTAAATATATATAACCTGTATTTAAATAAATTAATTTATAATAAAGGGTTAAACTTGGCTAGATGGGATGAAAAGATTGTATCAATTTTCTCTAAAATGCTTTGTATTCAGAAGAAGTTCCTCATAACACAGAATATACAGAGATATTTCAGAACAAAGACTTTTTCCTAATAAGAAAACTTTAGATCTAGAAAAAAACCTGTGAAGTAACTTCCTACCAAACCACATCATGATTAGTTTATTTGTTAAAATAAACATCTATCAAGGATTTATTATACTTCAATGTGGTATTCATCAACCAATGTTTCTCAAACCATCTGTGGTAAAAGGCCATTTTCCTCCAATTCATTATTATTTGCAAAATATAATGGAAATAAATTACTAGACCAAAAAAATGTGATTGGCTTAGTTTTTATTTTAAAATTTTTATTTATTTCTTAAAATTGACATGTAATTATTGTACTAGACAAAAGAAATTTTTACAAGGTCATGGAGATTTTCTCCCATGTTTTCTTCTAAAAGCTTTGGTTTACCTTTAACATTTAGGGCTACTATCCATTTGTAATAATAGATAACTCAGATTCTTTGCTACAGCTCTCATTGAGAGTCTCATCTCTGTGAATCTAGGCTAGTTTCAGTGACTTACATGACCAATAGTATGTCATTCTGGGACTTCTGAAACCAGTCATAAAAAACTTTGCACTTTCTGGGCCTCTTAGAACACTGTTGGAATACATTCTGGTTAACTGTTCAAATGAGCCTTAACTTTAGCTATCTCCACCAAGGAGCCAGATACATGACTATCCCATCCACCAGCTGAATACCATTATCAATACCAAGTTAAATATGTTCTATAAATATATTATATAAATCCATAGGAAATAGCATGATGATACCTGTGTAGTAATCTGTATGGTCATTTGATTACTCAACACACTTCTTACCCTTTTGGCTAAGATCAAGTGTGATTACTATGCATACCTCTGGTGATGGAGCTAGGATTAATGACGGAGAGTCAAAGGTGTAACCTTATGTGTAATAATGGTCCCTCACCCATCCAGAAATGTTTTTAATTATTTCATGTGTAATTAAACTGCAATATTTAAAAGAAACTAGATTTGAAAAAGGGATTCAATGCATAACAGTAACAAAAGATAACACTTAAGAAATAGTTTGAATAAAAAATCCACATGAAGAAACTATAAAATCACAAAACCATAAATTAAAAAAATAAAAAAATAAAAAAAAACTGCCATGAATGAAAATAAATATATTGTTCCTGGATAGGAAAACCAAATTCTATTTTTAAAGTTCAATTCTGATACAAACTGTAGATTTTGACAAAATCCCAATTAAAGTATCAATAGGATTTTTCAATGAGAGAGGACAATTTTTAAAATATTCCAATGTCCATCCCAAAGAATAAATAGGCAATTATAGTGTTTTGAAAAGTTATCTCTGAAAAGTAAGAAATGTAAAGGAAAACTAACACCATCATTAATACAAATTATAAATATCATGACAATTAAGAATACTGGTAAATGTCATTAGGATAGAACAAATGACTCAAAAATATACAGCACACAAACTTAATAAAGGAAGGATCTCAAATCACTTAGAAAGAAAAAGAGCACTTCAACAAATAGTAGCCAGAAAATTGGTTGGCTATTCGTAAATACATACATTTTGAGTCTTCATATTAGGCAAATAAAATTATTACAAACTATTTAAAGAATAATTATAAAAAGTGTCAATCACCAATATTAGAGACACAACTACAAAATCTCTAAATGAGGTCTATATCTCATTTTTAAGAGAATAGAAAGCTCGTTCTCTCCTTCTTCCCTTTCCTTCCTCCCTGAACAATTCACTCCTAAAGCCATTAGTTCACTAATGAAGCAGAGCAAGGTAGGCATTCTTAAGTTCAAGGAAATGGGGGAAAAGAATGGAAACTTCACGAAGGAAATTCAAATGATCAACAAAATACACTTTTCAAATTTCAATTTCATCAAAATTTAATAATATGCATACTAAAATATTGGAATATATTTCTACATACCAGAAAAACTTTAATAGGAATACCTGGTTCTGGTAAGGGCAAGAAAGCAAGAATTTATATGAACAGCTGTTAAATCCTTTCAGAAAGCAATTTGGCTATATGTGTCAAAAGACTTAAAAACGTTTTATACTGGAGAAGGGTCCAAGATGGTCTATTTGGAACAGCCCCGGTCTGCAGCTCCCAGCAAGAACAATGCAGAAGACAAGTTATTTCTGTAATTCCAACTGAGATCAGGAGATTCCCTCACGTGCCTACACCACCAGGGTCCTGGGTCTCAAATACAAAACTTGGCAGCTGTTTGGGCAGACACTGAGCTAGCTGCAGGAGTTTTTTTTTTTTGTGCCCCAGTGGCAGCTGCAACCCCAATGAGACAGAACTGTTTATTGTCCTGGAAAGGAAGCTGAAGCCAGGCAGCCAAGTGGTCTCGCTCAGTGGGTCCCAATCCTATAAGCCCAGCAAGCTAAAAGTACTGGCTTGAAATTCTCACTGCCAGCACAGCAGTCTTAAATCGAGCCGGGACAATCAAGTTTAGTGGGGTTATTGGCATCTGCCATTACTTAGGCTTTTGTGGGCAGTTTTCCCCTGACAGTGCCACGGGAGCTGGGAGGCTTGGTCTGGGCAGAATTCACGATAACGTGGCAAAGAGGCTATGACCATACTGCTTCTCTAGATTCCTCCTCAGTGGGCAGGGCACTTCTGAAGGAAAGGCAGCAGCCCCAGTACAGGGCTTATAGATAATCCTCTTATCTCCCTGGGACAGAGAACCTGGGGAAAGGAGTGGCTGTGGACACAGCTTCAGCAGATTTAATCTTTCCTGCTTGCTGACTCTGAAGACAGCAGTTGATCCTGACAAGGGTGATTCTCCCAGTACAGCACACCAGCTTTGCTAAGGGACAGACTGCCTCCTCAGATGGGTCCCTGACCCCTGTGCCTCCTGACTTGGAGAGATCTCACAACAGGGGTCAACAGACACCTCATACAGGAGAGCTCCAGCTGGCATCAGGCTGGTGCCCTTCTGAGATAAAGTTTCCAGAGGAAGGAGCAGGCAGCAATGTTTGCTGTTCTGCAGGCTCCACTAGTGATACCCAGGCAAACAAGGTCAGGAGTGGACCTCCAGCAAACACCAACAGACCAGCAGAATAGGGGCCTGCCTGATAGAAGGAAAAATAACAAACAGAAAGCAAGAAGAACATCATCAACAAAAAAGACCCCCACACAAAAACCCCATCCAAAGGTCATCAGCCTCAAAGATCAAAGGTAGATAAACCCACAAAGATGAGGAAAAACCAGCACCAAAATGCTGAAAATTCCAAAAACCAAAATGCCTCTTCTCCAAATAATCCTAACTCCTTTCCTGCAAGGGCACAAAACTGAATGGAGATACCAAAACATGGCAGCGACACGATAAAAAGAGAAAATTACAGGCCAATATCGCTGATGAACATGGATATGAAAATACTCAATAAAACAGTGGCAAACCAAATCCAGCAGGGCATCGAAGAACTTAACCACCATGATCAAGGCAGCTTCACCTCTGGGATGTAAGGCTGATTTAACATACACAAATCAATAAACATAATCCATCACATAAACACAACCAATGACAAAAACCGATTATCTCAATAGATACAGAAAAGTCCTTCAATAAAATTCAACATCCCTTCATGCTAAAAGCTCTCAATAAACTAGGTATTGATGAAACATATCTCAAAATAACAAGAGCTATTTATGACAAACCAACAGCCAATATCATACTGAATGTGCAAAACTTGGAAGCATTCCCTTTGAAAACAAGCACAAGATGAGGATGCCCTCTCTAACCACTCCCATTCAACATAGTATTGGAAGTTCTGGCCAGGGCAATCGGGCAACACAAAGAAATAAAGAGTATTCAAATAGGAAGACAGAAAGTCAAATTGTCTCTGTTTGTAGATAACATATTTGGAAAACCCCATCGTCTCAGTCCAAAAACTCGTTAAGCTGATAAGCAACTTCAGCAAAGTCTCTGGATACAAAATCAATGTGCAAAAATTACAAGCATTCCTACACACCAATAATAGACAAGCAGAAAGCCAAATCATGAGTGAACTCCCATTCACAATTGCTACAAAGAGAATAAAATACCTAGAAATACCACTTACAAGGGATGTGAAGAACGTCTTCAAGGAGAACTACTAACCACTGCTCAAGGAAATAAGAGAGGACACAAACAAACAGAAAACATTCCATGCTCATGGATAGGAAGAATCAATATCATGAAAATGACCATACTGTCTAAAGTAATTTATAGATTCAATGCTATTCCCAATAAGCTACCAGTGACTTTCTTCACAGAATTAGAATAAACTACTTTAAATTTCACATGGAACCAAAAAAGAGCCCATATAGCCATGACTGTCCTAAGCAAAAAGAACAAAGCTGGAGGCATCACACGACCTGACTTCAAACTATACTACAAGGCTACAGTAATGAAAACAGTAAGGTACTGGCACCAAAACAGATAAATAGACCAATGGAACAGAACAATGTCCTCAGAAATAACATCACACACCTACAACAATCTGATCTTTGACAAATCTGACAAAAATAGGCAATGGGGGAAGGATTCCCTATTTAATAAATGGTGCTGGGAAAACTGGCTAGCCATATGCAGAAAACTGAAATTTGACCCCTTTCTTACACCTTATGCAAAAATTAACTCCAGATGGATTAAAGACTTAAATGTAAAACCCAAAATCATAAAAACCCTAGAAGAAAACCTAGGCAATACCATTTAGGGCATAGGCATGGGCAAAGACTTCATGACTAAACACCAAAAGCAACTGCAACAAAAGCCAAAATTGACAAATGGGATCTAATTAAACTAAAGAACTTCTGCACAGCAAAAGAAACTATTATCAGAGTGAACACAAATTTTCTCCCATTTTGAAAACCTGCAAAATGGAAGAAAATTTTTGCAAGCTACCCATCTGACAAACGTCTAATACCCAGAAACTACAAGGAACTTAAACAAATTTACAAGAAAAAAAAAAAAAAAAAAACAAGCAACCCCATCAAAAAGTGGGGGAAGTATAAGAACAGACACTTCTCAAAAGAAGATATTTATGCAGCCAACAAATATAAAAAGGCTCATCATCACTTGTCATTAGAAAAATGCAAATCAAAACTACAATAAGATACCATCTCATGCCAGTCAGCATGGCGATTATTAAAAGGTCAAGAAGCAACAGATGCTGATGAGGCTGTGGAGAAATAGAAATGCTTTTACACTGTTGGTAGGAGTGTAAATTAGTTCATCTATGTGGAAGACAGTGTGGGGATTCCTCAAGGATCTAGAACCAGTAATACCATTTGACCCAGCAATCCCATTACTGAGTATGTACCCAAAGTATTATAAATCATTCTACTATAAAGACACATGCACACTTATGCTTACTGCAGCACTATTTACAATAGCAAAGACTTGGAACCAGTCCATATGCCCATCAATGATAGACTGGATAAAGAAAATATGGCACATATATACCCATGCAATACTATGCAGCCATAAAAAGGAATGAGTTTATGTCCTTTGCAGGGATGTGGATGAAGCTGGAAGCCGTCATTCTCAGCAAACACAGGAATAGAAAACCAAACACCACCAATTCTCACTCACAAGTGGGAGCTGAACAATGAAAATACATGGACACAAGGTGAGGAACATCACACACGAGGGCCTGTCATGGAGTTAGGGGCAAGGGGAGGGAGAGCATTAGAACAAATACCTAATGCAAGTGGGCTTAAAATCTTGATGACGAGTTGATAGGTGCAGCAAACCACCATGGCACATGTCTATCTATGTAACAAACCTGCACATTCTGCACATGCATCCCAGAGCTTAAAGTAAAATAAAAAATTTGAAATTTAAAAATAAAAATAAATTAATAAATAAAACTCTTACAAGAAAACCTAGCTGTATTTTGTCATGACTTTGGATTAGTCTATTTTTCTCTGTGTTATGATACCAAAAGCCCAAACAGCTAAAGAAAAAATTAGATAAATGGAACTTCAATTTAATTAAAATTTAAAAACTTCTATGTTTCAGAAAAAAAAAAATTATACCTTAAAAATATCTTGTGCCCTCTGGCCCAGTAATTCCACACATGGAAAGCCATTTTAAGTAAAGATTATGAAACACTAATGAAAATTGCCTTCTATGTAAATATGTTCACTAGCTTTTTTTGAAACATTAAAATATTGGCAGCAACACAAGTGCTCAGTAACAGATAAACAATTATAGAAAGTACAGGCTTCTAGTAAATAAACTATTAAGCATCGTTTTTAAATTATACCTGAAAGAACAACAAAAATACTTATGTTGTAATATTAAAGTAGAGTTGTCCCTCTGTATTCTTTGGGGATTTGTTCCAGGACCTCCCACTGATACCAGAATTTGCAGATGCTCATGTCCTTGGTATAAAATGGCATGATTTAAAGTATAGGAGAGGATGTGCATACATTTTTAATACTAAATATTAATTAATAATTGACAATGTTAGTGATATATTGTATAATACATTGTTATACATATTTTTGTTAATAAATTATTAATATTAATACTAAGTTAATATCTAACATATGCACATCCTGTCATATACTTTAAATCATGTCTAGACTACCTATACTACCTAATACAATGGAAATGTTATATAAATAGTGGTCATACTGTATTGTCTAGGAAATGATGACAAGGAAAAATAGCCTGTACATGTTTAGTGCAGATGCAATTTTTTAAAACTTTTCATCTACAGTTGGTTGAATCAACAGACACAAAACCCACGGTTAAGGAGGGCCAGCTGCAAAAGCAGAGTGAATGCAGAGAATATACTGTGGTTATAATAATGCATAAAATATCAAAAAAAGAAAAGCAATACAAAATTAGATATAGATGTCTATTAGAGCAGGGCTTTAGGGGATTTTTTTCCCTTCATATACAAGTGGAAAACAAACTTAACAACTGTAACGAAGAACTTCATGTAAGATGAGCAACTTCTTAAGTTCAATAGGCAATTATTGAGACCCAATAAGTGTCAGGCAGTATGATAGGTTCTGTTATCTGTAAACAGATTTCTGTGTTACTGCTAAGAAATTTCAAGAAGAAACATGTGGTTTAACCATGAGACATTTGAGTCCTGATCAAATAAAAAAAAAAAAAAAGCAGGAACACTTTCTGAGACATACCAGACTCAACAATTTAGTTACGTACTTCCTTAAAAATGCCAGCGTCATCACCTGTAGTCTTAAAGTTTTTTCCAAAATAAGTGTAATTAGTGATGCACAAACTACCATTTCTCCAATCCTATTTGTGTAATGCATACAGATCAGCTCCTGTCCATAGGATTTGTTTAGGCCATAGGAGAGTAACAAAGGTACTTTCAAACCCACAAGTTAAAAACATTAAAAAAATAAATAAATCCGATTTGGAGAAAAATAGGGAAATCCTCAAATACCAATCCACCTTGTTGATCAGTAATGCTTATAACTGTTCAAAAGCAATTAACCATACTCAAAAAGTGATTACTATTAATGTTAATTAATATTGATATTAATAATGCCTTCACTAGTTTTTATTTTATTTCATATCACTTAATTGTAATGCTAAATATTAATTAATAATTGACAATATTAGTGATATGTTGTATAATATATTGTTATATATGGTTTAATAAATTATTAATATTAATGCTGTTTTTTGTCTGTTTGTTTTCCAGTATTTTATTGAAGATTTTTGCATCTATGTTCATCATGGATATTGGCCTGAAGTTTTCTTTCCTTGTTGAGTCTCTGCCAAGTTTTGGTATCAGGATGATGTTTGTCTCATAAAATGATTTAGGAAGGATTCCCTCTTTTTGGATTATTTGGAATAGTTTCAGAAGGAATGGTACCAGCTCCTCTTTGTATGTCTGGTAGAATTCGGCTGTGAACCCATCTGGACCTGGGCTTTTTTGGGGTGGTAGGCTCTTAATTGCTATCTCAACTTCAGACCTTGTTATTGGTCTATTCAGGGTTTCAACTTCTTCCTGGTTTAGGTTTGGGAGGATGCAAGTGTCCAGGAATTTATCCATTTCTTCCAGATTTACTAGTTTATGTGCATAGAGTTGTTTGTAATAATCTCTGATGATGGTTTGAATTTCTGTGGAATCTGTGGTGATATCCCCTTTATCGCTTTTTATTGCATCTATTTGATTATTCTCTCTTTTCTTTTTTATTAATCTGGCTAGCAGTGTGTCTATTTTGTTGATCTTTTCAAAAAACCAGCTCCTGGATTTATTGATTTTTTTTTTTTTTTTTTTTTTTTGAGACGGAGTTTCACTCTTGTTACCCAGGCTGGAGTGCAATGGCGCGATCTCGGCTCACCGCAACCTCCGCCTCCTGGGTTCAGGCAACTCTCCTGCCTCAGCCTCCTGAGTAGCTGGGATTACAGGCACGCACCACCATGCCCAGCTAATTTTTTGTATTTTTAGTAGAGACGGGGTTTCACCATGTTGACCAGGATGGTCTCGATCTCTCGACCTCGTGATCCACCCGCCTCGGCCTCCCAAAGTGCTGGGATTACAGGCTTGAGCCACCGCGCCCGGCGGATTTATTGATTTTTTTGAAGGGTTTATTGTGTCTCTATCTCCTTCAGTTCTGCTCTGATCTTAGTTATTTCTTGTCTTCTGCTAGGTTTTGAGTTTTTTTGATCTTGCCCCTCTAGCTCTTTCAATATTGATGATAGGGTGTCAATTTTAGATCTCTCCTTGCTTCTCATGTGGGCATTTATTGCTATATATTTTCCTCTAGAGATTGCTTTAAATGTGTCCCAGAGATTCTGGTATGTTGTGTCTTCGTTCTTGTTGGTTTTGAAGAATATCTTTATTTCTGCCTTCATTTCATTGTTTATCCAGTCAACATTCAAGAGCCAGTTGTTCAGTTTCCATGAAGCTGTGCAGTTCTGAGTTTGTTTCTGGATTCTGAGTTCTAAACTTGATTGCACTGTGGTCTGATAGACTGTTTGTTATGATATCCATTCTTTTGCATTTGCTGAGGAGTGGTTTACTTCCAATTATTTGGTCAATTTTAGAGTAGGTATGATGTGGTGCTGAGAAGAATGTATATTCTGTGGATTTGGGGTGGAGAGTTCTGTAAATGTCTATTAGGTTTGCTTGTTCCAGGTCTGAGTTCAAGTCCTGGATATCCTTGTTAATTTTCTGTCTCGTTGATCTGTCTAATATTGACAATGGGGTGTTAAAGTCTCCCACTACTATTGTGTGGAAGTCAAAGTCTCTTTGTAAGTCATTAAGAATTTGCCTTATGTATCTGGGTGCTCCTGTATTGTGTGTGTATATATTTAGGATCGTTAGGTCTTGTTGCATTGAACCTTTTACCATTATATAGTGTCCTTTTTTGTCTCTTTTGATCTTTGTTGTTTTAAAGCCTATTTTATCAGAGATGAGAATTGCAACTCCTGCTTTTTTTTTTTTTTTTTTTTTTTTGCTCTCCATTTGCTTGGTAAATCTTCCTCCATTCCTTTATTTTGAGCCTTTGTGTATCCTTGCGTGTAAGATGGGTTTCCTGGATACAGTACACCAATGGGTTTTGGCTTTTTATCCAATTTGTCAGTCAGTGTCTTTCAATTGGGGCATTTAACCCATTTACATTTAGGGTTAATATTGTTATGTGTGAATTTGATCCTGCCATTTTGATGCTAGCTGGCTGTTTTGCCGATTAGTTGATGCAGTTTCTTCATTGTGTTGGTGCTCTTTACCATTTGGTATGTTTTTGGAGTGGCTGATACTGGTTGTTCCTTTCTATGTTTAGTGCCTCTTTCAGGAGCTCTTGTAAAGCAGGCCTGGTGGTGATGAAATCTCTAAGTACTTGTTGTTTGCAAAGGATTTTATTTTTCCTTCACTTATGAAACTTAGTTTGGCTGGATATGAAATTCTGGGTTGAAACTTCTTTTCTTTAAGGATGTTGAATATTGGCCCCCACTCTCTTCTGGCTTGTAGGGTTTCTGCTGAGAGATCTGATGTGAGTCTGATGGGCTTCCCTTTGTGGGTAACCCAACCTTTCTCTCTAGCTGCCCTTAGCATTTTCTCCTTCATTTCAAACCTAGTGAATCTCACAATTATGTGCCTTGGGGTTGCTCTTTTTGAGGAATATCTTTATGGGGTTCTCTGTATTTCCTGGACTTGAATATTGGCCTGCCTTTCTAGGTTGGGGAAGTTTTCCTGGATGATATCCTGAAGAGTATTTTCCAGCTTGGATTCATTCTCTCTATCACATTCAGGTACGCCTATCAAACGTAGATTAGGTCTTTTCACATAGTCCCATATTTCTTGGAGACTTTGATCATTCCCTTTTACCCTTTTTTCTCTAACCTTGCCTTCTCATTTTAATTCATTGAGTTGATCTTCGACCTCTGATACCCTTTCTTCTGCTTGGTCAATTTGGCTGTTGAAACTTGTGCATGCCTCGCGAAGTTCTCATGTTGTGTTTTTCAACTCCATCAGCTCACTTATATTCCTCTCTAAGTTGTCCATTCTCATTAGTATTTCCTCAAATCTTTTTTCAAGGTTCTTAGTTTATTTGCATTGAGTTGGAACACGTTCTTTTAGCTCACAGAAGTTTCTTATAACCCACCTTCTGAAGCCTGATCCTGGCAATTCATCACACTCGTTCTCCATCCAGCCTTGTTCCATTGCTGGTGAGGAGTTCTGATCCCTTGTAAGATGAGAGGTGTTCTGGTTTTGGGTGCTTTCATCCTTTTTGCATGGTTTCTTCCCATCTGTATGGATTTATCCACCTGTCATCTTTGAAGTTGTTGACTTTCAGATTGGGTCTCTGAGTGGATGTCCAGTTTGTTGACGATGAAGTTATTTCCTTCTGTTTCTTAGTTTTCCTTCTAACAGTCTTGCCCCGCTGCTGTAGGACTGCTGAGATCCACTCCAGGCCCTGCTTGCCTGGGGATCACCTGCAGTGGCTTCAGGACAGTAAGGGTTGCTGCCAGTTTCTTCTTCTGCTATCTTTGTCCCAGAAGGATATCCACCAAATGTCAGTCTGAGCTCTCCTTTATGAGGTGACTCTTTGGATATATGGGGGTCAGGGAGCTGCTTGAGGAGACAGTCTGTCCTTTATAGGAACTCAAGTGCTGAGCTGTGATCTCTGTTGTTCATTTAGAGCTGCTGGGCAGGTACGTTTAAGTCTGCTGCAGCAAAAATCATAAAACCTTTTTTTTTTTTTCCAGGTACTCTGTGCAGGATAGTTAGGGCTTTATTTATGAGTTTCCATTGTGCTGCTGCCTTTTTATCATGGCTGCCCTGCCCAGTGAGGAGGCAGCCTAGTCACTGTCTGCCTGCAGAGGCTTTGCTGAGCTGCTGTGGGCTCCACCCAGCTGCCATGTGAACTTCCCTACAGTCCTGTTTCTATGGGTGTAGTTAGAACTGCCTCAGCAAAGCCGGCCCACCTCTGTAATGGTGGACTCTCTCTGTAGTGACGGGTTGCCTTGGCAATGGTGGGCTGCCTCAGCAATGGCGGACTACCTCCGTAGTGATGGAGAGCCTCGGTAATGGTGGACGGACCTCCCCCACAGAGCTGTACCTTCCCAGGTTCAGCTGTGCTTGCTGTCAAACTCTCAACCCAGAGCGTTTCCAATTGCTGTTTTTTTGTTGGGATGGGACCAGCCAAGCCTGATCACTTGGCTCCCTGCCTCAGAGCTTTTTTTTTTTTTTTAGTTGAACAGTAGACTCTCTCTCGGGTATTCCAGTCACCTGTTGAAAAGGCTCTGGGATCTGTGTGATTTCCCATGCTGCGACCCACTGCACCAGCTGAAACAGCGGCACTGAGATTCACAGTTTTTTGCCCGGGAACCTCTTGGCCTGGTTCCCTGTTTCAGTCCTCTTTTTAATCAGATGAATGGGTGACTCTGCCTTCCCAGAGCTCCAATCACCAGCTAAAAGGGTACCCAGAACCATGTATTTTGTACAGAGAACCACCTCACCAGGGTGCCACCAAGGCAGCCACGCTGGCAACCCATGGGGCTCCTCCATCTGGGAATCTCCTGGTCTGTGGGCAATAAAAATCCGTCTGGAAATGCAGCGTCCACTCACCCTCTGTGCTTTCACTGGGAGCTGCAATCCTGAGCTGCTGCTAATCAGCCATCTTGGATCCTCCCTCAATGCTAAGTTAATATTAATATTGTTACCCAGAAGTTTTTTCATTTAATCTTCACAAAATAATTATTACCTAATTTTACAAATGACAAAACTGAGGTTCAAAGAGGCTAAATAATTTGCAAAATGTCCAGAATCTGGAAAAGGTCAAAGCATTTTCTAATAGAAAAAGCAGATGTTGCCAACTTGCTAACTCATGTCCTGTGCTTCAGCACTCTGCCTCCTTGTAAAACTGAACCTCCTGGACTACAGTAGGGAACAAAGTAGGTCCTAACTGGACATTCATAATTATTAATTATGACTAACAGTGTGGTTCCAAAATTATCAATTTTAAATTGGTATCTGAAGGTAAAGAACTAAAATTTGCTAAGTAGGGGTAAGAATATACTGAAGTTTGACATTTTAGCTACATTAAAATACATTTCTTTCTTTTTTCCAAAACACAGAAAGTAAAAGATTTATAGTCTCAGAAATGTTGTTTTTCAAGCTCTTATTTCAGTACTTCCAGTTTTCAGATCAAGTCTCAATAACAATTACTGCAAACTTCTGTTTTTAAAAACAGTATTGTATTTTGGTTTTCTTGGAAAACACCATTGGGAAGGTACATACACATTGCTATCACAATGACGTATCTTCAAGAGGAAGTGAACATGTTTAATTAGTACATGAAAGATTTGGAAATCCTAGTAGTTAAAAATAAAACTAGGCATTTCAGAAAGGAAATCTAAACTACTTCCCTTTCAAAAGGGCTAAATGAAAGTTCATCAAAACAAAGTTAGGAGCCAACATATGAAAATAGCAAAGTAGTTAATGGTGTCCCTTTGTCAAAACTGTTGGAATTTAACAAAGATTTTTGTTCTTCAACTCAAAATTAGCATCTCCTTGGAGAACAAGTTATTATCATTTTTACTTGCTTATCTCTAGGAACATTAAGATAAAGAGGAAAAGTTTGCAGTCAGAGACATGAGTTCTATTTCTTTTCCTGCCATTTGACCAGCTGTGTAAAATAGAGAAAAGAATAGATTTCTTCCTGATTTATAGAGCTATGATGCCTTTCAGTCATGACAACATAGCTGAAACTGCTTTCCAAACAACGAAGCTCAAGATCAGTGGTTCTCAAATGCTTTTGCTCCCATGGCATATTGACCATTGTCTGGAGACATTTTTGGTTGTCATAGCTCAGAGTGCAGGTGCTACTTGGCATTGAGTAACTGGTCCAGGCCGAGGGTGCTGCTAAACATCCTACAGTCTACAGCTTCTTACAACAAAGAAATTACCCAGCCCAAATGCTAATAGTGATAAGGTTAAGAAACCCTGCCTTAGACAAATGTAAGCTACTCCCAGCTTCTCAAGCAATGTCTGGGGCCTAGAGAAATCTCCTAGGTATGCCTGAATGACTGGAATCCTGAGCAGAAGTTCACTGTCCTCTGATCCATCTCCTCTCACTCAGCAAGAGTGAGAAAGTAAAGTAGTCCTCCCCTTTCTGTCCCAGCCCACAGCCCCAGGAATGAGTTGCTGCAAAAGGGCTGAGGGGAGGACTAAGAAATCCTTCTGTGACTCAAACTTACTAACACTCACCTTCCCTAGCTGCCTTCCTGGAAACCAACTGGTTGAAAATATACTCTCCAGATAAACTTAATGTGTAGCACTTAAAATAAATATTTGTTGGGCCAGGAATGGTGGCCCATGCCTGTTATCCCAGCACTTTGGGAGGCGAGGCGGGCAGATCACGAAGTCAGGAGTGTAAGGCCAGCCTGACCAATATGGTGAAATCCCATCGCTACTAAACAAAAATTAGCCAAGTGAGGTGGCATGCACTTGTAGTCCCAGCTACTTAGGAAGCTGAGGAAGGAGAATCGCTTGAACCCAGGAGGCAGAGGTTGTAGTAAGCCAAGATCATGCCACTGCACTTCAGCCTGGATGACAGAGTGACACTCCATCTCAAAAAATAAATAAGTAAACATTTGTTGCACATGTACCTGGTTTCCATTGAGGATAATACAGAAAATATGCATCTCATGTTTAGTAAATAGGATCTCTGCCATCACCATCTACAAATTTAGAATTTAGTAAATAACACAACACAAATAACCAGTAAAGAATCCCAGAGGATTGCTGGCAAGATGGCTAAACAGGAACAGCTCCAGTATGCAGCTCGCAGCAAGAGTGATACAGAAGGCAGGTGATCTCTCCATTTCCAATTGAGGTACCTGGTTCATCTCATTGAGAATGGTTAGGCGGTGGGTACAACCCAAGGAGGGTGAGCCACAGCAGGGTGGGGTGTTGTCTTACCCAGGAAGTGCAAGGGGCCAGGGAACTCCCTCTCCCAGCCAAGGGAAGCCATTAGGGACTTTTCCCAGCACTCTGGCACTCTGGCTCAGATACTGTACCTTTCCCATGGTCTTCACAACTGCAGACCAGAAGATTTCCTCCGATGCCTACAGCACCAGCACCCGGGGTTTCCAGCACAAAACTGGGCGGCCATTTAGGAAGACACCAAGCTGGTCACAGCAGTTTTTTTTTTCCCTCAAACCCTAGTGATGCCAGGAATGCCAGCAAGACAGAATTGCTCACTCCCCTGAAAAGGGGGACTGAAGCCAGGGAGCTGAGTGATCTGGCTTGGCAGTTCCCATTTCCATGAAGACCAGCAAGCTAAGATCCACTGGCTTGAAATTCTCACGGACGACACAGCAGTCTGTGGGCCCTGTCCCAGGTTGAGCTACAGCGGGGAGGGGCATCTGCCATTGCTGAGGCTCGAGTAGGCAGTTTTAACCTTGCCTGTTTAAACACAGTTTCCCAGAGGTTTACACAGTGACTAAGTAGAGCCCGTGGCAGCTCAGAAAGGCCTCTGCAGGCAGACTGTGTCACTAGACTCCCTCTTCACTGGGCAGGGCATCTCTGAAAAGAGGCAGCAGCTCATCAGGGACTTATAAATAAAGCCCCAACATTCCTTGGACAGAGCACCTGGGAAAAGGGGTGGTTATGGGTACAGCTTCAGCAGACTTAAATGTCCCTGCCTGGCAGCTCTGAAGGGAGCAGCAGATCTCCCAGCACAGTGTTCAAGCTCTGATAAGGGACAGACTGCCTCCTTAAATGGCTTCCTAAGCCCCGTGTATCCTGACTGGAAGACATCTCACAGCAGGAGCTGACAGATACTTCATACAGGAGAGCTCTGGCTGGCATCTGACAGGTACCCTTCTGGGATGAAGCTACCAGAGGAAACAACAGGCAGCAATCTTTGCTCTTCTGCAGCCTCTGCTAGTGATTCCCAGGTAAGCAGGGTCTAGAGTGGACCTCCAGCAAACTCCAGCAGACTTGCAGCAGAGGGGCCTGACTGTTAGAAGGAAAACTACCAAACAGAAAGAAATAGTTTCAACATCAATAGAAAGGACATCCACTCAGAGATCCCATCCATAGGTCACAAACTTCAAAGACCAAAGGTAGATAAATCCATGGAGATGGGAAGAAACCAGGGCAAAAAGACTGAAAACTCCAAAAACCAGAGCACCTCTTCTCCTCCAAGGGATCACAACTCCTCAACAGCAAGGGAACAAAACTGGACAGAGAATGAGTTTGATGAATTGACAGCAGCAAGCTTCAGAAGGTGGGTAATAACAAACTTCTCCAAGCTAAAGGAATATGTTCTAACCCAATGCAAGGAAGCAAAGAATCTTGAAAAAATGTCAGACAAAATGCTAACTGAATAACCAGTGTAGAGAAGAACATAAACAGCCTGATGAAGCTGAAAAACACAGCACAACAACTTAGTGAAGCATATACAAGTTTAAATAACTGAATTGATCAATTGGAAGAAAGGATATCAGAGATGAAAGATAAATTCAATGAAATAAAGTGAAAAGACAAGATTAGAGAAAAAAGAGTGAAAAGAGATGAACAAAGCCTCCAAGAAATATGGGATTATGTGAAAAGACCTGATCTACGTTTGATTGGTGTACCTGAAAGTAATGGGGAGAATGAAACCAAGTTGGAAAACACTCTTCAGGATATTATCCATGAGAACTTCCCCAACCTAGCAAGGCACGCCAACATTCAAATTCAGTAAATACAAAGAACACCACAAAGATACTCCTCAAGAAGAGAAACTCCAAGACACATAATCATCATATTTACCAGGGTTGAAATGAAGGAAAAAATGCCAAGGGCAGCCAGAGAGAAAGGTCAGGTTACCCACAAAGGGAAGCCCATCAGACTCATAGCGGATCTCTCAGCAAAAACCCTACAACCTAGAATAGAGTGGGGGTCAATATTCAACATCCTTAAAGAAAAGAACTTGCAACCCAGAATTTCATATCCAGCCAAACTAATCTTCATAAGCAAAGGAAAATAAAATCCTTTGTGGACAAGCAACTGCTGAGAAATTTTGTCACCACCAGGTTTGCCTTACAAGAGCTCCTGAAAGAAGCACTAAACATGGAAAGGAACGATCAGTACCAGCTACTGCAAAAACATACCAAATTGTAAAGACCATTGACACCATGAAGAAACCGCATCAACTAATGGGCAAAACAACTAGCTAGCATCAAAATGGCAGGATCAAATTCACACATAACAATATTAACCTTAAATGTAAATGGTGAGCTAAATGCCCCAATTAAAAGACACAGACTGGCAATAGACAGAGTCAAGACCCATTGGTGTGCTGTATTCAAGAGACCCATCTCCATGCAAAGACAAAAATAGGTTCAAAATAAAGGGATGGAGGAAGATTTACCAAGCAAATAAAGAGCAAAAGAAAGCAGGAATCACAGTCCTAGTCTCTGATAAACCAGACTGTAAACCAACAACAATTAAAAGAGACAAAGAAGGGCATTTTACAAATGATAAAGGGATCAATTCAACAAGAAGGGCTAATGATCCTAAAATATATACCCCCAATACGGGAGCACCCAGATACATAAAGCAAATTCTTAAAGACCTACAAAGACATGTAGACTCCCATATAATAAGAGTGGGAGACTTTAACACCCCACTGTCAATATTAGACAGATAAAGAAGACAGAAAATTATCAAGAATATCCAGGACTTGAACTCAGATCTAGACCAAGCAGACCTAATAGACATCTACAGAACTGTTCACCCCAAATCCAAAGAATATACACGTTTTCAGCACCACATTGCACTTATTCTAAAATTGACCACATAATTGGAAGTAAAACACTCCTGAGCAAATGCAAAAGAACTGAAATCATAACAAACAACCTCTCAGACTACAGTGCAATCAAATTAGAACTCAGAATTAAGAAACTAACTCAAAGCCACACAACTACATGGAAACTGAACAACCTGCTCCTGAATGACTACTGGATAAATAATAAAATGAAGACAGAAATAAAGATGTTATTTGAAACCAGTAAGAATGAAGACACAATGTACCAGAATCTCTGGGACACAGTTAAAGCAGTGTGTACAGGGAAATTTATAGCAATAAATGCCCACCAGAGAAATGAGGAAAAATCCAAAATTGACACCCTAATGTCACAACTAAAAGAATGAGAGGAGCAAGATCAAACAAATTCAAAAGCTAGCAGAAGACAAGATATAACTAAGATCAGAGTAGAACTGAAGGAGATAGAGACATGAAAAACTTTTCAAAATATCAGTGAATCCAGGAGCTGGTTTTTTTAAAAAGATTAATAAAATTGATAGACTGCTAGCCAGACTAATAAAGAAGAAAAGAGAGAAGAATCAAATAGATACAATAAAAATGATAAAGAGAAAATCACCACCAATTCCACAGAAATACAAACTACCATCAGAGAATACCATAAAAACCTCTATGCAAAGAAACCAGAAAATCTAGAAGAAATGGATAAATTCAAGGACACTTACACCCTCCTAAGACTAAGCCAGTAAGAAGTTGAATCCCTGAATAGACCAATAACAAGGTCAGAAATTGAGGCAGCAATTAATACCTACCAACCAAAAAAAAGCCCAGGACCAGACAGATTCAGAGCCAAATTCTACCAGATGTACAAAGAGGAGCTGGTACCACTCCTTCTGAAACTATGCCAAACCATAGAAAGAGAGAAAATCCTCCTAATTTTATGAGACCAACGTCATGCTGATACCAAAATTTGGCAGAGACACAGTTACAAAAAAAAATTTCAGGCCAATATCCGTGATAAACATTGATTGGAAAATCCTCAATAAAATACTGACAAACTGAACCCAACAGCACACCAAAAAGCTTATCCATCACAATCAAGTCAGCTTCATCCCTGGGATGCAAGGCTGGTTCAACATATGCAAATCAATAAACATAATCCATCACATAAACAGAACCAAAGACAAAAACCACATGATTATCTCAATAGATGCAGAGAAGGCCTTTGACAAAATTCAACAGCCTTTCAATAAACTAGGTATTGATGGAACGTATCTCAAAATAATAAAAGCTATTTATGACAAACCCACAGCCAATAGCATACCGAATGGGCAAAACATTTACCTTTAAAACCTGGTACAAGACAAGGATGCCCTCTCTTATCACTTCTATTCAACACAGTATTGCAAGTTCTGGCCAGGGCAATCAGGCAAGAAAAATAAATAAATGATACCCAATTAGGGAAAGAGGAAGCCAAATTGTCTCTCTTTGCAGACAACATGATTGTATACTTAGAAGATTTCATCATCTTAGCCCAAAATCTCCTTAAGCTGCTAAGGAACTTCAGCAAAGTCTCAGGATATGAATTAAATGTGGAAAAATTACAAGCATTCCCATACACCAATAACAGACTAACAGAGAGGCAAATCATAAGTGAACTTCCATTCACAATTGCTACAAAGAGAATAAAATACATAGGAATACAACTAGCAAGGGATGTGAAGGACCTCTTCAAAGAGAACTACTAACCACTGCTCAAAGAAATAAGAGAGGACACAAACAGATGGAAAAACATTCCATGCTCGTGGTTAGGAAGAATCAATATTGTGAAAATGGCCATACTGCCCAAAGTAATTTTTAGATTCAATGGTATCCCCATCAAGCTACCATTGACTTTCTTCACAGAATTGGAAAAAAAAATCTTAAATTTCATATGGAACCAAAAAAGACTCTGTGTAGCCAAGACAATCATAAGCAAAAGGAAAAAAAAAAAAAGCTGGAGGCATCACGCTACCTGACTTCAAACTATACTATAAGGCTACAGTGATCAAACAGCATGGTACTGGTACCAAAACTGATATAGAGACCAATGGAACAGAGGCCTCAGAAGTAATGCCACACATCTACAACCATCTAATCTTTGACAAACCTGAAAAAAACAAGCAATGGGGAAAGGATTTCCTGTTTAATAAATGGTGTTGGAAAAACTGGCTAGCCATATGCAGAAAGCTGAAGCTGGATCCCTTCCTTATATCTTATTTAAAAAAAATAACTCAAGATGGGTTAAAGATTTAAACATAAAACCTAGCATCACAAAAGCCCTAAAAGAAAACCTAGGCAATACCATTCAGGACACAGGCATGGGCAAGGACTTCATGACTAAAACACCAAAAGCAATGACAACAAAAGCCAAAATAGACAAATGGGATCTAATTAAACTTAAGAGCTTCTGCACAGAAAAGAAAGTATTTTTAGAGTGAACTGGCAACCAACAGAATGGGAAAAAAATTTCTGCAATCTACCCATCTGAAAAAGGGCTAATATCCAGAAACTACAAAGAACTTAAACAAATTTACAAGAAAAACAACCCCATCAAAAAGTGGACAAAGGATATGAACAGATACTTCTCAAAAGAAGACATTTATGCAGCCAACAAACATATGAAAATAAGCTCATCATCACTGATCATTAGAGACATGCAAATCAAAACCTCATTGAGATACCATCTCATGCCAGTTAGAATGGCGATCATTAAAAAATCTGGAGACAACAGATGCTGGAGAGGATGTGGAGAAATAGGAATGCTTTTACACTGTTAGTTGGAGTATAAATTTGTTCAAACATTGTGGAAGACAGGGTGGTGATTCCTCAAGGATCTAGAAATAGAAATACCATTTGACCCAGCAATCCCATTACTGGATATATACCCAAATGATTATAAATCGTTCTGTTATAAAGACATGTGCACACTTGTGTTTATTGTGGCAATATTCACAATAGCAAAGACTTGGAACCAGCCCAAATGCCCATCAATGATAGACTAAAGAAAATGTGGCACATAAACACCATGGAATACTATCAGCCATAAAAAAGGATGTGTTCAAGCCCTTTGTAGGGACATGGATGAAGCTGGAAACCATTGTCAGCAAACGGACACAAGAACAGAAAACCAAACACTGCTTGTTCCCACTCATAAGTGGGTGTCGAACAATGAGAACACATGGACACAGGGAGAGGAACATCACACACCAGGGCCTATCAAGGGTGGGGGCTATGGATACAGCAAACCACCCTGGCATATGTATACCTATGTAACAAGCCTGCATATTCTGCACATGTACCCTAGAATTTAAAGTATAATTTTAAAAAAAGAAGCAGCCACCATGAAGGAAACCATGTTCAACTAGCTACTCCACCATGCTGCCCAAACCCTTGGCAAACAAACCCTTGGCAAACACTGCTCAGGCACCTCAGAGGTTGAAATCTGAGAGTACCTAGAAGCAAATCTTCAATATAGTTCTTGGCAGGGTCCTGTGCACTCCCATGCAGGGTGGCAGCAAGGGGGCGGTGGGGAGCCTCCTCCAAGCAGCTGCATAGACAGTGTCCATAGACACATGATACCAAGCAACAGAAAAAAGGTTTGAATCACACCTTTGGGTGTCTTCCTGAAATAACTGAGATCACTGATGGGGCTAGGAGGCAGGTTGAGGTATAACTACTAATTAGCAGGGCCTTTCAACCTAGCAGACATCTGGGCTGTACATAGAAAGCACTTAGCATTGATATGACATTTATCAGACTTTCCTTAGTCTAACCTAAGTTTCCCTGAACTCACAAGGAAGTTCTATGTCCTCGATCACCAAATCCTATTTCTGGCCTAACTCTATATTCCTTTCTAATTTGAGCAATAAATCATGTCTACCTACTAAAAAAAAGAATTCTAGACAATTTTGTTCATTCCAAATTACATGCGATATCATGCAATGGGCAGGATAAAGATATGGATCAGAAGAAATGGAAAGGCCTTCAGGACACAAAGGGCAACAGAGGAAAGGTGGCTAGAGTAGGCGTAGTTAATTTTATATTTCAATATGACTGGGCACAGAGTACACAGACATTTGCGCAAGCCTCATTCTGGGTGTGTCTGTGAGAGTGTTTTTGGATAAACTAACATTAAAGTTAGTAGCCTGAGTAAAGCAAATTGCCCTCCCTAATGTGGATGGGCCTCATCCAATCAACTGACGGCCCGAAAAGAGCATAAAAGCTGACCCTCCTGCAAATCAGAAGGAATTCCTCCTACCTGCTGCCTTCACATTGAGACATCAGTTTTTCCTGTTTCCAGACTGCTATAGACTGAATGTTGGTGTCCCCCCAAAACTCATATGCTGAAGCCTTGCCCATAATGTGATGATCTTGGGAGGTGGGGCCTTTGAGAGGTTATTAAATGAGATCATGAGGATGGGGCCCCCATAATGGGAATAGTGTTCTATTCCTATCACAAAAAGGAGATAAGAAGAGAAGAAACCAGAACTCCCTCTCCCTCCAACTCGTGAGGACACAGCCAGAAGGCAACTTTCTGCCAGCCAAGAAGAAGGCTTTTAGCAGAACTCTACCATTCAGTCACCCAGACCTTCAGCCACCAGAACAGTGAGAAAAAAAATCTGTTGTCTGAACCACCCAGTCTATGGTATTTTGTTATGACAGCATGAGCTGACTAAGATAGTCTCAAACTGAAACATGGGCTTTTCCTGTGTCTCAAGTCTGCTGGCCATTGGGCTCCAGCTACATCAGCTCTCCTGGTTCTCTGACCTTCAGACTCAGATTGGAACTATGCCATCAGTGTTCAGGGTTTCAGGGTGCTCCAGGGTCTTCAGCTTGCCAGCTCACCCACCTTGCAGATCTTGGGACTTATTAGCCTCCATAATCATGTGAGCAAATTATTATTAATTAATTAATTAATCCTACTAGTTCTGTTTCTCTGATGAACCCTGAGAAATGAATTCTGGTACTGAGATTGGTTCTAATGAAACAGAGTACTAAGGATTAATTTTCTTAATTGGTTCTGGGGTTTCTGGAACTGGTTCTCTAATTTGATTAGATTTAAAGATGCTAGTGACTATTTTTAGTGATAAAGAGAAGACTGATAGTTCATAGCATAATCTGGCAATACAGACACAGAAAATATCTGCATTAAATACTCCCAAATAACCACTTATAAGAAGCAAGGATATGGGTGGCTACATATTTCAAGTATTGTTCTCAAATTAAAGAATATAGGCCAGGCATCGTTGGCTCAGGCCTGTAATCCCAGCACTGTGGGAGGCCGAGGTGGGTGGATCACAAGGTCAGGAGTTCAAGGCCAGCCTGGCCAAGATGGTGAAACCCCATCTCTACTAAAAATACAATTAGCCAGGCATGGTGGCAAGCGCCTGTAATCCCAACTATTCAGGAGGCTGAGGCAGAGAATTATATGAACCCAGGAGGCAAAGCTTGCAGTGGGCCAAGATTACGCCACTGCACTCCAGCCTGGGCAATAGAGTGAGACTCCATCTCAGAAAAATAAAAAAATATATATATATAATGACATTGACCAGTTGATCCTACCAAGGTAAGAGAAAATGATGAGCTTTGTGTCAGTATGCTGAGAATGATGGTTTCCAGCTTTACGCATGTCCCTGCAAAGGACATGAACTCATCCTTTTTATGGCTGATAGTATTCCATGGTATATATGTGACACATTTTCTTTAACCAGTCTATCACTGTTGGGCATTTGGGTTGGTTCCAAGTCTTTGCTATTGTGAACAGTGCTGCAATAAACATACATGTGCATGCGTCTTTATAATAGAGTGATTTATAATCCTTTAAGTATATACCCAGTAATGAGATTGCTGGGCCAAATGGCATTTCTAGTTTTAGATCCTTGAGGAATCACCACACTATCTTCCACAATTACACACCAGGAACTAAGGGAGGGATAGCAGGGGTTGGGGGGCTAAGGAAGGGATAGCATTAGGAGAAATACCTAATGTAGATGACAGGGTGGTGGATGCAACAAACCACTGTGGCACGTGTATAACTATGTAATAAACCTGCACATTACATTCTGCACATGCACCCCAGAACTTAAGTATAATTTTTAAAAAGAAAGAAAAAGAAAATTTTTTATTTAAAAAAAGAAAAGAAAATGACAAGCCTAAGTTCTCTGCTTAAACTGTGTAAATAATGCAAAAGCTTCCATATTTGCCCTAACAAAGTTCCTTATCTTCTGTAGCCACAGGCTGAGATTAATTAAAGTTAAACATAGAATCTCACCCTACAACTGGCTGAATTACAACACAAGTTGAACTTCCAGGCCTATGGGGTGTCTACTGTTAAAATGATTGGGAGGTAATGAAATGCTGAAAGTTGGGATGGGGATGTTCTGATGAAGCTGGGGACACTTGGCCCCTAAACTGATGAGTCTGTTTTGGCAGTGGAAAAGATGTCTCCACCCCAGTAAGAAAGAATTAACCTTGCATTGCCTAGAAAATTATAATGGTCTCCCCTGAGTCAGTTGCTTTTAAGAAATGCTGGTTCCCCTCAGGGAAACCACTTCCACCACCTCGTTGCTTCTAGACTTGTTACTAGACTCAAGTCCCAGCACGCTCCTAAAGGTGAAGTACAAAGTGTGATCCAAGAGGAGGTGCTCGAGAACTACTAGAGTTTTCTCATTTATACAAGCAGGAGTCAGAGGACCATGTGTAGGAATGAATATTGAGGTTGTGGGATAATGGTGGAGGAAACATAAAATTGAATCAAGCCAAATTTATTGGTATGAGCTCACTAAGCAGAGATTCTTCATTTAATGTCACAGCTCAGGAAGTTAAGAAACTCCCTGACACTATCTGCTTGCTTAGTTGGTTAGATAAAACATGGACCAAACAGTGGCTGATAGCAAGTTGAAAATGCCAAAACTGCCTTCTTTCAATGTAGAGAAAGATTTAAAAGGTTTAAGGAGATTGGAATGTTAGAGTGGATATGACACTTAAGATCTATTTACCCATAATGAGAGGCTCCAGAACACACATCTTTCACTACAACTGTGATAAATAAATTTGTGAGAGGAACCCTGGCATCCTTGAAGAGCTCTGTGATCACTCTTCTCTGTAGGCCAGACATTACAGTAGAAACAGCCCCCACTGGATTAGAAAACCTAAATGCAATGAGGTTAATGGATACTGGGGTGGCAGTCAACCAAAGGCAAGGGGGATGTGATTACTGTAATAAACAGCAGAGTCAAGGAAGCAGTCAGGCACACTTAAGGCACCAGCTGTTCCTAGAAATGAAATAGATAGGAAACATACTAAATTTGAGTAAATTTTTACTTGATCTATATAAGCAGAAATGTTCTAAGTCAAGTAAACAAAAGTCTAATCTAAATCAGAAAAACAGAGAGTTGTGGCCCCCTCCATCGTTTTTAGTTTTAAGTCAGTTAAGAGACCAGAATTCTGAGGTCTTCCTGAGGAAGGACCCTGGTACACTGCTTAAAATATATACTGTTACTATTTCTACCAGACTTCCCTAAAGTATTCTATAGCATTTAGGCAAGGTAACTACAGATTGGGGGAATATAAATAATCAGACATTTCCAGGACTACTGAACACTGGCTCTGAACCATCAATAATTTTCCAGGAGACCCAAAACATGACTTTGAACCTTCAGCCACAGTAGGGGCTTATGAAGATCAGGTAATCAATGGTGTTTTAGCTCAGGTCCATCTCACAGTAGACACAGTGGGTCCTGACCCCATCATGTGGTTATTTTCCCAGTTCTATAATGCATAAGTAGGACAGACATACTCAGTAGCTTGCCTAACCTGTGGAGTGAGGCTATTAAGGTGGGAAGGGCCAAGTGGAAGCCACTAGAACTACCCTACCTAGGAAAACAGTAAACCAGAAGCAATACCACATTCCTGAAGGACTGCAGAGATTACTACCACTATTAAAGATTTGAAAGACACAGGGATGGTGATTTCCACCACAATCCCATTCAACTTGCCTATTTTGGCTGTGCAAAAGACAGGCGGATCTCAGAGAATTACAGTGGATTATTTTAAGTTTATGCAGATAGTGACTCCAACTGGAGTTGCTATACTAGATGTGGTTTCATTGCTTGAGAAAAACATCACATTCCCTGGTACCTGGTATGCAGCTATTGATCAGGCAAATGCCTTTTTCTCCATGTCTATTATCTAGGACCACCAGAAGCAGTTTGAAGCAGTTTGAGCCCACAAGGCCAGAAATACACCTTCACTGTCTACCTCAGGGGCATAACAACTCTCTCTGGCCCAGTGTCACAACTTAGTTTGCAGGGATCTTAATTGCTTTTCCCTTCCACAAGATATCACATTGGTCCATTACATTGATGACATTATGCCAATTAGAACTAGTGAGCAAGAAATAGCAATACTCTAGACTGTTGGTAAGACATTTGCACAACAGAGGGTGGGAAATAAATCCAGTAAGACATTTGCACATCAAAAGGTGGGAAATAAATACCACTGTGGGGATACAGTGGTACAAGGCATGTGGGAGACAACCCTTCAAAAAGTGAAGTTCAGTTATGGCATCCAGCTGCTTCTACAACCAAAAAAGAGGCACAATGTCTATTAGGCCTTTAGAGTCTAGAGGCAACATGTTACTCCCACCTGTTTACCAAGTGACTTAAAAAGCTGCTAGTTTTGAGTGGGGTTCCAAAAAAGAAAAGGCTCTGCAATAGACCCAGGCCAATGTAGAAACTAATCTGCAATTGAGCCAGGTGATTAAGCAGATCCAACCATACTTAACATGACAGTGACAGATAGGAATCCTGCCTGGAGATTTGGCTGGCTCTTATAGGTAAATTGCAGTGCAGGCCCCTAGGATTTTATAGCAAAGCCCTGCAATACTCCACAGATAACCCCTCTTATTGAGAAACAACTCTTGGCCTGCTACAGTCCTTAGTAGAGACTGGATGGGCCACCAAGTTACCATGCTACCAAAGCTCCCCATCATGAATTGGCTGTTATCTGACCTACCAAGCCATAAAGTTGGGTGTGCACAGCAGCACTCCATCATCAGAGAGAAGTGGTACATACGAGGTCAGGCCCAAGCAGGTCCTGAAGGCACAAACACAAGTATGCCCGCTGTCCCCATTTCTGCTATACTACCTTCCCTCTTCTAGTCTGAACCTATGGCTTCACGAGGAGTTCCCAATGACCAGTTGACAGGGCAAAGGAAAACTCAGCCTTGGTTTACAGACAGTTCTAGATGATGTTCAGGCACCAACCAAAAGTGAAGAGCTGCAGCCCTAGAGCCCTTTTCCAGAGTGCTGCTGAAGGGTGGTGGTGAAGGGAAATCCTCCCAGTGGACAGAACTTTGAGCAGTGCACCTGATTGTTCATTTTGTTTGAATGAAGAAATGGCCAGATATGTGATTATATATATGAATTCATGGATTAAGGGTTATATAGGGATTCATTCAATAGTTTGGCTGATGGTCAGCAACTTGGAAAAAACATGATTAGAAAATTGATGACAAGGAAATTTAGAGAGGAAGTGGACCTCTCTGAATGGGCCAAATACATGAAGATATTTGTGTCCCGTGTGAATGCTCACCAAAAGGTGACCTCAGAGAGAAGGATGTTAATAATCAGTTGGATAGGATCACTTATTCTGTGGATAACAGTCAGCCTTTCTCTCCAGCCACTCCTGTCATTGCCCAATGGGATCATGAAAAACGGGGCCATAGCTGCAGGGATGGAAGTTATGCATGCACTCAACAAGATGGACTTCTGCTCACCAAGACCTAGCTGAAGACAGCCACTGCCAACTTCCCAATCTGCCAACTGCAGAGATCAACATCTAGTCCCCAGTATGGTACAATTCCCCCAGAGGGATCAGTTACCTAGTGGTAGGCTGATTACACTGAATGGCTTCCAGCATGGAAGGGGCAGCTTTCTATCCTTACTGAAATAGACATTTACTCTGGAAATGGATCTGCCTTCCCTGAACACAATGCTTCTGCCAAAACTATCATCTAGATTTACAGAATGCCTTGTCAGCTGTCATAGTATTGCACACAGCATTATTTCTGATAAAAGAACTCACTTCGCAGAAAATGAAGTGTGTCAATGGGCCCAAGCTCATGAAATTCACTGATCTTACTATGTACCTCGCCATCCTGAAACAGCTGGTTTGACAGAATGGTAGAATAACTTTTTGAAGACTCGGCTATAGCACCAGCTAGTTATTAATATCTTGCAGGTCTAGAGCAAGGTTCTTCAGAACACTGTGTATACTCCACATCAGTGTCCAATGTACAGTGCTGTTTCTCCCATAGCTAGGGTCCAAGATTCATGGGTCCAGAAATCAAGAATGCAAATAAGAATGGCACCACTCACACTTAGTGTCAGTGACCCACCAGCAAAATTTGTGCTTCCTGTTCCCACAACTTTGTGCCCTCCTGGTCCAGAGGTCTTAGTTGCAGAAGGTGGAATGATACAATGACTCCATTGAATTGCAAGTTAATACTGCTTCCCAGCCACTCTGGGACCCTCTTGCCTCAAATCAGCAGGTGAAGAAGGAAGGTACTGTGCTGGCTAGGGTGACTAAACCTGGCTACCAAAAGAAAATTGAACCACTACTCCACAATGGAGGTAAAATCTGGAATATAAGAGATTCCTTAGGCATTCTTAGTATTACTATGCCCTGTGATTAGGTCAGTGGAAAACTATAGCAATACAATCCAGCCAGGACTACTAATGACCCAGACCCCTCTGGAATGATGGTTTGGGTCACCACATGAGGTAAAAAACCACCATCAGGCCAGATGCAGTGGCTCGCACCTGTAATCCCAACACTTTAGGAGGATTGCTTGAGCCCAAGAGTTTGATACCACCTTGAGCAACAAAGTGAGACCTCATCTCTACAAAAAAAAAATCCATTTTTAATTAGCCAGGCATGGTGGGGCATGCTTGTAGTTTCACCTACTCAGGAGGCTAAGGTGGGAGGATCACTTGAGCCTGGGAAGTAGAGGATGCAGTGAGCTGTGATTACACCACCGCACTGCAGCCTAGGTACCAGAAGGAGACCTTGTCTCAAAATTTAGAAAAAAACAGCTAAAGGCAAAGAGAGTGTAGAAGGTGTTGTGAAAGAAGGTGATAATTACAAATACCAGCTATGACAATGTGGCAAATTACAGAATTCAGTACTGTAATTGACATGAGTATTTCATCCTTATGTTTTTATGAATATGATTATGTGCATAGCAAAAATTATGTATATATAATCTTTATTTTCTTTCATCTCTTATTCTCTTCTCATGCAACATAAGATAAAGTAACTTTATTTCATAGTATTTAACTATTGTTAATTCTACAACATAGTAGTTAATTTAAGGGATATAAAGGAGAAGAATAAACATCACACAAGAATCTTACCTGCTTTTCTGGGGATATGGTTAGTGTGGTTTTTGTTGTGCATAGGATAGTTGTATCATGTTAGGGCAAAATATGATGCTGTTTATGTCTTTATTTGGACATTAAGTATGTTTTAAGGAGATGCAGATATGTGCCGTTGATCAGGAGTAGACCTGTGATAGCTTAATGTGTCATCTCGATTAGACAACAGTGTGCCTGGATATTTGCTCAAATATTATTCTGGGTGTGTCTGTACAGGTGTTTCTGGATGAGCTTAACATTTGAATTAGTAGACATAGTAAAGGTTGCCCTCCCTCATGTGAGTGGGCCCCAATCTAACAGCTGAAGACCTGAATAGAACAAAAAGGCTAAATACCCTGCAAGTAAAAGGGAATTTCTTCTGTATAAATGTCTTTGAACTGAGACATCAGTCTTTTCCTGTCTTTGGACTCAATCTGAAACATCAGTTTTTCCCAGGTCTCAAGCCTAGTAGCCTCAGGAATTATACTACACCATCAGCTCTCCTGGATCTCCAGCTTGCCAGCTGCAGGCTTTGGGACTTGTCAGCCTCCATAATTGTGTAAGCCAATTCCTTATGTATCTAATATCTTTACACACACACACACACACACACACACACACACACATTTTATTGGTTCTGTTTCTCTGGAGAACCCTGACTACTACAGTAAAGAAGGAGAAATTATATAGCAGGAATGAAATGCAGGAAGCAGCACTAACAATGGCCCATTTGAGGTAGTGAGCCTGACCCTCTAAAACGAAGTTAATGGGTGAGAAAGTTTGTTTTTAGAAGCCTATAGCCCTAAGCAGGTCCCCAGGGCAGACAGATTTGTAAGGAGAAAAGAAGGAAGATTGGCAGACCTCAAGTAATCTAGATATTCTTTAGGTAACAAACAAGGAAGCAGGCACAGGTGAATGCTTTGGTGTCCATGGAGGTCTCTCTTTCCAGCCATGGCCTGAGAGTGATAAAGAGGGTTTTAGCATGGGAATGGGGGGAAAAGAGATAAAATAGATGGGTAGGCTTTCCCTCTCCATTTCCTTCTTTGTCCATTCTCCAGGTTTACTAGCAATAAGATGCCATGTCTGTGAATGCTGCATTGTCTTGGTGAAATGGTTTGGCTGTGTTTTCACCCAAATTGCATCTTCAATTGTACTTCCCATAATCCCCACGTGTTGTGGGAGGAACTTGATGGGAGATAATTGAATTATCGGGGCAGCTACCTCCATGCTGTTCTCGTGATAGTGAGTTCTCATGAGATCTGATGGTTTTATAAGGGGCTTTTCTCTGACTTCACTCTTCATTTCTCCTTGCTGCCGCCATGTGAAAGATGTGTTTGCTTTCCTTTCTGCCATGATTGTAAGTTTCCTGTGGCCTCTCTAGCCATGCTGAACTGTGAGTCAATTAAACCTCTTTCTGTATAAATTACCCAGTCTCAGGTATTTCTTCATAGCAGAGTGAGAACGGACCAATATACTTGGAAAACAGAAGAAATACCTTTCCTTCTTATCTGCTTGAGACAAACAGAGCCCACAGCAGTGTAGAAGATCAAACCATGAGCAGCCAATGAGCGATGAAAGAAGACACGGGAGGCTCAGAGTAAGGAGTGTAACTCCAAAATTTGAAGGGACAGCAGGTCTTTGTATTCATTAATCAATAGACATTTAACAAGTATTTTATAGCACAGGCCCCTTGCCAGAATATGATTAAGGCCTGGTCACCCAGTGACTTGGCTGCAACAACCTCCTCCCCAAGTAGAGTAGCTAATAAGAACTCTGGAGTGGAGTCAGGAAACAGAATTAAATCTCAGTTTGGCCACTTACTAGCTTCTGCCCCTAAGAAAGTTCCTGAGCATTTCTAGGCCTCAATTTTGTCACTTGCAGACTGGAGACATTACAATATCTTCACAGAACTGCAATGAGATATAAGTAACATGTTGATGGTATGTAATAAGCCTTAGACAAATACTAGACGAAGTCAGTGCCTCATAAGTGCTTTGTTTTCCTTCCTTTTCTGTTGATATGGGCTCTGATTTTTCCTTTCTGGTGAAAGATTGCTCTGTGCTCCATTGCAGAAGTGACTTTACCATTCCCTACCCTAAAATCCCTGTCCCAGGCACCAAGTCCAACACCCTGAAGATGCCTTCTCATCCCTTCTGAAAGTCTCAATGGCTCCAGGAACCCCTCTAGAATTCCTGCTCCTCCCCTTATCTGATTCCTTTTGTTTTTATTCTGCTTCTCTAGCGTATGGTCATAGCACAGTGTTGGACTTTCTGCTAAGTCCTAGTTATTTATCTGAAAAACAAATCTCAATATTAAACTTGAGGGTAATCTGATAAAGGTAAGAGCAAGGTCATTTGGTCACCAACAGCCAGTCCTACGGCCAGGGGGAGGGGACTTGAATGATCTTATGAGCTTGGATGTCCCTTCAAGAGGCTTTGACCAGTAACGGGCACAGATCCCACAAGGAATCCTTGGTAAATCATAGCCTCGGCTTAACAGTTAATCTCTCTGGGACTAGAAAATAACCATGTAATCTGCCTCTGGAAGGCCCATTGTTCCTACAGAGCTATCCTTTCCCCATACACCTGCTGGATGTGTGATTATTTTATATATGCTGATGATTAGCCTGTCCAGTGGATTTTTCCAACTTAAACAGCTCATATAAGTTGAGGATAACAAGGATTCCCCATAAGCAAATCACAGTGTGCTATTACATCTTGCTTGTTTTTTCCCAACAGTGGAAATAAATTTTCATTCTTCCTTTTTAACAAAACCACAACACTAATGATGTATTATGCAAAAAAAAAAAAAAACTTATGGACACATTACCCATTTCTCAAACATTTCATTCTGTTCAACAACTCTATTCTCTTGTCAGCTGCCTGTCCTGATCCCAAATTTCATCTTCCCTCCTCCCTCTTAACAGATGACCTAACCTCCTACACACTAAGGAAGCTGAAGCCATTAACCAAAAATTCCAACTTCCCTCTCCTCCACTCCTAATGTCTATAATGTGACAATAAACGGGAACCAGGAAGTCCACAGCTCTGCAGAAGAGCCCTGTGTCTTGGTCAAAGAGAAAAGCCCTTCTGAGAAATCCAGAAGTGATCATTTGGTAGTGGTGAAGGCACAGAGCAACATTATCTGGAAGGGAGAAGGAAAGTTAGTCCTTACCACCATTAACAAGGCATGCTTCTTTCCCCTCAGTAGAGTCAGCACTCAGCAAGAGTCTAAGGAAGAAGGTGTCACAATGTTCTGTGGTGGTTCAATAAGAGATCTCAGAAGGAATCAGGCCAAATTAGTTTTAAGAGAAAAAGAAACTCTTAAAGGATAACCTTCTTTGGAATATTTCTTAGGCCATGTCTGATTTATTCATCCATTTTAACACTCCTTTATTGAATTTTTCCTAAATTTAATTTCCTGTGCTAAGTGCTGGCAAGGCAAAGCTAAGTAAGTCACAATCTCTGCCCTCAAAGCAATGTAGAATACAGGTACGAGACCATACAAAGCAAGTACACAATACTACTGTGCTGAAGGATGTAGGGCTCTACAGTACAACGGTAAATAGTACCTGCAGAACTTCTGACTCCTGAAGTTGGCAGTATGGCATGGGAAAAAGTGTAAGAGCTTCTAAGTCAAGTAATCTTAGATTCCAGCTCTGCACCTGAATATCTGGGACCTTGAGAAATACATTTAAATTCTCTAAGCTTGGCTCTTCTCACTTGCAAACAATGAGACAATAAAACATACTTTGTATATTTGGTAATAAAATGTAAAGAAATAGCATATGGGTAAACACCTAGCAAGATGCCTTAGAATACTTGGAGCTTCAGCAGTATCATTTGGCTTCCTTCTCTCTTGGTCCAAAGTTCAGCAAGTGGCAAGGTTGCATCCTGAGTACCAGGGAATTCAAAAACTGTATCAGTCTCACTTTCAGTAGAGGGATTTGAGGTAGAAAGGATTTAAGGAGAGGACTGAAGAAAGGGAATGAGTAGGACTGGAAGAAGTTCATGCATGTGGCTCACCTTCCTGACAACCTAAGATGAGGCCTGATCCACTCCTTCCCACCCACTGTGAGGGAGTTAGCTCAAAGTCACCCCTGAGATTACCGGTATATGCCACCATGCCCAGAAATTCTGCATTTTTTAGTAGAGACTGGGTTTCTTCATGTTGGTCAGTCTGGTCTCAAACTCCTGACCTCAGGTGATCTGCCCACCTCGGCCTCCCAAAGTGCTGGGATTACAGGTGTGAGCCACTGCGCCCAGCCAGGCTTTTGAAGAACTCTCAACTCCTTCCTGGAATATTCATTTAACATTGAATAAAAAGTTCCTGTGTAAACTAGTTTGAATGTAATCTCCAAAATAGAAATAAGTAGAACATTATATAGCACAAAATATAATTATTGTAGAAAATAAATGGTATATATTTACCTCAGTTATAAATGAACTGTGTGAATCAAACCCATCACAGTATAAACCATGTAGCTTCTCTCTTAATTAAAAAAACCCTCCATCCCTGCATCAAGTTCCTCTATCTGAAGTCTGCATAAAATAAAAGTGCTTTATTAGAGCTTGGTTTTGCTTACATTTCTAAAATATACTGTTATCTCAAAGAATGTCTTAGGATTCTCAAGACAACTGACATTATTAAAATTGTTTTTGTTTAAGTAACATATGATGTACACAAGGCAGACCAGCACAATTCAACTTGCATTCCTGGTTATTGCAGTCCTGGCTAAGACAGAGCGTACAATCAGTACTTTCTCCATATCAAACGAATCAATAAGTCCCCTGGCTTCACCTAAGGCCTATATCAGAACAAGGCAGGTGAGTGTCCAACATCCTCTATGTTTAAACTATTCCCCAGTTTCATTCTGATGATCAGGAAGCTACTGTATTAGATGACTGAATAAGCTAGAAAAAGCCAAGCTATGCAGTAATGCCACCAAAAAGCAAAAGCTTAACAGAACAAATTACTCTGTCACAACAGTTCTCACACATCTAACAGGTCAACTATTATTTACAAACATTTACTTAACATTAACACTCAAGGTAGAAATCAAGAAGTTCTTTGAAACTGATGAGAACAACGATACAATGTACCAGAACCTCTGAGACACAGCTAAGGCAGTATTAAGAGGAAAATTTATAGCAGTAAATGCCCATATCAAAAAGCTAGAAAGATCTCAAGTTAACAACCTAACACCACCACTGGAAGAACTAGACTCTTGTGTTTTGTCCTGTTTGGTGGTAATGCAGGAGGGAACCCATTTGGTAAGTGGTAGATACAGATGCAGCAATACTAGTAACATTTGGACCTTCCTTCAGCGTAGCTTACCAAGAGTGAAAGGTACCTTGTTACTTGAGTCTTCAGGTGCTGGTCTTAGGAGCTTCAGATCTAAATCATCCAGAATGATTCTGAAATAACTGACAGCCTGGGGCCTAAGAGTAACCAATAGTGACGTAATATGGATCTCAGATGGCTAAGGGACAAACAGCAAATACTTCAGAGTCATTTTGTTTTTAAAGATCAAAAATGTGTTTTTGTCTGACATGTTTTCCTGACTGCACTGTTTTGAAACTGAGTCAGCCTGGTCCCTGGTTTCAGCTCCAGCTGTCCTGAGTGAATTTGCCTGATGGAGTGCTGTAGTGTCCAGACGTTTCTGGGGCCTTGATTTTTCTCATAGAAAGCAGTCTGATTGCCAGAGCCCTCCCTTCACTGCACACGCAAAGGCCTGATCCCAGCAAAGTTTCCAGGGACCACTGCACAGACCACCTGCTTGGGCTCCTCGTGGTTTCATTCGAAAGTCTAAGCATCTTAGAATGATGGATAGGAGCATTGGAAAATGGCTGCAAATAGCTAAATCAAGCTTAAGAACCAGATCTCTGCCAGATTAAAAAATATTGAAGGTTTAAAAAAATCTAGACCAAAGCAGGAGTGGCCAAAATGAAGTTCAATCCCTTTGTGACTTCCGAACAAAGCAAGAACCACCAGACATTTCAATGAACCTTTCACATTCACAGGAAGGTTATGTCTTCCCCTCTTTCCAAAGAGCTCAGACAGAACTACAACATTCAATCCATGCCTAACCGAAAGGATGATGGAGTTCAGGTTGCATGAGGACACTATAAAGGTCAGCAAATTGGCAACGTAGTCAGGTTTACCGGAAGAAATACGTCATCTACACTGAACAGGCACAGAGGGAAAAGGCTAATGGCACAACTGTTCATGTAGGCATTCACTCCAGCAAGGTGGTTATCAGTAGGCTAAAACTTGACAAAGACCGCAAAAAGATCCTTGAATGGAAAGCCAATTTCACCAAGTAGGAAAGGAAAAGGGCAAATATGAGGAAGAAACAATTGAGAAAAGACGCAGGAATAAAGTAAACTTACATACAAGCTTTGACTAAAATTTGAAATGAAGGAAAAAAATCTATATTCATGGTGGTCATTGAGTTCTAGGCACACTGGTGACCATCACTGCCATAGCTGCTCACTTTTTCTGGCAAACCAGAGGGACCTCAGACACTGGGTTCCTCACTCACATCCACAGGCATGCAGCCCTGCCAGTGCTCAGGCAGAGTCCTCAGGAGCAGGGACACCTTACTGTTAACTTATGTGTCATCTTCTAATGTGATCTCATCCACTGCTGCTGCAGCTGTGTTAATCAGGAGTCACAGAGAAGATTGGGGATGGTATGTGTACGTGTGTGTGTGTATGTGTGTGTGTGTGTGTGTGTGTGTGTGTGTGTGTGTGTGTGCATGCTCCTGTGCATGTGTGTGCATGTGTGTACGGCTAAAATTAAGTCATACTGTCAGCCACATGTGATTTTTCAAACATGTCATTTGAAATCGTGTTTGAAAACGGCAACGGTTTTGTCCTGCATGCTGATGTGTCCAGAATTACACTTAATAATAAAAGGAAAATGTGTGATTACTGAAAAATGCATATTGATACAGAATTTCATAAGAGCCATGTTAGACAAAGCAACTCTCTTTTTCAACCACAGCTCATCTGTTTTTGTAGGATTAAAAATTTTGCACATATTTTGGGATTTGGAGAATCCTACATAAATCCTTTGTTACTGAAATCTGTGAAAAACATATTTCTTTGGAGGAAAATACATGCATTTATAAGCATTCTGTGGAATAAGCTTTTATTGTATTAGTGTCTTTGTCTCTAAGTGTTCAGTATCTTCACAGCAATAAAAAATGTATTAAAATGTCCATGTTTCATGCTTTCTGTAAGCATCAGAATATATAAAACATAGTGATTTGACCATGAATTTTAAATCCACATTTTAACATTAGTGGGATATTGCAAAGACATCCCTTCTAAAGTTTTAATATTTCTTTTATTAAGGGTCTCAGGGAGGGTAAATTAGTCAGCCATATTTATTTTCCAAAGGTTTAAGGAATTGCTGTTTTTAAATTAACTTTTTAAAAAACACTTAAATGCCACCAAACTCATGTAGGTTGCACTGCTTTTTGAACCAATAAGTGTTGGTATGCACTTTCTTCAGACACACTGTGTACTTTTTCAAAAACTAGTTTCATGTAAAGTGATTGGACCCCATAGATTAGTGGAAAAAGCTGATTAACCAGCTACTCATAGGCTGCTAATTCATTCATGCCAATGTTTTGGTTTTTCAGTTTTGCTTCCATGATAAAGGATAGGGAGAGGTGAAGGAAGGGGAAGATTGCTTTAGAACAGGTGGCATGAAATTGCCATGTTTGTAGAAACCGCAGCTAACAGTGGGAGTTATCTAAGCAATCAGATATTACAGGGCCAGCCCTTTAGCTGCTGTGGGATATTCTGCTGGGGTAGTGAGGTAGCAGGTACTTGAGACTTTTAATTTTGGAAATGCATGACATCCCTCAGGCATGCATTCTGGAAATGGAATTCCTGTAACATGCATCTGCAGTTTGCCCTACAATTAGTAGGCAGCATGTAAAACACTACTGTAGATTATAAAGATATATATTAAAAGAGGACCAGAAATACTTGGTATTCAGTGGCACAGAAAGCAGGTTAAACAAACAAAAAGCACAGTTTTATGCTTGCAAGTTTCCATTTGTATTAACCACGCCATCTCATACTCGTGTGTGTGCGCGCACAGAGCTTACCTGACTTGCTCTGCTTGAGTCACGCAGTTAAAGACATCTTGACACCCACAAAATATTCTAATCAAAACCTTTCAGTTTCAATCTGGATATTTAAAAACATTGGCAGAAGCTTCTGTGGGTTTAGTTCCACTAAGATGTTTCACCTGCCTTATCAAGACCATTCTCAGTCTACTTTTTTAAGCTACTATATCTTAAATTATCGAAAATTTATTAATTGCTGAATATATAATAATCTTTGCTTGTATGTAACTGAAAATGGTTTAAGAGCCAGCATTTAGAGTGTGACAGTGGAGCTGAACAGTTTTTAATTCGCAAGCAGTTCTGTTCTTGTATATGACTTGTAACCTTAATTTACTGTGTAAAGATGGTTACATTATTTTCTTAGCTTTGTTTGTTGGAGAAAAATAAAGAATGCTTGTGAAGTATGTCAAAACAATCTTGTGAATTTTTGTTAATGTATTATACGAGCTATATTTTTCATTTACCCAGAAAGACAGCTTGTGTAACGCTTTTGGAAGTTTCTGCTCTGTAATGTCTTTAGAGCTGACGGTCTGTCAGGTTTGTTTTTTACTTCATGCTAAAGTATCAGTTGGTGGTTTTGTGAACTGGTCAAAAATTCACAGGTCTGAAATGTTTCGCAGGAAATTTATATTGGACACTGCTCTTTGTCCAGCAAATAAAAGATGTTAATATATACCTGTTACTGGCACATGCACAACTATGTTATTAGAAGCCACTTTATCATTTTCTGCTTTAAATAGAAATGTCTACTTATGAATTCTGCTTGTAGTTTTTTCACAAATAGTAAAATTTTAAAAAAAAAAAGAATTACAGAAACAAGAGCAAACAAATCCCAAAACTAGAAGAAGACAAGAAGTAGCCAAAATCAGAGCTGAATCGAAGGACATACAGACACAAAAAGTATTCAAAAGATCAACAAATCTAGGAAGTGGTTTTTTGAATAAATGAATAAAATAGACCACTAGCTAGACTAATAAAGTAGGAAAGATAGAAGATTCAAATAAACACAATCAGAAATGATAATGAGAATATTACCACTGACCCACAGAAATACAACCATCAGAGAATATTTTAAATATCTCTATGCATATAAACTAGAAAATCTAGAAGAAACAGATAAATTCCTGACACATAGACCCTCCCAAAACTGAACCAGGAAGAAATTGAATACCTGAACAGACCAATAAAGAGTTCTGAAATTGAAGCAGTAATAAATAGCCTACCAATCAAAAAAAGCCCTGGACCAGATGGATTCACAGCTGAATTCTACCAGATATACAAAGAAGAGCTGGTATCATTCCTACTGAAACTATTCCAAACAATTAAACAGGAGGGACTCCTCCTTAATTCATTTTATGACGCCAGCGTCTTCCTGATACCAAAACCTGGCAGAGATACAACAAAAAAAAGAAAATCTCAGGCCAATATACTTGATGAACATTGATCCAAAAATCTTCAACAAAATACTGGAAAACTGAATCCAGCAGCACATCAAAAAGCTTATTCATTACGATCAAGTGGATGTCATCCCTGAGATGCAAGGTTGGTTGAACATATGCAAAGCAATCAATGTGACTCATTACATAAACAGAACTAAAGAAAAAAACCACATGATGAGCTCAATAGATGCAGAAAAGGCCTTCAATAAAATTCAACATTCTTCATGGTAAAAACTGGCAATAAATTAGGTATTGAAAGAACATGCTTCAAAATAATAAGAGCCATATATGACAAACCCACAGCCAATATATTGAATGGCAAAAGCTGGACACATTGCCCTTGAAAACCAGCACAAAACAAGGATGTCCTCTCTCACTCCTCCTATTCAACCTAGTATTGGAAGTTCTAGCCAGGGCAATCAGGAAAGAGAAAGAAATAAAGGGTATTCAAATAGAAAGAGAGAAAGTCAAACTATTCCTGTTTGCAGATGACATAATCCTATGTCTAACAAACCCCCTCATCTCAGCCCAAAAGCTTCTTAAGCTGATAAGCAATGTCAGCAAAGTCTCAGAATACAAAATCAATGTGCAAAAAATCACTAGCATTCCTATACACCAACAATAGCCAAGCCGAGAGCCAAATCACTAACAAACTCCCATTCACAATTACCACAAAAAGAATAAAACACCTAGGAATACAGCTAACCATGGAAGTGAAAGATCTCTACAAGGAGAACTACAAACCACTGCTCAAATAAATCACAGATGGAAGCAGGAGAACATTTAGGAAATAATTTCATACAACAAATAGGAAAACATTTCATGCTTATGGATTGGAAGAATCAATATCATGAAAATGGCCATACTGCCAAAGCAACTTATAGATTCAATGTTATTACCATTAAACTATAATTGACATTCTTCACTGAACAAGAAAGAACTATTATAAAATTTATATGGAACCAAAAATGACCCCAAAAGCCAAGACAATCCTAATCAAAAAGAACAAAGCTAGAGGCATCATTCTACCTGATTGAAAACTATATTACAGGGACACAGTAACCAAAACAGCATGGTACTGGTATAAGAACAGACACATAGATCAATGGAACAGAAAAAAGAACCCAGAACTAAGACTACACACTTACCACTATCCGATCTTCAACAAACCTGACAAAAATAAGCAATGGGGAAAGTATTTCCTCTTCAATAAATGGAGTTGGGATAGCTGGCTAGCCATATGCAGAAAATGGAAACTGGACCCCTTTCTTATACTATATACAAAAATTAACTCAAGATGGATTAAGGACTTAAATGTAAAAGCCAAAACTGTAAAAACCCTGGCAATAATATTCAGGACACAGGAATGGGCAAAGATTTTATGATGAAGATACTAAAAGCAATTGCAATGAAAGCAAAAATTGACAAATGGAATCTAATTAAGCTTCTGCACAGTAAAAGAAACTATTAACAGGGTAAATAACCTACAGAATGGAAGAAAAATTTTGCAGATTATGCATGTAACAAAGGTCTAATAACCAGCGTTTATAGAGAACTTAAATGTATAAGAAAAAACAACCCCATTAAAAAGTGGGCAAAGGACATGAACAGATCCTTCTCAGAAGAAGTCATACATGTGACCAAAAGAATATCTTAAGAAGCTCAACATCACTGATCATTAGAGAAATGCAAATCAAAACCACAATGAGATACCACCTCACACCAGTCAGAATGACTATTACTAAAATGTCAAAAAATAACAGATGCTCGAGAGGTTGTGGAGAAAAAAGAATGCTAAACACTGTTGATGGGAGTGTAAGTTAGTTCAACCACTGTGGAAGACAATGTAGTGATTCCTAAAGACAGAAATACCATTCAACCCAGCAATCCCATTACTGAGTATATAGTCACAGGAATATAAATCATTCTGTTATAAAGATACACGCACTTGCATGTTCATTGCAGCACTATTCACAATAGCAAAGACATGGAATCAGCCCAAATGCCCATCAGTGATAGACTGGTTAGAAAAAGTGTAGTACATATACCCCATGGAATACTATGCTGCCATAAAAATGAATGAGATCATGGCTTTGCAGGGACATGGTTAGAACTGGAGGCCATTATCCTTAGCAAACTAGCACAGAATCAGAAAACCAAGTACCACATGTTCTCACTTATAAGAGGGAGCTAAATGATGAGAACATGTGAGCACATACAGGGAAACAACACACACTGGGGCCTATTGGAGGGTAGAGGGTGGAAGGAGGGGGAGGATCAGGAAAAATAACAGATACTAGGCTTAATACCTGGGTGATGAAATCATCTGTACAACAAACCCCCATGACATGTTTACCTATGTAACAAACCTGCATATCCTGCACATGTACCCCTGAACTTAAAAGATTAGAAAAATAGAAAGTAAAAAAATGTTTAAAAGGTTACCCTCCCTACAAAATTATGTTTGAAGACCATATCTATCTTTTATCCTGAGAACATTGTGCAGTTCCTGGCTTACAACTGATGCTCAACAAATACTAACTTATTGTATTAGCTTCCTGTTGCTGCTGTAATAAATTGCCACAAACTTAATGCCTTATATCAGCACTAATTTATTATCTTATGGTTTTGAAGGTCAGAAGTCCCACACAGGTCTTGCTGGGCCAAAACTTTTGCGTAGGTGGAGTCACATTCCTGCTGGCAGCTCTGGGAGATAGTCTGTTCCCGGTCTTTTCCAGCTTCTAGCAGCCACCCACATCCCTTAGCTCATGCTCCCCTACCAGCAGTGGGATAATTCTTACCTCTGCTTTTGCCACCACATGACTCTTTCTGACTCAGACTCTCCTGCCTTCCTCCTTTCCTTATAAGGATCCCTGTGATGATATTGGGCCAACCTGGATGGATAATCTAGAATAATCTCCCCATCTCAAGGACTCTAATTTAATCACATCTTTGAAGTCCCTTTTGCCATATAAGGTAACAAAGTCACAGGTTTGGGGGATTTGCATGCGGACATCTCTGGGGGGTGGGGGAGCATTATCGTGTCCACCATACTGGCTGACTCGTCATTATCTCATTTCTCACAGAGAGGAGACTTACAACAGTAAGACTTGTGAACCTTTGTTCCCTGTCTAAGGAAGCAGCTCAGTTCTTTGCAAAAGCCTGGCTAGACGAGAGTTTCACATTGTCTGGAGAGTGCTGACTCTGGAGCAGTGTCTCCAAAAGAATTTTAACAGGGCCTCCAGCAATTTCCCTCTCAATTCCATATACATTGCACCACTCAAACCTCCCACAGATGAGAAAGTGAAAGTACAAAAAGAGCAGAAGGCCCCCTCTTTGACCTACAATAAGTTAGAATAAGCCAGAAATAAAACCTCTCATTTTATGCCCCAGTGAACACATACTTGTTGAATCTCTTCCATCATACCTGCTGGGGTACAGATGAGGTCCCACTGCCGTACAGTTATATTCAAGGGCAGGAGACCTGCTACAGGGAAGCCACAGTTCCCATAATCAAATGCTTTACTGGGCTATGCAGAAAACTCACATGTGCTAAGTAGTCAAGGGGGAGAATACAGGGAGTAGTGATTACGCTGAGCAGGAGGGTTTCTGGTTGTTTAAAAACATTCAATTCAAAACTGATATATGGCCATTATGCTGGCCAAAGAAAACAAGCGTGCAACTTCGATCAGGACCCCCAATTCATCACCTACAGGGTTGCCATTCCCAAGGTAAACAGGTCAATAAAATAATTTCAGATATTGACACATTTTATGAGGAAAATAAGGCAGGCTTATGTGAGGGCAAACACTTAATGTAGGGGAGGGATGCTCTGGCTGTTCAGGGAAGGCAACCCATTCCAGGATACCACACATCATTGTCTCTACCAAGAATTTCCAGTGAGGAACTCAGATCTCGGAAGAGGCATCTTCTCTGTCCTGTGGTTATAAAATGAAGCCACTCAAAATTCCACTTTGTGGAGAAGAAATATTAGAGTACGAAGAAAAATTGTCTCTTTGGAAAATCTTACAAACCACAAATAGAGTTGAAAGAATCCAGTTACAGCAAGCCTGGGTAGAATCTGATAAGAGACAATTGTCTTAATAGAAAATTGCTCTTTCATTTCTCATAATGCATTCCAGAAACCACATATCACAGACAGTGTGACCATTTGACTATTCTGGTTTTTTGGTCTAGTACCTGACTTTGATTCTTGTGCTCAACTTAAGTCCAGCTGAGCATTCTTTGCATTATACTCCTTCCAGTAGAAGTGAGTTCACATCCTTTATTCATGATCCAAGCTACATGTCTTTAATGTTAATGTTTCACATTCACCCTCAGAGATATGTTTCACATGCCTGGTCATACCTTGTTGCCAATTGCTTTTGAGAGAGTTCTTTCTAGCTCATAAGTCTGACAATCAACAGTACAACTTGTTGCTGTGCTCTCTTTATATTAGGAAGAGGCAAGTTCTACATTGTGTAGAAAAATGACATGGGCTTTTAAACGTAAGTGTATGTACACATGTAAGTATAAGTACATCCACTGCCATGAGTGTGTTGGTAGAGCAGGGTTTCTTTGTAGACAACTCTTATTTATACCTGATTGATGATAAGACAGCTGGGGACCTATCAGACCTGTTATTTCTCTTTTTGTTCCTAACTGCTCCCTTCAGAGGAGAAGCAAAGACATGAAATACTGAGTAACCAAGTTAATAGGTTAGAGAAAAAATATGTAGAAAAGAAAGGAAGTCAATTGACTTTGGGCATTCGATGATCCATGATAAGGTCAGTTGAGTTTTAGGAGTCTATGTTGTTTTAACAGCTTAAGGTGTAGGCCTCAGAGATTATCTTTTTTGAGGAGAGAAAGTAGATTTCATGTCAGTATTATCTCTGGCCATCTGGCAGTGGCTGTTTGGAAGATTAGGCTGGGACAAGATCACAAGAGAAAGCCTTGAACAAGTCGTAATCTCTGCCGTGGGTGCAGGAGGGGAGGTTGACGGTATGCTCAGCAGGAATTTGCCATCTCTGACCCAGTCCAATATCCTCACTTCACAAACTAGAAAGTGAGAACCAGGAGAATTTAAGTGATTTGTCCAAGGCCTCACAGCTCTGAAGCAGCTCTGGGACTCCCTGGTGTGCTAACTCCATACCAGCACTTCTTCCATCACACACTCTGCTTTGCACCTGGCCCACATAATTAAGAATATCACACACTATAGTATAGATAAGGTGAGGCTATAACATGACTATGGTAGACTGAGAAAGGGTCCCTAAAAGATGTTCATGTCCTAATCCCCAGAATCTGTTACTGTGTGACTTGCATGATAAAGGAATCTGCGGACGGGATTAAGTTAAGGAATTTGAGATGGGGGATTGTCGTGGGTTAGCCAGGTGGACCCAGTGTAATCACAGGGGTCCTGACAAGAGAGAAGTAGAAGAGTCGGAGTCAGAGAAGGGGACAGGATGATGGAAGGAAGTTGGGGTGATGTAGGGCCAGGAACCAAGGAATGTGGGCATCCTCTTGAAACTACAAAAACTACAAAAACACAAGGAAAAAATGGTTTGCAAGGACGTGGAGCAACCAGAACCCTCATAGACTGCTGCTGGGTAGTCTATGAATTAGTACAATCACTTTGGAACACTATTTGGAAGTATCGATAAAGCTTAATATACCATAAGAACAAAGAATTGCACTGCTGGGCATATATTCAACAAAAATACATATATATGTTCATTAAATCACGTGTACTAGAATTTCGTAACAGGACTATTTGTAACAGTCAAAGACTAAAAATATCCATCAAACAGTAGGTAGATAAATGGAGGAATGAATGAAAGCATATTCTGACAATGGAATATCATACAATGAGACTGAATGATCTTTACTCATATCCAGTAATATAGACGAATGTCACAGACATAATGTTTGTTAAAAGAAGACAGACAAAAAAGTAAATATATTGTGTTATTCCTGTTATACAAAGCATTAGTTGTAGTCATCACTACCATATGCTGTTTAAAGTCAGATAGATATTACTTTTGGTGGATAGTAACTAGGAGGAAAAACGAGGGATCTTTCTAGGCACCTGGCTTACATGGTGTGTTCAATTTGTCGATTTTTATTAAGCTGTATGTTTACTACACGTGTATATTACATTTCAATCAACCTTAAAAATAAACTCAATTAAAGCATTCCTCTGGTTTCCTAACCACTCTCCAGGATAAAATTGATTATCCCTTCTTGGTGTTTAACTTTATCTTGTGCAGCCTCTCTTATGCCATCTGTAATAATGTATTATCAATATGTCTTCTCTTCCAAACTATGAATTCCTTGAAAACTATGGCATTTCTAACTCATTTGAATGTCCTAGCTCATATTAGTAACTAGAAAATGTTTGTTGAGTTGAATGAATGAATAAGTTTCTTCTTTTGCAATTACTTCATGCCTGGTCACTTCAACAAATATTTGATCAATAAATATTTATATGTGATAGGCCTTGTGTTAGGTGTTTGGAATAAAAAGATTTTAAAACACAGTCCTTAGACAAGCATAAACAAATGCCAGTCAGAGTCTAAGAGTTGTATTTAAAAAAAAAAAAAAAAAAAAAAGAAAGAAAGAAAATTCAAGGACTTTCTTTTTACCATTTGGGAAAAAAAAAAAAAAGCGACATCTGCTGGCTTCTTTAGCCATCTAATGGCATTCTCCTTCCTCTCCTTATTATTTTCACATTAATATATTGCATTACACTTTTCTGGGATTATTTTCCTTCATGTTTCCTTCTTAGGATGCTGTAGCTGACCTAAACCTTATACTTTCTTAAACCACTGGCCTTTAAGGGCAGGTCTGCTAAGATAGTGTTTCCAATCTTTCCATTTCAGGACACAGGGAGAAAATGATGTTATTTGTACTGCACACTCGGTCGAATAGGAGAGGCTACTTGAGGTCAGAGGTGAGCAGCCCATATGCTCCCTGATGCTTCAGGTCCTGCCTGGGCTCAGAGGGTTAAGAAGTCAACATCTCATTCTCTATGCACCAGTATTTTACACAACACTTAGTGAGAAGCTTGTTGATATAAGGACATTGATCAGACCATATGACCATAAGGTCAGTATCTATTATCATATTGTCCACTCTGTTGATGATGGCCACAGATACCAGCAGCCATACTTCCAACCATTACCCTTGGCCTCTCTCCGTTCCAGCCAGCTGGCTGATAACACAGACTCAGTTCAGATTCTAGCCTTGTAAAGAGATCTATGCCTATCTCTTTCATTTGGAGGCCTTTTTACCAGTGTCTATTGACAGGTAAATGGCATATGCCCATGAAACAGATACCTTTTCTCTGAAGTCTCCTGGCTTCCCATTCTCCTGGCCTGTGCCTTATTGAATGAGAGCTGTCAGGACTAAAGTTGCACCTCAGAAGTTGTGTGTCTGACAAGTCACTGCTGACTGTGGCAGAAACGCCTTTCAAGCACTTAAAACTTAAACATTTCCTCCCACTACGTGTGGGCTGCAATAGTTAAGCATGTTGTTAAAATAAATATGACAATTTTGAAGATCAAAGATTGCCTTCAAAAGGGATATGGTTAATTCCACTTACCATGCTTGATCTATATCAAAGAAAGCCAGAAATTCTGAGACTGGTTGTAAAGATCCAACTTGTTGCTTTTATAACCGTGGCTTTTACCATTGAATTACAAAAGGTGGATAGCTGGGGATAGCAGACTCAGCTATGGTACTGCCAGTGACAGAAACAGGAAGAGGTCCGAAGAAATAGAAAAGAACTTAAGAAGCTATGCTAAGGGGCCCCTTGTAGAAAAGAAACTTCAGAGCAGGACTCACTGGGCGGGCAAGGAACCCATTTGTGAGAAATTAGGGGGTGGAAGGGAAGTAATAACCCACATAAATTATTAAAGTCATCACGTGAGCAGGAACAAGGCTGCAAGAATAGCTGCGAGGCAACACTTGCCTCCGCTCTGCATTGCTGATAGGCAAAGGGGGCATTTCACAAGGCCGCTGAGATGAGGTGCCTGAACAGCCCTATAACGGAAAATTGGCAGGGAAAGTGAAGGGGCTAGCCAAACTAACCATGGGGCAACAGTCCTGGAAAGACAGAGAGATAAAGAAAATGATGTGTACTAGAACTCATCTCAGACAGCTTACTGAATGTGGTTACAAGGAATAATTTGATAACTTCTTGTGAAGGAGGAAATGGAAGGTGAAATCCCCTTAAAAGCATGCTTGAATAACACCAGATGTTTGTAAGACTGCCTTATAAGATAGGTGGGTCAAGATGACTGCAGGGCTTTTGATCTGCTGAGTGGATCTACAAATTTGGACCAGAGCAGAATTGCTCGGAATGACAGAGAAGCAGCAGACCTCTGCTGTAGAGACCCTGCCTTTCTGCCCGTCTTCAACACATCACTGAGCCACTCTTCAAGAGTATGACCAACAGCTTATAGGTGGGAGGATAACCTGAGGTCAGGAGTTCAAGACCAGCCGAAACCCCATCTCTACTACAATAGAAAAATTAGCTAAACGTGGTGGTGCATGCCTGTAATCCCAGCTACTCAGGGGGCTGAGGCAGGAGAATCACCTGAACCAGGAAGGCAGAGGTTGCAGTGAGCTAACACCAGTGCACTCTAGTCTGGGTGACAAAACAAGACACCATCTTGAAAAAAAAAAAAGAATAGGTACCACTTTCTTTTTTTTTTTTCAAACAAAGAGATAACAGAAGTTTAATTGTTGAAAGGATGGTTGAGACATATATTTACCATGTCACCAGAGCACTGATTCTCACTTTCCTTGGGTCTGTGGACTCACTGTTGTGAATATGGTCAAGCTACAAACCTACTTATCAGAAAGGTGTCCCCAAAAGCAAAAGTTTACATATAATTTCAGGAGATTCACAAATACTCCAAAGGAGTATTAAGGATCCTAAATTAAAGGCTCTAACTGTAGAAAAGTTTCACATGCCTAGTGCCTAGGGAGCCATGACAATTCATGCTGGATGTCTGGATACAATCCTAGAACTTAGTCTCGATCAATTCTAAGAGGGCCATACAAAGGAATGCCTCTGACAGGTGGCTAACACGTCCATTTGCACTCTTGGAGTATTTTATCACATGCCATGAGGAAATTCAGTCTTCTTTGGCTTAATTTCTGTGTAAGGATGAGAATGGCAGATAAGTTAAATACCTAAATACTAGTTTTTTTCTCATCATCAATACATTCAAGTCCTATTTAGAAATGCAATTTTAAGAGTTTATAACAAAGAAAGCCTTTGTTAATAGGCTGTTAAGGAAAGTTTCAGTGTTTTCTTGTTTTAAAAAGTGCTTTATTGACCTCAGTGACAAACACGGCTTCATCTAGCTGAAATTATGATTCACATCAACATGATGACAGTTGTGTGTACAATTCATATTGCATTCATACTGTATACCTTCTTATTTGTAGTCCGGAAGAATGGCTGTTGCTGTTTCCGTCTTTATCCAGAGTCTTTTTGGTAGCTTTTAATTCTTCTGCTTTTCTACCTTCTGTTTCTCTGGCTAGGCTTGGTATTTTCAAACTTTAGTTATTTAGTTGGCTTTTGCCTCCACCCTTCCCACTAATGCCTCCAATTCACGCTCTAAGTCATCTTTCAGTTCAATAGTTGGCAACTCCTGCATAAGTTTTGCAAACTACTGGTGATCAAACCTCCTATGTCCAAATCCATCCTGTAAAGTCTGTAAGACTTCTCACAACCCCTTATTAGTTCTGTCACAGGTGGGAGGCTTTGCTGATTTCTTGCTTTTAACACGTCGTGAAGATGCTTGCTTTGCCAAAGGAACACTACTGACAACTGCACAAAGCTTCACTGTGTTGCTTCATTAGGTGCAATGCAAGACAAGCTGAATGTTGGCAGCCAGCATGGCCAGGACTTGTGGACTTCAGCTACAAATGGCATATCACTCAAACTTAATCTACTGGTGTACCAAAATCGTTCCTAAAACTTAATTTTTCTGGTGGTTTTGACCTTTTTAAAAATCCTTCTTGCACTGGGAGCATATGGACTTGCCTTATCTTTAAAGGTAAGCCTATTTGTTTCTAGACCATTCTGTAACTCAGCTGCCTTAGTTTGTATGTGTTTCCTTTCCTGTTCTTCTTCAAAGAGTTTTGCTTCCAACTCTTGCATTTTTTTTTTCTGCAAGGGTAAGTTTGTTATACTCCTATTCAAGAAGATCCAGGTTTTCATGTTGGCTCCAAACATGTCTTTGATCGTGTTGTCGTTCTCTTTCTAGGGAAACCTGTTTCTCTAAGACACATGTCCTCTCCATCACACATGCTTTATCATATTTCACATGTATTCCCATTGTTTTTCTAAAAGATTACATTTATTTTCTGCAGCTAAAAACTGAGATGTCAGTTCTTGATTGTGCTTTGATGCCTCATTCTTTGAATTCTCCCTTTCCTCTATCTCTTCATTCTGTACTTTCTTGGATTGAGTTGTTTCTCTGGACAAGGTTTTCACACTTTCTTCTGCTGAATCCTCAAGTTCTAAGCATCAAATCTTACCTTGAAGATTCTTAAGAGCAGAAAATATAGCTCTGCCTCTGCTGTTGCTTTCTGGATAGGCAAGTGTAGGCTTATTTGGGGAGTGTCATAAATCATTATTAAGGAAAGGCTTATCAGATGGATATACTACATCTGATAAGATGAAGAATGGTGAACCATACTTCCTTGAGGCCTTGATGATTCGGCTAAGATGTTCAAGAACTGAGAACCAGAAGCAGCATTGACCAACGCCACCCAGGGAGCCTCTACAGGTCCGAGAAGATCTGAGTTCTCATATTCTCCTTCACAACTCAGGAGCTGCCCACCAGGGGGTACTCTAAGCTGAAACCCTCATGGAAAGGGGGAAAATGCTAGTGCTGGGTTTAGAAACCCCTGCCACACACCCATGCCACTTTTAAGTCTGTTGGGGACAACCATATAACTCAATCTGGCCTTAATCATAAATTTTGTGACCATGTGAAAGCCAACCATTTTTTGAAGGACAATTTGGTAATAAATAGAAATGTTTAAGCCCCAAACCTTTGATCCAGAAATTTAATTCCTAGGACTCTGATCTCCAGAAACACTCATGAATGTGTACAAAGATGTTTTTGGGCCGGGTGCGGTGGCTCAAGCCTGTAATCCCAGCACTTTGGGAGGCCGAGGCGGGTGGATCACGAGGTCGAGATCAAGACCATCCTGGTCAACATGGTGAAACCCCGTCTCTACTAAAAATACAAAAAATTAGCTGGGCATGGTGGCGAGTGTCTGTAATCCCAGCTACTCAGGAGGCTGAGGCAGGAGAATTGCATGAACCCAGGAGGTGGAGGTTGTGGTGAGCCAAGATCGCGCCATTGCAATCCAGCCTGGGTAACAAGAGCGAAACTCCGTCTCAGAAAAAGAAAAAAAAAAAAAAAAAATATATATATATATATATATATATATGTATATATATATATATATACATATATATATATATACATATATATATATATACATATATATTTTTTTTGAGGATTTCAGCTTAGCATTGTTGATAATAAGGAAAGAGTAAAAATATTCTAAATGTCTACAGGGGATTCACTTAATTATACTAGATCTACATTTTGCATTTCTCAAGAAGAATAGGTATATATATGTATTGATGTGGAATAGGGTTCATAACATATTGTTCAAAGAAATAAAAAGATTAAAAAATTGTATTTTATCATCTTGTTTTTGTTATAAGTTTATTTTTTAACTTTAAATAGACATGCATACATATATGTTGGGATATATGTATATAGATACACACATATATATTCACAGATATAAATTTGTATATGCATAGAAAATGTGTGGTGGAAAAACTCACACCAAATAATAAGCAATGGTTTCCTCTGGGGAACTGGGTGGTATTTTCACTATGTCACTTCTGTATTATTTCAATGTTTTAATAGTTTGCACTATCTTTGTAATTAAAAAAAAATCAACAAAAATACTTAAGAGAGTTGAAACTATGTTGCATGTATTTTGTTATTCAATCAGGATTGCATTACAATTAGACTAATCATATTGCTTTAAAGTGTGAAAAAACAGTGTTCAGTATTCTTTGGTCTCTCCCACTCTACAACAAATAGAGGGAAATGGCAACATCACATCACTATTATACCACTAACTGTTCAAGGGGATCTAAATGTCATATCAGGCAGGGCGGGAGTCAAGTTTATATAAGCTGTGATTTTAATTACACAATTTTAAGGAAAAAAATGTAAAATTAAGAATATAAAATTAAATATTTAGAAAAAGAAATTACAAAAAAAAAATAAGTTCAAGAAAGCTAACAAGCAGGGCACAGCGGCTCATGCCTCTAACCCCAGCTACTCAGGAGGCTGAGCCCAGGAATGGAGGCTGTAGTGAGCTATGATGGCGCCACTGCACTCCAGCCTGGAAAACAGAGTGAGACACTGTCTCAGAAAAAAAGAAAATAGAATGCCTCATTCTCAGGTGAGAAGTGACTTGGCAAAAAAGAAAACAACACAAGCTGACAAACACAACAATGACATAATCCAGAAAAATAACAACTTTAATAAAAGTTATTTTCAGAGCAGAAAATATAGCTCTGCTGTTGCTTTTCTTAAGACTTTTTGGCTGGATGCTCTTGAACAAGAATTTGTAGTATCATTTTCTGCAGAGGAAACATTATTTGGTGTTTCCTCTAGCAGCATATATGGAAATACGTTTTTTATTATTGACTGCGTCAAAAGTTTTTTTTTTCTTCAAAATTCATTATTGGTAATGACATGCAAAATGTTTACGATCATTGTCCTATAATGAGGAAAAATTCTATCAAGTGTCTTTCATATGTGAACTGTAAAATTTCAGGGCACTTCAAGTTTCTTGTAGAGTGAGTAATCTTAAACCATCATTCATTAAGATCATTCATTAACTGATTTGTCGTAAGTGTCTTTATTGTAGCAGCATTTTGTGAGTTTTAAATTATTTTCTGTTTCTATTTTGTGTCAAATCAGTAAGAAATTTATTTTCTAGTTATGTTTGACTAATTAATTCTTAATTAATTTAATCATCAAACATGCTAAGAGTTGATCATTACTTCTGATGAAATTTACCTCTCTCTATTAATGACATAACTAGGTCTTGGGTTAAATGTTTTGGGGTATGATCTGCATGATCTCTCATATGGAACCACCAAACTTCGTCAGGACAAGGTTCATCAAATACACTAAGATCTTGCATAGTATATTGGTATGCATAAGATATGCAAGTTTATACATATGTAGATGCCTTATTTGTAATACTGCTTATGACTTACATCTTATACAGGCAATAGCAAATGCTGGCAAGGATGTGAAGAAAAGAGAACCCTCATACACTATTGGTGGGAATGTAATTTAGTAAAACCATTATGGAAGACAGTTTAGAGGTTCCTCAAAACACTAAAAATTGAGCTACAATATGATCCAGCAATGCAACTCCTAGTATACACCCAGAATAAATAAAATGAGTATATAGAAGAGATATCTGCATCCCCGTGTTTGTTGCAGCACCATTCACAATAGTCAAGATTTAGAAGCCACCTAATGTCTATCAACAGATGAATGGATAAAGAAGATGTGGTATTAATACATATCCACAATGGAGTACTATTTGGCCATTAAAAAAGAATGAAATCCTGTCATTTGCAACAACACAGATGGAAGTGAAATAAGCCAGGCACAGAAGGACAAACATTGCATGTTCTCACTTATCTGTGGGAGCTAAAAATTAAAATAATTGAATTCATGGAGATAGAGTGGAAGGATGGTTACCAGAGGCTGGGGAGGGAAGCCCAGGGGGCAAAGGTTGAAGGAGAAAGGGGGATGGCTAATGGGTACAAAAAAAGAGTTAGAAAAAAACAAATAAGACCCAGTATTTGATAGCACCACAGGGAAAATACAGTAAAAAATAATTTAATTGTTCAGTCTAAAATAACCAAAGGAGTATAATTGAATTATGTGAAATAAAAAGGATGAATACTCGAGGTCATGGATACCCTATTTACCCAGATGTGATTACCATGCACTGTATGCCTGTATCAAAATATCTCATGCAACCGACAAATAGATACACTGTGTATGCACAAAAATTAAAACTTAAAATACATATAGTCCTATAAACACAAGAATTCTCATCAATTTGATTTTACACAATTTTCTTTGAAAACGATATGATGCAGTATAACTATATAGGCTTCCTAACAAACAAATTCCCAACATAAGAGAATTGCCATTTTCAAGATCTCTGTATTGTGGGCCCTCGCTTTACAGAGGCTACTTCTAAGCCCCTGGGAGGGGCCACAGCATGAGTACACATGATTATCCCTGTATCCAATTTGGAAAAGTAAGATAATTTTACCACAAACGTTTAACAACACTGTGTCTTTCCATACTGACTTCTCCATCACACTTCCCTTCATGTTAGGATAATGTTAACAGTGGGCATTTCTGAGACCTGAATCATTCCAAGAACTAAACCCTTTGCTACAATTCCACACTCTCACAACTGCAAAGACTTTCCACAGACTAGCTTCCGGCTAGTTCATTTCCTGTTCCCTTCCATGGATCAACATTTGTATATTTTACCATAGCATACATTCATCTGACAGTACAGCCTCCAAACCAATCTCTTTGTGTTACTGTGCCAGATGAATCAGCACAGAGGATTCCATTTTCTAGAAACGATTCCTATGCAAGAACATGCAGTAATAATTCAGTACACATGGAAATGACAGTAAAATACATAAACACCTCCCACTAAACCTAAATTAAATGAATCCTCAACTTAACCTCCCAAAAATGCCCACTTCCAACCCCACCAACAGAAAGGACTTTTGACAGAGGAGACGTTGTGGTGTTAAGAGTCATGGATCTTATAGAGCAAAAATATCTTCTTTTTGCACATTTTGCAAAAACATAAGATCATGTGAACCCACTGCCAGTGTCCCTCTAAGGAGCTCACGCCATGAAGGACCCTGAAGTTCAAGCTTCTTTAACTTCATGGAAAATCTGCATCTGAACATAAGACCCTGCTTAGGAGGAGACTCAGGGAAAAGGATCATCAGAACTGTCCCACAATTCCCCAATGAAACAAAACCCTAATGTGGCCTATGAGGGTCTGCCTCGTTGACCTCCACCTGTCTCTTCAGCATCTCAGATGACGGAAGCCAACCCTCTCTGTGCTTGGTCCCTCTGGCTTTCTGTTTCTCCTGCATGCACTCCTCCCTCAATGAGTACTTTCCTACATGGTGGTTCTCAACACTGACTATCCAATAGAACCTTCTAGGGATGTTTTATGAATACCTATGCCTGGGCCCCAAGCCTACTAAATCAGAATCCCTGGGACCCCAGGCATGCATATTGAAAAGTCTCCCCCAGGGGATTCCAGTGTGCAGCTAGGGCTAGGACTTTTAACCTACAGTGTTCCTTTTCAAATACCTGACCGATTCTTGTTCGTTTTTACATCCCGCAGTGATCAGCATCTCCTGAGGTGGACCCTTCCCTGCCCACCTGGACTATGTCATATCTACCATATCACCTACCCTCAGAGCCACCACGCACCACTCCTTCATGATTGTAATAGCTAGCACTTATCAAGGCCTTAATATGTGTGGGGCACCATTCTAAGGGATTTACTGTTTTCACAAGAGGAAAAAAAAGTGTCTCCAAACTAAGAAGTGAGCAACTGCAGATTCCGCATCTTTTCAGAGGCAATTATCTTTTTAAAATACAAACTTAAGGTCTGGTATGCTGCTTGGGATCCCTATGTGACACTGTTTCATGCTTTCATCTTAGTTATCCCTAACATAGGTTGGGGGATGAAATCTCGTCATTCCAATTACTAGGTGCAGGAGGTCAGGAGAGGGGGGATCTAATTAGCTGCTAGTGAGGAGAAGCCAAGGACGTAACTAAACATCTTACAGTGTTGCCAAACATCTTATACACGCTGACACAACAAAGAATTCTCTGCCCAAAACAGCAATAGGGTGCTGAGGCTAAAAAAACTCTATCTACATAAATAAAGGTGCATTGTTCAGTACAGAGAAATAGGACTTTACATCAGTAATGTTTATTGAGTAGAGGTAGGAGACCCACCAAGTTTCATGAATAGCTTCTTCAGTGAGGAATCGTTTAAACCCAGATTAATTAACATTTTTAAAGTTTTACATTTTCATACTAACAAACAAAAAGGAGAGCAAAAACAAAAAATCTGATTTGTCTGTCTTTGGTTTGTATAGCTTGGGCTTCATTCATTCACAATGGTGACGTTACGTCACTCCCTTTTCAAATTCTGGTAAGAGACAGTGTGGTTTTTGGAATAACTGTTCGAACATTAAACCAGTTATTTTCAGGAAGAATGGAACAATGCTCTGAATAGGAAAATCTTGAATTCCGACATCGAACCAAGCAATTTAATCATACTGTAGATCAATTTTTTTCCAGATCAACAGCGTTAAAACAGATGCTTCAAAGAGGCAACTGTGGAGAAAACCAGGGACCGGGACCACAGGGTCAGAAACTCAAGTCCTCGTTCAATCACTTCCCAGCTATGTCGTCATAAGCAAGTTATTTGCCCCTTCAGAACTGCGTTTCCAATTGTATAAAATGAGGATCAAAATGCCTACCACTCAGGACTAATTTAAGCATTTAATGAGGTGATATTAAATCAACTGGCACATAGTAGAAAGATTGCAGATGACAAGTTATGTTGTTATCATAATCATGACCATTATCATCAACCTCTTTACCCCCCATTTTCTGGTAGGAGTGGGGATACTAGCTACTTAATGTACATCAAAGGGAGAAGAAACGAGTTGATGCATTTGGCACTGCTTACACATAACTGGCTTTCAGTGCATTCATTCATTCACTGAATAAATATTTACTGCATGCTAAAGGGTGTGAGGAACTGCTCCATCATGTCAACTCTAAAAGTGCACGGAGTGCAAGAGCTGTGGAGGCATAGCTACCTCCACCAAGATTTAAAAGGATGCCTCAGAAAGCCTCATACCCAGGCAGAGAATGGCTACCACAGCAATCCCCCATCAAGGCAATGCCCAGTAAAGTTGTGGGGTCAGAGCCACTGCAGAGAGCCCTTATTAAGGCCATGCCTAGTTGAGTCATGGGAGTGGGGCCACAGCAGAGTCCCATTAGGTCAATGTCCAGAGAACCATGGGGTTGGGGCCACTACAGAGAGCCCCCAATGAGGCAATGCTTAGTGGGATCAGGCCTGCCCCTGAGACCCACAGAGCCATCAGCATTGCAACATCAGCCTGAGAGAGCTGCAGGCACCTGACTCCAAATCCTGAGAGCAGCTGTGTGGGCTGCACCCTGTGAAGTTATGGGATGGAGCTGCCTGAAGCCTTGGGAGCCCAACCCCCACCCTAGTGTGTCCAGAAGGCAGGATATGGAGTCAATGACTATTCTCAAGCCTCAAGATTTAAAGTTTGTCTCATTGGGTTTTCAACTTATTTGGGATCTATTACTCTTCCCTTCTCTCCTATCTCTTTCCTTGGAAATGGAAATGTCTGTCCTACTTGTATTTTGGAAACACGTAACTTGTTTGATTTCACAGGTTTACAACTGGAAAGAAATTTGCCTCAGAATGAAACACACCTTTGATTCTCAGCCTTGTTTGATATTGATGATACTTAGATGAGAATCTGGACTTTAGACTTTTGTATTGGTGCTGGAATGAGTTAAGACATTTGAGCTATTGGGAAGGAATGAAGGTATTTTGTATGTAAGATGGCAATGAATTTTGGAGAACCAGCAATGAAATGCTATGACTTACATGTTTGTATTCCCTTCAAAATTCATGTTGAAACTGAATCTCCAATGCAACAGTATTAAAAGATGGAACCTTTAGGAGGTGATTAGGCAATGAGGGCTCTACCATCTTGGATGGGACTAATACCTTATAAAAAGGCTGGAGGGAATGGACAGCCTGTCCTCCATGTGAGGACACAGCATTCAAGGTACCAAATTTCTATTATTTATAAGCTACCCAGTAGTAGGTTTCGTTATAGAAGCACAGGTGGACTAAGACGGGGGAATACACTCATGTTTTTTAAAGACAGGTTGAGTTAAGAGATTCCTTCCTGAAACTGATCATGTTAAGTGAGATCATTGCCAGTAGAAGAGGCTCCCCCACCCCACAGCAGCACAGCCTTCCCACCTGCAGTACAAGTGGCCTCCCAACAACCAGTGGCAGCACTTACTCACCCCAGTGGGAGTGGCCTCTCCACCCTATCCAAAGGGATTAACCCTGAATTTCCTACGAAGTTGTTATGTCCCCACCCCAGGCAACTGCTTTGAAGACTGCTGATTCACCTCAGGACCTACCTTTACCACCTCTCTTTGCTTGTACACTTATAACTAGATTTGTCCCAGCAGGCCCTGAAAGGTGAGGTACAAAGATGTGTGACCCAAGAGGAGGTGTGCTACACTCCAAAACAACTATGTGAGTTTTCTCATTTATACAGTCATAAATCTGGGGAACAGAGTGGAAATGCAAATTAAAGGTTTGAAGCCAAGCACGGTGGCTAACGCCTGTAATCCCAGCACTCCGGGAGGCTGATGCAGAAGGATCACTAGATCCCAGGAATGTGAGACCAGGCTGGGCAACAAAGTGAGACCCCATCCCTATGAAAAAATTTTAAAAATTAGCCAGCATGATGACACCTATCTGTGGTCCCAGCTACTCAGGAGGCTGAGGCAGGAGAGTCATCAGAGCCTGGGAGGTCAAGGCTGCAGGAAGCTATGTTCATGCCACTGCACTCCAGCCTGGGCAACAGAGTAAGACCCTGCCTCAATACAAAAAAATAAGGTTTGGGGAAATGGACACAGGAACATAAAGTTTAATCCAATCAAGTTTATTGATATGGGCTCACTAAGCATAAATTCTGCATTAAGTGTTGAGTTCAAGGAGTCAGAAAGGGCTCTACATTTTTGTTGATCGGCTGAAACATGGACCAAAAGTTGGCCCACAGTGAATTAATTTCTATATCACATCTGCATTGGTTTAATGTAGAGGAAGAGATTCAAGGGTTTAGGGAAATTGAAAACTTAGAGTGGATTTGTCATCTAAGGGCAGCTCATTCATATGGGGAGGGTCCAGAAGATAGACCTTTCACCAGTATTATGAGAAATGAATTTGTGAGAGGAGCCCTAGCATCCCAAGAGCCTTGTGATTGCTCTTCTCTGCAGGCCACACCTCACAATGGAAAGTGCAGTCACAGAGTTGAAAGTTATATGCAATGAGAGGAACTGGATCCTGGATGGCAGAGGCCAAGCAGCAACACTTAACTGTCAAAGACAAGGTGGGCGTGGTTGCCACCATGGACAGCAGAGTCACAGCCGCATGCTGAATAGTCTGACTCATAAACCTACAGCAATGGCTGGCTGATCACAGTGTTTCTAGAAGTAAAATAGGTAATAAACCTAGTAAATTCTTAGCTGATTTGGAGAAGCAGAAAAGTTCTCGGTTAAGTGAAAAAAATCTAACTTGTATCATAAAAACAGAGAGCCAAAGCCTCCCAATCAATTTCCAGACAAGATCATTTACAATTCCTTGATTGAAGGGGAGGTCAGGTCCCTTTGAAGAAGAATCGTATTCACTACTTAAAAGTTGAGTTAATACACCTCCCTGCCTTACCCAAAGGGACCTATGACTTTATACCAGAGTAACTCTACAATGGGGAAAAGGAAATAATCAGACCTTTTCAGAACTACTAGACCCTGGCTCTGAACTGACACTAATTCCAGGAGACCCAAATGTCACTGTGGCCCTCCAACCAGAGTAGCGGATTATGAAAGTCAGGTGATCAGTAGAGTTTAGCTCACATTCATCTCATAGTGGGCCCTGAACTATTTCAGTGGGTCCTTGAACCCATTCTGTGGTTATGTCCCCAGTTTTGGAACTTCAAGCAATGCAACTCACTGTCCACTTTGCTTGGGAGGAGAAATGGCCAGACATAGAAGTATGCATTTGTTCATGAGCTATGGCCAGTGGTTTAGCTGAAAGGTCAGTGACTTGAAAAACGATGTTAGAAAATTGATGACAAAGATGTTTAAAGAAGCAGTCTATTAACAGACTTCTCTGTATGGACAAAAAAATGTGAACATATTTGTGTCCATGTGAATGTTCACCAAAGGGTGACCATAGCAGAGTAGTATTTTAATAATCAAATGGATAAGGTGACCTGTTCTGTGGATACCAGTCAGCCTCTTTCCCCAGCGACCCCTGTCATCACCCAGTGGGCTTATAAACAAGGTGGCTATGGTGGCAGGCATAGAGGTTATGCAAAGACTCAGCAACATAGACTTCGACTCATCAACACTGACCTGGCTACAGCTACCACTGAGTGTCCATACTAATACAAATAGTTGATTAATAAGGAAGAAAGCTTTTCCTTAGAATGCCAACTAATTAAATGCAGAATTGATAATTAAATTAAAAAATCGCTACTTGGCAACCACCATAATAATATCATTTCAGACAAGAAATATCAGTGGATACTAAAACTAATGGGTGAATTTAATGCAAAATGGTATAATTTTTTTTTTTGAGACAGGGTCTCACTCCTCTCACCTAGGCTGAAGTGCAGTAGCTGGATCACTGTGGCCTCAACTTCTCATGCCCAAGTGATTCTTCCACCTCAGCCTCCTGAACAGCTGGGACTATAGGCATGCACCACTACACCCAGCTAAACTTTGTATTTTTAGTAGAGATGGAGGGGTTCACCATGTTGCCCAGGTTGGTCTCAAACTCCTGGCCTCAAATGATCCACCCTCCTCGGCCTCAGAAAGAGCTGGGATTACAGGGATGAGCCATTGTGCCCAGCCAGAATGGGATATTTAAATAGTCTCAAACTACCTTCCATAAAATACTTACTAATTATAAAAAATAATAATAATTTTACAGTAAGGAAGACTGGCAGACACCTCTTAAGAGATCAAAGTGAACATCATCATCAATAAGACAAACTGAAATTGTCTTATTGACAATTTCAAAAACAAAAAGCATTATCTGACTCTAATTCTGAGGAAATATGAGACAAACTCAAATTAAGGGCCATTCCACAAAATAACGGTAATTGAATACAGTGTGAAGGTCATAGAATGAAGGAGAGCCTGAGAACTCCCCCACTCTGAAAAGGATTAAAGAGGCACAACAACCAAATGCAGAGCTCAATCCTAGACCTCTGTGATAATCACATTCATTGCAACAGGTGGGGAAACTTGAATGGCGTCTACAAGTTTGATGTTAGTAATGTATTCATGTTATTAAGACTTTTCTGATTTGGGTAGTTGTATCATTGTTATATAGAAGAATGTCCTTGGGTGCAGGAATGATACACTCCAATATTAAAGTGATGTGGCATCATGCCAATAATTTCCTCTCCAACAGTTGGGGGAAACAAAGTCATTATTATACTATTCTTGCCAGTTTTCTTTAAGACTGAAATTATTTCAAAGTAAGAAGGAAAAATTAAAGTTATCAATAAGATAAATTGAAGTCATCCAACTTTTTTAGGTAAAACTCAAGACTACAGAATTTAAAACTGAACTATTGTGTACTCTCTGAAGGACAATTTGCTTTTAGCAATTCATAAGATTTAAAAATCAAGTATTACTTCTGGCATACAAATATGACTCCCAGACGCAAAGCTAATCTACAGTGTGAGAAGTGCAGACGCTGGTTACGCCGGTAGGAGGATGAGGAGAAGTGGCGGCTGGAGATAAGCCCTGGGGAGTTCCTGCCACTCTCCATGCTTCCTGATCTAGGCCCTGGGTGCGGTGGGTGGAGGGTGGGGGGTGTCCTTTATGTACATGCACACCCTCCTGCTGCACTAAGGGTTTGCACTCTTTTCTGGATACATATTACAGTTCAATAAAATGTAAACTTAAATTTTAAAAAATAAATTTAAAAACAAGTGCAGTGACTCATGCCTGTAATCCCAGCACTTTAGAAGGCCAGGGTGGATGGATTGCTTGTGCCCAGGAGTTCGAGACCAGCCTGGGCAACATAGTGAGACCTCATCTCCACAAAAAAAATCAAAACATGAGGTGGGAGGATCACTTGAGCCTTGGAAGTTGAGGCCACAGTGAGCCATGATTGCACCACTGCACTCCAGCCTGAGTTACAGAGTGGGACACTGCCTCAATTTAAAAAAAATTAAAAAAAAAAAAAAGGCATAGGCCTCAGTCTTAAGAAATCCACAATCCATCATAAACACAAGATGATGACAGCTTGTCACAGCTGTATGTCTGACACCCAGGAACCAACAGCGAATCACCAGACTAACCTACATAGCAGCTCTAAATTTGCAGTTCAGCAGGAATCCAAGTGAGAAGGTTATGGGGCCCAGAAAAGTTATATATATATATATATATATATATATATATATATATACACACACACACACACACACACTCACTCACTGGCTCTCCAAACGCTCACTCATCAACTTCCCATTTCTTCTTCTCACATAAAAGTTGTAAATCTATCAAGATTATCAAGATTCTATTTTACTACCATCTTATTACTGCCTTCCTCTCATAATGGGAGGGAACATTTGAAAGATGTTTATTTAAAGGCATTCGGTCAGTAGGAAGCCCCCAGTGGTACCTTAACAGTGGTGAGCGTGTCTAAGTGAGCCCACGTGGGGCTGATGCAGTGTCAGATTTGGGAAATGAGGGAGTCAGAAGTGGTCTCGCCATGTCGCTGGCCTCCAGGTTATCAGCCAACATCTATCACTTCCTACCTGCCGCCAGTGAGAGGACCCTGGTGCTCGTTGGACTGAACCTTGGCCTAGGACTTGCTTGAAGCTGTGAGCACAGCTTTGAACCCCAACTTTCTAGTACTGACCAGACAGGACAGAACCCAGTGTTCTGGGGTAAAACCCAAGGGGCAGCAGCCACACCAGTGAGACAGGTACCCAGTCTGGACTAGTCCCTACTGTTGTTTTCACCCTCATAGAGGTCTCTCATGCTTCTTTCTTTGACAGGAAGGACTTGGGGGAAGTCCCTCTGATTTCCCCCTCAGCTGACACTGGTCTGCTTTGGCCACTTGACGTGTGTGGGCTTCCTGAAGTCTCTGTTGCTGCAGAGCATGGCATATCACTTTGCCCAAGGTCAAAGGAAGAAAGGAAAATCTCCGCCCACCTGAGATAGACTTCTACCTTTAGCCTGAGGCAGAGCGGCCATCAGTCATCACCAGTACCCCTCAGGTCTTTCTTTGCTGGACTTGTGTCATGGGTAGGGGCTGGGGAAGGTTCAGTCCAGGAGACCTAGGTTTCAGCTGTGGTTTTGGTTTAGCTGTGCTTCTGCGCTAGCTCTGTGATGACAAGCAAATTATTTGTCATGTCTTCCCCTTGGTTTCCTAATCTGGACTATAAAAAGAAAGTATTTTAAAATAATCTCTAAAATCCTCTAGAATATGAATTCCATGAGGATGTCATCTTGCAGAATAACAGCTCAGTGAAATATTTGATCAGAAATAGGCTGGGTGCAGTGGCTCACTCCTGTATTCCCAGAACTTTGGGAGGCTGAGGTGGGTGGATCATTTGAGGCCAGGAGTCTGAGACAAGCCTGGCCAACATGACACACCTCCATCTCTACTAAAAATACCAACAATTAGCTGGGTGTCATGGCACACACCTGCAATCCCAGCTACTCAGGAGGCTGAAACATGAGAATTGCTTGAACCCAGGAAGCAGAGGTTGCAGTGAGCCAAGATGGTACCACTGTCCTCCAGCCTGGGCAACAGACTGAGACTCTCTCAAAAAGTAAAAATTAAAAAATGTTTTAGGCCGGGCATGGTGGCTCACGCCTGTAATCCCAGCACTTAGGGAGGCCGAGGCGGGTGGATCACGAGGTCAAGAGATCGAGACCATCCTGGTCAACATGGTGAAACCCCGTCTCTAATGAAATATGAAAATTAGCTGGGCATGGTGGCGTACGTCTGTAGTCCCAGCTACTCGGGAGGCTGAGGCAGGAGAATTGCCTGAACCTAGGAGGCGGAGGTTGCCGTGAGCCAAGATTGTGCCACTGTACTCCAGCCTGGCACCTGGCGACAGAGTGAGACTCTGTCTCAAAAAAAAAAAAAAAAAAAAAAAAAAGTTTTAAAAGGAAATAGTTAGCCGGGCATGGTGACTCAGGACTATAATCCCAGCATTCATGCCAAGGCAGGTGGATCATGAGGTCAGGAGTTTGAGATCAGCCTGGCCAACATGATAAAACCCCATCTCTACTAAAGATACAAAAAGTTAGCCAGGCATGGTGGCGCACGCCTGTAATCCCAGCTACTCAGGAGGCTGAGGCAGGAGAATCATTTGAATCCAGGAGGCGGAGGTTGCAGTGAGCTGAGATTATGCCATTGCACTCCAGCCCTGGTGACAAGGCGAGACTCTATTTCAAAAAAAAAAAAAAAAAGGGAAATAGTTAAATGAATCTCTTCTGAGGTCAACTGCCCCAAGTCTCACCCGCTTGGCCTGCCTCTGATTTCAGCCACAATTATAATGAACAGTCAGTTCCTGTGAAGCTCAGACCCCCCTTGTGACAGTGCCCCCCTCTCAAGGCCAGCCCGTAAGTCTTTCTGCTTTCTGTGTCCGTTTCTGGCTCAGCCTTACTGCCTCACAATCTCAAATGCAACAAAAACATTTTACTTCTTCGTTCCTCAAAGTCATTAACTTGCACATGATCTAAGAGTGAGCAAAGATTTTCTACACAGAACAAATGAAAACCATTAATCACAGAAAAGACCAACAAATCGGACTGACAGTCCTAAAAAGACATCCTTAAGGGAGTCAAAATACAAACTATGGGCTAAGAAAACATATGTATTTAGTGAAGGACTCAAATCCAGAATAAAGGATTGCTGCGAGTCAGTAAGAGAAAGACGAAAGATTACGTATTATTCCATTCATATAGACCTCAAAAAAAAAGGGTAAAATTTCCACTGATGGTAACAGAAGTCGGAATAGTGATTGTCTCTGAGTGGAGGATTACAGAGAAGGACTGCCAGGGAGGGTACTGGGCTGGTGGAAATGGTCAGTATCTCGATCTCAGTGGTGATTCCACATGTGTGTACAACACATTTTTTGTATAATTAATTGAGGTGTACACTTTGTGCACTTAGCAACAGGTAAGCTAGAGTTCAATAAAAAAGAAGGGAAAAAGTTTCCAGGCTATTTTTGGTTGCATACTCACTCCTGCAGCCAAGGGAACACAGTGTGCTGACTGGCTGGGGACTGGGTCCCACGGCCCATCCCAAGGGCTGAGGATGGAGTCTATTCACTCAGACCAAAACTGGACAGAGGGGAGAAAGATGTTCTAACGAAGACAACTAATTCCTATTGGTCAGGACAGAGGTGGGCCTTACCTTTAGCAAGTGGAGCTGGAAAACACAGGCGAGAGAGAAAGACAGAGACACAGAGACGGAGAGATGGAGAAACAGGGACAGAGAGAGGCAGAGTAACCGGCCGTCAGCTTTCCAATTCTTTGTTCTCCTCCTGTGAGTGAAGCTGCGCTTCCTATTTGGGGGCTCTCTAAGAGTTCCCTGTATCTGTGGGGGAACTTGGTATTCTTTTTGGCCATCTGGCATTTTGAGCCTGCTTTTTAATTGTCTGGGGAAGTTCCCCACCTTATGAATCTTGACAGGAGGCAGAGCTGCCTCCCACTCTCAGTGCTGAAAATGCCAGTGCTCGTCATCGAGGCTCAGCCAAGAAGACAGCAGAGCTCCAGAACCACAGGGACCACAAGGGTCATCGGTGTGGAGGACTTCATCATAGAAGAGTCCAGTGGGCGCAGGCCAGCGTTCACGGGGTCAGAGGAGCGAGCAGCAGTCCTCAGGCCCCATTCTAAGGTATGATGTTTGGCCCTTTTGCCAGCTGGGAGACCCAAATCTGATCCTCCATCCTTCCTGCCAATCCTCTACCCCATTCTATATCCTTTCAGAAATTCCTTTTTGGCCAAAACCAGCCAATTCATGTACACTGTGTGAAACCAGGAACGCTAATTGATCATAACATCAGAAAATCCCCCCTTTCGGTTTATACTAATTTGTGAAGGCTCTGTTACTTGCAACCCAGAGAAGCAACACCTGAGTCCAAAAGAACGCTTCTACTAAGGGAATTTTCCACACCATCACGTGGTCACAAGGAAGCTATCTGGTGGCAAAAGACCCTTAACACCCCACAAATCACACGACAGGAGGAAATGGAGCTAAGCCAACATGTGTGAATTGCAGTTAGGTCCTCACCTTATATCCACAAAATAGGTATTGTACTAGTGTGCTCAGGCTGCCGTCACCACGTACCAAGGTTGGAGGGCTTAAACCACAGACAGTTTTGTTTTCTCACAGCTCTGGAGGCAGGATTCTAAGGTCAACATGCCAGAAAATTCTGTTTCTGGTAAAACCTCCCTTCCTAGCTTGCAGACGGCCGCCTTCTCACTGCGTCTTTGCATGGCCCTTCCTCTGTGTGTGCACAGACAAAAAGATCTCTAGTCTCTCTTCCTCTTCTTAGAAGGAAGGACACCAGTTCTATCAGATTAGGGCCCCACCTTACATGACCTCACTTAACCGTTACCTTCTTAGAGGCCCTATTTCCAAATACAGTCACACTGCAGGTTAAGTCAATAAATGAATTCTTGGGGCACACAATTCAGTCTGTAACAAGTATTTTCCCAGTATTGCAAACAAGAAACATGAGGTTAGCGTTCCTGTCCGAGGTCTAGACACAGCCTTGGCACTTTTTCGTCTTGCTTATGATTTTCAGTCTTTCTTATCAAATCCTGGAAATCAAGCCTCAAAGTATGAAGCAGAAGAAAAGTGTGGTACATCACAGAGCAGTAAGAAATAAACGAACCTGAGATGAAACCGGCGTGGCTGTCCTCCGGCCGGCCCTGGAGTCAGAGGCTGGAATAACGCAGATATACCCACTGGCTCCTCTCCTAGCTCCAGCCATGCCCGTAGCTGGCGCACCACAACCTCGTAGCGCCTCGGGTCCTGCGTTTGGGTCCTGACTCTCGCGGGACTTTGTGAGTGCCGACAAAGACTCCTTCCTTGACCAAACCTTAGTCAGGCTCCTTTAAGCCCTCTTCTCATTTAGGCCTTGATCTCGGCCTGCTGAGCCCAGTTTTGACAATCGATCTTGTTAAGTCCATCTGCTGAGAGTCTCCCACCCTCAACAGCCAATCAAGGCTGTTCTGCCTCCTCCTAATCAAGTTCCCCTGAGTAGTTTTCCATCCACTCTGCTCATTGGCTGTGAATCCCCCCTTATCTCTGATGTATCTGGGGTTTAACTCAATCCTTGACCCTTATTGCAATAGTCTTGAATAAAAAATTCGTTGCTGTTTTTCACAGATATCAGGATAATTTTTCTTTGACAGTTTATGAGGGGCCAGACCACATCTCCCTTTTCTCCTTACATAGCTCCCCAGCCCGTAGTTGGGCTTCAGCTGGTGCTCTCTCAAGAGGCAAGTGAGTGCGTGGGTGGGTCGGCGAAACCTAAAAGTCCCGTGGCCTCGCTACAGAGAAAATCAAAGAGCCCCCTGAAGACTATGAACCATGGGATGAGCCTTAGAAACAGGAAGATGGAAGAGAATAAAGGGAAGAAAACAGAGGATTCCTAGCGGCATGTCAGATTCAATCGAAACCACCCTTATGCTATCACTTTGGGACCCTCCAGAAGCAAAGGGCCCCAGCCTTGATGGCCTGAGGGTCCCAGGTCCAAGGGGCAGCACTTGGCAGAGGGACAAACACTGGATAATGATTCTGGCCCTGGCTTCGGTGCTGTCAGTTCTGCAAGGTCAGGCAAATCCGCTCACCTCTGCAATCCTCAGCCTTTCCGTGTATGAAGTGGCCGTAACAATGGCTCCCTCACAGGTGCAAGTGAGCACGTCAGTGAAATAATTTGTTTTCTTTGTTAGTATGCGTGATATTTACTGAGAAGAATTCAAATGCTCTTTCTAGGTGGTATTCTGGAGCTGGGTTGAGGACCTGTCTTTGTCTGTTTTGGTCATCGTTTTTTTGTTTGTTTGTTTGTTTGTTTGTTTGTTTTTGAAACGGAGTTTCGCTCTTGTTACCCAGGCTGTAGTGCGATGGTGCGATCTCGGCTCACCGCAACCTCCGCCTCCTGGGTTCAGGCAATTCTCCTGCCTCAGCCTCCTGAGTAGCTGGGATTATAGGCATGTGCCACCATGCCCAGCTGATTTTTTGTATTTTTAGTAGAGATGGGGTTTCACCATGTTGACCAGGTTGGTCTTGATCTCTCGACCTTGTGATCCACCCGCCTCGGCCTCCCAAAGTGCTGGGATTACAGGCTTGAGCCACTGGGCCCGGCCTGATCATCGTATTTTTGCCCAAATGTGTACATCGGTGGGACTGATAAAATTTTGAAAGAAAAATGACAGCTGTGCAAAACTGGCAGGTGGAAGAAAAGGAAAGTCATGATTTGGGACTGCCAAGTCCTCCAGGCCCTGGCAGCAAACCGATGGGGCAGGCCTTTGTTGAGAGCTAACCAGGATGAGAGATTGGCTCCTTTGGGAGTTGGCGAGCTGTCCAAATCAATGTCCAGGGAGGTGGAGCCAACTCAGACTCTCCTGGGTTGGTCCTTGTCTCTGAAGGCAGGGTCTGTCAGTGAGATGTGGTGGGTGGCGACAGCGTAGCTCTCTGGGCAGATGTAGGCCGGGCAGTGCCAGCAGCTGGCTGTGAGTGGTGTGCCCAATATGTCACAGAGGACTGGCCTACAGCTGGGGCTCAGGACACAGTCCAAATTTGCAGAGGAGATATCCTGGGCTGGCCTGAGTAGGCAGCAGCGTGCTTTACAGCAAGGACCCTGCCCAGAGGCAGGCAACTGGAGCATCATCCAAACAAAGACAAGCACTACAGAGGGATGACGGAGAGAACCAGAGGAGAGAGGAGGGAAGGGGACCAAAGGGGCGTCTGTGGAGGCAGGGCAGTGGCAGTGTACAGGGCCCTCCCCCACAGGGTCCAAGGGTCTCCCAACCCAGTTAACAATTACCTTCATTAACATCCTAGCCAAAACACTGCTTCCTTTCACTGAGGAAAAGTTATTTTTTATTTTAATTTTCTTTTGAGAAAGAGAGAAGGTCTCACTCTGTTGCCCAAGCTGGCGTTCAGTGGTACCACCTTGGCTCACAACAATCTCCACCTCCCAGACCCTAACGATCCTCCCACCTCAGCCTCCTGAATAGCTGAGACCACAGACATGCTACACCATGCCCGGCTAATTTTTGTATTTTTAGTAGAGACAAGGTTTCAGCAGGTTGCCCAGGCTGGTCTCAAACTCCTGGACTCAAGTGATCTACCCGCCTCGGCCTCCCAAAGTGCTGGGATCACAGGTGTGAGCCACTGTGCCTGGCCACAAATGTTATTTTTTAAAGCACATACACATTCCTGGTGGAAGGTAAGTATCCTCAGCACCCATTTCCTGAAATGTCTTTTAGTCATCACAATGCAGAGACTGTATTATTATCTCTATTTACAGACAGGGCAGTATTTTTCTAGGGCAGCTTTTCCCAAATCGTGCCCCAGAGACTGCTAATGGCAGTACGAAGAGATAAGTGGTGCTCACTTTATCAAAACGCTCCTGTAGCCAAATACGTGTGAGAAATAAGGCAGAGGGACGGTGCGTCCATGAGCACAGACCTAGGAATCAGAGAGACCTGGGATTGGGGCCAACCCCGCCAATTATCAGCTATCATGGCTGCAGCAAGTAATAATCCTAGCTTCCTTATCTGGGACGTAGGAATAGTGAGGTACCCTCTTCATAAGGTTGGTGTGAGGATTGATGTTACGAAGTAACAAATGTAAAGCTCTTAGCACATAGCTGGTGCGAAGAAAGTCTTCAATAAATGAGAACTCTTATTGGCATTGTAGCAGGTTAAATATTGTTAACATCTTATAGCTAGGCCTATAAATCTTTTTTAGGGAGAGAACAATTTTGTTAGGAAAAACATCTTAATAAACCACTTGAAATATGGCCAGCAATGAGACTCTGAAGTTATAAGACATCAATAACCAAGACCAAAACCTAGAAAACCAAGTTGTAAAAAGCCAGAGTCCCATAGAGGGTGAGTACTGATTTCTCTCCTTGCCTGACATTATCACAAAGTGGTTCTGGGTACGAAGATGAGATCTCACCTCCGCCTGCACCTCCCTCTTTTCAGTTACCACTGCATCCTTTACAGATTCATCTACACACAGTCACCTACACACACTCACACATGCACACACACCACTCCCTTTTCAGGAAGAAAGCTACAGGCTCCGATTGATTAGAAATTCTACTATTTGAGCTTTATTACTTCCTCTTTACTCTCTGAACTTTAAAGGAACACATTTCCGTAAAGTTTAAATCATTTCAATGAGGTGCATTACCTTTCTAACTGGAAGTGTGGGCCGGCGGGGGTGGGGGGGGCTTTTTTTTTTAATGCTGAAGACTCCACTCAGTCATTTAAGCTCCAGGAAGCCTTCCCTGGCCACCTATAAGTTAAGGGCCCCTCTTCTGAGCTCCCAGAACACCCACTTCGCACCTATGCTACAGAACACACAGCCAAGGATGGAAATTATCCAAGGGTTTGTGTTCATTGCCATAGCAGGCTTCCAACTCTGCTCAGGCACGCAGGGCCCCTGACTTCCTCATCTAGGTATTCTCAACACCTCCACCAGAAGTTGGCAGACAGCAGGGCTATTGTTACTGCGCTGCCCATGGCACCAATGGCTCTATGACTGAATCTGAACATCTTCCCTGGAGAAAAGCACTTGCTTGTTGAGGGAGGAACGGGGGTCTGAAATGCTAACCCCTGCCCTACAGTATGGGCGTGTATACAGTACACCTTCCAAAGCCCAGAGCGGCATTCTTATTACATCCCGGAAACCCCCTGGTCAGGGGCTTTTGGGGTGACATCCAATATGTAAATACCAGGGTCAGGTCCTGCTGAGTGGCACAACAGTGCCACATATGAAAGTTCCACCAACAGCAGAAGGCTCTTTCATTAGTCATTTCACGGCATGCAGCTGTAAGGAATCTGGTGAAGCTTGATTTGGCTGGGAGGAGTGCATTTTCCACTTGTAGGCGTCTTGAAAACTTTCATACTAAAAGAAAAAAAATTAACATCAAGAAAATCATCATAGTCCAAAATGAGAAGCCAGAAATTGAAGGTAGAGAGCCAGGGTAGCAAACAATGGAGAGACGCCAAGACTTCCAGGCTTCCACCAGGACCCTACACTGACTCACAGATGTGTAACGGCTGTGGCAAGCCTTGCGTGTAAACAGTGACCCTCACATGTCCCAGAGGTAGTGGCTGTCAGAGCCTGGGCAAATGCCAGGCAGTATTCTAAGGTTAAGCACTGCTGTGGTTTGAATATGTCTCCCAAATTTCATGTGCTGGAAACTTATAATATTTGAAAGCAGGACCTTTGGAAGGTAATTAGGATTAAGTCAGGTCGTGAGTGTGTGGCCCCACTGTGGGACCGGTGGCTTTATAAGAAGAGTTAGAGTGACCTGAGCAGGCATGCCTGCTCTTGCCCCCTCGCCATGTGATGCCCTCTGCCATCTGAGGATGAGCAAGAAGGCCTTCACCAACCATCAGTGCCATGTCCTTGGACTTCCCAGCCTCCAGAACTTCAAGCAATAAATTTCTTGCCTTTATAAATTATCTAGTCGGTAGTATTCTGTTACAGCAATAGATGATGGATGGTGCAGTATTCTGCTACAGCCACAGACAGGCATGATTTGGGGTACAGAGAAGGAAAACTGAGAGGTCACAGAAGAGAGAGGGGCGTGGAAGCTGGGGAAGAGGCACTGATGGAACTAGCTTCCGCCCTTCCCTGCAGGGCTTGGGGAGACCCAGGAGGACACAGGGGAGAATAAAACGAAGTGGCCCTGCTTGCCACGGCTGGGCCAGGGTCAGGAGGCCAGGACAGCTTTATGTCCCGGCTATAATGGACCTATGAGTTTTTAAAGATTTTTTTGAAATAGATTTACTATGAATCCTAGAGCTAACTCGACCGATAACTTGACCCTGGACTCCATCCTGAATTTGACCTTAGTTTGCGTGTGTGTGTGTGTGTGTGTGTGTGTGTGTGTGTGTGTGTGTGTGAGATGAGAGGCTGCGGCCCAAATGGAACACAGTTTGCCTGTCCTCTCTCGGCATCACTGCGCTGCCTTTCCCCCGATTTTTACTTCATGATATATTTATGCATTTAAAACATGTTTATTGAGTGAACTGCATGCAGCAGAATGCAGTAAAAAGTACAGTTTTTTTTCTTTTTTGTCTTTTCATCTCTACTCTCTGGATTTGCCTTGTCCCTGCACTTGAGATGAAAGCTAAGCAATAGCACGGATTTTCTAGCCACTCTGAGCCATTAAATAAAGAGGCTCTTTACAAAAACAAAAACAAAAACAAAAACAAAAACAAAAAAACAGTGAAAAACAGGCCACTGTGTAATAATCAGTACTCAACGTGAAGCTTCTCCCCTCTCAGGCTCCTTCGCTTCAGGTTTGGAAACTGGGTACCAAGGAGGAAGGCATGGACTTCGCCATCTTCTCTCCTCCGCCTCTCGTAGCCAGTTGCTAACTCTCAAGCCTCAAGCTGTGGGAGAGAGGGAAGTGAGGGGAAGACACAGTGGTTCACGACTATTTCTGTCATGACATAGCCTTGGCGCCTTCCGGATTTAGTACATTTTCCAACGCTTTCCTCTACAGCCGCACTTAGGCACATTGCAGTTAAAGCATATGGCCACCAGGTGGCAGTAAAGGCCTTGTTTCCTTGCCATTATACTCCATCATCCGGTTTTACGTTTCTTTGAAGTTATGGCTGGGCGGGATGGCTCATGCCTGTAATCCCAGCACTTTGGGAGGCCAAGGCAGGTGGATCACGAGGTCAGGAGTTCAACACCAGCCTGGCCAAGATGGCGAACCCCCCCCCCCCACCCCGCTACTGAAAATACAAAAATTAGCCGGGCGTGGTGGCACTCTCCTGTAATCCCAGCTACTCAGGAGGCTAAGGCAGAGAACCGCTTAAACCTAGAAGGTGGAGGCTACTGTGAGCCGAGTTCAGGCCGCTGCACTCCAGCCTGGGTGACAGAGTGAGACTCCCACTCAAAAAAAAAAAAAAAAAAAAAAGATAAATTTAAATATGCAGTCTCTCTCTTCCCCAAATTATGACTAAGTCTAAATATTATTCCCAGATCCTGATCATATTACCTTCCCTTAGTTTAGAGTCAGAAACTTTTCCCCAAAGGCTCCCTGTATGGCCGGTTGCCATTTAAAGACCTTTATTAATAATAACTATTATACTAATAATATCCATTTGTTTTTGACTATACACCAGTTACAGTCACTACTTAAGTGTCGACTACACACAGACTACACACTGTGATAAAACCTACCTGTGTTATTATTTTATCCTCACACCACCTCTACTAGATAATTACTCATGCCACCACCACTGCCTAGGTGGTGGTTGCCTGATCTCCTCTTAGTTGCAATGAAATGAGAGTTTTTAGGGTTTTCAGATAAAATATAGGACAAACAGTTAAATTTGAATTTCAGATAAACAACAAATAATGTTTTAGTATATGTCCCATGCACCATTAGTGACATATTTATTGCATGAGGCATAAATACTTTATGGAACATATTTATACTTAAAAATTTATTTATCTGAAATACTACTTTAACTGGGCATCCTAGATTTTTATTTGCTAAATTTGGCAATGCGACCCCCATTTTATGGATGAGGAAACTGCACCTCCAGGAATGGTAAGCAATTTAATGCAGGCTAAGAGCTGGTAAGCAGCATTGTCTGAACCCCAGACCTTCCATACCATCCTGCCCCTCCTTGCTGTCCAGGGAGTTCTCATCTGCCAGCTGCTGGTAAGATAACCTGCCATCCTCAGGTAAAATAATCCTTGCCACTGCTCCCAACTAAACAGAAGAAAAGCTTTTCTTCCCAGCCAAGAAGGATTCACTGAAAGACGAATTCCCATGACTGACTTTCCCAAATCTGTCTTCCTTTCCAATTTATCGTTTTTGAAAAAAAAAAAAAAAAAAACTGAAAACCTCCCTTATTTTTTTCCACACTGATATTAACATTTGTATAGCTCTTTCAAGGCTCCCTTTAGTAAACGGAAATGTAAATACAACCGTTCATCCCAATTTGTTTTTCTGGCCTAAGTACCTGAAACATAGTACGGTAATTTAAAACTACGCATAAAGAAAAAACAAAACAAAATAAAACTCTCATTTCATCGCCACTAAGAGGAGATCAACTGTCGAGTACTTTTTGTTGTTGGTTTTTTCCCAGCCATGTCTTCCAGTATTTGATGATGACAGACTTAGTCAATTTGTATTCCACTGCAGGACTTACTGCCCTGCATCATAGGACAATAAAGTCATGTTACAGTCCCACGGCTCTGTCAGAACACTGCTCCCTCACAATGTCAAGGTTAGTCCCTAGCAGGAATAAAGTGGCAAAAAAAGAACGTTCAAAGGAGTTTATACACGAAAAGTGCTTAGAACACTTTTACTATTTGGCAGCCAAATAGTAAGTGCTCAGCAGATGTGAGCTGGTGTTATTATTAACACCTAGAGACATTACTAATGGCCAGACCAGGAAATGGCTTTGTATTAATAATTAACAAGCCATAAACAATGCAGAATGAGAGAGAAGGAATGGGGGTGCCCGGAGGGGGAAAAATTAGGACTGGGAAGGAATGGAGAAAGGCCATTCATTCATTCATTCACAACCATGTCATGAGTGAGCGCTATGTGCCCGTCTTGAAGGACCAGGGAGCCCAGTGAGAGAGGCAGGTCTTTGTAGCATGGTGTGATAACTGTGCACTGAAGAGAGCAATGCCCAGTACAGCATGGGAGCACAGAAAAGGGGAAGCTCAGCCAGTCTAGGAGGTCAAAATGAGGTCAGGGAAAGTTCGCAGAGTGAAACCTCAGCTGACTCTTACTGACCCAGTGACTGCTGACCAGCTGAGGCTGAGAAGATGGCACACTCCAAGCAGTGGAGGCAACAGCAAGTAAAGGTGCAGACTTAAAACCACAAAGCGTATGCAGAGGATGGGGAGACAGTTCAGTTCCCTTCTCCCTTGAAAGCCAGCCAGTGACTGGGCAATTTGTAGTTACCAGAATGACACAGCACCCATCTATGGTCCCCTGCACAAGGACGTACAAATGCAAGACTTCTCCCATCTTCAACCAACGGAAGCAAGACAGAAGACACCACCAGATGAGAGCTGATGTCGTGGGGAAAGGAGGTTTGTCAGCTCCATGTATTAACCACTGAAGAGATGTTACATGTTGTATCTTTTTTTTTTTTTTTTTTTTTTTTTTTTTGAGACGGAGTCTCGCTCTGTCATCTAGGCTGGAGGGCAGTGGTGCGATCTCGACTCACTGAAACCTCCACCTCCCGGGTTCAAGCGATTCTTCTGCCTCAGCCTCCTTACATGTTATATCTTAATTAAGTTATTAATACCACTTGCAAAGAAATTCATTCTCACCAATACATGGGGCTTTCCCATTAATCCTCATACGTGCCCTCCAACATAGATTCATCATTACAATCTTACATATAAGAAAATGGATTTCCAAAGGGATTAAAGGATTTTTCTCAAAATTATATAGCCAATAACAAGAGTAGAAGCTGATCTTCAACGTTGCGTATAATTTCATTCTCCTTCTTTTCCACCTCTTTAATTAAAACACAGCCTTCAAGAACCTGCTTGAATCCCACCTCCTCTGCGAAGCTCTCCCTGCCTCCCCCACAGCCTATGACATGGAGCCTTTCCTATACCAAGTATGCAATAACAGTTTGATGACTAACAATGATGACCAAGTGGCAATTGTAAGCCTGTGCGGGTGCCTTGTGACCACTGGGTGAAGGGGTGACTGCAGTGGTTTGGACTCAGAAAAGAGTCCTCTAGGAAGGACTAGGCTTTGAGCCAGGTCTTAAAGAAAGTGGGAGCTGTGAACTGGTGGGAGCAGGTGGGGTGGGAAGGAGAACATCCCACAGGTGATGGAGAACTAACAATTTGTACGAAGACACAGAAGCAAAGTGAAACAAAACTATGCCTATCTTCTACGTCTCTGGCTTTAATATTTTCCTTGGCAAATCCTTTATAATTAGAGAGTGTCTTCATCTGTTTACGCACTATAACAAAATACCTGAGACTGGGTAATTTGTAAACAATAAAAAATGTCTCACAGTTCTGGAAGCTGGGAAGTCTAAGATCAAGATGCTGGCAAGTTTGGTGGCTGAAAAGGGCCCGGTCTCCCCTTCCAAGGAGGTACCTTGAACACCGTCCTGACACGGTGGGAGGGACAGAAGGGCAGAAAGGGGGATGAGAGCTATGTCCTCATGGCAGAAAAGCAGAAGAGAACAAACCTACTCCCTCAAGCTCTTTTATAAGGACCCCAATTCCCTTCAGGATGGCTCTGCCCTCAGGATTTAATCACCTTCTAAACGCCTGTGGTCTTAATACTATCACATTGTGATTAGGTTTTAACATATGAACTCATGAATTTTTTTCTTTAGTGGTTACTTTTTAAAAAGGAATTACTATCTACAGAACTACATATTGAAATATTTACAGATGAAATAACGTATCAGCTGGGCACTGTGGCTCATGCCTGTAATCCCAGCACTTTGGGAGGCTGAGGTGGGCAGATCATAAGGTCAGGAGTTTGAGACTAGCCTGGCCAACATGGTGAAACCTCGTATCTACTAAAAATAGAAAACTTAGCTGGGCATGGTGGCACACACCTGTAATGCCAGCTACTCGGGAAGCTGAGGCAGGAAAACAGTTTGAACGCAGGAGGCGAAGGTTGCAGTGAGCCAAGATTGTGCCACTGCACTCCAGCCTGGGTGACACAGCAAGACTCTATCTCAAGAAAATAATAATAATAATAATAATAATAATAATATCAAGTTTGCTCCAAAATAATACAGGGGAGAGGATGTGTGTAAAACAAGATCAGGCCACATGCCGCAAATCGTTAAAGCCTAACAAAATGTACATGGGGATTTATTACACTACTGTAACTACTTTTATGTACCTATGACTTTTTTCATGTTAAAACTTTTTTTAAAAAAAGAGTCTTATGAAAATATCAGGTTTCTAAGAAAAATGCTTACTTTTCCAAAAGAGGGAAAAGAGACTGGCCTCCCACTTTCCAGTATTTCCTCACCTCTCCAAATCTGCTCACATTTGTCACAGGCATGTCCTCCCCACCCAAACAGAAAAGAAAATGTGCCCAGAATTCTTGCACCATCTGTTAGGTGCTAAATACGTCGAAAGAGTTCTAGTTTAAAATGTGTGGCACTCACTCATGAAGACAGAGAAGCTGAGAAGGCACCCCGTCCATTGTCAGATGCTGCTCTGCTCATTCTCCATGGCCAAAGAGGAACTGGTCCTCAAGAGACAGAGCCAGGACTGAGCACAGGCTACGCCACAACCTCCACCAGCTCTGAGGGAAAAGACCCTGTGGGGTCTGCACCTGTGAATGGCAGCACCCAGCACTGTGCCTGCCACGTGGTGGCGCTCTATACATGTTTGAGAAGGGAGAGAGGAAGTCGATTTAGTGGGTTTAGTTTTTAAGTGGGTATGAATAAAAGGTGACCTTTTGCAGTATCTTCTAATCCTCGGTATATATCATTGTTGCAGAAGGAAAACTTAAGTGAGAATGTAACTGCCAAGACCTCTTAAAGTGACATTGGTCATAGCAAATGTAGGAGCTTCCTGTCTTAGAACTTTTGGGACGTGCTCGGCTGACACTGACAGCTGCTGCTTTGTAAAAATAAGCCCTAGAATTAGATAGCTACTCCTTATGACGCCCACTCAAGTGCTATCTTTTATTTTTAACCTTTATCACAGTCCTCAAGATAGAGTGTGCAGGGTCTCACCCACAGCTGCTGAGTCAAACCCCAGCCTGCTCCACCCTTCCTGCTCCCAGCTGCATTCAGCTAAAAAGGGGCTGCGAGCTCCCTACGCAAAGGAACGCAGGGTCTGAGGCCACAGATGGTTGCAGGGAATCTAATACCCACACAGCACTGAGAAAGAACAGCTGCACCTGATTTGAATCTTCTTTATTTACTCGGCCAGGCACTTAACACACACAAATAACATCTTGTTCCATCTTATATGCACAGAATTCACAACTGCTTTCTTAGCTCACTCCTGTTGCTCAACAATCTTTTCTTATGCTTGCATGTTTAATGTAAATAAGTTTCACAGAGTCTTCCACTTTCTCCGTATCGAGTGATATTATGAACCTGTTGACATAGTTAGTTGCGACAACAAACATTTAATAATCGTGTGAGTCAGGAGTGGGAATGCCAGAGAAATGCTTATAGCAAAATCAAGGGAAAGTATTATAGGGAAAAGGGATGTAATGGGGATTTCTTTATATTTTGTTGCTTATAACTTGATATTCACATTCACTAATAGATTCTTTGAAAAAAGAGTGTGCACGACAAATAGGGCTTCGTTGAAATGGACACATTAGGATGAAGGGCCTATAGAGTTGTTCACTGCAGGAATTAATGTCACACTCTGTGTGTACAAATAATTGTATTAGGTCACAGGCAATCCCAACGTTTATATAATTTGTGCTATATATATCAGATATAACTCAGAGGCCCTGTACTTAACTCCAAGAAAAATCTCAAGACATTCTTCCCCCAGTGCCCACAGATCCCACAAACCCCTTGCATTCTAATTAAAGCTCCGCTGGGGTTAAGGCTAATCGGTAGTCAAATCCACGCCTGTGAGAAAGCCTTTCTGTAAAACAAATAATCCATCTGTCATGCAAATAAGCAACCTCCAAAGTGGTAAATTTGAATTTTGAATGTTCACCTGTTATCTTAACATTTCTTAGAATGTGGTTCAGCCAGTAACTGCTAGATCATTATTTTTCAGTTTTCCTCATTGCCATCCTTCAAAGACCTAAAGAGCATGCTGTTTGTGTTGCTAAATTACTGTTTTGTTGTTGTGGACTTAAAGTAAATGAATCACTGTAGTTAATTAAGTCTTTGGTTTTCTTTGGAGAATGCTTTTACAGTCTGAATATTTTCTAATACAACAATGTCTTTGAAAAAATATGTCGGTTTCCTTAAATAATAAGCTTCAGGTTAGGCTTGAAATTCAAGTTCCTTCTGGTGAAGGTCCTTAAAGGTCTTTACACTCCATTGTTGAGGAAGTTGCTGGGCACTAGAGGGCGCTCTCAGCACACTGAGATGGGATTTGTTAGTTGCCCAGAATTAAGAGACAGGTGCTGATTGCTGGGCTTTGGGCCCTGTTGGGGGCCCCAAATCAGTCTGCAGAGAGAAGCCACCTCCGTGAGCCTGCATTGGCCCTGAGCTGCAAAGTGCCAATTCATCTGCCTTTAGTGAACCAATTGAGCAAACCAACTGCTGAGCTTTCTCCCCTAAGGGAAAGGGTGGCTGCTAAAAAGATTTTTTTTGCCATTACTACTCCTTTCTGAATAAAGTATTTCATGGTCATCAATTGTTCTCATATGTACTACCTTGTCTGCTGTCCTTCGCTGATAACATTCCAAGGTCTCAGGAGGAATGGAATACAATGCATGTTCAGGAATGCAACTTGATGGTGATGTGTGATGAAGTTTAGAGTTGGATTTCAATCTTGCCCAAATTCCTGCTCCTTGGTGACAGGTCATGTGCTTCCTTCCTCAGCAGACGACTTCTCCTCCAGCCTCACTTGTGACCAATGATGTATGGTGAATACAGGGCTGGTGTTGAAGCTATTATGAAGCCCCCTTGTCCAGAATATGTATTTGATGACAGCAGCAAAGAGAAATCAGCAGTGTGTAGCAATGCCCTGAGAGGACCTACAAGAACTGGGTAAAGGAGGCCATAAGGATTGACAACGAATAACTAATGACTAAGGCCTAAGACAGCGAAGGAAGAACAGGTCCTCCACAATTAGCACTTGGCACATAACAATGTGAAGCAGGATTAAAGATTTAAACATAAGACCTAACACCATAAAAACCCTAGAGAAAACCTAGGCAATACCATTCAGGACACAAGTATGGGCAAGGACTTCATGACAATAACACCAAAAGTAATGGCAACAAAAGCCAAAATAGACAAATGGGATCTAATTAAACTTAAGAGCTTCTGCACAGCAAAAGAAACTATCATTAGAGTGAACTGGCAACCAACAGAATGGGAAAACATTTTTGCAATCTACCCATCTGACAAAGGGCTAATAACCAGAATCTATGAAGAACTTAAACAAATTTCCAAGAAAAAACAAACAACCCCATTAAAAAGTGGGTGAAGGATATGAACAGACACTTTTCAAAAGAAGACATTTATGCAGCCAACAAATATATGGAAAAAAGCTCATCGCCACTGGTCGTTAGAGAAATGCAAATCAAAACCACATTGAGATACCATCTTATGCCAGTTAGAATGGCAATCATTAAAAAACTCAGGAGAGAACAGATGCTGGAGAGGATGTGGAGAAATAGGAACACTCTACACTGTTGGTGGGAGTGTAAATTAGTTCAAACACTGTGGAAGACACTGTGGTGATACATCAAGGATATGGAAATACAAATACCATTTGACCCAGCAATCCCATTACTGAGTATATACCCAAAGGATAATAAAACATTCAATTATAAAGACACATGCACACATATGTTTATTGTAGCACTGTTCACAATAGCAAACACTTGGAACCAACCCAAATGCCCATCAAAGATAGACTGGATAAAGAAAATATGACACATATACACCATGGAATACTATGCAGCCATAAAAAGGATAAGTTTGTGTCCTTTGCAGGAACATGGATGAATCTGGAAACCATCATTCTCAGCAAAGTGACACAAGAATTCAACATATGAATTTGAAGAGGGGAGGTACACAGTTCATTTCATAGCACTCTGATTTGGATGGCAATTGTCTAAAAAGATCTAGTTGTTTTGGACTCAGCTGGTTGGCTATGAGCTGGTCTGTGGGTTTGGACTGGATTCCTCACTGGAGAATAACCCCTCACTCTTTATCACCTATTTATAGCATAATACTAGGAAGTGATGTGTCTTGCTTCACATTGTTTGTTTGTTTTTTAATGTGGGTAGGACTTTTTTTTTAAATTTATTTGTATTATACTCTAAGTTCTGGGGTACATGTGCAGAACGTGCAGTTTGTTACATAGGTATACGCATGCCATGGTGGTTTGCTGCATCCATCCCCCTGCCATCTACATTACGTATTTCTCCTAATGTTAGCCCTCTCCAAGCCCCCACTCCCTGCTATCACTCCCCTAATGCCCTTACCCCCCGCCCCGACAGGCCCCAGTGTGTGATGTTCCCCTCCCTGTGTCCATGTGTTCTCATTGTTCAACACTCACTTATGAGTGAGAACATGCGGTGTTTGATATTCTGTTCTTGTGTCAGTTTGCTGAGAGGAATGAGAATAAATAAATAAGTAAGCAAACATCTAAGAAATTGACTCTTGGCCAGGTGAAGTGGTTCAAGTCTGTAATCCCAGCACTTTGGGAAGTTGAGGTGGATGCAACACTTGAGTCCAGGAGTTCCAGACCAACCTGGACAACATGCCAAAACCCCATCTGTACAAAAAAAAACACAAAAAAAAATAATAATAATAGCTGGATATGGTGGAACGCACCTGTAGTCCAAGCTACTAGGAAAGGCTGAGGTGGGAGGATCACCTGAGCCCAGGAAGCTCAAGGCTGCAGTGAGCTATGATCATGCCTCTGCACCTCAGCCTGGGCAACAAAGTGAGACTTCATCTCAAAAAATAAAATAAACTGACTCAGATTCAACTTTTGATTCACGACAAAGACTTCCAAGTTGTTATAGGTTGAATTTTGTCCCCCAAAAAATCATATATTGAAGTCCTATCTCCCCAGTACCTCTGAATATGGCCTGTTTGGAAATAGGGTTGTTACAGACATAGTCAGTTAAGATGAGATCGTATTTGAGTAAAATAGCCCCTAATTCATTATGACTGGTGTCATTGTAAGAAGGGGAAATTTGGATACAGGCATACGTAGAAGGAGAATGCCATGTGAATACTGGAATTATGTTGCCACAAGTTACAGAACGCAAAAGATTGCCAGCAAGCTACCCAAAGCTAAGGGAGAGACTCCTCACAGCCCTCAGAAGGAGCCAACCCAGCTGACACTTTGCTGGTAAACAGAATAAGCCGAGTCTTTTGGACAATGGCATCAAATACCCCTATGGCGATGGACCCAGAAAGTGATGGGAGACAGACTTTTCCTACTAGAGATATTCATCAACAGATTATGACCCAGAGAGCTGAAAAAGAACGAAAGGAGCAAATAAGAACGTTCTAAAACTTACTAAATAACAGCTGTTTATTAATGTGTGCTATGGACTGAATTGTGTCCTCCCAAAGTTCATACGTTGCACTCCTCACCTCCAGTGTGGCTGTATTTGGTGTAAGGATGTAACCGATGTTAAATGGGATCACGAAGGTGGACCCCAATGCAGTAGGATTAGTGTCCTTGGAAGAGGAGACATCAGCGGGCTTACTGTCTCTCCCCGCCTAGTGAGCACACATCTGCAAGGCAGGAAGGAACCCTCACTAGGAACTGAACTGAACCTTGATCTTGAATCCCTCGGCCTCCAACCCCGTGAAAAAATAAATTTCTATTTCTGTTGTTTAGAACACCTTGTCTATCGTAGTTTGTTATGGCAGCCCAAGCAGGCTAATACAGTATGCAAACAATTTTAAAATGTCTTATTAACAGCTATATTCAATAAAAGTTCATCTATATCTGAGGAAAGTTTTTTAAAGGTTAATAGTTGCTTATGAAAGGAAAGCTGTAGTGCATTATTTGTTGCATCGTACCTTTAATACATGAGACATAAAACTTGACCTACGAAGTTATTTAGTGTCCTTTTCCTTGTTTTCAAAGTAGTTTATTGTTTAGAAACAGAAAAGAAAGCCTAGTACACATCCCTAGCTATTTCTCAGGAAACATTCTCAGAAGTAGAATTACTAAGTTGAAGACTATGCATATTTTAAAGCTAATTGATAAACATTTCCCAAGTAGCCACCAAAAAAGGTTGAACCAATTTACACTCCACAAAGTGGAGCAAAGGAGAACATCTACTTCCAGGTACACACGCCACCTCTGCAGTCCGTTGTTAGATTTGATGCCTGAGTTTGTTATCCTCCAGAAGCCGACCCCGAGACAAGGATTCAAGTGCAGGAAGTTTATCTGAGCAATACAGAAATAAGGACGGACATGGGTAAGTGGTAACCAAAAGCAAAGGCAGCCAATAAAGGGTGCACTACTAAGACACCTATCACAGTGGGCAACCGGAACTTAATCTTGCAGAGAAAGTCTGGGAAATGGTGCAGAATGCCCCAACATTATCCCACCTAAAGGGCTAAGGTCTTACATGACAACTCCAAGAGTCACTAAGTGAGGGCTACTCAAGGAAAAGGGCAGGAGGCCTTCAGCAGTGTTGTTTTGTTTTGTTTTCTGTTTTGTTTTTTAAGGCCCTCAGGCATGGAGTTGCAAATATTGCCCTTAGAAGTCTCCTGGGGAACACTGAAATGTCCAGGGATGTGCCCCAGCGCTGATGGCATCTGCTACACTTTGTCGACTTGACAGGGATAAAATGATAGGTTTTTGTGTAATGAAGAATTCACTTAGGGCTTTGGCTACTGGAAGGGGAGCTCTAGTCCCCAGGAATGCCCAGCATGTTATGAGTGTCTTTGCTGGCCTGAGAGCTTTGGCCACCAGAGAGTCCGGAGATGTGATTGATAGTGGGGGCTTTGACCCTCTGGACATCAAAGGGTCAGGTGAGCACACTGGTTGGCAGTACTCTGTATGTATTGTCACACATGTGGCCAGGAGGTAACACAATCCGTGACTCTGTAGAGAGAGGAAGATGGGAAGCCCTGTGCCTGGCCCCCTCCAGACTCCACCCTGTGTCTCTTCCCTCTCCTGATTTTATTATCTGTGTTCTTTCCCTATAATAAAATTGCAAGCATAATAAAATTGCTTTCCTGAGTTCTGTATGTCATTCTAGTGAATTATCCAACCTGAGGGTGGCCACAAACAAGATCTCTTGGCTTTTTCTAAGTGTTTTAACTTTGTTAATTTTTTTGTAGTAAATCGCTTATTATTAATGATTTGCTTATTAATTTAGTTTGTGGTAGCTTTAAGTTACTGTATAATCAGTTCTATCCGTCTTTTTCTTCGTAAGCTTTTTTTTTGTTTACTTACAAAGTTTGTTCTTTCTCACTACAGAATTATACAGGCACTCATCGTTATTTCCAAGTTCGTCACAGTGTCCTTCTCCCGCATTTAACTCATTCCACTTGGAACTCGTTTTCTCGTACTTTTAGGTAAAAATCTATTGTGACTTTCCCCCAAACTATTTCTCAATCGGCCCAATACCATCTTTTGCCTCACTGTAATTTTCTTCCTTTTTGTCACATGCTAAATTCCCACATATACTAGGGTTCATGTGTGGTCACTTTATTCTGTTACATCTATATATATATTTCATCACTCTTGTCTTCAGTTTCTGTGGGCTTGTAATACATATTAATATCACATTGCATACATTTTTCCTACTTATTGTTCCTATTCAAACTATTTGCTATTTCCTTATTTATTCTTCCACCATACAATTTTCTGTACCCCAAGAAAATGTTTTACTCAGAACACAAAAGAAAAATTAGAATCACATCAATTCCCATCACATCTGCCCCTCCCCAATAAAATCTTACTAAAGTTTTTTAATTGGAATTTCACTAAGCTTAAATATTAATTTTAGGAAAATTTGCATATTTACAAAACTGAATCTTTCCATGCAGGAACATGGTATGTCCCCCAGTAAAAATAAATACATTTTCCTAGCAATTATATTTCTTTAATTAAATCCTGACTCAATTAGAGGATATCTAAGTAGAAGACCCAAATTGTCCACCAAAGTCTACTATGGGTTAATTCTGTTTCAAAAACATTAAGACCTATACATCATGAAAAAAATAAATACATTTTATAAATTATTTTATGTTGGCATCCTTCATACAGGTCTAGCAAGCTTCTTGTTAACTTCAAGGAGAAAAGCATTTTTATGGCTCTTAAAGTACACACTACCCCAGAAAATTTCCACTTCCACCAGCATTATATAATTGAATGGGTTCCCCTGCAAATTTGAGCAGATTAAAAAGTATCTCACTGGAGAGCTAAAGTGCCCTTCTTTGACCACATATATTTATCAGCTGGTTGCATCTTTTTCTTTGTGAACTGTATCTGTTACCTATTTTCTACACTTTGACTTACCAGCTAGAAGCATTTTTTTTTCTGTAGTATGTCATTTGCCTTTTAATTTTATTACATTTTCTGTTATGTAGAATTAAAAAGCTTTCCATACTTGCAAATCTATTGTTTGTTATTTTTTTCAGTGGCATTTATGCTTAGTGATTCTTTCAATTCAAGGAGCATATTATATTTGTGCATATTTTTTTCTATTTATTTATATGTTCTACTTGTTTTATATCTCATGTTTAAGGTCTGAAGAAAGCTGAAAGATCAGAGTCTTGTCCAAGCTCATGTGTAACAAGTATAGATGGAATAAAAGTCCAAGGTCATCTGCCTCCAACTTCAGAGCTCTTTGCATAATTTTCATTTAGCACGTATCTTCATGCACCCACCATGTAGCAAATAAATGAGGCTTCAAGAGTAACATAAAACACAACCCTGAATGAAAGAAGTTAAATAATTGCATCTATAAAACAATCTGAGACTGCCCCACCCCGTTAGAACAAGCTGAGTGAGTGACAGGCTGCATACAGAGAGAGAGGAGAGCTCTGTACACCAACAGCCAGGAGCTGTCCGTGAAGGTAGATCTGAATTCTGCAGATCCAGTCCTGGAGGGGTAGACTGAGTTCACTTTATCCCAGCTGAGCTCATCTCTTCAACTTTCACGGAAGACGACATTTTAGAACAAAGAGCTTCTTTCCTAATCAACCACATAATGTACATGCAAATGTCTTACATTGTTACAGTGTGTTACAGAACTCCTCGCTCCAATTATTTCATGATCAGTCTTGTACCCTCTTGTTTCTTTCTTCTGTTCTGCTATTTACTACCTATAATGGTCAATTCCTAATGACTCGGCAGCACACAAAATTTCTCCTCCAGAATCCTCAAAATCTCAAGATTAAACTCTGCCGTTGTGAGTACGCTACTGTCCTTTGGATACCACACCAGCAGCCCAGCCTCTGCCCCGCTACAGCAGGGATTAAAGGGGCCCAGGGGCTCCACCTTACTAACTCCTACCCATCTCCTCAGAGAATGAATGCCCCGAGTGGCAGCCTGTGGCCTCAATCCTACTATCCCTCAGAGAAGTCAGCAGGGAAGGGACAAAGGAAAGAAGAGAAGAAAGTTGTATGTGACAAGAAGCTAACTAACATCAAGCATTGCTAGAGGTGCCAGTCAATGACACCAGGGACATAGGCTGTCTAAGTCAACTGGAAAGGCCACTGAATCATTCTGTAGGTTTGCTTAAATATTTTTGGTGTTCTTATTTATTCTTCCATCATAAAATTTTCTGTACCCCAAGAAAATGTTTTACTCAGAAGATAAAAGAAAATGTCACATCATCAATTCCCATCACACATATGATCCCTCCCCTGCTGTCACTACCAAAGATTAAATTTTTAAACAGTTCATCAAACCTACCCTCCTCCTGGGTAAGAAACACATTTCTGTCCATGCTTAATCCCACCTTGCTTAAAGATGATGCTATTCTTCCACACTATAGAAAACTATATTATCTGACAGCAGAAGCTTCAAACCAGAATATAATTTTCATTCTGGTGGACAACTCGTACCCTTTCTTGTTCATATAAGAACCAAACACTTTGGTCAAAGCAATTAAATAAACAGTAAATCAGTGACGCCTCTTGTTCAATCATCTTTTCTCATTTTATTTGCCTGAATTGTATGCTCCTTATACCAACTCCCACATAGACTAAAAATGGGTTTATTTTTTAATAAGATGCAATATCTAGACATTGTGAAATGAGACATTCTCAATCTTTTTTTTTTTTTTTTTAATAGAGACAGGGTTTCACCATGTTGGCCAGGATGGTCTCGATCTCTTGACTTCGTGATCCGCCTGCCCACCTGGGCCTCCCAAAGTGCTGGGATTACAGGCGTGAGCCACCGGGCCCGGCCATTTTTCTTAAAAAGAATTAATGCAATCTTTAAGGTTTAAAATCCATCAAAGCAAAATACAGGCTATGCATATTAACACAATCTAATATTAATTACTAAATTTCTAAATCTTTAGTTCCAAGCAATTTTGTCACAAGGTGAAGACATTCAAAATCCCAGTAGAAAAATTCCGATTGTCAAAAATAAACAATAAAGATGGAAACAAAAATAAAAGCTTAAGATATGATTGTTGCTAAACCTCTGAGTGCAGTCAGAGCAGGGGTAACCTCTTCTCAGGGCCTGTGCCCAAGGAAACCAAAACAGCTGAACTCCAACCACCACACTCACCCCAACGCCCACAGCTCCTCAGCTTCCATTCCACAGTCCACTTTTTTCTCCTCTCCACCCTCTCCAAACTCTTCCTCCCTACTTGCTGCTTTTACTTCTCACCCTTTTCCTCTTTTTCATCCTTTTTCCTCTCCCCTCTCTTTGCTTTTCCAGTTTTCTACCTCAATCTCATTTCTTCCCCTTCCTTATAGCTCCCGCCCTTACCATTAAAATTAAGTCCAGGCCGGGCTCAGTGGCTCATGCCTATAATCCCAGCACTGTGGGAGGCCGAGGTGGATGGATTGCCTGAGTTTAGGAGTTTGAGACCAGCCTGGTCAACATGGTGAAATACCATCTCTACTAAAAATACAAGATTAGCTGGGCATGGTGGTGTGTGCCTGTAGTCCCAGCTATCAGGGAGGCTGAGGCATGAGAATTGCTTGAACCCGGGAGGCAGAAGTTGCAGTGAGTCAAGATTGTGTACTCCAGTGTAGGTGAGAGCACAACTCCGTTTCAAAAACAAATTAAGTCCAAGGAATCAGTTGTTATTACTTGTTTTCAGAACTCTTAGTTTTCATTTTTAAAGTGGGCGCTTTAAACAATTTCTGGTTTTCACTCTAAGAGGAATGTATTTATTTGTGTGGGGGTGAGCAAGAATGTGTGTTTGAGCACACTTGTGTTCCTGATGTTCCCCCTGGTGTAGACAGAGTAGTCACATTTTACCTCCACCTGAAGAACATCTGCTTAACTCTCCAGGGTGAAGGGCAAGGCAAAAACTGACACTCTACTCTCATGACAGGACTGGTGAGTTCTTGCCATGTTTGCTGATATAGTGACCTGTATCAGACCACTCCAAAAAGGTAGATCAAAATGCTGAAGTTCCCAATTGCTCCAAAGCAGGTCTGAAGAGTGAATTTTGTCTAACACCCTGGTAAATCGAGGAATAAGAAGCCAATGTTGTGCTGGTAATGTTTAACAACTGGGTCTGGGTTGGGAGAAAAGTAAAGAAAAACCTCTGAGTTGTAGTATTTTCTGCTTTCTATGGTGTAAATGCTCTTACTCTGACCAATGTCCTATTTTTGAAGAAAGATACATGTAGATATAGATAAAGGTCAACGTAGATATAAATACACGCACACGTATACATATGTATACACACATACCCCTCAGGCTCTTGACCCTAGGACCTCTCTCCCCAGTAAAATCACCCCGAATTCTTTATTGGCATCTCCATGGGTTACTTCTAATAATTTGCTCATTATTTTCCCTTCATGCTCCTCCACTTTGGTCCTCTCTTCACCTTTGCCCCGTCAATATCGTGGTTCCTGGGAGAATGCTAGTTCCCAACACAAGGCATTGTTTTCTAGAACTCCCTGACGCTACAAAACTGTTGCAATACAAAATTGAGTTCACTTCCGTGATGACCGTACGGCAGTCCTGCTTTGTTCTGATTGAAATGCAGAGAAAGGCCCTTGCCAACTCTTTTCTTTGTCCTCTAATGCCTATAGTCTCTGTTGCTATAGAGGCCTAACATTTAATCTACAGAACAGAGTAAGCTCTTTGGGAAATCAGAAGAAAAGGTACAGGAAAACACAAAACACAACACTACCAAATTCTTTCCATTCCCTAATTTTGTTCACTGGGAGATTCCACCTCAAGCCTTGTCCAAATACCAAAATCAAAACTATTTATTTAAACCAACCTTTGCATATCGACACCCACTCCACCCAACCACTTTCTCCAACACAGCAAAGCTGTGATCCCAGATCAGGCTCAACCACTCCCTACCCTAACTGACCAAGCAGCCTGCAAACACACACAGACACACTCACACACGTGTGTGCACACGTACTCTGAACTAAAACCAGTATTGATTTCTAGACAGTAGGATTATGGTGGTTGTTGGTTTTTTTTTTTTTTTTTCTGATTGATTACTTACATTTTCTGTTTTCTTCCTACAAAAAGTTTGGATAATTTATAAAATATCCTAACTTAAATTTTAAATTTTCACTCAAGATCACACACATAACATTAAGTGTTTCTCTCTGGATAGTCAGGCTTTGGGGAATTCTGGTTTTGGGGTTTTTTTTTTTTTCATTTTTTGAAAACTTTCAAATTTTTTGTAATGATTATAATCCCTTAAAGGGGAAACATATACCTTCCTTCTTCAAAGAAATAAAACTGTGGCTCTTTCAGGGAAAAGAAAATTAAGAAGAGGAGATAGGAGATCTACATGGGACTGGTTCTTAGAGGTAATAACTGAACTTCTGGTAAAGGGTAAGATCCTGTCAGAGAGAATAAGTACGGGTAGGCTGGCTGGTAAAAGAGAATGGGGTAGGAGAAGAGAAGAATGAATCAGGGGCTGAATAACTGAACTGGGAAGGAAGAGGAAGATTGCTAGTGAAGAGCACAGAAAAGACAGATGACAGGAGTGGCTGCACACCTGCATTCTAGAGGTAAACGAGGTTTGCTACGGTCAGCTTTGAAGTGAGGCGCTTCAATTATATTCCCCTCAAACAGGCTTTACCTGCTCAGCCAGCAAGTGAAAGCCACAAGTAAAAACACCCGAGGTGACAGATGTGGTCTTTAAAAGGACAGTCATGGATTTTACTTCAAATAATAAAAGGACAGCATAGGTGTCCGTCATTGCATTTTGAGAGAGGTCGCAGAGACAGAAGTGAAAAAGAATATCAAGGAAAGTACAGTCAAAAGCGGATTTCGGACGGGCCCGGGGTCCCGGGAGCGGCAGGCACAGGGAGGCCAGCGGCCGGGGTGACCGTTGGCGACGTTGACGTGCGGAAGGCTGGCCCCAAGCCGAGGAGGGCCTCGCAACGACCGGCCACGATCACGGAGACACCAAAGAGGAGGCCGTCCTCTCGGCCGAGGCCCAGCAGCCCGAAGAGGAGTCCCGGGAGCGGCAGGCACAGGGAGGCCAGGCGGCCGGGCGACCGTTGGCGACGTTGACGTGCGGAAGGCTGGCCCCAAGCCGAGGGCGGAGACCACGGAGACACGAAAGAGGAAGCCGATCTCTCAGCCGAGGCCCAGCAGCCCGAAGAAGACTCTCAACGCGTGGAAGAAAGGAAAAGCGGCTCGTGGAGACAGAGAGACAGAGAGAGGCGCAGGAAGACACGTGCGGCTGCGAAAAAGATGGCGGCCGTAGCAGCCCCTGAGGCCGGCGCGCGCCGGCACCGCCCGGGCAGAGCGAGCAGCGGGGCGGCAGCTTCCTCCGCGAGGAGCCGCAGAGCGAGCCCGACCCACTGAGTCAGGAGATCCGGCTGGAGGAGGGGATCAGCACCTCCACAGCTCCCTGAGCAGCGACTAAGTTCAGGCCCAGCCGCCAGGAGACCTCAGAGATCTCACCAGCGCGGGCGCCCCATGGCGATGACAATAAATCAAATGTGCTGCAAAAAAAAAAAGAGAGAGAGAGAGAGAATTTAATAAAGCCCACCTCTTCTGCTGATTACAACTAAAAACTCCTGACAAAATACAAAAAAACAACTCACTGCCTAGGGGCCCTGAACGGTAAAGAAAGGCAGTCAGTTTACGAAGAGAAGTCAAAAACTGAAACAGCGTTTTGCACAGGATTGTCTCATTTTACTTCGTCTTTCTTGTCACAGCCTTGGGCTGAGAGCAGTCACACAAATGAGTTGTGATGGGGCTGCTGCACACAGCTAATACCTTCAGATAAATCCCTTCTGTCTAAAAAGAAGGTTGGCATCCTTTAAGCTGAAGAACATAGATAGGAATCCTCGCGTTCTCACTCCCTCCCCCCAACTTTCACAGCTCACCTAGCAGAGCCAGGGTGGCAAGGGGCATGGTCAGCTAAAATCCCAATAGAAATTCTGTTTTTCTAGTTAAACAAATAGAAAAGGGCTCCTGTGGTCCAGAGAGTACTGGAGTAAGTCATTAGGCAAATTTTTTTTTTTCCATCTCCACATAGTGTGAAGTTTATTCTCTGTAGGTTTATTGCCGAGTCAAAAACGAGGAAACAGACCAGCATAAGAATATTAGATGCCAATTTATGCAGGTCCCACGGTACCCGAGAGAGGAGCCAGGGAAGTCGTGCTGATTCGGCTCAGGACTGGGGTTTTATAAGGAGTGAAGGCCTACGATTGGGTTTGGAGAAACAGGATGTGGACAGGGTGAGCTGCTATTGGTAGGTAGGTGGGACTTCCGGTGAGCGGGCTAAGTGCTTAGTGCAGACGGGATTTCCAAGGGTGAGGTTAGGTGCTGAGTGCAGAGGGGATTTCCAAGGCAGGCTAGGTACCCAGTGCAGAGGGGATTTCCAAGGCGGAGCTAGATGATGGACATATTCTGATAATGTAATTTTCAAGCGGGGAGGGAGATGGGCCTGTTCAAACTCCCAGGGAGGCAACCAGCCTTACACATAGCACCCAAAATGGTCCTGGTCACAGGACCTGCTAGCAAAACAAGCAGCCAAAACTCCAAAAGAGCTCCTATCTATTGGGCCAGAGGATAAGGAATAGGAAACTATATAGGTGGGTGACTATGGAGAATCCTGGAGAGAAAAGATTAGAGAAATGGATCTCCTAACTTTGTGTATTAGCTAGCACCGGCCCAGGCTTAACCCTGAGCTATGTATGCATGGAACATAATCAAAGCCACCTAGTAGAGGTTCCAAAAACTGAGATAACATTGGAACTATCACTCACAAAATACAGTCTGAACAAAACCAGTATAATCGCCTGCTCAAATAATCAAACAATATTCCAAATCTCTGGAGGATTTTAATGAAAACTATCCAAATTAAATACTCAAAATGTCCAGGATACAATCTAAAATTACTCAGCATTACTCAGACTTGCTGGGTCTTCTGGCCTTCATCTTTCTCCCCTGCTGGATGCTTCCTGCCCTCGAACATCAAATTCTAAGTTCTTCAGCTTTTAGACTCTTGGACTTACATCAGTGATTTGCCAGGGGCTCTCAGGCCTTCGGCCAAAGACTGAAGGCTGTGGTATATAATAAAAGGATACTAATTTGCATGAAAAATACAGTCAATAAATGCTACCACTGAGAAGACCAATATGGTAGAATAATCAGGCGCAGATTTTTTTTTTTTTTGGTGCTGTGACTTGGATATGAACCAAGGTTGCTGTGGCCACAACGCGGAGTACTAACCACTATAAGATCACAGCCCAGGCACAGATTTTAAAGTAACTATTGTAACTATGCTCCACCAAGTAAAAACAAACACTCTTGAACAAAGGAAAGAAACAGAAATTATCCGCAGAATAATACAAACTATATATTAAAAAAAAAGAACCATCTTACAAAACTAAGCATAATTTTAACATACAATCCAGCAATCACATCCCTTGGCATTCATTCAAATGAGTTAAAAACATATATCCACACAAAAACCTGCATATGCATGTACACAGTGACTTTATTCATAACTGCCAAAACTTTGAAGTAGCCAAGATTGTCTCTCAGTAAGTGAATTAATAAATAAACTGTGTGTGAGGTTAATACTGTTAACTTGATTGAATTGAAGGATGCAAAGTATTGTTCCTGGGTGTGTCCGTGAGGGTGTTGCCAAAGAAGATTAACATTTGAGTCAGTAGACTGGGAGAGACAGACCCACCCTCAATCTGGGTGGGTATGATCTAATCAGCTGCAGCGCAGCTATAAAGCAGGCAGGAGAAGATGGAAGAGCAGACTTGCTGGGTCTTCTGGTCTTCATCTTTCTCCCCTGCTGGATGCTTCCTGCCCTCAAACATCAAATTCTAAGTTCAGCTTTTAGACTCTTGGACTTACATCAGTGATTTGCCAGGAGCTCTCAGGCCTTTAGCCAAAGACTGAAGGCTACACTGTCAGCTTCCCTACTTTTGAGGTTTTGGGACTCAGACTGGCTTCCTTGCTCCTCAGCTTGCTGATGGCCTATTGTGGGACCTCACTTTGTGATCATGTGAGTCAATACTCCTTAATAAATTCCCCTTCATATATACATCTATCCTATTAGTTCTTTCTCTCCAGGGAACCCTAATACACTGTGGTATATATAGCCATACAATGGAACATTATTGAGCCCTAAAAGGAAATGAGCTATCAAGCCATGAAAATGCATGGAAGAAACTTAAATACATGTTATTAAGTGAAATAAGCCAATCTGAAAGGGTTATATACTGTATGATTCCTACTATGTAATATTCTGGAAAAGGCAAAACTATAGAAACAGTAAAAAGGTCAGTGATTGCCAGAGTTTAGCAAGGAGGGAGAGATGAATAGGCAGAACATAGAGAATTTTTAGAGCAGTGAAACTATTCTCTATGATACTATAATGGTGGATATATGCCATTACAGATTTGTTCAAACCCATAGAATCTGCAACACCAAGAATAAAACCCTTAGGTAAATTATGGACTTTGGGTGATAGTAATGTTTCGGTGTAGGCTCATCAGCAGTAACAAAGGTACCACTCTGGTACCAGATGTTGACAGTATGGGAGGTTGTGCGCATGTAGGAGTAGGGGTTATATGGGAACTCTCTGTACTTTTCACTCAATTTGTCTGTGAACGTACAACTGCTCTAAAAATAAAGTCTGTTTTTAAAGGTTTTTTTTTAAGAATTAAATGGAAATTTTAGAAGTGAAAGAAATACACTGTGTGAAGTTAAGAATTCAATTGATGGGCCGGGCCTGGTGGCTTACGCCTGTAATCCAAGCACTTTGGAGGCCTAGGCAGGCAGATCAACTGAGGTCGGGAGTTCAAGACCAGCCTGACCAACATGGTGAAACCCCGTCTTTAAAAAAAAAAAAAAGCTGGGCGCGGTGGCTCAAGCCTGTAATCCCAGCACTTTGGGAGGCCGAGGCGGGTGGATCACGAGGTCGAGAGATCGACACCATCCTGGTCAACATGGTGAAACCCCGTCTCTACTAAAAACACAAAAAATTAGCTGGGCATGATGGTGCATGCCTGTAATCCCAGCTACTCAGGAGGCTGAGGCAGGAGAATTGCCTGAACCCAGGAGACGGAGGTTGCGGTGAGCCGAGATCGCGCCATTGCACTCCAGCCTGGGTAACAAGAGCGAAACTCCATCTCAAAAAAAATACAAATAAAAAATAAGACATAGATGGGAATAGAAGTAATAGGATGATAGAAGAAATGGCATACAAACGCTAATCAAAAGAAAAAATGTAGTGGCTATCTTAATATCAAAGTAGACTTCAAAACAAGAAATACTACTAAGGATAAACGGAGATATTGCATAATGGGATAAGGTTCAATTAATCAAGAAAACATAATAATCTTAAATGTACAGACATTCTTCTATTAAGAGAAGTTCCAAAAACTTGAAACAGAAACAGAAATGAGAACTAGATAAATCCACAAGCATGGTTAGAGACTTCGACATTCCTCTCACAGTAATTCATAGTAGACAGAAAATCAGTACCAATAGATGAGACCCAAACAACGTTGCATCCAGTTGACATAATTTGCCTTTGTAAAATACTCTACCTAAGAAAAGCAGAACATTTTTTCAAGCACACATGGAATATTCACCATGGTACACCATATTCCAGACCATAAAACAAACCTTAGCAAATTTGGAATAACTGAAGTTATACAAAGAATACAAAGAATCTTCTTGAACCACAATGGAACTAAGTTAAAAATTAATAAAAAGAAAGGTATCCAGGAAATCTCTAAATATTTGGAAACTAACTGATTAGTTTGGATGTGTGTCTCCACCCGAATCTCATACTGAAATGTAATCCCCAATGCTGGAGGTAGAGCCTGGTGGGAGGTGACTCGATCATGGGGGTGGATTTTTCATGAATGATTTACCATCATCCTCTTGGTACTGTCCTCAAGACAGTGAGTGAGTTCTTGTGAGATCTGCTCATTGAAAAGTGTGTGGCACCTACCCACTCGCTCCCGCTCCTGCTCTCACCATGTGGTGTCCCTGCTCCTGGCTTCACCTTCTACCATGATCGTAAGCTTCCTGAGGCCTCTTCCAAAGTGGATGCCAGAGCTATGCTTCCTGTACAGCCTACAGAACCATGAGTCAATTAAACCTCTTTTCTTTATAAATTACCCTGTCTCAGGTATATATATCTTTGTGTGTGTGTGTGTGTGTGTGTGAGACAGAGTCTTGCTCTATTACCCAGGCTGGAGTGCAGTCTCGGCTCATTGCAACCTCCACCTTCCTGGCTCAAAGAATCCTCCCACCTCAGTCTCCAGAGTATCTGGAACTACAAGCATGTGCCACCACAAACAGCTAATTTTTTTTATTTTTTGTAGAGATGGGGTTTTGCCATGTGGCCCAGGCTAGTCTCAAACTCCTGAGTTCAAGTATCCTCCTACCTCAACCTCTCAAAGTGCTAGGATTACAGGCATGAGCCACCGAGCCCGGCCTCAGGTATTTCTTATAACAATAAGAACATGGACTAATACAAAACATACTGCTAAATTACCCATGGGTCAAAAGGAAAGTCACAGAGAAATTTAGAAAAATAAATAAATGAAAGAGAAAATGCAACATATCAAAATTTGTGGAAGGCATTTAAAGCAGTAATTTAGAGAAATTTATAGGACTAAATGCTTATATTGGAAAAGAACAACATCTCAAATCAGTGATCTACGCTTGCAACTGACAAAACTAGAAAAACAACAGAATAAACCCAAAGTAAGTAGAAGGAAGGAAAGTATTATTAGAAGAGCAGAAATCAGAGCAATTGGAAATAGAAAAACAAGAGAGAAAAATAATAAAACTAAAAGCTGAGTCTTTGAAAAGTTCAGCACAACTGATAAGCCTGTAGCCAGGATGACCTAGAAAAATAGGACGCAAATGAGAAACATCAGAAGTGAGAGAAGAAACATCACTATTAACCCCACAGACCTTAAAAGGATAACAAGGGAACAGTACTATGAAAAACTGTTTGTAAATTTGACAATGTAGATAAATGAAATAATTTTTTAAATTAAAAAAAAAACTACCAAATTCATTCAGGAAGAAAAAAGTTTATGTTAAAGCAATGATTTATTTCATATATACGTATGTATAATTTTTAAATTGAATTTGTAGTTTAAGCCTTCCAAAAAGAATTTTCTAGGCCCCAATGGTTTCACCAATGAAGTTTACCATGGGTGGAAGAAATAACAATTTTACATAATCTCTTCCAGACAAAGAAGAGGAAGGAACACTTCTCAATTCATTTTAGGAGATTAACATTTCCCAATAAAACCTAAGACATTACAATTAAGAAAATGTCAAACCAATATCCTTCAAGAACACAGAAATCTTATAAAATATTAGCAAACTGAGGGCTGGGCGCAGTGGCTCACGCCTGTAATCCCAGCACTTTGGGAGGCCGAGGCGGGTGGATCACGAGGTCAAGAGATCGAGACCATCCTGGTCAACATGGTGAAACCCTGTCTCTACTAAAAATACAAAAAATTAGCTGGGCATGGTGGCGTGTGCCTGTAATCCCAGCTACTCAGGAGGCTGAGGCAGGAGAATTGCCTGAACCCAGGAGGCGGAGGTTGTGGTGAGCCGAGATTGCGCCATTGCACTCCAGCCTGGGTAACAAGAGCGAAACTCCATCTCAAAAAAATAAAAAATAAAAAATAAAAAAATTAGCAAACTGAATCCAACAATATATTTAAAAGATATTAATACTACAGCATGACCAAGTGGAGTTTATCCCCAGAATGCAAGGCCCACTCAACATCTGAAAAGAAATCAATGTAAGTCACAACATCAACAGTCTAAAAAAACAGTAATCACATGAATATATTATTGGATGCAGAAAAATCTTTAAAATAAATTCAGTAATCACTTCATGATTAAAAAACATATATTCTAGCAAACAAGAATTAGTAGTGAACTTCCTTAAACTAATAAAACACATCTATGAAAACCCTACATCTAACTTCATACTTAAGGATGAAAGACTAATGCTTTCCCCGTAAGTCTGGGAACAAGAAAATGTTGTCCTCTCTTTAACATTCCTGTTCAACAGTGTACTGAAAAGTACTAGCCAGTGTAATAAGGCAATAAAAAGAAGTAAAGGATACAAATATTGGAAGGGAAAAAGCAATAGTATATTTATTCATACATAGATAACATGTTTACCTATGTAGAACATTTCATTGAACCTACAAAAAGCTTTTAAACTAGTAAGTGAGTTAGCAAGGTGGCAGCATACGTACAAGGCAATATATAAAAGTTAATTATATTCCCATATACCAGCAATGAATAATTGAAATCTGAATTTTTTGGAAAGATAACACAGTAATACCAAAAATAAGGAAAGTATTTAGATATAAACAATAAAATATGTGCACAATTGATCTGCTGAATACAAAAGATTGATGAAAAAGTCAAAGAAGATCTAAATAAATATGGAGATACAGTATTCATGGATAAGGAAGATTCAATATTGTTAAAATGTATCTCCTAATCTACAGAGTCAATGTAATTCCAATTGAAAGTCCAAAGGATTTTACAGGTTTTTTTGTAGATTTAGATAATTAAAATATTATATGGAGGCCAGGGGCAGTGGCTCATGCCTGTAATCCTAGCACTTTGGGAGGCCGAGGTGGGTGGATCACTTGAGGTCAGGAGTTCAAGACCAACCTGGCCATCATGGTGAAACCCCATCTTGAAAAAAAAAAAAATCTTGTATAGAAAACCAAAATAACCAGATTAGCCAAAAGAAAAAAGAAAACAAAACACACGAACAATGAGAACACATGGACACAGGGAGGGGAGCATCACACACTGGGGTCTGTGGTGGGGAACTAGAGGAGGGACAGCAGGGGGTGGGGAGTTGGGGAGGGATAACCTGGGGAGAAATGCCACATACAGGTGATGGGGAGGAAGGCAGCAAACCACACTGCCATGTGTGTACCTATGCAACAATCTTGCATGTTCTTCACATGTACCCCAAAACCTAAAACGCAATAAAATATATATTTTTAAAAATCACAACATTAGAAGTGTCATACTACCCAATTTCAAGACTTTATAGTAGTCAAGATCGTGTAGTACTGGCAAAGGAAAAGATATATCAATGAAATAGAATTGACAGTCCAGAAATAAACTTTGTATTTATGGTCAATTGATTTTTTTAAAGGAGCAAAAGAAATTCAGTGGATAAATTATGGTATTTTTAACAAATGATACTGGAACATTTGAACATTCAAATGCACATAAATTCACACATACATATACACACAAATCCATGCATACATATATACATACATATGAAGAATAAGCCTGACTTATACTCACACCATATACAAAAGGAGCTCAAAATGGTTCATAGACTATAAAGTCTAAAGCTAATAAGCTTCTAGAAAAAGAAAGTATCTTGCCCTTCTGTATCTATTTTTTTTTTTTTTTTTTTTTTTTTTGAGACGGAGTTTCGCTCTTGTTACCCAGGCTGGAGTGCAATGGCGCGATCTCGGCTCACCGCAACCTCCACCTCCCGGGTTCAGGCAATTCTCCTGCCTCAGCCTCCTGAATAGCTGGGATTACAGGCACGTGCCACCATGCCCAGCTAATTTTTTTGTATTTTTAGTAGAGACGGGGTTTCACCATGTTGACCAGGATGGTCTCGATCTCTCGACCTCATGATCCACCCGCCTCGGCCTCCCAAAGTGCTGGGATTACAGGCTTGAGCCACCGCGCCCGGTCCCTTCTGTATCTTTAAGAAGTCTTTTCTTTTTTTTACCCCCTTGAAAACTCTGTAATTGCCTCACCTGGAGCAGATGCCTCACAAAACAGAGGATGCCCATTCTCCTCAAAACCTACCCCAAACACTTCTTATTGCCACTAGACCCATAACTAGAGTCCAATTTCAACTTGTTCCAGCAGCCTGGAAGTGGCAGCAGGTCTCGGAGCATAACTGTGGCACTGAGCCCAGGTTTCCAGATTTGTCTCATTCCACTTGCTTTGAAGAGTGAGTATGGGCCAAAATAAACTAAAAGTAATCTCTTTACTAAACACCTGCTATGAAACAGCCTGAGGTGTACGTGTCTCTCATCTCTGGCCTTGTTTTCAGCATTTTTCCACCTTGGATCCATAGTGTCTTACTCCAGTTTAGGTTACAAGGCTGGAATAAGAAAATAAACCCTGGCTTGGGAAGGAAGGTGAAAAAGGAAGTCACTCTTACTTGTTTGTCCCAATTTGTTCACCTGACTGTTGAAACACCCAGCCTAGCTTCTTAGTTTTTATTCATTGCTGTCGGTAAATATTTATTAAACAAACACAACAGACTTATTGGGCAAGTAAGACATCATGTGCTAGGCAGCCACAAGAAAATACACAGCAGGAGTCCCCATCTCCCAAGTGTTCATTCTAGACTAATTGTAAACACATGGTTTTATGTTTTCAGATTATGCTTAATGGAGCCGTTCCACACTGTTTTTTTCCAAGTGGCATACCTCCGTGTAACCAAATTTTCTAGACTTCATATGGGCAAGGTAGCTAGGTGGAGATAATGACCTAAAACTAAAATTGTTTCAGAGAGAAGTAAGAATTGTACTAATTAATGCTGCAGCAATAGAAGGGTAGACTTTGAAAGCTCGGATGGCTACAGCTTAGTGTCCAACATTATGGAATTGAACTCAGTAGGGTACCTAGCTTTGCTTCTACTACTCCCATGCCTCTGATTGTCCCATAAACAGGTGCTGTTAGTGGCAAAGGCAAAATGCAGGCATGCAGCCCACTACAGCTAAAAGAACTATTCAAAATCCATATCTTCCTAATTTGGGATAGCTGAATCTTGATAGACAACAATTTTTTTAAAAAATATTCACCTGGGTGCAGGTGGGCTAAGGCCAAAAAGGGCATTAGCCAATAACGATTATTTTTATAACACACTTAAATAGTGTAAGAGAAAAAATAGGAAAGAAGAACTGTTCAGAGAAAATGGAATGACAAATAAATGAGCAAATATAGGAAAAGATGTCAGGGAAAAGAACATCACAGTATAAACTCATCAAGGCTTTATACCAGCACGTTGCACAAAGACTGGCAAAATGCTTATTGAATAGATGAATGAATGAATAAGTGTGGGAAAATGTGATATATAAAACATTTAACTTTGTAAATTGTTTTAAATATTAAATAACTAACTTTATATAAAAAGGCAACACCAATATCATTCATAATCTAAATTTATATAAAAAGACAACACCAATATCATTTCTTCTCAGTGCCTCCAAACATAATTATGTACTTTTATTTTATTTTATTTTTTGAGACAGAGTTTCGCTCTTGTTGCCCAGGCTGAAGGACAACGGTGGAATCTTGGCTCACTACAACCTCCTCCACCCTGGTTCAAGCAATTCTCCTGCCACAGCTTCCCGAGTAGCTGGGATTACAGGGGCCCACCACCACGCTTGGCTAATTTTTGTTTTTCTTTTTTTAGTAGAAACAAGTTTTCACCATGCTGGCCAGGCTGGTCTCAAACCCCTGACCTCAGGTGATCCACCCACCTCGGCCTCCCAAAGTGCTGGGATTACAGTCATGAGCCACCTCACCCAGCCAGAATTACATACTTTCTATTGTTTATCCTCCACTAGAGATGCTTCTCTGTAAATTAGTCACACATCCTACTCTACCTTCAGAAAGCTAGAATTATTTATTTTATAACTGCAAAGCAAGAAAACAATGCTGAGAGGTCCAGAATTGAACAATAATCACCATAGATATGTTTCTTTGGGGAGAATTCTTTTGTGTAAGAGCCTTAAAATTACCTCTCAAATTTACTTTTCGAAATCGTGGTTTTGAAAGAGACTGCTTGAGAATCTGGAACCTGGTGTTTGGTTAGGTTATCTTGGCCCGTACTTCCTCTTTTTAGCAATCAGGGACTCCCTGGAATAAGAGGCAAACTTGGGAATCTGGGCTCAGTGCCAGAGTTATAGACAGAGACCTGCTGCCACTTCCCAGCCACTGGAATATGATGACAACTGACCCTGGTTATGGGTCTAGTGGCAATAAAGGGTGTTTGAGGTAGGTTCCAAGGAGAGTGGGCATCCTCTTGTTTGGGAAGTATTTGCTCCAGGTGAACCAATTACAGGGCTTTTGAGGGGGAAAAAACCCTACAGATACACAAGGGCAAGCTACTCCCTCTGGCAAGGGAGACTCAGAGCAACTCAGGGGTTCAAGATTCTCACTCTCATTTGAGACCAACCGGATGTCCCCATTTCAAATTTTGGGGTCTCCTTCCTTCCCAATCAATGACCTAACTTTCACATGAGAAACCTGGCATTCATTTCCCAACAAAATTACTGATATTGTAGTTCTGCAACCTATAAAATTAAATTTTGTGTTTAATTTTTAACAATCTCAACCCTGTGGCTACAAGAAATAAAAGATTATTTTAGGGCTGCCATGGAAATTCTCCAGTTCTCAGACCAAGAACTGAATCAAGAGCTTCAGAACCAGAGCTTTTCACCTTCTGTCTCTAAGCATCCACTACACTCAGAAATATCCATTCTACACCACAGTCCTTGCAGTGATCACTACTGCCATGAGTCCAGTGTCTGGTCAAGAGACAAAAACCACACAGTCATTCAAATAAGGAAAGTATAATCATAAGGAACTGTTAACTTGGTAAAAAGGTGGTTAACCACTAAAAATGATAAAAGAGAATGGTATGGTGTAATAGAGGTGGCAACCTCAGACTGCAGCATTCACTGTTAAGATGAAAGGAAAAATAAACAAGGAGGAAACTTAGAAATGTAGAAAGGACTGCAGCAGGCTAAGATTTGGGCCTCTAAGGAGATGGTTCAGCTGCTGCAGAAACATCTCACCCACTGCTGAGGTGAAGAAGAAATCTCCAGGGGACATTCACTTGCTGGAACCATGGGAGCAATTCACCACCAGAAGGAATACTACCAGGGCCAGGTGTGAGCTGATCCATTCACTGTCATGTGGAGAAGGCAAAAATAGCAGAAGATGAGTCCCTTTTCCCCTCTCCAACCTTGAGAATCCCTTCAGCATACCCTTAGCCCCTAATTGACCAAACCTAATATAAAGCCATGTATCCTAGAGAAAAACGTAGTTTGCAGGTACATCTCCAGTATCATGAAGTAGGACAAAGAGAAGTAGTTTGGAACTAAGAGGAAAGAAATTAATATTAAGCACACTTGAATATAGAGGCTAGGAGTAAAGATGGAGAATGGCGAACAGTTACAAGATATGCTTTGGAAACAGAATCAGTTGGACTTAGTGTTAAGACTCCTGTGGGAGGGGAGTAAAAGGAGGAATCAAGATGATCCTTCTAAAGAGAAAGGGAAAAGAGTATATTCATTTGTGGATTGAATGAGTTTGTTAGAAGAAAGGGAATTAAGAATTATGTTTTGAATATATATCAAATGTCTATGACACATTCAGATCAAGGTGTCAAATTGGCAGATAGATGGCTATACAAATCTTGAGCTTGTTTGAAGATAAAAATTAGCATCATCAGCATAGAGATGTTATTTAAGCCTGCTGGACTTGATATCATCTCCAGAGACACTGTAGATACAGAAAAAAGCCAGAAAATGTTCCTGAGAAGCATCAACACTAAGAAGTAAGAGAAGAGGTGAAACTCCCTCATCCCATTGGTACAGGGATTTTTACCTAGCTCTGGTAAGAGTCATGCATCGTGTAACGATGGGAATATGAGAAATGCATCATTAGGCAATTTTGTCACTGTGTGAACATCATGGAGTGCACTTACACAAAACCAGAAGTCCACTACATACACACGCTGTATGGTGCACCTTATTGCTCCTAGGCCTCAAACCTGCACAGCATATTACTGTACTGAAAACTGTAGGCAATGATAACACCATGGAGAATATGGCTCAAACCTGTAATCCTGCCCTTTGGGAGGCCAAGGTGGGAGGATTGCTTGAGCCCAGGAGTGTGAAACCAGCCTGGGCAACATAGATTAGAAAGACTCCAGCTCTACCAAAAATAAAACAATTGGCCAGGTATGGTGGCATGTGCCTGTAGTCCCAGCTACTCAGAAGGCTGAAGTGGGAGGATTGCTTGAGTCCAGGAAATCAAGGCTGCAGTGAGCTATGATCACACCACTGCACTCTAGCCTGGGTAACAGAGTGAGGCCCTGGCTCAAAAAGAAAAAAAAAAAAGGATAAAAAAAAATGGTACACCTATATGGGGCATTTACCATGAATGTAGCTTGCAGTACTGGAAGTGGCTGTGAGTGAGTCAGTGAGTGAGTAGTGAGTAAATGTACTGTAGATTTTATAAACACCATACACTTATGCTACACTAAATTCATATTTAAAAAGGTCTTTCTGCCGGGCGCGGTGGCTCACGCCTGTAATCCCAGCACTTTGGGAGGCCGAGGTGGGTGGATCACAAGGTCAGGAGATCGAGACCATCCTGGTCAACATGGTGAAACCCCATCTCTACTAAAAATACAAAAAATTAGCTGGGCATGATGGCGCATGCCTGTAATCCCAGCTACTCAGGAGGCTGAGGCAGGAGAATTGCCTGAACCCAGGAGGCGGAGGTTGTGGTGAGCCGAGATCGCGCCAGCCTGGGTAACAAGAGCAAAACTCTGTCTCAAAAAAAAAAAAAAAAGGTCTTTCTTCGGCCAGGTGCAGTGGCTCATGCCTATAATCCCAGCACTTTGGGTGGCCAAGGCGGGTGGATCACCTGAGTTCAGGAGTTCAAGACTAGCCTGGCCAACATGGTAGAAACCTGTCTCTATAAAAAAAAAAAAAAAAAGAAAGAAAATTGTCTTTCTTCAATGACAAATTAACCTTACCTTACTATGACTTTTTTACTTTATAAACTTTAAAACTGTTTTAATGTTTTGACTCTTTTGGCTTAAACACAAACACATTAAAACACAAACACATTGTATAGCTATACACAAACTTAGCTTAAAATAAACACAAACACATATAGCTATACAAAATACTGTATTTTCTTTTTTAATATTCTTATTCTATAAGCTTTTTAAAATTTCTAAAAGGTCTTTTTTTTCTTTTTCCTTTTTTTTTTTTTGAGAACGGGGTCTCGCTATATTGCCCAGGCAGGTCTCGAACACCTGGGCTTAAGCTATCCTCCAGCCTCTGCCTCCCTAAGAGCTGGGATTACAGGCTTGAGCCACTGTGCCCAGCCTTCTAAAAGGTTAAAAAAAAATCATTAAAAATTAAAAACAAAGACATAAATGCACGCATTAGCCTGGGGCTTCACAGGGTCAGGACCATCAAGACGTCACTAGGCGACAGGAATTTTTCAGCGCCATTATTATGGGACCACTGTAGTATATGTGGTCCACTGTTGTATCACGTAACTGTGTAACTAGAGATATTTGCTCACTTACTCCCAGCTGTAGACAAACAAGAAACTTTGCTATGTGGCTGCAGGAAGCCTATCAAATGTTTCTTTAATACTTTGTGCCACAGAGTCCTCCTGCCCGCTATGTCTAACAGGTCACAAATATTCATTAACAAAATACAGTCAAACTTTTAGGAGTTCACAATCTAGTAAGAGAGATAGGCATCATAGTGCACCACTGTTTTTCCAAATCACCGTTGCCAATCTGTTCATCTTTTCCTTTAATCTGGTCAAAGCAGTAAGGACAGAAGAGAAGATGTGAGTCATCTCAGTCACAGCCACCTGGAAATCCCTGCAATCCCTTCCTTCCTGTCCCTCAGATCACTGTAAGGACTTCAAGGTTCTCTCTAACCCTTACAGCTGTCTGAAAACATTTTTTCTGATACGAGAGCCTCCACCCTCTCTCAAAGGAAAGTAAATCCTTTCCTTAGTCAAGATCTCCTTTTTCCACATTCTAGTCTTTCCCTGGAATGCCTCCTCTACCCTTCCTCCCTTCCTCCTCTCCCATTATACTTCTCACTGATCCTCAGAAAAATAGCTTTAAAATCTCCTCTCTGGAATGGGGCCCAGTCCACAGAGCACCCACCTTCGGCATAAGTCAGATGTTAAACTCAATTACCTACGAAGGCCAGGCAGAACCGTGTTCTTCTGACTTTGTTTGCATATTAAGTTCATGGAACATTCTCTCCTTTCACAAAGAAACATGCTGTTTTTTCCTTGAAATATATGGTCCTTAGTTAACCTTTCATTTGCACAGTATCGAAAGACAGGGATGCAAGAACTATTTCTTTGTCCTCCCAATCCTGCTCTAATGTCAGTAATTGAACAGAGTAACAGAACATATACCCTCTAAGAAGGCTACTCAGCAGCCATGTTTGCCAAGTGGAACACGGGCCTGGTGTTGCTGTGTTGCTAGATCTTCTGACTTTTCAGGAGACAAAAATCCAGATACTTTCATGAAAAAAATCATGTTTTCAATATGCTGGCAGAGAATTCAAAGGAATTTAAAACGTTCCAAAGTCTAAAGCAAACAAGTTCACAGAATGCAGGAACACTGCCAATGTACAGCTTCTGGCACCATAAACTTGAGTGAGTATTTTATTATATTTGCTTACTTTACAATAGACAATTATATGATTATGCCTTTGACAGACATCAATAATCTGTTTCTGTATTCATGTTCCATGTTTATGGAGTACTGTGTTTTCTAGCTTATTTCCACAACACATTGTTAACAGTGTCTTAGGCCAAACTACTCTTCTTTCCCAATTACTCTCTTTTCCCCCTACAAAGGGAGTTAAAACAAGGAGCTGTTAAAGCTTCAAGCCGCGGGGCGCGGTGGCGCATGCCTGCAGTTCCAGCTACTCCAGAGGCTGAGGTAGGAGGATCGCTTGAGCCCAGGAGTTCTGGGCTGTAGTGCGCTATGCCGGGTGTCCGCACGAAGTTCGGCATCAATATGGTGACCTCCCGGGAGTAGGGGAACACCAGGTTGCCTAAGGAGGGGTGAACCGGCCCAGGTCGGAAGTGGAGCAAGTCAAAACTCCCGTGCTGATCAGTAATGGGATCGCGCCTGTGAATAGCCACTGCACTCCAGCCTGGGCAACATGGCGAGACCCCGTCTCAAAAAAACAAAAAAGCTTCAAGCCAAATTAGAAATTAAATTATATTCGCTTTACATGGTTTTCTAGAAGGTCTAGAAATTTTACCAGTAATTTTACTACACCTCCCGGTTCAGTGAAGAACTGGGTAAATATGATTAGCATGCACACACAAACACATAACTATGATGAAACCACAAATCACAGTATGTGAGTCACTACTCTCAACACTGCTGGGCCCCTGCCTTAAGCCTGCCAGTCTCATCCAGAGGATTTTTCTCATCTCTGAACTCCAGTCATTTACACCTTCCACCTTCCACCTTCCACCTTCCCCCATCAGCATTTACCCTTTTTTTGTTTGTTTTTCCAAGACAGAGTCTTGCTCTGTCGCCCAGGCTGCAGTCCAGTGGCTCAGTCTCGGCTCACTAAAAACTCCACCTCCCAGATCCAAGAGATTCTCCTGCCTCAGCCTCCCAAGCTGGGACTACAAGCACGAGCCACCACGCCCAGCTAATTTTTTTTTTTTTTTTTTTTTATTCTTAATAGAGACGGGGTTTCACCATGTTGGCCAGGCTAGTCTCGAACTCTTGACCCCGTGATACAGCTTGCATCGGCCTCCCAAAGTGCTGGAATTACAGGCGTGAGCCACCGGGCCCAGCCACTACCCTACGTTTTATTATAATTGCATATAAATATGCCTTCCCTTTAAGAGCAGGGACTCTCTCTCCATTGCATGGCCTGGCACAGTGTCCAGCACACAGTAGACAAAGCAAGAGTTATTGCGTGAACCAGTATCATCATCCAAACAATAGCTACTGTTTCCAGAGTACCTACCATGAGCTATTTTACCTACATTACCCAGCAGGCTTTCCCACACCAGACCACCCGATCCAAAGCAGCCCACCCCAATCACCCTCTAGGCACATAACCCTATTTTAGTTGTCTGAATAGGACATATTTTGGTTTCTGTGCTTATTGTCTGTCATCGGTTTCCCCTCACAAGAAGGTAAGCTCCAAGAGAACAGACATCTTAGCTACCTTGTGCTTGGCTCATAGGAAAGAAATGAATCTAAGCCTCCCACTTCCCTCCGTAACAGAGTTGACCTGCACACAGCAGGTCTCAATAAGTATATTTTAAATTTTGTATTTAGATTTCGAAATAATTGTGTCGAATATTTTATGGCTCATAACAAATGGAAAGGGGGTGCAGAATAAAAAATAAAGTTTGGTTACAGTACCCTAGCACTGACATTGGTACGGGAATTTTTGCTGCAATAAGAAAGCCACTTCCTCTGACATAAGGTCACCCACACTTCCTCTTAGTTTGTCGTGGCTGGGCTGCCACATCCTCTTAGCTCATCATGGCTGGGCTGGCTGGGGCGGTCGGGACTCCAGACGCTCGCACTAAAAGAGGGGTAGAGTCCAGGAGTCACTCCACTCCTCTGTAGGGAGTTGACCGCAAGTGGGTGCGCAGGAAGGTGTGCCCGCATCCGTGCAGAGCCTAGGGCCGCTGTGCGAAGCCGCCGCAGCGTGCGCGCCCGGGCGACTCTCCCGGTTGGGGCTCTCCTTCCTGCGGCGTTCCTCTTACTTCCACTCCCAAAGCGCACACGCCCTGCAGAGTCAAACCTGGCGCACCCTCAAGCCTCCAGGGGGCGACGTGACCGAGCCCCGCATCACGTGTGCAGAGACGGCCTATAGTGCCCGAATGATGTCACCAGGACGAAGGCCCGGCTGCGCCACGGACAGTAGCCGCATTTGTCCAGCTCTTGCTCCGCCCTGGCCCGCCCTCGCGCCCGCCCTCGCGCCCGCCCTCGCGCCCGCCCTCGCGCCCGCCCCGCCCCCGAGGCCGCCCCGCCCCCGCCCCTCGCGCCTGCTCTTACTGCTCCGCGCGCGGGAAAGCGGCTCCTTCTTCGGGAGAACCACTCGGTTGCTTGCTGTCCGAGCGGCGCCTGCTCATCACCGCCGCCGCCATGCCTGGAGGTCTGCTTCTCGGGGACGTGGCTCCCAACTTTGAGGCCAATACCACCGTCGGCCCCATCCGTTTCCACGACTTTCTGGGAGACTCGTAAGTGGCCACCGCGTAGCCCTGCCCTGGCGTCGATTGCGCCCGGACTCGGATGCCTTCCCTATTTCTTCTCCCTTCCGTCCTTCCAGCTGCTCAGCCCCTTGCGCCGCCCGCCCCCTCCTCCGCACCGGTTCTCGCGCGCGCCAGGCCATGTGGCTCCTGCTCAGCGTCGGCGGCGCTGCTAGGGGCTGGCACCCACCCCTTCGGCCTGCCCTGCGCAGGCTACTAGATCCCTGCTGGTCTCCCCGCCTCCGGCGTGGCTGGGCAAGGCCACGCCAAGGTGGGGGGTGGGGAGGACAAAATTGGGTTTTGCAGGTCTTAGAAATTCACTGCTCAAGGGAGAGTTTGTTGTCCGTTTAACCCGGTTTAGTAAACTCTGCGAGTAGTCTGGCCGAGGGCGGAGGGGCGGGGCGGCAATGGCGGTCACTTACCGGGAATATTGCCCAGGGTCACACCGCCTTCCCTCCCACCCTCCGTTCTGGAATTTGCTCCCTGGGGAGGATGGGTGTCTAAAGCCAAAGGTGGAGGACACAGCTGCTGGCTCTAGTTGGCAGTAGTATTTGCAGGCTTCTGGGCACATAATATAAAATTTAAAACCACTAACTGCCAAGTAAGTGGCCGAAAGACTTTTTGTCCATAGCCTCCTCCATTGGCCAAGATACGATCTGATAACAACTTTGGGAAGAGCCAAGAACACTGTGTGTAGATGTGCCTTCAGAGATTCCAAAACTTGCAATACTTGGAGGGAAGGACTCTCTGAAGCTGATTAGCTGCAGTAACCTATTCTCGCTAGTGATGGCTGTTCCAGGCTCCAGGACACGTGTACTCCCTCACTTTGAGACTCTTTTGTTTCCCAGTGGTGTGCCCCTCACTGTCCCCTCTACTTTCTGCCTTGCTTCTAGCACATCATAGCCAAATTGATGACCTGTGATCTGACTTGGCAGTTTTACCATTTTGAATAGGAGTAGTTAATCGGTGTTGCCCCCCCCCCCGCCCCCCCCCGCTTTTTTTTAAACAGTTCCTGAATCAGCAAACTGGAAATTGCTTAGTTTTCATCAGAAGCATTTCAGGCATGTCCGGTTATATTATGGTTCTGGGGTTATAGTGGTCCCACTACACTATGGGTCTCCGAGGCTTGACAATGACAATTCTTCCCCAGTTTATGTCCTTTTTATATACAGTATCCAGGGAGATAAAGAGAGGCTTATGAAATTAATCAATGATTGGACAGGGCTGTGCGGAGAACCAGGAAGAGATTCTTACCCAGCCCCTTACAACCTCTTAAGTCCCTTTTCTAGCCACTGAATAGGGAAAAATTAAGCTTTCTGAAAGATGGGATTAGGCTAAAAAAAAAAAAAAAAAAAGTTGAGAAATGGAATATTCAAACCTTGAATATAGAAAAATACTTTAGAAATACAGCTTATGGCCAGTCTCATACTTAGGTAATATTTCTCCAGCAATCCTTGGGATTTTTAGAGTTGTGTTTCTACCTGCAGCCCTCAACTCCATGAAACATAAAATATTTCCAGAACTCTTAGCGTGTATAGATTAACTATTAGCATAAAACATATTTACTGTGCCAACAGTTATAAATGCTGTCACTTTTTAAACTAACCATACTTTTTTGGGTTTTTGTTAATGTTTATTGGCCTCTAGAGCCATCCAGATTTGATCAAAAGTGGTACTTTATCAGGGAGCCATAGTTAGGAACACGACTGCATTTATTAACTAATATACAAGTCTCCCTAGGATCAGGCACAGTATTCCCTACCTTACCAGGAAGAGAAGTTTGAGTATTTTATATGTTTATGACACATGGATTTTTGCCTGATTTTTCCAAATTCTGTTCTGTATATGATCCCAAGTCAGACTGTCAATTTTTGGTCCAGGTATTTTTGAGGTGAAAAAATTAAAATATATCTCTTTACCTTACCTCTGATCATTGGAAACAACTAAAGAGGTTGGGTGCTGCATTGGGTGAGTTTATTGAATCTTACCACTGTTTCTGTAGGTGGTAGAAGCAGCTTCTTAGCACATCTTCACTAAACAAAATATGTGTTTTCCGTGGGTATTCTGGGGCTTAGTAAATGGGGACCATTTCCTTGAAGGAGGAAACCTTTTGTCTTTTGAAAATGAGTAAGAAAGGAAATGGGAGAATGTCACTGAATTCCTCTTAAGTGCAGCAGTAGGAAGACTTAGAGGGGAAGGAAGTCCAAGGTAAGACATTCTTGGAGTTTATCCTATCTGTAGCCATTTGGAAAACTGGACTTTGGCTTCTGAGGGAGGGAAGGACAGTGCACTGGTTTAAAACCAGTTCCTTTCTCATGATTCAGCAGAACTGTCTCTATTGACTCACAATGGAAAAAGAACTAACTTTTCTAATTCATCCTCCCTTTAACAATACAGGAGGAAATGCCTGTTCCATTTCTTCTCAACTTCTGGAGACCTTCTGTTAAGTCTCATCTAACTATTAAATAGATCGTTTTCCATAGACTCTAAGGCCTAGATTTTACTCATAGGGATATTAATTACTTCAAAAGATATGCTCTATCTTCTTCTTTTTGACCTTCATAGTAAAATGAACATAGTGCACACCTCCACAGTCTTACAAAAAAATATGTCAACTTTCTTCCCAGTCTTGTCATAGGGCCCTCCATCCTTTTTGTCTTGAACTCCCAACCTCAGGTGATCCGCCCACCTTGGCCTCCAAAGTGCTTGGATTACAGGCTTGAGCCACCACGCCCAGCCTCCCCTCCATCCTTTTTGTAAGAAGGTCTTTTCCTTCCTGAAACCTTGGGAATTGAGTGGCAGCCGTAGGTGGGAAGGAGGTGCCCTTGTCTTTGCTTGTTCTCTGTGCTCAGAGAAACTTTGAAAAGGTCAGCTTGGCATCTAGGCTAGATTTAGATATTTACTAGTTTAGGATTCTGCCTAAATCATCTGGTTTAGGATGGTTTAAGTTGATGGGGATGCGGAGAACTGAGTGTTAAATTTTCCTTTTCAGTTAAAAACTCCAGCTTTCCTGGTGACACCTTGAAATGTGTTCACAATCTATAAAATCTTAGACAATGATGACTTAGATGTTAGTATTTACCTGAGAATTTGCCGCTGTAAAAATCTACATTGTAGGCTATTAGTCTTCTACCTGCTTGGTCCAAAGACAGAAGAAAAAGAAACTGCAAATGAAGAGATATGTAAAACTGTTAAGATGCTATTGTTTTGTCAGGGTGTAAATATTGGGTATCCTGTTTGGCAGGTTAGATTAGTAAAGTGGTTTTACAAAAGATTTTATATCCACTTGCTTCAAAGAAACCAAACGTCAACTTTTTTACATATAAATAGAGGATAGAAACCTATTTATTTCAGATTACATAATCTGTTTATTATTGCAATCAGGCATTTGTTTGGGTGTCCCAGGATGTTCAGGGCATTCTGGGACATCCATTATTGGAGCTGAATGTCAGGGTCTATGCTAGGAAAACAAATGTAGAAAAGGATAAGAAGCAATAATTAAGTTTTTTCAGTAAGCTGCTTGGCTTGAATAGCACAGATTTTATTAGCCAAAAAAGAGTCAGGGTGGCACCACAATTATTAAAGGAGGCAACACCTTAAAATTAGTCTTTTTAAATATGTGTCATCTTGAATTTTAAATCTTTGATTGAACTGGGCTATAAGCATAGGCTTCTCTGGAGGTAAGTAGATTGAAAAGCATTACTCAACAGAAAAGTTTAAAAGTAAATATCATCATAAGCATTCATTGAAAAAAAGAAAGCCTGTTTTTGATCCAGAAGTTATGACTTTTTATTTTATGCAATGTTGGTGATAAATAACTCTTCATTCAATTGTGACCGTGTTTTTTTCTTCCTTTCAGATGGGGCATTCTCTTCTCCCACCCTCGGGACTTTACCCCAGTGTGCACCACAGAGCTTGGCAGAGCTGCAAAGTTGGCACCAGAATTTGCCAAGAGGAATGTTAAGTTGATTGCCCTTTCAATAGACAGTGTCGAGGACCATCTTGCCTGGAGCAAGGTATAGTATCAATTGGGGTGTGCGTCAAGCCTGAGATTATAGATCAAGTTATAAATTGTAGAGTACTTGGTTTTTGAGGTTAAGATACAAGTAAGTTTCAGGTTTAAAGTTCACTGATGATTTGAAAATTTCAGTTGAACTGCATAGTATCACAATGCTAAATCCATTGGTCAGTCAGTTCTCAGCCCTCATCTTGGCCTACCAGCAGCATTCAACCCAGGTGAGCATGTGCCCCCTGAAACTTCTTCCTTTTTTGGCTTCCAGACACCACATCCTAGCTGTTCCTATTCACTAATTCTTCATGTCCCAACTCCTAATGTATGCTGAAGTTATCGTGAAACTTTTTCTTAGACCTCTTCTCTTTTCTGTCTATACTCTTTATCTTGGTGAGCTTATCCACTCACATCTTTAAATACCATCTATATGCTGTGATTCTCAAATTTTCATCTCTAGGCCAGACTCTTCCAGGTTTGTATAGCCACTGCCTACTCAGCATCTCTCCAGGGATGTCCAGTCATTTCAAACCTAGCATGTCTAACTAGGCCTCATTCTTAAATCCAGAGTTTTACTCATCTCAGGTAATGGCAACTACATTTTTATAGTTGTTCACGCCCTAAATCCAGGAGCCATTCTTAATTCTTCATGTTTTTTCACATTATACATCTGATTTATCCTCAAATTTGTCAGCTCTACCTTCAAAATATGTCCTGTATCATATATGGAAGACTCACTCCCCAGGGATCTGTGCAACTTACCCTCACCTCTTTTGGGTCTTAACTCACAGGACATTTCATCAATGCCTTTCTTGTCCTCATTATATAAAATTATAACTCCTTTTCACATTCACTGTCCGCTTCTCAGCACGTGTCACCATCTCAAATACTCTGCACATTATTTAGTTTGTTTCTCCCTAGTAGAGTGTAGACTCAGCAGGAACAGAGACTTCTGTTTTGTGCACTGCTGGAACAATGCTCACTACTCAGTACACCTTAGGTGATCAGTCAATATTCGTTGAATGAATTAATTGAAGGAATTACCTGCTTTTAGCAAAAGAATTTACTTAAAATTGATGGTCTAAATTTACCTTGAAAACATGTTAAGGACTTAGCTACAATGTATTGTTAAGTAACAATGATAACTGCTTATTGAGGGATGCTTACTGTTTACTAATCACTATCTCAAGCACATGCAATTGGTACATTGACTTGTAAGTTAGGGAAAATGGCTTTAGTCCATGGTTTCAACCCAAGTACTGTACTCTGCTGTTAATCCTGGCAATAATTGGGATGAAGAGTATTCATTTATTCATTTTTTAAAATTAAAATTACTTTAAAGACAATTACTGTGATATGGTCCTCTTTGCTGTCTTGCAAGGTGATGGGTGTTAACTGGATGAAACTCAGAGGATGTGTTAGGTTTAGATTCCCCTTACCCTTTTACTATGTTTCAGGATATCAATGCTTACAATGGTGAAGAGCCCACAGAAAAATTACCTTTTCCCATCATTGATGATAAGAATCGGGACCTTGCCATTCTGTTGGGCATGCTGGATCCAGCAGAGAAGGATGAAAAGGGCATGCCTGTGACAGCTCGTGTGGTAGGTCATACAAATTCATTCTGTAGTCAGCATAACTGATCAGACTGTATGTCCTATGTAAGTGCTTATACCAGCTAGAGGAGATAGGGAAATAGCTACAATTATGAAATAACTGTGTATTGGTGACAATATCACTGATTATCGTAATGCTGATGTGAAGTGGCTGAAGTTTTCAGCTAAATTTTTCAACTTAATTCATAGCTCATGGAAATCTACAAAAAAATAAGTTGTTTATACCAAAATGTCCTCCAGAATTGAGAAACCTTTTTATAGTTCTCCTGACCGACCTGTCTTTAAAGTGATGGGCCCTATTCTTCTTCATAAGGCAGCTGTTTTTAAATTTTCTCTGCCCACTAGAGGACAAACTCAATCCCTCATCTGAATAAACATACAACTATTCAAGGAACAATATCTACTCCCATTAGTATTATTTTTATGGTAGTCATCCCCTATTGACACAGCCTTTCCTGGATTAAATTTGCATATCAGCTTTCCTTACTGGATTGCCAGAACCAAATAGAATTCCCTTCTAAATTTAGGAAAATAAGAGGGAAAAGTGAATTATCTGTATTCCAACCATCCACTTTAGCAGATTGGTGTATCCTTCCAGGTTTTTGTCTTGCTTTTATACCCCTCAACAGTACTTTTTTTTTTTTTTTTGAGACGGAGTTTTGCTGTTGTTACCCAGGCTGGAATGCAATGGTGCGATCTCAGCTCACCGCAACCTCCACCTCCTGGGTTCAGGCAATTCACCTGCCTCAGCCTCTTGAGTAGCTGGGATTACAGGTTTTTTTGTATTTTTTTTTTTTTTTTAGTAGAGACGGGGTTTCACCATGTTGACCAGGATGGTCTCAATCTCTTGACCTCGTGATCCACCCGCCTCGGCCTCCCAAAGTGCTGGGATTACAGGCTTGAGCCACCGCGCCCAGCCACCTGAACAGTATTAATGACTGCAGAGCTTTCTAAGTGGCTTTAATATCAGAAACATTCGAAGAACTCTTCCTATTTATGCCTTTCTGTGCTTTGCAGGTGTTTGTTTTTGGTCCTGATAAGAAGCTGAAGCTGTCTATCCTCTACCCAGCTACCACTGGCAGGAACTTTGATGAGATTCTCAGGGTAGTCATCTCTCTCCAGCTGACAGCAGAAAAGAGGGTTGCCACCCCAGTTGATTGGAAGGTAAAAATGTTTAAAAAAGCATTTTCTCAACTTGCCTGGAAGGCATGAAGGGCCAGTCTCTAAAGGCCAACTACAAGGTCTGTGTTACCTGGGGCTCTGTTTCTGGCACGCAGGTATACTGGGAGGATTTTTCCTCACGGCTGAGTTCAAGATTTGCTGGTAGGCCCTTTTCAAGGTCTTTGTAACACCTTTTGTATACAACACTAACTTCCTATATATTGCTTGCCAACTTTTAGACAATTTGGAAGAATTATTGGTCAGAATGATTCCTTTTCCTGGTGGAAGATTTTTTTAAAAAAGTTTTTATCTAACCCTTCCCTGATGGCAAAATATTTATCACACAATCTTGATTAGCCATTTCTGTTAAGTCATGGATGTATTAATGTCATTAAGTATTTCATTTCTTTTAAGCTTCATTCTTTTAAATCTGTGCTAGAATTCTCCAAAATTTGTTCATAAACTTTTAATCTTTAGGACATGGATAACACCATATCACAAGAGTATCTTAACATTGCTACATTTTTTAAATAATGCTAACCTGAATACCAGGTTTTGTTATTTTTTGCTGACAGACAAATCACTTAAATTCTGTATCCACTAGTTAATGTATTATTACTTATATACTTACTGAGCCCAGATAGCAGTGAACAATAGAAAGTCCTTCCCCTCATAAAACTTCCATTCCAGTGAGTGGAAACAAACAGTAAACAAGTTTATTAAGTGCTACAGGAAGAATCAAACACAGATGGTGAGAATAACAGCACAGGATGGGATCGGAATGTGACTGTTGAGGAATGCCTGTCTATGAAGGGACCTTTGGGAAGAAAGACATGGAGAAGATGTGTATTTGTGAGGGACGAGCCCTGCAGGCAGAAGGAGCAGTTAGTGCAAGAAGCTGGGCCTACAGGTGAGCCGGGCATGTTGGAGGAATACAAAGACAGCTAGCATGCCTGGAGAAGAAGCTGCAGAAGGTGGGGTGAGGGACTGGAGACAGAGGAGGCAGGATTCCATCACACAGGGCCTATATAGGCCATGATACTCACTTAGAATTAAATTTAAAATGTGGTGGTCAGCTGTTACTGGGTTTAAAACAGTGCTGTTTCTTGTTAAGATGAGGGAACTACTTTTCTTCCAAAAACGCCAAAGATCAACTTGGAAAACAAAATCCTCAGAGAGGAGAGAACACTTGATCAGTCTCATTAGTACCTGTAGCTACTTTTCTGAAGTTAATTCTTGAAGGCCTTGAAGCTTCACTGAGATTGAATTTCACCATTCTCAATGTCTTTCAATAGGATGGGGATAGTGTGATGGTCCTTCCAACCATCCCTGAAGAAGAAGCCAAAAAACTTTTCCCGAAAGGAGTCTTCACCAAAGAGCTCCCATCTGGCAAGAAATACCTCCGCTACACACCCCAGCCTTAAGACTCTTGGAGAAGTTGGTGCTGTGAGCCAGAGGATGTCAGCTGCTAATCATGTTTTCCTGCAGCACTTCCATAAAAACATCCTGTTGTCATCACAGCCAGGGTTTTTAGGTTGCTATTCTATTGGCTTATTAAATGAAAATGGCACTAAAAGTTTCTTGGGATTCTTTACGCTCTGCCTTCACCAGCACTCAATTCTGTTCATACATCAGCACTCTCTCTTGGTTATCTTTGAAATACATTCTGTATTTAAAACTCAAATCTTGGATCTCTGCGGGGCTTGTGATCAATGAGGTCACTTTGGTTGATGGTTAAGAAAGCTTGCTTCGCTCAATCAGAGAATAACTACCAATTTTTTTTAACTGTCCCTATCACATCCTCTTGTTTGTTACCCATTTTGAAGAGTGGCAGAAGTTGAGGCTGTAAATATCCAAGTATGTAACCCAGATGCTCTTTAGTATTCTGTGTTTTTATCACAGCTGGGTGAAAAAAGCTTTTTAATTCTGTACCTTTCCAGCAGATAAGAGCAGGGGAAGAGACCTTTAAATATTTTCCTCTAAAAAAAATTGTGATCAGTTTCTATCAAAATGGGGAGACTGCAGAAAAGCCTTCCCTTGGCTTCCAAGGAGGTGTAGCAGGTGTGAGCAATACTAGTGCCGTGTGCCTTTCACACAGGGTTTGCATTTATCAGTCTGCTTTCTGATGATGTGTATGTGAAAGAGGACACCATGTGAAGAGAAGAGAGAATGATTGAAAATGTTTTCTTATAGAACTCTTGCAGTGGGTTGCTATTTTCTGGATTTTACTTTTTAGGGGACAACAAATAAAATCCTTTGTTAAAACTGGGTTGGAGAATTCTGTTGTCACATTTTATACTCTACTAAGTGCTAAGTTTAGAAAAGGGCATCCCGTTTGTGATCTCTTGGTCTGCTTGGGCTGCTATAGCAAAAATACTGTAGACTGGGTGGCTTAAACAAACATACCTCACAGTTCTGGAGACTAGAAGTCCAAGATCAAGGCACTGTTGAATCCTGTCTGTCAAGGACCTGTTTCCTGCCTTGCAGTTAGCTGCCTTCTTGTATCCTCACATGACCAAGCAAGAGAGGGATCATCTCTCATGTCTTTTTTTTTTTTTTTTTTTTTTTTGAGACAGAGTTTCGCTCCTGTTACCCAGGCTGGAGTGCAATGGCGCGATCTCGGCTCACCGCAACCTCCGCCTCCTGGGTTCAGGCAATTCTCCTGCCTCAGCCTCCTGAGTAGCTGGGATTACAGGCACGCACCACCATGCCCAGCTATTTTTTTTTTGTATTTTTAGTACAGACAGGGTTTCACCATGTTGACCAAGATGGTCTCGATCTCTTGACCTTGTGATCCACCCGCCTCGGCCTCCCAAAGTGCTGGGATTACAGGCTTGAGCCACCGCGCCCGCTCTCATGTCTCTTATAAGTCATTAATCCCATTCACAAGGGCTCCACCTTCATGACCTATTACCTCCCAAAGGCCGTACATCCAAATGCCATCACACTGGGGATTGATTAGGCTTTAACATAAGGTTGGGGAGACACATTCAGTCCATAGTACTGGGTATAGTCCTTTGCATGAAATCCCTGTTTTTATTGAGTAGAACAATGCAAAACAAGCCCTAATGCCATATGTCAAGTAATTAAGCATTTAGTTTCCTTGATTTCACCACATGTAAAATCTGAGTAACACTAAGGTCAAGAATGTAGGTAAGAAATACCAATTATTCTGGAATACTGGTTTGAAAGAGACAAGAGAGCTAGCTAGCTTCCTGCTCTCATTCTTTCCCAATTGCACATATTTTGCCCTGAGCTAATACTGCTGAACATGGTGGACAAACATCTGTAGTTCCAGCTACTTGGGAGGCTGAGAGCAGGAGGATTCCTGGAGCACAGGAGTTCGAGTCTAACCTGGGCAACATAGATGCAGTCTCTTAAATAAGAACAAATGCTGTCTGTCCTCTTACAGCAGTTATGACTGTCCCCAGCTCCTGTTGTTTCCCTAGCTATCAGGATCCTCACTGCTCTCTTCACTTTGATATTTGCCTTCTTTTATTCTTATCTTTCTCATGGAGAGTCTGGCTTCACCTTTTCATGGTGATAGGTCAGAGTCTCCAACATTAGCTACTCAGATGTGAATCTTGTTTACAGATGGATGGAACATTTGCTCTTTAATTTACAAATTCTAAATTGGATTCGTCAACTTTTTCTCCAACCTCAAACCTATCATCCCTCTTTTATTCAGCCTTGCTATGTGTTTGGCTGTATATACTATTCTACCTGTATAGATAATGTCAGTATAAAAATGCTGAAAGAGAGCTCAAAGAAAATGGGTCATACACCCTCAAACTGAATTCTGGTTCTTTCACTAAACAGCCATGAAGCCATGAGACCTTGTGCAAGTATTAATTTCAAAACATAAAATGAATATGCATTTCCAGGGTAGAAGTGATCCTAAGTACATTTTTAAATACAGTCATATGATGCTTAACGACAAGGATATGTTCTAAGAAAAGCACCATTAGCCAATTTCTTTGTTGTGTGAACATCATGGAGTATATTATACAAACCTAGGAGGTATATATTTTTATTTTCTATATATTTTATCATATTTAAAACCAAATGTCCCAGCATCATCGCTGAATATCAGTCATTTCCTGTACTTGATCTGCAAGGCTAACATCAAGTCCAATAGATTAGGTTTCTATAAATGCTCCATTAAAGACTTACGGGACCGCTATCATATTTGATCCATCATTTGTCTGAAACACTGTTAGGTGACACATGACTATAACACTATTAGGCAAGGAGAATGGTTCCCTTATTGAGAATTGCCCTCAATTTTCATAAAGAATAAATTTCATTATATATCCAATGATTTATTTATAGAAAGTGAATTAATATATGGCTACTGCAGCTATGAAAGAAATACAACTTAAGAGCAAGTCTATGCGACCTCAGAGTTAAGAGATGCTTTGGCCAGTCTTCTAAGGTGACCAAAGTGATAGATTTGTAACTCTGTGGTCTTCTTGTCTAAAGTCTGATCTCACCCCCCTAACCTCCACCCAAAGGATAGGGATCTGCAGTGAGAAGCTCAGCAAAGGGCTGAGAAGCCAGAATGGCTGTGCCTAAGTGGCCAAGTCAGGATGCTGATTATCAGGTGCAGTGAACTGGCATAGAGATTTACTCCCTCAAACACCCATTTGACCTTACCTCTTTGAAACAAATGCAAGTTGAGGAAATGCTGACAACTTTTATTCTAGCTGAAAGGGCATAGCATTAACTGGTTAAAAGGCCATTGCTACCCTTTAGTCATTCAGAAATGGCCATGTAATTCACTTCTTGCTGATGAGACAGGAAGAGAGGATTGTTGGAGGTTTCTAGAATTGTTTCTCACTCTGGAGAGCAATTGTAAGCATTTGTTTGCTCCCATTGGATATGAACAAGAAAACATGAAGCATTAATTGCTGCTGGTAGCTGTCTTACAACCTAGGAGTAGTGAATCAGCCATAGAATGAGGCTGGAAAGGTGAACAGCAGAGTGGAGAGACAGAAAAACTTATATTGATTTTCACTGAGTCTACCAATCACAAACGTCCTCCCTCTCAACATGCATGGCATAAAATTTAAAATTTCTTTAGAATTTAAGTCTGATTTGGGTTTTCTGGTACCTACAGCCCATAGTATCCTAACAGACACATGAGATGAAGTATTGTTCTCTAGGAGTCTCAAATATACAGTGATGTACCACCTCCTAAACAAACAGACATGTTTTCTTGTATTGCTGTATCACCTATGCTTGTGAAATTCGGGCTTCAATCTGCACGAAACCACCTGAAGAGCACATTAAAATGCAGAGCCCAGAGGCCTACCCCCAGGGATTGATTCGATAGGTAGCTATAAATCCATTTTCTTTAACTTCAAAACAATATTTTAGACACAGGGACTCACTATGTTGCCCGGGCTAGTCTTCAACTCCTGAGCTTAAGGGATTCTTCTGCCTCAGCCTCCTGAGTAGCTGGGATTACAGGCACGTACCACCACACCCAGCTCATGAATTCACTTTTAACAACCCAGGCGACAGAGTACAACAAACACTGCTGTTTTTCAACCGATACCCGTTTCCCTCTTAAGCCTTACTAAGAACACCAGGATTGCATTATGGGTAGCAAGGTGAGGTGCTGGTTCATCTCAAGGTGAATTTTGAAATAGATGTGATGTGACAGTTCTGGCATAGGGTCAGGTCCCTTCCTAACTGAAAAGGCAAAGCCTCATTAGGAGAAAGCCCTCAGCCCTACTCCTGAAAAACAAATGGGATGCCTGGTGTTAACAGGTAAACGTTTTGCCACCATGAGGATAAATGTTACAAGCCAAGGATAAAGGAGAAGTAGGCCACCGGGACGCTGGGTCCATAATAACATCCTCAAGCAGCTGCACCAGTCCTGTCTGCCTATTTCCAGACACCCTGTTAAACTGGAAAGAGGAACCCCTATGTGGTTATGCCACTGGGGTCAGACTTCCGTAACGTGCAGAAACACTTCATATTTGTTGACACACAGGTGCTCTGAAGACCATGCTGAGAAATACTGCCTTATTAAGCTAGGTATCCAGAAGGTTCTTAATAGTTTGAACTTCTTCTCTTGTATTCTCTTCTATTCTTACCTCTGTCAAAGGCGCGTGAACCAGAGCAACTCCATCTTAAATAGGAACTGGGTAAAATGAAGCTGAAACCTACTGGTCTGCATTCCCAGATGGTTCAGGCATCCTGAGTCACAGAATGAGATAGGAAGTCAGCACAAAATACAGGTCATAAAGAACTTGCTGATAAAACAGGCTGCAGTAAGGGAACCCAGCCAAAACCCACCAAAATCAAAATGGTGATGAAAATGACCCCTGGTCGTCCTGACTGATACACTCCCACCAGCGCCATGGCAATATCAGGAAGTCACACTATTTGGTCTAAAAAGGAGATCCACCCCTTGTTTAGCATATTATCAAGAAATAACCATAAAAATGGGCAAACTGCTGCCCTCGGGGCTGCTCTTGTCTATGAAGTAGCCATTCTTTTATTCCTTTAATTTCTTAATAAACTTGCTTTCACTTTGCACTGCAGACTTGCCCTAAATTCTTTCTTCCACGAGCTACAAGAACCCTCTCTTGGGGTCTGGATCTGACCCCTTTCCTGTAACACCTCTATTATGGTTTTCTTCTAAAGTATTATGTATTTCTTTCAGTCTTGTTGAGATAAAATGGAATAATGGGTTCTAACAATAAACATACCGTAAAACTCAACTTTATTTTATTTTTAAAAATAAAATGAAAGGTGACATCAAACAGCACTATGCAATATGAGAATATTGTTTTCTCATAAATTTTACTGAAAGCAAAAATTACTTACTTACTGAAAGTTACTAAGATTGTGGAATATAATTCCGTTTTTCAATATTTACCAAATTGGGAAGGGGAGAATAGCTATACTCTGGAAAATATTAATGAGGCACTAATTATACCAATTTCACAAATGAAAATTACAGGTTCTATGCTTTAAACAGTAATATATCAGTTGTACAACACTTTTTATAATGCACTATGTTAAAATTTGCTCTTAGCTGGAAACAGGGTTTCATTTGGTAGGACATATGTTTCAGTGTATCATATTATCTTGAAGAATTTTTTAATATCTCAAATATAATGCAGCTACTTAAGAGTTTTTACAGCAGTTCATCCATAGCTTATAAAATAAATGCAGCAACCTGTTTCAGTAGCTTCTAAGTAAACTCGTTGCAGACAATACTTTAGCATTTGAGCGAGGAAAGTAGCTTGGTCTTTAACCTGACTCCACACATAGTATTTGTATCATTAATACCCTCTTCTAAAGTGGTATCCAGTTTTCAACTATAAAAGAAAGTCAAAAGTTAAATATTAGACTATAAGCATTTTAGGAAAAACTTCTTACCTGTTAAATTGAGCCACAAAACTCATTTAAGCATTTCTATTTTATTATCTGAAACATTTCTCCTAAAAGATCTTCATGTGACGGGTTTCAAGTGATGCATATAATTAATCACATGTGCATCTCTACACTGTCATCTTGTGAAGAGATACTACATTAATTCAATGACAGTAGTTTAACAAAGGTGTCTTTAAGAAGAAGAGAAATGTTTTGCAAGTTGAATTCTAATTAACTTTATGACTGATTGCAGGGCTACTGGAAACTTTTTTTGTAAATTGGAATGAGCCTCTTTTTAAGTAATGGGACCTGGACAAGATAGTAACAAATGAGGAGCTGAATTATTTGACTCTTAATTTCCATTTGTGAAATAGGGCCCCTTTAAGAAAGAGGAAAGGAAAGCCCTAGAAGAGCTGCCTGGAAAGAACCAAGTTACCTTGTTTAAAGGAACTATTGACCATAAATTTCATGAAGGCAACTTTCCTTCCCCCAACAAATATACTGCAAACCACCTTGATTATCATAAATAACAGTGGCAGTATCAACAATGCCATTAGAAGGGTCTCAGGGTGGCTGTCTGGTTGGGGATGAGGTGGGCCAAGGGACTTCTCTCAAAGCTGTTTACTTGGGATGACTTAGCACCTGGCTGGGAGAAGGGAGAGTGCTAAAGGCCCCTGAAGCCTGTGCTCAGCACCATAACTGCTACCTGGCCCACTTCTGCATTTGCCTAGCATCCTATTACCCTGTCAGAACCATCTGCTCCTCCAGTCCACCCAGCAGTCTGCTCCGGCCCAAACAGGAGTCCTAATACAGACATCTGGAGCCACAAGCCTTGCAGGCTACCCCCACCCCCAACACCAACACCAAACTTGTCTCTATTCTGTCCTGGTCCAATATGGCAGACCCACGTTCCTTTTCAGCTCTAAGCACGACTTCCAGCCTTCTCAAACTTCTCTAAATTTGTCCTGGTCACTAAGGAAAGTGTGGGGGCAAGAATCTATGTGCCTCTCCATAGCAAAATGTTTTGAAGTCTCTTGTTTTATCTTAAAAATGCATGCAAATTTGTCATCCTACTCAATAGTATGTTTTTTAATATAAAATGATTTAAATAACCTACCAGTTAAATGAGTTAACCTTTTTCTTTAAAAGATGCTCGAGTAAAATTGGTACTCTAGGAAGATGCCTATGATCAGCCTGTGACTCCCCATACTGCAAGCATAGCAATCCATACATCCAGGAATCCATATTCCAAAGGCAGAAACATGGATATTTAGACTCTAGTGTCTAAACGTGTGCATGATCTATGTCCCTCTTTACCCCAAATTCCATAGATACCTACTCTTTGGCCTAAATATCAGTGACGGGGGTGGAAATGGGGTGGGGCAAAATTACATCTTTCGAAAATATTCTGTAACTTTAATTTTTAAGTAATTCAGATTGGCTTTATTCTAATGTGTCCAAATTAATTACTTGTAGCTTGGAGTGTCTTTTCTCACCACCTATATTTTGCTATTTTACCTTACTTTATTTTAGCTGTGTAGTTCAATATTTGCAATAAAAAAAATCTAATCAAAGCATCAAGTTTATTATCTCATCTTTTGTCTTCCAGTTATATACTCTCCTGGTTGTTTGAAGACTTGGGTCGACTGAGACTAAGCAAATCCAAGCATTAAACAGAAAAAGTAAACTAGGAATTAAGACAAAAGGGGCAACAAGGAAATATTCGGAAAAATCTATTTGCTTTCTCCCTATAAGTTTCCCTTTTCCATTCCCCCTCGCAAATGTCCCTTTATTTTCTTCCCTCAGAGGTTTGTAGTAGGCTCCCTAAAGTCCAATACAAGAGCTGCCAAACTCATATGAGAATAGGCCGATCATGCAAACAGTTGAAGTGGGCTGGGTAAAGGCGAGAGGGAGCAGTGCAGACCGTGGCAAGCTGCAGAGTGCTCTCTCTGTAGAGGCAACTGATACTCAGCCCTAGCTCACCGTTGCCATTAACAGGAATGAGGGCTTGAGTGCTGGCAGACCTCATTTTTTCATGAAAACTTCAAAATCTGCATTTTTAAAGTGCAAAACATTTGTTTCTACTTGGCAACTAATTTCGAAATTTTTTTTTAAAAAAAGAGGGGGCCAAATTCAATGTGCTGGCTTGCTCCAGTCCATGGGCCTTCCATTTGTGACTTTTGTCTCAAACCCATGGGAATACAAAGTGATGTGTTTCCCTCTGTCTGAAAATGATTACAGAGGACCTCATGAAGAAAAGAAGCCTGTGGGCACAAAAACAACAGGAACCTGTGCCCTGCTCCCTGACAGTGCTTAAGATCTCTGGCTCAATAGCCCTTCTTAGGGTGCCCCAAGGGGGCTGACACTGGGCCCTGAGTTCCCAGCCTTGCCATAGACTCCTGTGCCCCAAGGGTGATTTGGAAGCAGTAGAGTGGCAGACCTTAAGAGACTGCATGGGCTGGGGAAATGGTTATCTCAGTGCTAGCCAACTTGAACAGGTGACCCAGGAGCAGAGGGAGCTCTCTAAATCACAGAGCTGCATATGACCCTAGAAGAGGGGATGGAGGGTGAGCCACGGGAACCTCTGAGGTTCAAATTGCTGCCAAGGGAAAAGCATAATTATTTATAGAATATCTGTCTCTCCTCCCCGTGAAGGCAAATACCTCATCTGGCTCACTCACCAACTAGCACTTGGTACAGTACCCAGCATACACTGGGGCTGCATTTTATAAAAAGTGTGCAATTGAGAAATAGTGACATATAAGAGAAAATATCACTCTTTGCACTGTTATTTGAAATCATGTAAATCCTCTCCCCAAAGTAACAATCCATTAAGAATTGCATAATATTTAAACTGGTGGATCCCATGAATTGTAAATACTGGGATGGTACAAATTAGAGTTACAAACCTGGAGTGTGTATTCAAGCTGGGGCAGCTGGGAGAATATTGACATTGGGCTTGGGAGGGCAGGGATGCTGAGCATAAGATAGATGAAAGATCTTCAGTGTGTTTTTTCTAGACCAATCTATTCCTGTCAAGGCTTCTCTGTATAATGCTTAGCACCATGATGCATGAAGGTGGGTGCTAATCAACAGAACTACAACTACTCAGTGACTATCAAAGCGTACTCAAGGCAAGTCATTTGACTTGTAGTTGTGGTCCCGGTTTGGAATACTCACTGAGCATGGTTCCTATTCCCTTCAGTTGCTGGAAGCAAACCAGTTCTTTGTACCTGGGCCCCTGTGAAAGAGTCTGTTCCCTCCCCATTCCTGCACTGCCAGCACCACGTGGCTCCAGCCTACCAGGGCAGCAATAGAGTACACCAAAGAAGCTGCTCTCCCCTGACTAGTGTATGGACGGAGGGACATGGCAGAGGAAGGAACCACCTGGATTTTATAGTCTGGAAGTCTCTCATGAGTGACTTCCCAGAGCAATGTGGCAGCCAGGGTGGGCCCGAGGATGGGGAATAATGATAAACCCACATCGTGCCCTCTCAGATCAGTTTCTTAGAGTTAAGGGAATTTCACATGTATTGAAGTTCCTTCTCAATAGTTTTCCTACCAGTAAAGGTGTATCCCTTACCCATCACATTGGTTTTACTATTGCTGCGGTCAGGCTTCGATGCTTGGACTATCAGCAGCTTGCTTAAATCAGAAGTTCCCTGAACCTAGAAGAGAAAAGTCAAAATTAGTCAAAAGGGCACTCTTTGATCTCTAACCTGGCTGCTTCCTAACCTTTCCAAAGAATATGAAAAATAAGCCAAAGCCTAGAGCTGGGTCTTCAGTCTTGGCTCTATCTTCTAAATTTCAAATCCTCTTTGATGTTGAGAAGCAACCAGAAAATTGTCTTTGCCTATCTGGACACCAGAAAGGAAATGTCTACACCTTACTTGTAACTAGATTGGAAATTCTCAGTTTAGAAAGCAGGGAATCCCCAGCATCCAGGGAGCTACTTTTACTCCTGCACTGATGCTCAAGGGCTCAAGGCCCAGCATTCCCAGGATGGCCAGACTATCTTCTGTTCTTAGACCATTCATCCCATGTGCCATAAAATCTGCCTCCCAGAATGCCAGCAGCACACTAGTAATCATAAGAACTGTCATTTTTAGCTTACCACATATTATCTCATTTAATCCTCACAATAACCCGATAAGATGGCTGCTGACCTTATCCCCAACTTACTAAGAAGGAAATTGAGGTTTAGAAACATTTAGCAGCTTATCTAAGCTCAAGTATAAGTAGGCACAGGGGTCAAGCTTTAAGTCCAAGTGTGCCTGACTCCAAACCCTGGTCTCTTAACAAACTAAGCTGTAGGCATTATTCCTGTTGCCCCCTGGCCTCTTACCCCCACCCTTTGTTTCAAATCTAAAAAGATTTTAATTTTCTATTAAAAACATGTAAATTACCTTCATCCTCTGAATTGTTAAAAGATACAAAATAAGAATGTTTTGAAAGGGGAAAAGTCACTTTTTAGGTTTACCAACTTTTCTAGGACAAATTTTCCTAATGACTTTTCCCAGTCTGAACTGGCAGAAAAGGTCCCTCCCAAAGGGGAGAAACTTACCCCCAGATTTTAAGAGATGTCAGCTCTTGCCATGGCCTCTTGGTCCTTCCCATTCCTTTGTCCAGTGGCAGGCAGCTTGGGCCATTAGACACTTTGCTTCTACCCTTCCCATGCCCTGTTATGTCCTAGGTGGTCACACTTCCTTTGTCTTTACAGAGGCATGGAATGCTGAGGCCCAGGGCCCAGGACCTACTATCAAGTTGTGTCCACAGCCCCTAACATGGCCACAAAGTGCCATGGCTCCTACTTTACTCCTTTCTTGTGAACCAGTGCAGATACTTTCAGAGCTATGCTAGAACACGGCATCGTTGCCTTGATGTAAACTAGGAAAAACTCACTGCATCTCATCCTCTGGCACGGTCCCACGCCAGGGCAAAAGGCATGACAAGCAGACAGCAGGCAGATTCCAGCTCCCTGTCCCTTGGGCACACCCATGTGTAGGACACCTGTACTACAGTACACAGAAGCCCTCACTACCTTTTTCCTGTTTGTAAAAGGCAGGTAAGAACTGCAGGGTCGGCCAGGTGCGGTGGCTCAAGCCTGTAATCCCAGCACTTTGGGAGGCCGAGGCGGGTGGATCACGAGGTCAAGAGATCGAGACCATCCTGGTCAACATGGTGAAACCCCGTCTCTACTAAAAATACTAAAAATTAGCTGGGCATGGTGGCGTGTGCCTGTAATCCCAGCTACTCAGGAGGCTGAGGCAGGAGAATTGCCTGAACCCAGGAGGCAGAGGTTGCGGTGAGCCGAGATCGCGCCATTGCACTCCAGCCTGGGTAACAAGAGCGAAACTCCGTCTCAAAAAAAAAAAAAAAAAAAAAAAGAACTGCAGGGTCATTCCAGGTTACATATCTTTTTAAGGTGGTCAGTTGAGTTTTAAAGTCACTTTAGGGGCACCATGAAAATCAAGTGACTCTTTAGAAACGATACTCCTTACCTGCTCACAGGTTTTAGGTATAATGCAAGGTGCAAAATATGGTTCCTCCGTCTTAGTATCAATTACACTGCCATACACAATGATAACAAATTTCATGGTCATATTATCAATAGTCATTTCATTATAGCTTGATAAAGTTTCCACATATGCATGATTGTACATCACACACTTCTGAAACCTTAAGTCCTACAATAAAATTGCATTTTAAAAAATAAATCATACAAATTGACAGATGGTATCAAGAAGAAAACAGATTCACTGATCTATCTGAATTCTTTGTGGGTGTCAGAAGGCACACGGCCGCTGGCACCAACAGACAAAATTTATTTAGTATTCAAAACGGCTTCTGACAAGTTTCTGAATTCCAAGTGTTTATGCTGTTAATGGTCCCTGGATACTGTTGCCCAGCCCTAATTTGTGAGCTCTCCACCACAGCAGGGTGGTTGGCTATGACTCAGGAGATTTCTTTTTTTTTTTTTTTTTTTTTTGAGACGGAGTTTTCACTCTTGTTACTCTTGTGCACATGCACACACACACACACACACACACACACACACACACACTACCTCCCACCCAATTCTTATGCTGAAGTCCTAACTCAGTATCCTGGAATGTGGCCTTACGGAAATCGGGTCATTGCAGATGCAATTAGTTAAGATGGGATCATACTGGAATAGGGTGGGCCTCTAATTTGAAAAAGTAGTGTCCTTATAAAAAGGGGAGATTTGGACACAGACTTGAATCTACTTTTTTTTTTTTTTAGAAATGATTCCAAGTACCTTGGGAAAATTAACTGTGACAAAATGATTGACAACCTACAGGAACTCAGGATAAGAGAGCAGTTAAAATTCTAGCAATCTCATTTTAGAAAATCAGACACGGGGCCAGGCACAGTGGCTCATCCCTATAATCCCGGCACTTTGGGAGGCTGAGGTGGGCAGATCACCTGAGGTCAGGAGTTCGAGATCAGCCTGGCCAACATGGTGAAACCCTGTCTCTACTAATAATACAAAAATTAGCCAAGGATGGTGGCAAGCGCCTGTTATCTCAGCTATTTGTGAGGCTGAGGCAGAAGAATTGCTCAAATCTAGAAGGCAGAAGTTGCAATGAGCTGAGATTATGCCATTGCAGTCCAGCCTGGGCAATAGAGTGAGATTCTGTCTCAAAAACAAAAAAATCAAACACATATTTTCTTTTTATTTTTGTCTCAAAAATATGAAATGCATTCTGTAAAAATTACAGTGCACAAAAATTTATTAATATTAGTATCATGTAACTTACCTCATCAATAAGAGTTGATTCAAAATGCTGATAGGCAGTATTGAGAGCAAGCTTTAGCCATATTTTGTATTCCAGAGATGGCCAGAAGACATCAAAGCCTTCATATAAATCCTCTAGGGAGATAAAGCAGGCCTGAAACAAAAAGGCACCAAGCCATAGCAGCTTAATTTGGAACTAAATTATAAGACCATCAAAAAACAAGATACTTGTGGATTTCATCTTCATCCTACCTCTCAGAAAAACTATCAAGTCTAGCATAATTTTGCTACCCTTGTCATTTAGAAGCATTTGTACTGTGAAAATGGTTGTTTGCTAAGTATAAGATGATAACATGTATGGTCTGATTAAAGCTATAGACTTTAATAAGAGACCAGAAAAATTCATATCAATCAATAGATACAATGAAGGATATGGCTCATGAGCCCAAAGCACAGGATTCCGGAACTAAGTCATGTGAACTTAATCTATTTTTATTGTCGTGGTAGATAAAGTGAGCTCTTCCAAGGTTTTTGTTTCCAGAGACAAACAGCTTAGCTGAATAAAAAGGATACACTTTCAGATTCAAGTTACACGAACTTCAGTGAGCTCAGTTCAGCCTTGTGACTAAACTCATGCCTCTCTCCTCTTCCAAAATGAAATGGTATGAAATCGCTAAAACATTTCCTTCCTCTCCACACACCCCTAAGACTCAATCCTGCTCTGCTGCATCAGATAGTCTCCAAAGATTGAGAATTCTTTGGCTCATTTATTTATTTTTTATTTTAAAAATTATCTTATTTTACTTCAAGTTCCGGGATACAAATACAGAATGTGCAGGTTTGTAACATGGGTCTATGTGTACCATAGTAGTTTGCTGCACCTATCAACACATTATCTAGGTTTTAAGCCCCACATACATTAGCTATTTGTCCTAATGTTCTCCCTCCCCTAGCACCCCACCCCTAAGACCCAAATGGCTCTGTTGTGTGTTGTTCGCCTCCCTGTGTCCATGTCTTCCCATTGTTCAATTCCCACTTATGAGTGAGAACGTGCAGTGTTTGGTTTTCTGTTCCTGTGTTAGTTTGCTGAGGATGATGGCTTGCAGTTTCATCTATGTCCCTGCAAAGGACATGTTCTCATTCCATTTTATGGCTGCACAGTATTCCATGGAGTATATGTACCACATTTTCTTTATCTAATCTATCATTGATGGGCATTTGGGTTGGTTCCATGTCTTTGCTACTGTAAATAGTGCTGCAATAAACATATGTGTACGTGTGTCTTTATAGGAGAATGACTTATATTCTTTTGGGTATCTACCCAGTAATGGGATTGCTTGGTCAAATGGTATTTCTGGTTCTAGATCCTTGAGGAATCGTCACACTGTCTTCCACAATGGTTGAACAAATTTACATTCCCACTAACAGTGTAAAAGCTTTCCTAGTTCCCCACAGCCTCGCCAGCAACTATTATTTCCTGACTTTTTAATAATCACAATTCTGACTGACATGAGATGGTATCTCACTGCAGTTTTGATTTGCATTTTTCTAATGATCAGTGATGTTAAGCTTTTTTTCATGTTTGTTGGCCACATAAATGCCTTCTTGTGAAAGTTGTCTGTTTATATCCTTTGCCCACTTTTTGATGGGATTGTTTTTGTAAATTTGTTTAAATTCCTTGTAGATTCTTGATATTACACCTTTGACAGATGGGTAGATTGCAAAGCTTTTCTCCCATTCTGTAGGTTGCCTGTCCACTCTGATGATAGTTTCTTTGGCTGTGCAGAAGCTCTTTAGTTTAATTAGATCCCATTTGTCAATTTAGGTTTTTGTTACAATTGTTTTTGGCATTTTTGTGATGATGTCTTTGCCCATGCCTATGTATTGAATGATATTGCCTAGGTTTTCTTCTAGGGTTTTTACGGTTTGGGTTTTTTTGTTTTTTGTTTTTTGTTTTTTTTTTTTGAGATGGAGTTTCGCTCTTGTTACCCAGGCTGGAGTGCAATGGCGCGATCTCGGCTCACCGCAACCTCCGCCTCCTGGGTTCAGGCAATTCTCCTGCCTCAGCCTCCTGAGTAGCTGGGATTTCAGGCACGCGCCACCATGCCCAGCTAATTTTTAGTATTTTTAGTAGAGACGGGGTTTCACTATGTTGACCGGGATGGTCTCGATCTCTTGACCTCGTGATCCACCCACCTCGGCCTCCCAAAGTGCTGGGATTACAGGCTTGAGCCACCGCGCCCGGCGATGTTTTTCAAATCCTTATAACATCAAAAGGTAGGTATTCTCTCTACTTCATAAACAAGGACATTGAGACTTAAGGAGGTTAAATAACTACTCCCTCAGGCAGGGTGCAGTGGAGTTTGGCAGAGCCTGGCATGTGCAACACTAAATCTGCCTTCTCATCTTCCAGTAGCTGGTTGGGTGACTAAGATGTCAAAACCCAAAGAAAGAAAAGATGCTGGGTTATTTACTTGAGGAATAACTAATAACTCATGACAGAACCATTTCTTACCTGTAAAATAGTTTCACAGATGACGGTATACTCAATTTCACGCTTAAGCAGACAGCTTAGCTCTCCAATTACATCCCCACTGGTACAGAACTCTGTAAACATGGCTCTGGACTCTCTATCAGGCCTTTGGCCACTCCCTATTCCAAAGGTAGGAGATACATCACGCAACTGCAAAGGGAAAATGTGTGCAAAGCGAAAGAACAAATTAAAAACCCTTTGATCAAACCATAGGAGCTTCCACTATTTCTCACAATTTTTCCAGTGGAAAGTAAAGATCTCCTGTCAGGCGTGAAGGAATTAGGCTTCATACAAAAAATCATTATCTCTTTCACATTTCAACTCCCCAGGGCAAGGATTTTTTTCTAATCATTGGCTTTACAGACGACCCCTGTTTACAACTTGCTACTTATGCCTGTCTTATATAAAAATCCCACCAAAAATGGTAATTATAATATGCAACTAATGCAGTCACTCACTGAGTCCATTAGATATTCTTACCACAATGGGCTAATGCATCAGGTGGAAATAACTTTTGATTGCTTGGACATATAAATCAGATATCATGAATTAATATGCCTCCAAACCAAGCCATGAGGTTAACAAAAGCCTTGTCTGTTTTTTGAATGCTTACAAATAATTAGCATGCAACATCAACAGGTAAAGGTTTTAGGATAAATATAGGATGGTTGAGTTACTTCAAGAAAATAACTGGTAGGCATAACTGGAGAAAGAAGAGAGGTATCAGATTTTAGGTGGAAGCTGCAAGAATTGAGATGAGAAGGATTGTGGAATTTTTCAGAAAGTTTAGCTATAAACATCAAAGAAGAAGGGTATTGTTCAAGACACAGGAAACGGAGCAAAAGCAATTAGCATTCAGACTTTTAAAGGCATTTATGCTTCCAGAGGAGTTTGAATTTTTTTTTAATGGCTGTAATTTTGAATGCAATTCAAAGGATTTTTGAGCAATGAAGAATGCCTCTGCTTATTGCAAACCAAGCAAAGATGATGACGTTTGAGGTAGGCAGCATTCTAAAGGAGGCACCTCTGCAAGATTCCTGTCTGTTGTTCAAATACTAATCTAGGGATTGCAATGAAGGGACTTTGTAGTTGAATTAAGGTTGCTTATCAGCCTACCTTAAAAAGATGATTTATGGAATTAAAGCTACTAATCAGCTGACCTTAGAAAAATATACAAAGCCCCTTCACAGCCATACCAGATTAGTATTTGATTGAACAAAACACGGGAATACTGGGGGGACTGTAATCACGTGAGCCCTTGCAAGCAGAAGGGAGTCCATCAGAGAGAGATGCGTGAAAGATTCCACATGTCTTTGCTTGCTCTGAGATGTGAGAGCCTGCATTCAAGGACGAAAGGGAAGTTCTGGGAGCTCAAAGTGGGCTCCAGCTGACAGCCTTTGAAGAAGCAGGGACTTCTGTTCTATAGCTAAAGAGTAACTAGATCTGCCAACAACCTCAGCGAGCTTGGAAACAGATTCTGCCCCTAGAGCTTGCAGAAGGAAATGCAGTCCTACTGACATGTTGATTTCAGCTTCATGAAATCCAAGCAGAGAAATCAGCAGAACCCATTGGATTTCTGACCTACAGGACCATAAGACGATATATTTAAGCCACTAAATTGTGGTAATTTGTTATGGTATCTAAAGAGTATTCATATAAACTCTTCAGACCAAGCATCATTGGACTATAGTTTAAGAAGGCTTAGCTAGTCTAGTCATTGCAGGAAAACTCCCAAAGAAACATGTTACAGCAAGTTGCAGCTTTTAAGTACTGAACTTGCCATATTTCATAAACACTGGCAGCAGTGTGTTTTTCCCAGAATTCTTATGGAAGTATAGTATAATGGCTAAGCACACGGATACTGGAGACAGACTACATGGGTTCTAAGTAATCTTTGACCTCTGAGTATGTGTAGTTGGAGCCAAGTGAATTTTTTTTTTTTTTTTCTGTGCATCAGTTTTCTGTAAAATATAGGGTTGATGGCTGGGTTCGATGGCTCACACCTGTAATCCCAGCACTTTGGGAAGCCAAGGCAGGCAGATCACTTGGGGTCAGGAGTTCAACATCAGCCTAGTCAACATGGTGAAACACCGTCTCTACCAAAAACACAAAAATTAACTGGGCCTGCTGGTACATGCCTGTAATCCCAGCTACTCGGGAGCTGAGACAGGAGAATTACTTGAACCCAAGATGCAGAGGTTGCAGTGAACCGAGGTGACAGAGCGAGACTGTTGTCCCGGCTGGAGAGCAGTGGCACAATCTGGAATTCTCGTGCCTCAGCCTCCCAAGTAGCTAGGATTATAGACGTGTGCCACCATGCCCAGCAAATTTTTGTATTTTTAGTAGAGACAGGGTTTTCCCATGTTGGCCAGACTGGTCTCAAACTCCAGATCTCATGTGATCTGTCCACCTAGCCCTCTCTAAGTGCTGGAATTACAGCTGTGAGCCACCGTGCCCAGCCCATATTGCCTTTCTTGACTACCTTTTAAAAAATCACGATTAATCTCTTGATATCTCCATCATCTCTAACATACTGTAAACTTAATTGTTTTGTTCATTGTCCCATCTCCTTTTATCCCTCTACGAGTAATTAAGCTCCAAGAAGGCAGGAATTTGTCCGTTTTGTCAATCCCATGCCTAGAATTAACAGTGCCTGACACATGGTGGTAATGAAGCAAATATTTTATGGAATAAATGAGTGAATGGATACATGAAAAGTGCTTAGAATAGTGCCAAATAGTAAATAAGTGTTATATTGTGTTGTTATTCTATTTATTATAGTAGTTCGTTTCCATGATATTTTAAGGTTTGATATACCCATTTCAGAACCAGAAAGCCAAATATATTCTTTTTCCCATATTAAGGATTTGTCATTTTATGACCATCATCTAGGATCTAGGAATTATTTGGCTCATAAACTGGGGCTCACCCATGAATTCAGCTACTAAACTGTATTATGCAAATACAAAGGATTCTTGTCCCCATCACTGTAGTGACCTCTCTCTCTCTCTCTCTCTCTCTCTTTCTTGGCAACAAAAGCCTCCCACTGGACAGATTAAAAGTTGTATTTCTGATCCTCATCCAATTTCCTTGGCATGGCATGAGTAATTCAAGCCATATCAAGTATTGATTTCCTTGTCTGAACATTCTGAAAATCCTGCATCCTCCCAGGACTGTTGCAAGAAATAAGTAAAGACTATGATAGCATTTTGTATGACAGCATTTCAGATGTTGACTATCTCTCAGCTGTCAGAGTAGAAATGGTTTCATTACATTAAAAATTTAAACTTTTTCAGTACCTAAATTTCTTCTTATTCTACAATTACATGTTTCAAAATACACTTTAAGTAAAAAAAAAAAAAAAAAAAAATCAATAGACCCTTACAATTGCCATTCCTGAAATAATTAAGTAAATTCCTTGTGGCATTTCACCTTTTTTACAAATGATATCGCCATAGTCAAAATAGGCAAGTTTGGCTCTTTCCTGAATGAGAAAAAAAAGGAAAAGGAAAAGAAAAAAAGACAGTCAACACAAAAACTTCCTAGTCTACTTTTCTAAATATTATATATATATATATGATTTTAAAGCTAACAATAGTTTCCAAGTAGCATAAAAACACAAACTATATTCTTGGTTTATTACTGAACTGTAATGTGCTATTACCTCATCACCTTTTAGAAAGAAAGGAACAGGCAGACAAACTTTGACTTTGTGATTAGTACCTAGCATGGTAACTTGTATAACTATGGAATGAATATGCAAATTAATGAATGAAAACTTTTTTTCAGCCCCTGTTTGGAGCTTGGGTTATAATGGTAAGCTAAGCAATTTCCCTGACTTCAGAAAAAAACTTTCAGTTATGTTGGGTAGATATTTACACAATCAAGTGGGATAATTACGACAAAGAAGACAACAGGGACAGGGCACTATGCAAAAAAATGCAGAAAAGCCACAGGATCCTATCTCGGTTGTTCTGTGAGGCCTTTACAGCAGACAGGACAGCTAAGCTGAGACTTGAAAGAGGATAGCCCGGATAACATGAGTTGAAGACCTCCAGGGCAGAAGATTCATATATGCACGATCCAGAAGCAAATGAATGTCTGCAGTTAGGGTGATAGCAAAGATGGCATATGTCTCAGGCAGGGAGGGATGGCGACAAGGGGTTGAGCCATCCACTAGGCATCAGCAGGTGCAGCGCCTGCATCTACAATACTTTTAGACATTTACAACAATGTTTTAATGTTTTTTAGAATCAGAAGGAGGAAAACTAGTTGTATAAGAGAAAAATGTTTTAATATGTAATACTAATATATTCACTGTTATACTAACACAATCATAAAGTCTAATTTTTAATGCTTTTTGTGGAGGAAGAGGTCCACTAAGGCAGAAGTGCCCAGGGCTCCTGAGAGTCATTATGTTCTTCGGGCTCTCTGCAGCTGACTTCACGTGGTCCCTCCAGCACTGCTCCTGCCAGGGGCCTCTGTGCTGCTCCTGGAACACATCAGACACATCCTGCCTCGGGGCCTCCTTGCACCCACTACTCCCTTTGCCTGGAGTGCTCTTCGCTAAGACATCTACCTGGCTTGCTCCCTCACTTCTTTCACATCTCTCTCCAAATGTCACCTTATTAGAGCAGCCTTCCATGGCCTCTCCATATTACCTTTTCTCACCTTATGTTCCTCTAGCACTTACAACCATCTGATAGGCCTGATAGGCTATGTATTTATGTGTTTGGTGTGTTTATTGTCCATCTCCGTCCAAATAATATAAGCTTTATGAAAGTAGGGACTTCGGCCAGGCACGGTGGCTCACACCTGTAATACCAGCACTTTGGGAGGCCAAAGCGGCAGATCACTTGAGGTCAGGAGTTCGAGACCAGCCTGGCCAACATGGTAAAACCTTGTCTCTACTAAAAATATAAAAATTAGTTGAGCGTGGTGGTGCCTGCCTGTAATCCCAGATACTTTGGAGGCTAAGGCAGGAGGATGACTTGAAACCGGGAGGTGGAAATTTCAGTGAGCTGAGATGGCACCACTGCACTCTAGCCTGGGCGGCAGAGTGATACTCCATCTAAAAATAAAAATAAAAATAAAAAAAAGAAAGTAGTTGACTTCATCTGTTTGTTTACTGCCATATCCCAAAACCTAGAACGGTCTCCAGCTGGTAGAGGATATTCAATAGGTATTTGTTGAAAGAGTCCAAAGGTCTGTGACAACCCTCAGCTGACAGAGCAGGAACTTGAATACTCCTCACTTCTCACTGTTCCCTATTATACTATGCCCAATCGACTTTACTTTTATACTATCTGCCTGGTCTGTGCAGTAACTTAAATTTGAGATCTTTGCTCCAAAAAATGTCTCTCCCAGTGTGTACATCAAGAAGTCTACAACACAAAATAGAATAGGATTGGCAATAGACACCTAGAGCTACTCCTAATCAGATAAGCCATTGCGCAAAACTAACTTTGCCCTTTAGGCTCAAAAAGAGATCGATTCTTCCTCTAGGCTTTCCTGGGCCTCCATTTTGTCTTTCCCTGAATTGGCCAGTATGGAATATGCTTTTCCGTAAATCTTTCATTAGGGAGTGGGAAAGATGGATAATTCTCAAACCTGAACCAAAACAGAAAACAGAATCTTTACCTTGAAGAACTGAATGAGAACATCTTTACCTTCCAGCCAAATGATATTATGAAGGTATTTCTCAGGAGTTGGGGGTGGGATTGCCATTGGAAAGTTATTTAGTGCTTTTATTTTTTTAAGAAGTACCTAAAAATAATCACAATAATGGGGATCAGATGCTATAACAGAAAATAGACATGAGGCAAAAACTAAGGAAATCTAAATAAGCTACTGTTAGGCAAGTTGAACTTTGATGTTTGACTCACAGCTTCTCTCATCCTATCTAAATTCCTCTAATCATTTTTGTCCCTTGTCTTCCTTTATTACTATTTTCACTGATTTATTAACTCAGATTGAACCTATCATCTTCATAATTCAGTTGACACAGTGGATGGAGAAGCGGAAAAGTCTAGTAAGTCTATAGAGGGAGCCAAAGGAAAATGCCATAGATGGAAACCCTGATAGGAAAATCTAGAAAGCTTTCTAGATCCGTGTTCAAATCCTTTCCTTAAGCCTTGTCACATAGCCTAGCTGTTCTGGGTTCTATAAAGCACTCTGTGTCCTTTTAATACATCCCCCAATCATTTTTTTTCTAAACTTAGTTCAAGTTGGTTTCTGTTACTTGCAATCAAGTAGTTTTGACAAATGTAGCGCACCGGGTAGCATTGGCATTGGTTGTCCTTTGCATTATCAAAGGCTACAGGTGATTATAGAGTTAACACCTGCAGTTAAACACATTTTTTCAATCTTCATCCTCATTACACACTGCTAAAGTAACCATGAAGGCTAGGGTGTTATGCAGATAGAATCAAGTAAAATTACCTTATTCATCTCAATGCCCTCATGTTTATCAATAATGCCTCTTGACCAAAGGAAGGTGAGATTTTTTAGAGCTTCAGCAATCACGTTTCGGATTGCCTGCTTAGTCTTCAAAGCAATGACAACATCACGACACTCATGCTCTATGAGTCCTACAGCAAAGAAAATAAAATTCAGTAAGTGGCCTGTGTGATAACCACAATAACTAATATTAGTATAATACTGTATAATTTCCAAAGCATCTACACAAAATTCTTTCATTCTAGTTTCACGCAGAACTTGTGAGGTCAGTAACAAGACCTCATAAAATAGTTATTTTCAACTCTATTTCATGGATGAGAACATTGGAAACTTGTTTCTCCCCCACGCTCCCTCCCCACTCCCTGCCCCACAGCTAAGAGAAAATCACTCTCTCAGTCTCAACCCCACAGCGTCTCCTCCACATCTCTATTATGGAACTCATTACATTATCATGTTACTATTTTTACTTCTCTGTCTCATCCTCCATATTGTATAATTTTTGTTGGTTAGATGAATAAATGACTGAATGAAAGAATGAAAGTACTCCTGGACTTTGGCTGGTGGGTATTTCTGAGATCAAGGCGCATATTCTTTCCTCTTTAGTAAACATGAGAAGACATGAACTGGACTGTGAGTCAAGGTTAAAACTGCATCTGTTTCATCTTCATATTCAACATGGAGCACAATGCTTGCCATATCGAAGGTACTCACTCTTTTTTTTTTTTTTTTTTTTTTTTGAGATGGAGTTTCGCTCTTGTTACCCAGGCTGGAGTGCAATGGCGCGATCTCGGTTCACCACAACCTCCGCCTCCTGAGTTCAAGCAATTCTCCTGCCTCAGCCTCCTGAGCAGCTGGGATTACAGGCAAGCGCCACCATGCCCAGCTACTTTTTTTTCATTTTTTTAACTAAAATGAATTGACCACTAAAGTGAAAGGTAGCAATGATCAAAAGCATAGGTTTTAGTGTCAAACACACCTGGGCTAGAGACCTGGCTCACTATTTACTCAGGCAAGTTAACCTCCCTAATAGTAGTATTTGCCTCACAGAGTAATTGTAAGGATTAAATGAGTTAATATACATAAAGCAGTTAGCAGTTCCTGCCATGATAAGCATTCAGTAATCAGTTCCTGTAACCACATGGAAAAAAGCACTGCCTTTTAGAGTAGTGAAGTGAGAAAACTCTGTAATATTCCATACTGATCTAAAACATCATATAAAGCAGCTCTCCTAATCCCTTAATTTTTAAAAGCACAGAAATAAAAACCTGTCGGCCGGGTGCGGTGGCTCAAGCCTGTAATCCCAGCACTTTGGGAGGCCGAGGTGGGTGGATCACGAGGTTGAGAGATCGAGACCATCCTGGTCAACATGGTGAAACCCCGTCTCTACTAAAAATACTAAAAATTAGCTGGGCATGGTGGCTCGTGCCTGTAATCCCAGCTACTCAGGAGGCTGAGGCAGGAGAATTGCCTGAACCCAGGAGGTGGAGGTTGCAGTGAGCCAAGATTGCGCCATTGCACTCCAGCCTGGGTAACAAGAGCGAAACTCCGTCTCAAAAAAAAAAAAAAAAAAAAAAAAAAAAAAAAAAAAAAAACCTGTCAACGCATAAATGGCAACAATGGGTCATGGGTTTTCTGAGACAATGCCAAAATATTCTAACCTATTGTCTCTAAACTTACACTTTCATTCATCAGACTATATTCTTTCCATTTTGATTTGGAAAGTGTAATCCCCATATGGTGTCTTACAGTGTAGTCACGAATACGAAATGGTTTTACTTTATTTACTTTACTTCTTTTCTAATAACTTCCATTTATTAAGGGCCTTACATATACCAGACCCTCTACCAGCAGCTTTTGCACACACTGAAAGCCTGCTCCACAGCCCCACATGAGGAAGGCTGACCCAGAAAACCTAGTATAAAATCCCTGGGCTCCTGCTCCATGCTTCAAGTAAAGTGGAGTGACTATAGATACTCGAGAAGTGACATTCCTTGCAGCCCTACATTCCAGAGTATCTTTGCAAAAGACAAAACAAAACAAAACCATCTTTTCACAGGCAACCTTCATGTGTCTTTTTTTTCTAATCTTGAGGACTCTGATCTTGCCACCTTAATACACTTTCCACACTCCTCTCATTCTTTACTCTACACTCCGGTAACAACTAATAGGACTCCGCTAACTCTGTGCAATTATCTATTGATATGCTCATACACTTCTGTTTAAGGGTTAGGGTTTCCCATCTCTGCTTTCCCACACCTGGCCCATTAGCTGTGTTTAATAAATGCATAAATGAATGGGTAAGTGCATAAATGAATGGGTAAGTAAATGAAAGCATAAATTTTTCTTTTTATTAAATTATGGAATAATAAGGTATGACTTTAAGAATTCAGATACTTGAACTACCTACCTAATTCTTTGACAGCATCCTGTTTGTTGGTTTCCAAAATTTCATATAGTTTCTGTAAGATATTAAGAAAAACATGCATATCTTATTATACCAAGTATACTTCCGAGAAGTATACTTATTCCACCAAGTATACTTCTGGCTTTCCTTTTATTTTTATTTTTTGAGATGGAGTCTCGCTTTGTCACCTAGGTTGGAGTTCAGCGGAGCAATCTCAGCTCACTGCAACCTCCACCTCCCAGGTTCAAGTGATTCTCGTGCCTCAGCCTCCCAAGCAGCTGGGATTACAAGCGTGAGCTACAATGCCCAGCTAATTTTTGTATTTTAAGTAGAGATGGGGTTTCTTCATGTTGGCTAGGCTGGTCTCACACTCCTGACCTCCAGTAATCCACCACCTCAGCCTCCCAAAGTGCTAAGATTACAGGCATGAGCCACCACACCCAGATGGCTTTCCTTTTAAATTCTGACAAAAGGAAGTATGGTAGAAGAAATTTCACTTAGTTAAATCTAGAAAAGCTATTGACTCAGTTCTTCCCTCTGGGTCAATTCTGCTTCTTTGCTCATGCTCAGACATCAGTCTCAATCAATGAGTGTAGTACAGTCAGTAGCAGTCAGTAGCTTGCATAACTACTGTGCCTAATAGTTCTCAGGAAAGATTAGTATGCACTCCACTGTGCCCTGAGGAGAATTCTCACTGACAGACCCTGATCTGGGAGTGAGCCAACTGAGCAGCTAGTTGGGAAGCCAGCCTATCAGGAGCACAAAAAGAAATGGAAAAATGAGAAAATGTGATATAGATTAGTTCATATTTCTTAAAAATAACTCCTTGGATAACTGAATAAATGCCTGCACTCCAGGGCTAACCAATCTCTGTTTAATCAATCATACAACAGATATTTGCTGGATACCCACTATGTCTCAGGCACTTCTCATGAAGTTTACCCTCTAGCTTTGAGTCACTGGGGAGTTTGCACTTGGCTATACCAGCAGTCCTGGAATCAAACAACTGACAGTTCTTTAGAGTTGTCAGGTACAGATGTCTGAAACTCTGCCAAATAATGCACGGCATAGTGCTATTTATAGGGAACAACTGGCTTGTTATCTAAAGTTTAAACAAAGTTAAGTTTTTGTGGGTTTTTTGGTTATTTTTGTGTTTGCTTTGGTTTAGAAAAAAATCACATGTAATGAATCCCTCATTTTGAATATAAGAATAAGTTATGTAATTTTTATTAATTTATTTCTTCTTACTCGGTAACACTACACCAATATTGGGAAGGTGCCAAATTAGTAGCCTGTCCATGGCACCAACACACCCTAGTCCAGCCCTGCTTGCATAGGTACAAAAACAGCAGCTAGGCCCCTTTCCCATCAAACTAGACTTACAGCAACCCTGTAAGACTGCTCTAGAAAGCCTTTGCACAAGAGTAAATGGGAACTGACTTCTGCCTACAAAGAGAATGTAATTATGAAGGCATGAACATACATTTATTTTTCTTAGGTGAACTGCCACAGGCCAATTTCCAGAACAAAGTCAGTTCCAGAATAAACACATCTCAAAAGACCATTTAAATCTTTACTGGTGTCTCTTTAAAAATGCCACAGGGGATTCACTTCACCTGTGACACATTAAGGAAACTATTGTCAACTCTGTATCTTCTCCCAAATTCCTAAAAACACATCCTTAACTTCCCCCAACTGCCTGTTTTTCTTCTCTCTTCCTCTGCTTCTGAAATCTTTTCTCCTATGAATAGCTCTATGTTCTTTCTAATGCAGATCAATCTAGCCTTTGAGTAGTTCCTCAATTTTCTTCTCCATTCTTCAAAGTAAATCAACAGGACAGAATTCTGTTACACACTAATTTTCAATCCAATAAAGGTAGGTATCTTCACAGTCTCTTTTCCTCTTCTGATTTCAATAAGAGCCTCTCTTGACTAAGAGTCTGAGGTAACATAACAACCACCACAAAAAATAGGCACTCTAACCAGAAGAGATGACCTCTCGGCCACTCATGGTTTTATGTATCCACACAATCATTGTATCTAGGGCTTTAGTAATCAGTATTTAAATCCATCCCTGGTTAGAAATCAAGAAGGTCACTTGGGCTAAGAAAACACCTTTCAGCTGTTGATATTGTTCCCTGTAGACCCTCAATAACACACGTGAAAATATAACCAAAATCACCCAACACGGGGGGTAAAAACAGAATGAAATATAGAAACCAAACAAACAAATATGAGAATGAACCCCAAGGAAGCAGAATTAACACAGGAAGAAAAAAAAAAAACTTTTAAGATAAAAAGAAGACTCAAGATAATATTAATTTTTTTAAAAAGTAAACAGTTGTTATGAAAAGGAAGCAACCACAGTTTTTTGAGATCAAAAAGTAATTGTCAAAAAATTTAAAAAGTTTAATATATGGGCTGAACAGCACAACGAACACAACCAGAGATTTAAAAATTTGTAACTTGGAAAATCAATTCAAAGAGTCTCACTGCAAAGAGTGAGAGTTGACAGTTACGAGTGAAAAATAAGGAAGTTTTTTTTATCTGAAGAATGCGAGTCACCTCTACATTATCAGGCCCAAAGAAGCATGAGAATCACACAGGAGTCACGTTCCACTTTTCCCACTCTTTTGCGAGCGGCTGGTAGTAGACAGACTGGTTTGAGGGAGCTTTGTTAGAAGGGGCTTCACTCTAACCGCTAGGCTTTTATCTGGTGCTGACTGGATAGTGGCTGGAAATAAGGAGGGTCTTAAATGATAAACAATAAATACTTCTACTCACCTGCCCCACAGTACAAGGATTTCAAGTTTTCACTGTCAAATCTTGGTTCGCTTTCCCTCTCTTCCTCTCCACTCAAGATTGACCCTTTCTTTGAAGCTTCATTCAAGTCTCAAGTCCTGCTTAACACCTTTTCAAGTGCCCCGTCTTTCAGAGAATGCTACAGAGACATACTGGATCTCTTCTCTATCCTCTGCACTCAGAAAATAGATCATATGGGCCGGGAGTGGTGGCTCAATCCCAGCACTTTGGGAGGCCGAAGCAGGTGAATCATGAGCTCAGGAGATCAAGACCATCCTGATCAACACGATGAAACCCCGTCTCTACTAAAACACCAAAAATTAGCCAGGTGTGGTGGTGCGTGCCTGTAGTCCCAGCTACTTGGGAGGCTGAGGCAGGAGAATCGCTTGAACCCAGGAGTGGAGATTGCAGTAGCTGAGATTGTGCCACTGCACTGCAGCCTGGTGAAAGAGTGAGACTCTGTCTCAAAAAAGAAGAAGAAGATACATCATATATTTTCTGCTCTGAAGATAATGAGTTTGATGATAACAGCTGAAATGTAATGATCAGAGACTGTTCTCTGCAGGACCTCATATGCTATAATAAGCAATTAAATCCCTTTCAACTTTTGGAATTTGTCTGTTTGATCAAACCTATATAGAAGTAGTCTTAAAAGAAGTTAATACGCTCCAGAAGTTTTTCTCCGTAAATGACCAGTGCTTATTTCTTACCTTATATATTGATTCACGGCCAGATATTTGTTTTATTAGAAGTTTGGCATCTTCTTGACTTTTGACATAGCCTTTTGTAATACTGTACATCAAGCTGAGACGTTTTTTGATCTGCACATTTACAATACTTAACAGTATTGGTATTGTTATCTGGAATAATGAGGAGAAGAAAAAACTGTAAATTTGATGAGGATAAGCACCCTTGGAGGCAGAAGTTCTTAAAGTGTCATCTCCAGACCAGCAACAGCAGAGCCCAGCAACCTGCTAAAAATGCACATTCTCAGGTCACACTGGAGACCTGCAGAATCAGACACTCTGGAGTGGGGCCCAGCAGTCGGTGTCTTAGCAAGTCTTCCAGGTGATTCTGTGCATACAAAAGTCTAAAACCCATCCTCTCAAGAAGGTGAAGCTTAGTGAAAAAAGCCTCCAGCACTGCCTTTTCCCTCATTCTCTCTACCCCTAGATTTCAGGAGACCCCTATTTGGTCTCCTAAGCTGGGTAATAGATACTCACTGAACAAATCATCACTCTGTGCCTCGGTTTCTTCACTTGGAAAATAAGGAACTTAGGATATCTAAGATGCTGCTTAGCTCCATATTTCTCCAACCATAAGCTAAGGCAGGCTAGTGTCACGGCTTAAGAGAATGGAATTTTAAATATACTCCTCCCTAAATTCAAATGCCAGCTCTCCTATTCACCAGCTCTATGACCTTGAGCAGGTTACTTAGTGACTTTGAGGACTCAGTTTCCTCATGTGTAAAATGAGGAAATAATATCTAAGTACCAGAATTTCAATAGAGCTGCTCCTCAAAACTCACGTAGTCAATTACACAGATGGGGGCTTCCCAAAGGGTTAAAGTCATGTCAGAGCACAGGGGCAGATGGTGAGCGGCTGGGTAACAAGGGAGAAAAAAAACTAACTGGAAGATGGCATCATAGTGAAGAAATTACAAGGGCAGAGAAGGGAATTTTTTTTTAAGCTACTATTTTGCCTGTGAAACTTTGGGCACAGAGATGAATGTTTAAGGAGATTTTTTTTTTAATTATACTTTGTTCTGGGGTACATGTGCAGATTGTGCAGGTTTGTTACATAGGTATACACATGCCATGGTGGTTGGCTGCATCCATCCCCCATCATCTACATTAGGTATTTCTCCCAATGCTATCCCCCGCCGGCCCCCAACCCCTGCTATCCCTCCCCTAGCACCCCATCCACAGTCCCCGGTGTGATGTTCCCCTCCCTGTGACCATGTGTTCTCATTGTTCAACTCCCACTTATGAGTGAGAACATGCTGTGCTTGGTTTTCTGTTCTTGGGTCAGTTTGCTGAAAATGATGGTTTCCAGCTTCATCCATGTCCCCGCAAAGGATATGAACTCATCCTTTTTTATGGCTGCGTAGTACTCCATGGTGTATATGTGCCACATTTTCTTTATCCAGTCTATCATTGATGGGGCATTTGGGTTGGTTCCAAGTCTTTGCTATTGTGAACAGCGACACAATATACATATGCGTGCATGTGTCTTTATCATAGATCGATTTATAATCCTTTGGGTAAATACCCAGTAATGGGATTGCTGAGTCAAATGGTATTTCTAGTTCTAGATTATTGAGTAATCACCACACTGTCTTCCACAATGGTTGAACTAATTTACACTCCTACCAACAGTGTAAAAGCGTTCCTATTTCTCCACATCCTACAGAGGATTTTTTTCAAAGTTATACTCCACAGTGCACTGACACTCCACGAGCTTTCTTTAAGGGCACCTAAAGCTCGCCAATATTCTTTCAAGTTTTCCAATGCAAGTTTGTCTCTTTTGAAAACCACATTATGCTGAGACTGGCTATCAGCCACCTAACTTTACATAGTGGTGACATCTACCTCACAGGGCTGTTCTAATAATTAAACTAGACAATTTATGTAAAGTGCTTTACACAATTCCTGGAAAATAGGGAGTGTTCAATTAAAAACCATGGTAATATACTTCACTGAGATTTGTCGGAGCATGCTAGACAGAAGGGACAACTGGTTCGGAACATTGCTGCCCACACTCTAAATAGATTTGGTTTCTGTGAAGTCCCTAATTAGGCAAAAGGAGTCAGCCTGGTGGGAGCAGGGGAAAGCAAAAAGCAGCAGCAGGTAAGCTGCAAGTCTGCCTTTCTTCATGGTCCAGGACGCATTGCCCTCCTGCACAAATAGCTCAAGATCTTCTTGTGCCCAACTACCACCAGACACCTGCAAGTTAGCTCACTGTGACTGTGGCATTCACAGCACAAAGCCCTTTCAACAGGCAGTAGATGCACTATCCTATAAAAGCTCCAGCAAGCCTTGGTTTCTTTGCAGTCAGCTTCTTTCTTGCAGGCTGCCCATTGTTTCCCTGGCAATGTGTTTTCCTATTTTCTCTAATAAATCTGCCTTTCTTTATCTACAACTATCTTGGTAAATTATTTTACTACCGGGCCACCAGCCCAGATAGCTGTTGCTCCCCGTGACCATTTCCACAATAATACATTTTAAAATCTTTGTTTCATTTTAAATACTTTTCACAAAGTATTATTTCAAAAATAATTATTTTACATTTACCTGCATATACAACCTCTACATAAATACTGATTACCTAAAGAAACTTCTATCTTCCATCCTAAATCTTAGCCTCACACAACACATCCTGATTTCTAGGATAGTTTCCTTGATGGTGGAGTTATGCCTTAAATGAGCCCTTTGCTCCAAACTCAGCTCATAAGGCAAAAAGCACATCAAATCAAAATTACCCTTTAAACCAGGTACAGTAACTCTAAACTGTAATTATTCTGAACACTAAAGTTTGGTTACACCAATGTTGAATAAATGAAGGAACAAAAAAGAAAGTCTGGGCCGGGCGCGGTGGCTCAAGCCTGTAATCCCAGCACTTTGGGAGGCCGAGGCGGGTGGATCACAAGGTCAAGAGATCGAGACCATCCTGGTCAACATGGTGAAACCCCGTCTCTACTAAAAATACAAAAAATTAGCTGGGCGTGGTGGCGCGTGCCTGTAATCCCAGCTACTCAGGAGGCTGAGGCAGGAGAATTGCCTGAACCCAGGAGGCGGAGGTTGCGGTGAGCCGAGATCGCGCCATTGCACTCCAGCCTGGGCAACAAGAGCGAAACTCCGTCTCAAAAAAAAAAAGAAGAAAGTCTGTAAGCACATAGTCAAACAATTCTGCCTTAAAGGTAACTATTAAATGTGGAGAATGGGGACTAAGTGGAGGAGTATAATACCTACAATTTACCATCAGGGCTTACAGCAATTTTTTCAAATGTTAAGTCTCTGTATATAACTTCAATAAATACTAATATAAGAGATTTGCTTGATGTAATAAGAATTAAACACCAACAAACATGGCATGGCAAGTGAAATCATTAAAGCCCCCAAGTTAAAACCTTATATAATGCCACTCCACTGGAAAGAGAGAAAGGAGGCATAAGAGTAGAAACTGAAAGTATAAAAATCTGCCTTCAGAATCAAAACCAGAGTCAGGGAAAGAAGGCATAGCAATTGTGAAGGCAATTGAAGGCCACAGCATAATTAAATTCCATAGGTAGTATGCTATGTGACTGTGGAGCTGTGGAGAAAATATTTTTTGTTTCTGCACAGTTTGGGAGACATGAACAAATTTTGCTGAAACTTGAAGAACTGGTCTTTGGGTTACCCTGCTTTGAGCAGCACCAAGATTTTCATTAATTCACTCAACAAATATTTATTAAGTACTTACTATATGCCAAGCACTGTTCTGGAGGCAGAGGTTACATCAGTGACCAAAACAGGAGTACAGTGGCTCATGCCTGTAATCCCAGCACTTTGGGAGGCTGAAACAGGAGGACTGCCAGAGCCCAGGAGTTTGAGACCAGCCTGGGCAATACAGTGAGATCCCATTTCTATTCAAAATGGAAAAAGAAAGACCAAAACAAAGATCTCTACCTCATGGAGAGTATACACAATTACAGCTGATAAGTACTGTGGGGAAAAATCAAAGTTAAGCAGGTAGAGGGGAATCAGAAGGATGAGGTAGAATTGAGGGTGTGAAGGATGAGTTGCCAGTTGACATAGGCTGGTCAGGGGAGGCCTCTGTGACAAGGTGAGATTTGAGCAATGGCTTGAAGGTAGTGAGGGAGGGAACCACGCAGATACCTATTAAGAGGGTGTTCCAGAAGGGACAACTTCTGTTTCATTTCTTTCAGGACAATGGGGTTTCTTTCTTTCTTTCTTTCTTTTTTTAATATATGAAACACTTCAAGAATTTGTGTGTCATCCTTGCGCAGGGGCCATGCTAATCTTCTCTGTATCATTCCAATTTTAGTATATGTGCTGCCAAAGCGAGCACAACAATGGTGCTTCTTAACTCAACACACAGTGTAGGAAAAGAATCTTAATATTTTATTGTATTATTTATTACTTTTTTTGAGACAGGGTCTGCCTCTGTCACCAGAGCCATCATCGCATTCCGTCTGCTGGAGTGCAATGGCACAATCTTGGCTCACTACAGCCTCAACCTCTTGGGCTCAAGCAATCCTCCCACCTCAGCCTCCCAAGTAGCTGGGACCACAGGTGCACACCATCACGCTCAGGTAATTTCTTAATTTTTTGTAGAGATGGGGTCTTGCTATGTCGCCCAAGTTGTCTCAAACTTCTGGACTCATGCAATCTGCCCACCTAGGCCTCCCAAAGTGCTGGGATTATAGGCATGAGCTACCACTCCTGGCAAATCTTAATATTTTAAAATGTGAAATTTTACCTTGAAGAGAGAAAGAAACCTAATTAGTCTTAAATATTCTGTTACTACTGTAAACTGAATAAGAGTCAAGCTGTTTGGTATCCATTTCACAAGGTATATAAAAAAGATATCAATTATTCCAGTGACCAGGATAGAAAATTCCAAAATATTCCAAAACTGTTGAAAATATTTCCTTTTCAGAATTATTATCTGTATAGAAAACAAATAGAAACAAATGTCATTTAATGGCACCTATACAGTAATGTTGGGGGGGAAATATATAAAATTAACGATTGAATTCTTAACTACAAATGAGTTATATTCCAAAAGTTGAGCTTTAAGTTATTGATATGGAATCCCCCCAAAATTCTTTTAAATCTTCAATATCAAAATTATAATTTGATTAAAAATATATACTCTATAATAAAGTTGGATTGCCAAAAACAAGCATTAAAAATACCAATAAACAGGTTCATTGCAATACTATTATAATAAAATGTGAAAATAGTAATGCTGATAAATCACCTTTTACACATTTATACTAATAAACTCACATTTTATGACAAGGGCCTAGCAAACCAATTCTTATTCACTTATTTATTTCTTGCATCATTTCACAAAATATTTGAGGAAAACATCCCTGTCTGGATTTTCAATTCTTCTTTACCTGATCCTTGGGAATCTGTCTCCTTTTTTTTTTTTTTTTTTAAGAATATTAGTTTTATTTATGTAATTCAGAAAAATTGATTGTAGTGTTAGAGTTTGTCAAATGTTTTCACTCTGAACAATTTACAATAGTATTTATATACAAACATAATAAAATAGAGTGTATCGCATTGCTTTTGCTTCGAAGTGTTTTCTCAATTCTGACCTGCCTCTATCACGTCAGTTTGTAATTATTAACAGGGAAATACTCTTTATGACATAGTGCTTGATTCACACAGTATAACATGGAAGAGAAGGAGAATCAATGATCATGAACAGAGTTAAAATATATTTTTCAACCAATATGACTTTATCATTAATCTTTTTTCTTTTTTTTTTTTTTTCCGAGACAGAGTCTTGCTCTGTCACCCAGGTTGGAGTGCAGTGGCGCAATCTTGGCCCACTGCAACCTCCCCCTCTTGGGTTCAAGCAATTCTCCTGCCTCAGCCTCCTGAGTAGCTGGGACTACAGGCGCCTGCCACCACACCCAGCAATTTTTTAAAATATTTTTAGTAGAGAAAGGGTTTCACCACATTGGCCAGGCTGGTTGTGAACTCCTGAACTCAGGTGGTCCACCCACCTCGGCCTCCCAAAGTTTTGGGATTACAGGTATGAGACACTGTGCCTGGCCTCATTAATCTTTTTTCTATAATAAAATATGTTTCATGTTAAAAAGAAAATACTTGTATTCACTGATGATCTAAATCTGTTGTACTAAATTTGGCGTTTATATAAACCCATAGTTGATTTAAATACAATACAGATATGAACTTATATTAAAACTCATTGATATGTTTGCTACAAATAAAAATGAACAAAATTGCCAAGAACAGAGGTAACATAAAAATCCCTTTGAAAAATAGTGGAGATGCCTTATTCTATTTAAGGTGAGTAAAACTTCCATTTTCTGAAGCCAATATAAACTAAACCAAAAGATGGTGAAAAACTGTGATAAATATAGATACCAAATCTTACGTCACACTGTAAAGCTATAATTTGTACTATTTTTTTTTTTTTTTTTTTTTTTTTTAGAGATGGAGTCTCACTCTGTCACCCAAGCTGGAGTGCAGTGGCACAATCTCGGCCCATTGCAACCTCCACCTCCCAGACTCAAGTGGAGAATCTCTCTACTTTTATGATACTTAGCTGATGTCCAATACCATGACTTTTATACTAATTTCACTATAAAACTTGGAAAATTCAAAAAGGTTAGTAAATTTCCAGGATCTCATTAATTATCATAGCAAATGGCTCTTGGATCAAGTTCCTTCAATAATATGACAAAAATAGATTTAAAATACCTGAATTGCTCTTTTTATAGATTATATTTCTATTTTAAACAGTACCTTCAATGTTGATTCTAATACATACAAAAATATAAAATAGTAGTTTATTGCTATCAGTGCTGACCCATTTAACTCTCTTGCCATTGGCCACAGTTGTATTATCAGAGGATAAATATATATCAGATGTATAATGTGTCCTGCATATTCAAATTCTTCAGAAAATACTATGTGAAATACAGAAGTCAGAAATATATTACTCCTGAAAAGAGATCAAATAAAATGTTAGATCACTTAAAAGTATAATTAGCAGCTGAAGTTCAACATTTGTTTAAACAAATCATTAAAATTAATTTGAAGACTACACACAATATAAAATAATAATAAAAATCGAAACCATATTTCCTGTACATAAAAATTATAATGGGACAAAAAATATGATTAAAAAAATCCGTATCAGGGATGGGGGAAGCATTTTTAAAAATCAAGTCTACAGTATCTTGGAAACAATGCAAAGGTTCATAAATAAAAGCAAGAAACAAATAAATTTGGAAGAAAATGAATTATACATTGGATTGTTTAAAATCAAGAGAAAAAAAGTCTTATTAAATAATTACTGTACCATATATTTCTTAAAACTTTTCAATTCGCCTAATGTAGAGCATGACAAAAAGAGATTCTTTGGATATATGTGAAGATTCTACACTTTTGATTTTTTATATCTCTTTAAACTTATTAAATAGAAAAAAGTAAAAAAAATATTAGAATTTGTTATAAAAGGTTAATGCTCATTTAAAATTTAGCAGCATTAATGCTCTTGATATGATCTTGTTTTGACATCTTCTATTGGTAGAAAAGTTATGTCTCTGCACTCTAAAGTATGTAAGCTCACAATTTATATAATGAAGTAAAAAATCCACCCCAGTTAAGTAAAATCTGTGTTTTGTGATATTTTGGAAAATTGGTTACAGGTATTATGAAGGCCATGTTGTGTTTTACCTAATTACAGATCAACAGAATCACGTGATAGCACAGGTGAAATTAAAAAGAGCTAGATCTAGTCACCAGTTAGATATTTCTCACCCTTGCTCTATGTTATACCCAGGAGAATATTAAGCAGCCGACAACACACTATAACCCGCAGACACAGCAATTAAAACTTGCAGTATTCAAATATGACCATCCTTTTTTCCTCCCTGACTACTCTCTAATAGAGACGTCAATGAAGTTGCTGAAACAGAATGGAGGAAGAGAAGCAAGCACCACGCAATCAGTGAGAATCAACCATAACATAGTTTTTTTTTTTAATAAGGAAAATTGAGATAAGCTGTTCTGACAATGTAGAAATGGTAATATTTTTAAGTATGTTTCTATTAAAGGTTCACAATACTTACTCAGGTGGAATAAAAAGTATCTTTTCTTTAGGATAGTCCAAGAAAGTTAAAACGTTTTTAAACTTTATAAGCCAACTTCTAGCACTTACATAAGATGAAACATCGTAAATACTCATGAATCTAACAGAGAAAAATATACATTTGTGTTATAATAAAAAGCAAGTGCTATACTTTGGGTTAATATGAAAGGGGGAGGTGTACTAAGTATAAATTTAATATGGACCCACCAAATATGCTCAGTCACAAGCCTCTGAATCCATCCACCTCTCCACCCCATGGTCATGGTACAGGAGTATTTTTAGTATGAGACTCCTGTTGCCTCTGTTCCTGACCAGAGATCAAACATAAGTAAAGCTCCTCTAGACCAATTCTTCAGAGTTTGGAATCAAGCTTTCCTTTGTCATGCTGCTCCGGCACAACCCTCTCCAAGGTCCTGAAGGCTCTTCCCTTCCCAAACGTTATTCCTGGGACTGATAATAGATCTTCCAAATAGATTACCTGGCCGCTGAAATGTATGTATCACCCAGCCAGGATCTCCTATCATTATTGCCCTACAGTTTTGTGTTGGATCATCTATTATCTAATGTTTTCCAGGACTGTAACAAGATATCAATGTATCTTTAAGATACTGAGCTTTTCCCACCAGACTTAATTGCACTTGTCAGCATCAGCAGTTGGGCCAATTCTTCCACAGCTTGCTCCACCCCACAGAGCAGTCTAATGGCAGCCTCCAGGCTTCTGTACCTTATCTGTCTGGTAATTTAAAATGAAGATAATATAAAGGCAAAATAATTATAATAATAATTGAGGCTATATAGGTTCCTTTTCATGGATTCCCTAGTTTTATCTAATTACATGACAGTTCAATCTTTCTCCAGAATCCCCTAATGTCACCAAGGTTATAAAACTTTAGGGGGAAAAATGTAAACAAATAAAATTAAAAGTAGATGAATAGATGTATGGAAGGACAAGACAGATGGACAGACAGAAGATGGCTAGATAGATATGTGAAATAATGGATTGATCCATCTGGACATTTAATTCTCAGTTTATTCATTCTTCATCATATAACCATTCGATTTTGGAAATATCAGTTAAAGAAGTGTTACACTTACTTTCCTTGGATGAGGCAATAGCTTTTTGCTGCACCAATTAATATCTGGGCTGCCTCTATTTCAAGAATTCCATCGTTATGCTGTTGCTCAAAGCTACTCTAAACATACAATTTTAAATGAAGATTACAAAAGATCAAAACATGAATGTATTCTTCATAACCCTTACATAGTCTCACTATTATTATTGAACTCAATATATCAAAATATGCTATTACAAAAAGTTATATAGTAGGAAATAAATTTCATTAAATGCAAATGTTTACTGAATACTCATTTTTATAAAGTACAGTCCTGAATGTTATGAGAGATAAACAGAGTCTTAGCTTTCTAGAAAATCAAAATGTATACCACTCAGCCAGGCATGGTGGCTCACTTTGGGAGGCTGAGGCAGATGTATTGCTTGAGTCCAGGAGTTCAAGCCCAGCCTGGGCAACCTGGTAAAACCCTGTCTCTACTAAAAATACAAAATTAGCCAGGCATGGTGGCGCATGCCTATAATCTTAGCTACTCGGGAGGCTGAGGCAGGAGAATCGCTTGAACCCAGCAGGCAGAGGCTGCAGTGAGCCAAGATCATGCCACTGCACTCTAGCCTGAGAGACAGAGACTCTCTCTCAAAAAAAAAAAAAAAAGAAAGAAAGAAAGACAGAAAGACAGAAAGAAAGAAAGAAAAAAGATTAATGATAAAGTCATCTTGGTTGAAAAGCATTTTTAAAATCTGTTCATGATCATTGATTCTCCTTCTAGTCAGTGTTATACTGTGTGAATCAAGCACTATGGATCACTTGAGCCCAGGAGGCAGAGGTCATGGTGAGCCAATTGCACCACTGCACTCTAGCCTGGGCAACAAGAGCAAAACTCCATCTCAAAAGAAAGAAAGAGGCTGGGCGCGATGGCTCATGCCTATAATCCCAGCACTTTGGGAGGCCGAGGCGGGTGGATCACGAGGTCAAGAGATCGAGACCATCCTGGTCAACATGGTTAAATCTCGTCTCTACTAAAAATACAAAAATTAGCTGGGCATGGTGGCGCACGCCTGTAATCCCAGCTACTCAGGAGCCTGAGGGAGGAGAATTGCTTGAACCCAGGAGGCAGAGGTTGTGGTGAACCAAGATCGCGCCATTGCACTCCAGCCTGGGTAACAAGAGCCAAACTCCGTCTCAAAAAAAAAAAAAAAAAAAATATATATATATACACACACACACACACACACACACACACACAACTCAAAGAGTTTGCTTCAGTAATATAAATAGCATCAGTAGCATCAGCTTTCTACAGCAGAATCGAGCGTGCAAAGTATTAATTCTAAGTAATCATTTCAGTTCCACAAAGAACTATCAAAGGAAAAAGGCTGTATGGTTATGTCAATCCTCCCCCTAAAATAGCAGAAAAATTACAGCTTCTACATGATACTGACATTAAATTCAGAAAAACTATTCAGGGCAGGGGAAAGGGTAAGGAAATGTTGCATTCAATAGTCCCTCTTGGAGAATCTCAGTGTACATCAGCATATTAAAACCTCTGAGAAGTTCTACAAGAAGTTCCAAAAGAAACTCATTTAACTTTATTTAAGCCAGCATTTCCCAGTGTTACCTCCTGGAACTGCTGCCTAAATTTCCTCACATACTGACCATGTACTTTGCCTATCCATTGTTTAGAAATGTTGACTCCAACCACTACTGCATTTAACATATTTTCTCAAGTCTTAAAATTTAAGGGATGATAGTCATTTCAGGAAAGGAGGGAATTTCATGCCACTTATATCTCAATATGATTCTTATTAATTCATTGGCTCCTTTTTTAGAAGATAGAAAAATGATTCACCAGTAACAGCTTTGATAAAGGCTATGCAAATTCTGAAGCTGCCTTTCCAAATGTACAGGGCAATGGCCAGGAAAGGAAGGGAAAGGAAAGGGAAATATCATCTTCAACAGAAAAAAATGAAAGAGAAAAGAAAGAATTTATATGTTAATAGAGATTTGAAGGGCGTATCAGTTCATTGCAATGTGTGGACTTTATCGGAGTTCAATTTCAAACTATAAACTGTAAAAATAAACATGTATAACATTTCTGAGACAATTGGAAATCTTACACTGACTCAATATTTGATATTATTAAGGAATTATTATTCATTTTAAGTATAATATTAGCAATTTATTATGTTTTTTTAAATACTTTAAAATTTAGAGACAGATACTAAAATATTTACAGGTGAAATGATACATCATGTATGATTTTTTTCAAACTAATACATAAGATGCGGGTTAGGATACAGCAGGTATTGGTCATGTGTGGATGTTTTTTAAGGTTGGGCGATGGCTGCGTGAGGGTTTATTACACAAGTCTATCTGCTTCTGCATATGTTAGGAATTCTTTTTTTTTTTTTTTTGAGATGGAGTTTCACTCTTGTTACCCAGGCTGGAGTGCAATGGCATGATCTCAGCTCACCGCAACCTCCACCTCCTGAGTTCAAGCAATTCTCCTACCTCAGCCTCCCGAGTAGCTAGGACTACAGGCACGCGCCACCATGCCCAGCTAATTTTTGTATTTTTAGTAGAGACGGGTTTCACCTTGTTGACCAGGATGGTCTCGATCTCTTGACCTCGTGATCCACCCGCCTTGGCCTCCCAAAGTGCTGGGATTATAGGCGTGAGCCACCGTGCCCGGCCCAAGAATTCTTAATATTGACAATAAGTTTTAAAAGTAGACTAAAAAAATTCTGGGCATAATTAGTATTTTATATACATTTTATATTGAATAAATTTGTTCTATTAGATCATAACTCCAGTTTACAATATACAATTTAATAAGCTGGTTTAAGCTTGATTTTACCAGGTAATCTCCTATGTTTATATGAGAACATTTAAATATTAGTATTATAACATTTCAAGAGAATTTTTGATTCATCAGATTTATTTTAGCTTATTACATCTCTAATAGTTAAATAAGCACTTGAGAAAATGTTGTATAAAAGGAACTCAGATATGTTAAATTTATAAAAGCAATTTTAAATATTTTAAAATGTTTAATTATCTAGTATGCAAATAACACCAAACATTATTCTAAAGGCCCTCAAAAGTGATTGCTAAAATTTGCCAGACATAGAAACAGGATAATAAGGTTTGTGACTGAAAACCTCAGGAAGGAGATTTTTTTTGTTTTTTTTAACTTTAAAAATCACACATTAATTTTAACAATCAACAGACTTTTAGAAGGTGAAGAAAAGTTTTCAAGTCATCTGAAAACCATAGGCAAAGATTAAAGACATTGCAAGAAAAGAAATTTCAAAACATTATGTGAACAGCACCAACCATTTGTATTATAGCAACATGCAATCTGGCTTCTTCTATTAAAACTTCATCTGTTGGGGATTCCTTCTTCATTGCCTTAGGTGAAACACGGGAAAACTGAACGATATCAGACGACATTTTAAAACATAAAGAGATAAAGTTAAAAATAAGTAAAAATGATTAAGAGCTGGCAAATGCTACATTTAACAAAGATTCCAATAATTCAAAAGAGAATTGCTAGAATGAAGAGCTATGTATAACTTGGGTAATGTTTTTTTCACATAACAAGTGTTGCCTTCAATTGTGCTAAAGTAAATATTCATTTGGGGAAATTTATATCTCGAATTCGTTTCTAAACCTATCTATATGCTTGACTGCTCTCTAAATCAGCCTGTGTTTTCTGCTTTTTATAACACTTCTACCAGGAGAGAATTCTCAGTATCTTAAGCCATTGAAAACATCATCTTGGCAGAGGCCATTGATTTGTACTCAACCAGCCAGATTGCAAAAACATTCATTCTGCTGGTATTTGACAAATAAAGCTGGATAACCAAGACTTTGTCTTTAGAGACAGAATTCAAAGTCATTTCTCCAAAATAGCAAAGCTAGTAACTATCTCCCCGATTTAATTAGCAGAATCAGGTCTTTAACAATAGACTAAAGCAAGCGAGGTAGACCCAGGGAAGGAAAAGAAGACTACTTCTTGCCAGGCTTCAACTCACAGAAACGTATTCCATTGTTGTTTTATCTTCTACTAAAGTCCAATTAACATTTGTTAAAATTTTTTCTGTTTTAAATAAAGTTATTGTGTTCTGTATTATTTCCTGGATGTGCTGAGTGGCATTTTGCAAAGCCATTTGTCTTGGGAGGGAAAGAACAAACAAACCTGTGAGAAAGAAGAAAGCAAGGGCTTAATAGAGTACAGAGAAGGCAATGGAAAGCAAAAACATGTTGCACGATTCTGTAGTGATATCTTGAGATTGCCTGCAAACCAAAGTGATTACAGCAAGGACAATTTTTCCTACAAAACTTTCTAGAAAATGGTCCAACTATTTGTTTCTTTTCGGCTATATAGCTCCACTTTATCTGACTCAACTGCTAAAAAATGTTTGTTGGTTTCCTTGCTTTCCCTACAGCAAAAGACACGACTGACTACTTCAACACAACCCATTTATAGTTCTCAAAGTGGAACAGATCCAGTGGAAGGGCTGCCTATTAAACTATGCAAATTCCTTGTTCCACCCCATAGCTACAGAATCAGATTGGCCTGAAAATTTGCATTTTAACAAGTTCTCCAGTTGTTTCTTATGCTGTACATAGTAACATTTAAAAGCCAGTGCAATAGAGATCCCTCAAATTTAACATCTCTGTTTTCTGGCCAGTGAATCGATATGTTCAAAATTTGTAGCATTTTGTATTTTCTTGAGGTATGAGCTATAAGACTCACCAAAGAGAAAAAATTAACAGTAAATGAGCTTAGACTACTTACACACAATTCCATCTCAATAAGGCTGTTCTCGCCTCATAATTGCATGTGAAATGTGTCTTCAAGGGTTAAATGGCTTCTAAGTATTTCAGTTTAACTTTAGCTCACTCTCTATGGGACACTGTGTACAATGGAGTGATCTGAAATTTGGGGATTCAGAAAGGTCTGTAGGGATATCCCTCTCAAGCATCAGGATCAGTTCACTATAACCCAGAGCAAAGATGCATCTGACCACCTGCTGCTTTGGATTTAAAATTCCCATGGCTACGACCACACAAGGAGAAAACGTATTCATTTGGCCAACTAGATTCCACCCATATGATGGGCAACAGCCGCTTTCCAGTTTCTCAGGGGAAGCATGAAGGCATACGGGCCACTTGGTGGCACCAGCCCATCTGAATGTACTCCCAGTGTTTAAGATGATCCTGGAAGAGTGAGGAGGGACCACTTAAAAGCATTAGGCCAGGTGGAAGAAGTTGGTTTGAAATTCTGACTAATAAAACTAAAATCCATTAAGTACCTGTTAAATGTGCATCACACAATATTTCTAGAGAGGATGAATATTGACTCTGAAAAGATAAAGTACTTGCTATATAATCTTTATTCCACAGTGAGTTAAAGAAATCTGAAGCTTGGTTAATACAATCAAAAATTTATGGGGGGGGGGAGAATAAAGAAGAAAAAAAAAAGCATTGCCATAACAGTAAAATCCCTCACTGATCTCACTTTTGAGCAGGAGGAATCAGAAGAAAGGAAGCCTGAGAGAAATCTACATATTTTGTCTTAAACAAAGAGAGTCAACTGGGTCAGAACTCTGGGAGCCAAAGGAATTTGGTTACAAGGAAAGTGTGAGCAAGACTTCGGGCATCAAATTAACTTCACTCACCGCTGCCTTATGGCTTTTACCAATCCAAGCATACCTTTTCACTGCAAACAAGAATAAACCAAGAAAAGGTGCAGTGGCTCACACCTATAATCTCAACATTTTGGGAGGCTAGGGCAGGGGGATTCCCTGAGCCCAGGAATGCAAGACCAACCTGGACACTATAGCAAGATCCTGTTTCTACCAAAAAAAAAAAAAAAAAAAGAGCTGGGTGTGGTGGTGCAAACCTATAGTCCCAGCTTTTTGGGAGGCTGAGGCAAGAGAATCACTTGAGTTCAGAAGGTCAAGGCTGCAGTGAGCCATAATCACGCCACTACATTGCAGCCTGGGTGACAGAGTGAGAACCTATATCCTTTTGTTCTTTTTTAAGTAAAGAAGAATAAACACAGCCTGGTGGGGTGGTGAGCACCTGTAGTCCCAGCTATTCAGGAGGCTATGCCCAGGAATTTGAGACTAGCCTGAGCAAGAGAGAGAGAGAGAGAGAGAGAGAGAGAGAGAGAGACAGAGAGAGAGAGAGAGAGAAGGGAAGAGAGAGAAAGAAAAAGAAAGGAAAGAAAAGAAAGAGAGAGAAAGAAAGAAAGAAAGAAAGAGAGAAGGAGGGAGGGAAGGGAAGAGAGAAAAAGAAAAAGGAAAGGAAAGAAAGGAAGGAAGGAAGAAAGAAAGGGCAAGTCCATAACTTGGGGAAAAGGAGAGCTGCCTAAAATCTGCCCCGTGTACTAGCCTCACTCAAACACTGTAGCCCTTTGCTTTGAGGTGGGCTGTCACAGAAAGTTCTGTAATAATGTTTACAGGGCATAGTTCTGCAAATGTGCAGGACTTTCTGAAAACACTCAAGCAGAGCAGCAGTGTCTTTTATGAGTAGGACAGGATGAATATATCAGGCTATTTCCATATTTAGAATAACTCTCCTTCAACATTATCCTTTTGTTTGCCCTCATTAGTTCCATAATCTACAAGAAACCTTTTGATTACCAATTTGGTTTATCAAGAAAATTGGTATCAGAGGTGAATACTCTGATAATGGTCACAATAACTTCATACATAGAAATCATCCTCATTATAAATTAGTAAATTAGCCTTCTGGTTTATTGATGAATCTGTGAGTGTGGTGCAGGCATACCTTGCTTCATAGCGCTTCACCTTATTGTGCTTTGCAGATATTGCAGTTTTTACAAATTGCAGGTCTGTGGCAACCCCACACTGGCAAGTCTATCAGCGCCTTGTTTTCTACAGCATGTCTTCACTTCATGTCTCTGTGTCTACATTTTGGTAATTCTCACAATATTTCAAACTTTTTCATTATTATTATATCCATGATAGTAATATGTGATCAGTAATCTGTGCCCCAACACAATTACATTACTAATGTGTTGTCAGGTGTGCTCTTAATGGCACCTAGAATTTACTAACATAATTGTGTTGGGGCACCACAAACCGCACCCACATATGACAACAATCAGTAAGTTTTGACTGCCCCACTGACTGGCCATTTCTGCATCTCTCTCACTCCCTCCTTGGGACTCCCTATTTCCTGGGACACGACAATATTGAAATTGGGCCAGTTAACAACCGTACAATGACTTCTAATTATTCAAGTGAAAGGAAGAGTCATACATCTCTTACTTTCAATTAGAAACTAGAAATGATTAAACTTAGTGAGAAAGGCAGGTTGAAAGCCGAGATAAGCCAAGCACTAGGCCTTTTGCACCGGTTAGCCAAGTTGTTAGTGCAAAGAAAAATCTCTTGAAGGAAATTAAAAGTGCTACTCCAGTGAACACACAAATGATAAGAAGGCAAAACAGCCTTATTGATAATATGGAGAAAGATTGAATGGTCTGAATAGAAAATCAAACCAAACACAATGTTCCCTTTAGCCAAAACCTAATCCAGAGCGGGGCCCTAACTCTCTTCAGTTCTATGAAGGCTGAGAGAGGTGAGGAAGCTGCAGAGGAAAAGTTAGAAGCTAGCAGAGATTGGTTCATGAGGTTAAAGGAAAGAAGTCATCTCATTACATCAAAGTGCAAAGTGAAGCAGCAAGTGCTGATGGAGAAGTTGCAGCGAGTTATTCAGAAGGTCTAAGATCACTGATGAAGGTGGCTACACTAAACAGCAGATTTTCAATGCAGATAAACAGCCTTATATTGGAAGAGGATGCTATAGATGACTTTCATTACTAAAAGCCAATGCCTAGCTTCAAAGTTTCAAAGGACAGACTAACTCTTGTTAGGGGCTAATACAGCTGATGACTGTAAGTTGAAGCCAATGTTTACTTATCATTCTGAAAATCCTAGAATTAAATTAAATGTATTCTGTCTGAGCTCTACAAATGGAAAAACAAATCCTGGATGACAGCACATCTCTTTACAGCATGGTTTACTAAATAGTTTAAGCTCACTATTGATATCTACTGCTCAGAAAAAAAAAAAAAGATTCCTTTCAAAATATTACTGCTCATTCACAATACACTTAGTCACACAGAGCTCTGATGGAGATGGACAAGGAGATGAATGTTGTTTCCCTGCCTGCTAACACAATGTCCATTCTGCAGCCCGAGTATCAAGGACTCATTTTGACTTTCAAGTCTTATTATTTAATAAATACATTTTGGAAAAATAATTTTTTTTTTGTGAACAAGCAAGTACTCAAGAGATTTCATCACCACCAGGCCTGCTTTATAAGAGCTTCTGAAAGACGCACTACACATAGAAAGGAACAACCAGTATCAGTCATTCCAAAAACATACCAAAAAGTAAAGAGCATCAACATAATGAAGAATCTGCATCAACTAATGGGCAAAACAGCCAGCTAGCATTAAATGGCAGTATTAAACTCACACAAATCAATATTAATCCTAAAGGTAAATGGTCTAAATGCCCCAATTAAAAGACACAGACAGGCAAATTGGATAACAAGCTAAAACCCATCGGTATGCTGCATCCAGACCCATCTCACATGCAAGGATACACAAAAGCTCAAAACGAAGGGATGGAGGAAGATTTACCAACCAAATGGAGAGCAAAAAAAAGCAGGAGTTGCAATTCTCATCTCTGATAAAATAGACTTTAAAGCAACAAAGATCAAAAGAGACAAAGAAGGACATTATATAATGGTAAAAGGATCAATGCAACAAGAAGAGCTAATGATCCTAAATATATACGCACCCAATACAGCAGCACACAGATACATAAGGCAAGTTCTTAATGATTTACAAAGAGACTTAGACTCCCACACAATAATAGTGGGAGACTTTAACACCCCACTGTCAATATTAGACAGATCAACAAGACGGAAAATTAACAAGGATATCCAGGACTTGAACTCAGACCCGGAACAAGTAAACTTAATAAACATTACAGAACTCTCCATCCCAAATCCACAAAACATACATTCTTCTCAGTACCACATCACACCTACTCTAAAAGTAACCACATAATTGGAAGTAAATCACTCCTCAGCAAATGCATAGCATTTCACAGGTTTAAAAATAAATAAATAAATAAATGCATTTTGTAAGGCTATAGCTGTCATAGATAGTGTGTTCTCTGATGGATCTGGGGAAAATCAGTAGAAAACCTCATGGAAAGAAGTCAGTATTCAAAGTGCCATTAAGAGCACTCATAATTCATAGCAGGAGGTCAAAATATCAACATTAATAGGAGTCAGGAAGCAGCTGATTTTAACATTCACAGATGACTTTGAGGGCTTCAAGACCTCAGTGGCGGAAGTAACTGCAGATGTGGTGGAAATAGGAAGGGAACTAGAATTAGAAGTAGATCCTGAAGATGTGACTGAATTGCTGCAATCTCAGAATAAAACTTGCATGGATGAGGAGTTGCTTCTTATGGGCGAGTAAGCAAAGTGCTTTTTTGATATGGCATCTATTCCTGGTGAAGATGCTGTGAACATGGCTGAAATGACAGCAAAGGATTTAGAATATTTTATAAATTTAGTCCCTAAAGCAGTGACAACAGGTTTTGAGAGGACTGACTCCAATTTTGAAAGTTCTACTCTATGTAAAATGCTACCAATCAGCACCACATGCTACAGAGAACTCTTTCACGAAAGCAAGAGTCGATGTGCCAAACTTAATTGCTTTCTTAAAGAAACTGCCACAGCCACCCAATCTTCAGCAGCCACCACCCTGATAAGTCAGCAGCTGTCAACCCTGCACCAGCAAAAAGATTATGACTTGCTGAAGGTTCAGATGATAGTTAGCATTTTTCTGCAAAAAAGCATTTTTTCATTAAGGTATGTAAATAGTTGTCTTAGACACTGTGCTTTTGCATTACAGTAGACTACAGCATAGTGTAAACACAACTTTTATATGCACTGGGAAACCATAGACTTGCTTTATTGTGATATTTATTGCATTATTTGCTTTCTCATATGGTTCGGAATTGAACCTGCAATATCTCCAAGTTATGCCTTATATGTAAATCTCCAATAGTCTGATTAATTTTAAATTCCTGGAAAAAATCTGTTCTCTGTAGCAGCAGAGCTGAGGATCAAGCCATGGCATACTCAACTACACTAAGGCTCTACTATAAGACCTTGCCTAGTCTCATCCCAGTTTTCCCCTCTCTTTGACTCTACTGCCATCAAGTATCTTAACCTGGATTTCTCTACTGAATGTGTCTATTTGTTATTTTATTATATTTATGCATTTTATTGTAAACAACCTGAGATTCCTTTTAGAAATAACCAACTGTGGCAGAGCCTCCCAAAACCCATTTTCTTCTTCTTCCTTCTGCCAATAGAATCTCTAAGTTTTGACTGATCATATTGTCAACCAGAAAAGATATCTCCCAGCTTGCCTTGCCCATAGTGCCCACATGACTAAGTTCTGGCCAATAGAATGTGAGTGATAATGATATATTAGAAGGGGCTGCTTACCCTCCATTGCCACACACCTCTCCCCCACCATTTCTAGTTCGTTGGATTGTAGACATGCTGGTAGTGAGCAGGTTTCTACCCTGTAGACAAGAGCAGCTCCTTAGGGCATGGAAGAGCAATCAAAGGGAAGGAACTTGGATCTCTACACAATCTTGTAGAGCAGAACCATCTCACAGTTCTAGACTTTTTGGTGAAGGCAAAGAAAAACCCTTCTGTCTTGTTTAAGCCTTTGTTCATTTGGTTTTTGTTAAACTGGATGAACCAATATCCCAAGTAATACAGCATCTGTTACTTGGGATATGAATAATGAAAAATGAATAATTTCTAAACCAATTTCTCGAGCTTCATAAGAAATGTCCCTATGACACCCAACAATAACCTATTTGTGTTTTTCTCCCCAGCTAATTCATGAATGAGACATATACTTTACCTAACTTCTTGGCTGACTGAGTCATCATGTATGAATTTATTCCCATCGTCAATAATGATATTACTTGTACATAGAGTATAAACTAAAAACAAAGCACATAGTTAGAAGCAAAATATTAAGTACTCCAAAAGCAATCATTGTTTAATTAGCCACCAACAAAATTCTATTAATATCTTAATCCACATTTTAAAATCCTGTCCCTAATAAGTCAGTTAAGGCAAACAGGGTGTTTTGTGAACATTGTCTGAACATACTACCCTGGAGCAGACATTAATTTCCAGTTGCAATGAGGAAAACAATAGACTGCAGATTATGTGCTAAAGCCACTGTGCGGGGAGCTCTCCACAGTTGCCACTCCTGGCAGCAAAGTGGTAGCCATCCCAGACGTGGCTGTGGAACCTGCAGGGTGGGGAGAAAGCCCAGCAACCGCAGGTGGGGTGGTGACCATGGGCAGCAGAGGGGTGTGTGCCTGCCACCAGCATTTACTATGGTTGTACCAGAGGCTCTGAAGGAGAAGGCAGGAGCTGTGGTGGGGTCTGGAGAGGTGCTGTGCGGAAGCAGAAAGATAACCACATTTGTAGGCCATGACATTGACATTTCTTAGCCATGTGATTGGGGGCCAGTTAATTTAACCCCTCTGAGCCACAGCATTCTTCACTTAAAAGAAGAGTTAATAGTAATTTCTCCTCCAGTGTCTCTCATGCTTGACTAATAACAACAATCACCTGAAGTGCTTGTTAGACGTACTGACTCCCGCTGTGGGTTGTGATTCTGTAGGTCTAGGGCAGAAGCAATGGGATTCCTAACACCAGACAGAATTAAGAAAAGCTGTAAAATGATGCCCAGGTGCTAGTTAACTTCTCATTGACTTGGTTTTAGGCCAATTCCTTGCATAAAAGAAAATCGAAGGAGCGGTAATGTTGATTATTTCACTTTTCTTTAGGAGCACGGAAAGAACCAAAGTCTTTGCAAAACCACTGGTTATTTGAACTCAAAATTAATGCTCAGAGCAGGCCCACAGATATAAATCCTCAGGAAAAAAATGTGGTGAGGAATATGAAGATGATACCCCATCAAAAACAGTACTTCCTGTTTTGGGAGTTAGGGCACCTGAGGTCTTTCCCTCTCATGCTACATACAGAAGACTCCTCTCTTGGATTCGATTTCTCCACATGCAAGATGGAAAGGTCAATAGTAGCTCCCAAAAAGAAGATATTAAATAAATACTGTACTCCTTGGGCCCTCAGGACAGCAGCAAAATAGTAAAGAGGAGAAATTCTGGGCTGGAAATTAGACAATATAGACAAACTCCATACATCTACCTCCAGATTCCTTGGTAGGTAAGTCAGTGTTCTTGAGCTCATAATATTCAAGTGGTTTTCCCCCTCCCAAAAACAAGATTTGGGGTTTATCTGACTAGGAAGTAATGAGGGGCTGATCCTGGAGATTTGTAGCAGCTTCTGGAAACTTCTCTAGCTAGCTCACAGTGCTATTACAGACGACAAGGTGCACTGCCAGCAGATGCACTGGGCTCTTTGGATTTGTGGGGACTGTAAGATGCAGCCACCACCAGACTGCCCAGAAATCCACCAGCTAATCTATGGGGAAAGGCTTTGAGAAAGAGTGGAAAGGAAACCAAGTTTTTTTGTGCGTGTGTTTTTGTTTGTTTTGCTACAGATAATGGAGTCTTTGCCTAGAATTTTTCAAGAAATAAATTTTTTTAAATTAGCCCTAAAGACATAAATATAACTAGATCCTTAATTTCAAAATGTATAAAATCCTTCTTATCTTGGTATGCTTAACAAGTTTCAGTTTTTGTTCCAAAACCTTTCAGCTTTTGTTCTAAGAACTATAAGGAGTAGATGTTCTTGACAAAAGTATTGTTTTTTCGTGCTTTCTGGCAGCCATTGAAAAATAGCATTTGTACCTGGGCATGGTGGCTCATGCCTATAATCCCAACACTTTGAGTGGAGGCCTAGGTGGGCAGATCACCTGTGGCCAGGAGTTCAAGACCAGCCTGGCCAACATGGTAAAACCTACTAAAAATACAAAAAAAAAAAAAATTAGCCAGGTGTGGTGGTGCACACCTGTAATTCCAGCTACTTGGGAGGCTGAGGCATGAGAACTGCTTGAACCCAGGAGGCGGAGATTGCAGTGAGCCAAGATTGCACCACTGCACTCCAGCCTGGACGACAGAGAGAGACATTGTCTCAAAAAAAAAAAAAAAAAGAAAAGAAAAGAAAGAAAAAGAAAACAAAATAGCATTTGTGTGTTCAATAACATTTATTGAGCATGTATTAAGTGTCAGGTATTCTACTGAGCATCATCTCAACCCTCAACTGAAAGTTGAGGCTCAGCATGGCTGGGGAACCTCCTCGAAATCATCTATCGTGTGAATGGCAGAGTTTCAGACCAGAGCCCAAGTTCGTCTAATACCATATCCATAACTACTCCATAATTACTGGTCCCTTTCACATTCTCAGCATAAATAAGGTTCTGCTCTGTCCCTTTCTACTTAAAAGAATGCATTTTAAAAATCTAATTCAAAACTGGTTAACTTTATTACTGGGTTTTCTGACGTATAAAATAAGTAAAAATGATAATATGAATAATCATGAGACATGATCTTTCCTACCATTTCTGGCACTTCTACTTTTTTTTCAGTGAGATTATAAACATCAGGAGCAAGGAGTAAACTAAAAATTCCTTTAATTCCAGACCATGTCATAACAACTCCCCATCGCCAATTATATTCATAATTCGAACGCATAAAAATAAGGCTCACTAACAAAATAGTGAGCAACCTGTGGAGACAGAAACATTAAAAATAAATCACACCTTGTTTATTAATGTTATTCATGGTTGAAAGCATGTACTAAATACTAAATTTAATATACTTTTTTTCAGAAAAAAGAAAACAATGCAATTTATTGTTAAATCCTTCCAATTTTCTGGGACTAACCAAATCTACTATTTAAATTTTGCACATAATACTCAAGTCTTGAAAAATAATGCTGAAAGTTTTAAACAAATATAAGGAATTATCATCAACACTACTGTATATTGTTTGGATTTTGGGTAGTAAATTCTCACAGGGAAACCTCTTCTAAGAATGCTGACAAGCTCATCTACTCCCTGAAAAGCCATACATGACTGGATTCAAAAATTATAATGGGGGCATGTGCAGATCATGACCCAAATGCAAGATTATTTTAGACACATTAATAAACTTGACCCAACCAAATGTTTACTGAGCTCCTGCAAGAATCATATGCTAAATGTCACACAAATAATTTTAATTTGCGCCTTCTTGCTCTCCAGATTACATTTAAAAGTAACCTGTGCCAAAATTTAAAATCTATCATTAAGGGACCAGCACTGAGAGAATATCATTACTGTCCTTCAACTGATTTAAAACAAATGAAATTTCCGCAAAAGTAAAATCAGATGTGTTCTTAGCCTCAAAAAGTATATTGTGCATCAGTTGATGAGCTATAAATTGTACAAGTCAATTTAGAGAATTCCTGTCAATGAGAAACAGAAAATCTACAATTACCATCTATAATGTATATAATTAATTTGGGCAAACTCGTCTGCCTTGCATTCAAGCCTTTTGCAGCGTGACTCTTACTAACCTTTTCAGCCTTACTAAATAACCTTTCCCTAAAATATCAGAGTCCAACGAAAATAGTACCAACTTATGTCATTTCCTGATATCAAAAACAGGGAGGCAGAATAGCAAAAGACTCTGAAGTCAGCCTACCTGTGTTAAATTTAGGCTTGCCTTTTGCTAACTGAGTAACTACATTTGAAAGCTATTTAATCTCTCTGTACCTCAGCTCCTCCATCTGTAAAATGAAGATGATAATAACAATTATACTTGCCTCAAAGGATTATTGTGGTAATTCAATTAAATGCAGCCATACTCAGGGCTTAGAATGATGCTTTGCATGTGGTCAGCACTCAATACATAATCAATACATAATTATAACTATATATGATACATATGTATCCATACAAAATATTCAATCAGCAATGCTTATTATGTTCATGTACGTATTCCCATTTCTTTATCTTGGCTCATCCTCTCTGAAATGTTTTTCTCAAGTCTTTACAAGAAAACCCACCCACACTTCTAGGGCCAACTTAAGGATAATGCCCTTGATTAAAGCCTTTCCTCTAGCGCGTGGAACCATCAGTTCGGCAAGATCTCTGCCATTCACTAGCCATTTGACCTTGGACAAGGTCCTTTGCTTTTCTGGGGGCTGATTTCTTCAAAGTGTAGAAAATAACAGAGATAAATAATTGGAGATGATAATTCTTATCTCCTAGTGTTGTTATGCAGATGAAATTAGATAATGGATGTATACCTGAGTCAAACAGTGTGCTAAAGCCACGTTTCTTCCTTTATGACCGATCTCAGCTTACATATGAGCTCTCATGGCAGAGCATATTTCCTGGCTCTCATACTTAGAGATTCAATTTAGTAGGTTGAAATAGGCCCATGATTTTGCATTTCTGTCTAGCTTACAGGTGATGCCAATCCCTCTCATTTTATGGATAAAATCTTGAAAACTACACACACTTATCCCAAGTTGCACAGCAAGCTACTGTCAAAGCCTTGACAAAAAGGCAGGTTTCCTGGCTCCATGTTCAGGTCCCATTTTGCGATATGCCACTGCTTCCTAATTCTAATTCTGAGCTTGAGAATCTAAGCTTAGTAAACAAACCTTAAAATATTATTCTTACCTTACTAAATTCACTGTTGCAAATAAGATGAGTATGAAAATTATGGTGTGAAATTCATAATGGTTGCTTTCTCCGCATCCAATCACAATGCCAGAGAAAGCATATATTAAATGTTCATATACAGATGAAAACATTCTTAAGAACCTAGGATGAATGAAAAGGAAATGACATTTTAAGCAATACATCTTAAATAAATTTTTTTTTTCACATGAAAGCATGTATCTTATACCTTTCACTGTCTTAGCAGAGGCCCTTGCCTTCATCTCTGTTACAGTCAACATTTAAAAGAATTTTGTTGGATCTAAAAACACCCAGTTCCATATTTTTCATTACCCACATCACACCAATACCCATGGGCTGCTTCTCACAGTAGAATAATAACAGCAAGGCAGAAAAATGAGGACCTCTCCCAGCTGATGATTTATCAGTTTCTCTGGGATTTTCTGGCAGCATATCAACTGTTGCATCTGCTAAACCCAGAGTTATATTGCTACTAGGAGGTACCTCAGTAACTTTGACTTTGCAATAGCTAACCAGATCATCTTAATGCTCTCTGCACAACTTCTGCCTCTGTGACTCACATGTGCTCTTCTATTTACTTTGAAAGTCTACCCTGTCTGCTTTCCTGCCTCCTGAATTCCTAAAAGTCTTGTAAGTCTAACTCTAGCCCCACATTGTCCATGAAAGCCTCTTAAGCACCCTAGGTGGTAGCGGTCCTGCTCTGAATTCCTACAGTGCCGACTCTGCACTACTATAGTTTTTAAGCAGAAGCAAGCATTAGAATCACCCAGATTGAATTCTAAAAATTGACAGAACCACCCACAGAGATTCTGAGTAGACCAGAGCACATGGGTTAGGACATGGGACTGAGGACTCAGTAGAGTACATGTTCTGTATAGTTCCACGTCATAGCACACCTGGGTCAGGGCCAAGTGTGATTTCCACAAGCAGATCTCAAGACCTGCCTCCTCTAGATTCTCTCTTAGGACTTTCTCTTTCAGCTGACTGGGTAAGTGTGTTTGCCCCACCAACCAGCCTCCTTACAGGTGGATCTCAAAATTTACGCTCAGAAAGAAGCATAAGGAAGCTTCATTTTAGCTACAGATATAAACCATGTTCTTTGATACATACGGCATTACCCCAATTAAGGAAATAGTTTGGTTCTCCAAGTGATTTCTATCTCTTGATTCAACTGATTTCAAATCCCTACAGGGAAAGAGTAGGGGGACCTCAAACTCTACTGCATAGTTTTCAAAAAATTCAGAAGTCATGGAATAACTGACTGAATTAAATACTTTTTCAAAAACCTCAGCTGGGCATGGTGGCTCATGCATGTAGTACCAACACTTTGGGAGGCTGAGGAGGGAAGATTGCTCGAGCCCAGGGGTTTGAGACCAGCCTGAGAAACATGGTGAAACCTCATCTCTACAAAAAATACAAAAAACTAGCCAGGTATCATGGAGCATGACTGTAGTCCCAGCTACTTGAGAGGCTGAGGTGGGATGATCGCTTGAGCCCTGGAGGTGGAGGCCATAGTGTGCTCTGATAGTGCCATTGCCCTTCAGCCTGGGAGGCAAAGCAAGATCCTGTCTCAAAAAACTTTTTTTTAAAATCTCTCCACAAGACCTAAAAAATGCATTACGTAAATGCAGAACTTGAATAAATACATGCTTATTCACACATATTGTTACTTTCTTATATAAACACGTCTGCCGCTTAACAATAAGCACCTCTGAAAAGGGACTTATTTTTGCAGCCCCAGACCTAAGATGCAATATCCAAACCACAGCAGATGTTAAGAAAGGATTGGGTTGAATGGGTGAAAAAATAAATAATTGAGTGAATAGAAAGTAATTTATAACGATGTCAACAGACAGCACTACTCAGGAAACTGTCTAAATTCAGGCATTATGCCAAATAGATGTTCTATGACTAGTTATTCCCAAGCTTCTGGATTTAAAAAACACAGTAAAGTTTCGTTTACATACATACAAATATGGAATAGTTTTAGGTGCTCATGTTTTTTTTTCTTTTGCCAAGTAGGCAAGAAAATACTATCTTCTGTCATTGAAATGTCATAAAAGAAAGGATAGTATAAACAACAAAAAAGGTAGGATGAACATAATTTTACAGTAATGCATAGTCCATACATTAAATAAATTAATTTTCATGGGAAAACTCAAGATTATGGCTTATTTTTCTCAGTTCGACATTTGTTTTCATCTGATGTGGAAATTTCTACATTAGACGCTGATCTGGTATCCAATAATTCTTAACCAATTCTCTAATTTATCATAGTCTCTAAGAGAAAGGCTAATTTATTTTTTGCATGCACAGACAGGCAAATGATTTTCCCTCTGTCCAGAAATGTCCACGTGGCATTTATTACCAGGAGTAAAGGGCAGGTGAGAGTTTTGTTGATGTTACATGTTTCTGCTACTCTTCTTTTCCAGCTCTTCCCATATTGATATACTGTTATTTAGGTATATTATGAAGGAAACAAAGAAATAATATATTTTTAAAAATCTCCACAGTTCAAAGTAAATTTTTATCAGGTTATATACAAAAAACACCATGGTCTCTGAGCCACTGATACTTATTCATAACCGGAGTATCCATTAATGCTGATAATTGTTGGCACCTTAAATTCTTTTCAAATATAACGGATAGCAAAAATAAAATTTTTAAGGATTAAAAAAAAAGCTATGGAAAAAGAATTTTATTAGTGTACATGAAGATGAGATCCCTTAGGCACTAAACTGCTATGAGATCTATCCAAGTGCACGATAGGAAACTTACCTAGTAATTACAAATTCGATCCTCGGTCTAAAGGTTAAAGAGTCTAAATTCAGTCCTACAGTGGCTAAGGCAAGAACCCCTGACATTCCTAAATATTCCACTGGGGAGAAAAAATAAACAAATGAATCAAACGAAATGCATTCAGATCTGTACACTGAGATACTTTATCTTGAATGAATTGGTGGGAATCTTAAGAGGAGTAGTAGTTCTTAGAAAGTTGCTTCAAGGGATTGACCTAATCCAGTAAACTGGGGGCTGGCTAACTTTTTCTGTAAAGGGCCAGATAGTAAATATTAATGTTTGTGAACCATACAGCCTCTGTTACAATGGCTCAATTCAGCTACTGTAGTGCAAAAGCAGCCATAGATAATAGGTAAATGGGTGTGTCCAGTAAAACTCGGTTATTAGACACTGAAGTCCAAATTTCACATAATTTTCATATGCCATAAAATATTCTTTTGTGCCATTTTAAAATGTAAAATCTATTTTCAGCTAACAGGCAGATTTGGCCCAAGAGTTGCAGTTTGCCAACTCGTTGGAGACCATCATTGAGGATAGGGCTCATGGAAAAATAAGTTCAACAGCCCTCAAGGTGTCCTTCAAGCATCTCAGGAATACTGCACTACATGTGCCAGGAGTTGTGAGCCAAGCTCAGTGCTTGTAATGACCCCAGTTCCTTACACCTGCTTTTCTTTTGCTGATATTGACCTTCCTATTTAAACTTGTAATTTGCTGGGCTCTAAACAAGTGTATAAATGTATTAATAGTCTGAGGCAGGAAAACCAACCTGAAGGATGTTTGAATATCAAAAATACTGATAGTCTTAGACCACAGAGTCTTCAAATAGCACATTAAAACCATCAGACAGAAAGGAAGACAAAGAACATGAGAGGTAGGAATGGAAGTGCTTTGGAGCAAAGCAGAGCTGGTTGCTCTTGGAATGTGGCCTCACCTTCCTCCATTAATGGCCCTGCAACTATAAAACAGGCATAAAATAGTTATGACTCATATGCTTGGCACACTTTTAAAGCAATGAAAAAGTGATAATACTATCATGCTGTTGTTTGTATCTACTTTATTCCTTAGTAAATTAATATTTATTAATTTAAAGAGGCGTTTACTATTCTTTCAGTTTATCTAATCACTTAAGTTCACTTTAGACTTCTTTATATCTACCTATTTAACTGAATTTACCTTAAATAACCAATGACAATAAAACCAGGAGTGCTGCAAACTGTGATGACAGGGAAACTATTTTTCAATAATTAGGGTTTAAAAAGAAGGGACAGTGTAAGTAATAAGCCCCAGTTACAGGCAACAAGGGGGATGCATTGTTTGTAGACTTTTAAAACAATTATAAAGATAATAAAAAGTCCTTCCACTTTTTATTATCTCCATTGCCCCCAAAATTCTAAACATCATCACTTAATAAAATATTCCTCCTTGCTAGGAGGAATGCATCTAGCCTACACTTTTAGAGAACCCATGTTCTTTCATGAATTATACATCAGCATTCCAAGAGGTGACTCTCCAACCTCAATCAGATGCTCTCTGGACTTAAGCTTAAGTGAGGGGGGAAAAAAAAATTAAACAACGTGAAAGAAATGTTAACATTAGAGAATGTATAAGTGAGAATTTTATCTACATTATAGCTCTTTGGTTATGGAACATCTCCTTATGACACTACCTATTTTTGACTTTGCCGTCAGGAACTTACTAAGTATGAGTAAAGGACTGCCTGACATTGTTTTTTAATTCCTGAAGCAGAGGAAAGTGTAATTATGGGAGGTGTATTGGTTTCCAGGGGAGGCCAAATGGAATAGCACAAACTGGGGGGCTTAAACAGCAGAAATGTATTGTCTCTCAGTTCTGGAGCTATAAGTCCAAGATCAACAGGGTTGGTTCCTTCTGAGGGCTGTGAGGGAGATTCTGTCCCAGGCCTCTCTCCTAGCTTCTGGTAGTTTCAAGCATCCTTTGGCTTATAGCTGGTATTCTCTCTGCATCTTCATGTAATCTTCCCTCTATGTGTGTCTGTTTCTGTGTCCAAATTTCCCTTTTTATAAGGATACAGTCATACTGGATTAGGACCCACTGTAATGAACTCATCTTAACTTAGTTATCTGCAAAGGACCTATTTCCAAATAAAGTCACATTTACAGGTACTGGAATGCAGGACTTCAACATCCTTTGGGGGAATGCAATTCAACCTAAAACAAGAGGCTACCTAGCAAGCTTTCTTTCTGAGCAGTGGCACAGTGCTGCCTTGAAGCACCAAAGAATCATTGGCTGAAATCAGTATATATAGCACACATAAGTGCTGACTCTGGTATGTATTTAAGCCTGAATGGTTAGTGTAAAATCCCTACCTTCTATAGTTCATTCATACTCTGCAGTAAGTCTTCCTGAACAAATGCAACCAACTGTCCCTTACCTCCGCTCTCCTTCATCTCCCCCCAACTGGCCCTGTGAGTGTTGTTCCCTTCCCTGCGCCCAAGTGTTCTCATTATTCATCTCCCACCTATGAGTGAGAACATGCAGTGTTTGGTTTCTGTTCTTGTGTCAGTTTGCTGAGAACGATGGTTTCTAGATTAATCTATGTCTCTAAAAAGGACACAAACTTGTCATTTTTTATGGCTGCATGGTATTCCATGGTGTAGATGTGCCACATTTTCCTTGTCCAATCTATCATTGATGGGCATTTGGGTTGGTTCCAGGTCTTTGCTATCATAAACAGTGCCACAATGAACATACGTGTGCAGTGTCTTTATAATAGAATGATTTATAATCCTTTGGGTATATACCCAGTAATGGGATTGCTGGGTCCAGTGGAATTTCTAATTCTAGCTCCTTGAGGAATCACCACACTGTCTTCCATAATGGTTGAACTAATTTATACTTTTTTTTTTTGAGACAGAGTCCTGCTCCACTGCCCAGGCTGGAGTGCAATGGCGTGATCTTGGCCCACTGCAAACTCTGCCTCCGAGGTAGAAGGGATTCTTGTGCCTCAGCCTCCCAAGTAGCTGGGATTACAGGCATGAGCCACCACACCTGGCTAAATTTTTTCCTTTTAGTAGAGACAGGGTTTCACTATATTGGCCAGGCTGGTCTCAAACTCCTGGCCTCAAGTGATCCACTCACCTCAGCCTCCCAAAGTGCTGGATTAAAGGCATGAGCCACTGCACCCGGCCTGTCATACTACTTTTAAAGATAAGGAAAGTGAACCATAGACCGGTTAAGTAATTTTCCAGGGTTACCAAGCTAATAAATTGCAGAGCTGAGATTTGAACTCAAGTCTGCCCAACTCCAAAGCTCTTCAAGGACTAGTAGTAGTTTACTCAACCAACATGTGTTAAATTACTATCAGGCATATGGCAAGCTGCAAACATAGAAAAGAGAACAAATAGGAAGATGACTAAGAGACAGTCTTCACCTCAAGGAACTCACAGTGAAGTAGATAGACTAAATTTTTTTTCTTCAAACATTTAAGGCATCTATAAAACGCAGCACAGGAGAAGAAAAAAAGATGAAGACATTTGAAGGAAAGGAAACTTCAGTGAATGTTTTCTATGATTTTATTGACTCAGGGCAGTGAGCAACCCTCAGGAATCTGTAAAAGATGCAGCGCTTTAGGTAACTGTAGGTGAAAGAGAAACAATTAATCTCTTGATACCTGAGGTCTTTCAAGAACAGAAGTTGCTTCACTGTGTGAGATGAGAGCAAAAGTGGAATCTGACAGTTTGGCCACAGTTACTATGTCTTTTAGGGACTGGGCACCTCAGTCAGGCCAGTAAACACTTAAATCTCTGTTTCACTGGACTAAACTAGCCGAAGGTCAGCCAGTGCTGGACACTCTTACTCATGTGATTATTTCACTCTCCTGCTTCTCTTTCAACAATAAATATACCTCTCCTTTCCTGACTCCTAGCCTAAGTAAAGGCTGCCATTTCTACAGTCTTCTCAATTTGGCAACCATTGTATTAAAGGCTGTTGATCTAGAAAGGCCTCAGGAGCATCTCTCCCAGCCTTCTCAGTTTGCAGATGGTTTGTTCAGGGTTAGAGCAGAGTTCAGTGTTGATTCCTCTGCCCAGTGAATGCTGGTGATTATATACAAGGTCAAAGGAAGAGTTCAAAAAGAATAGGCGAATAACCACAGAGAACAGTGCAAGGAAATGGGACGTAGAGTTAAAATAAAGAGGATATTAAGAAAGACCAGGAAAGGGCTAGAGGTAACAGTAAGATAGTATGACAAGACACACAGTGGGGCCACAAAAAGAAGATGTTGGAAAGAAGAACTGGATTCAAGATCAGGAAAAAAATAAAGGTGCATAAAGCTTACTTTGAGGACAGTACTTTTTGTATTTATTTCTGCCTTACCAATATAGAAAGTCATGTACACCATTGAAAAGCAGAGAATGATATCAGTCAGCATATTGATAAAAAGGTCAGCCAATATAAACTGAATGATTCTTGCACACCAATATCCAAATACTATGCTTCCAAAAATGTCCAAAATGATTCCAATGGCTGCATGTAACACTGTAAATAAATAAGAAATAAGAAATAAAAAGTTGAGCCATAACTTTCATTTCTTTCATTGATGGCATTTAGGTCTTTGCACTTTGATTTGCTGGTGTGATTTTTGAGTGGGGACCTAATCTTTCAGCAAATAGAAGTGTCCCGTGAAAGTCTGGTGAAAGAGGCTCTCTTAGAATATCCTTCCTTTATGGTCTGTAGTTTAAGATTTGTTTATCTAGGGAAAGAAGATTCAAATGTCCTCAGAAGAAAGGTGAGGAGAATAAATGTGAAAAACTGTGACAAACTGGTTTAGAGTGAATATCTAAACAAACAAACAAAAAAATCCAAATTAAAAATTTTTAGATAAACTATGTCAAGACCAAGCTAGTCAGGCCCGGGGTCACTGCCAACCTGCAGTTAGTTGATGACCTTGCCCCCAGCCCAGGAGACATTGGAAAATGAAGAGGAAAAATGTCCATTAGTCACCATAACTGTGGGCACTAGTGGCAGTTAATGGGTAGCTATCAGGATAGTCCTCAATGACAGAAATTGTCCCATCCCAATGCCCGATAGCTCCCTCACTGAGAAGCACTGCAAACCCCACTTTATTCATCAATATTTCTTTCTCCTTTTAGTATCTTCCTCATTTTGTGACTATCTCAAAAGTATATCAGGAAAACACATTTTTCCCCTTCATACTGTGATTTTTTTTTCCTTTTCGCCTCTACTAGTACCACATCTGGAAACCTAGCAAGGCAACATGCTTCATGTCCCAGTGGTCTTCAGCTGCAGGAGTCTGGCTCTTGTCACTTCTAGGACTGGACTCTCCAGTCCTGCATAGAGCATTCTGCTTTTACTCTCAGACCCAAATCCAGAACCAATCCAATTCTTAGCACTCATTCATTGAGATCCAGATTGATCCAGGCAAGAAGTAAGTCTGAGTCAGCTGATATAATTATCTATGTGTGGACACATACATTTATGCATATTGAGAAAAACTAAAACATTTTAAATGTTCTTTCCCCCTTAATGTCCAGGAACACACATGCAGTCCTCCCTCGGGTATCCATGGGTCATTGGTTCCAGGAACCCCTTTGGATATCAAAATCTGCAGATCCTCAAAACCCTGATATAAAATAGCATAATATTTGCATATAACCTACAGCACATACTCCGGTGTACTTTAAATCATCTCTAGGTTACTTGTAATACTTAATACGATGTAAATACTATATAAATAGTTGTTATACTATATATATTTTTTAATTTGCATGTTTATTGTTGTATTATATTGTTTTATTTTGTTTTGTTTTTTTGAGATGGAGTTTTGCTCTTGTTACTCAGGCTGGAGTGCAATGGTGCGATCTCGGCTCACCGCAACCTCCACCTCCTGGGTTCAGGCAATTCTCCTGCCTCAGGCTTCTGAGTAGCTGGGATTACAGGCACGCGCCACCAAGCCCAGCTAATTTTTTGTACTTTTAGTGGAGACGGGGTTTCACCATGTTGACCAGGATGGTCTCGATCTCTTGACCTCATGATCCACCCGCCTCAGCCTCCCAAAGTGCTGGGATTACAGGCGTGAGCCACCGCGCCCGGCCCATATTGTTATTTTCATTGAGTTTTTCCAAATATTTTTGTTCTGCAGTTGGTTGCATTCATGGATACAAATAACCAACTATGATTTTTTTCTTGTTAATCAATATATCATTGTAATCAGCACAAGAATAAAGTATAGAGAAAGCAGTACATTAAAACATCTTGAATGTATCTTAATTTTAATTAGAATGGTTTGAGAAAATATACAGACCAAAAAAATGCTCCTACCTCTAAAAATAGAAAGGTGAATTATCTTGTTCCGAAAAATTCCAAAAAAAATTGATGTGATGCTACAAATGATCACTGATTCTCCTCTAATGAGATCAATATATATTTTAGAAATGCCTGAAAAAGTAAATACAAAATATAACTTAATATGCTACATGAAAGTAATGTTCTTGCACAGGAAGCAAAAACAGAAGAAAAAGAACAGAAAAAGAAAAAAGGAAAAAAACAAGGCAACTATGACTGGGATGAGTCTGTAAGACAATCACAATCACCATTTTTAAACTTCTCTATTGTGCCTCCTGTATTTGCAATGGCAAAGAAACATGGCGAGAGCACTGCCTGTATTGCTCATTGTCTCAATCATACTTGAGTTGCAGAATGAGACAAATACTTCTCCAGATAACACGTTTAGTTTGAATAAACCTGAATCAGATTCCAAAATAATCTCATTTTAGAAATAAGGACAAATTACGACCCCAGCAATTCTACTTCTAGGTATGTACCCAAGATAATTGAAAATGTATGACCACTTGAAGATTTGTACATATTTATAATAGTATTATTCGTAAGAGCCACAAGGTAGAAACAACTCAATGTCTGTCAGCTGACAAATGGATAAATACATGTATATATTCCTACAATGGAATATTATTGCTCCACAAAAAGGAATGAAGTACTTACTGATACACACTACAACCTGAACCTTGAAAACATTATACTAAGTGAAAGAAGCCAGACACAAAAGCCACATATTATCTGATTTGATTTATATGAAATGTCCGTGATAGACAACTACATAGAGAACAAAAATAAATTGGCTGTGATTTCCAGAGGCTTGAGTAGATAAAATTCCACATCCAACTTTCCATCTAACATCATTTTCTTTCTGCCTAGAAGAGTTTTAACAATTTTGTAGTACAGGCCTGCTGATGATAAATTCTTCCAGCTTTTGTACGTTTAAGAAAGTCTTCATTTTACTCTTTTAAAAGATATTTTCACTGAGTATAGAATTCTAAGTCTGTTGTCATTATTTTTGTTCCTCTGAATACAAAGTGTCTTTTGTTTCTGGCTGCTTTGAAAATTTTCTCTTTATCGTTGGTTCTAAGGAATTTGCTTTTTATGTGCTTTGGTGTAGTCTTCTTCATATTTCTTGGGCCTGCAGTTTATTGAGCTTGTTGAATTTGTAGCATTCATTATTATCAAAATTCAGAAATTTTTCCTCCAGGATTTCTTCAAATTTTTTGTTCCTCCCTCTCTATTCTTTCGGGGACTTATATATTAGGTCATTTGAAATTGTCCACAGCTCACTAATGTTCAGTTCATGTTTTCTAGTCTTTTTCTCTCTGTGTTTCATTCTAGATAGTTTCTATCGCTACATCCTCAAGTTTTCTCATCCTTTCCTCTGCAGTGTCTAATCCGCTGTTATTAACAGTCACAATCATCTCATTTTACTACTTGTTACTAACTTACTACCATAATCATGGCAGAAGGCATAAAAATACTGGTTAAACAGGTTGAGAGACTATTAGCACATTTGATTTATCTGGTGAAGAAATCCTTTAATTCTTCTCTCACATTTGTGAGCTAATCAGAACAAGTAAAGTATAAGGCTTGGTGTATAAAGCCATTTATACCTTTTGGATTCGATTTATAGTTATTTTTAACAGTAAGACACAGTAAGAATTACTCTCCACCTTCTTTTTTGGCTTAATGTGGACCTAATTTATATTGATTCATTGTAAAATTTGGAAAAGGAAAGAATTTTTAAAATTTTTTGTAATTATGTGATGACCCACATGTAACCATTTTTAAATTGAAGTCATTTTCTGAGTAAATGGTTCTTTTCACTCAATTGAGATCATACTAAAACTCTGTATTTTATTTCTTCACAAGATCGTCTTCCAGATTTGCTTTAAAATAAAAGTTATTTAAGCCCTTGCACTCTTTTAAAAACAGGTAATGAATAGACAATTTCCTTTTAACTTACATATAAATGTCCACTACGTTTTTGACTAGGCCAGTCCACCTTAGATTTAGGTTGTACAGGTTTACAATGCAGGCAGGCACCTCATCAAAAGAAATGCTATTAACATTGTAGAAATTGTAGTTCTGTATATTATGATAATTTTAGGCATATGGCCAAAAATAGCTTTTCCTTAAAAAAATTAATATCTTATGACTATTAAATAGAAGAAAACTGTTTTGAAGAAAGAATTATTTTTCTAATTCACACAAAGGGACAACATGATGGCCCTGCCAACACCCAAAACAAGTGAGAGTGACTTTCCCCGTAAAAATAAGTCAAATTTGTCTTATCAGGAGACAATGCTACTGGATCCAGAATCCATCTAACCTCCTGAGTGTTGCTGACATTAAAAAAAAAAATGTGAATTAAGAGTCAACAAAATACCTTCACTTAAAATTTTGTCTTAAAGAAATAGAAGACTGTCAACTGGGTGAGGTGGCTCATCCCTGAAGTCCCAGCACTTCAGGAGGCCAAAGTGGGCGGATCACTTGAGGTCAGGAGTTCCAGACCAGCCTGGCCAACATGGAGAAACTTCATCTGTACTAAAAATAGAAAAATTAGCCAGCTATAATGGTACACACCTATAATCCCAGATACTCAGGAGGCTGAGGCAGGAGAATTGCTTGAACCCAGGGGGCAGAGGTTGCCGTAAGCCAAGATTACGCCATTGCACTCCACCCTGGGGGATATAGCAAATCTCCATCTCAAAAAAAAAAAAAAAAAAAAAAAAGAAGCCTTTCTACTGTACTCCTTTAAAAAAAATATGAATGTTGCAACTGCAATAAATAACATTATAGTTTATTATAACCATTTACAGTCAATAGAGTATGGGAAGAGAATGAGGTAATAAAACAAGAGGTAAATACAAATGGTTGAAAGAAAAAGACAGGTAAGGAAAGAGAGAAATAAAATTGTACTTAGGGGTGCAAAGAGAAAAAAGAGAACAGGATCAGAATCTTTGAGAAATATATCAACCGTGTAACAATTTAGAACAGAACCACCAAAAGTGCCTAAAACCCTGTGTTTTCCCACGGGTATGAAAATAAGAATATCGTATGCTGGAAAGGTTGGAGGTTTCTCACTCCAATCATAAGGTAATATATTTTCACTAAATACAACTGATGCTTTAAAATTGGTTAGGAAAATATTTCTGTGTCAAAACAGAAACCAAAGCATCTAGCCATTCATGTTGATATTGCTGTGTTAATAAAACCTGACCATTTGACCCAGCCATCCCATTACTGGGTATATTCCCAAAGGAATGTAAATCATTCTACTATAAAGACACATGAACATGTATGTTTATTGCAGCACTATTTACAATAGCAAAGACATGGAACCAACCCAAATGCCCATCCATGATAGACTAGATAAAAAATATATATATATATATGGTGCATATATACCATGGAATACTACGCAGCCATAAAAAGAAATGAGATCATGTCCCTTGCAGGGATATGGCTGAAGCTTGAAGCCATCATCTTCAGAAAACTAACACAGGAACAGAGAACCAAACACCACATGTTCTCACTCATAAGTGAGAACAATGAGAACCCATGGACACCGGGGCCTGTTAGCGGGTGGGAGTGAGGGGAGGGAGCTTAGAGTACAAGTCAATAGGTGCAGCAAACCACCATGGCACACATATACCTATGTAATAAACCTGCACATTCTGTATATGTATCCTGTTTTGGTGTGGTTTTTTTTTTTGAAGAAATAAAGGAAAAAACCTGACAATAGGGGGATATTTCAGAATGAAATCATCTTCCACCTTGCCAAATAATATGGGAAATAGTGCAGGACTCCAAACTTCTTGGGAACAAGTTTTTATTGAGTAATAACATATCTGAGTGCCAGACTATATCCTCACCCCTTTTCTTGAACATACACCATAACCCCCTCTCCACCACTTGCCAAACCTTAGAACTCCAAATGGAGGCAGTTCTAACAAGAGGTACCAAGGCCTTGAAAAAGTCTCAATAGGGATCTTAGTGTTTCCCCTGATTGGTAAACAAACTCACCAACTTAGAATATCGACCTTGTGGCTAACTCACTGGAGCAGAACAAGAATGCCAATTTTTATCACCTTCTAGAAAGGTTACATTCTCTTTGAAAAAAAAAACTGAAAATCTTCCTTGGAGATTATAATTGATGCTATGTATCTCATCTCCTCAGTGGCTGTCTTATTTGCACTGTCTTCTTCAATCATTGCTCTACCCCCCAAGGTTAAAAGCAAAAGCAGATTCTTATTATTCTGAGTGCACAATTCATGCAAGAACAATATAATAAAAAGAAAATGATGTACCCTTATATTTTCAAGATGAGAGAGATAAATAAATGTGACATACCAATAGTTCTCAGCGAATTCACAGAATGAAGAGGATCAGTAATGCTAAGGGTGATGCTAAAGAATAGGCAAGATTGCAAATCCCATGACTCTTTATTGAATATTATAACCACACATCCAATTATGATGCACGCTGCAGAAAAGCTGATTAATCCAGTTAACAAGACCTGCGAACCAATTCATAACACTGTATTAGACTTAACATCTAATGGTGACATGATGGCATTTACTTACATCCTAAGAGTCACATCTTGGTTATAAATGTTATACAATTACCTTGGAAGATAATTTTAAAAGGTATTCTAGTTTAACCACCTGCCACAAAGAAACTGTCCCTTTCAAATAAACAAGATTCTACCTTATTATTAAAAAGACTGACAACTGTCTTTCTTGTTATTACTCTAGATTGATAGCTCTCAATATTGAAAGGTTCTTAAAACACAATGCAAATTTCTCCTGCTTCTATATAGAATGTATCCTGATTAGTTTGGAAAATAAATTGTTACCAACATATTGTGTCTAGTACATGACACAAATTTATATACCAAGACTCTAAAATATTCACAGAAGATCCCCCCCTTTACCGTTTACTAGTTGTAAAACAAGTAGTTCTGCAATAGAGAAAGGGGAGGCCATGAAATGCTTGAGATTAAGTGATTAATAGAGTTCTGGAATTTCTATGCACACATTGTTTATGCCTAAGTATAAGAAAATATTTATTTTCCAAAATTATCTTCAGAAAAAAAACAGTTGTGTTATTCAATCCTTTTCGTATTTTCCATCTGTCTTTTGTTTTAAAAACTTTATTTTCAATTTTATAAACAGTAAACTCTACTCTTTTGGTGTACAGTTATTTGAGTTTTGATCAATGCATGCAGTTATGTAATCACACCACAACTAAGAAACAAAACACATAAATCACTCCCAAAATTTCCTCAGGCTACATCTTTGTAGTCAACTCTTTTCCCCAACTGCAACCCCTAGCAACCAAAGATGTTCTCCAGAACTAAAATTTTGCCTTTTTTTTTTTTTTTTTTTTTTTTTTTGAGACGGAGTTTCGCTCTTATTACCCAGGCTGGAGTGCAATGGCGCGATCTCGGCTCACCGCAACCTCCGCCTCCTGGGTTCAGGCAATTCTCCTGCCTCAGCCGCCTGAGTAGCTGGGATTACAGGCATGCTCCACCATGCCCAGCTAATTTTTTTGTATTTTTAGTAGAGACGGGGTTTCACCATGTTGACCAAGATGGTCTCGATCTCTTGACCTCATGATCCACCCGCCTCGGCCTCCCAAAGTGCTGGGATTACAGGCTTGAACCACCGTGCCCGGCCTAAATTTTGCCACTTTTAGAAGGTCTAGGAATGTAATTATATAATTTATATGTATCCCTTGGAGGCTGGCTTATTTCTCTTAGCATAATGCATTTTAAATTATTCCTTGTTGTGCCTATCAATACTCCATTCCTTTTCTATTGCTGAGTAATATTTCATTATAAGATGTTCCACAATTTGTTTATCCATTCATCATTTGAAGAGTGTTTGAGTTGTTTCCAGACATTTGATATTATAAACAAAGCTGCTATAGAGATTCATATAGAGGTTTTTTAAACATAAGTTTTCATTTCTTTTGAAATAAAACATAGGAGTGAAATTGGTGAGTCATGTGGCAATTGTATGTTTAAATTTATAAGAAGCTCCCAAACTGTTTTCCAAAGTGGTTTTACCATTTTACATTCTCAGCCACAATGTATGCAAGTTTAATTGTCTTCATATCTTTGCTAGCACTTGGCATTAACAGGTTTGTTGTCGCTATTCCAACAGGTGGATGGTGGTATCTCATTGTGGTTTTAATGTGTGTTTTTCTAATGACTTATGATGTTGAGTGTCTTTCCAAGTGCCTTTATTCCATTCATATGTCTTCCTTGGTGTCTCAAATCTGTTAGAATGTTTTCTCTTCTAAATCTATTTTTAATTTTAATAAATACTAATGGACTAAAACTACTTTATAAAAAGCAGCAGAAATTGTCAACCTGGATAAAATAACAAAATCCATCATGACACCAAAATCTTGAAAATAAAAGGATGAAAAAATTGTAGCAGGCAAATAGCAAAAAAAGCTGACGTAACTATAGTAATACCAGATAAAACTGATTTAAGGCAAAAAGCATTATTTGCGATAAAAGGGAAACTAAATAATAAGAAAAAAAAATTAACTGGGAAAATAGCAATACTTACAGATACTTAATGACAACCTCTATTTGTATAAAGTAAAAACTGACAGAATTGCAAGGAGAAAATGAAAAATCTACAGTGATAGTGGAAACTTGTTAGATTTAGCTGAAAAACAATATTGGGAAAAATATAGAAGATTGAACTTCATAATTAACAAAACAATCTGCTGAACAAATTTAGACCCCTGCATCCAACAATTAGAGAATATGCATTTTTATAAAGCAAACACAACATTTGGAAAAACCAATCATGTACAAGGCTACAAAGCCAATCTTCACAAATCAAAGAACTGACATACAAGACACATTCTCTGATCACAGTGTGATAAGATAAATAATAAAACATCATATTTGGAAAATTCAAAACAATTTATAAATAATTAATGGGTCAAAAAGTATAAGAAACTGTAGAACTGGATCATGATGAATACACTAAAAACCAAAACATGTGGGATGCCACTGAAAAGAAAATTTTAAACTTTAACTGCACACAGAAAACAAAAAGAAGCTAAAAATCAATCAACTATTGATTTAAGATATTAAAAAGAACAGAATAAAACCAAAATAAAATGTTCTCTGAAAAAAGAAATAAAACAGTCCAACGTGGTGATTTAGAAAAAAAGAGAGAAGGTACAAGTAAAAATCTTTGCAGGAAAAATGGGCAAATCTACAGACACAGTTGAGATTATGTTAGATGTGGGACTAGAATCCAAATTCTGCCATTTATTATCCTTGTTTGTGACCTCTAAGCTTCAGTTTGCTTACATGCAAAATGGAGATGATATTTACTCTGATATTTACACTGAGAATGCCTAATCATAATGCTCACTCAGCAAATACTAATTTCTTTCATCTCCCTTCAATTTCTTTTGGTTAGTAGTTCTGTAGAATGAAGAGGGCAAAACAAATAAAATGTGAGATTTTGTGAATTATTAATCATCTATATATGCAGCCATTTTCTCTATCAATATGCATAAGCAAAAATTGATCATACTTTGTTTTAAAAGTGTTCTTACCTGCCAAAACACATTTTTGAGTACATAAAAGTCTACATCCAAAGCAGCCATAAATGTAATTAAAGGTGAAAAGTAAGAAAAAAGTGAGAAACTTGATGTTTTTATAAGAGGGTAGATAATTTGGTGCACCTAAAGTAACAAAGACAAACAACAAATTAGTTTGCTACCAATTCCAAGTATTAGAAATTAGTTTGATGCTATGTCAATCAACACACATTTTAGAATCTCTCAGTTTACAGCTAATGAGAGAGTATTTACAAGGGCAATCCTAAGGGTCCTGTGGTAGATTTCTTGATGTAGCTATCCATATGGGTTATATATGTAGTCCTCTATTCAATGAATTGTATGGTTTGCGGCTACACAAACACTGTTTATGGTATGCAATCAGTATTTTCAAAAGTGGTATCCCTGCATTGGTAATACCAGAAAATATATTAGGTGATTCACAGGTAAGTATTTTTTAATTTAACTGTTAGATGTTTATTTCCATTTGCTTTAGTTGAGGAAAGGAATCCTGAACAGGTACTCGTTTCACAGACATGGGCTTAGGATTTTTAAACCTTTAAGTGGGACAGTAGAGAAAAATAATTCATAGAAAACAGTAGATTATATACATAAGACATAAATCATGAAGGTTGTACACAGATTAATGGAAAACTCAACAACAATGCTTGAAGCGCTATAACTATTCCATCCTAAAAAGTTTATTTTGGCCCCATAGTTCAACTTTTTTTTTTTTTTTTTTTTTTTTTTTTTTGAGACGGAGTTTCGCTCTTGTTACCCAGGCTGGAGTGCAATGGCACGATCTCGGCTCACCGCAACCTCCGCCTCCTGGGTTCAGGCAATTCTCCTGCCTCATCCTCCCGAGTGGCTGGGATTATAGGCACGTGCCACCATGCCCAGCTAATTTTTTGTATTTTTAGTAGAGACGGGGTTTCACCATGTTGACCAGGTCGGTCTCGATCTCTCGACCTTGTGATCTACCCGCCTCGGCCTCCCAAAGTGCTGGGATTACAGGCTTGAGCCACTGCGCCCGGCCAGTTCAACTTTCATTACATCACCTCCCTATAACTCACTTTGCTCATCTGTAAAATGGAAATAGAATATCTGCTTTCAGTGGGTTGCTGTGAGACTGAATAAATTAACTCAAAAGTTACTAAGCTCGTAAATTAATAAATACAAAGCACTTAAAAGAGAGCCTGGCACATAGTAAACATTCTAAAGATGTCAGCTAGTAGTAGCGGTGGTATTTCAGAAGATTAGGAAGAGGTATTTAGAATCCTAGTTGGGTACAAGCATCATCTCCATTTTTTAAAAATAAAGGAATGAGTGGAGGCAAATTGTTATTGATCATACTGCTATACAGCTGAAATCAGAAGTTAATACTAGGTTAATAAATAAATGAATGTTTTTATCTATAGTACATATTATGTGAAGCATGTTTTACATTTAATCTGACAGTGCCCATGCCTCGTGATGAACATAACTGGTGCCATTTATAAGCAGGTCTTTTATAAGGCAACAGTAGGGAAGAAGCCACTGTATGTGAAGGGGAAGGAAGAGCAAGGCTCCAGAAGCAGATGATAAACCCAAAAACGCAAACCAATTTTCCTTGCTTTCTTTGTTTTGTTTTGTTTTGTTTTTGTGTGTGTGTGTTTGTTTTTTGACAATCTTGTGCTGCTGCCCAGGCTGGAATGCAGTGGAGTAATGTTGGCTCACTGCAACCTCCGTCTATTGGGTTCAAGTGATTCTTGTGCCTCAGTCTCCCAGGTCACAGGGATTATAGGCATGGGCCACCCCTCCTGGCTAATTTTTGTATTATTATTAGAGACAGGGTTTTGCCATGTTGGCCAGGCTGGTCTCAAACTCCTGGCCTCAAGTGATCCACCCGCCTCGGCCTCCCAAAGTGCTGTGATAACAGGTGTGAACCACCACACCCAGCCACATTTTTCTCTTATTACTACTTTTGTAAAACTTCCCTAATTGATGTGTCCTTTACTGTGTAGTTTTTTAATTATCTAATTTTTTAATACCAGATAGAATTTTTTGAGTAGCTGTTCCCATAAGAGACAATATTCCATGCATTCAGGGATAAGATGGGAGTAGACTTTATTTTTGGCCTTTTTCCTCTAATTTTTTCTCTAATTTATAGTACATACCTCAACAGAATTGTAGGCCATTCGTCCTATCACAAATCCTGTTAGAGAAAGAATTGTCAAAACAATGACTTCAGAATTCTTTAAACACGTCTTCAAAAACCCTAAAGAAATGTATATCTGTGTTATTTAAACATAATTTGTTTCAAAACAATTTAATTAATATTTCTTTTCTCTAGTTGTTTAATTTTAAACTTCCAAGTGTCATATTCTTGTGGATGAATAGCTGACAGCTGTTATAAATGCTGTCTCTTAAGTATATAACATATAATAAGGCATCTCTCACAGGTGAATCTGGAAAATATTAATGTTTCAACAACTTCCCATTTGCCCACCCCGTGACACATCAGAATAATGTTTGGGTTTCTTACCAATAGATCTGACAGTGAGAAATTATGGAAAGCCCAGTTTTATATCTACATAGCACACCTTACATTAATGATTCCTCATCCTAAGCTATAGCGACATATTTCTATAATTTTCCCAAAAGCCAGAAAGACATTTAACGGAGTTCTATACAGAAACTGCTTTTATGATACTAGTAACAAAAGCCAGTCATTATTCTCTATCTGCATTTTCTTGCCTTGAAACTCTACTCTGTCTAAAGTTATTTATTTCATATCCTCCAGAGACAATAAATAAACTATAATTCAATTAAGATTCATTGGCATCCCAGATTCTGCATTTCCTGACTTCCAGTTATAAGTCAAGCCACATCATTAAATATAATGCAGAAGGTCTTGACTTACTTCAGGATGGTGCAAAAGTGATACAAATTTGGAAGAAACTATACTTCGAGTACTCATACAACCATTCTGTTTTTCATGTTTAGTACAATATTTACTAAATTACCTGAGATAGTCAATACTTTATTATAAAATAGACTTTGTGTTAGATGATTTTGTCTAACTGTAGGCTGATGTGTTATGAAAGCTTTTAACGTAGGCTAGTCCTAGTTACCATGTTCAGTAGGTTAGTTGTATTAAATGCATTTCAACTTACAATATTTTAAATTTATGATGGGTTTATTATAATCTGATAATCAAAGAGCATTATTACATATTACAACCTGATAATCAAAGAGCATCTGCACTTCTTACAGGTAAGACCAGATTAAGAAATGTTTTTTACACTATCTCTGCAATGCTCTTTATTACTGGAGCATTCGTCTCTATAAAGGTTATAGAGCTAGTTCATGGTCGTCAGCACCTTGTGATATCAAAAGGGACCAAGATCATTAGTGAGTACATTAAAGATTCCCAAAGAAAGCAATTTGACTCCTTGATACAATGGGTTAAATTGAAGGAGTTCTTTATGCATATTTGCTTCATTATTTGTTTCTATATAGTATTCCTAGTTCCAAAAAGGATTTTAAAGCAGCTATTTTTCCCAAATAAATTTTATTTTACAGGAGTCTAGAAACTTTTCCCTAATCTCTAGCATTGAATTGCAGACTAAAGCATCTGTGTATTGAATACGTTACTTGATCTATCATTTACTGTACCTGCTGAATTCTTAATCATTAAGAGGTCCTTATTTGTGAAGCCTTTCCTAATTTTCTTCTTGGGGTTGGGATGGGTTATTTATCTCCCCTGAAGAAAGATTACATCAAAAGCCATAGTAAAATGGACAAAAGTAATGCTGTCAATTATGTAAATCATGAATTGTATGCCTGGGCTCTATTTGTGTGTTTGCTCCCATTGTCCTCCCCTCTCTCAGATATTTTGGTTAGGTTAGGTCTGTCCAGGCAGGCAGTGTACAGCTCTTCCTCCTTCTTGCGAGCAGAGAATCTTGGCCACACCTTTATAGTTATACTTAACACATTGCACAGTAATTATGTGTTTGCCAATCTCCCTCATGAGAGGACTCCTTGAAGTTAAGTTATTCTTCTTACATGTCTACCACACTACCAAGCTCAGCAAATGTTACTGAATACAGAAATATAGAATAGACACTACTTATAATTAAATGAAGTGAGATTGACAGTATTCACTCATGTCTTTATCTTTTCATTGGGCCTTTTCTTTTGAGGTATGTAGTTGTGATGGCTTTCTGCATTGACAAAAGGTTCACAGAACAGAAGAAAGATGAATTTCAAAAACAATCACCTACCTCCCAAAACAACAATGAAACATACAAGCATTATGAAATGTTTGTCTTCAACAAGGTAGTCAGCTGGATGCCCGCAGAGTAAATCAGGTCTGGTACTTTTGTTTTGTGACCAGAAGTAACCCATTTTTGCTGCTGCTTTTCCCCAGACCTAACTTGATGGAGTCGTTTCGGTTATTATTGACACTTTCACTTCTGCACACTAACCTGTATAGCATGCAAAAAGAACATAAGACCCACCAAGACCCAGTTCATTCATACTCTTTCTACCTAAGATTGTGCCACACTCAGATCTGAGTATGTCTCTTCTTGTCACAGAGCACACATTAATACCTTTTGTCCTATCTCTTGCTCCAAGAACATTTTATAGGAACACTAACAGCAGTATTAGTATTTACTCCTTGTACTGTTACATGCATATGGAAGAGGGGGGTGCATTGATTGGCGCACTTACCACTGTACCAATATGGTAATGTGCTTGCTTTACCCATTGGACAGGGAGTTTCTCAAAGGCCAGTGCCCAAACTTTCCTTAAGGCTGTGCACATGGTATGTGGCACAAGATAGGCTCTCCAAAAATATCTGATGGGCTGAACTCTTTGAGGGGGAAGATGCAAGGATAAATGTTATACCCTCCTTCTCTGCGGGTATAAATCATTCTGGAATTCCATTTTACCACTCCAGCCCAAATATCTTTTTCTTCTCTCTGCACCCTTCAAATAAAAGATGGTGAATGGGAAACAAAATCAAGTTGAGTAGCACCAGTTAAGGTTTTGGAGTGAGGATAAGGGTGAATAACCTAAAAATAAAGGAAAAGACCAAGATTGAGCTTTGATCACATGATGCCTTTGAGTGAATTAGAGAAAGGCCCCCTTCCTCAATGCAATGAAGCCTGACAACAGGGCACATGGCTTGAGATGTGACCACCAGGCTGGATTTCAGCTCCAGTCCCTCACCTCAACTGGTGCTCTGTTAGGATGTACCCTGTGCAAATCTATGCAGTGGTCTTGAGAATGATTTGTTCTGTTTTATTTTTCCTTGCAGCTAGCTTTAACCTAAAAATCCTAGAGCATCTCCAATAATATTTAAGGCTTATCTTTGGTCCCTTGTTTTGCACTTGTTGGGTCTACAGGTCACAGTGATTCTATGTGAAGCAGAGGATGGACCAGAAAGAGATTCAAAATGCTACATCTTCAAATGCCTTCACTTGTCCCTCCAGTAGCCCTTCAGGTCCTTAGCGTCTTCAACCCCTGCTAGCCTCACATGTTAATGACCCTCAAGTTAAGTTCTTCTCCAAATTACCCAGATCAGAGATATGTTCCTCCAAGATTAAGCTACTTCAAAGTTGAAATTGAGATGAAGGCTCTCAAAATCCCAAAGAACAATACACAGGTCTGCGTCTGTTTGCCAGGGACAGTACTACTAACTGATATCACACCAAAATCTATTTCCATGCCTAGTTCCCATTGGCTTCTTGCCAACCTGCTTTCATTCTGATTGGCTGCCTACATTGTCCCAACCCCCAATCCAGAAGAAGCCAGGTGATCTGGTTCTGGGGATGCTTTCATATCTTAGCACTCAAGCTAGGTAGGCACCCACAACTGTTTTAACTGACTTTTTTTTTTTTTTTGGCTGATATAATGGCTGAAATGGTCGAAGATATTAATGTAGACAGAATCGTCTTCTATATTTTTAATATATACTCTATATTTCTTATGCCAACATTATCTGGCTCAACCCCCTCTTCAACACAGTCTTGTCTCCTCTCTAGTTATATTTTAGTCATCCTGTTTCATTTTCTTTTTCTACCTTTCATTTTCTTTTTCTACCTTCCTTTTCAGTGTTGCTTACTCTCATTTTCCTAACTCCTATTTATCATTGATTTCTGGTCCTTCATTTGAAGAAACAATGTCACCCATTCTTCATGGGACGACAAATGCATCCCAAATTCCATGATGCCTAACTTAACATACTTCTTGCCTCAAATCTAATCACTAAAAACAAATACAGTATGAATATTAAACAAATGAATAATAATTATCAATTTGTGTGTTACCTTCAAGGAAGGGTTGTTTGGTGACAAATTCTCTCTGATTCCTGTGCCACATTCATCAAGGTTGCTGCACATCATCTTCCAGAGGGCACCAAAGCGAACATCATAGCAGTAAGATTACTCCTTCACTATGTATCAAGAAACCTCTGACAAGTGAGTATCAATTCCTACTTGAGACTAAACAGAATTCGAGTCAAGTGACAAGCAACATTGGTGCCCACATACTAGCTCCTAAAATATTCTTTATGAATTCCTTTTTTGTACAAACTGATGTGGTTCTTTTAAGCCACTGGGCCCAGCCCTACTATAATGCCAAGTACCATGTTTAGAAAAATTGTCTCATTCACAGGCCCTCTCCTAAGAGACCCATTCCTTACTCTTACCTCTTCTGCCTTTATTTAACTTACCTCATTACCAAGTTCACTACCCTCCCACTCTCATCTTCAATACTGGCTGTCATCTTGATTCCTCTCAGAATTAAGTTTGACTCTTTCCTTAGTCAAACTGATCTCAGCACTGCCTCAGATCAATTTGAGTAATGCCAGGTACCATTTAGTTCCTATCCTAAATGCTGTCCCCTCAGGCTCATTTGGTTCACCTAACCCAAGCAGCTAAGACTCCTTGAAGTTCAGATTTCCCATGGCCTTTAGAAAAATCCTTATACTTCAGGAAAACTTGGGGGAAATCCATAAACTCAGCTAGCTTACACATAGTTCTGAAAGCTAAAGAAAGCACATAACTAAAATATAGAGATGACCAAATTTCTCTACATTACAACCTTTCCCATAGAGCTTTTAAAAAAAATTATAATAATAAAAAAGTAATACTTTACCATTTTTTAATAAATCCAACTGGAGGAGATGCTGGTAAATTTGGGGAGTTGAGTGCTGAGAGGCTGCCCAGTGTATTTTCTCCCAACTCCATCTTCTGATAAGAGATAATACTATTTAACTTAGAGAGACACATAACATAGGAGGGTTAGTCAGTTTCCCACCCCCTAACATTATGATTGGTTCAGGAGTGGTCATGGACTCAGACAGCACCAATTAGATGGTTCCCTAGGTTGGTAGATTCCATTATTGGGAAACAGCTCTTCTCTCACCACTTGGGTTTAATTGTGATGATGACTGCCCAGAGCAGCTAGAGGCCACCTTCCTAGCTGTATGGAGAAAGCCCACCTAAAGTCTGGAAGGTTCTATGAGGAACCACTTTAGATGTTTCCGAGTTCTTAACAAATGACTTTATAATTCTACCACGGATTTCATCTTTTCCCAGAAACCATTTCTTAGATGGAGAACTTTTTGCCCTCTAGAAGGGATAGGATTGAAAAGCAATTTTATTTTGAAAGCCAGTGAGCACTGGCTCTTTTACATATCTTCTAAATTTTATTTGAAAGCTGAAATGTTCCTTCTCAGTTTCTCTCTTTTAGTAGAAGCCAGGTGGTATTTGAACACTCAGTCTGGAAATATCCTTAGCAGGGTCACTGAAGTTCATTAAATAGACAAAATGTGGCCAAACTTGCCCACTATCCCCTAACAAGGGCCCCTTTTCTCCAGCTTCTGGTAACATTTTCCTCTCTTTACTATAAATTCACCAATAGCCTCCTAGAGGGCCCTAAGGCTTCTGCTAGCTCTGTACTAGCGGAGGAGCTCTGTACCCCAGGAGCGGCCGTGGGAAATCTCTAGAACACCAAATGGAGAAGGAAGTAGCCTGAGCGATAATTTGTCCAAAGCTCAGCTCATCTAACAAAGGAAGGTTCTGCCTTTATATAGGCTTATACTTTAGATATTACATGTGGAAGAATCTTGGGTTTACAGCCTTAGAAATCACATATGAAAAGGGTTCCAGTTTACAGCTTCAGGAATCACATATGAAAGGGTTCCGGTTTACAGCTTTAGGAATCACATATGAAAGGGTTCCGGTTTACAGCTTCAGGAATCACATATGAAAGGGTTCCGGTTTACAGCTTTAGGAATCACATATGAAAGGGTTCCGGTTTACAGCTTCAGGAATCACATATGAAAGGGTTCCAGTTTACAGCTTCAGGAATCGCATATGAAAGGGTTCCGGTTTACAGCTTTAGGAATCACATATGAAAGGGTTCCGGTTGACAGCTTTAGGACTCATATGTGAAAAGGTTTCGGGTTTGATCTTGTTTTAAGTAAAAGCAGTGTCTTCCGGAGAGGTTCCCCAAGACCAAGCCTGCCACCTACAGGAAGGTGAAACAGGAGGCGCCAGTCAGTCAGCCTTTTCTTCTATTGAAATGCAGTGTGACAGTCAAAGGGGAAGTTGATCTCAGACGCCTGGGTCTCCTTCCTCACTTGAAGGCCTGTAGCTTTCACCCAGAGCCTCTTTCAGGCCTTTCTGGCCTCTGCCTATCCAGTCCAATAGACAATGCCACATACTTTAGGTTTTGTTATGTCAATTTCTTACATCCAAGTTGTAAAATTTGTGAATATTGCAGAGTAACAAACAAACACGAAACTGAGTAGCTTAAAACAACAACAATCATTTATTTCATTCACAAATCTGCAATTTTTTGCAGGGCTCAGCACAGAAGGCTTGTCTCCACTACATACAGCATCAGCTGGGCGGGCTTGACAGGAGGATCTGTTCTAAGATGGCTCACTCATACGGCTGGCAAGTTGGGGATGACTGCAGGCTGGAGCTCAGCCAAGGCTGTGGGCTCGAGTCTCAGTTCCTCCCCATGGATCTCTCTACAGGCTGGTTTCCAAGAGTGAGCATCTCAAGAGAAAGCATTTCCCCTAGTTAGGCTGAGAACTCATCACCTTTTATGATCTAGCCTCATAGAATCATTTCCACTGTAGTGGCAAGCCTGCCCAGATTCAAGAGGAAAGAACAGAGACACACCTCTCTATGTGAGGAATGTCATGACCATATTGTAAGAAGAGCATGTGAAAAGGGAGATGTGGCCATTCCTTTTTTTCTGGTCAATTAAATACAAAAGTCTAAAGAACTACTGTCTAAAAGTTAACATAACATTGAATTGAGCCTTTGATTGACTACTTCCCAAATAATGTGGAGGCTTTATTGATTTCTTAGTATGCGCTTTGGATAGTAATTACTTTGTGGATGTTCAGAAAAAGCCATGCAGCTACTATTGTATGCAGCTACCTATGCTCAAAACTCAAAGCAAAAGGACATTTAAACTCTCCTGTGAATATAATTCAATGCAACAGTATGTGACAAGAGATACTACATCTCTCAAAATGGACTAAAACTGCAAATCTATAGATGTAAGTAAATGTTCAGATTCTCACATCAAAGGAATCTTTGACATGAGATCCAGGAATCTGTTGGTAATCACTAGGTTCACATGCTAAAAAGTAAAGTGACATTCAAGGTGAAGGCTTAGAAAATAGAAGGTCAGAGGAGAAATAAGGCATAGAATTACAATGTTGGATGTATATGTGGCTTATCTGCTGGAGGAGGAGTTAAAATGGGGCAAGATGTGGAGATAAGTGGGGGAAGTCATTTTTATAAAGGTAAACAAGCTCTATAAATTAATGAAGAGGCGATGAGTTCTATGTATAAGGTATTACTAAAAGATAATTCATTCAATGATTTACTAACTTACTATCTTACGAACTTTTTAGGTATAAGAAAGAACAAGACAAAGTCCCTACACTCAAAAAGCTTACAATTCACATGGAAAGACAAACTTGTGAACAATTAAGTAGGATACAGTATGAGGCTATTAGCACTACGGGTGCCCTAAAGAGGGAAGGACTCATTCTTCATAATACTCGTGACAGGAAAGGTCATGGAATAGAGAATTACAAATTGCTTTGCTAAGGGTTAGGATTGAATTTTGAGAAATTCCCACAACTTCTTGAGGGCAAGACGTCTTGAGGGCAAGACGAAGAAGAGTAACTGATGAAGGAGTTAGAAAAGCAGTTTTAAGAGAGTAGAGGAATCATAATTGGTATAAAGGTGCCAACTCAAGGAGTTTAAAAATAGTATCAGCAAATGTATCAAAAGCTATAAAACATTTAAGGATAAGGATTCAAAGATGAATAAAGAGGGAAAATAGATTTATTTTATATTAAGGGGTCTCCAGAAATGCCTTGGTCTAATTTAGGAATCTTTGAAGTAAGACCCAGGAACTGCTCCCTAATCAGGAACACACACCTGGAAAGTAACGTTGTATTCAAAATCCAAGCTCAGAAATTGTGGAGTTAGAGTAAAAATGACAGAAGTGGTACCTGGACTTTTTCTAAATTATCACAGTGCTTAAGAACACTGGTCTTCTCATAATATACTGTATTAAGAAAATGGGCAAGGCATAGTGATTCACATCTGTAATCCCAGGACTTTGGGAGGCCAAGTCAAAAGGAGTGTTTCAAGCCAGGAGCTCAAAGACTAGCCTGAGAAATGTAGCAAGACTCTATCTCTGCAAATGTTTATTGATTTATTTATTTTTATTTATTTATTTATTTTGACATGGCATTTTGCTCTGTCACCCAGGCTGTAGTACAGTGATGTGATCTCAGCTCACTGCAACCTTTGCCTCCTGGGCTCAAGTGATTCTCCTGCCTTAGCCTCCCGAGTCACTGGGATTACAGGCACATGCCACCATATTCATCTAATTTTTGTATTTTTAGTAGAGATAGGGTTTCACCATGTTGGCCAAGCTGGTCTCGAACCCCTGACCCCAGGAGATCTGCCTGCCTCAGCCTCCCAAAGTGCTAGGATTACAGGTATGAGCCAGGACCCAGCTTTCAAATGTTTTATTATTTAATTAGTCAGGCATGGTGGGAAGATCACTTGAGTGCAGGAGTTAGAGGTTACAGTGAGCTATGATCATGACAGCTCCTGGGCAACAAAGGAAGACCCTGTCAAGAAAGGGGGTGGGTGAGAGAGAGACAGAAAGAGGAAGAAAGAGGAGGAGGAGGAGGAGACGGAAGGGATGGGAGGGGAGGGGAAGGGAAAAAGGAAGGGGAGGGGGAAGAGGGAAGGGAGAAGGGAGAAGGGAGAAGGGTGAAGGAAGGAAAAAAAGAAAAAAGGGCAAACACAGATCTTCTTTGTACTGCTCCATAAATACCCACTGGGTTGGCCAAAAAAGGTGTGTGAGAGTTATTACAGTGTTCTTTTGCTTTGAAAAATTAAAACTGAATTGTTCACACATTAAAAAGATTAAAAACTTTAAAATTTGGGAGGTATTTAAAACAGGGTTATCTTAAAACCATGGTTAAGTAAATGTCAACTGACAAAATATTACTGAATTACTCATTTCTTTTCCTTCTCCCCATAAAGGAAAACTAGCTTTCAGAACAAGACAAAGAGGAGAAGTCATAAGAACAAAGAATAAGTGCTTTTTAAAAATGATTTTCTTTTCTATAAAATTTTTCCATAAAGTTACATGTAAGAGAAGGTTGAGGTGCTTGATTAAATAAACTAGAAAAAAGGCTTTCCAAACCACCAATGTGAAACCGACTATAGTATTTAAAACCTAGGAAATATAAAACAGAATGGGAGGGGAAACGGCCTTCAGTCCAGTTACAAGATCTGTATTGCCAGCCTTATAGAATAGGAGAACTCTTCTAAATATAAAACTATACAGATTTGTGTTTATTAATTTATAGATGGAGGTCAAAGATAAAGAGGGGGTTTACTCAGAGGTAAAGTCCCACCTCATAGGTAAATTTTATTTTGGACATAAAAAGTGATTGTTGTACCCAGAGGCTCCTAATCCAACCCAGTCTTAATTATTTCCTTGCTCCAAGTGTCATTCCATAAGATTTCCTTTTTAGAGAGGGAGAACAAATTTTTTTCTCTGGAAACAGCCAAATATGTCCTTTTATATGGAATGCCTCAATTACACAGTAAATTATTAGATTCTCTGAGTAGTTATTAAAACCTCCACATGGTCTTTGTGAGTGATTTATGCCCAAGTGCTTTCCTGAAGGAGCACGTGAAACTCACATGGGGCTGTGCTTGGAGGAGCAGAGGCAAGGCCAGAGAGTCCAGACGTAAGCATGCTGAACAGGTCAAACAAAACAAGGGTGATATAATGTTGTACTTAAATACCTAAAGAAACCCACATATGTTATGTAGGTTAGAAATGGCATGAATAGTTTGTTTTTCAGATACTAGAAGAAAATGTGACCTTTTACAAAGCATATGTTCAGTGGAAGGTATCATCTTGATTTCTCTTCTGATCATGGCTTGTTATAGATTTGGCACTTTTCACTTGACCTAAAAGGAAACAGATTTTAAAATTACATATAATTATTTGTAATATGAAACAAAATGAAGCCAGTTTTTAAGACAATAGGCATGGAATAAATCAGATTGTCCCAGTCTGAATCAGCTACTAATTCAACCCTAGTATTGTTGGTATGTCATGCAAATATTCTCTCCTTTTCATCATATTTAAAGCTGTGAGGTCACATTTCCCAGATAATCAGTATTATTGTCCCTAGTTCTGCCATTGATGAGAATAACTCATCATTGAGTTGATGAGTTAAACCTCTCTTGTCTTCACCTTCTTAACTGCAAAGGCAGGGGTCATTTCAGAGGTTCCATCAAGATCTAACATTCTATGATATGAAAGTACTTAGAGAACATGTGATATAGGGGGTTCAGGGAGACAGGCAAATCTTCACAGGTGAGAAGGGAAGGAAGGAGGATTGCTGGGCCAGGTTAATGGTAGTGGTGGAGAGGTAGGAATAACTGTATATCCAGTAGTCCCAGCTACTTAGGAGGCTGAGGCCAGAGGACTGTTTGAACCAGGAGTTCAAGTTCAGCCTGGGTAACACAGCAAGACCTCAACCCTAAAAAAAGTTTTTTTTAATTGAAAAAAAGTTAAGCAAAACACAAAATCTTAAAAAATAAAAATAATTCAGGTCTTAATTATCTCACTCCTAAACTATACTCATCTCACTTTCTCCAGACTCCTCTCCCTCCAATCCATTTTACAAAGAAGGCCAGTTTATTTTCCCCTACTTAATCCCTCTTCTCTCCTACCCTAAAGCCTTTAAATGACATCCCACTGCCCAAAAAATAAAGCCCAAACTTCTACATTTATAATTTAGTAGTTTTAATAAAATAATCAAATGTTAACTTTGCAACTAACTGTATTTTCTACATTACTACCATACCTTGACACAAACCCAACTATAATCAGCCAGATGGTTATTGGCCATTTCCTTATTCCCACATTTGAACATTTCATCAGCATATTGTGCTTTCATTCTGGAATTTCCTTCATACTCCACACTGGCTATCCATCCTCTCAGGTAACTCTTCTTTCTTCATGATGCTTTCTCTTTATACTTAGGCTTCTCTGATCATATAGAGCACTTAGATTATCTTTTTAGGTATGTTCTACTCACAAACTAAGTAGTAGACTCCTAGGAGAGTGCTATGTGTATGCTCAACAGATCATGTAATTCATGTTAGTTCCAGATGGTAAGAAACATTCTGTCATATTGTAATACCTGGACTAGGGTAAGTGTCTTAACTGTTAAAAATACACAACATTTGATAAACATAAAAATCTTAGGTACTAGATATCCACATTCAAAAGAATTAAATTGGACCCCTATCTCATACTCTATATATACTATACATATATATGTGAGATATATATATGTGTGTGTGCGTTTGTATAGATATATATGTACATACTATATATATGTATAGTATATATATATAAACACACACACATATATATAAGTATCAAAAAAGATCACAGAACTAAACATTAGTGCTAACACTACAAAACTCTTTGAAGAAAACATAGAATTAAATCTTGGTGACCTTGGACTGGCAATGGTTTTCTTAGATATGACACAGAAAGCAGAAGCAACAAAGGAAAAATAGATAAATTGAACTCAATCCAAATACAGCTTTTTGTGTTTCAAAACATAATTAAGAAAATGAAAAGACAATCCAGAGAATGGAAGGAAACAGAATCATATTTCTAATGAGAGACTTGTATTCAGAATATATAAAGAACTCATACAACTAAAAAATGAAAAGACAACCCAATTTAAAGATGGCAAGGCCAGGTATGGTGGCTCCCACCTGCAATCCCAGCCCTTTGGGAGGCTGAGGCAAGCAGATCACTGGAGCCCAGGAGTTTGATATCAGCCTGGGCAATATGACAAAACTCTGTCTCTACAAAATGTAGAAAAATTAGCCACATGTGGTGGCATACCCCTGTACTCCCAGCTACTTGGGAGGCTGAGGTGGGACGATTGCTTGGGGCCCATAAGGTTGAGGCTGCAGTGAGCCATAACTGTGCCACTGCATTGCAGCCTGGGCAACAGAGTGAGAGCCTGTCTCAAAATGAAAGAAAGAAAAGAAAGAGAGAGAGAGGAAGTAAAAAAAGAATGAAGGAAGGAAGGAAGATAGGAAGGTAGGAAGGGAAGGAGGGAGGGAGGGAAGAAACAAGGGAGGAAGTGGGGAGGGAGGAAGGGAAGAGGAGGGGAGGGGAGGGGAGGGGAGGGGAGGGGAGGGATTCTTCCCATTAATGACCAGGCAAAGAAAAAAAAATGGGCAAACAATTCAAATACATATTTCTCTAGAGAAAATATACAAATGGCCAGTAAACATGAGAAGATGCTTAAAATTATTAGCAATTCAGGAAATGCAAATCAGAACATATTAAGATACCACTTCATACCCACTAGGATGGCTATTTAAAAAAAAAAAAAACAAGACAGTGACAGGTCCTCAAAAGGTTATACATAGAGTTATCATATAACTCATTAATATACCAAAGAAAAAGGAAAACATGTGGCCACACAAATATTTTCATACAGCAGTTCATTGCAGCATTATTTATAATAGCCAAAAGAGTGGAAACCCAAATGTCTACCAATTGATAAACAGATTAAATTTGTACTCACAAAATGGAATATTATTCAGCCATAAAGCAGAACAAAGTACTGATACACGTTACCGTATGGATGAACCTTGAAAATATACTGAGAGAAGCCACCACAAAAGGCAACACATATTATTTCGTGTATAAAATGTTCGGGGCAGGTCCAGAGGGCAGACATCCTAACCCGACCTGCCCTACCCCCAGAAAAAAAAAGTTAAAAAAAAAATGTTCAGAGAAGGCAAATCCATAGAGACAGAAAGTAGATTAGTGGTTTCCAGGGCTTGAGGGAGGGAAGAATAGGAAGTGACTGCTAATAGCTATAGGGTTTCTCTTCAGAGAGGTAAAATTCTAAAGTTAGATGATGGTGATAATTACACAACTTTGTGAATATACTGAAAACCACTGAATTGTACTCTTTAAAATGGTTAACTTTATGGTGTGAGAATTAGATCTTAATAAAGTTATTATTTTTTTAAAAAATTTTAGGGGTGTGTCTACCACCAAGATTCTGATACATTCACCTTCTGATTCTTAGGATAGTATTCCCACAGTAGGTTTTTCACCAAATATAGAATTATAATACTTAAACTGCTTTTTAAAATGCTGCAAGGAGGAACTATGATGGCCAATTAAAGTAGCTGCAGTCCACAGATCTCATGGAAAATAGTAAAAACAGTGGGTGAATTCAGCACCTTCAAACGAAATACCCAGGTTATTGCATTGGGACTGACTAGGCAAATGGCTCGACCCACAAAGAATGAAGAAAAGCAGAGTGGGGCAGCGGCCCACCTGAGAGTTGCACAAAGCCAAAGGAACCCCTACTGCCAGCCAAGGGAAGCAATGAGTGACTGTGCAACCATGCCTAAGAAATCACACTTCTCCCACCGATCTTTGTAACCCACCAATCAGGAAATCCTCTCATGAGCCCATGCCACCAGAGCCTTGGGGCCGATACACAGACCTGTGTGGAGTCTTGGCAGAGCAGACACTCAGGCTCACACAGAGATTCAGGAGTTTTACGTACTCTGACCCCAGGAATCCCAGCAAGGCAGAAGATCCATTCATATTCTCCCCTAGGAATGGGGCTAAATACAGAGAGCCAAGCAGTGTCATTCTGTGGGCCCCACCTCCACAGCATTTCACAAGACCCACCACCTTGGAATTCCTGCCAGAGAGTGTAACAGGCTGGAGACTGAGACGGATGAGTCCCCAGGGATAGAAGCAGCTGCCATCCATTTCTGCAATTTGTTCAGTTCAGCCCTTCTAGCCTCCCAGCTCTGGGGAGTTGAAGAAATCCTGATGAGGAGGGTCCTGCACAATGAAGCACAGCTGCTGTGCCAGATCTTGGCCAGATTGCCTCTTTAAATGGGACCCCAATCCATGAGCCCTCCCTGGGTGGGGCCTCTCTGTAGGAATTACAGCAACTCCAGCCTGGGTTATACAGACATAAATCTGATCTCTTTTAAGATGGAGCCCCTGGGGGAAGGGATGACCGATGTCTCTGCAGTTCAGTTACCAGCCTTTCCAGCCTGCTGGCTCTGGAAAGTCTGGATGAGGAAGTGCTATCCCTAATGCAGCACACCTGCTCTACCAGAAAGCAGCCAGACTGCTTCTTTAAGAAGGTGTGTTACCCCATCCCTCCTGACTGAGTGAGACCTCCCAACACAGGTCTTCAGATACCTCCTATAGGAGTGTCCAGGCTGGCAACAGGTCAATACCTCACTGGGACAAAGTTCCCAGAGAAACGATCAGGCTGCCATTTTGGCTGTTTCAAAGCCTTCACTTGCTGATACCTCCAGGTAAAAGAAACACTGAGGCAACTCCCAGTTTGCTGAAGCCATCCCCCAGCAAACTATAGCAGCCCTGCAGAAAAATGCCCTTACTCTTAAAAACAAACAAAAAGCAACAACAGCAGCAACATCAACAAAAAAGACCCCACAAAAACTGCATTCAAAGGTCAATCTCAAAAATCAAAGATAGATAAGCCCACAAAGATGAGAGAGAATCAATGCAAAAATGCCGAAAATTCAAAAAGCCAGAGTACCTCTTCTTCTACAAGTGACTGCAACACCTCTCCAGCAAGGGCACAGAACTGGGCTGAGGCTGAGATGGCTGAAATGACAGAAGTAGGCTTTAGAAGGTGGGTAATAATGAACTTCACTGAGCTAAAGGAACACATTGTAACCCAATGCAAAGAAGCTAAAAATCATGATAAAACAATAACAGGAGCTAATAACCAGAGTAGCCAGTTTAGAAAAGAGCATAACTGACCTGACGGAGCTGAAAACCACGATACAAGAAATTCACAATTCAATCACAAGTATCAGTAGAAGAATAGATGAAGAGGAGGAAAAAATGTCAGAGCTTGAAGGATATCTTTTGAAATAAGACAGGCAGAGAAGAATGGAGAAAAAAAAGAATGAAAAGGAATGAGCAAAACCTCTGAGAAATATGGGACTATGTAAAAAGACCAAACCTATGACTGACTGGGGTACCTGAAAGAGACAGGGAGAACAAAACCAAGTTGGAAAACATACTTCAGGATATTATCCAGGAGAACTTTCCCAACCTAGCAAGATTGGCCAACATTCAACTTCAGGAAATCCAGGAAACCTCAGTAAGATACTCCATGACAAGATCAACCCCAAGACACAAAATCATCAGATTCTCCAAAGTCATTTAAATGAAAGAAAAACTGTTAAGGGCAGCCAGAGAGAAAGGTCAGGTCCTAGTTTCTGTCAAAACAGATTTCAAACCAACAAAGATCAAAAAAGACAAAGAAGGGGCCAGGTGCAGTGGCTAATGCCTGTAATCCCAATATTTTGAGAGGCTAAGGTGGGTGGAGTTCAGGACAGGCCTGGCCAACATGGTGAAATCCAGTCTCTACTAAAAGTACAAAAATTAGCCAGGTATGGAAGTGGGCACCTGTAATCTCACCCACTCAGGAGGCTGAGGCAGGAGAATCACTTGAACCCAGGAGGTGAAGTTTGCAGTGAGCCAAGATCGTGTCCTTGCCCTCCAGCCTGGATGACAGAGCGAGACTCCATCTCAAAACAAAACAAAACAAAACAAAACAAAACAAAACAAAACAAAACAAAAAGGCAAAGAAGCAAAGAAGGACATTACATAACAGTAAAGGGATCAATGAAACAAGAAGAGCTAACTGTCCTAAATATATATTCACACAATACACCCTATCTCCCAGGAAGAGATGCCTTCCTAGATGAGAATCATAATCAAAGACGGGCCCAGCGTGGTGGCTCACACCTGTAATCCCAACACTTCAGGAGGCTGAGGCAGGAGGATTATATGAAGCCAGTAGTTCAGGACCAGCCTGAGCAACATAGCAAGACCCTATCTCCATAAAAAATTTTAAAACTGGCCAGGCATGGTGATGCCTGCCTGTGGTCCCAGCTACTCAGGGGACAGGAGGATCACTTGGGCCCAAGAGTTGGAGGCTGTGGTAAGCTATGATCATACCACTGCGCTCCGGCCTGGGTGACAGAGCAAGACTCTACCTAAAAAAAACAAAACAAAGGCACAGTCATCACATAAAATTTAATGACTAATGATGGTAATATTAAAATTAGTATTAGACATTTCCTACAGGAAGAATTCAGTTATTAGTTGTTGCTAATATTGAAAATAAATAATGAAACTAGGGAACTATATCACGGATTAGTGCCTGTAACAATGTTAATGACTACTTAATGAAGATTGTTAAAATTAGAATATCTCAGAAATAACAATTTTGAATTTAATTTTCATCCCTTCTGACATTCAAACCACCTTTTATCCAAAACTTACGTGGTGTAGACATTTTTGCGAGGATAGGAGTCACAATTTCTTCCAGTTGTTGTCTCTGCTCAAAAAGCTCATTAATGGAAGCCTCTGCGTGGGTTTCCAACCAATCGTTTTTGGCACGGCATGCACTGAGGATGGTATTCTAGGGACAGAAATACAGAGTTCACGTTCCACTTATTTATTGAAAAATAAAACTCAACAGTATCTCTAAACCAGCACTGTCCAACAGAACTTTCTGTGACAATAGAAATATTCTATACCTGCATTGTCCAATACAGTAGCCATTAGATACAAATAGCTATTTTGGCACTAGAAATGTGGCTAGGGTGACTAAGGAACAACATTTTCAATTTCATTTAATTTTAATAATTGGAAATTTGAATAGTCACATGTGGCTAGTGTCTATTATATTGGACAGTGCAGCTCTAACATTAGTGGAATATGAGCACAATAAAACTCATCATCAGGAGTCATGAAGCCTGGCACCAGTCTATACTTTATTTTCATTAAGCCCTTTGACTAAAAGAAGTACTTGCAAAGGCCGGAAAAGAATGGGTGGATGGTATGAGTTGCATGCAACTCAAAAGACAATGCTGATATTTTATTCCCTCTCAAATGATTCACAGAAGTTCAAGAAATACAAGAAAAGCTCCACCTTACTGAAAACCTCTCAGTTTGCATTGTAAAATCATCTCATTGTACATATACAGCAAATTTCTGATGTCTGATTTAAGATGTTTGTTGTACTATGATTTGTAATAATAAAGATAAATAAATACATTTGTGGTATGTCCTGTCCACACTGTTAAATAATAAGCAGTAGTATATGCAGAAGTATGTAGAAGGAAGTAGACTTAGAGGGGCGTCCATATCTTATTAAGAAGAAAAAATAAAGTTATACAATAACATATATAAGTGTGATCCCACTTTTATAAAAACAAAATCTTTCATAAAATTCCTATTATGTGTATAGATACATATGATTATATAAGTGAAAGAGAAAACATGGTACAATTAACACAAAATCGTTATCAGAACCACAGAGTAGGTAACACGATTAGAAACAGAAAAGGAAAAACTATTATGTTTGCTTTAGATATTTCAATTTTTTCTAATTATTACTATGCATACATAATAATTTCTAGTTCAAATAATTTTGAACTAGAATTTTAATTTTGAACTAAAATTTTATTTTAATTTAAAAAAATTTTTTTTAAATTTTTTAAAATTAAAATAAAAATTTTTAGTAACTAATTTGACAAAGCATTATTTCTTTGTGCCAGAAAAGTTTTGTTTTACAGATCTGATAGCTTCAAAGGCTATTCTAATAGAATTTTGCCTGCATTTTGTTTGTTTCACAAGAGATTCTGTAGAGTACTCTACAAGACACAAGTGTAATGTGTAACTTATCAAGTGCTCAGATTTGGCGATATCTTACACTTTTAGCAATACCTATTCTTTTTAATCTGAATAACAAGTCACAGGAAATTCACAGAGCATCCTGCATGAGAATATAGGAAATAATTTAAAATCAAAACACATTTCTGATACCTTGAGTATATTTGTTAAATGTATATTCAGAGCAATAAAACTATTCCACAGGGAATGCTTAGATCTAGTACTTAGATATGTGGCAAGTAGGCTTTAAAATTACTATGTTTATAGCTGTGTATCTTTTTTCTCATTCTGGAAAATTTGATACATCAAAGAATATGCAATGTATTTGTATATATACATATATACTAAAATATATAATGTATATCTCAGTTCTGAAGCAAAATAATGAAATGAATATTTCCATTTTATTATTTTGGACCCTACTACTCAACAAAAGAACCAGAATGCTACCAGTACTATTAATGCAGCTTCTGTCCCTCCCCGTCGCACCTTCTTGCCTGACTTCAAGAAATAACTATCATCTGTGCTTACCCCTTTGCTCGGCTTCTTAAACAGTTTTACTCCTAAATGTAGGAGTAAATATAGTTTTATATTGCTAGTTTTTGAGCATGATAAAAATCTATGTAGTCTTTGACTAGTTGCTTTTCTTTTTTTTTACTCAATATTACATTTCTAAGATTCAGACATGTGCTGGGTATGATACTATATCTCTATGTCACTCTCTTAATACTATTTCTTTTCATTTTGATCAGACTATCCTCTATCAGTAGTTTATAAAAAAAAAAGAAGGGAAGGTAGGAGGGCAGAAGGAAAGAGGGAGGAGAAAGGAAGTAAGGACCACAATCTGCCTTTAAAACAAAACATCAGTGTAGAAATTAAACTGTAAGACAAAAGTCTCAAAACACTTCAGAACAAGCAATAATCACAGTACAGTACCTTGTCTTCCTTAAGGAGCTTTCCTGATCCCTTTTCAGTGTCAGTAACGGCTAAAGAGACTTTTGCAACATATTTTTTCAGAGTCAGCCTTGCATCTGAAAGAATGGACAGAAACACACACAATGACAAGACAAAGACAAGAGGCAGAGCAAGACAGTCAAATGGAAGCCTCCAGTGTCCACCCCATCCAGCAGAAACACCAAACTGAACAACTGCCCATACAAAAAAGCACCATTATGAGAACCAAAGATCAGATAAGCCATCACAGGACCTCATTTTAACATCATACTAAGGAAAGAGGCACTGAAGAAGGTAGGAAAGACAGTCTCAAACTGCCTTTACCACACTTTCTCCGTACCGTTGGCAATAGTCACATGGTGCAGACAGAGAATCTGTACGCTTCAGGGAGGCAGAGCACAGTGCTTGTGGGACTTTGCACTATAGTTCAATGATTCCCTGTCATATTGAGAAGCAACATGGGGCAGAATTCAGCTAGCACCCATGAAGGAAACATTTAGACCAGCCCTAGCCAGGGGGGAAGCACACATCCCAGCAGTTGGAACCTGAGTTCCAGCAGACCCCACCACTATAGGCTAAAGTGCTATGGGGTTCTAAATAAACTTGAAAAGTCATATAGGTCATGAGGGCTGCAATTCCTGGGCAAGTCCTAGTGCTGTGCTGAGATCAGAGCCAGTAGACTTGGGATGCCCAGGACCTAGTGAGACACTAGCCTGAGTGGCCATGAGAGTGCTTGCCACCACCCCCTGCCCATCCTAGGAAGCACAGCTTACAGCTCTGGGAGAGACTCCTTCCTTCTGCTTGAGGAGAAGAGAAGGAAAAGAGAATAAGACTTTGTCTTGCAACTTGGATACCAGCTCAGCCACAGTAGAACAGGACACAAAGCAGAGTCCTGAGGTCCCCTTTCTAGGTCCTAACTCCAAGGTAACATTTCTAGACATACCCTGGGCAAGAGGAAAAAAACCAGCTGCCTTGAAGGGAAGGACCCAGTTCTGGCAGGATTCATCATCTGCTGACTGAAGAGCCCTTGGGTCCTGAATAAGCAGCAGTGATACCCAGACAGTGCTCACCATGGACTTTGGGTGAGACTCAGAGCCATGCTGGCTTCAGGGGTGACCCAGAACATTCCCCAGCTGTAGTAACTATGGGGAGAGACACCTTCCACTTGACAAAAGGAGAGGAAAGAGTAAATGGGACTTTGCCTTGCAACTTGGGTACCAGCTCAGCCACAGTGGGGTAGCACACCAAGCAGGATCCTGGGGTCCCTGATTACAAGCCTTGGCTCCTGGAGGGCATTTCTGGGCCGAGCCTGGACCAGAGGAGAGCCTGCTGACCTGAAGGGAGGGGCCCATGCTTGACAGCATTCACCACAGGCTGACTGTAGAGCCCTTGGGCCTTCAGTGAGTATCAGCAGTATCCAGGTGGTACTTGCTGTGGGCCTGGGCAGTGGTAGCCACAGGGAGAGACTACTATGCTGGAAAAAAGGGAGGGGAAGAGTAGGAAGGACTTTGTCTTATGGCTTGGGTGCCAGCTCAGCTGCAGTAGAACAGAGCACCAGGTAGATTCCTAAGGTTCTTGACTACAGGACTTGACTCCCAGATGGCATCTCCAGACTCACCCAGAGCCTGGGAGACCTTGCTGCCATGAAGGGAAGAACACAAGCCTGGCTATATTTGCCAACTGTTTACTGTAGACCATTAAGCCTTAAGTGAATATAAGCAATAACCAGGCAGTGGTCACCATAGATCTTGGGTAAGATCCAGTGCTGTGCTGGCTTCAGATCTGACCCAGGGCAGTCCCAGTAGTGGTAGCCACATGGGTGCTTGTGCCACCTTTCCCCCAGCTCTAAGCAGCTCAGCGCAGAGAAAGAGAGACTCCCTTTGTTTAGGGGAAAGTAAGAAAAGAAGAGTTGCTGCCTGATAATCCAGGGCATTTTCCCTAGTCTTACCCAAGACCACCAAGACGGTATCTCTACAAGTCTGCAAGAGCCACAATGTTACTGAGCCTCAGGTGCCTCCTAATGCAGATATGACTAGAGTAACCAAAAACTTAGATCATAATAAGTCCTTTCAAATATGTAAGAAAGCCTTCCCCCGAAGGACAGGTACAAACAAGCCCAGACTGCAATAACTACAATAAATACCTAACTCTTGAATACCCAGATGCTGATGAACATCCACAAGCAAGAAGATCAGTCAGAAAAACAGGACCTCATCAAACAAACTAAATAATGCCCCAGTGACTGATCCCAGAGTGAAAGAGATATGTGATCTTTCAGACAGAGAATTCAAAATAACTATTTTGAGGAAACTCAAAGAAATTCAAGGTAACACAGAGAAAGAAATCAGAATCCTATCAGATAAAATTAACAAAGAGTTTGGAACAACTTAAAAGAATTAAGCAGTAATTCTGGAGCTGAAAAATGCAACTGACATACCAAACAATGCATGACAGTCTCTTAACAGTAGAAGCAGAAGAAAGAACTTGTAAGCCTGAAGACAGGTATTTGAAAATGCAGTCAGAGGAGACAAAAGAAAAAAATATATAAAACAATGAGGCACTCCTATAAGATCTAGAAAATAGCCTAAAAAGAGCAAATCTAAAAGTTACTGGCCTTAAAGAGGAGGTAGAGAGAGATCAGGGTAGAAAATTTATTCAAATAAATAATATTAATTAAAAAAGAACTTTCCAACCCTAGAGAAATATATCAATATTTAAGTACTAGAAGATTATAGAACACCAAGCAGTTTTAGCCCAAAGAGACTACCTCAAGGCATTTAATAATCAAACTCCCAAAAATCAAGGATAAAGATCCTAAAAGTAGCAAGAGAAAAGAAACAAATAACATATAATGGAGTTCCAATACCTCTGGCAACAGGTTTTCTGTGGAAACCATATAGGCCAGGAGAGAGTAGCATAACATATTTAACGTGCTGAAGGAAAATAACTTTTACCCTAGAACAGTATATCCATGAAAATATCCTTCAAACATATCAGAGAAATAAAGACTTTCCCAGGCAAACAACAGCTGAGGAATTTAATCAACACTAGACCAGTCCTAGAGGAAATGCTAAAGGGAGTTTTTCAATCTGAAAGGATGTTAATGAGCAATAAGAAATCATCAGAAGATATAAAACTCACTGGTAATAATAGGTACACAGAAAACCACAAAATACTACAACACTGTAATTCTGGTGGGTAAACTACTTATATTTTGAATAGAAAGACTAAAAGATGAACCTATCAAACATAATAATTTTCAAGACATAGTACAATAGGATATAAATAAAAACAACAAAAAGGTTAAAAGTTGGGGGGAAATTAAGTGTAGTTTTTATTTCTTTTATCTTCGCTTGTTTGTTTATATGATCTATGTTAATCTAAGTTGTAATCAGCCTAAAATAATGAAATATAAGATACTATTTGAAAATCTTATGGTAATCTCAAATCAAAAAACATACAACAAATCTGGGCAGGGTGGCTAACATCTATAATCCCAGCACTTTGAGAGATCAAGGCAGGCAGATCACTTGAGGTCAGGAGTTTGAGACCAGCTACTAACAATACAAAAATTAGCCAGGTGTGGTGGCACATGCCTGTAATCCCAACTCTAGGGAGGCTGAGGCGGGAGAATCACTTGAAGCCAGGAAGCAGAGGTTGCAGTGGGCCAAGATTGCACCACTGCACTCCAACCTGGGCAACACAGTGAGACTCTATCTCAATTAAAAACAAAAAACAAAAAACAAAAAAAAAAACAGAGACACAAAAAATAAAAAGTAAGAAATTAAAACATATTACCAGAGAAAATAACCTTCACTAAAAGGAAGACCACAAAACAACCAGAAAACAAATAACAAAATGGCAGGAGTAAGTCCTTATTTGTCAATAATAACACTGAATGTAAATGGACTAAATTCTCCAACCAAAAGACATAGAGTGGTTGAAGAGATAAAAGTCAAAGATCCAATTATCTGTTACGTATAAGAAACACATTTCACCTATAAAGATACACATAGATGGAAAATAAAAGGATAACAAAAGATAGTCCATGCCTATAGAAACTAAAAAGAACAGGAGTAGTACACTTACATCAGACAAAATCGATTTCAAGAAAAAAAACATGAAAGAGACAAAGAAGGTCATATATAACAATAGAGGGGTCACTTCAGAAAGAGGATATAACAGCTGGGAATATACATGCACCCAACACTGATGCACTCAGATATTTAATGCAAGTATTATTAGAGCTAAAGAGATAGACTCCAATACAATAATAGGTGGAGACTTCAACACCCCTCTTTCAGCATTGGACAGATCATCCAGTCAGAATATCAAAAAAGAAATATCGGACTAATCTGCACTATAGATCAAATGGATCTACTAGATATTTACAGATCATTTCATTCAATGACTGCACAATGCACATTTTTTTCTCCTCAGCATATGGGTAATTCTCAAAGACCGACCATATGTTAGGCCACAAAACAAGTTTCAAAAAAATTATAAGTATAATTATATCAATTAATAATTTATTTAATTAAAATTAATATTATATGAAGTATTTTCTCTGACCACAATGGAATAAAGCTAGAAATCAATAACAAGAGGAATTTTGGAAACTGTACAGCACATAGAAATTAAATAATATGCTTCTGAATGAATAGTATGTCAATGAAGAAATTACTCACAAGGAGGAAATTTTTTAAATTCTTGAAACAAATGAAAATAAAAACACAGTATACCAAAACTATGAGTACAGTGAAAGCAGTACTTAGAGGAAAGTTTATAGCAATAAGTGCCTATATTCAAAAAAATACAAAAACTTCAAATAAACACCTTAACAATACGTCTTAAAGAATTAGAAAAGCAAGAGCAAAGCAAACCCAAAATTAGTAGGAAAAAAGAAATAAAAAAAGATCAGAGCAAAAATTAATGAAATTGAAATAAAAAAATAATTCAAAAGATCATTGAAATGAAAAGTTGTTTTTTTGGAAAAGATAAACAAAATTGGCAAATCATTAGCCAGACTAAGAGAAAAAGAAAGACCCAAATTTTTAAAATCAGAAATGAAAAAGAAGACATTACAACCAATTCCACAGAAATTCAAAAGATCATTAGAGGCTACTATAAGTAAATATATGCCAATAAATTGGAAAACTTAAGATAAATGGATAAAGTTCTAGACATATACAACCTACAAGATTAAACCACAAAGAAATCCAAAACCTGAATAGCCAAGTATAAACTAAGAATAAACAAATAATGAGATCAAAGCTATAATAAAAAGTCTCCCAAGCAAAGGAAAGCTCAAGACCTAATAGCTTCATGCCAAATTTTATCAAATACTTAAAGAAGAACTAATACCATTCCTACTCAAACTATTCTGAAAAATAGAGGAGGAACAAATACTTCCAAATACATTTTACAGAGCCATTATTACCCTGATATCAAAACCAGATAAAGACACATCAAAAGAAAAAAAAAAAAAACTACAAGCCAATCTCCCTGATGAACATTGATGCAAAAATCCTCGACAAAATGCTATCAAACTGAATTCAACAACAAATTTAAAAGATCATTCATCATGACTATCATCATGACCACGTGAGATTTATCCCAAGGATGCAACGATGTTTCAACAAATACAAATCAATTCATGTTATACAGCATATCAACAGAATGGACACAAATCATAGGATCATTTTAATTGAGGCTAAAATTTAATATCCCTTCATGTAAAAACCCTCAAAAACTGGGGAGAGTAGGAACATACATCAACACAACAAAAGCATACATGGCAGACCCATAGCTGGTGTCATGTAGCCAAAACTGAAAGCCTTTCCTCTAAGATCTGGAATAAGACGAGAATGCCCACTTTCACCACTGTTATTCAACATAGTGTTGGAAGTCTTACCTAGAGTAATCAGATAAGAAAAATAAAATACAATGAAGAGCATCCAAATTGGAAAAGAAGTAAAATTATCCTTGATTCCAGCTGATATAATTTTATATTTGGAAAAATGTAAAGAATCCACCAAAAAATGATCAAAACTGATATACAAATTCAGTAAAATTGCAGGATATAAAATCAACATGCAAAAATCAGTAATATTTCTATAGGCCAACACTGAACAATCTGAAAAAGAAATCAAGAAAGTCATCGAATTTACAATACATACAAAGAAAATAAAATACTTAGGTTTAAAGTTCACCCAAAAAGTGAAAAACATCCATAACAAAAACTATAGAAGACTGATATAAGAAACTGAAGAGGACACAAAAAATGGAAAGACATTCCATGTTCATAGATGGAAAGAATCAATATTGTTAAAATGTTCATACTACCCAAAGCAATGCACAGATTCAATGCAACCCGCATCAAAATACCAATGACATGCTTCACAGAAATAGAATAAACAATCCTAAAATGCATATGGAACCACAAAAGACCCAGAATAGCCAAAGACATCCTGAGCAAAACAAAAACATAAAAACTGAAGGAATCACATTACTTGACTTCAAATTATACTATAGAGCTATTGTAACCAAAACAGCATAGGACTGGCCTAAAAACAGACACAAAGACCAATGGAACAGAATGGAAAACTCAGAAATAAATCCATACATCTACAGTGAACTCACTTTTGATAAAGGTGCCAAGAATACATTGGGGAAAGGATAGTCCCTTCAATAAACGGTGCTGGGAAAACTAGAACTCCATATGCAGACGAATGAATCTAGACCCCATCTCTCACTATATACAAAAATTAAATCAAACTGAATTAAAGACTTAAATATAAGACCTCAAACTATGAAACTACTGTGAGAAAACATCTGGGCAACTCTCCAGGATATTGGTCTGGGCAAAGATTTTTTTTTCTGTAATACTCTATAAGCAAAGGCAACCAAAGAAAAAATGGACAAATGAAATTATCATGTTAAAAAGCTCCTGCACACAAAGGAAACAATCAACAAAGTGAAGAGACAACCCACAGATTGGGAGAAAACTACCCATCTGACAAGAGATTAATAACCAGAATATATAAGGAGTTCTAACAACTCAGGAAAAAATCTAATAATCCTATTTTTATAATAGGCAAAAGATGTGAATAGACATTTCTCAAAAGACATACAAAATGGCAAACCAGTATATGAAAAGGTGCTCAACATCATTGATCATTCAGAGAATGCAAATCAAAACTGCAATATCTCATATCACCCCAATTAAAATGGCTTTTATCCAAAAGACAGGCAATAGTAATTGCTGGCAAGGATGCAGAGAAAAGGGAACCTTTCCACATTGTTGGTGAGAATGTAAATTAGCACAACCACTATGAAAAACAGTTTGGAAGTTCCTCAGAAAAACTAAAACTGTTTAACTACCATACAATCCATCAACCTTACTGCTAGTTATTAACATATACTCCAAAGAAAGGAAATTAGTGTATCGAAGAGATGTCTGCACTGGCATGTTTTTTTACAACACTATTCACAATAGCCAAGATTTGTAAGCAATCTAAGGGTCCATCAACAGATGAATGGTAAAGAAAACATGGCACATATACACAATGGGGTACCATTAAGCCATAAAAAAGAATAAAAGCCAGTTATTTGCAACAAAATGGATGGAACTAGAGATCACTATGTTAAGTGAAATAAGCCAGCCACAGAAAGACAAACCTTGCATGTTCTCACTTGTTTGTGGGAACTAAAAATTATAACATTTTGCTGAGAGAAATAAAACTCAAATAAATTCAACAGCTTACTGTATTCCTAGATGGGACAACTGAATGTTGTAAATTGTACATTAGCCCCAAATTAAGTTAAAGGTTGATATACCGGTTTCCTGTAGTTGCTATATCATATTACCACAAATTTGGTAGCTTAAAACAACACACATTTATCCTCTGACAGTTCTAGAGGCCAGAAGTCTGAAACTGGTTTCACTGTGCTAAAGTCAAAGTGTTGGTAGGACTGATTCCTTTTGGAGGCTCTGAGAGAAGAATCTGTTCTTTGCCTTTTTTCAAATGGCTTCAATTTCTAGTATTCCTTGGCTATAGTCCCTTCCTCCATCTTCAAATACATCACTCCAATCTCTGCCTCCATCACCAAATCATCTTCTCTTCTGTATCAAATTTCCCTCTGCTTCCCACTTATCAGGAGACTGTCGTTACATTTAGGTCCCACCAGGATAATCCAGGCTAATCTCCCCATCTCAAGATCCTTAAGGATCTGCAAAGTCCCTTCTGTCATGAGGTAACATTCACAGCTTCCAGGAATTAGGACCTGAATACCTGTGATAGCCATTATTCAGCTAACCACAATCTGCCCTCTGTCCTACTTCCTAAAATTCACATCTATCCCACATGCAAAATATATTTATTCACCCATCTTCAAATCTCCCAAATTCCAGACCTGTTACAATATCAACTCATGTCTAAATTCTCATCAAATGTCATCATTTCAGAAGTCTCAAATCTTATAATCTAAATCATCTAAACAAGGGATGAGTGAGACTCTGGGTATGACCCCTCCTGAGGCAAAATTCACTCCGTCTATGGATCTGTGCAGCTAGAAAACAAGTTATCTTCTGAAATACAATAGTGGTACAGGTATAGAATAACTATTACAGACATTGTCCTTCAAAAAGGGAGACAAGAAGAAGAAGAAAAGAAGAATCACTGCTCCCAAGGAATTCTGATATTCAGCAGGGCAAATTCTATTAGATGTCAAGGCCTGGGAATAATACTCTGGCTCAAGACTCTGCCCTCCGGTCCTGAGGCTTTACCTCTGGGCCTGAGGTTCTTCATGAGTCATCCTTCCTTGTTCATGAAAGATATCATGTGTTTGCAGCTGAATAGTTTTATCAGTCTATTTCCTGCCTTTAGAATTTTGGGAGTCCAGTGTCCTCTTTTTCATTTTGTCCTCTGTCTGCCTCTTTATCCAAGCTGGCATTTCTGCTGATATACCATTCTCAAACACCTTCTGAGTCTTCCTGCATGCCACAGAGATTCACTCCCTTAGACAAGAGGCTCCTTCACAGATCTTTTGGGAATAATCTCATTTCTCCTACTGACTTCTGCTGAGATGGTTAAGGGGATCCATTTATCACATACCTAATCTCTTCAGCCACCTTCTTGGCTTTCTCTCCAGAGCACACTTTCTTGACAGTCAATCTCTTCATTTTAGTCCCTTTTATAACCTGGATAGGCTGAGAATTACCCAAGTCATCAAAACCTGTTCCCCTTTTGCTTAAAATATTCTTCCCTCAACTTATCTCTCTCCTCTCACAGTCTACTATAAGCAGTAAGAAGAAACTGGGTCATACGTTCAACATTGCTTGGAAATCTCTTCAGCTAAATATTCAAGTTCATCCTTGAAAGTTCTATTTTCCACATAATGACAGGACACAATTCAGCTAAGTTTCTGTCACTATGTAGCAAGACTGCCTTACCTTCAGTTTCCAATAACACGTTCCTCCTTTCCTTCTGCATCTTCACCAGCAGCACCTTTATCACTTATATTTCTACCATTATTCTGTTAATGATCATTTACATATTCTTTAACACAATATAGGTGTTCTCAACTGTGCTCTTCATTTCCTTCTGAGCCCTCAACAGAGGCAGCTTTAATGTCCACATTTCTGCCAACAGACTGTTCAAGGCAATCTAAACTTTTTTCTATCATGCAGCTCAAAATTCTTCCAGCCATTTATCCATTATCAAATTCCAAAGCCACTTCTACATTTTTAGGTATTTGTTATAGCAGCAACCCATTTCCAGGTACCAAAATCTGTACTAGTTTCCTATATCTGTTGTAAGATAAAAAAATAAAAAATACCACAACCTTAGTGGGTTAAAACAACAATTTATTCTTTTACAGTTCTGGAGGCCAGAAGTCCTAAGTCAGTTTCACTAAACTAAAGTCAAGGGATAAATGGATCCCCTTAACCATCTCAGCAATTATTCCCAAGGTGTTGTCAAGGCTGATTCCTTCTGGAGGTTCTGAGAAGATGATCTGTTCCTTGCCGTTTCAGTTTCTGGTCACTATTTATATATTCCTTGGCTTATGGCCCCCTCCTTCTATCTTCAAAGCACATCATCCCAATCTCTTCTTCCATCATCACATCACTTTCTTCTCCTCTCTATCAAATATCCCTCTCCTTCCCTTTTACAAGGGGCAGTTATGGTTACAGTTAGGACCTACCTGGATAATCTCCCCATCTCAAGATCCTTAACTTAATCATATCTGTAAGTCCTTTTTTGAGATATAATATTCAAAGGTTCTATGGATTCTGACCTGAGTATCTTTAGGGTTATTATCCAGCCTACCACAGTTGGTACATACAATCTCATAAAATTCCAAAAAATAATATTTGAGAGACTTGATGAAATCACTCTAAAGTTCAATTGTGTTCTCTCTAATACCTAACAATCTCTTTAAGCCTCATTTGCTATCCATAAAGTGGACATAAAAATACCTTCCACAGTTGAATCCAGACCCATATCTGGAATAGTATTAAAAATTATGGACAAGATAACTGGTCATCTTGCTTCTAACTCCTCACAGCTTTAAATATGTCATTCAACTTGCAAGCAGAAATAATTCCCTAAGCTTGAATCCAAGGTTTCGGTTTTGGCTCCACTAGTTGGGTAGACTAGAGTCAGTGGTGGTTCCAGAATTTCAATAAAAGATGGAGTTTAGGAGAGAAATCAGTTGGAAAATGGGACTAAGAAACTTGTCATGAACTGCTTTTACATAATAAGTATACTGTTTTTACTGAGAGCACACATTTATTTTGGGCAACTTAGTAGAGCAAGAAGCTTATCACAAGCACTCCCTTAATGCCACCATACCTTAACCACACTAACCTTAGTTTCCTCATCTATACAACTAAAGTATTTTAGTACAATCCTCATAGTTGAGGATTACAGTATATGGTATAAACCACATACTATAGTACATAGTATAATGCATAATGTAATTTAAGATACCATATAGTATATGGAGTATATTGCAAAATATAGTATAATGCATGCAAATGTCTTGGCACAGTGCCTGGAACACAGTAAAGCATTCAATAAATTTCTTATTATGTCATTCCTGTTCTCAAAACTCTATAACTGACTTCCTATTGCCTGCTGAATAAAATACAGACCCTCCAAAATCTCTCTAGCCACAAACTAGATTTCCAGCTTCATCCCTTCAACATTCGTTCAGTGATCCTATCCACTATTCACTTCCGGTTCCTTCTGCCTCCAGATATCAACATGGTTCCCTCCCTCTGCCAGCTCCTTCTGGTCTCTGCTCAAGCATCACATTATCAAAGAGTCCTCTCCTAATTTCCCTCTACAAAATAGCACACACACTCACTCACTTGCTAGCAACTTCCTAAACACTTTCCCACTCTATTGTTCTCCATAGCGCTCCACAGATACAGACATGCAGATTTAGATAGATACAATTATTTTCTACATCCCCCTACTAGAAAGTAGGCTCCATGAAGGTAATGATTCTGTTTTGGGCTATGTTGTGTATGTATTCTCAGCTCCTAGAACAGTGTTTAAAACCACCAGCACTCAACAAATATTTGTTATATGAATGCTTACACAAAATGTCTTTGTTTACTATGTTTCCCCAATCTTAGATGCCCTCTCTACACTGACACCTACCAAAATTCTACTCATTCTTCAAAGCCCACTCACATATATCTTTTTCTGTGAAATTTCCTAATTCCCCCAAGTGGAACTCATTGCCCTCTCAACAGTTACCCGTTTATAATTTTATTTAGATCTCATTTTGCTGAATGAGAACTATTTATTTTTTATAATAAAATAAGAATCATTTTAATTATTATCTTGGTTTTTGCTTTTATTTCTAGATTGCACACTCTTTAAAGGCAAGGTCTATGTCCCGTCTTTTTATCATATATCACAGCACCTTCCTCACCCCTTACCTACTACCTGATAGCACATCACCACCACAGGAATATATTATAAGAGACAGGCACTCAATATTTGTGGAACTATTTGAAGGGAAGGACATTCCCAAACAAAAAAAATAGAAGCAGATGCTAGGTTATGTGAAGTGGTATACTGTTTTTTAAGTAAATGTAAAATTGAAGTCCTTCAGAAGAAGGGTTAGAAGTGATATAAGTAAGTTGTTTCCATGAGATTCTATTAATGTGACTGTAGTTTAATTAATTAGCTAGGAAAATATTAGTAAAGTCTTCATTTTTAGGAAAACTGAAGAAGCTCAAACCATTCTGGTGAAACAACAACAACAAAAAAGTATCTTTAAGAAACTCAGTGTGATTGGTCAGGTAACACCTTTTAGGTCCAGTGTGGTTCTTTATGAAGTCACTGAACTTACTCCTGAGTCACTATGACTGATGATGTCACAATGATCATCAGTGTATATTTTGCTGGGCATATTTTGCTGACAGGCAAGGTTATATGAAGTGCTTTCTATTGAAGCACCACATTAACCAATAACTCCTGGCATTTTCTGCTATCTCTGTTTTAGCTATTTTTAAATAGCTAAATTTTAGCTAGATATTTTTTTTCTCATTGAGAAAGAAAGATGTCTAATCAAGGACTATCGCTGATTTTTTCTCTGTTGTTTATCTGCTTCATCAGAGAGACTTTCGGCATTTGTGATGGAACTATCTGGGCAAAGGTTGGATGGGAGATTCTTCCAGAAGAAGTACATTACTGGAAAGTTAAGCGTCCTCCATCTTACTGTCTGCCATATCCTCTGAATAATCTATGCTGCAACTTGGCTAACATGGATATATTTCAGAGTTGTTTATATTTTATTTATATTTCATTACAAGCTCTCTTTTTCATCTTATCTGTTTTGTCTGTGCATTATCTGTGGATGAAATGGAAGAAACACCGAATAAAGGTGAATTAATGATATAAGTAGTAATAGTTACAAAATCTCTGAGGGTTTAGAACATAAGATAATTAGTTACTGTGTTTTATTCCTTATTATAACCTTCCCCTACCTTCCCATTCATCCCCAGCATCTAGCACAATGTCTTGCTCATACTAGGTGTTCAACAAATGTGTATTGAATTATAATGTCCTTAAAATCATCTAGTTCCCTCTACTTAAAGTTAAAAAAACATACGGAAAAAAGTAATGTACTAACATGAGGAGAATGTATGGGAAATCAAGTTATCTGTCTGGGTCCTGAGGTACGTCATTTGCTCTTTCTCAGTTGTCTCATCCATAAAAGGATCTGGAACAAGAGATCTCTTAGAACCCTTCCAGATGTATCTAAGAAATCTAAGTACAAAGGTTGGCATGTAATTTTTATATGGGTTATAACCTAATTTCTAATATTAGAACAACTTTCTGAGAAATAGAGCTTTTAAACTATTACATAATTTCCCACTTTACCAATAGATGACGCCATAGTTTGAGAGGCAATCTTAAAAGCTCATTGATCAAAAAAAAACAAACAAAACCTCACTGACCTTCAGAACAATTAGATATTTATAAATGTTTTCTTATTTTTAAAATGACTGTACTTTATGGTATTATACCTTCAGGTTCTTTAGTAAAGGAATATATTTTGCCAATCAAAAAATTTATCCCAGCAAAGTACTCTAACCATAGAACACACTAATTGTTTGCTGATGGTGATAATGATCATATATATGGCATATAGATAACATTTCCTCTGCATTTACACCTTTCTTCTATAGTGACCATCCTTTTGCATAAACAATTGATGTGTGCTGTTTTGATCAAGTTTAAGTTTATACATTTAGAACACAAATTTAATTTGAACCATATTATTAACTATACTAGAGTATTGAACTATACTATTTTATGTAGATAAAATCTATATTGTTTTTCTCCTTTTAGCTGAACCAATCATCCTCAGAAAAATCTGGTAATGATCTAGAAAGCCCATCCATCCAAGACATTGACCAAATACTCTACAGACTGGCAACCGCGACATCAATGATATCCAAGATCTTGGAGCACAGGTCTTACCATCCTTCCTCTAATAAAATTAAGCACTGCAAGTTAAAGAAAAAGAAGAAGACTAAAGAAGCAGGAGCCAAAAGATACTAAATATATGCATACGCAAATGCAGCTTAGTCAAATATAGAGACTACAAAAGAAATCTATTGAGAGGACTCATCTAAGGATAAAAATAGTTCTTTGGAAACCTTCATAAATTTTTTGCCACAATCCTTACTGAGATTTTCCAAAGAAGTCTGGGTTTAAATGCTATTTCCATTCAATTAAAAAAGAACCCAGACTTACTAAAGTACTAGAGAAGAAGTTATATACTATCACTGCTAAATGTTTAAGTATTTTGTTCTTTTTAATGTGTTAGATTTCTAATCATTAAGCAATATATGTAATACTAGCTTAATTTGGTGTTTCAATAAATCTCTAATAAATAATATCTGTGATATATCTTATTTTCCTGAGAAAATTTCATAACCACAGGAAGACTTTTAATTTCCTACTTCAGATTGCTAAAATAGCATGGAAATATTAAAGAATAGATTAATATTTTTAAGTATAAATGTTTTCATTTTCAGTATAACAAATGAATTACAGATTAACATTTTTTAAATTTCAGACTTTTGTTGATAAGACAATTCAATTTTTTAAACTATGGTTACCATATTTTTCAAAGAACAACTAGGAAATAGGACTGAGACTGGGACAGAAGATTTCACTTAAAATATCTTGGAAAAATCCCACAAAAATATATCTATATCTATCATCATTATAAGAGAGGAAAAAACTTTTCAAAAATAATCCTTGAAACAGTAATAAACTGTACAGTTTTATACGTAAGGGAAAAGAATAGTACTTGCCTTGGGCTATGATGGATTATAAAGGTCTATTTTGTTCCACTTTCCAGACTCTCTTTACCTCCATTCTTCCTTAGCACAACCCCACCCTCACATTTCTATGTTTGTTTCATACCTTCAGAGTTCTGAAAAGTTAGATAATTCCCTCTGAGAGAACATTAATATATATTTATTTTAATGGTGAACTATTGAAGACTTTAAAAATCCCCAAACCTCTAAAACCCAAAGAAATTTATCTCTAATAATGGAATTTTCAGTAGAATGGAGATGACTATTTGGGGTAGAGATTTCTCAATCCTTTAAGTCTCCCCGGGTAACTCCTACTCTAATCACCAGAAGAAATAGAAGCGATGTACACTCTTGATAAGACTGAATTAAATAAATGTTAAATTTTATGTTGAGTTATTTATGTTTCTGACATTTCACAGCTACATTACTATGAAACTCCACTCTGAATAAGACTGAATTAAATAAATAGTAAGGCTGAATTAAATAAATGTTAAATTTTATGTCGAGTTATGTTTCTGACATTAAACAGCCATATTACTATGTAACTCCAATATTAATTTCATCATTGATCTGGAAACACAATACTAGTTTGCTTTTTATAGTTTTCGTATCTTTTCACCAATAAGACATATTAGGTATGATTTCTCCAAGAACCTAAAGACCCAAATTAAACACATGGATATTACAGGAAAGGAAACCAATAATACCTCACACCCATAAGTCCCAAAAATATTTTCAGAAAAGTTACTGCAAAATTTGCCCTTGAATTGTGATTTTTAAATACTATGTGGCACATATATACCACAGAATACTATGCAGCCATAAAAAAGGATGAGTTCATGTCCTTTGCAGAGACATGGATGAAGCTGGAAACCATCATTCTCAGCAAACTGACACAAAGAGCAGAAAATCAAACACACATGTCCTCATTCATAAGTGGGTGTTGAACAATGAGAACACATGGACAAAGGGAGGGGAACATCACATACTGGGGCCTGCTGGGGGAGGGGTGGGGAGATTAGGGGTTGGGGGATTGGGGAGGGATAACATTAGGAGACACACCTAATGTAGATGACGGGGGGATGGATGCAGCAAACCACCATGGCACATATATACCTATGTAACAAACTGCACATTCTGCACATGTACCCCAGAACTTAAAAGTATAATAAAAAAATTTTTTTTTAATATCATGGGCCATTTTTCAAAAATGGATTTTAAATTATGGAATGTGGGCTGGGCATGGTGGCTCACATCTGTAATCCCAGCACTTTGGGAGACCACGAAGGGCAGATCATGAGGTCAGGAGTTCGAGACCAGCCTGACCAATATGGTGAAACCCCATCCCTACTAAAAATACAAAAGTAGCCAGGCATAGTGGCACATGCCTGTCACCCCAGCTACTTGGGAGGCTGAGGCAGGAGAATCGTTTGAGCCTCGGAGGTGCAGGTTACAGTGAGTCAAGATCATGCCACTGCACTCTAGCCTGCGTGACAAGAACGAAACTCTGCCTCAAAAAATATATCTATATATCTATATATCTATATACACACACACACACACACACACATACACACACACATACACACACACACATACACACACACACATAGAATGTGAATTTCATCTAAAATTACTAATCATGGGAGGAGTCAATTGAATTGTTTGCTATTTGTGTTTTCCTTTACTTACAGATCTAATCATAAAAACAGAAGATTTGACATAAGATCGCTCACAGAAAACATTTAGTTCAAGTGGACAGCACAAAAATAATCTACAAAGCACAACTCATCTCTTTCTTCCCAAATGTGTTTCCTTCCTTTAATTTCCTCATTTCTATCAAATCTTCTAGTCCCTTTCTTATTTTATTGATGAACATGTACCTTACCACTACCAGCTGAATCTTCCTCAAGATCACTTTCATCCTCCTCCTCTTGTACATAAAAACTTCCCATGACTCCCAGAATAAAATAAAAATACCTTAGCCTGGCATTTAAGGGTAAGATGTAATAAAGGCAGTAGCATTGTTCAAGTGCTGACCACATGCCAGGTATTGTGCTAACTGCTTTATATCATCTCATTTAATTTTCACAGCAATCCCTAAAAAATAGGAACTGTATTGTTGGCCCCTTTTACAGAGAAAGAAGCTGAAGTATAGAGAATTTAAGCAACTTATCATAATTGAAGCACCAAGGTCACAGAGATTTCAAGTAGGGGCACCAGTATTTAAACTCAATCTCAAGAGGACATCTACCCCTTTGTTATTCTACTTATGTTATAGCCTACCTGTGGAAACTATGACCACTGCTCAACAAGGCAATCTTGTCACTGTCCTCCAACATGCCACTTTCACTTACAGCTCTCAGATTTTGCTCATGCCCTTTCCCCTTCTATTGCATATTCAAATCCCATCCATTCTTCAAGGCCCAGCTCAAGCCCGACATGCTGTGACTTCCTATTCTTTCACTACCCTGCAGCACTGAATGCCTGTTCTGCCAATTTTAACCTTTCATCACAGTCTTTCCGATATTTTTATATAATTGTTTAATGTGTCCATAACTTATCATCTCCCACCTAACAAGTATCCAGAGGGCAGGAACAAGCAATTGTATCTACAGCAATACTATGCTCACAATGGGAATTTAATAAATGCTTGTACAAAAGTACATCGTCCTGAAATCTCTTTAAGCTATATTTTACAGCGCTGTCGGAAATATATGTGTAAAATATTAGCAAAAGGCAAAATAGTACTGTTTTTTGAACTTTTAATTGAAGTATAACTTACAAACAGAAAAGTGCAAAAATTATGTGTACAGCTCAATGAATTTTCAAAGAAACATACCTTTGTACCAGCAACCAGGTTAAGAAGAAGAACATTACATCCCAGAAGTTTCCCCATGCCTAAGGGTAGCTATTATTCTATTAGCACTATAAATTAATTTAGCCTAAATAAATCTTTCTAAAATTACTGTTACAACCTTTTTATATTTGAGAAATCAAATCTATTACTCAAATTATGCCATTTTAAAAAAATTTAGGGAACAATCCACTTTGCCCGAGTCTCTCAGAAAATGGCTTTGAATATATATGTTGAACATTGAATAATCTTCTTACAGCAATTATTTTCTCACAGAAAATTATTGGTGAGAAATTTCTTATAGAAATTATTGGTGAGACAGAAGTTGGTAAATCAACAAGCTTCCAATATGTACAGTTCCCAATAAATACAATGTTTAGGGCCAATAGCAAAATAAAGAAAAAAAGGGAAAATTTTCATTTATTATTGCCAACTGTGACTGTGGTTTTATCTACAAATAAAATACTGTGAAAAAAGGTGACATAGCCTATAACTCATAGGAGAAAAACTCATCACATCAGTCAGTTTGCTAACCCCTTGTGAGCTTCCTTACCTGCCCAGTCCAGGAATTCAACACACTCAGTCTGGGAATATTTAGCAGCCACATCTCGGGCCCTTTCTTCCCGGAAGTTTAAAGCTTCTATATCAACATCCAGTTCTACTAGTGCTTTCAAAGTTTCCAAACGACCCCAGGCTGCAGCACAGTGTAAGAGTGTGTACCCTAACAAACGAAATGAAGATGGTGAGATCAAACAGATTACATTGTTTTAGGCTAATTTACGTAGTGGAAGATATTAATGGCCAGATGCAGTGGCTCATGCCTATAATGCCAGGACTTTGGGAGGCCAAGGTGGGAGAATTACCTGGGATCAGGAGTTCAAGACCAGCCTGGCCAACATGACAAAACCCCCTCTCTACTAAAAAATACAAAACATAGCCAGGCATGGTGGTGCATGCCTATAATACCAGCTACTCGGGAGGCTAAACCCAGGAGGTAGAGGCTGCAGTGAGCCAACATTGTTCCACTGGGTGACAGAACAAGACTCTGTCTCAAAAAAAAAAACCAACAACAAAACAACTATATATAAATAGATATTACATATATATATAAAATCAAATGTTTTTCAACTGTCATTTTCACTGAACCCAATCTTGTATTATCAATCCTTTCCATCTATTCTCTTTTTTCTTTCCTTTTTTTTTTTTTTCCCAGAAACAGGGTCTTAGTATGTTACCCAGGCTGGTCTTGATCTTCTGACCTCAAGCAATCCTCCTACCTTGGCCTCCCAAAGTGCTGAGATTATAGGTATAAGCCTCTGCACCTGGCCTCCAGCAGCCTATTCCTTTACTTTCAATGTCATTAATTTATTCCACTATTTTTCTTTTACTTCCTTTTTTTTTTGGAGACAGAGTCTCACTCTGTCAGCCAGGCTGGAGTACAGTGTGGTACAATCACAGCTCATTGCAACCTCTGTCTCCTGGGTTCCAGGAATTCTGCCACAGCCTCCCAAGTAGCTTGGATTATAGGCATGTGCCACCATGCCCGGGTAATTTTTGTATTTTCTAGTACAGACAGGGTTTCACCATGTTGTCCAGGCTGGCCTCAAACTCCTGACTGCAGATAATGCGCCCACCTCGGCCTCCCAAAGTGCTTGGATTACAGGTGTGAGCCACTGCGCCTGGTCTTTCCTTTTACTTTCTTTGGTTACTCAGTTGTTCTTTTTCTAACTTGTTTAGTCAAATGCTTTGCTTACTAATTTTTTATGTTTCTTATATTCTAACCTATGCATTATACTAGAATTTTAATTTTAGTTGTATCCCATAGATTCAAACATACAGTGATGCTGTTGTCACTTAAACATTTCATCATTTTCATCATATCTTCTGTGACCAATAGATGATTTAAAGTGTATTCTTAGCCAGGCATGGTGGCTCATGCCTGTAATCCCAGCACTTAGGGAGGCCACTCCCAGTGGGAGGTCAGGAGTTCAAGACCATCCTGGCCAACATGGCAAACCCCATCTCTACCAAAAAATACAAAAATTAGCCAGGCGTGGAGAACCACACCATAGTCCCAGCCACCAGGGAGACTAAGGTGTAAGAATCGCTTGAACCTGGGAGGTGGAGGTTGCAGTGAGCCGATATCATGCCACTGCACTCCAGACTGGGCAACAGAGTGAGACACTGTCTCAAAAAATGAAAATAAAAATAAAAAATAAAGTGTGTTCTTGCTTTCGGTTTTGTTATCGTTTTATTACTATTTTCTAATTTTATTTTGTTGTAGTCACTGATCAAAGACTATATGCTACAGATTCTTCAATACTTCTTAGAACTTCATGACTCAACATATACCAATATTTTTAAATGTTCCATGTGAGCATGAATAGAATGTATATCCTGTCTTTGCTGAAGATCATGCCGACGATCTTTTTTTTTTAATTGTCTACCATGACCATGTATTATATTTGCAATCTGAAAAAAAATTCCTGAATTTAAATTGCTAATTAGATGATTGCTAAAAATTAATACCACTTCAATGGAAAGAGATAACAGCAAATTATTACACATTTACTATATACCAATTTACTATATACCAAGCACTAAAATATTTATTTTATCCTATTTAATCATCATTATACCCTACATGAAAAATACAGTTATTATCCCTATTTTGCAGATGGAAAAACAGATACACAAAAAGATCAGGTAACTTACCAAATCACACAACTAATAAATAGTGAAGTCTATTGTCTAAAATATTATACTATGTAATATCAACACTGATACATTTACATGTATACACATACTGGGTTGAGTATGTATGTGTATACATGTAAATGTGTATACATGTAATTTGAGTTGGATGCTCACCCATATAGATGTATACATACATATATGTAAAGTATAAAACAAGAACATCAAATATATCTAACCGTAAAGACACTACATGGCATCTTTAGGTAGTCATAAGCAATACTGATGAGAGAAAAAAGACAAAATACCTCTGGTGGTTTTTTCATTCAGATTCACACCGTATTTTGCCAAAGCTCTAATCACGTCACTTTGCCCAGCCATGCAAGCTGCATACAACAAGTTTCTCCCAACAATGTCTTCTTCTAAGAGAAGCTGCATGGCCTGTTCATGATGAGGATTCTCTGGATCCTCAAAAATCTTCTGCAAACCCTCTACATCCCCTGTGAGAGCAGGCTGTAAAAGGGGGTTCCTGGGGCTTGTTTCCTCTGGTTCTTGGGCTTCTTCTTCATCTTCTTGTTGCGAGGAAAATTCTGAGCTCTCTGACTCAGGAGGTCCTTCTGACTCCATTAACTTCAAAAATACCTACGACCAAAAAAAAAAAAAAGTGATAAAAACCTACTCAAGAATCCGACTTTCAAGATGGCCGCCTAAGAACAGCTCAGGACTTCAGCTCCCAGTGAAAGTGCAGAGGGTGAGTGGACGCCGCATTTCCAGACGAACTCTTATTGCCCACAGACCAGGAGATACCCAGGCAGAGGGGTCGCCAGCGTCGCAGTCCCAGCCGGTGCGGCTGTTTTGGCCCCCGCGGGGCTGATTCCGCCCGCGCGGCTGCTGTGACCACTCCCTGTTGCTGCGGTTCTCCGTACAAAAGCCACTGGTCTGGGAGCCCTCTTAGCTGGCGAGCAGAGCCTTGAGACGGCAGAATAGCCCATTCATCTGAAACAGCGAGCCAGGCCAGGAGATTCCTAGGCAAAAAATCCGCCAGGAGCCGGCGCCGCGGTTCGAGCCGACTCCGTGAGTCGCAGCACGGGAGATCCCGGCGCCTTTTCAACAAGCGACCGGAACGCGGGGTCGTTCAACTTAAAAGAAAAGACTCTGAGTCAGGGAGCCAGGTGATCAGGCTCGGTTGGTCCCACCCCTCCACCCCCAACAACAACGAAAACAAAAACAGTAATTGGAAACCCTCTGGGTTGAGCCCTTCAAACCAAGCACAGCTGAACCGGGACGGTCCGGCTCCGTGGGGGAGGGGCTTCCGCCATTACTGAGACTCTCCACCGCTATGGAGGCAGGCTGCCGTTGCCGAGGCAACCCGCCATTGCCGAGGCAACCTGCCACAACAGAGAGAGTCCGCCATAACAGAGGCGGGGCCACCATTGCCCAGACAGTTCTAACTATGCCCATATAAAAAGGACTACAGGGAAGAGCTCAGGGCAGCTGGGCGGAGCCCACAGCAGCTCAGCAAAACCCCTGCAGGCAGGCAGAGGCTAGGCGTGCTGCTAGCTGGGCGGGTCCGACCTGAAAAAAAAAAAAAAATCAAAAAAGGCAGTAGTGCAACGGAAACTCATAAAGCTCCAACTCCCTGGGACAGAGACAGACAACAGGTGGATAAACCCACAAAAATGGGTAGAAACCAGCGTAAAAAGGATGAAAACTCCCGAAACCAGAACACCTCTCCTCCTAAAAGTGATCACAACTCCTCACCAGCAAGGGAACCAGACCGGATGGAGAAGGAGGGTGATGAAATGACAGAATCAGACTTCAGAAGGTGGGTAGTAAGAAACTACAATGAGCTAAAAGAACATGTTCTAACCCATCGCAAAGAAAATAGGAACCTTGAAAAAAGATTGGACGAACTGCTGACGAGAATGGACAGCATAAAGAGAGGAGAATAAGTGAATTGATGGAGCTGAAAAACGCAACACGAGAACTTCGTGAAGCATGCACAAGCTTCAACAGCCGAATTGACCAAGCAGAAGAAAGGATATCAGAGGTCGAAGACCAACTCAATGAAATAAAAAGAGGAGGCAAGAACAGAGAAAAAAGCGCAAAAAGGAATGAACAAAATCTTCAAGAAATGTGGGACTATGTGAAAAGACCTAATCTACGTCTGATAGGTGTACCTGAATGTGATGAAGAGAATGAATCCAAGCTGGAAAATACTCTTCAGGATATTATCCAGGAAAACTTCCCCAACCTAGCAAGGCAGACCAATATTCAAATCCAGGAAATACAGAGAACACCACAGAGATATTCCTCAAGAAGAGCAACCCCAAGGCACATAATCGTCAGATTCACCAGGGTTGAAATGAAAGAGAAAATGCTAAGGGCAGCCAGAGAGAAAGGTCAGGTTACCCACAAAGGGAAGCCCATTAGACTCACAGCAGATCTCTCAGCAGAAACCCTACAAGCCAGAAGAGACTGGGGGCCAATATTCAACATCCTTAAAGAAAAGAACTTTCAACCCAGAATCTCCTATCCAGCCAAACTCAGCTTCATAAGTGAAGGAAAAATAAAATCCTTTGTGAACAAGCAAGCACTCAGAGATTTCATCACCACCAAACCTGCTCTACAAGAACTCCTGAAAGAGGCTCTACACACATAAAGGAAAAACCAGTACCAGCCACTCCAAAAACACACCAAATGGTAAAAAAGCAGCAACACAATCAAGAATCTGCATCAACTAACCAACAAAACAGCCAGGTAGCATCAAAATGACAGCATCAAATTCACACATAACAATACTATCCCTAAATGTCAATGGACTAAATGCCCCAATCAAAAGACACAGACTGGCAAATTGGATAAAAAGCCAAAACCCATCAGTGTGCTGTATCCAGGAAACCCATCTTACATGCAAGGATACACAAAGGCTCAAAATAAAGGGATGGAGGAAGATCTACCAAGCAAATGGAGAGCAAAAAAAGGCAGGAGTTGCAATTCTCATCTCTGATAAAATAGACTTTAAAGCAACAAAGATCAAAAGAGACAAAGAAGGACATTACATAATGGTAAAAGGATCACTGCAACAAGAAGAGCTAACGATTCTAAATATATATGCACCCAATACAGGAGCACCCAGATACATAAGGCAAGTTCTTAATGACTTACAAAGAGACTTAGACTCCCACACAATAATAGTGGGAGACTTTAACACCCCATTGTCAATATTAGACAGATCAACCAGACAGAAAATCAACAAGGATATCCAGGACCTGAACACAGACCTGGAACGAGCAAACCTAATAGACATTTACAGAACTCTCCACCCCAAATCCACAGAATATACATTCTTCTCAGCACCACATCACACCTACTCTAAAACTGACCACATAATTGGCAATAAATCACTCCTCAGCAAATGCAAAAGAACAGAAATCATAACAAACAGTCTCTCAGACCACAGTGCAATCGAGTTAGAACTCAGAATGCAGAAACTAACTCAGAACCGCACAGCTTCATGGAAACTGAACAACTTGCTCTTGAATGTTGACTGGATAAACAATGAAATGAAGGCAGAAATAAAGATGTTCTTCGAAACCAATGAGAACGAAGACACAACATACCAGAATCTCTGGGACACATTTAAAGCAGTCTCTAGAGGAAAATATATAGCAATGAGTGCCCACATGAGAAGAAAGGAGAGATCTAAAATTGACACCCTATCATCAAAATTGAAAGAGCTAGAGGAGCAAGATCAAAAAAACTCAAAACCTAGCAGAAGACAGGAAATAACTAAGATCAGAGCAGAACTGAAGGAAATAGAGACACAAAAAACTCTTCAAAAAATCAATATATCCAGGAGCTGGTTTTTTGAAAAGATCAACAAAATAGACAGACCACTAGCCAGATTAATAAAAAAGAAAAGAGAGAATAACCAAATTGATGCAATAAAAAACGATAAAGGGGATATCACCACAGATTCCACAGAAATCCAAACCATCATCAGAGATTATTACAAACAACTCTATGCACATAAACTAGTAAACCTGGAAGAAATGGATAAATTCCTGGACACCTGCAACCTCCCAAGCCTAAACCTGGAAGAAGCCGAAACCCTGAATAGACCAATAACATGGTCTGAAGTCGAGGCAGCAATAAAGAGCCTACCACCCAAAAAAAGCCCAGGTCCAGATGGGTTCACAGCGGAATTCTACCAGACATACAAGGAGGAGCTGATACCATTCCTTCTGAAACTATTCCAGACAATCCAAAAAGAGGGAATCCTTCCCAAATCATTTTACGAGACAAACATCATCCTGATACCAAAACCCGGCAGAGACTCAACAAGAAAAGAAAATTTCAGGCCAATATCCATGATGAACATAGATGCAAAAATCTTCAATAAAATACTGGCAAACCGATTGCAACAGCATATCAAAAAGCTCATCCACCATGATCAAGTAGGATTCATCCCGGGGATGCAAGGCTGGTTCAACATACGCAAGTCCATAAACGTAATTCACCACATAAACAGAACCAAAGACAAAAACCACATGATTATCTCGATTGATGCAGAGAAGGCTTTTGACAAAATTCAACAACCCTTTATGCTAAAAACCCTCAATAAACTAGGTATTGACGGAACGTATCTCAAAACAATAAAAGCTATTTACGACAAACCAACAGCCAATATCATACTGAATGGGCAAAAACTGGAAGCATTCCCTTTGAAATCTGGCACTAGACAAGGATGCCCTCTCTCACCACTCCTATTCAATATAGTACTGGAAGTTCTAGCCAGAGCAATCAGGCAAGAAAAAGAAATAAAGGGTATCCAAATTGGAAAGGAGGAAATCAAATTGTCTCTATTTGCAGATGACATGATTGTATATCTGGAAGACCCCATCATCTCAGCCCAAAATCTCCTGAAACTGATAAACAACTTCAGCAAAGTCTCAGGATACAAAATCAACGTGCAAAAATCACAAGCATTCCTATACACCAGTAATAGACTTCAAGAGAGCCAAATCAAGAACGAACTGCCATTCACAATTGCTACAAAGAGAATAAAGTACCTAGGAATACAACTAACAAGGAACGTAAAGGACCTCTTCAAGGAGAACTACAAGCCATTGCTCAACGAAATAAGAGAGGATACAAACAGATGGAGAAACATTCCATGTTCATGGTTAGGAAGAATCAACATCGTGAAAATGGCCATACTGCCCAAAGTAATTTACAGATTCAATGCTATTCCCATCAAGCTACCAATGACCTTCTTCACAGAACTGGAAAAAAACACCTTAAACTTCATATGGAACCAAAAGAGAGCCCGCATAGCCAAGTCAATTCTAAGCAAAAAGAACAAAGCGGGAGGCATCACACTACCGGACTTCAAACTATACTACAAGGCTACAGTAATCAAAACAGCATGGTACTGGTACCAAAACAGAGATATAGACCAATGGAACAGAACAGAGGCCTCACAGGAAATACAACATACCCACAACCATCTGATCTTCGACAAACCTGACAAAAACAAGCAATGGGGAAAGGACTCCCTGTTTAATAAATGGTGTTGGGAAAACTGGCTAGCCATGTGCAGAAAGCAGAAACAGGACCCCTTCCTGACACCTTACACCAAAATTAACTCCAGATGGATTAAAGACTTAAACATCAGACCTAATACCATAAAAACCTTAGAAGAAAATCTAGGCAAAACCATTCAGGACATAGGTGTAGGCAAGGACTTCATGACCAAAACGCCAAAAGCAATGGCAACAAAAGCCAAAATAGACAAATGGGACCTAATCAAACTCCACAGCTTCTGCACGGCAAAAGAAACAGTCAGTAGAGTGAATCGGCAACCAACAGAATGGGAAAAAATTTTTGCAGTCTACCCATCTGACAAGGGGCTGATATCCAGAATTTACAAAGAACTAAAGCAGATCTACAAGAAAAAAACAAACAAGCCCATTCAAAAATGGGCGAAGGATATGAACAGATACTTTACAAAAGAAGACATACAGGAGGCCAACAAACATATGAAAAAATGCTCATCATCACTGGTCATCAGAGAAATGCAAATCAAAACCACATTGAGCCGGGCGCGGTGGCTCAAGCCTGTAATCCCAGCACTTTGGGAGGCTGAGGCGGGTGGATCACGAGGTCAAGAGATCGAGACCAGCCTGGTCAACATGGTGAAACCCCGTCTCTACTAAAAATACAAAAAATTAGCTGGGCATGGTGGCGTGTGCCTGTAATCCCAGCTACTCGGGAGGCTGAGGCAGGAGAATTGCCTGAACCCAGGAGGCAGAGGTTGCGGTGAGCCGAGATCGTGCCATTGCACTCCAGCCTGGGTTAACAAGAGCGAAACTCCGTCTCAAAAAAAAAAAAACCACATTGAGATACCATCTCACACCAGTTAGAATGGCGATCATTAAAAAATCGGGAAACAACAGATGCTGGAGAGGATGTGGAGAAACAGGAACACTTTTACACTGTTGGTGGGAATGTAAATTAATTCAACCATTGTGGAAGACAGTGTGGCGATTCCTCAAGGACCTAAAAATAGAAATCCCATTTGACCCAGCAATCCCATTACTGGGTATATATCCAAAGGATTATAAATCATTCTACTACAAGGACACGTGCACACGAATGTTCATTGCAGCACTGTTTACAATAGCAAAGACCTGGAACCAACCCAAATGCCCAACGATGATAGACTGGATAGGGAAAATGTGGTACATATACACCATGGAATATTATGCAGCCATCAAAAACGATGAGTTCACGTCCTTTATAGGGACATGGATGAACCTGGAAACCATCATTCTCAGCAAACTGACACAAGAGCAGAAAATCAAACACCGTATATTCTCGCTCATAGGCGGGTGTTGAACAATGAGAACACATGGACACAGGGAGGGGAGCACTACACACTGGGGTCTGTTGGGGGGAAATGGGGGAGGGGCGGGGAGTGGGGAGGTGGGAAGAGATAGCATGGGGAGAAATGACAGATACAGGTGAGGGGACGGAAGGCAGCAAAGCACACTGCCATGTGTGTACCTATGCAACAATCTTGCATGTTCATCACATGTACCCCAAAACCTAAAATGCAATAAAAAAAAAAAAAGAAAAAAAAAAAAAAACCTACTCAAATACATCAGTGTTGGTTTATTTATTTGCTCAGTCAACTGACAATATAGATGGTATAAAAATACTTAACTAATTGAAAATAACTATAAAATAAGATACTTCAGCAATTCCATCAATAAAGTTTATTGTGTACCTATTATGAGTAGGTACACATAACACAGCCTAAGTCTATACTAAAATGCTAAATGTGTGAAATAAATAGTAAATTCAATAGAAACAAGAGAAGAAAGAGATCAATGTGATCTAAATTTATTAGGAAAAGATTGTAAAAGAATGTCTAAGAGACCTACCTGCCTAAATAAGGGTCATTGTATGAGAGAAGTGAGAAATATAATTAGGTTATTGGAGCCAGATTATGAAGACTTTAAAAATTAGGCACCAATATTTAAACAGAATTCATTCACTCAGTAACATATATTGAAATCACTGTGTAAACTACAAAAACCAGAATCAAATTTATTTCCTACTCTCAGTAAGTTACTATTTCAAGAAAAAAAATATGACATGCACAGAATAAGCGTAGAAAGAGGTGACAAGCAGTAAATACCATAACAAAAGAAATGCTGTGGGAGTTTAGAAGGGAGAAGATTAATTCCAGATAAAATTATTCAAGGATGTCTTTTTTTTTTTTTCACATCAGACAGGTAATGTGCCCATGTTGAAACAAGGTTTAAAGGAGGTACACAATGAGCACAAAAACCCAATAATCACACCTATGAACTACAAAAGGATCTAACTAAGGATGTCTTGATAGTGCTTCAGTATGTCAAAACACAGTATTAAACTGGGAAAGAGGCAGAGAAGAGTACCACAGTCCCTTCATATGTACAATAATATGTGTGGCATCACCGTTCACAACAGCAAAAAACCCAGAAGGGAAAACTTAAGTCCAAGAAGAGAGGAGCATAACTGGTATAACCGCATAAAATGGTATATAACTGTTATAAGAAATAAATTACAGTGCTATACCAAATAGTAGGCAGCTTCTGACAAGGCTCCCAATGTCCCACCCCTGCCTCTTGGTATTCATACCTTTGTGTAATTTCCTCACCTTGAGAGGGGGCTGGACCCAGTGACTGGCTTCTAATGAAGCGAATACAGCAAGAGTGATGGGATGTAAATTCTGCAATTCAGTTATAATGTAGACTGTGATTTTTGTCTTGCTGATATTCTCTCCCTGGCTCTTCTCATGTGCTGTGATGGAGAAGGCTACCTTTCAAGGAGCTGAGGGTGATCTCTGTACAACAGCCAGTAAGAATCAAGGCCCTTAATCCAATTCCATGAGGAACTTAATTCTGCCAGCCACCACTGAGTGAGCTTGGAAGTAGATCTGGCCCAGTTAACCTTGAGGTGACTATGGCCTCAGGCAACACCTTCATTATAGTCTCATGAGAAATCCTGAAATAGAGAATCCAGCTAACTTGTGCCTGGATTCCTGACCACAGAAACTGTGAGATAATGAATGAGTGTTGTTTTTAACCTACCAAGCTTGGGGCTAATTTGTCACACAGCAATAATATGACACAGAACAATATAAATGAATCTTACCAATATATTATATGAAAAATGTAAACCCAAAAGATTGTGTGTGTGTATATATATATATATCTCTCTCAAGATATATTTTTGTGAACTGAAAAGCAATTAAACAGACTTTTTAGGAATACAAGTAGATGCAATAACACTGTACAGGAAAAAAAAAAAAAAAGACAAAAAGCAAGATTGAACACAAGATTCAAGATAATATTTACCGGGGTGGAGGGTAGTGGGAGAAGAAAAGATGCAGAAAATGTAACAAAGGGAATTATATTTTTAGTAAAGAATATTAACATTTAAGTTGAGCCATCAAGAATGGGCAAGACTTTGTCATTCAGAAGTCAGAGGGAAGGAAATTCCAGATGGAATAACTAAGTTAAAGCACCAAAGCAAAGATCACAGGTATTTTTGGGAATGAGTATGTCGGCCAATTTGGTTAACATAGGCCATTCAAAATAAGCAAGAAGTCTGCTCCTAAAAAAAGGCTGGGATTGCTTCAGTAAGTCTGAACTTGATTCTGTAGTAACTAGTGGAGTGGGGAGCAATTAAGGACAGTTAGCTGAAGGTTTTAGTGCTAGGAACTATGTAGGTTTCAAGGAGATTGATCTGACAAGCCTGGGTGACATAGATTAGAGGAATAAGAAACTCGAGGCAAAAAACAAAAATCAATGAGACAGTTATTTCAGAAGTCTGAATTAGCATAAATTAGTGCTTTAATTATTCACTCATATAATTCAGTGTTTACTGGATTCTTTCCTCTATGCCAGGCATTATGCTAAGTCCTGAGGATTCAACAAGGTAGAAAAGATCCTTCCTATCCTGAAGCTTATATTCTGGTTGGGCATAGGCAATAAAAAAGAAAATGAATGTGATGATTTTAGATTGTTATAAGTGTTTCAAAGGAAATAAACATGGTGAAGTGCTAAGAACAGGGAAGTGAAAAAAACCTTAAAAAGAAAAATCAAGGTGATGCTGAAGTAGGACTGCAGAGAATGACAAAGACTACGAAGGCCACAGGAAGATGGAACAGCATTCCAAAGCAGGGGTAAAAGGTCAGACAGCAAATATTTTAGGCTTGTGGGCCCTACTGTCTTTATTCTAACTAGTCAGCTTTGCAGTTGTTGCATGAAAGTAATCATAGACAATACACAAATGAATTGGCGTGGCTGTGTTTCAAGAAAACATTATTTACAAAACAGATGGTGGTGTACAGGCCATAGTTTTCTGATCCTGATCTTAATAAACAGTCCCCGGTGGCTCACGCCTATAGTCCCAGCACTTTGGGAGGCCGAGGCAGGTGGATCACAAGGTCAAGAGATCGAGATCATCCTGGTCAACATGGTGAAACCCCATCTCTACTGAAAATACAAAAATTAGCTGGGCATGGTGGTGGGCGCCTATAATCCCAGCTACTCAGTAGGCTGAGGCAGGAGAATTGCTTGAACTCAGGAGGTAGAGGTTGCAGTGAGCCAAGATCATGCCATTGCACTCCAGGCTGGGTAACAAGAGTGAAACTCCATCTCAAAAAGAAGAAAGGAGAGGAGAGGAGGGGAGGGGAGGGGAGGGGAGGGGAGGGGAGGGGAGGGGAGGGGAGGGGAGGGGAGGGGAGGGGAGGGGAGGGGAGGGGAGGAGAAGAGAAGAGAGAAGAGAAGAGAAGAGAAGAGAAGAGAAGAGAAGAGAAGAGAAGAGAAGAGAAGAAAGAAGGAAGGAAGGAAGGAAAGAAAGAAGAAAGAAAGAAAGAAAGAAGGAAGGAAGGAAGGAAGGAAGGAAAGAAAGAAAGAAAGAAACAACAGTCCCTGCAGATGCAGTTATTGATGAAAAAAAAAAGAAAGAAGAAACAACAGTCCTAAAGAGTGCTGAAAGAAAACCGTCATTTAGCTCTACAGTGAAGTAAAGAAAATAAATAGGATAAGAGTGGAAAGATAATTTTGAAATGCATTTTAATTTGGTAGAATATCAGAATCTTCTCTATTATAAGCTGTTAGGGATTCTTTGACACAGAAATAATAGAAAAGCCAAATAAGACTATTTAAAAGCAAGAGATTCTTTTCACATGTGAGAAATTTAAAAATGGAGATGGTTCAGCAGCTCAAAAATATAGATCCAATCTCTTTCTATCACTCTATTCCAGCATACTCAGTGTGTAAGAGACTTTCATTTTCACAACTCTTACCTCATGTTATAACTCCTGGAATCTCATCTTAATTGATGGCAGGAAGAATGGAGAATCCCCTAGAGGATGCCAGTGATATCAATCCCTCCAATCCCTCTTAAGGGGAAAGCAAAACAAAAATCTTTCCTAACAAGTCCCAGCAAACTTCCAGCTGTACCTCAAAGGCCAGACTGTGCAATGTCGTATGGCTACCCCTTCTTTAAGAGGAGAGAAAATTCCAGGCACAGTGGCTCATCCCTGTAATCCCAGGACTTTGGGAGGCTGAGGTGGGTGGATCACCTGAGGTCAGGAGTTTGAGACCAGCCTGGCCAACATGGTGAAATCCTGTCTCTACTAAAAAACCAAAAATTAGCCAGACGTGGTGGCATGTGCCTGTAATCCCAGCTACCAGGAGACTGAGGCAGAAGAATCACTAGAACACAGCGGGCAGAGGCTGCAGTGAGCGGAGATTGCAACACTGCACTCCAGCCTGGACGACAGAGCAAGACTCCATGTCAAAAAAAAAGATAGAAGAGGAAAAAAAAAGAAAGTTTCTCGATTTTTCCAGCCTCTATGATAGAGGCAAGCAAGGTAGACAGGGGTTGGAAATGGGAGTTGAGTTATCTAATTAACCATGACTCAACTGTAAGATTGATTCCATGTCTTATATTTGAGATTGTTTAGTTCAACTCTTTCATTTTACACAATGAAAATGAAAACTTATAGTGGAAACTTAATTCTTCAGTGTCTGACATAGAACTCCTCACCCTTCCAACACAAACACACACACACAAACACAAACACAAACATACACACACATGACTTCTTTAAAGCACTCCTATCTCAGTTTCAGAGAATTCTAATAAAAGATATAGCTAACTTCCTACAACAGAAGACAAAGAAGCAAGATTCTTCTTTTTTCCCTCTCAGCGCAAGCCTGGGGGCAGGCACATTATTTAAGCTCAACCAACCAGGGGCTCCATCCCATGAGTCTGACTCTTTAACAAGGGACACAAGGAAATGAAGCTAGTTGAAGGGCATTCATCTAAGTACAGAAACAGTATGCCGATCAAACCTCCTGCTATGAGAACATGCTGTGGTTCTTGTGGTCTGAACCTCCACAGTTCCTTGGTTTCCTCATTTTCAGTCTCCTAATGATCACTAGTCGTCTTCCCCAAAATCTCAACTCCTTTTCTTTTGGAATAGAACCCTACCCTCTTTTCTTTTAACAAGTCTTTTTTTTTTTTTAACTAATCTTTATGGTGGAATAAGACTATTTTCCAGTCTCTCTTATAATATGGTGTGGCCACATGTCCAAATACTAAGCAATATGATGTAAGGAGATGTACAGATTACAAATTCCAGGAATATTTAATTCTTTCTCACTGGATTTCAAATATAATGGCTGCAGCTTGCAAGGATAATTTAGACCATGAGGTGGTTGTTCTCTTCAAATACATACATATTACTTTATTATCTTGTATAAATTATTGCTGTTATAATACATATTAGTTTATGACATTTCATTTTAATTTTATATGTAAGAGAGTAATTACATAATTATTGATTGGTAATAATGGACAATTTTATGCTGATACATTGCATATATGGCTATATTTGTACATATATATGTCTTTTTAAACAAAGCAATATTTCTTTTTACTACAGGTAACATATCACTGTTTTTGTCCCATTCTATTTTTTTAGGACTGGGTGCCACCTACTAAATTGACTACATGACCCACTAAATGGGATGCAACCCACAGTGTGTAAAAGCATAAGTCTCAAATAAGCGCTATGGAGACTATACCAGGAAATCAAGAAGGACTCTAACAGAAGTTAAACAGCTTGTGTTTATAGTTAATAGCTTGGGTGACATATGTCCCAATGTACACAGGACAGTTCCTGTTATATCTGTTTTGGTGGTATAATTTTTAATAGCATCTACTTTCACTCTCAAAAGTGTCCACTATTATTAGACAATAATTTTGACACTCTATTAATAGTAGTTGTGATCTTTTGGAACACTTCTTCTAAAGATATCCATATTCAAACCTTGGAGAATAGAGGCCAGATGTGTTTGGAATGCCTTTCACTGGCACAGCAGGGACCCAGCCATGAGACCTTGGAGATACTGAGAAAGTATTATTTTTGTTTCATAGGTATTCCTGCTATGAGACTAGCATAGTTTTACATCTCCTACATTTCAACTACCCAAATTCTATTTAGACCAAGCTATAAACCCACTTCCTTCCTAAAACTTTTCTTATTCCTTTCGAGTGTACACTGCCCTCTCAATATTCTGAACTCCAAAGGCCATTATGTATAGTCTATACAACACAACCTATCAAATATCATATTATTTTCTGATTGCTTCAAGTATCCAAGACATCTATCCAATTAGGTTGTAAACTTGCTGGGGGCAGGAATCAAGCTTTACATTTCTTTGTGTTACTTTCAGACTTACCACAATTCTTAACAAGTTGTATATATTCAGTAACTCTTAAAGTCAAGCTTGCAATTCCCAGTGCTTTCTTTTGTAGCCAAAAGCAATGGGTTTTAGAGTCAGAGAGACTTGGGTTCACAATCCAATTCTGCAATTTATTAGCCGCATAATACTGGGCAATTTACTTACTCTCTTGTAGGAATGACACTAGAGCCTAGTCTATGATCGTTCTAAGAGTTAAAATAAATTAGATGATGTACATGCCAAGCACATGGGGAACACTTAATAAATAGAGCTACCATCATCATTATTAGATGATCATCAATCCTCACACAAAATCAACCAACCACGAAGCAAGGAAAAGATGATACTACTACTATTTATTTTCTTCCGTTTAAAAAAAAAAAAAAAAAAAAAAAAAAACCCAAGGTCTTGCTATATGGCATAGGCTGGTCTAGAACTCCTGGATTCAAGCTATTCTCCTGTCCTGGATCCCAAGTAGCTGGGCTCACAATCCTCCTGCCTCTACCTCCCAACTAGCTAGGACTACAGGCCCATGACACCAGGCCCAGCTCTTCTTTTTTTCTTTTTTGAACATTCCATAGTTTATTCCTATGCAGGGTATGAATAAATAATTTTCTACCCTACTACCACGAGACACTTGATTACCAACACATTATTATTACACATCTAGAGATCAGTCTGATTCCAGATTAATCCAGAGATTTAGAGACAAACTAGATAAAATCTTGAACTATAATTTGGGCCAGAATACTCATAGCTATTCTTGCTATACCCTTGAATGGAGCTTAATTTCCAACATCAACCCAGAACCAACATAATGAGGACAGAGGTTCTCAAATTCTTTTATTTCAGGGCTCTTTACAGTCTTAAAAATTGAGAACCCCAAATAATTTTTGTTTATGTGGGTTATATCTACTAATATTTATATTAGAAATTAAAACTGAGGCTGGGTACAGTGGCTCACACCTGTAATCCCAGTATTTTGGAGGACTGAGGTGAGTGGATCATTTGAGTTCAGGAGTTCAAGACCAGCCTGGGCAACATGCTGAAATCCCATCTCGACAAAAAATACAAAAAAAAAAAAAAATTAGCTGAGCATGGTGGCACATGCCTGTGGTCCCAGCTACTTGGAAGGTTAAGGTGAGAGAACTGCCTGAGCCCAGGAGGCAGAGTCTGCAGTGAGCCATGATCATGCCACTGCACTCCAGCCTGGGTGAGCAAGACCCCATATCCAAAACAAAAAAACAAAAAAACCCAGAAATAAAGTATGTATTAATTCATTTTAAACACATTATGTGCTAACAAAAAGAGGAAAAAAAACATAGTTTACGAAAAATAACTAGGCCTGAATACAACAAAAGATTGAGTAAGGGAGAATTCACTCTCTCTGCCTGTTTTCAAGCTGGGCATCTGCCTTCAGGCGCGGGCTGGGACTAGAACTTATACTATCAGCTTTCCTGTTTCTCAGCCCCTCAGACTTGGATTGAAACTATACCAATGGCTCTCCTGGATCACCAGCTTGCTGAAGGCAGATCTTGAAATTTCTCAGCCTCCATAATCACATGAGCCAATTCCTTATAATAAATTATTCTATATTTATTCATATATACAGGTATCCCTCAGTATCCATGGGGGGATTGATTCTGGAACTCTCTACCCCCATAGATATCAAAATCCATGGATGCTCAACTGCCTTGTATAAAATGGTGTAGTATTTGCATAACTACACACATCATCCCATATATGTCAAATCTAGATTAGTTATAATACCAACTGCAATGTAAATAGCTGTTATACTGTATTGCTTAGGGAATAATGACAAGAAAAAAAGTCTATATATGTTAAGTACAGACACAACCCCCCATGTTTTTTCCAAATATTTTAGATCCAGGATTAGTTTAAATCCACAGATACAGAGGACTATATATATTATATTGATTCTGTTTCTCTGAAGAACTCTAATGTAATTAGCATTTTAATTTTTTTTTTTTTTTCAGACACAGTCTCACTCTGTCACTCAAGCTGAAGTACAGTGGTGCCATCACGGCTCACTACAGCCTGAGCTCCCAGACTCAAGCAATCCTCCCAACTCAGCTTTCTGAGTAGCTTGACTATAGATGCGTGCCATCACATCAGGCTAATTTTTTAATTTTTTTGTAGAGACAGCGGGGTCTAGCTATGTTGCCCACAGTGGTCTCAAACTCCTAACCTTTAGCAATCCTCCCACCTCAGGCTCCGAAAATGCTGAGGTTACAAGTGTGAGCCACCATGCCCAGCTACAATTTGCATTTTAGAAAACTCATATTGGTTATGTGTTAGCCAACAGCTTCCCAATACTTTTATGATAAGATCCAAGGTGACATTAATGACAGTAGGCTTTTAAAAATATTACAGCATGAAACATAAATGAACCAACATTTTGCTAATGACTGCTTTTCTCCTTTACAAAATCAGCTTCACTTCTCCGCCATTTTCCATTATCAAACATGGGTAAAAGATCCAAAGATAAGACAAATAGATTTTAATGTAACACAGTATGAAAATTTCATTGACATGGCTTCAAATCCCACATTGCAATTAGCCTTTAAGAAACTACCACTTGTAGGCCAGGCACAGTGACTCATGCCAGTGATCCCAGCACTTTGGGAGGCAAAGTGGGTGGATCACCTGAGGTCAGGAGTTTGAGACCAGCCTGGCCAATATGGTGAAACCCTGTCTCTACTAAAAATACAAAAATAAGCCAGGCATGGTGGCAGGCACCTATAATCCTAGCTATTCGGGAGACATAGACAGGAGAATCAATTAAATCTGAGCGGCAGAGGTTGCAGTGAGCTGATAGCACGTCACTGCACTTCAGCCTGGGCAACAGAGTAAGATTTTGCCTCAAAAAAAAAAAAAAAAAAAAAAAAAAAGGCCGGGCGCGGTGGCTCAAGCCTGTAATCCCAGCACTTTGGGTGGATCACAAGGTCGAGAGATCGAGACCAACCTGGTCAACATGGTGAAACCCCGTCTCTACTAAAAATACAAAAAATTAGCTGGGCATGGTGGCGCGTGCCTATAATCCCAGCTACTCAGGAGGCTGAGGCAGGAGAATTGCCTGAACCCAGAAGGTGGAGGTTGCGGTGAGCCAAGATCGCGCCATTGTACTCCAGCCTGGGTAACAAGAGCGAAACTCCGTCTCAAAAAAAAAAAAAGAAACTACCACTTGTAGAGTTCTGGTACAATCACAAAAATATGCACAATTATCTGAAAAAGCAATTAAAATACTCCTCCCTTTTCCAATTATATATCTATGTAAGGAGGAATTTTCTTTACATATTTCAAAACAACATATTGCAACAGACTGACTGTAGAAGCAGACATAAGAAACTGTCTCCCATTAAGCCAGAAATTAAAGACATTTGCAGAAATGTAAAACAATGTCACTTTCTCACTAATTCTTTTTAGAAAATAATTATTTTTATGAAAAATATATAATTTATGTCAACATGGGAGTTCGTTATTTTTTCTTTTCTTTTCTTTTTTTCTTTTTTTTTTTTTTTTGAGACGGAGTTTCGCTCTTGTTGCCCAGGCTGGAGTGCAATGGCGCGATCTCGGCTCACCGCAACCTCTGCCTCCTGGGTTCAGGCAATTCTCCTGCCTCAGCCTCCTGAGTAGCTGGGATTACAGGCACACACCACCATGCCCAGCTAATTTTTTGTATTTTTAGTAGAGACGGGGTTTCACCATGTTGACCAGGATGGTCTCGATCTCTTGACCTTGTGATCCACCTGCCTTGGCCTCCCAAAGTGCTGGGATTACAGGCTTGAGCCACCGCGCCCGGCCTGAGTTTGTTATTTTTTAAAGAATTAATAAACATTTTCAAAATCCTCAGTTTAATTTCTAATTCTTACAACTATATTGATAGATACAACTCACACAAAGGCAAGCTGTTCAGGATCATTTTTTAGGAGTGAAATGGAGTCCTGAGACAACAAAGTTTGAGGGCACTGCCTTAGGATATCCATGAGACCTAGAAACAGGGAAGGCTTGCTGGGGGCTTGTCCCTACTACTCGCCTTCTACTACCACAGAAGCAGAAGAAACTTGGAGACTATATCCCTCTTGATTCAGAAATTCAAGATGCAAAACACAACTTTAAAAAGAGGGGGAAGCGATGGAGGTGGAGAGACAAGGGGCTTGAAAGAAAACAGCAGGGAAGGGCCAGGCACACCTAGTAATTATATAAATGTTCACGTGCATCACACAGTGAAGATAGGGAATCATACAGTGAAGACAGTTGCTATAGCAGGGAAAGGAGGCTTTGCAGGGAGGGACAGCTGTAGAGCATATCACTCCAGTCAGGGCTGAAGGGAAGTCACAGCAGGAACTCTGTGCAACTGAGTGAGCTGGGAGCTCTACTGAGTCCTGATCAAACCAGGAAAAACCTGTTCACAAGGTATATAAACCAAAGGTTAGAACCAAAAGCACCTGGTATACCAGAACATCACCCCACAGCCAAGGGAAAGCAAAGGGACCCTGACTCATCCCCATAACTGATTCCATGAGCCATCCACATGCATCCACATAGCCAGGGCACCATCTCAAGGAAAGAATCCAAGAGGATACCTGAGAACCGAAACATTTGTATTTAAGAGAAACACTAGCCAAAGAAATCAATTCTAGATCAAGCTAAACTTTAAAATCAATTGGGCATTTAGATTCTTTCCTAATAACCAGTAAATGAATGCTCATGAAAGGAACTAGGTCAGTCACATACAAAAATAAATTACATTTTCTTTTCCCACAAAAGTAGTAACATACATCAAAATTATAACCCTGCTACATATAACTAAAGTTTCACAGAGAATATGAGCATGGAAGGGAAGAGGGAACTATGGAAGGGCTGGAACTATGAAGGCAGAATGGCATTGCCTTAGCCTTGATTCTGTTACTAATTGACTTTTCTGAAATGAGGACAGCACCTGGTCTGCCTTACTAAATAAGTGTAGAAAAATAAATCTATAAACTTTTCTTTTTAACTATAGAATGCGAATGCTTTTGAGGCACAATAGAAAATCACATAGATCACAGCCCCTATCCCATAGGCTCTCACAGTTTAGTAAGGAAGACACAAGTAAATCAGCAATGACAGGGCGAGAGCAAGGATACAATGGAGGCAGGCAAAGAGTGCTTTGAGAGTAAAGACAGTGGACATCTACTTTCAATTCCGGGAGGCGGTCTCAGAAAGGTTTCCAAGAAAAGGTGAAACCTCCATATTGAAAAGTAGGAGTCTTAAATGAGAGAAAAAAGGACAGTCCAGGTAACGGGAAGAGCATAAACAAAGGGCAAGGAGGCAGGCGAAGCAGCCTGAAGTTGTGATAGAGGAGTAGATCCTTACGTGCCTTTTAAGCCATCTGATTTTTTTCTTTAAAAAAAAAAAAAATGTAGTCCTTTAAGGATTTCTAAATCCCAGCTCAAAGAGAAAGACCCCAAGGGCAGCCCTGGGCACACAGGGTTAAACAAAGGAAAGGCCTGAGAAACAGGATGCAGAAAGTGGCAGCGCCGCCAGGTGATTCATGAGGTCCCTCGAGAGGGCAACGGACACTTCAGGACACCAGAGTTTGCTCTTCGGACTGAATTCCCTGGGGACCTTCTGCCATCCCTCGCGGCCGCCCGCGGGGTAGGGGACCGGTGCACAAAGCTCTGGCTGGACAGAAGCAGAGTCTGAGGACGCTGTGATTGAAGCCCACTCTCCTCCAGCCCTGCCCGAGCAGCCTGGAGGGAAGATGCCCGTCTACCCCCTCGCACCCCTACCCGAGTGCCCACCCCAGTCCAAGGCGCCAGGACCCTAGACTCACCACACCCGGGTCCCAGCCTCCGCAGCTACCATGGCAACGGCGCACCGCGCGCGAGGCAGCGCCTCCCCCTGCGCCGCGGTTCCGGCAGCGCGCGAAGGTTGTTCTTGGTGGCAAAGGCGCGGGAAGAGAGAAGGGAAAAACAGCCAGGAATTAATCTAGATCATTTCAGTCTCTGGGTGGCGTGTCGGTTTTTTCTTTGTTTCGTAAATTTTCTGTAATGCGGTCTGTATTTGTTGTACAGTTTAAAAATAAGTTGTGCATATGGGCTGTTGGCTTGTTTTGTCTTTGACGTTTAAACGAAAGAATTTTTTGGAAATACGAGGTTGCATTCTAAAAACTACAAAAGATTGTATTAATAACCCCTTACTTAATGTTCTAGTTATTGAATATATTTCTCCCATGGTTTATGGTCATTGTCACCGACAAGAAGCGTTTCAGGCGACCTCCTCACAAGTGCCAACTACTATAGGAGCAGAAGCAGCTTGGAGACTATATCCCTTTTGATTCAGAAATTCAAGATGCAAAACACAATTTTAAAAGGGGGGAAGCGATGGAGTTGGAAGTACAAGGGGTTGGAAAGAAACCAGCAGAGCAGGGCCAGGCATACCTAGTAATTATATAAATGTTCATATGCATCACACAGTGAAGACAAGAAATTTTTTGTGCTGAAGGCAAGTGAAAGGAAAATATTCATTTCTTTACTGTTTCTACCAGCAATCCATTAAGGAGTAGGTAAATGATTTAGAGGGCTCTCAACATTTGTGCTGAAGTTTGAATAGCCTAGTTTTGAAATGAGTATTTGACCTAAGGCCCAAGCAAAACTTCTCCATTGTTACAGTAGGTAGCTAGCCCAGGCATGAGCAGAGCAGGCTCCCCTCTCCCCCACCAGGAATGTCAGGCAACCATCAGGTGATAAACAGTTGTTAACTGTCTCTCTAAAGTAATAATTGGTTGCAGCCAGTGCCACGAAGAGGCACGCTCCCAATAGATAGAAAACACCTGAAACTGGTTAGCAGCTGCTTCCCCCTCAGATCTCGGGAGTTACGTGATGTGAGAAACACACTCACCTGTCCAAACCCAAAGAATGGACCTAGAGGCATGAAGGACAGCAAAAGTGAGACTTTTTAATAATGGTCTTGGGAGATCAGGTGTCTGATGAGCAGGCACACCCAGTGCAGTTTCAACAAGCAGTTTGTCACCTAGTGTGCCAGTCTCTGCCCTGGTTCCTTATAGGCTGAGTACTATGGAGTTACAATCTTCCTCAATGTTGCCTAAGTTTTATTATCCCCTTTTAAGGTTACATCTTGTCCCCTTTCCCACTTTAAGTTTTGATTTCCCAATGGCGAAACTTTCTTTCCATTTATCAATTAGCCACCCCACTCCCTCCCTTTTTTCTCCCTCCCCTCTGACTTCTGTGAGTCTTATCACTCTTCCCAGAAGTCTGTAGTGTGCGGCTTGTCTCGTCTGTAAGGGAGCTGCCCGAATTTGCCCCCCTTTTCTTTTTTAAAATCTTTTGGACAAAGCATATTAAAAGAAAATGAGTCTCTGGTTTCAGGTTTTGTCTGATCTCTCATGGCTAGGATGGTTTATTCCTAGATGGGTAAAACCCAAGTTATTAGGAAAGTTCATTTTTAGAAGGCTGTGGAGTCTTATGTCCTACGAAGAGAAAATGGGCAGGGAGGAAGAAAAGCAACAACAAACAAAAGACCAATCCTGGAAAATCAATATAGGCCATGTTGCTGTGAAGTCCATATATTAGTAGGCAAGTAAGAAACTGGCTTATGTATGTAAATAGGTTGCTATTATTTTCCTCTGAAGTTTAAGTTGGTTAGCTTCAGTTTGCAGGGCTTTACAAAGGTATAGCTTAGTTTTCAGTGACTTTAAATTAGGAAAAATGGGGAAAAAAGAAGGAAAAATATTGAAAACATTATTTTGCAGGCTTGTAGCCAAGAAAAATTAGAATTCAGGCCGGGCACAGTGGCTCATGTCTGTAATCCCAGCACTTTGGGAAGCCAAAGCATGTGGATCACCTTTAGCAGGGCTTTGTGTCCATTTTTGACCCAGGAGTCAAAGCCCTGTAACTTAATGTTACAAGTACTTTAAAAGCACATACAGAAAGATACACAGATGTAATAACCTTAATTCTTTTTTTAAAAAGGCCTGGCACGGTGGCTCACGCCTGTAATCCCAGCACTTTTAGAGGCTGAGGAGGGCAGATCACGAGGTCAAGAGATGGAGACCATCCTGGCCAACACAGTGAAACTCCGTCTCTACTAAAAGTACAAAAAATTAGCTGGGCGTGGTGGTGCGTGCCTGTAGTCCCAACTACTCGGGAGGCTGAAGCAGGAGAATTTCTTGAAACCAGAAAACAGGAGTTGCAGTGAGCCGGGATAGCACCACTGCATGCCAGCCTGACAATACAGCGAGACTCTGTCTAAAAAAAAAAAAAATTAGTAGCAGTTTTTTTCCTAAGCAAACCAAAACTTAATAACAATGGCACAGGAATTTTTTTATTAAACATAAAATCTACTAAGCCAGTTACCAAAAGGCAAAAGAAGAGACCTTCTGCAGTGTACAGAATATTATGCTGGCATCAGCAGTGAAAGTTTTAACAATTGCACTTTAATTGTCCCAAAGACTATCTTTCTACCGCAAGTGTTGATATTCTCATCGCTAACCTGGAAGCAACTGATCCCACACCAAATTCCCATTATTGTGACTGCTTTCTTGAACCACTCCTGACACCAATTGTTGCAGTTGGACTCCTCAGAAAGCATAGTCTGAGAAGTTTAGTATGCAGGAAATTTATTAAAGAGTGTTTAATTTTATTAAAATAAAAATAATATTAAGTAATACAATTTTATTTAAATAAAAATAGAGGGCCAGGTGTGGGGCTCACACCTGTTAATTCCAGTACTTTGGGAGCCTAAGCGGGTGGATCACTTGAGCTCACAAATTCGAAACCAGCCTGGGAAACTTGGTAAAACTGTCTCTACAGAAAAAAAAAAAAAATACAAAAATTGGGCAGGTGTGGTGGCATGACCTGTATTCCCAGCTATTTGTGGGGCAAAAGCAGGAGACTCAGTTGACCCCAGGAGATTGAGGTTGCAGTGAGCCATGTTTGCACCACTGCACTTTAGCCTAGGTGACAAAGTGAGATAGAAAGAAGGAAAGAAGGAAGGAAGGAAGGAAGGAAGGAAGGAAGGAGAAAGAAAGATTTTGCTTAAGCGATTTTTTTTAATCATGAAGAACATTTAATAAATAAAAATATAAAGCTCAAAGTTTACAAAATCTGGCTGCCACCCCTAACCTTTCTACCCTCATCTCTCCTTTTCCCTATAGAAAACTATTTTTATTAACTCTCCATTTATTGTTCAATTTATTTATAAATGTATATATGTAAAATTTTAAACTACAAATAAATATACACTTATATACACTCACATTGTATTTCTGCCTCTTTCTTAATCAAAATTAGCATGCTATAAACACTACAATATGCCTGAAGAGTATGCCATTAAGAGATCTTCCTTGTTCCTTTTTTCTTTTTGTTTTTTGAGATCAAGTCTTGGTCATCCAGGCTGGAGCACAGTGGAGCAATCTCAGCTCACTGCAGGTTCAAGTAATTCTCATGCCTCAGCCTCCTGAGTAGCTTGGATTACAGGCACCTGCCACCACGCACAGCTAATTTTTGTGTTTTTAATAGAGATAGGGGTTTCACAATGTTGGCCAGGCTGGTCTCAAACTCCTGACCTCAGGTGATCTGCTCATCTTGGCCTCCCAAAGTGCTGGGATTACATGAACCACCATGCCCAACCTCTCCACTTTAAAGAAATTCACCCATATTTTATTATATTATTTTCACACTTTCATTATTACTTTAAGATTTCAAATACATTTGATTGGTGTGGGGTATAAAGAACCAGACTTCTTACTCCAACTTGTAGCAAATACAAAGGACCATCCCAGGCTCAGTAGGGTCTTCAGAGGACTTTGTTGAGACTGCAGTGAAGTCTAACTGATTATATAAAGAAATCCAATTTCATATGTTTCCATGGTTGTATCAGCATCATTTATTAAACAGTCCCTATTGCCCCGCTGATCTGAGATCACATATTAAATTTCCATATGTTCTAAGGTCTATTTCTGGATTTCTTACCCTGCTGCATTTATCTGTTTATATGCCCAAACCCCAGTTTTAATTATAGAGGTTTTAGAACATATTTTAAGGATGTCTCTTAGGGTTAACCCTCCTCTCAGCTGTTTCTATTTTTAGTGTATTTCCGGTTATTCTCATTTGTCTTTTCTTCCATATTAACTTTATAATCAACGTATCCAGTTCTGTAAAACCTCTGATGTTGATTTTACTTGGTGCTATGGTTTGACTAATGGATGGTATCCTCTACAAATTTCATGTTGAAATGTATTCCTAAATGTGACATTAATACGTATGGCTTTGGGGAGGTAATTAAGTCATGAAGGCTCCACCCTCACAAATGCGATTAGCTCCCTTATGGCTCAGGTTTGAAGGAACATTCTCTTACTTTTCTGCCATGTGTGGAAACAGCATTCATCTCCTCCACAGGAGGCAGCAGCAGGACAACATCTTGGAAGCACAGAGCAGCCTTTGTCAGACACTGACAAAGCTAGTGCCTTGATCTGGGGCCTCCCAGCCTCCAGAACTATAGGAAAATAAATTCTGTACTTGGTAAATTACCTATTCTAAGGTATTTTGCTATAGAAGCACAAACAAACAAAGACACTGGATTGCATTAAATTTATATATTATGGGGTACTGTTATCTTTATGAAACTGAGTCAACTTATCCAATAACATGGAATGACTTTCTATCTGCTCAAATCTACTTTTGCTTATTTCAGGAATGTTTTATAGTTTTCCCCCTATAGGTTTCATATAACTAATAACGCTCGACTGAGATATTGTAAAGGATTTAGATTCCATCTAATAGATGAGAAAACTGAGAACCACAATGACCAAGTGATGGCTTGAGATCACAGGGTTAGCACTGGGACCCTGGTCTTCTGGGTCCCATCATAGTGCTCTCTGCTGTACCACCATGTAACACCTAGAATTCTGTAGCAGCATCAAGAAAACTAGGAAAATTCTTGGTCATTGTCTTATTTGTGCTCATTCTTCTTGCTCTATTCCTGAACTTTCCAAAATGCTTTCCAATTTCACCAACTTTGTGTCATGCCACTCTCCCCAGTGCACCCTGACCAACCTGTCCTTGCCTCTCTGGGTTTAGTGTCTTTCCCTGGAACATTCCTCCTTCCCTTCCAATTCATGAGGTTTTATTCAGGCTGTCCACAGTTTTATCTAGAGGCTCAATGGGAGAAGATTCACTCCCAAGCTCACTCACGTTGCTAATGGCAGGATTCAGCTCTTTGTGGGCTCTTGGACTGAGACCTTCAGTTCCTTGCTGATGGCCAGAAGCCTCTCAGTTCCTTGACCAAAGCTCACCACAGGGCAGTTGACTTCCCTCAAAGAAAGCCAGGGAGAGATGACATCTGAGACAGAAACCACAGTCCTTTTGTAACCTAATCTTAGAAATACCATTCCATCACTTTTGCCATATGCCATTTGTTAGTCACTAGGTTCAGCTCACACTCAAAGGAGGGGATTACATGAGGGCATGAACACCAAGAGGCAGAGAAGATTTCAGGCCACCTTAAAGGCTGCACACCACACTTTTTGTTACACTCTAGACCATCTGTGGGCACCCTACTAGATGTTTTCTTTCCTTTTTTCTTTTTTTTTCCTTTCAGACAGGCTCTCACTCTGTTGCCCAGACTGAAGTGTAATGGCACAATCACAGCCACTGCAGCTTCAAACTCCGGGCTCAAGAGATCCTCCCATCTCAGCCTCCCAAGTAGCTGGGACTACAGGTGTGTGACACCATGCTCAGCTAATTTTTAATTTTTTTGTAGAGACAAAGTCTCCCTATGTTGCCCAAGCTGGTTTTAAATTACTGGGCTCAAGCAATCCTTCTTCCTCAGTCTCCCAAAGAGCTGAGATTACAGGCATAAGCCACTCTACTAGATGTTTTCTTAGCACCCAGTAGATCACTTTCAATTACCCCAATTGTAATTGAACAACTAATTGTGTAATTCATGGTTCAATTTTATACTGTCTCCTCAAGAATAAAAATTCACTGAGTGTGGTGGCTCATGTCTCTAATCCCAGCACTTTGAGAGGCCAAGGTAAGAGGATCACTTGAGCCCAAGAGTTCAAGACCAGCCTGGGCTACACGGTGAGACCTCATCTCTACAAAAAAAAAAAAAAAAAAAAAAAAAAAAAAAAAAAAAAAATAGCTGGGCATGGTAGAACATGCCTGTGGTCACAGTGTTTGACCTTTTGACTTAGTGTTTTATTTGCTGGCATACTTCTGGGGTCTTGCATTCCTTCTCCCCTGATTCTTCCCTTGGGGTGGGTTGTGAGCACGTGCAATTGCCTGCTAGTGCTTGGGAGGGAAGCATGCAGAGTGGTTTTACTGGAGTTGTACACATGCTCACTTGAGGCATTCTTCCCATTCTGGTGGAATGTCCCTGGAAGGTTATACCAGTTAAACACTGCCATTTTGCCCTTTAATGCACATGCTGGACCCCACTCACTCCATTCCTGAGATCTTATTGAGAAGCTGCCACCAGTTTAAGGTGTTTTATCTATTGGAAAACTGCCTTTCCCTAGTGTTTGTTGCAACCAATTATTATATTAGAGAGAGAGCATGACAACTGTCTGACCATCACCCGATGGTTGCCTGACATTCCTGGTAAGGTGCAGGGGAAGCCCTCTCCTGCCTCACGCATGCCTGGCTAGGTACCTACTGTAGCAAGGTGAGAGGATCACTTGAGCCCAGGAGGTGAAGGCAACAGTGAGCTGTGATTGTGCTACTGCACTCCAGCCTGGGTAACAGATTGAGACCCTGCTTCAAAAAAAGAAAAAAAAAAAAAAGTAATTTCCACAAACAATGGGCCTGTGGTCTTGCCTACCACTAAACCTTAGGTCCAACCACTGTATTTTATACATGGAAAACAAGATATAATTTTTGATTGAACTATAAGTTAAGCTCAGCAACCCCTGAAGAATTATTTGGCTGTTGTCACTACCTCACACCTGTGAACCCCGAAAATCTAAGATAGGTCTCAGTTAATTTAGAAAGTTTATTTTGCCAAGGTTGAGGACACACACTGTGACACAGCCTCAGGAGGTCCTGATGGCATATGCCCAAGGTGGTCAGAGCACAGTTTGGGTTTACACATTTTAGGGAGATATGAGATATCAATCAACATATATGTAAGATGAACATTGGTTCGGTCTGGAAAGGTGGGACAACTTGAAGCAGGGAGGGGGTTTCCAGGTCATAGGTAGATAAGAGACAAATTGTTGCATTATTTTAAGTTTCTGATTGGTCTCTCCACAGGAGGCAATCAGATATACATTGATCTCAATGAGTAGAGAGGGGTGACTTTGAAAAGAATGGGAGGCAGGTTTGCCCTAAGCAGTTCCCAGCTTGACTTTTCCCTTTAGCTTAGTGACTTGGGGGCCCAAGATATTTTCCTTTCACATACCCAGTCTAGGTAAAATCTATTTTATGTGTCTTTTCAACAATAAATTCAGGCTCCCAAAGGGCAAAGTCTTACTCAGGTGACAGAAAAACTGTAATTACTGCAAATGCCAAGTTTACCACATACACATTTCTTTTTTTTTTTTTTTTAAGAGATTTATTAAAAACATTTAGTGACTGCAGAAACCTCCAATTTTCTCTAGGTCTTGACATAAATAAAAAGGATTGATTCACACTGAACTTCACGTTTAAAAGAAACAGAGTAGCAGAAGCACAGACCAGATTGCAGTGGGCTGGGGAGTGAATCACAGAATTACAAAAATAGGAGGGACTGCTCTTATCCTCCACAGGAGTTTTAAAATCAGTATTTGGTTAGCAGCATTTTTAGTAACATTTTTATACCATATAGTAACATTTTCATACCTATACTATGAATTATAAATATAGTATAATTCATATTACGGAAGAAAGTAAAAGTCACTGTCAAGATACCTTTTACAAAAAAGCAATTCATAAAAGGGAAATCTGAATGCCACTTTCACGTATGAAAAATATTTGAACAGTAATGAGAGAAATAAACATCTAAACCAAAATGAATTATCATTTTATACCCATCCAATTGGCAAAAACAAATTTAAAGTTGGAAAACACCAACTGTGATGATAAATAGACCAACAAAACCCCTCAAACACTTGTAATAGAGAGATAACACAGCACTGTAGCTGAAAGCACAGACTCTAGAGCCATTGTGTATGGTTTCAAGTTCTTGCTCTATTTCATAACTAGCTATGTGACTTTGGGCAACTTACGTTAACATCTTGGTGCCATCTGTGAAATTGGAATGATGATAATAGATCCTACCTTGAGAGGACTAATGTATTGATGACTTAATATAACATGCTACGTATTTGCTCGTATATTATTATTGAAATAGAATAATGACTTTAGAGAGCAATTTGTCTAGTGCTAATACAGTTGAAGCTATGCATAGCATACAACCCAGCAATTTTACTTCTAGGTACATACCCCAAAGAAACACTTACATATGTACATTTTTTTTAAATCTATGGTATATTCATATAATGGAATACTAATTAGCAGTGAAAATAAATAAAGTAGTGCAGTAGTTCTCAAACTTTAACATGCACTATAATCATCTGAAGAAATTGTTAGAACACAAATTACTGGGTCCTACCTTCAGTTTTCAATTCAATAGGTCTGTAATGGGGCTCAAGGGTTGGCATTTCCCAAACGATGCTGATACCGCTGTTCCAGGACCACACTTTGAGAATCACAGAATTGGACCTGCATTGATCAACATGGACAAATGTTACAAACAGAATGCTGAGTGGAAAATGCAAGTTGCAAAAGAATACATATGCTTTGATGCCACTTATGTAAAGTTTTTAATATGAAAAATAATTTTACTACATGTGTATATATATCACTTATACACATGCAGTAAAAATTTTGAATAAGATTACAAAGCTAGTCGGTTATTGGTCTAGGATGTGTACCTATGTGTATCTGTGAAATCAGCTTTGCAAACTGAAACCGCCTTTGCAAAAATTCTATCAGTGAAAAAATTATGGCAGTGGGGGAGATCTGATCTGGCCAAACCCCATCTTGTCTTTAGCTTTCAGTCTGCCCTTAATTATTCCTGGGCTTAAGCCAAGATAACTTTGAGAGACATTTAGTTTAATGGTTTAATAATTATAGTTCTTCCCCAAAACTCAACTGCCTTTGTAAAGCTACTGAGAAACTACCAGACAAGGGGGATAAATGAGCCTGAATTCTGTTAAGGTGTAGACATAAATGATTGCCAGTCATTATTCCAGAAGTCACAAGATAAGCAACTTCTCCCAATTACTCCTGCAGATAACAACACTATTGTAGATTCTAAGATTGGCCTTTTGAGGTATCTTTTTAAGTTTCTTGTATGTTTAACTACCCCGATGGCTCCACCTGGACCCACCAACTGTTCCCGTGGCTCCACCCAGAAACAACTCAGTAGGCAGGAGGACCATCTCCTATACCCGCAATCAGTCAGCAGCAAGCACCCATTGCCTAGCCACCCCTACCTCTTTCCCCAAACTACCTTTGAAAAAAACCCTAGCCCCCAAATGTTCCAGGAAGCCAATCTGAATACTAATAAAACTGATATTCGTAATAATAAAACGTCTTCCATTTTTCTACTCAGTGTTGTGTAAAACTCTTTCTCTATCGCAATTCCTATACCTGGAAAAATCAGCTGTATCCGGGAAGCAGGCAAGAATAATCTATCGGGCCATTACATCTGGATATAAAGGCCATGCGTTTTCCACTACAAACTAATTAACAAGAGGTATCCTTTCCCCTCAGAAACAACTGGACAAACCTCTATGTAAAGAACAGTTAAATAAAATCTGGTTATTACTTAGCCTAGTATACTTATCAGGAAATCAGCAACAGTCTTTCTCTGACGTTCCTGAAATTGTAATCCCCACCTTACACTTCTATCACTTGTTTTCTAAACATTAACTATACAGTAAAAATCAAGTGGCTGTGTGCTATGGGAAAATCTGGAGGAAAAGATAACTTGAAAAATACACTTTTTTGACTCTGCTTGCTACTGAAAAAAAATTTTTTTAAAGAAAATATACTCTTCCCTCCCTAAAGTGAATCCACAGAAGATGTGTTTGGTGAAGTGTCTGGTGCTGAATACAAAGTAGAAAGGGCAAACTGACACAGCCTTAGAGCCTGGATAAAACCCTGGTGTCTTGAAAGCTCAATTGTGGGAAATCTGGAGGGTCAGGTTTATCTCTGATCTGTCTATGTATCTTCTGCACCTTGCACATAGTAGGGGCCTGACAGATAAATTATGCCAACCCATGTGTGCATGCAATAATCCAATCCACAATTAGGAACATTGTGCCAAAAGGAGACCCACCGACTACAAAGAAAAAATTCCTAGCTTTCTGTGACTACTCCAGTCTTTCTACCGCCTTCGCTGACGAAAACAAAGAAGAGGGGGCTTCAGTATTCAAATGCTGCCAGTTCCTCAGTGAACTCAAAAAATGGTTACTCTCGAAATACAAGGAACCCCCGTGAGGATAAACAACCTGTGAGGTTACCTGAATTCCCCAGCACAGAGCCCGACTACTTCCGGAGCCGTACCGGAACCCCTTGGCGGACTATGTGGGTTCCTGCGGGAACGATTTAGGAATAGGACTACTTCCTGCTTCTGGACATGGGCGGGTGAAGGGAAAGGAAATAGCTTTAAGAGCGGCATTTTGCCTGCGCTAACAGCAGTAGAAGAGGAGGCAGAGAGGAGTGGAGGGCGGAGTAGACAGTGGAGGCTGCGGCAGAGAACAAAGTGTCAAAGCCGGTAAGTGAGCCAGCCGCCTTAGAGCGAGGAACAGCGCGCAGCGCTCCAGGGCTCGCTTTGCAAATATGTGGTCCCAAGTTGCTGAGCTGCCCCATGGGGTCAGGGCCGTGCTTCGTCGGTCGCTTGTCAGACGGCTCCGGGAAGAGGCTGTTGGGGCGCCGGGGCCGGGCCTCGCGGAGCTCCGGAGTGCGCTCTCTCGGGCTGACAGCCTGTCTCGTAGCCAGAGGAGGCCCTGGGCAGTGTCCTGCCTGGTAGTGCTGGGGTTCCGCTCCCTGGACAGCTTCTCCAGACAGTGTTTGGAATTCAGGGAAGGAAGAAAGTAGTGTGCGCCCCCATTTAGCCCTTGGAACCTGGCGAAATCTGCTACGTGGGTAGTGAACATTGTTTCGGGGACTGAAGGAAATGCTTATAAGTAGTGTTAGTCTGGAGCCATACTTTCCCTGCCCTGTTCAAGCTCCCTGGGCTGTTGGAATCGGAGTTGTTTGTAAAGGCGAATGCTGACGCCTCCTTTTCCTGTCACTGCCGGACAAGTTAACAACCTTCAGATCCGTTGTTAAAGCAGCGTGTTCCATATGTGATCTATCAGGTTAGTACTGCTGTGGGTATCTGGTGATTGCTCTGTAAATTTACTTGATGGCGAGATCACAGTTAAATATGTCCAAGCACTTTTTGAAGAGAAGCAAGACTGATCTAACAGTCGGGACTATTTAGCATACTTTCCCTTACCTTTACATTAATCGTTTTAGCATGCACAGTAAGGATAGTAATCCTAAATTTATTATTTTAAGTTACTGTGCAATCTGCAAAAGGCCTGTGGTATAATAAGATAGGAAACTTTTGATAACTGACGAAATGAGTGAAATGATTCTATAAAGATTGTTGCTGTAAAGATCAGAAATCACTTTTATTAATTTCCTGCTTTTCTGTTGTCTTAGGTTTGGCTTTAAAGTGTGGTGAAGGGTACTTTTCATGGTGCATGGAAGGAAAGCCAATGCGCAGGTAGGCATTTAGGAAGAAAATCTTTGGTTTCACTCATTAAAATTCATCATGTAATAATTTAAATTTTTAAAAAAGAGTTTCAATTGTAATAAATTCTGCTCGCAACTAATGAGTCTTGTTCTAAAATAAATCAAAAGTAATATTAAGAATTAATAGCTTTTTAATAGAGTAAAATATAGAAGTTAAATTTCTGAAAAGTGCTGTGGATTGTATACACTGTTAAACACTTAATTTTCCTTTTTTCAAGGTCTTTTTTTACAGTAAATCATTAAGTTCACTATGATACTATGTGAATTTATTATAATCTTCAGTCCCCTATAAAATGTAGAGAATTCTGTTGCCATATAAGAATCATAATTATTTATAATACAGTGTACTGCATGCCTAATTATGGTTTTGGTTATTTCCTTAATGTTCAATAATAATAAAGCCTACTCATATTTGTTCTGTTAATTAAAATAGCTGCATTGCAGGGGAGATTGTATAAGAACTAAAAAAGGTATTAGACATAATTTAGTCCATAGAAAAATAGAAACAATGTCTGGGAATATATAGACAATTAAATAGGCCCTTCCAACCCTGGAATTTAATAATGCCCTTTCTCAATATGTTCTATCAAATGAGACTAGACTCTTTATTGATACAAGATCAGCCCAGTTCTTTTTTTGTTGTTTTTAAATTTGTTTTCTATTTATTGAACTCTATTTAATCATTTCTTATTTAACAACTTTTGCAGTTCTTTTAAGAGAAGAAACATTTTATAATGGGAATATGACTTATAACTCAGAAATTGGAGCAAGAATCAGAATGTATATCTTTTTCCAAATCTGTTATTTATCAGTTGACATTGAACCGTTCATCTTCTCTGTACCCCAGTTTACCTCTTTAGTGTATCTTGACCAGGATATTGGAGATGAATGAACATTTGCAAATGCTTTAAGATCTCTAGATGAAAAGATGTTATCAAGATGAAAAATACATTATCTTGTTGATGTTTTACTCTATAATAGGAATATTTTACCACAATGTACATGAAAAAATTAACAACATATATTAAATGCTTCATCAATTCAATTCTAATATTATTGCAAAAGATGAGATTGTGTCTCCAGCTACCATAAAATGTCATCTCTTATGTAATTGCTAAAATAAGAGCTTATTATTTTTTAAAAGAATGGCAGTGTGGGAATGTTTTTGGTTTATCAGTAGTTTCTATATAAAATATTTGCTTAATCATTCATACCTGCTCTTTTTTTCTTCCTTTATTACATAATACTGTCAGCTATTCAAAATCATATTGGATAATTCTAATGCTGTTAATTGTTAAGTTACAGCTCTTTCTTCATCACCATCAGTTGGCCAGAGCCTAGCCTACTCACATTGGTCTCTGATCTTTCACCTGCTTCCTACATTCAATTGTGGTCATACCTTTCTATCCTTTTCTTACTGGGCTGTCATTTTTGCTGATGCAACCCAGAAGGCAGTCTCTGTAATATTGGGTTTATACTCAGCTGCTACTAAAGAAGCTTTGAGTGAGAAGTAATTTTTTCTATCGAGATTATTTGAATACATGTTCATTCTGCCTACTAGATTGTGAGCTCTTTGAGTCTGATGTCTTCATATATTTGTATCACTAGCACCTAATGATTCCTGAATAATTGTTTGAATAGGACTGAACAATCTCTACAGACTTTACCAATCAAAAAAAAAAAAAAAACTATGAACAAGAAAAGACTGAAAATTATTGTTAAAGGTTTTCTAATTTCTTGATTATAAAGTTTCATGAAATCAATTGGCATTTTATTAGTAAAGTTTCATTACATCATTTATTTACTTCATTTGCATATACAATGCAAAATTTAAAAGATAAAATGGATATTCAGTAAAAAGTTAAGTCTCCCAGTGCTGTCCCCAGCTCCCAGTTCTCTCCAAAGGCAACCACTGTAAGCAGGTTATTATGTATTCTTTCAGAGCCATTGTAGTTCCTACACAAATATATATATATATATATATATATATATATATATATATATATATATTTGATGTCTTCTCTTTTTATTTTTTTAATTTTTATTTTATAGAGATAGGGTTTTGCCGTGTTACCCAGGCTGGTCTCAAACTCCTGGGCTCAAGCAGTCCGCCTGCCTTGCCCTCCCAAAGTGCTGGGATTACGGGCATGAGCCACTATACCTGGGCAACGTTAGTGGCTTTTAAAAAGAAAAGATGAGGCCAGGCACAGTGGCTCAAGCCTGTAATCCCAGCACTTTGGGAGGCCGAGGCGGGTGGATCACGAGGTCGAGAGATCGAGACCATCCTGGTCAACATGGTGAAACCCCGTCTCTACTAAAAATACAAAAAATTAGCTGGGCATGGTGGCACGTGCCTGTAATCCCAGCTACTCAGGAGGCTGAGGCAGGAGAATTGCCTGAACCCAGGAGGCGGAGGTTGCGGTGAGCCGAGATCGTGCCATTGCACTCCAGCCTGGGTAACAAGAGCAAAACTCCATCTCAAAAAAAAAAAAAGAAAAGAAAAGAAAAGAAAAGAAAAGATGGCTGAGCACATGTCTTAAGTTATCAGACATAATAACTTAGTCCATAGAAAAATAGAAACAATGTCTGAGAAAATATAGACAATTAAACAGGCCCTTCCAACCCTAGAATTTTATAATGCTCTTTCTCAATATGTTATAATCCCAGCACTTTGGGAGGCTAAGATGGACAGATCCCTTGAGCCCAGGAGTTCAAGACCAGGCCAGCCTGGGCAACATGACAAAACCCCATCTCTACAAAAAGGAAACAAACAAAAAAATTTAGCCAAGTATCGTGGCAGGTGCCTAAAGTTCTAGCTACTCAGGAGGCTGAGGTGAGAGGATCACTTGAGTCTGTGAGGCAGAGGTTGCAGTGAGCCGTGATCACACCACTACATTTCAACCTGGGCAACAGAGTGAGACACTGTCTCAAAAAAAAAAAAAAAAAAAAAAAAAAAAGACACTAATATTGCAGGGCACAGTGGTTCACACTTGTAATCCCAGCTACTCAGGAGGCTGAAGCAGGAGGATTGCTTGAGCCCAGCAGTATGAGACTGTGGTGATCATGCCACTGCACTCCTGCTTGGGTAACAGAGACCCAATCTCTTAAAATAAATAAAAATAAGAAAATAAAATGCATTTAAAAAGACACTAATGTCAGCATATTGTGCACATTCTTCTGTATCTTTATTCACTTGACAAATTATTTTGTAAATTTTAACAAATGCACATAAACTCACCTTATTCCTTTTAATAGTTATATAGTATTCCACTGTCTATGTGCACCTTAGTTAACCAGTCCCATTTGAGCAACATTGATTTTAACTGTTTTGCTGTTACAACCAGTTCTGTCTGCAGTGAATATCCTTGTAGGTGGCTTTTGCCCAAATGTGTGCGTATAGAATACGGTTTTAGATTTAGAATTGCCTAAAGAGTATGTACATTTTTAAATTTTGGTAGACATTGACAAATTTTTGTCCTTAGAGTTACACCAATCCATAGTTTTTACCAACAACATAACTCCCAAGATGTTATTTTTAATCATTTTATTTAGAGATAAAAAAATATTTTGTAATGTAATTCTTCCAACTTTCCTTAAATATATAAATAGAAAACAGAGTCTGATTGTAGAAATTTGTTCATTCATACATAAAACCTTTTTATAATACCACTTTATTCCTCTTTATTGTGTGAAACAGATCAAATGATGAAAACAGATATCATGATACAACATTAGCCTGGTGCAGTGGCTCATGCCTGTAATCCCAGCACTTTGGGAGATGGAGGCAGGAGGACCACTTGAGCCTAGGTATTTAAGGATGCAGTGAGCTGTGATTGCACCAATGTACTCCAGCCCGGAAGACAGGGCAAGACTTCATCTCTGACATATAATTAATTAATTGGCTGGGCGCTGTGGCTCATGTCTGTAATCCCAGCACTTTGGGAGGCCGAGGCGGGTGGATCACGAAGTCAGGAGTTGGAGACCACCCTGCCCAATATGGTGAAACCCCATCTCTACTAAATATACAAAAAAAAAATTAGCCAGGCATGAAGGTAGGTGCCTGTTTAATCCCAGCTACTTGGGAGGCTGAGGCAGGAGAATTGCTTGAACCTGTGTGGCGGAGGTTGCAGTGAGCCAAGACCACACTACAACTCCAGCCTGGGCAACAGAGTGAGACTCTGTTAAAAAAAAAAAAATACATATACATATATATATATATATATATATATATATATATATATATATATATGTATATGTATTTTTTTTTAAACAACATTAACAGAATTTTAATAGAGATGTAAACTTAGAGGAGGAAACTGCTCTGTGGAGATGAGAAAGCATCACAGAAATGGTAATATTTGAGCTGGATCTTCTAGAAAGAATAAGAATTTACTTCTAAAGAAGGTAGTTAATTAAGGATACCATAAAAGGAAGGAACAGCTTGTGCAAAAAAAGAAAAGAGAGAGCACCAAGACCTAGAATTGTCTGACATGCATGGAACAATGAGTATATCTGGTGTACAGGGTATGTTGGGGAAGAAGGGGAAGTAGAAAACATCATGGAAAATGAGGCTACAACCATGGGAAACAATTTGAACTTTATCCTTTAGGTATTTCAGAGCCAGTTCACATTATTATACATTATTATACAGATCGTTTTTTCTTTGAGCTGATTTCTAGGCATATAGGGATGAATTGGAAAGAAGGAAGAAATTATGGCAAGGAAATGAACTGAAAGTAGTTGTGGTAGTTTAGATGAAAGATGGTAAGAACCTGAAGTAGATCTATGGCAGTAAGGTTGAGAGAAGAGGATGGAATTGAGAGCTTATATTATAGTAAAACCAAAAGGATTTGGTGAACATGGAATGAGGAAAAGGTGATATTATAAATGACTCCAAACTTAGGAAACTAAGGGCTGTCATGATAAGATGTAAACACACACACACACACGCGCGCGCGCGCGAAGAGAAACAGGTTTCAGTGAGCCAAGAATATATTCTGTTTCCTATACTTTAAGATTATTGTGTTTAGGAAACAGCCAGGTTGGAGATATCCAGCATGTGATTGGAATATGAGTCTGGAGCAGAAGAGGGATTTGGGCTAGAAATTAAAAAAAAATTAAAAAAAAGTGAGTCACCAGTGCTAAGAAGTTTGTTTAAGCTGTAGGCATAAGTGATGGCAGAACAGAAAGGAGAATGCTGAGGGCAGAACCTCAGGGAGTACCAAGGGTGTTTAAGGCAGGCCTCGCAGGAAGACCCAATAAAGCCTCTAAAATAAGTAAGAAGCTTTACATGCTTTGGGTCTTATTTTATTTAATAATATCTAGAGTTTTTATTGATAATTTTTTACTCACATTGAAAGATAATTGAAATACCCCTTCAGTTCAATTTCAGAAGACAAATTTCCAATCTCATATCTTTGAAATTTTCAGTTTGTTCTAGTCAGTCTGAAGGGTATGCTTAAAAATAGTGGTAAAACATATACTTGCTTGATTTGACTATTTCCTAGTGTGGCATGCACTGTAGGTAGCTTGCACATCTCTTTTTCCTTTTTCCATCTACTATAGACACTAGAAAATTAAATACTCTGCTTGATTTCTTAGTTATCTCTGCATATGGGAAGGGCTGTGTGACACAGTGCTACCAATGAGATGTAAGCAGTAGTTGTTGAGGGATATTCTAGGAAGGCTTTTGCTATCCTCACATAAAGGGAAACTGGCACGCTTGCATGGGGATTTGCCCTTCTTCCTCCATCTTGGTTGATGGACCAAGGCACCCAAGGCTTATGCTCATTTTATCCAATAAGCAGTGATGAGATGCCTTGGTACTAAAACATTCTCAACTAATTTTTAAATAAAGATGTTAATAGCTTGGCTTTCTGGTGTGGAATCAGGTATGGAATATAGTGCCTAGTGGGACCTCTTCTAGTAAGCAGAACTGGCACTGTGAGATTTTATTTCTGTTTTGAGGGTTTGTATGCTCAAATCTCTAGCTCTCTCTATTCAAGTATATTTAGGACTATAAATGAGGGTCAGTGCCACTGAGTCTTTTTAAAGGTCAAGTTGTTAATTTCCAAAGTAAAACAAAATTTTTTAAGTAGAAAAGGTGAAGTGTTTATTTAGATAGTGTATTAGCCCATTTTGCGTTGCAATAAAGAAGTACCTGAAACTGGATAATTTATAAAGCAAAGAGGTTTATCTTGGCTCATGGTTCTGCAGGCTGTACAAGAAGTGCCTGCTTCTAGTGAGGGCCTCAGGAAGCTTCCAGTCATGGTGAAAGGCATAGCAAGACAAGGACTGAGAGAGACGGGAAGAGGTGCCAGGCTCTTTTAAACAACCAGCTCTCCCTTGAACAGATAGAATGAGAACTCATTCATTAAGAGAGGATAGCACCAAGCCATTATTTAGGGATCTGCTCCTATAACCCAGACACCTCCCACCAGGCCCCACTTCCAACATTGGGGATCACATTTCAACATGAGATTTGGAGGGGACAAACATCCAAACTCTAACAGCTAGGAAGCGCAATTCCAGACTAAGAAAAGATCTGCAGGTCTTTGGACTAAAAGACAAAATTTGATTATAAGTGCCTTACAATCAAAGAGTGTATTTTCTAAACATTTTATTTTGCTTGATTTTCAAATTATCATAGCTACTTACCAAAAATTACTCTTGCCTCAAAACTATTACATTTGGAATAGTAGATATGGGGAGTGTGTGACTTGATAACTGAAATTTGATGTTGACTCATTTTGGGTGGGTAGAATTATTATTTAGGGAGATAGCAAAACTTGTAACATTCCTTTGGTAAACATGAAGCATATTTAAGATATGTGATTTGTTTTTTAGTTTGTGCTTCCTATATGCATGTGATTTGATTATTCTTTTCACTGTCATTTTAGGAGATAACTGTTTATGGGAATGACCATTCATTTACTTAGTGTATATTTCCTTGGCTTTCTAAACTCCTTTGACTCACCTTCACTCATTTCAGCATTTTTTTTTTTTAGAGGAAATTAAAGGAAGGAAACACATTTAGGAAGAAATATGAAATTTATTTTATAGGCTTCTTTTACCAAATTATTTGACTCTTCTTTTTGATATTTCACTGATGAAGTTTTTCATGATGGCTGAATCTAAAAAAAAATCTGTATTTGGTGTAGTTTCTTGGGCTTTTAAAAATAGTTGTACAGAAATTTGGATAATCTATAAGAAAAAACAAAACCATATTTTGAGTTGCTAAATTATCCTAGAAACTGCCCTCCCCTTGCTTCCCAGCACTCATATGAATTACAGTTATTAAATATTCATAGTACCTCAGGAGATAGCTGTGGTTTACCCCAAAGCATCCAGAGACCTGCTCTGCTACTGAAAGCTTCATGATTTTGAGTAAGTCACCTAACCAAACTAGTTTCTTTCTCTGTAAAATGAGGGCATTATACTGGATGATCTGATGATCCATTCTATTCCAAATGTAGATCTCCACACAAGCAAGAGGGGGCAGTTTTCATATTTGAAGACTTGTGAGGAACACCAGCTTGTAAAATTTATAGACACATACATATATACCCTGATCCTGTAAAGCAGTGTTCATCAAATTTGAGCAATTTACAGCACCTACTTTTTGTCCAAAACCCATTTTAAAGGAAAATAATTATTGCAGCCTCTAAAGAGTATGTTCTTTAACACAAGTTTGGACAACACATACTTAAATGTACAGGAAATGCCCAACGTACAGACTTCTACAGTCTGTATGTACTAGCGGCAGCCATCAAGCTTCTCTAAAGCCTCTGTTTAAAAACCAGAAATAACCCAGTGTGATGTCATGTGCCTTTAATCCCAGCTACTCAGGAGGATTGCTTGAGCCTAGGAGTTCAAGACCAGCCTGGGCAACATAGACCTTCATTTCAAAATTTTAAAAAAATTAAAAATTAAAAAATAAAAAACAGCAACAAGAAGTTGTAGAATAATCTGAAAAAGAGATTCTTTTCCTTCTCCCTTCGTGTACCTATTGGTCCTTGTGTCTTGGTACTTCAAAACTCAGGCGAGTGGCGTTTAAACTTTTTTGATATAACCTGCAGTTGACAAAGGGAACCAAGTATGCATATCTATACAAATGTGTGTGTACATACACACAATTGAACATACTTGACTAAATGGAATGTATGCTGTTACTTTCTATTCCATTATTTTATTTTATTTATTTCTATTTCACTATTTTTTTAATGCTTTTTACGATGCACTGAATTTTACAACTAAACCTAGTCCGCATTTATAGCACTTATTTATTTGGAGGTTTATGGAAAAATACAAATAAAATTCCAAATAAATAAACTTTTAGAAACAGCTTTTACATACTACTTATTTATAAATTGAAGAATGTCTGTCTATGAATGTATTCACTTCTTTTGTAATCATATTGAAACCTTAGTGATTCAGACCAATTTGTCAGGAGCAATTTGACATATGTAGTACTTTAAAATAAGGCTTATTATCATACTTAATATCTCTAGATATTAAAGAAGACCCAAATTAGTCTAAGAAAATCTTGGTCTGGAGGCTCTTTGCAGTCCTGCTAAATCATCATTTAGCTTGCCATTTTCTTTACTATTTTAATTTTAATAAACTTTGAAGAAAAGATTTCTAAGTAAAGATAAACTTCAATCCAGACCTTCCCCCCCGCCCCCCACCGAGACAGTCTCTCTCTGTTGCCCAGACTGGAGTGCAAGGGCACAATCTCAGCTTACTGCAGCCTCTGCCTCCTGGGTTCAAGTGATTCTCATGCTTCAGCCACCCGAGCAGCTGGGATTACAGATGTGTACCACCACACATAGCTAATTTTTCTGTAATTTTTATAGAGACAGGGTTTTGCCACATTGGCCAGGCTGGTCTTGAACTCCTGGCCTCAAGTGATCAGCTTACCTCAGTATCTCCTAGGGATTATAGACATGAGCCACCACACCTGGCCATCAAACCAATCTTTTTAGATTATCTTTAATTCAAAATTTACCTATTAATTGAAGCATGTTAACTTGGGCTTAATTTTTAAAATGGATAACTATAATCACCTTACCCAAAAGTTTTATTACTATAGTAGCTGCAATTTAAATGGTTTATATAGACAAGGTATGTTGGCTTATGCCTATAATCCCAACACTTTGGGAAGTGGAGGCAACAGGATCACTTGAGCCCAGGAGTTTGAGACCAATCTGGGCAACACAGTGAGACATCATCTCTACCAAAAAAAAAATTTTTTTTAATCAAGCCAATTACAAGTTTCCTTATTGCTTGAATTACAAACATTTAAGAGGGGGGAGTGAGCTTATAATAATACTGTTATCTTCTCTCTCTCCCCCATCATTCCTATAGGTGTACCAACATTCGACCAGGAGAGACTGGAATGGATGTAACAAGCCGCTGCACCCTTGGAGACCCCAACAAACTGCCAGAAGGGGTTCCCCAACCCGCCCGCATGCCCTACATCTCAGACAAGCACCCTCGACAAACCCTGGAAGTGATTAACCTTCTGAGAAAGCACCGGGAGCTATGTGATGTGGTGCTAGTTGTGGGCGCCAAGAAGATATATGCCCATCGAGTCATTTTGTCAGCCTGTAGTCCCTACTTTCGAGCTATGTTTACAGGAGAATTGGCAGAGAGCCGTCAGACAGAAGTAGTTATCCGAGACATTGACGAGAGGGCTATGGAATTATTGATTGACTTTGCATATACCTCCCAGATAACTGTAGAAGAGGGCAATGTTCAGACTCTTCTGCCAGCTGCTTGCCTTCTCCAGCTGGCAGAAATACAGGAAGCCTGCTGTGAATTCTTAAAGAGACAATTAGATCCTTCTAACTGCCTGGGCATTCGGGCTTTTGCTGACACACATTCATGTCGTGAGTTGCTAAGGATAGCAGACAAGTTCACTCAGCATAACTTTCAAGAGGTGAGTTGTACTTGTTGTTTCAATGCATTTATGACCTATTTGTTGGAGAGCAATATGGGTTCTCATTCTGGGTATGTCCTGCTGATTCTAACTCATAATAGCAAAGAAATAAATTATCATAAATCCTAAACCTAGCTTCTATTTTAGAGGCCAATTTTATGTTCTACCAGCAAAAGTTAAGATTTAGGGATTGATTCTCCCTAACTGTATTCATAAAAGGTTACTTTATAAGCCAAAATAGAGTTTAATTCCTAAGAAGATCTATGCCTGATAGGATACCTGATATCATCATGTATATATTCCCTTCCTGATTATGTGGATTATTCAGAATAGATTATTGATTATTTGGTAAACTAATAATCTGAAAAGATGAGTTTAGATGTTATCAGAAGAATTTTCATTCTCTGCAGTCACAAAAAAAAAAAAAAAAAAGAATTTTCATTAAACCTGTTATCTTTCCCTTATTCATTTAACAAATATTTGTAAAGCTACTATGTTCCAGCTACTGTGCTTGGGAACATAGAGTACAATAGTGAACAAGAAATCTAGAGTCTCTGTATTCGTGGAGTTTATAATCTAGCAGGGAAGATAATCATTAAACATTTAAACATACAAATAACTACAGTTAATGGGTGTTACAAAGAAGTAGTACTGGATGATTTAAGAGTGTATTACAGAGAAATTTAACTTTGTTTCTGGAACAACTTGTGCAAAATCCTGAGACATTAAAAAGCATGTAACTAGTTTGAAGATCTGAAAAAAACCCAGTAAGACCCAGAGACCAAGGCAGTGGAGGATGTTACATAGTGATTACACAGAAAGAAGGCGGCTAAATCACACTGAAGTTGATAGACCGTGTTAAGAATTTGAGATTGGCCAGGCACAGTGGTGCATGCCTGTAATCCCAGCACTTTGGGAAGCGGAGGTGAGGAGATTGCTTGAGCTCAAGAGTTCAAGACCAGCCTGGGAAATGTGGTGAAACTGTGTCTCTACAAAAAATACAAAAATTAGTTGAGCATGATGGCATGTGCCCTTAGTCCCAGCTACTTAGGAGACTGAGGTGGGAGTATGGCTTGAGCCCAGGAGGTAGAGGTTGCAGTGAGCCAAGATCGTACCACTGCACTACAGCCTGGGTAACAGAGCCAGACACTGTCTCAAAAAAAAAAAAATTTTAGATTGATCCTAAGAGTGCTGGAAAACCATTAAAGGATTGTAAGCAAGGGAAGAACATAGTCTATTTTATAACATTTTTTAAATTCGTATTTTGTTTTATTTTATTTTGCAGTAGCGTGGTCAGCTCAGGACCCTAATGTTTTTTTTCCCCCAACAGTTTTTGGAGAACAGGTAGTGTTTAATTATATGAGTAAGTTCTTTCTTGGTGATTTCCAAGATTTTGGTGCACCCGTTACCCGAGCAGTGTACACTGTACCCAGTGTGTAGTCTTTTATCCCTCACCCACCTCCCACACTTCCCCCTGAATCTAAAAGTTATCCTGCCTCAGCCTCCTAAAGTGTTTGGATTACAGGCACAAGCCATTGCACGTGGCTAAGGAAAACATTCTTAATCAAATGTTTAAATTATTTTTATAGCCTATTGCATATTCTGCTAGATATTTTGACTTTTTGATGATGAGTATAACCCTGTCCCAAGAGAATCCATCAGCTTCATTAGAGGTACTGCCTGCACTAATAGACATCACATGTAGTATAATCTCCTGAGTAATAATATAACAAACCACATGAAGGGTAGCAGTGACTGTTTCTTTCCTCTGCATTGCACCCTGTCCCTTTTACTCTACATCCTGATGAATGGAATTACAAGGCCTTGGAATAGGTGGCTGGCCTGCACAACAAGGTAATATTCTTATTGCTGTTTCGTCTCCATTCTGACAGTTCCCTAGCCTTGGAGAAGAGAATAAAGAGAATTATTGGTGTTTGTAGTTTCTCACTAGCATATATATCAGAATGTTTCGGTCCTCAGAGTTTTCCATTGGTCTAATACTCTCCTCATTATATTCATTTTTGCTTACAGAATTGCTGATATTCTTTTTTTTAACTGACCTCTTGGTTTTTCTGCCCTAAACACTGTCCATTCAGCAATTTATCTTCTTCTGAAAGCTTTTCCTGACTTTTTATATGCCTCATATATCTGGGGTTATAGTTTGATATAGTTAATTCGGCTTATTTTGAATATAAATTTTTATTTTTATCTTTTTTAAGTCATTTTTCTTAAATTGCTTGAATCACAAATGATTATTTTTACTAAATTTTAATCTTTTTTTTTTTTTTGTCTTTGAGACAGAGTTTCGCTCTTGTTACCCAGGCTGGAGTGCAATGGTGCGATCTCGGCTCACCGCAACCTCCGCCTCCTGGGTTCAGGCAATTCTCCTGCCTCAGCCTCCTGAGTAGCTGGGATTACAGGCACGCGCCACCATGCCCAGCTAATTTTTTAGATTTTTAGTAGAGACGGGGTTTCACCGTGTTGACCAGGATGGTCTCGATCTCTCGACCTCGTGATCCACCCGCCTTGGCCTCCCAAAGTGCTGGGATTACAGGCTTGAGCCACCGCACCCAGCGTATCTTTTTTTTTTTAAAGATGGGGTTTCACCTCATTGGTCAGGCTGGTCTCGAACTCCAGACCGCAGGTGATCCACCCGCCTTAGCCTCCCAAAGTGCTGGGATTACAGGTGGGAACCACCACGCCCAGCTATTTTTACTAAATTTTAATGGTATCTTCTGTACTTTCCCTTGTTCTCTTTTAAAATTTTTCTTTTCCTCTGGTATCGTTTTAAACTTCACCTCTGTTGTGGTATACAGCTTTGCCCTATAACCCTGAAGAAAAACATCAAGACAATAAATGTGATCACAGGATTTTTTCTTCTTACCTAACTTTGAACAGGTAATGGAGAGTGAAGAGTTCATGTTGCTTCCAGCCAATCAACTCATTGATATAATATCTAGTGATGAGCTAAACGTTCGCAGTGAAGAACAAGTGTTCAATGCAGTGATGGCCTGGGTCAAATACAGTATTCAGGAAAGACGTCCTCAGTTACCCCAGGTAATGATAGAAATGCTTCTCTAAGAAACTGATTAGTACTAGATGAAATAATATGTATTTGTCTTGCGAACATGGAACAGTTATCACTCTACATTCATCTGTAAGAAAGTCCATCTGTTTCCAAATAAGGAAATAAGTATTTGAAGCGTTTTGGTTGCTTATTAATGTGGGCTTTTTGCTCCTGTGCTTTCCCCATATTTTGGATCAATTCTACTTTTGAGTGATAGCACAATTCAAAACTTAAATTGTATAAAATGAACAAGAGAAAGCAAGGATGCTTCTTTTCCTATAGCTTGGAAATTCTACCACAGTTTCCCTTCAATATAACTTGGAAATACTACGACACTTTCAAGAGTAATGAGATGATGCATCAGAAGTCACTGAGTGATCCATAGTTTACTTAAGACCCATTCTTCTTGTTATGACTATAGCAGTTTAACAAGATATTCTTTGGGATTGTGAATTAATTTGAGTCCAGTTATAGAGGAACTTATAATGTATTACTGAAAGTTTTTAGTAGGTATGCCTTCCTTCCTTCCTTATTTATGGTATTCAGTTAGATCCCAAAACAATTGGAAGCACAGTAGGGTAGCATGGGTTATGTATTCTCTCAAATATCTTGCAGATGAGAGGTCATGCCCTTAATAGTGTATACTGGCTGGGTGCAGTGGTGCAAGTCCATAATTCCAGCACTTGGGAGGATAAGGCAGGCAGATAGCTTGAGCTCAGGTGTTTGAGACCAGGCTGGGCAACATGGTGATTCCCCTTTTCTACAAAAAAAAATACAAATTAGTTGGGTATGATGGCATGCACCTGTAGTTGCAGCTACTCTGGAGGCTGAGGTAAACAGATCACTTGAGCCCAGGAGGTTGACGCTGCAGTGACCTGCAATCATGCCACTGCACTCCAGCCTGGGCAACAGAGTAAGACCTGTCTCAAAATTGATTAGTTAATTAAAATAATGGTGTTTATTATGTCATAGGTGCTGCAACATGTTCGTTTGCCTTTGCTTAGTCCCAAGTTCCTGGTGGGCACAGTAGGCTCTGATCCTCTCATCAAAAGTGATGAAGAATGCAGGTATGAGTGACCCTAGATGGGAAAAAATCAACAACTAAGCATTCCTATTTTTTCCTAATTTCCTTATTTATATTTCTTCCTAAATACTGTATTTTGTGGAGCTGAAACCAGGGCATTAATTTAACAAGTTTTTCTTCTAGGCTAGGGTCAAGAGGAGGAAGAGGAATTGAGAACTGAACTTCCAGTATTCCATTCTATTAGTTTTTTTTTTATGTGTGATGCTTATTGGTGTAGAAGTGGCAATAAAGAGGTAGATTTCCAAGATTGTAATGCAAGCTTGAATTTAGGAGCCAATTCTCTGCTAGTATTTTTTTTTCCCTGAGGTAATTGAATAATGCTGTTGACTCTGTCAGTGAACATTTTTTCCTTCCATCACATATGTCTGGTTGGGGAATAGAACCAGCTTTGCTTTTTTTTTTTTTTTTTTTTTTTTTTTTTTTTGAGACAGAGTTTCACTTTTGTTACCCAGGCTGGAGTGCAATGGCGCGATCTCAGCTCACCGCAACCTCCGCCTCCTGGGTTCAGACAATTTCTCCTGCCTCAGCCTCCTGAGTAGCTGGGATTACAGGCACGCGCCACCATGCCCAGCTAATGTTTTGTATTTTTAGTAGAGACGAGGTTTCACCATGTTGACCAGGATGGTCTCGATCTCTTGACCTCGTGATCCGCCCGCTTCGGCCTCCCATAGTGCTGGGATTACAGGTTTGAGCCACCGCACCCGGCCTCAGCCTTGCTTTCTAATTGTGGACAGAGTTAACGATCTACAGCTATTTGCTATGGAAAGATTTTCACTAGAGCTAGGTGAAGCAGTTTCCAGAGGTTTTTTGACAAAGGAAACTCCAACTACTTTTACAAAGCAGAGGAAGAATAGTAACCTATTTTACTAGTTTGTCTCTAAAGTATGTACAAAATGTAATAAATTACATTTCCAATTTGACGGATTTTAAGATTTAGGTTCCAATCTGAAATCTTCTGGGATTTTTAACCATTTTTCACCAGCATATCCCAAATATAAAAGTGAAAGAGCAAATCTATACTCAGAACTTTCTAACCTTTGGACCTCCCTTGGTGATTAAAGAAATTTAGAATGATCCCTGATTCCAGAACAGTGGTAGGACATGTAGATTCACTTGCATTTCTACTATAAGCTAAAGCCTGTTCCTTTATTATTATTATTATTTTAGACGGAGTCTCACTCTGTCACCAGGCTAGAGTGCAGTGGCGTGATCTCAGCTCACTACAATCTCTGCCTCCCAGGTTCAAGCGGTTCTCCTGCCACAGCCTCCCGAGTAGCTGGGACTACAGGTGCACGCCACCATGCCCAGCTAATTTTTCTATTTTATAGTAGAGACAGGGTTTCACCATGTTGGCCAGGATGATCTCAATCTCTTGACCTCATGATCTGCCTGCCTCAGCCTCCCAAAGTGCTAGGATTATAGGCGTGAGCCACTATGCCCAGCCTAAAGCCTGTTCCTTTAACAGGAGAGGCTGGAGGGGATTTTAGATGTTTCTATTTTATTTTAGTGTATCTTTTTTATATTAGTTATTCATTTTTCTCTTTGCCATGGACTAGAGTTAAACTAAATAGATGTTTGTCTTTTACATTTAAAACACAGACAAATGGTAATTAATTCTCCTAAATATTGCAAAAAGGAGAACCATATACATTATACATGCTGAAATCTGAAGAAATAATACATAGATGCCTTCCTCCATTAAATATAGATCAGACTGTACTGATTTGATGCAGAAAGGAAAGGTTATGAAGTCACATTTGAAAGAAGACCCTTCCTGATATCCTAACTTCTTTGTGCTGCAGTTTCTTCCTCTATGAAGTGAGGATGATAATAGTGCCTATTCCATAAGGCTGTTGTGAAGATTAAATGAGTTTATATATATTAAGCACTTAAAAACCAGGACAGCACAAAGCTGTAAGTGTTGTTACTACCATTAATTTTGTATTGGTTTGTTCAGTATAATAACTCTATAGTATTCTTTCTAGGAACTCTTGAATGACCTAATGAACTATTAGAAGGTCAAAGTCTTTATGGGAAACTAGAAAAAGTTCTTGGTCATTGGCTTGGGTTTTTGGGGTTGGTTTTTGTTTTTGTTTTTAGGATAGATACATTCAGAAAGGGCCTTAGTAAAGCCTTGTATTGGAAAGTACATTATTGGGTAATGCTTGGCACTGGTCCAGCAGGAATACATTACTCTTTGTAGCATAAATAACAAGAATGAAAATAGAGGATAATTTAGGAAACAGTTTCAGAGTTGGTGCAGAACAGAGTAACAGATTGAATTTGTACTAATCAGGTACTGAGTCACTTAAAAGTACTCAAGTGAAGTAAGTACATACACAAATAGTTTGTGTTAGAATTATTGTATTTAACAAGTGTAATTACCAGATTCTTCTCTTAAAGTATCTTAACAAGACAGAAAATCTGTCTTAGTAGACTTGTTGAGAGTAAACCATTCATATGTTACCAGATAGCAAATTTGTGACAATACAGTATTTCTTTTTAGCAACCCAATTTTTGACCCAGTTACACATTTATCTAGCAAATAACTAGTACCCTGGCTGATATGTTACCTTGCTAATATCTTGCAGAATCTAATAAAATATATTAGAAAGTGGTAACTCTGCAGTGTGGTAATTGAATTGTAATTTTTACTTTTTCGTAAGTTATCTTGGCTATAAGCATGTTGAGCATTAGGCTAAATTTGCAGTAAGATATGAGTCATGATAGAAATACTAATCAATTCACAACTCAGTTTGACTGGCATTATTGCTTTCATGTTCATACCAATTTTAATATTGGCTGGCATTCATGATTTGGTTTGATTTATGCTTGCTTCTCTTTGCCAACCTATATATTCCAAAACTACACTGATACTTAACTAACAATGTAATTTAGATATTTGAAATAAAGGCAGAAATTTTTTCTACAGAGACTTGGTAGATGAGGCTAAAAACTACCTCCTATTGCCACAAGAACGACCACTAATGCAAGGACCAAGGACGAGACCACGGAAACCTATCCGATGTGGGGAAGTACTCTTTGCAGGTTTGGATCTTAATATACTGTTACCAAACTGAATATTTTCCCATATGAGAAATTGTCATTTGAATAATCCTTTGGACAACTGTGATATCTACTATCATAAGAAACAAATAACAAGTCAGCACGTAGCTTGACTCTTAACCCATGATTCAAAACTAGTATACTCCAAAAGAGTGCTCTATTTTCTTTTTCTCATTCAATACCTTTGATATCCATTTTTATATAAATCCAGAAATGTTGGCTGGACACAGTGGCTCGTGTCTATAATACCAGCACTTTGGGAGGCCAAGGCAGAGGCCAGGAGTTTGAGACCAGCCTGGGCAATATAGGGAGGCCTCATCTTTACACAAAATAAGAAAAACAATTAGTTTGGTGTGCAAGTGCATGCCTGTAGTCCCAGCTACTTGGGAGGCTGAGACAGGAAGATGGCTTGAGTCTAGGAGGTCAAGGCTGCAGTGAGCCGTGATTGCACCACTGTACTCCAGCCTGGGCAACAGGACAAGATCCTTTCTCAAAAACTAAAAATGTCAAGCAGTAGATATTTTGTTGAAATGAGTCACATGCATTAATTTATATATCAATGTGCAAGTCATCCCATAATTACATGGAATTGTGAAAAAACATTGTATTAAACAGTTATAATTTATTTCTTCATTCTGTGCATATCTATCTATAATTTCTCCATTCTGTGCATATAGCCATATTATCTCATAATCTTATTTGAATCAATATCATTTCTTTGTAAAATATATGTAATACTGACTTATTTACAAAATTAATTAAAGATTATAGCAGTCCCAGTGGAATGGGTTAAAGTCATAACTTGCATTTTGACCCACTACTAGAGACATGTGGTTAGCTAAGCATTAGGGCACAGTGAAGTTAGTGGTGAGTGTTACATGCTATACTTTAGGATAGGATTCTCTTGACCGTTTCTGTTACATCCCCAGTTGGTGGTTGGTGCAGTGGAGATGCCATTTCCAGTGTTGAACGATATGACCCACAGACCAATGAATGGAGAATGGTGGCTTCAATGAGCAAAAGGAGATGCGGAGTTGGAGTCAGTGTTCTTGATGATCTGTTATATGCAGTAGGAGGCCATGATGGATCCTCTTATCTCAATAGTGTTGAAAGGTGGGTAAAGTCAATCTGTAATTTTCTCTCTACTATTCATATAGTTTTGAGATGTTAATTAGGAAACAAATGTGATTTAATGCATTTTAGTATTGCATTTGTGGCACAGTTGGCAACCTAAACAAGTTAGCATGATACACAAATTCTTTGTGATCTGGTCTCCACCTGTGTCTCCTGTGACACACTACCACTCCCTAAGCATGCTACTGTAGACACATCAATTGCCTGCAGTTCCTTGGACATGTTGTCTTCCTTCATACCTCTCTCCAGTGCAGCTGGGGGAAAAAATCTTAAAAAGCAGAGGGATCAGTCCCATAGAAGCATGTAACATGGAGAAAGCTCATCTCTACAAAAAATACAAAAATTAACCACTTGTGGTACACGCCTGTAGTCCTAGCTACTCAGGAGACTAAGGCAGGAGGCCTGCTTGAACCTGGGAGATAAAGGTTGTCGTGAGATGAGATTGCACCATTGCACTCTAGTCTAGGTGACAGAGCAAGACTGTGTCTAAAAAAAAAGGAAATAACAATGAACACACTTAAAAATAAATTGATGGGAGCCCAGAAGGGATCATGGCGGATGGGAGGCAGGACTAGATTGAAGCTCCAGACCAAACAGCACGTGGAGGCTTGATTGTGAGTTTTAGCTCCAGAGTGACTGCAAGAACAACCCAGCAATCCCAAGAAGACCTGTAGACCCTCTGAAGGAAACGTATTGCTCCTCGAGGACCCAGGAGACACCCCAAATACTGTGAGTGCCCCAACTCGCTAACCGAATCCAACATCATATCAAAAAGATAATCCACCATGATCAAGTGGGTTTCATACTAGGGATGAAGGGATGGTTTAACATATGCAACTCAATAAGTGTGATACACCACATAAACAATTAAAAACAAAAATCACCTGATCATCTCAATAGATTTGGGAAAAAACATTCAACAAAATCCAGCATTCTTTTATGATTACAACTCTCAGCAAAATTGGCATACAAGGGACATACTTTAATGTAATAAAAGCCATTTGTGACAAACCCACAGTCAACATACTGAATGGGGAAAAGTGTAAAGCATTCCCTCTGAGTATGGGAAAAAGACAAGGATGCCTACTCTCACTACTCCTCTTCAACACAGTACTGGAAGTCCTAGCCAGAGCAATCAGACAAGAGAAAAAAATATATAAAGCATCCAAATCAGTAAAGAGAAGTCAGACTGTCACTGTTCGCTGATGTGATCATTTATCTTGAAAATCCCAAGGTCTTCTCTAGAAAACTCCTAGAATGGATAAAATAATTCAGCAAAATTTCTGGATACAAGATTAATGTATACAAATCAGTAGCTCTTCCATTCAGTAACAGCAGCCAAGCAGAGAATCAAATCAAGAACTCAACCTTTTTAAAAATAACTGCAGAAAATAAAATACTTAGGAATATACCTAACAAAAGAGTTGAAAGACCTCTGCAAGGAAAACAACAAAACACCACAGAAAGAAATCACAGATGCCACAAACAAATGGAAACACATCCCATGCTCATGGATGGAGAGAATCAATATTGTGAAGATGACCATACTGCCAAATCAATCTATAAATTCAGTGCAATCACCATCAGAGTACCACCATCATTCTTCACAGAATTAGAAAAAACAATTATAAAGTTCACATAAAACCAAAAAAGAGCCTGAATAGCCAAAGCAATACTAAGCAAAAAGAACAAATCTGGAGGCATCACACTACCTGATTTCGAACTATACTATAAAGCCATAGTCACCAAAACAGTGTGGTACTGGTATAAAAATAGGCACATAGACCAATGGAACAGAATAGAGAACCTAGAAATAAACCCAAATGCTTTCAGCCAACTTATCTTCAACAAAGCAAACAAAAACATAAAGTGAGGCAAGGACACTCTTTTCAACAAACGGTGCTAGGATAATTGGCTAGCCACACGTAGGAGAATGAAACTGGATCCTCATCTCTCACCTTACACAACAATCAGCTCAAGATGGATTAAGGACTTAAACCTAAGACCTGAAAATATAAAAAGTCTAGAAGATAACATAGGAAAAACCCTTTTCGACATTGGCTTAGGCAAGGATTTCATGACCAGAACCCCAATGCAAATGCAGTAAACACAAAGATAAATAGTTAGGGCCTAATTAAGAGCTTTTGCATGGCAAAAGGAACAGTCAGCAGAGCAAACAGACAACCCACAGAATGTGAGAAAATCGCAATCTATACATCTGACAAAGGACTAATATCGAGAACCCACAATGAACTCAAATCAGTGAGAAAAAAAAAAAACAATCCTATCAAAAACAGAGCTAAAGACGTGAATAAACAATTCTCAAAAGAGATACACAAATTGCCAACGAATGTGAAAAAATGCTCAACATCACTAATGATCAGGGAAATGCAAATCAGAACCACAATGCAGTACCACCTTAATCCTGCAAGAATGGCCATAATCAAAAAATCAACCAGTAGATGTTGTCGTGGATGCGGTGAACAAGGAACACTTCTACCCTGCTGGTGGCAATGTAAACTAGTACAGCTCCTATGGAGAACAGTGCAGAGATTCCTTAAACAACTAAAAGTAGAACTGCTGTTTGATCCAGCAATCCCACTACTGGGTATCTACCCAGAAGAAAAGAAGTCATTAATTGAAAAAGATACTTGCACACACGTTTCTGGCAACACAACTCACAATTGCAAAATCGTGGAAGCAACCCAAATGTCCATCACCCAATGAATGGATAAAGAAACTGTGATATATATATATAATGGAATAATACACAGCTATAAAATGAAATGCATTAACAGCATTTGCAGTGACCTGGATGAGATTGGAGACTATTATTCTAAGAGTGTAACTCAGGAATGGAAAACCAAACATCATATGTTCTCAATGTTATATGGGAGCTAAGCTAAGAGGACACAAAGGCATAAGAATGATACAGGGGACTTTGGGGACTTGGCGGGGAAGAGTCGGAGGCGGGTGAGGGATAAAAGACTACACGTAATGGTGCATTGCATACTGCTTGGGTGGTGGGTGCACCAAAATCACAAATCACCACTAAAGAACTAACTCATGTAACCAAGTATTATCTGTACCCTAATACCCCAACAACTTACGGAAAAAAAAGATCACATTCAAGTTTTAAAAAAAAATCATGAGTTAAGTAAGAGTAAAAATAGTTAAATATTTATACCTTAACAATTTAGCCTATATATATCAAAATGGATAGAATGCAACTAAGGTGGTACCCAAAGGCAAATTTACACGAATTTTAGCTTACATACATTTATATAAATTATATGCATTTGGAAGTAAGAAAGATGCAAAATAAATGAATCATGCTTTTAAATCAAGTCACTAAAAAAGCAACAAAACTCAATAAACAAAAAAAATGAAATTGAAAAAAAAAACTGTCTACAAAAAGAGCAATTTGATAGTATTGTTTTTTAATTAAGCATATTCTTTGCCACAGTAATTCCACCTATCATCCATTTGCACAAAGAGAAATGTACAAGGATAATAGTATAGAAAAATTTAGAGCTATATTAGCATAAACAGGTCTTAAAAAATGTGGAGGGAAAAAGCAGTGCCTACTGTGTGGTATTATTTATGTAAAGAAAACATGCAAGGCCGGGCGCGGTGGCTCAAGCCTGTAATCCCAGCACTTTGGGAGGCCGAGGCGGGTGGATCACGAGGTCAGCAGATTAAGACCATCCTGGTCAACATGGTGAAACCCCACCTCTACTAAAAATATTAAAAAATTAACTGGGCATAGTGACGCGTGCCTGTGATCCCAGCTACTCAGGAGGCTGAGGCAGGAGAATTGCCTGAACCCAGGAGGCGGAGGTTGCGGTGAGCCGAGATCGCACCATTGCACTCCAGCCTGGGTAACGAGTGAAACTACATCTCAGAAAAAAAAAAAAGAAAACATGCTTGCATATAAACAAATGCATATGTGGATACATATATACCTATATAAAAGTATTTTACTAAAAAGTATTGAAGGATATATGCCAAATCAAAATGGGAAGAGACCAGAATTCAGCTGGAACTCAAAAGAGGGCTTTAGCTTTATCAATAATATTCTGATTTTTTTTAAAGAAAATATATTCATACATAAATTTCAAAAAAAATACAAACTAGATTTTCAAATGTTTTAGTTATTATTAATCAACCCATACTTAGGGAAAAGAATATATATCATATAAATCCATGAATTTAGAATATGTAAACCTAGCCAAGCTTCCTTTGTGTAATACAAACTCTCCTCTTGGTGTGTTCTTCTCAGGTATGACCCCAAAACAAACCAGTGGAGCAGTGATGTAGCCCCTACAAGCACCTGCAGGACAAGTGTTGGTGTGGCAGTACTTGGAGGCTTTCTCTATGCTGTGGGTGGCCAAGATGGTGTGTCTTGCCTGAACATTGTTGAGAGGTGATTTTTTAAAGTCATTTTTCATATTTTTATTTTAAAGAACATAGGGCTCTTTAAAAGAAACAAGTTCAGGCCGGATATGGTGGCTCACACCTGTAATCCTAGCACTTTGGAAGGCCAAGGCAGGTGGATTGCTTGAGCTCAGGAGTTCAAGACCAGCCCGGGCAACATGGTGAGATAAAAAAATATTTTAAAAAATTAGCCGGCCATGTTAGTACACACCTGTAGTCCCAGATGTTTTGGGGCTGAGGCGGGAGGATCGCTTGAGCCCAGGAGGTCGAGGCTGCAGAGAGCCGAGATCACACCGCTGTACTCTAGCCTGGGCGCAAAGTGAGATCCTGTCTCAAGGAAAAAAAAAAAGAAACAAATAAAGCTGAGTTTAAGACACTGGAGGATCCACTATTCAGTGGATTTCCCATACATAGGCTTTCAGGAAAAAGTCTTCAGTTGATCTTAAAGTCTAGCAAAATGAAAGATCTAAAAAAAAGGGTTTTTTTTCTTAATTAACAAAAATTGTATATATTCATAGGGTACAGCATGATGTTTTGAAATATATATAGCTTGTAGAATAGCTAAATGAAGCTAATTAACATATTTATTACCTCACATACTTATGATTTATTTGTGGTGATAACACTTAAAATCTACTCGTATACAATTTGTTGTTAATAACTGTAGTTACTATGTTGTACATTAGAGCTCTTGAATTTATTCCTCCTCTCTAACTGAAATTTTGTATTCATTTACCAAGATTTCCTTACCAAGATTTCCTCACTGCCCCTCACCTTGCCATCCCCTGGTAACCACCATTCTACTCTCTACTTCTATGAGTTCAACTTTTTTAGCGTCCTCATATAGGTGAGATCATGCAATATTTGTCTTTCTATGTTTAGCTTATTTCACTTATTGTCCTGCAGGTTTATCTGTGCTGTCACAAATGCCAGGGTTTCCTTCTTTTGTAAGGAAATCTGTAAGGAAGAGTATTCTGTTCATATGTGCTACATTTTCTGTATCCATTCATTTGCTGAGGTACATTTAGGCTAGCTTCATATCTTATCTATTGTAAATAATGCTGCAATGAATATGAGAGTACAGGTATCTCTTCACCATACTAATTTCATTTCCATTGGATATATATGTAGTAGTGGGATTACTGAATCATATGATAGTTCTACTTTTAATTTTTTGAGGAACCTCCATACAGTTTTAATGGCTGTACTAATTTACATTTTCATCAATAGTGTGCAAGGGTTTCCTTTTCTCCATATTCTTGCTAACACTTGTTTTTTTTATATAGTAGCCATTCTAACAGGTGTTACATGATGTTTCGTTGTGATTTTAATTTGCATTTCCCCGATAATTAGTGATATTGAGCATTTTCTCATATACTTAGCCATTTGTATTTATTCTTTGAGAAGTATCTATTCAGGTCCTTTGCCCATTTTTTAATCAGATTATTTGTTTTCTTGCTGTTGACTCCATAGATTTTCTCTTCACTCTGTTGATTGTTACCTTGACTGTGCAGAAGCTGTTTAGGTTGATGTAATCTTATCTTTTTTGCTTTTGTTGCCTATGCTTTGGGGGACATAACCTGAGTTTTTCAACTGTCACACTGATTGTACCTAACATTGAAATGTTAGAAATGTATTTCAGATTACATTCTATATATGATATCAAGCATATCACTTGTTAAATCTGTTCTGATTTTTTTTTTTTCTAAATCTACCTGGAATGTACTTAATGCATGACTCTATCCAGACTTCCCCGAGAGAAATGATTAAATAATAATACTTTGTATAGAACATCTTATAAAAAGCCCGAAGTATTTTGTATATAGACTCTCATTAACCATTGAAGTATGCTTAGGGAAATCTGGGTGGGCTGCCATAGTCACTTTATACTGGTGTACAAATAGTTAAATTTGGTGGAACAGATTCTGTTCTTAATTTCTTTTGTCAGCTTTTTGTCATTAGATTTTAGAGTCTTGTGTTGTGATTACTGATAAGAACATATCATATTTCATCCTCACTTAAAAAGAAATGAGTCATGACTCTATAAAAATGTTTGAGGTAGCATTCACTGGTTTACCATGTGTATGTTGAAAAGTTTAACTGTCAGAAGTAGAAAGAAAATTGAAGGTAACTCTTGAAAGCTATGCCAGTTGCCTTTTATCTCTCTGTCAAGAAATCTGTTTTTTCACTTTCAAAACTCAGTACAGGAGGATAGCAGCAGTGATGGCATAGCTTTTTAATATCTCCAAATACCCACATGAAAACAGACAGTATAGTAATAGATAGCAAAGCTAAAAACCTGTGTTAGTTCTGGAGATTGGAGCTGCACAACAATGTGAATATAGTTAACACTACCAAACAGTTAAAACATGGTTAATATGGTAAATTTTATGTTATGTGTATTTAACCACAATTTTAAAAACAAAAATCTGTGAACAAAATTTAAGACAAAACTAAGGGAAAGGATATTCTCACAAACTCCAAAACACAAATGGGCAAAGAGAAACTACCACTAGCCACAAGACCTGCATGTATCTTCAGGAGAAATCAGAAAGAAGCAATTGGATGTCTGACAGATCTAAGAACAAAAGAAAAATTTTTAAGACTCTAATTGTTTGCCTTTGGAAGATGATAGGGATCAAATTTATTATCTGAAAACATGTAAATAAAGCGAAAGAAGTGAGCATATGTCCTGCCTTTCTTATATGAACTGTGTCATATGATTGAATAACCAAATAGTAGATAAAAGGATTGTTTCTTTATAAAATTATCCCAATAAAAGAAAATAAGTGGTAGAATATTATCATTTTGCAACACTTAGTACTAAAATTATTTTATCTAGACATTGATAAACAGCTGCTAACACACCACCCTCTGTAGTCTTGTCAAAGGAACCAAACTTCTGGATCCAGCTACCAATTTGCAGAACATACAAAGGACAGAGGAACAGATTGCACTGCATTATGAATGTATAGTCAACCAAATCCATATTATGGGGAAATTTGTCATACACTCTGGGTTCTAAAACAGATGAATTGCAGGGAGGAAAAGGAATGGAGCGAAGCCCTGTAGATAATAATAAACTTTTTAATTTTCTTTTTTAATTTTTTTTAAAAATATGGAACGCTTCATGAATTTGCATGTCATCCTTGCACAGGGGCCATGCTAATCTTCTCGGTATTGTTCCAATTTTAGTATATGTGCTGCTGAAGCGAGCACTAATTTTATTTTTTTTAGAGACAGGGTCTCACTCTGTCGCCCAGGCTGGAGTGCAGTGGTACAGTCGTAGCTCACAACTGTCTGAAGCAGTCCCCTGCCTCAGCCTCCCAAGTAGCTGGGAATGCAGGTGAACACCACCATGCTTGGCTAATTTTTTTTCCAAAATTTTTTTATAGAGATAAGGTCTCTCTGTGTTGACCAGGCTGGTCTTAAACTTGAACTCCTGGTCTCAAGCAGTCCTCTAGCCTTAGCCTTCCAAAGTGCTGGGATTACAGGTGTGAGCCACTGCACTTAGCCTTTTTTTTTTTGTCTCAGCCAGGCACAGTGGCTCACCTGTAATCCCAGCACTTTTGGGGGGCCAAGGTGAGAGGATTGCTTGAGGCCAGGGGTTTGAGATTAGCCTGGTCAACACAGCAAGACTCCTATTTTTAAATAAATATTAATTTAAAATTTTAAAAATTAAATGTTAATAAGTAAGACTGAAGTGTCTAGGGCTGACACTTGAGTCATAAAACTATAAGCACAAGGAAGTGATAACTGTTAAAAGTCAGGATAATGGTTACTTTGTGGGAAAGAGAAGATTGAGATTGGAAAGGGACACATTGCAGGACTTCCAGAGTGGCATGCAAAGTTCTTTTTCTTGGCTTGGGTGGTGTTTTCTAGGGGGTTTTCCTGTTTATAACTCTAAACTATATATTTTTGTGTATGTGGCTTTCTGTATTTTTATTTTACAGTTTTATTTTATAATAAAAATGTTGTTTTAAAGAACCATGCAAAAGACTTCTACTTGCAAATAGGATGTAGTAGAGAATAACAGCCATCACTCTTAACTACAACAACTAGGAAAATAAGACAAATTACAAAAATCATATTTTAAAAAGGTATCAGAGGCATGTCAAAATGAACTAAAATTTCATTAAAGAAAGAGCCTGTGTATGTGAGCTGTCAAAGGTTGTTTTCTTTCCTGGGGACATTTTCCAAGTCTGAGTAGAAAATAGTTTAATAACTGGCACAGACATGAATTCTGTGACTTTTTTCTAATGACTATTAGTGCGATTTCAGATTGTATGGAAAAGGCTCCACTTAATAAGAACAAGCATACAGTCTGGTTTCCCTCACTGCAGGTATGATCCGAAGGAGAACAAGTGGACTCGGGTAGCTTCTATGAGTACCAGAAGACTAGGTGTGGCTGTGGCTGTGTTAGGAGGGTTCTTATATGCTGTAGGCGGCTCTGACGGGACATCTCCACTCAACACAGGTTAGTCCCTTCCAAAGGCAATTAGGTTCCCCAAAAGCAGAACATTTTCCTGGAGAGTCCTCCTACAAAAAGTATAAAAACTCCGGGTTATCCTATAATTTACTAGGAAAATGCTTTATTTTCCCTCCAGGAGAGTGCAGCTCTCAGCTCTTCCTCAGCTCCTACTGTAGTCGTAGTCTGAGTACATTTCCCAGATATTTCTTTCTTCCCATTTTACAAGCTGCTGGAAATTTATAATGAATTTTAAAAACTACTTTCTTATATAATTAGTTCCTTTTACCATCACAACTTCTTCTAAAAAAAAAAATGTACTCTATGTTATAATCTAAGAATAAATAAAAATTTAGAACTACAAATTGTTTTATTTTATTTTATTATGACAGGGTCTTACTCTGTCACCCAGGCTGGAGTGCAGTGGCACAACCTTGGCTCACTGCAACCTCTACCTCCGAGGCTCAAGCGATCCTCCCACCTCAGCCTCCCCAGTAGCTGGGATTACAGGTGTGTGCCACCACGCCTGGCTGATTTTTGTATTTTTAGTGGAGACGGGGTTTTGCCATGTTGCCCAGGCTGGACTTGAACTCCTGAGCTCAAGCAGTCTGCCCACCTCATCCTCCCAAAGTGCTGGAATTATAAGCATGAGCCACTGCACCTGGCCTGGTTTGTTATCCCTTTCTATTTAGATATTATGGGTCTTTTTGCCTAAGGATATTGTCAGTGTGACAGTCATGCCAGATTAATTGTCACACGTCTTCAGAGGCTTAAAATGCACTATGCTAGAGGGAAGGGAATACAGGATACAGAAGTTTTCTGATTATGATATGAATTATTAGTATTTATTGGTCTTGTAGTCAATCTCCCCATTTAAAGACAAGGAGAGTGAGGCCGAGAGTCATGTAGGTTAATTAGTCATTTAGTTAAAACTAGAACCTGGAGTATCTGAACCCCAACACGTGCCCTTTCCACTGTACTATACCTAGAAGGAACCAGCCCCTGATGAGAGTGTATGTCATACTGTCCAGAGGTATACAAATCCTTCTCAGAAGCAAAAATCAGATCATGTCTTGAAAATATGTGTTATCACAAAGTATCAATGGCTATAAAGAAAACTGGAGGTGAGAGGAAATGGTTGAATGCTCACTTACTGGTTTTTCTTTTCCCTGCAGTGGAGCGTTACAATCCTCAGGAGAACAGATGGCACACTATAGCCCCTATGGGGACCCGGAGGAAACACCTCGGCTGTGCAGTGTATCAGGACATGATCTATGCTGTAGGAGGTAGAGATGACACTACAGAGCTGAGCAGTGCTGAGAGATACAACCCCAGAACCAACCAGTGGTCTCCGGTGGTGGCCATGACATCACGCCGTAGTGGCGTAAGTGGAGTTGATGGACACTTAATCTGCTTTCAAATCTTGGCTATTAATAGTGCTTCAGTAAACATGGGGGTGCAGATACCTCTTCAGTATACTGATTTCCTTTCTTTGGAGTGTATACCTAGCGGTAAGATTGCTGGGTCATATGATAGTTCTATTTTTGGTTTTTTGAGGAACTTCGAAACTGTTGGACTAATTTACATTTGCACCAGCAGTGTAGGAGGGTTCGCTTTTCTCTGCATCCTTGTCAGCAATCATTATGGTCTGTTTTTTGGATAAAAGCCATTTTAACAGGGGTGAGATGACATCTTATTGTCATTTTCATCTGCATTTCTCTAACGATCAGATGTTGACATATTTTCATATACCTATTTTCTGTTTGTATATCTTCTTCGGAGAAAGGTCTATTCAGATCTTTTGCCTACTTTCGAATTGGATTATTAGACTTTTTCTATTGAGTTGTTTGAGCCCCTATATATTTGAGTTATGAATCCCTTGTCAGATGGGTAGTTTTCTGTCATTCTGTGGGTTGTCTCTTCACTTTGTTAATTGTTTCCTTTGCTATGCAGAAGCTTTTTGACTTAATGTGATCCCATTTGTCCATTTTTTCCTTGGTTACCTGTGCTTGTGGAGTATTACTGAAAAAAATCTTTGTGCAGACCAATGTCCTAGAAAGTTTCCCAATGTTTTCTTTTAGCAGTTTCATAGTTTGAGGCTTAGATTTTTAATTCATTTTAATTTCATTTTTATATATGGGGAAAGATAGGGTCTAGTTTCATTCTTCTGCATGTAGATATCTAGTTTTCCCAGCACCATTAATTGAAGAAATTGTTCTTTCCCTAGTGTATGTTACTGGCACCTTTGTCAAAAAAACCAGTTTGGTGGAGATGTATAGGTTTATTTCTGGGTTCACCATTCTGTTCCATTGGTCTATGTGTCTGTTTTTATGCTAGTCTCATAACTGTTTTGGTTACTGTAGCTCTTTAGTATAATTTGAAGTCAGATAATGTGATTCCTCTAGTTTTGGTCTTATTGCTCAAGATAGCTTTAGCTATTCTGGGTCTTTGTGGTTGCATATAAATTTTAGGATCATATTTTCTATTTCTGTGAAGACTGTCATTGTTATTTTGGTAGGGATTGCACTGAATCTGTAGATTGTTTTGGATAGTATGGACATTTTAACAATATTGATTATTCCAATCCATGAACATGGTGGACTGTCTTTTCATTTTTGTGTCCTCTTCGGTTTCTTGCATCAATGTTTTCTAGTTTTCATCATAGAGATTTTTCACTTCTTTGGTTCAGTTTATTCCTAGGTATTTTATTTTATTTGTAGTGTTTGTAAATAGGATAACTTTCTTGATTTCTTTTTCAGATTATTTGCTGTTGGCAATATAGAAATGCTACTGATTTTTGTATGTTGATTTTGCATCCTGCAGCTTTATTGAATTTATCAGTTCTAATAGTTTTTTGGTGGAGTCTTTAGGTTTTTCCAAACACAAGATCATATTATCTGCAAAGAAGGATAATTTGACTTCTTCCTAATTTGAATGCCCTTTATTTCTTTCTCTTGCCCTATCACTCTGGCTAGGACTTCCAGTACTATATCGAATAACATGATGATGCTATCTGTGGGTCTGTTATATATGGCTTTTATTGTATTGAGGTATGTTCCCTCTATACCTAGCTTTTTAAGTTTTTATCATAAAGTGATGCTTACTTCTATCAAATGCTTTTTCAGCATCAATTGAAATGATGATTTGGTTTTTGTCCTTCATTCTGTTGATATGATGTACCACAGTGATTGATTTGCCTATGTTGAACCATACATCCCTGGGATAATTTCTACCTGATCATGATGAAAAATCTTTCTAATGTGTCACTGAATTCAGTTTGCTGGGATTTTGTTGAAGATTTTTGCATCATTGTTCATTGAGGATATTGGACCGTAGTTTCCATTTTTTGGTGTGTCTTTGGTGTTCATATCAGGGTAATACTGGCCTCCTAAAATGAATTTGAAAGTGTTCCCTCTTCCTCTATGTTTGGAGTAGTTTGAGAGGATTGGTATTAATCCTTCTTTGAGTGTTTGATAAGATTCAGCAGTGAGGCCACTGGGTCCTGGGCTTTTCTTTGCCAGGAGATTTTTTATTACAGCTTTGATCCTATTGTTTTATTTTGAGACAGGGTCTGGCTCTGTCCCAAGGTTGGAGTACAATGATACAATCTTGGCTTACTGCAACCTCCACCTCCCAGTCTCAAACCATCCTTCCACATCAGTCTCCCCATTTGCTGGGACTACAGGTGCACACCACCACACCCAGCTAATATTTGTATTTTTTTGGTAGAGATGGGGTTTTGCCATGTTGCCCAGGCTGGTCTCAAACTCCTGGGCTCAAGCAATCTACTCACCTCGGCCTCCCAAAGTGCTAAGATTACAGGCAGGAGTCACCACACTCAGCCTCATTACTTGTTATTGGTCTATTCAAGTTTTGGATTTCTTCATGGGTCAATCTTGGTAGGTTGTATATATGTCTAGGAATTTATCTGTTTCTTCTAGACTTTCCAATTTATTTGTTCATAATAGGCATATATTTGTTCATTATAGCCTCTAATGATCCTTTGAATTTCTTTGGTATCAGTTGTACTATCTCCTTTTTCATTCTGATTTTATTTATTTGGGTCTTCTTTTTTCTTAGTCTGTCTAAAGGTTTATTGATTTTGTTTATCCTTTCAAAAGCCAACTTTTCATTTAATTGATCTTTTGTCGGTTTTTCCACTTAAATTTGATTAATTTGTGCTCTGCTCTTTACTGTATCTTCTCTTCTTAGAGAGTTGATTTTTTTAAATGATTTCTCCTTTGTTTTGTTTTGTTTGTTTGTATTTTTGAGATGGAGCCTCACTCTGTTGCCCAGACTGGAGTCCAGTGGTGCAATCCCAGCTCACTGCAACTTCCACTTCCCAGGTTCAAGCGATTCTCCTGCCTCAGCCTCCCATGTAGCTGGGACTACAGGCACATGCCACCATGCCCAGCTAAATTTTTGTATTTTTAGTAGAGATGGAGCTTTGCCATGCTGGCCAGGCTAGTCTTGAACTCCTGACCTCAGGTGATCCACCCACCTCAGCCTCCCAAAGTGCTGGGATTACAGGCATGAGCTACTGCACCCGGCTTTTATAATTTATCCTGGATCCATTGCTTTTTTGAAAGAATCTCCTCATATCATCTACTACATTATCTAAATTAATATTAGAGCTATATATTACAACCTAATGTTTTCAGCTAATAGTCTAAGTAGTTGCCATACTAATACAAATGTTTAGGCAAAAATACATCTGGCCCCATCCCCAGTCTCTACAAACCAGGTTTTGTTTGTTTGTTTGTTTTTGAGACGTAGTCTCACACTGTCGCCCAGGCTGGAGTGCAATGGCATGATCTTGGTTCGTTACAACCTCCGCCTCCCGGGTTCAAGCAGTTCTCCTGCCTCAGCCTCTCGAGTAGCTGGGACTACAGGTGCGCACCACCATGCCTGGCTAATTTTTGTATTATTAGTAGAGATGGGGTTTCACCATATTGGCCAGGCTGGTCTCGAACTTCTGACGTTGTGATCTGCCTATCTTGGCCTCCCAAAGTGCTAGGATTACAGGCATGAGCCACCACACCTGGCCCACAGACCAGTTTGAGTCTATCGTATCTATAGTATAGACCAGATCAGACTGACCTATGACATGTTCTAGACCATGGGTGGCCTGTGACTACTTCTGGATAAAGTATAGAATTCATCCATCTTGGGATGTTTGCTCAGAGTGAAAGGTAACCCATTAACCACTGTCAGGAGTTCATCAGGATATCCACAACAGGAAGAAGAAGCAAGCAGTAGCTCAACACTCCACAGTCTGAGGATAAAAGAGAGTGAATTCCGGTTTGCATAAATCAAGGAACACACTGGAAGGTGTCAGCAAGTCAAGCATTCACATGTCTATGGCTTTTTATTACTGACAACTAACAGCATCTTAGTCACATTCCTGTTAAGTGTTCACTGTGTGTTAGGAAAGCAAAAGTGAGTATGACATGATTCCTGTCCTTAAGTAGCTCCAAATTTAGTGAAGGAAATTGAAATGTTTACAGGCAACTATAATAAGTAAACCCTACCGTAGTGGTATGTGTGTTATAGAAGAACACAGGAGAATGTGCTTACTGCTTTGGGGAAGTAAGAGTGAGTTGGGGCAGTGAAGAGACTACCAAAGACAGTCATATGTAAGCTAGCTCATGAAGGAAGAATAAGCTTTTCTAAAAGATCAACAGAAAACAGTAGCCAGGCAAGGTGCAGTGGCTCATGCCTGCAGTCCCAACACTTTGAAAGGCAAAGGCAGGAGGATTACTTGAGCCCAGGAGTTCGAGACCTGCCTGGGTAACATGTGAGATCCCAGCTATACAAAAAATTAAAGCATTAGCCAGGTATAGTGGTGCATCACGGTAGTCCCAACAACTTGGGAAGCTGAGGTGGGAGGATCACTTGAGCCTAGGAGGTGGAGGAGGCTACAGTGAACTGTTTTTTTTTTTGGTTTGTTTTTTTTTTTTGGTTTTTTTTTTGTTTTTTTTTGTTTTTGAGAGACAGAGTCTCACTCCATCACCAGGCACCAGCCTGGAGTGCAGTGGCGCGATCTCAGCTCACTGCAACCTCCCAGGCTCAAGCGATTCTCCTGCCTCAGCCTCCTGAGTAGCTGGGACTATAGATGCGTGCCACCATGCCTGGCTAATTTTTTTGTATTTTTAGTAGAGATGGAGCTTTGCCATGCTGGCCAGGCTAGTCTTGAACTCCTGACCTCAGGTGATCCACCCACCTCAGCCTCCCAAAGTGGGAGGGTTTCACTATGTGAACTGTAATTGCACCACTGCACTGTAGCCTGAGTGACAGAATGAGACCCTGTCTCAAAAAGAAAAAAGAAAACACCAGCCAGGGAACATGTCCAGAAGTGTGGAGGTGTGAAAAATGTATGTTATCTTCAGGGACTAGCAGATAATCCAGTTTTACTGCAGCATAGGATGCATTATTAGGAGTAAAGGGAAAATATAGGAGGTGAGGCTCAAATAGTGGGCTCAGATAGATTTCTGGAGGGCCGGAGTAACATAACAAGGACTTTAAACTTATCCTTAAGTAGTAGGGAGGCTTAGAAAGTTTTTTGGTTTTAGAGGATTTTTTTAAGACAGGTCTCACTCTGTCTTCCAGGCCAGAGTGCAGTGGCACAATGTCAGCTCACTACAACCTCGACCTTTTGGGCTCAAGCAGTCCTCCTGCCTCACCCTTCGAAGTAGCTGGGACTACAGGTGTGCACCACCACACCCAGCTAATTTTTGTATTTTTTGTAGAGACACAGTCTCACTATGTTGCCCAGGCTGGTCTTGAACTCCTGGGCTCAAGCGATCCATCCACCTCCGCCTCCCAAAGTGCAAAAGGTTTTAAAGAGGAAAGTGACAATATGGTTAGATTTTTCTATTTTGCTTTATGGAGATGTGGGTCTCACTGTCTTGCTCAAACAGGTCTTGAACTCCAGGCTTCAAGTAATGCTCCCAGCTAGGCCTTCCCAAAGTGCTGGGATTACAGGTATGAGGCCTGGCCTAGATTTGTATTTTTAAAAGAGAATTTTAATAGCAATTTAGAAAGATCAGAACAGGCAAATGCCAGAGGAAGTGAGAGCAGTTTGGAGGTTGTTTGCTCACTCCTAGTGAACAGTTTTTCTAAAATTTAATAAATGTATGTTTTGGATTCTGTGTGAATATTCTAATTGAATATATAATTTTATAGTTCCCATAATTTGATAGACTTTTGTTGTTACATTTTCCCTTTGTGTTTCAGTAAACCAGAATGTAAGGCCATAAAGAATTATCTTTTGTTAAACAGATTTACCTAGAAACCAGTCTATAATTTCCTTATGATTGTCTCATTTCTTCAGTACCTTACTGTATTTTGTTTGTGTAGGTTGGCCTGGCAGTGGTCAATGGACAGCTCATGGCAGTAGGAGGTTTTGATGGCACAACATACTTGAAGACCATAGAAGTTTTTGATCCTGATGCCAATACCTGGAGGTAACTTTTAAGTTGTGTAGCAAATCACCTCACTACTGACTTGGAAATCATGGCTTGAGATAGCCCATGACCATCAGAACTGGGATGGTCAGTATATTGAAGTACTTTGAAGAGGGCTGAAGTTACCCATATTTATGGTTCATTTTGACTTGATTGCTCTAAAGTGGCTGAAATATTACAAAATTCACCTTTTTGGTAACAGTCCAGTTTTATAATTAGAGATGGGGAAAATAATCTCCTTCCTAGCCCTTTCATGTTCAGCTGAGGAAACTGAAGCACTGAGAAATAAAATTATTTGCCTCAAGTGAGTTAGTGACAGAGTTAGAATTGGAACCTAGGTCTTTGGCTCCATATCTGTCCATGCCATGGTGTTCTTGTGGGGAGCCTATGCCCAGGAAAGACAAATTACAATTACTTTCGAACAATTAATATTTTTTTAAAATATTATTTCATTTTTAAACTTTTTTAACTTTTAGAGAAGCTACATCTTATTTAAGAGAGTTTAACTTAAACTTCATTTCTAGGTTTAATTTTACTTTGCTTTTAAATCCTTAATGGTCTAATAAAGCTTTCCTAAGTAGTTGTTTTTGTAATTTCACATAAATTAGGTGACTTGCATTTATTTTAAATATTCAAGAACCTTTAAAACTTAGCAAAATTCTCTTAAACCTTTAAACTTAAAATAATTAAGTCTAAATCTTACCTCAATCACATTTTAAACCAGAATCACAAGACTAATCTTATAGATGCTCTAAAAAGCCAAATTCTCTTAAACACTATAAGAACTTAAAATGCCAAATATATAATTTCAGACTTTAAAAATAATACTATGGGTTTGATATACTTCATAGCTATAGTTAATTCTAAATACTAGACTTCTAAGAAAACAGTTTTGCCTTCCAATCAATTTGGGATTTCCTTCTTAATAAAATGGGCTTACTTGCCTAAGCAAATTTAGGGTTACCATCTCAGTGGTTAAGGTTGCACATCAACCAGAAATATGAGGCTGGTTATGTGAGCTGAGACAACAGACGTTCTGGGAAATTTTTCTTGTGACCATGAATGATAAGCTGAGCTCTATTTTATTGTTACTATTCTAAAAGAGGCAGTCTTGTAGTCCATTCTTGCTGTATTCTAATACATTTCCTAATTTTAAGGCTGCAACTATACACCCAGATTTTAGTCACCCTATTATATTCAACTATAGTCTATCTCTAGAGGAAAGCCACCACTCTCACAGAGATTTAAGTGACATGCTTTGGATCCTGCATATTTCTCCCAGCTCCATATAGCTCAGTGGTCACAAAACTAAAGTCAGGCTAATGATAGCGTAGTACTTTTTGCTCCTACATCACATTTTTACAGTACTGTTCATTAAGTAAAGATCTACTGACAGCCAGGTCCAGTGACTCATGCCTGTAACCCCAGCACTTTGGGAGGCTGAGGCAGGCGGATCAACTGAGGTCAAGAATTTGAGACCAGCCTGGCCAACATGGTGAAACCTCATCTCTACTAAACATACAAAACTTAGCCAGGCATGGTATTGGCACCTGTAATCCCAGCTACTTGGGAGACTGAGGCAGGAGAATTACTTGAACCTGGGAGACAGAGGTTGCAGTGAGCGGAGATTGCATCACTGCACTCCAGTTCTGGGTGACAGAACGAGACTCCATCTCAAAAAATAAATAAATAAAAATAAAAATAAGATTTACTTAGTGCTCCAAGCCCTGGGGATACAAAAGTGAATGACAACAAAAACTCCAGCGAGCACACACCTGTAATCCCAGCTACTAGGGAGGCTGAGGCACAACAATCTCTTGAACCCAGGAGGTGGAGGTTGCAGTGAGCTGAGATCACACCACTGCACCCCAGCCTGGGTGGCAGAGCAAGCCTCTGTTTCAAAAACAAAAATTCCTTGCCCTCCTGGAGCTAGCACTGTATTGAGGGAGACAAACAGTACCATACCAGGAGATGAAAGTGCTATGGCAAATATCAAAGCAGGGGAGGGGGCTAGGGAGTACAAAGAGGGGAATCTGTTTTCAAAGGTGGCCAGGGAAGGCCTCGTTGGAGAAGTAGCATTTTAGCAGAACCCAGTAACAGTAAAGGATAGGTAATGGCAAGACTTGGGCCTCTCACTTGCAGGATATTTTCTTCTACACACCGCTTTCTATTTTTACTGGAAATTTTGAATAAGCATAATTTCTGAAGACAGCCAAATTTACTGTCACTTAATCACTATAATCTTATCTGAGGACTTGTTTCTTAGTAACTGTCACTAAATCGAATCAGTAATATATGACAAAGTAATAGTCATGAAATTCTTAAGGATGATCTGTTGAGAGATTAATAACTAAATACTTACAGTTACATATCCCAGACTTCAAAACCAACTCTACCTCATAGCTGATAAGGGTCTAGTATTCTTATCCATGGAAGTTCTTAATTTTGAAGATGATCTTGTCACAAACTAGATGCTGACTTTACTCAAATCTGGTTTTATTCTATAAAGGACTTGAGAAGGCTTACAGAGTACCTATTAGCAAAGGGATAAAAATAAAGCATTTTAGGCAAAGGGAAAATGTATGTAGGACAATAATATAGCCAGGGCAATTACAAAAATGTAGAATATATAATTCTGTGTAATTGTTAGAAGTGAGGTATAAAGTTGTGAAGTTCTGATGAAAAAACGTGATTATGGTGCTCTCTCATTCTTCACACAGCCTCCTGTGAGAGCATGTCTGAAACAGACCTGCTACTCACCAGTGCTCAATTGCAGCTTCTGATCTTATGAAGACAGTATTTGTGTGAAGCTGAAAATATTAGTTGTAATATAAAACACAGAAATGTGTTAATAACATCTTATAGAAGAAATGGTGTTTTTTTTTCCAGTTAGAAAATCTCATTATGTTTCTTTCTTTGCAGGTTATATGGCGGGATGAATTACCGTCGGCTAGGGGGTGGCGTAGGAGTTATTAAAATGACACATTGTGAATCCCATATATGGTAAACACGTAGAAGACAGAGACTTGTATATATTCCTCTGTATTCTCGGGAGCTTTGACTTTGGAGCTTTGTACAGCTTGAGAGAACATTAGAACAAATTTTATTCTTTGCTGGTGCCTCAACATATGGAAATACAAATCTGATGAAAGTACTTCTTCACCTGCAAGATGCACAATAATTTTCAACTCTGTGCAGAAGAATATTTATTTTTTGTTTTAATTTATCATGGTTTTTTGTTGTTTTTGTTTTGAATTTATCCTTTCTTTAAAAAAAAAAAAAAAAAAAGAAGGAAATTCCAAGCAGCAAAACTTACTTTGTAAGATATTGATTTAGGTTTGAAAATACTATTTAATACGGGCAGAAGGGCTAATATGATTTGGTTATTATTTCTAGACACTCCGTCCACATGATTCCACTGCTTATAAGGATCACCAGGAATAAAGGTAGATATGCAAAATGTATGAGCTACCCATTCTTGCACTAAGCACCAGAAGACTTGAAAATCTAAAAAACAAGAAAAGGCAACATCTCATTTTAAATAGTACAATTCAGAAGGAATACTAAATCAATAAAAACCAGGACTCAGACACTACAGTTTTCATCAGTGTAATTTTATGTCTTGTTTCTTTCTATATGAACTTGTTTGTTTAGTCTTTTTTCATAATATTCTCATAGTTTCTGCTAGATCTAGAGCTCTGCTCAGTGCCTCATATAAAAACAATATGAGTCTCATATGCTCTCTTGAGAATCCAAGAGAAGCACATGCAGCTCTACAAGAGTTTTTGCTCAAAAATGTTACCAACTAAAGCAACTGTCTTTCCTGTTTCCTTATTGCTACCAAGGACCAGCAGGGAGAAATGTCTTCTCCCAGCAGTGAATTCTGTTATGCAATTTATTCTTGATGCTCAGGCCTGGTTAAGCTGAGGCTTACCTTTAATAACAGCCTCCAAGGGAATGAATTCTTCAGTTCATGTAATAGCATACATTAAAGAATGCAAAATCAAGAGGCATTTTATTAATATCTTGGTTCTTTTATACAAACAATGTTATCATTATCTTCATTCTATAAGGCCAGTGTTACTACTACTCTCAAATTGCACTTTCTGATAAAAAGTTTAAAATTTTTAAGGAAAATATAATTTCAATAGTTAAAGTTTTTTTTCTCATTGTATTCATAGGCAAATTTTTTTCAATATATTTTGCAAGAAAACCTTTGAATAAAACTGACTGCATTTAAAAGGAATAACCTCCTCCCCGCTCCCCCATTACAAAGATGTTTGGCAACTTTGTGTTTACATTTAAAGACCATTTGCACCTTTTCAAGAAAAAAAAATAAGTATTTAGTAAAAAATTGTTTACATGTATCATTTTTGCTTTTTTCTAGCATGTATAACTTTTTTAAATAAAGGTAGTATTTATCATTAAAAAATTTTTAGCTAATGCTTTTTATGCTTGTACTTTTGCTATTTAATTTGGAATTTGTTTCTATATCATTTATATTACCTGTATATAAAGTTACAAGTGCTTTCAACTTGAAGGAATAAAAGGATTGCCAGCTAGAATTATTACTAGGAATTTTCATTATATATATTTTATACATTATATTACCTAACCTATAAACTTATTTTCTAGTTAGGACTTAGAATCATACAATTTTGACCTGGAAGGACTCTTTAATAATCATCTAATCCCAATCTATTACACTGATCCAAGTCTGAAAACCACAGAAGTCTGCCTAAGAATAAATAGTCAATTAATGACAGAACCAACATTAGAAATCAGTTTCCACGCCGGGCGCGGTGGCTCAAGCCTGTAATCCCAGCACTTTGGGAGGCCGAGGCGGGTGGATCACGAGGTCGAGAGATCGAGACCATCCTGGTCAACATGGTGAAACCCCGTCTCTACTAAAAGTGCAAAAAATTAGCTGGGCATGGTGGCGCGTGCCTGTAATCCCAGCTACTCAGGAGGCTGAGGCAGGAGAACTGCCTGAACCCAGGAGGCGGAGGTTGCGGTGAGCCGAGATTGCGCCATTGCACTCCAGCCTGGGTAACAAGAGTGAAACTCCGTCTCAAAAAAAAAAAAAAAAAAAAGAAATCAGTTTCCACAATTCCCAGTCCATTCCTTTCTATACCACACTGCCACTACAGGTTTATATGAAACCAAATCTACTATTTCATACATCTGAGGAAAAAGAGAGTAATGATGGCAAGAACAATGCTAGGGATTAGACTTTGCATTAGTCAGGAAGTCTCCAGTGGGAGCAATTCATAGGGCATTGATTCAAGAGTAGAGACCCAGGAATTACAGCACTGGCCAGAGTCTTCATTGGAGCCTGTTAGAGGTTTGTTTTTCCCCTTCCACTGAAGGCACTCCAGTTTTATTAGATTATTTAATAGAAATTTATTCTATTAAAGGTGTTGCTGTAAAATAGAATGTTTATTAACTTGTATGCATAGTTTTTTCCACAACTCAGTTAAGCTTGGGATGGAGGTTGGGTTGGCAGTCATTTTCATTTCATAAATAAGTCCACTGAAGCTTAGAAAGGTTAAAATGACATGGCAGGAGCTGAACCTTAAATCTGTGACCCCTGATTGCAAATCCTTTGTGCTCTGTACACATTCCCATATTCCTGTTTTTGTTTCCCGGTTTTGTTCCATAATGTTTTACCTGCAGATAACCCACATTGCAGTGCAGATAAACCAGTGTAAAAGAGGTCTTTCCTGAAGATGTGAGGGAGTAGGGGACGAGCCTTTCAAACTTTATGTTAACTGAGGAAACAGATAGGCAAACCAAAAAATTCAAGAAGAAAAGAAATATAGGAGAGAGAGAAGCAACAAGAGGCAAAAATGGCCCATTAAACCTGAGTATGTCTGCCCAGTTGTGAGAAATAGCTCTGTAAATTGCTTTGAGGGCCTTGCTGGAAATGATTGAAAAGAATGGTCCCAAGAAATGATAAAACTCTTCAACTAAGTCGTTGTACGTGTCCCCAGTGATCTTTCAATTATTTAGCTTGTAAGGTTAGGAACTTAAATTATTTTAAATGTAAAAAAGGAAGGATGGGTATTCACTGAACTATCAAATGTTTGGGGTTATTCCAATACAGTAACCTACTACTATCCCTATCCTGAAAGACTTTAAGCCTGAATGCCTAAGAAGACACATGATCTTCAGTGTGAATTTAGATCAATGAACCCTTGGGCTTCTAAACAGGAACAGCCTCTGCTTTCAAAAAGCTTAGTTTTAAACCTGTTTCATCAAGCCTCTAGATCAGTGGTTCTCAGAGTATGGTCTGTGGACTCCTGAAGTCCCCAGTATCTTTCAAAGTATCCATGAGTCGAAACTATTTTCTTAGTAAAACAATTTTCTGCCTTTTTTTAGTGTAGAGGCATTTGCGCTAATGGTGCACAAGCTGTGGTGAGTAAAACTGCTGGTGTCTTAGCATAAATCAAGGCAGTGGCACCAAACTGTACAACTAGCATAGTATTCACCACCACAGACTTGCAAGATTTTTTTTTTACTTGTTTTTTTTGTTTTGTTTTTGTTTGACACAGAGTGTCACTCTGTCACACAGGCTTGAGTGCAGTGGTGAGATCTTGGCTCACTGCACCCTCCACCTCCTGGGGTTCAAGCAGTTCTCCTGCCTCCGCCTCCCAAGTAGCTAGGACTGACTAGAGGTGCCCACTACCATGCCTGTCTAACTTTTGTATTTTTCGTAGAAACAAGGTTTCACCATGCTGGCCAGGCTGGTCTCAAACTCCTCCTGACCTCAAGTGATCTGCCCACCTCAGCCTCTCAAAGGTGCTGGGATTACAGGTATGAGCCACCATGCCTCGCCTGGATTTTTTTTTTTTTTTTTTAATTTGCTTAAGAATGTCCTTGAGGAAGCAACAAAAATTATTAACTTACTAAATCTCAACCTATGGACATAATATGTCTTTTTTCAATATTTTATTTGACAAAATGGGAAGTATGCATAAAACACTGCTGCAAACCAAAAATACAATGGTTGTCCCAAGAAAATCTTTTGAGACTGTTTTAAGATGCAAGCTGAAATACCTACTTTTTGGAAGAAAGACTGATACACAAGTTAAGGTCATTCAGACTTGGGAGCTGGGCAGACATTTTCTCTAAAATAAACAAAGTGAGGCTATCATTTCAAGGAACTCAACCGACTACTTACTGTTAACCATATTCAAGAGAAAATTACAATTTTGAGAAAGTCGTATCAACTGTGAACTTGACAGCTACTTAAAAACTTTTATGATGAAATTGGTGATGACATTAATGAATGCCTTTTTTTTTTTTCTTGAGGTGGAGTTTCGCTCGTTACCCAGGCTGGAGTGCAATGGCGCGATCTCGGCTCACCGCAACCTCCGCCTCCTGGGTTCAGGCAATTCTCCTGCCTCAGCCTCCTGAGTAGCTGGGATCACAGGCACGCGCCACCATGCCCAGCTAATTTTTTGTATTTTTTAGTAGAGACGGGGTTTCACCTTGTTGACCAGGATGGTCTCGATCTCTTGACCTCGTGATCCACCCGCCTCGGCCTCCCAAAGTGCTAGGATTACAGGCTTGAGCCACCGCGCCTGGCCAATGAATGCCTTTTTAATTGCATAGTGAAGTGTGTCAACATGTGGAAGATCTGCATAACTCATGGCATCAGTTTTTATTTATTTATTTTTTTTGAGACGGAGTTTCACTCGTTACCCAGGCTGGAGTGCAATGGCGCGATCTCGGCTCACCACAACCTCCGCCTCCTGGGTTCAAGCAATTCTCCTGCCTCAACCTCCTGAGTAGCTGGGATTACAGGCACGTGCCACCATGCCCAGCTAATTTTTGTATTTTTAGTAGGGACGGGGTTTCACCATGTTGACCAGGATGGTCTCGATCTCTCGACCTCGTGATCCACCCGCCTCGGCCTCCTAAAGTGCTGGGATTACAGGCTTGAGCCACCGCGCCCGGCCGGCATCAGTTTTTCTAAATGATTAATGCACAGGTTAAGATGTATCCAAAACACAAGATAGATCAACAGATCTTATGGGAACAATATGAAAGGTGCATTGATATGGTTTTAGATCCAGCAATCACTTGTCAAGTTTTGATGTAATATCAAGAAAAATATCCATAATTATCAGAAAGGCTATTAAAATCCTCCTGCCCCTTCCAATTTCATATTTGTGTAAGCTGCATTTTCTTGACATACTTCAACCAAAATATATTGCAAAAGATTGCAGAAGCAGATAAGAACGCAATTGCCTTCTAAGCCAGAAATTAAAGAGTTGTACATAAAATGTTTTTAAAAACACTATTAAATTTTTTGCTTGTGAAAAAAAAATTTGTTTTAAAAATGATAGCCTGGGACAGGCACAGTGGCTCATGACTGTAATCCCACCACCTTGGGAGGCTGAGGCAGGCAGATCACTTGAGGTCAGGAGTTTTGAGACCAGCCTGGCCAGCATGGTGAAACCCTATCTCTACTAAATATACAAAAATTAGCTGGGCATGGTGGTGCATACCCATAATCTCAGCTACTTGGGAGGCTAAGGCAGGAGAATCACTTGAACCTGTTGTGCAGTGAACCAAAAAGCATGTAAATAGGTTTATTTTTGATGTACTAATTTTTTTAATTTCTCCAATTTTTATTTCTAATATGGTAAATCACTAGATAGAATGCATGCAAACAGAAGCTCTCTGCGTCCTCAAGTTTATGAGACTTTAAAGGGATCTCAAGGCAAAAATGTTTGAGAACTGCTGCTCTAAATCTTCAGTTTATAGGAAATACAAAGGAACAGAGGAATATGTTAACTTCATAGCAATTCATTGAGCAAAGTCCAAAAGTGCAAAACTTTACAAGACAAGTAACTCAGCTTCTCCAAAAACTGAATTGCAAGGAAAGAAAGTGGAGAGGGAGAAACAGAATAAAAGGAATTTAAAACTCATATCATCAGCCTAGAGCGGTGACTCATACCTATTAATATAATCCCCCAGCACTTTGAGGGCCAGGCAGGAGAATTGCTTTAACCCAGGAATTCAAGACCAATTTAGACACATAGAGACCCTGTCTCTACAGGAAAAAAAACAAACAAAAAAAAAAACGTGTGCGTGTGTGTGTGTGTGTGTGTGTGTGTGTGTAAAAATTAGCTGGGTATTTGGGATTCCTTGGCCCAGGAAGGTCCAGGCTGCAGTGAGCCATGATCACACCACTGCACTACAGCTTCATTGACAGAGTGAGACCCTGTCTCAAAAGCCAACCAGATAATAAGGGTGACCTGCAGCATCTGTCACCCTATTGATCACCAGGGTTGATTCAGCGGATCTGGCTAGCTAGGCAGGTGTCCCCTTCTTCACCACTCCATGTGCATCCCTCTTAAAGCTATGCGCTTGGTGGAAGAGGACACCTATCCCCAATAGAGGAATACCGGTCTTCAGTCAAGGGTATACCAGTAGCTGCACTCCCCTGCTAGAACCTCCAAACAAGCTCTCAAGGTCCATTTTTAAGAGAACATATGGTAGTCATGCCTCCAAGACTCCAGACACTCCAAATGAGTTGCTGCATGTGGCAGTCTACCTTTCTTTAAAAACAAAAACAAAAACAAAACCACCAAATTTCAGGTAATAAGGCAGATAATGTTTCACATAATGCATTGCAGTATAAAACATGCAATGATCTAATTATTTACATAGCCCGACAGAAGTGATTCAATAGTCTGTCCTGATGCGGATTTTAAGAATGATTAGAAGAGAAGTTATTGCCTGAGAAAGGTTTGAAAGAGTCATAGTTTTGCTAAGTAGACAAGAGTAGAAAGGATATTCCAGGCAGAGCAGCATGTGCAAGATATACAAAAGGAAGGCAGTGAGACAGTTGGGCTGTTCAGGGAAATCAAAGCAGTCTACTTTCAGGAGAATAAAGTACAAAAAAGCCAATGTCCAGAAATAAGACTGGAGAAGCAGGTATCATCATAAGGATCTCATATGCCAGTCGTTTTCTCTCTCAGCTTTCTTTTCTGATGCTTAATTCTAATTAAGTTCTGTGAAGGTGTGGAAGAGGCCCCCAGTGATCCCTGCATTCTGGTATTCACATCCTTATGTAACCCTCTCCCAAAATGCACCAGGGTTGGTCTGGTCTGTGTGCCTAATAGCGATGCTAGGAACTCTGGTGGGGAAGGTTGATAATGGGTGAGACTATGCATGTGTAGAGAAAAATGGTACAGTATATAGGAAATCTCCATAACATTCCACTGAATTTTGTTGTGAACCTAAAACTGCTCTAATAAATAAACTATTAAAAAGTGAAGGGGGAATGGTATGTCACTTCCAAAATTAGGCTTAAAAGGACTCTAGCTTTTGTCTTGGGTGTTTTTCTCTCATCTTTCACACTCTAGGAAATGCAAATACATAAAAGAATGTAAGAACCCCCTGAACCTCCATGTATCGACCATCCAGCTTCAAAAATTATCAGATTTTGCAAATCCTGTTTTATCTATCTCTTCCCACTCTTGCTTCTCCTCTCTATCATCCCTGGAGTATTTTAAAGCAGATCCCAGGCATCACCTTAAAGTCATGCACTTCATTCATAACGTTTTGGTCACTGGCAGACCACATATATGAGAGTGGTCTCATAAG